>NC_046622.1:23263983-24505233 GCF_900324465.2 Anabas testudineus | reverse complement strand
CGTTGACGTGCGCGGAAGGTTTGCATATAATTGCGGAACATGACTGTGGCGTTCAGTATTGTTGAGGAGGTCGTCAGGAGGAGGTGCTCCGCTGTTTGTTATGATGTGACAGCGCTGTACAGGGCTTACAAACTGTACACTTTTATTCAACGTTAGTACATTAACGTGTGCTATCTCAACCTGGGAGCAGATCTCCGTGTCCTAAAGGCGACAGCTACTCTCAGTGCTAACGTTAGCTGCCTTCTCTGGCTTGACGACGAAGGAAACAACGAATGCTCTTGTGTGTCACACGGATGAAATTAATGCCCACTGGGGAGACGTCAGTGTTTTTCTGCAGGACAAAGATGTGTCTTGTGGACTTGGACATTTTCTTAAAGAAGAGCGATGATAAGGACTAACGCGTTCAGATAAACAACAGTTAAGATTCATGCTAACAGTGACTGTGTGCTGAGTCGCTTGTGTTGGTTTAGCGTAGTGTAACATTAACCTTTTATTCGGGTTGCTACAGCTTGTAATGCTATATTTCTTCTAGAAGCATATCACAGTTAGCTATCACCAAACCCAGGTAACGCTAGAGCTGTTTACATTTTATTGTTATCATGTTTGCCAGGACCTACGATGGTCAGCAGCTATGACGCTAGGTGTAGCCGCGGGGTTATGTCACTGTCAGGCTAGCAGATAGCTCCGTATCTGCAGCTGCTTCACTGTTTGCATGGTCACGTCCAGCAGGATTGGCATCATGTAGCTTGACCGTCCTTCTGAACAGGCTAGGCGACTGGGGACACATTGTGTGTTTAGTGAGCCTCCTTTGGAGAGTAATGCAAAGCTGGATTGCAGCTATCCAACTGGGTCAAAGACAGACAGCTGGCAGTAATACAGTTTAGCACAGGATTGTTGCTGGTCATGCTCAAAGCCGTGTGATATTACACTTAAATGCCCCAACCTAGTGGAAGACACGTGAATGCATCATGTCCTGACGGCATCTCTTATTTATGCAATAAAGCACATCAGAGCAGCCCGTCATGAAATAAACCCGCAGTGCAAAAAGCAGAATCACCAGGACTGAGTGGATAATTTGCTCCAGGCTTGGTTTCTGAAGAGGAGAGCAACGTATACGGCTGTCCACCAGTGCCCAGCACCAGCTGGCCCATCACATCAACACAATGGAGGCTGTGGGAGATTTTGAGTACAGCAGAAAGGACCTGGTTGGACATGGTGCTTTTGCTGTGGTGTTCAAAGGAAGACACAGGAAGGTAAATAATTAGCTTGTGTGCAATGTTTTCTCCCTTCCCTTTCTCCTCCCCTCTCTGTCTTCTGTTGCAGGGAAAAAGGGGGCAAGTAGGCAGCTTCATTTGAAAATCTGGGTCAGTCTGTAGCAGTGCACAGTGAATTTCTGCAGCAGTAGAAGTGGGATGTCATCTTTTTGTGGGGGTAGTGATGTTTGCATTTTAGGATTAAACCTCCAGATCCAATCAGATATAATGTACAGTCATACTGTAACAGTTGATTTCAGTGATATTTCTTCAGCCTGATGTTATAACTGATGATATACTTGTATTTATGTTATTTGCTTCATTCATGAAATGGATGAGTCAGGCAGCAGTGAATGATTTGCTGACGTACTGAGGCAGGAGGGAGGATGGGATGCAGTGTTTCATCCTTAGCCTTTTTAAACGATAAGAGCCCTCCTTACACACAGCTTCATTCACACTGAGGCAATTAAATATTGTTAATGCAATGCTCAGAAATGGAATCAAGTCATTAGATTGGACTGGGGGTGTGGTTTTCTTCACAGGAGGACACGAGGATGGTGGGTTTGTTTGTGTATGTATGACAGAGATGCAGGAGATGACATCATGTTGTCCCCGTTGCTAATGGTGTGAAACAGATGGTCCTGAATTCCTCAATGAAAGCAACATTAGAGCATCCCCAGGCTCCCTGCTGTAGCCTGAGCAGAATGCAGCTTCTGTAGTTCTCAATATGAATCCATAACTAGCTCAGAGCCAAGGAACTGACCTGAATTCAGCTATCATTTGAAGCTGTACACATCTGCCCATGCTCACAGGCCTCCTTGTTGTTGAAAGCTAACTAGCATGTGATCAGTGTATTTACTGTTTAAGTCCTAGCGCCTGCATGTCATTTAGCCTATTTATAGGATTATTTCCACCTTGGAAAGATGGGAAGGTTAAAGCCACCTGCTGCACGCAGGCTTCAGTGTTCAGCTGGTGTAGGATGTTATACATGAGCTCTTGTTACACTGTAATATCAAGTGGTTATGCAAAGGCTCATCAGAAGTAATCAGCTAATTGTATTAACATATAATATATAACAGATATTTAACAAAAACATTTATTTTGATGTAAAAATCCAGATTATTTTTTCACTTCTTTTTAAAGTTGCCAAACATCCTTTTATTGAATTGAACACATTTTTACATACCTACATATCTGTGGAATGCATGGCACACACACTCTCTGTTGCAGATAATTAGCTAAAATGTATAGCATTATTAAAACTATGATATAAATTATGTTCATGCTGCTTTGGTGTGGTGGTTTTCTGCTCACAAACTTCAGTATTGTACAGCACTTTCGGCCAACGTCTGGATGAGTTTGCTGACGCCAGTCTCCCAGTTGCTCACACCTCTAAAATCGGCTGTGATTCATAAATGAGCTCATGCGTGATCCTGGCAAATGAAAGTGTGCTTCTGTTTTTGCAGCATGACTCTGAGTAGAGGATAAGTGCTTACTCTGCACTGCACGACTACCCATTATTATGCACCACAAAGCTATTGTTTTGCCTTGAAAAAGCTCTTCCTACCTCCTCCTCAAAATACACTCCTCTCACCCTCCTGGATTACAATATGGGCTGGAAGGATCACTTTTTATTCATGTTATGGGACATTACGACACATTTAGCTTAGCATGCTATCATACAAGTCATACAGATACACAACTCGTGTTACTCACGTGCAGCCTTACCCTAGACAGAACATCTATTAATAACCTAGATTAATTTGAGAAGCATTATTATTTTTATTCACAGAAATTCTTCTTCACCCGTTTCCCCTCAAGGGCGTAGAAACAGTCTAGCACTCTCCTGGGTTTATTTCTGTACCCAGTGGGGTATTTGCATGTGTTGCACATGTCCTGAGAGCCTTACAGGTCCCATGTGCTCCAAAAGTCTTTTTATGCCCACTCCAGGAAGTCATCTGGAAACAATATATCAGCCCAGAGAAAAAGAGGTCCCTTAGCTCTCACTTAGTGTAAGTAGGCTGGCTCCCAGTCTAGCTGTCACCTGAGTGCCTTGTCATTCAGCGTGCCATTTGGTGCAATAGGCTAGCCAAGCTGTCAGAAACTCAAGTGACCTGGTGTGACTGAAGAGGATAAAATTTCCTCTGTTCTTCTTGCTAGGTCCTACACAGTGATGCTGACAGTGCAGTTCAGATCAGCAGTTCTTGGCTTTTAGCATGCACAGACTGGCATATATTATGCCTGGATCTGTTTAAATGTTGCTTTTTTTTACGAAAAAGATACCACTCTTTAAATACCACTATTTAATATTTAGCATTGGCATATATTAATTAATTATTAATAAATTTTTATTTTCATATCATGGCAAGTAAATGTATTCAAAATCACTAAGGGGGAACTTTAAAGGAACATTTTTTTTAAGTTGTCAAACAAAACCCACATACTGTATGTTAATCATTACCTTGCTGTTTGTGTTCCACAGAAGACTGACTGGGAGGTGGCCATTAAGAGCATTAATAAGAAGAACTTGTCCAAGTCCCAGATACTTCTTGGCAAGGAAATCAAAATCCTAAAGGTGAGCATGACACATAATTGCCTTTCACTTATCTTCTCAGTGCTTTTAAAGGATTTGACATCAACCTTGTTTGAGTAGTTACCTTTGACAAAGGAGAGATAGAAATATCAATGAGCTAACTTGCTTCTGTAGCCTACTTAATGCTCATACGTCTTGTTTTTCTGCTCTGCTTTTTATTAGGAGTTGCAGCATGAAAACATTGTGGCACTTTACGATGTCCAGGTAGGTTTTTAACTAAACTCTTTCCAGCTACAAGCATCTCAGCAACTGAGATCTCTTGTGAACGGACACCGATTTGTGTTTTATAACACAAAGCAGTGTTATAAAACACAAACTCAAGTTAGCTCTAAACCACACCTCTATTCTCGTTTATTGATTGGACTCCATGTCTGCAAACACCCGACTCCAGCTTAAAAATATTTGTTTGTTTATATTTGTGTCTTTGGTGAAGATCAGATCACATTTCATGAGCAGTATATGCAGAAAACCAGCAAATTGGTCACTTATTTCTTGCAACTGTAAATTTCATGGAGAAGTGAGTAATTATGGTATTTCTCCATTCCATTGCATCCAGTTTGTTCCGTGGTTGTTTTACTGGGAGGCAGGTATGCCCAAGACTTTGTCTGTTGCAGTATCTTTGGAACAAGTGTTGGAGAAACCTTAATTTAGTCAAATGAATCTTCCACCACAAACCTCTTCAGTGTGTTAAGAGAATCAGCATTGCTATTGGCTAGTTTAATGCAGAGTAAGCATTCTTCTTGTCTGTCTCTGTAAAGCTGACTCAGTGATGCTATCTGGTTGTACAGGGCTTTGAGAATAGCCTTTTCTTCAGACCTACAGGGTTTGAACCAGTGTGTGCCATAGCAACAGTTAATCACTTTAAAACTTAACATGTCTCATCAATACAACATATCTGCACCTAGCTGTGTCCCACAAATCATAGGAAGAATCAGGGCTGCTGGCAGGCTGCTAACTGCATTACAAGTGGTTTCTGTATGTAAAAGATGGCTTTGTAGATAAAGAAATACTACTCTGGACTGTCTTTCTGTAAATTCAAGTGAGGAACATAAACCTCAGGAGCAACATGGGATTCAGTGTCTTGCCTAAGGAAACTTTGACAAGTGGACTGAAAGCACTTTATAGTCTCCACAAAACACTAGTGCATGTGTCTAATGACACACAGTGCTTTGCCATAAGCAAACAGGGAGAAGGTGAAATATATGTTACACAGATGAATACTCACCCACACGTGGAAAGCATGAACTGACCTTCAGAAGATAGAAGTGCATTGTTCTGAATGTGAAATGCCATGGTGTCTGTATGCTTTTCACAAAAACAGTATTACAGTGTAGCAGTGTACAGTGTTTATGCTGATATAACACAGAAGTAATGATATTAGTTGTCTAAACACAGAGATGGGTTGCTCTGAGTACAGTATTACAGTGGTCTGCTGCTGCTATTGTTGTTGTTGTTGTTGTGTAGGTTTTTGTAAGGCTGTGTAGGCTCTTCGAATAGCTGCAATAATTATAATCCGAATCATTCTCAAGGTTTTCAAACTGCTGTTTATATTATTTTATTATAAATCCATCCAACAGAAATAATGAAAATGAATTCCCCGATAAAAAGCATTTATGTTTGTGTGTTATTCTAGTAAGGAGATAAAAGGGGAAGACTGGGGAGTGAGGCAGTTGAAATGATGATTAAGCACTTCCCACATATAGTAGTGGTACTTCCTGTGTTTATGTAACCCTCCCACTGGGACCTTGCAGATCAGTCCATCCACTGTTGCACTCCTCCACCCGTCTCCTTATCCCTTCATCAACTCTGCTGATGAAATAACCTCTTCTATAGGCAGTTAGCCGTGAAGCCCAGTTATAGCTCTGAAAGAGCATGTTTGCGGTCATTTCATGAGCAAGCATACAATTTAACTGGATGAATAGGAACCTACAGTGTGTCTAAAGCGAACACATCAAACCTTTATCTAATCCTTACTGCATAATGACGGGCACTAGCAGAGACTTACTGCTGGTTAGGCTTTAGTCTTTCTCACTGTTGCCGGATGTAGCTTCATGCTGGCAGTACATACACAAGACTGTAATTAAACTTCTATAAAAATATAGTATAGTTCGATTGAAACACAATTCATTCTTGCAATCAGAGTTGGTTTGTTTTTTTATTTTCAGGGGACAAATATAAAAATCAATTGGTGACTCAGGCACAGTAGCCCACCACCCAACCTGAAAACCATAGATCCACCATGGTCACCATCTTGCACTAGGCAGACACTGAGATATTGCTGCGTTGTTTGTCGTTGTTGTTTGTCAGTCATATGTTTTGTTAGTTTCCTCATGCGCTCTCTCGGTTTCTTCACTTATGTTGTTTGCCTGCTTTCTGTCACCTCTGCCTCTATTGCTTGTAACATTCACTGAGCAGGTCTAACACAGCTTTAGGCACAGTGCCTCTCTGTCTCTTTTCCTCACCAGCTGGCCTTCCTTTCTTCTGTCCCCTGCAGTTTTCGTCTGTCTGGTAGTCAGTGTAGTGGTGTGCATTTCCTCTCTTGGTGTCTATCAAGAGATCTCTACTAGTTACTGTCACTTTAAGATCTGTAGACACTGGCAGCCAAAGCATGTGGACAGACACGAAACACAAGAACAATTAAACACTTGATTTAGCCAGTGATTAAATGTTTAGACATGAGTGGAATTATGTTTTTAAGCATTTATTAAAGGCCTGAGAGCTGGGTGTGTTCAAATGTGTTGAAAGAGATTTTGTTTTAAAGAATAAATCGGATAACAACAGTTATCATGCTAAACTAAGATGGTGAACATGATATGTATAAACATCATGGCATTGTCACTGTGAGTACGTAAGCACCATTGTGCTAACACACCTGCCAGCTTAGTGAAGAAGTAGCTAACAAATTCCAACAAGCATTTAACAGATGGGTCTGTGTATTTTCTGGCCAATTGCCATTTTTTAAAATTCTAGTTAACTGAACTCTTGTGTTTACAACCTGTAATGTGAAACCCAATCCTTTATTATAATTTCCTGTTCATGTTGCTTCGTGTAGTTTACCAGCATCATATAGACAAGGCTGCATTGTGTTGGTGTGAACACTGAAAAGGAAGTATTGGAACTTGATTTGACTTGTATCCCTGTGTAAAGTTGATCTGTTTGACATGATACGTTAACACCTCCCTGTACTATGTTAGTACTTTGCTGAAACCTCTACAGAAAATAATAAGGACTTTATGTAGTAATAGTAATATGTAGGCCCTATGACATGACCTAGGCAATATTGCAAATATATATATATAAAAAAAAAAAAAAATATATATATATATATATATATATATATATATATATATATATATATATATATATATATATATACATATATATACATATATATACATACATATATATATATATATATATATATATATATATATATATACATATATATACATACATATACATATATACATATATATACATATATATACATACATAGAGAGAGAGAGATATTCTATTTCATTTTAAATACAAATATTAAGATAATTGAAACTCTGTGATATTAAGTTGTCCTAGACTGAAATCTTATGCCAAACTAATTAGGAAAATTGGATGGTTTTATTATTATTGCTTGGACAACAAGTAGGTAGGCTGAAGCAGAACAGAATAGGTTAAAATATTAAATGTTGCATTCTAAAAGAGCCATGTATGCTTTTGTGAATGCAGTAAAATTCAGGCTTTTGTATGAATCACCAGCTGCATAAGTGGAGAAAGAAGTACCAGCTACCTGTCTGCCTCTCAAAATAGATGAGCACCAACAAAAGAGTGCAGGGCTGGTTGTGGGAGTATATTTGCCCGTGACAGATTATAGATCCTTAGTTTGTAGCAGCTCTGCTCATTTGCTGCTTTAGATGACAGTTTTCACCCACGGCTGACTGGCTTGGAGTCCTCCTTCACAGGGCTGTTAATGTTAATCAAGCTGCAACAATGTGAGGTGGACTGGTATAATTATAAGGTGTCCTGTGTCAGGTCTTCTTTATATTCATATTCTCTCTCTCTCTCAGAGAACATTGCAGACTTTCAGTGTTTCGAATCTTGGGAACTCTCACTCACTGTTTGTTTTCATTTATAATATGCTTTTAATATGATATAGCTAAAAAATGGAAATTCCCCTCAAAACAGTCAAATGCTGTAAGACATGCTTTTAAGTGAATATAGGTCTCCTAAAATCTGACAAGCTAAATCCATCAAGCTACATATTTAAATTTTTTTGCATCTGTCTTTCTGTGTATCTATCTAAAGACAGAAATAGACAGATGGATAGATCACCACCTTTTAAAATTCACCTTGCCTTTATTTTTGACATCCTCTGTGTTTGTTACTGTTACCATCTTATCATCACTAGCTTTTTCTAAAGCTTTGAAACTGCATCAGTGAGATGCAATTGGAAGCTCCTGTAAAGGACCTAGAGTAGGGCGGAGCTTGGTTGAGAGCCAACCTTCACAAAGGTAGTGTTGCTCTAAAAGAACATTGTGTATCCTGGATAGTGGGCCCCAGTGTGTGTGTGTGTGATAATTACACAAGGCAGGAACACTGGCTAGGGGAAAGAAGGGGGCAGCACATGTTCTTGGATACTTTTTGGAGCTCATTGAGTTTTCCTAGAAAACCTGCAGCGTGAACCCCTTGGCCTCCCATCCACATTCCTTCACATAGCTTTGCTTTCCAGTAATTTAACTGGCTGTGATAAAAGCTCAGAGAAAAACAGTAATACTGCTCATGGAGGCACATGGGCACACAACCAGTCATCGCAATGAAACGTAAACAAACACATTCACATGATCTTGTGTGCCTCTTGCATATGAGGTGGTATCTGGAAAACCTCAATACAACACAGCACCTTAGAAAATTTAGACCATAGCAGAAATAATGAACTTAAAACAAGAGTGTGTGCTATGGCTCATTACATGCCCTGATTACATTACAAGGCTTGTTACAAGCGTGTTCTTTTTATGGAATGTTCTGTTCCTTTTATGCATGGCTGAATCAGCGCAGTGTTGTTATTTCATTAATGTGGCCATATCACTACAAATAATGAACTCTCTCCCCACTTTACTCACAGATTTACCCACACTGAAAATCAATTCAATTAGGCGCTCCGCACCAAATGTTTTGTGGCTGCTCATATGTCATTGTGTGCGACTATTATGTCAAAGCATAGACTTTATTCTCAAATGCCACTTTACTCAGAATACCACAGATTACGCTCATCTCTTGCGTGACAAAATCGCACTGGCTCTGTACTAATGCTTAACCTCCCCCCTCCCCAGTACAAACACACACACACTCACGCACGCACACCCTCTCCTCTCCAGCTCCCCCCGCTCTAGTTTGGCCATATCCTATCCCCCATATTATTACATAACCATGCACTTGCGGGAGTTAGTGTGTGACGCAATAACTGCACGACTAACCTGACAGTGTTGTTTTGGCTCATGTGGGCTCATGGCAGTTGTGGGGTTTTTTTCTGTTCTTCCATGCCTGTGTATTGTGCTGTCCGTCTTTCATTTGTCAGGATAATAAAATCCTCTCATCGTTCCATCAAGCCTGTGGATTTGGTTGCTTGCGAAACGGCATCTAAGTGTTACATGAGCGTGACACAGCCACGATGATAGCGGTGCTATTTTTATCATACTTGTCGTGGAATATTTTTGCTGGAAGAGTAATGTTTTTGAGCCCAGGTCTTATCTGGCAGTGTCCACAGTCCACTTAATTTTTTTCCCTTGTTGTGAACAGTACCTCCTTTTTAAAAAAGAAAATAAAATAAAAAAGTTGTTCATGTAACTTGTAACACTCTTCACTTTCATAACTGTTGAGGTGCTACTTCCTCTAAGCCCTCAACAACAAAGGCTCCCCTGTGTGCTGATGTCACCACCTGCCTCTTGAAATTCATCTTGCTTCTTAGCAATTAGGCAAGAAACCAAACTGAGGCAACTGCAGTAGGCAGAGACAACAACACGTGAAAGTGCCAAAACACACACTGAATCAAATAAATGTGCCTCCAGGCAGCACTCTTCTTAGAAGTACCAGATATTTACGTGTGTCTGTGTGACGGCACTGTGAGGGATCAGTTACACTCACTCCCCTCGCCTCATGCTGACTCTGGTGACTCTGCTCCCACCCCCGACACCTTTCTCACACATTGCACTGCAGAATGCATTCTCATTATGTAAACCCTACAAACACACACCCCGTCACACACTGGTGGCCCATCCCCCCCACTGCCACCTGCCCAATTTGGCGAAAACATTGTATAGGATTGGAAAAGACCAAGCTACTTAGCAAGCAAACAAACAAGCCCATTAACATGTGGAGGGTCACATGTCAGTAGATTTGCATCATGGCAGAGTGCTGTATTAAGTGGTTAGACCACTGTCATCTGCTGCTTGTTTATATGCACAATTGTTTCGAAGTTGTAGAAAACACTGCATTATATTTTATTACTTTGTTCTGCCAATAAGTAGAGAAGTAAATCTCTTGTGATCGTGATTGATTCCTGTCTCCTGATATAGGCTTACTGCATCATAATATTTTATAATGTTTTTGTGCGATTAGATTTGTAAGTTCATATCTTTCAAAACACTGATGACGTTCATCCTGTAATAAAGCTGAAACAATGTGTTGACATAATCAGTTACGATGATTAAGTAAATAGATTTATTTGCTTGGAATGTGGTGTCAGTGTTCATCTCTTTTTCTGGCAGCTCCCACCCACCGACATGCTGAAAATGCATCTTCATCCCAGAGAGCCAGAACAGCATCATTATTTGTCTGAGATTCTTTAAACAGAGACCTCAGTGCCTTACCAAAGATCAATTTTATTTCTGCAATAGTTCCTGGTGCCAAGAAAATGTGTGTTTTAAGTATTTGCATTTTTACTTATAAATATTCTAAATGTATTTATTTCTAATTGAGGAGTAGAAAAGCCTGGGGGCGTGCAGGTGTTTGGATTTTATCCAGTGTCAGTTTGGTGGATAGGCATCTGCTTTGGAATAAATTACAACTGTAACTGATTGTGTGTTTCTTCTCTTCCAGGAAACACCCAACTCAGTTTTCCTGGTCATGGAGGTAAGTATAGAAACATGATTGCCTGGATGAGCTGGAACACTTGTCTTCCTCCTCAGTATCATTTGTTGTGACATTTGTATGTGAGGCAAAACAGAGCGATGGTTCACCCCCAACACTAGCTGTCAGCATGTGTTCTTCCATGCTTGGAATGCTTAACTGCAGTCATCCCCCTCCCTCTCACTTTTCTTCTGCCTTTCTTTCTTTTGTTTTCTTGAACATTGTGTTTTTCTCTTTCTCTTTCACCCCCTCCCCCCTTTTTTTTCTTTCTTTCTTTCCATCTAGGAATCATGTTCCCTGAAAGTTTTTCCTTGAAATTTAAAGGCAGCTTCACATGACATTTCATTTTTTTTATTATTTTGAATCTTGATAGAGTTTTTTAAAACTCCCCCCGCAAGTGAAAGTGAAAGATGAAATGGACAGTTGGCTGTTTTAGATATTTGGCTTTTGGTAATGCATATTTGGAATCTGACTAAATATCAGGAATATGATTCCTATGAAGTGGAAGTAGACTATAAACTTTATTCAGTCTTACTTGTTTATGCTCATCCACTAACTAGTTCAGTTTCTCTTAACTCATCACACCACCTTCGTTTGTCTGATTTCTTGTTGCCACACAAGAGTGGTGGCAATCTGTGCTGACAACCTCTGCTTGTGTGAAAAACAAGCAGAGGTTATTCAGCTTTTCAGAAGATTAATTGATGAGCCTGCTCATGCACATATAGACAGACACATTAAACCCGATAACATGCTTAATATCAAATTGTGCTTCTCATCTTGACATTGTTCAACTTGGATTTAATTGTTGCTGATAGAGAATATTTGTGTCCTCACACGCAGTACTGTAATGGAGGCGATCTTGCCGACTATCTGCAAGGTAAGCATCACAATAATCCGTCTGAGACACACACACACACACACACACACACACACACACACACACACACACACACACACACACACACACACACACACAGATTACTGGTCATCAAAATAAATTGTCTAATGCCACAGAGGTGCAAAGCCATGTGAATATAGCCATTCTGAATGAAGGTTTGTAGTTAATGAAAAATGCAGAATTACTTCTGTTGTTTAGAGGCAGTCAACACACTGTTTATGCCACTGTGATAGTTTGACAAATTTCAGCATTTATGGTTGTGAAACAACAAGTCAACTTAAACTAAGATTATGTATAATGGAGACATAATGAAAAGTGATGTTTGGAAGCAAAGGTTTAACCACTAGGCTGTATCCATCTTTACGCTATCAGTTATGTCATCAGCATGCAGTATGTCAATCACAGCTAGGTAAACCCTAGTGAGGGGGAATACAACAGAACTTCTAGTTTCATGTTTGTGTTTTTGCAGTGTACATATGAGAGTTATGTAATCACTGTCTCAAGTGAACCTGGGAGAAAGACATTCCTGAATTTAGTCAGAAACCTATCAAGTTGTAAAAAAACAAAACAAACATCTATGTCAAACTTGAAGGTGGTCATTTTTTAAACCATTTAAAAAAACTACCATAATAGCCCTTACAGCTTCTTAGGGATATGCAATGGCAAGAATAAGTATGTGAAGTGCAATTTTCTGCTTTTATGCATAAACTGGTGATGAAATGTGATCTGCTCTTTACCATAGTCACAAATAAACAGACATACGCTGATAAAACACAAAAAGTAATGATCTTTCATGTCTTTATTGAATGCACCCATTGAACATTCTTAGTGATGGTGGAAAAATTAAGTGACTCAGCTTCTGATGTCACTAAATGCCACCCAGAGTCAGGTATTGGCAAACCTTAAGTCTAATCAATGAAATGTGAATGGAGGTGTGACGGCGTAATGTGACAGTTTAGACATTTGCAGTTAGACAACTTGTCTATCAACTGACACTGTTTAGTACTGTGGCTACTCTCCATAGAAATGAGCACCCAACCAAAATCACGCCAAAGACACAGCATAGTACGCTTGCTTGAGGTTATTACTACCATAAGTAGCTATTAAAAGAAATGTTTCCCTTAGTTATCCACCATCACTTTGTATGTTTAACAAAGACAAGAAAGATCAAGACTGTTTGTGTCTTAGAGTCTTAGAAATATATGTTTTTGTGTGATTTTTCTTTTTTTGAGATCAGATCATATTCCATGACCAGTCTAGGCAGAAATCAAGGTAAGCAGTTGTCTTCCAGGTGACACTGTCATTGCTGGTCCACATTGTCATAGGCAAACACATTTTTAGTTGTCTTCACAATGGCCTCGAAGTGTTATATTTGATTTTAAAAAATAGGTTTGTTACTGAAGTCTTACCTCATAGTCCCCTTACCACCTACATGATAGTTGTAAGAATGGTGAATTAAAAGAAAAACATTAAGCCAATTAATACTTTGTGCTTGCTCTTGGACAGAATCATACTCACATTATAGACATGCTCCGCATGTGTTCAGCAGAATGTTATGACAACAGCAAGAAGAAGCGCTTCTTAGTTTGTTTGATCAACATGAAGATGTAATAAAACTGTTCCAAAGAACGGTGTCAAGATCTGGGGAAAGATAGTACATACGTGTGGTGCATGAAACAAACGTCTACTACTAGTCTAGTTGACTACCACTTCCACAACTTCCACAGAAGTTGGTCCTCTGAGGTGGGCTGAGAGTAGCTAACCCCTCAAATCCTAGCTTATTGTTGATAAGCTTACTGGTTTGATCTATGTCTACACTATAATCAGAATGAACTGAGAGAGAGAGAGAGGGAGAGGGGGGGAATCCCTTTGGATTGGATTAGACTTACTTCAGTACCACCATGGAATAGCACCCTCATTGCCTCAATTTATACTGTTTACCTCTGGATTATTACTGTAAGCGGTTAATTATCAGCTTTAATTTAGTGAGGCTGATAAGCATTTTCTGTGAAAGTGCAGTCGGTCTTTCTTTCTACAGTAGTGTATAAATATACATATTTTCAAATGAAGGATCATCGTCAAATGTGCTCCAACAAACTTCAACATTCTGAACTCAATTCGTGGATTTGTTATGAACTGTTTTTATCTCTCTTCTTCATTAGCTAAGGGCACTCTGAGAGAAGAAACACTCAGGGTTTTCCTCCAGCAGATTGCTGCTGCTATGCGCATCCTCAACAGTAAAGGAATTATCCACCGTGACCTGAAACCCCAGAATATCCTGCTGTCATATGCAGGTCGGAAGAAGTCCAATATCAGTGGCATCCGCATCAAAATAGGTAAAAGAATCAATAGAAATAGTCCTTTAGTGACCTAAATTCACACCAAAATGAATTAAGAATCCATAAGAATAAACTTTTTTTAAATGGTGCATTTTTCTGTATCCTCAGCAAAAGTGAGTTTTAGTAATGACACCTATACTGACTGGTTTATATTATACTTATGTCCTGCAGCTGACTTTGGCTTTGCACGGTATCTCCAGAGCAACATGATGGCTGCCACACTATGTGGGTCACCCATGTACATGGTCAGTGTGTTTTACTATACATTTACTGGGGTCAACCATTTTAGTTTTCTTAGCTTTATGTTGTATTCCTGCTCGGGATATTAATTTGTGACTTCTCTAGGCCCCAGAGGTCATCATGTCCCAGAACTATGACGCCAAGGCTGACCTGTGGAGCATAGGGACTGTCATCTACCAGTGTCTGGTTGGGAAACCACCCTTTCAGGTTAATAATGTACACAGCAAACAAAGCTGTTTATAGATGTGTATATGTTTGTTGACAACTAATATTTATATTAATCTTTTTAGGCCAACAGTCCCCAAGATCTTAGGATGTTCTACGAAAAGAACAAGAACCTCCAACCAATGTAAGACACAAAACCACCTGTCTTTTGTCTTAATGTTTTCCACTCTGTGTGATTTTGGACTATCCCAGATGAAACTGACAGCTGGTGAGATCTTAGGATGGCAATGGCTGACAGTTTCAAAGCAATTGATCTGAACAGTTATTGGATGTGAAACCTGGAATTGGATATCCATGGTCCCTGAGCTTTCCTCCAGCAATACCAGAATATTGTAATTTTACTATACTTGTAAACACTTGTACTCACAATAACTTGAGCCTTTGACTCTTAGTCTAATGACAACATCAGGGGAATATTTTATTTTCCTAACATCTTTAGTTTATGACCGAAGTACCCAGCTAAAAATTCATTCTGAACTGTAAACATCAGTGTATCAGCATTAATCTCAAAGAACCAACTGCTTAAACTGCTGGAGAATTGTTACTCCCCTAGCTTCAATTCACCAAGGGTCTGACACACAGCAACCAAGACTTTATCAGATCCATCTGCCAGTAAAACATTCATGTTCCCATGCTCTTGTTACCCAGCATCCCGAGGGAGACTTCTCCACAACTTGGTGACCTTTTGCTTGGGCTGCTTCAAAGGAATCAGAAAGACAGGATGGACTTTGGTGAGTGTGGACGTCATTTCTTCAAACATTTGTTCAGGTTTGAGTTATACACACTTTAAGATCTGTTTCAATGTTTGTTAACAACTTCCATGGTCTGTTCTTTTCCTCTAATCACACTGCAGACACTTTTTTCAGCCATCCTTTCCTGGAGCCGTCAACCACAATTAAAAAATGTAAGCACAGAGCTCACCACATACTTCACTACACTTTCACATCTTGCAGCTTGAAAACATGATTAATCAGGTGTCTATTTGCCTCAGCATGTCCAGTGCCGGTTCCCAGTGCCTCTACTGCAGTAACAGACAGTTCCTGTGGCAGCTCTCCTTGCATCCGCTACAACTCTCCTCCTGTGAGTTTGAAGGAGCTTATGGAATTCACCTACACTTAACATAATATTAACCACGACTCCATATGTTTGTGTTGCCATTGTGCCTGCTGCTTCCAGTACAAACAGTGTTCCAAGGCAAATTAAATGGAAGCTTTGCCAACTTTTGTAACTTCTGTGTAAACTGTAATTTTACAACCTGCAAATCATCACCAGGCAAACTCAAAAATGTCACTTTTAAAGGCAAGCTTGCCCGAGGTTGTTAGTTCTGTGCTCCCTGTGAGCTACCTCTATAAATACTGTTTGTAAAATGGCCTCAGTTTCAATGCCCAGTGTTGGTCTCAGTGTGATCGCATTAGTTTGACAGTTAGTACTGCTGTGTCTAGAAGCCTTGTTTCATCATTCAGGTATCACACTACAACTTGGTCTTCTTGTTCTCCTCCCTCTCTCCTTTCTCTCTCTGTGGATGCAGTCTCTTCCAGACATGCAGACTCTAGCAGAAGATGGTTTGTCATCTCCTCCGCTTGGTCCACCCAACTTCCTGCAGCTGTCCAAAGAGTCTGCAGGAAGCACCAGCAGTAAGAACTCTTCCTGTGACACTGACGACTTTGTCCTGGTGCCTCACATCTCTGCTGACAGCTGTAAGTGTTATGTGCTATTACACATACTATACGTACACACAACCACTGGTGCATTTCCCTTAAATTCACTCAGCTGTAAGCCACTGCATTTGAAAGGGAACTTATCTCTTGAACGTCCTAGTAGATCTCCCACATCCACTTCTTTCACATCAGTTAAATACAGTCAAATATACCCTAGAGTGAAAGTTCGTAAGTGTCTCTGTTTTGTTTTTTTGACTACTCCAAATCAGTCAAGGTAGGCTAAATAACAGAGCACATAACACAAGTAATCTTCATACTGTACTACATAAATAACCATAGGCCAATTTACAAAATGTGCTAGTTCACATACAGTTGAATACAGTTTGAATTGCCTGTGACCTGTGGACATGGTTAACATGTCGACATGCTTTGGAATCTGCTCTATACAAGCATGCACACGTCTTCAAACTTTATTAATAGATAACAGATTAATAGAGACACTTGTGCCATTATACACATAGTCAATGATGTCACACTCACTGCTTGCTAGTGATTCTTGAAGTGCATACACAAACACACAGAGCACATGCCACCTAATATACAGCTAGTGTATTAGACAGCTGCCAAGCATCTCTTGTTTTAACCAACTCCAGTGACAGAAGGCACACACACTTACCCTTTTAACTGGTAAACCGAACCCTCTTGGTTTGCACCTGCTGCAACAGACAACTGCTAGTCCTCCAATGAAACATTCAACTGTATGCAAAGTGTTGGCAGTGTCAGTTGACATTTAATCATTACTACTGATTTATACATCAGTAAAGGCTGTTGAACCTTCATCGTTCATTTCCTTTCTTTCCTTTACCTCCTCAGATGACCAACCCATGGGAGCAGGTCGTCGGCCATCCAGCGAGTTCCTCATGTGTGGAGGGTTAGTACTGTACTTGTGTGTGTGTGTGTGTGTGTGTGTGTGTGTGTGTGTGTGTGTGTGTGTGTGTGTGTGGCATGACAAAAGCACTGTAGTTGTCAGTTTAAATCCTAATCTTTGCATAATGAAAAAAAAACTCATTTCTTTGATCCATAGAAAAAGATATTAATGGGTTACAAGACTATTTTATATCGAAGTCCCGTGGCCCACCTACACCAATTAGTCTGTCACAGTCCATGCAGTATAAACTTGATATTAACAAGACTCAACTTTGAATGGAAGTGTGCCACAACACTGTGCATCAGTTTCCATTTCACACAGCCTTGACTTCACGTGTCTATGTAAGGTCATATTCTTAATGTGTTTAATGTCGACAAGGCTTCCATTGTTTTTGCATGTCACTATTTCTGGCTCTCTGACAATCTTGCCTGTGGTTCACACAACATATCTCACACACACTTACTCTGTCCATTTGTCACGAGTGAATCCTGCCTGTCCTCCAACAAATCCACATGATTAATGAGTAGTGAATCATAGTTAGAGCAACAAAAACAAGGTGCTGCTGTGCTAAATAAAGCACCTGACACACAGAGGGCTCTGGGATATGAATAGCCTCACACACTTGCCAAAATGAATCTGCAACAACAAACTCTGTTAATAAGGGGCCTCAGCTACGTATTCAAACATCACAATATGCTCACGGCTTCAGCAAGCACATTCTCTTAGCATGACAACATTTACTGTCTTCAACCCTTAAAACAAACTACACTTCTTACATATATAAACCCAGTGCTCTGTAGCATGTTTTCTGTTGTTCCATCTTCCCAAATATATTCTCTACCTTCAGTATATATAGTGAAGCTGTGTTTCCTAATTCTTTAATTCAGATGGATTTAAAATACAGACCAAAACCAACAATATGTCAGCCTGACTTTCGTACCGTCTGTGATGCTGAGCCACAACTTTGTTGACTCCTGCTGAAGATAGAAACCTCTAATGGCTCCCAAATGTATTTTTAGTAAAGTGTCAGTTATTTCCTAAAACTGCTGGGTGCAGTAGATTTTAGCAAATGTTACTCAACCAGGACGAATTAGTGCATTTCCTAGAAGCTATCTTAAGGAGCAGCATAACATTTGGTGCTCTAGTGAGGTGAATGGTATCTGTGAGATTGAGTCAAAATAAACTACAGTGTGTGTGTTTGTGGGAATGAAGTCAACCAGTGAAACAGATGTTCTTTTTTTAATGTTTTGGACAAAGATGGAGCTCTGTGGCGCAGAGATAGAATACATCAGGTTTTGAACCTCCTCCTTTGTTAATAGCCTGCAGTCAGACACTGTTTGTACTTCTATCTCCCTGTTTTACTGTTTACATGTGTAAATGGTAGCAAATGAAACTGTTCGATCTCCTCTGTTTCTTTTTGTGTTGTTGCTCTTTAATGTAGTTTTTGTTGCTGTTCTGAATTTGTTCATGCTACTGGCTTTACTCACTCCCTGCGCTGTCCTCTATAGCCATAACTCTATTTCTTACATAAATGAGTTAATCATTGACACTGGAAGAACCGTTACAGGAGGTTCAAGAGGCACACTCTCAGAGAGCTTGTAAATCAGGGTCTCCTTTGCACTGTCTTTAAACTGATTGAAATCAATGAAGGAGATGGAGAGAGGGGTGAAGAAAGTGGGCTTTGGGGGATGGAGAGAAGTGCAGGATGTCTTGGAGAGATTGTCATTGCAATGCAGGCTGCTTGGTTAAAAACCAGGTCAGTGAAGAGGCAACTGAATTGTGATCCCACTCTTGCTTCTTTTATAAAGCAGCTAACCCTTTACCTACAAATTGTCTTTGTCCCCTTTTAATGAGTGTAAAACATTTCTCTCCATATTAAGCCTTGTCTAGAATCAATAAAGCTTCCAGGAAAATGAAGAACAATAGACCTATAAAGGGTTACTGTATCAAATGTCTTCCTCATCAGTGTTAAGTATGTGGAGAAGGACAGCACGTGCTCAGATTTAGATCTCAGAACTGTTAATATCCCACAAAGCAGCTGCTCTGTGGTTCTTTGTCTGGACTTGCCTCACGTGTCCTCCTCCTCTCCCCTGTCAATCCTCCCAGTCTTCATACAGTTGCATAATACATACACTGGTTCCCAACTGGTGCCACTCTCTTACGCCCCCCTCCTCCCCCCTTTTCTGTGCATTCTGTATGTTATGTACCCTGCTGTGGGTGACTCGGTCATGACTTCATGTTCAAGAACATTTTGTCTCCTGTGGAATAACAAAACAATGCAAATGAGCTCTGCCTCTTTGCACTTCCCCTTCTGTGTCTGCTGGACACAGAGCAACAGCCTTGCACGTGCCATTGGCCTCCTCCCCCAGAAGGTGGAGCTTGTAGCCGATTGGTCCTGTCTTTGTGTTTACATAGAAGCCCATCCCCTTTTTTCCACCCGTTCACTCCCCTCATGGTTAGTCAGACCAAACTGAAAGCTGAAATAAACAAAGAGCTGCTGGCAACAGACACAATTTAGACTTATTTCTCTTTTATGTTCTACTTATTTTCCACAAGCCTTAGAGATTGAAGTTAGTATGGGTGTTGACACCCCTGAACACGTCCTGCAGATATGGAAACAGCAGCAACAGCCTCGAGTGGACTGGTTAACTGTGCTTCTCTGCCCGCTGCTTTTTCCCTCCAGGCAGCCGCAGCCAACTCCAGGACAGACCCCCATAGTGTCTCCACGGGCCGAAACCACCCCTATCCCTGTTCCTACCCAGGTCCGCAACTACCAGCGTATCAAGCAGAACCTTTCCAGCAGCCCGACCACCACGCTCAACTGCTCCCCCAGGTAAGAACCCCCACTGCTTGTCCTGATGTTAAAGGAAGTTTACATTTTTTAGTTTATACCTCTCTGTTAGTAATAAAACACTTAAAACGGTGTCTGTGGATATCTGCTTAGGAATGCTTAACTCTCCCCGAGTGAATTTTGTTAGGCAATTAGGTAATGAATACCCAGGATGTTATTTCATCAGCCAGAAAGTTTTAAGTAAAATTGCATCAGCTTGAGTTTGTAGCCAGCAAGTTTCTGTGAAGACAAAGCAGATGGGAGGGCAGAGGAAGAGAGCAGGGTGGTGCATGAGAGGAAGATCAGTTCTGTTGTTCCTATTTACAGGCTGTTGTCTGAGAAGGAGAATACAACAGGTACTGTTGACTTGACTTGGCTGTATTGTATTGCTAATGTGTTTGTTATTCAGAGGTTCTATTGTGCTGGCTTCTTCCCGGGCTTGTGTTCATCTGGTGGTTTGCTTCACTTGTCGTTAAATTCCTCCTGTTGTGGCTGTGAAGATGGAGATGTATTGAATGTGACTGGAGTAGCATTTTGTTGACCATGGAGGACAGATGCTGTCCTCTTTCTTAGTGTATTCTTACAGTATGAAAAGTCAGATTGGCATTTTGCCACCCCAGTGTAAATTGGGTAAAACAGGCTGAAATGAGCCAAAGACGGAAGAAAGGAATAAATGAATCCACAATAAACCAATAAATTAGTTAAATATCTAACTAACTTCTAGTTGTACTTTATGCTTTTTGAGATGTATGTTTTGTGTTTTTTTTTTTTTTTTAGGTCTGGCACAGTGAGGCGCTCTAACACCAGCCCTCTGGGGTTTCCAAAGGTGGGCTCTGGGTCTCCTAGCTCTGTAGATGTGCCTCCGAACGTGGGCCGGCGTCTTTCCACGGGCAGCTCGCGGCCCTATTCTCCCTCACCTCTCGGTAAGAACATGTCCAGACACGTCTTTAAAAACTTTCCAGACATTAGCTGGACATGTCTGGAAGTCAAACATTGAAAATAACTGTTTATTTATAACTTGTATTTGCAGTGGGCACCATCCCTGAGCAGCTGGGTCACTGCTGTTGTCACCTGCAGAACCAAGAGCCCCGCAGCCGGAGCTCCTCAGGAGGTCAGTTAAAAGGGAAACTTAGTTCCTCTGCTCATTGGGTTACATTTGAATCAGTCCTAGCAATAACAGCAGTAAGGAGTTGATTTCTTCTCCTATGTGTCATGACTCTATTATTGAAAAGTGCATGAGACACCATGAGTCAAGGTGTTTTTTTTTTTTTTTTAATCTTTGACACTGTTATATAAACTATGCAGACATCTTACAACTTCACAGTTTGTGTCAAGAGGTTTGCTGTCATGACAACCGGTTTTTAAAAGAGCTGAACTGCAGTGGACTGTCTGAAAAGACGCCTCAGCCAGACAGAAAACAGTACTTAGTCTGAAATGAAATGCCTTGGTGTCAGCCATATACCATTACTGGCTCTGAGTGTTTGTTTTTGTTTAGTTTTTTTTTTCCACATTTTAGTTTTTTTCTATATGTCACAAAAGTCACAAAAACAACCAGACTTTATGACTGACACAGAGTCTCAGTGGAAAGTTTCAGGACTGTTTCTGTGAAACTTTGTGATGGAGGAAAGCACACAAGAAAGTCACCAGTAACATCAAACCCTGCTGCTATGTTGTGCTCAGGTACAGAGAAACACTGAGAGACAAATAAAACCCCCAAAGATGCGCTATGTGGTTCTAGTTCAGATTTGTGACATTAGCTGCAAATTGTAGAACTATTTCTAAATGTGGGTTTATGTATGTATTATGTAACTTGATCTGTAATCCAGTCCCTTCCTTCTCCAGGTTCTCCTGTCCCGTCCTCTCAGCTCCTGGGGGCTCGTCTCCAGAGTGCCCCCACCCTGACAGAGGTCTACCAGACCAGACAGAAGCTCCACAAGCAGTTGTCAGACCCTCTGCAGCCTTCCTCGTCCTGCTGCAGTCACTCCCCCCAATTTGGCCGACCGGCCAACCTGGGCTCCTCCCCCACCAAGCTGCTGGGTTCCTCCCCCCGCACGTCCGACTGGCTGCAGAAGTCCCCTCTGCCCACCATCATCGGTTCTCCTACCAAGGTGAGTGGAAGTTGTAGTAAAGCAACAGATGGTCAGTACCAGATTATTTAATTACATTTTTAATACTGTTATTTTTTTGTTTTGTTTTTTTACATTCAGACTGTTTCAGCACCATTTAAGATCCCTAAAACGCAGGCATCCTGTAACTTGATGGCGCTTGCAGACAGCCCAATACCCACCAAGACATTAGCAGATGCCCGGGATATCTGTGCCCACCACTGTAGCCCATACCTCACTGGACGGCCAGCTGCCCCTGAAGCCAGTCGGACCTTTGGCAGGTAGAAATCACGGAAATAAACGCATGTCAGTTCTCTTTTCTATTGTCTGTCGATTGTGAAGAACTAGAATCACCATAATTATTCTTTAGCACACACCTCAGCTGCTAATGACAAATACATTTTAACTGACTTGAACTGGTACACAGGCTTCTTCAAATATCTCTTTAATGGGAAATCGACAAAGGGTGTAAGAATGACTGAGAGTAACTTTGAATATAAGATATTAAGTACATCTGTTTTGCTTTGATACATCTTTGTCTTCTCTTTGACATTCTGCTGATATGTTCTTTTAATTTCCCTGCAGGTCTGTTAGTACGGGCCGTCTGTCTGAGCAGCCAACCAGAATAACTTTGGGTGGACAGGCCTATCAGGGCAGCACAGACAGTCTGAACACAGAGCGACCAATGGACACAGGTATAGAGACCAAAATACTTCACACACTCAGACACACTAATGTGGTGTCCTGTATAGTGCTGATTTCACTTGAACAGCAAATAAATTAAATGTGCTCTTCCCGAAGCCCCCGCAGGACCCGGTGGGCTGGCTGGTGGGTCAGCAAGTCCTCGCACTGTGCTCTTCACTGTGGGTTCACCACCCAACAGCACCACTCCTCCCACCTGCAGCCATCTGGGCACCCGACCACGCACCACCTCAGGTGAGGACCCTTTACCTGAGCACAGTTAGTGTCCCAGCAGATCAACTTCTGACACATAGAAGCAGGAAAGCTGAATTTGTCTCAGTGAAAGTACTTGTCAGCTGTACTTTCATCAGTTACATGTTTGTTTTCTGTCCTTGTTCGCTTCCTCAGTGGGCTCCAACAGTTCGGCTGGCTCCCTGTGTTCTACCAGTGGTCGAGTCTATGTTGGATCTCCTCCGGGCATGGCCATGGGCTCCTCTCCGCCAGGAGGATTTGGGGGTGGGCAGACTGTCCCTGGGGCAGAGGGGGCACCTAGCAGTCTGCGCTACGTCCCCTATGGGACCTCCCCTCCGAGCTTGGAAGGATTCATCACCTTTGAAGCCCCAGAGCTGCCTGAGGAGACTCTCATGGAGGTGAGAGACGATCAATTAAAGCTTTATGCATTTGTTTCTTTTCTCTTCCTTTTGTTTTTCATTGAACCTTGTTAACTTCTGCTACAGCGTGAACACACGGACACATTGATGCACCTGCGGATGATGCTTTCCTTCACTGACTGTGTCCTGGAGATGGCAGCAGTTCGAGCCGGAGGGACAGACCTTGGTGTGTCGGCCGCCTCCCTCTACCCTCCCCAGGACAGCGTGGTTGTGGACCAGATCAGCCAGCTAAGCAAGGAGTGGGGGTAAGGATTGATCAAAGTGTAATTTGCAGTGACTTTTTGTTCAGTGCTGTAGTGTGTACTGTTCCTTAAATACTATGGTTGTGCAACCCTCTACAGGCAGGTGGAGCAGTTGGTGCTCTACATGAAGGCTGCTCAGTTCCTGGCATCTTCCCTTCACTTGGCTAAGGCTCAGATTAAATCAGCCAAGCTCAATCCTTCCACTGCTGTCAAACAGGGTACGAACCACTTAAACTGTGACCAGTGCATTCAGCTGCAAACTTTGTGAAAATTGCTGTTCACCCATCAATAGCTGGACAAAATGCTGTAGTTATGTTTATACAACCTATCTCTGTCTGTTCAGCTAACCTTTAAATACAAGTAAAAAATCCCTTTCTTCTCTCAGTGGTGAAGAATCTGAATGAGCGTTACAAAAGCTGCATTTCACTCTGCCGGCGGCTGACAGACAAACTCAACCACTTCTTCTCTGACAAGCAGCGCTTTGTGGACGAGATCAACAGTGTGACTGCAGAGAAGCTCATCTACAATCACGCTGTGGAGATGGTGAGTCTCATACACACACAAAAATCTCCAGGGCTTAAAGAGACGAAAGGGATTCAATCTGGTATTGATTCCTGTCTTGATTTGTATCAGGTTCAGTCAGCAGCTCTGGATGAGATGTTCAAGCAGACGGAGGATATAGCCTACCGCTACAGCAAGGCCGCCATGCTGTTGGATGGCTTGTCCAAGATCCTACAGGACCCTACTGACATTGAGAACGTGGTCAAATGTGAGTAGAAACCACTCTCTGTGACACACACACAATCGGCCTCACATAGGGCGCACTTTAAGAACAAATCCGTCTTTAATGACTTCTGTTAACAAGCTCTTGTTTTGTGTATTTTCCCTGCAGACAAGGCCAGCGTGGACCGCAGGATCTCTGCCCTCTGCTACTGCACTGTCACGCTGTATGAGTAGCAGGTCCTCACACCAACACACAGAGGGACCATGATGTATGATTATTGACTACGATGCTCACAAAACCACTGTTCCTCTCTGTAGCAGTTGAAGCACTTTTTCATTTGATAGGTTTTATGTGTATTTATCATCAGTTAATTTTACTGGCTGCATCATGGACTGACAAGCAACTGATTCACAAATTCACAACCAAAGATGACCGCAGGTCCAGAAACACAAGACTGAAAGATGTGGATATAATGCATGCACTGTCATGTGCACCTCATCTTACGTACTCTGTGATATCAGTGCTTATTTACTCTGTGTTTAAGTTGCTGTTTTGCTTATTTATTGGTTCAGAAGAACATGGATCTCGAAAACCTCAATTATTGGAGTAGAACAATGTGGAAGAAATTAGCAAAAGGCTTATGGCCATTCACTGTAACAGCACCAACTCCCTAGCAACGTGGACTTTTCCATAGAACACAAACTCCTGTTACAGAAACTAGACAGCCTCGGGAGCACAGGAACCTGCCTGATTTGTCACATCTTTTTATTTGTCTTGTGTCATCAGTTCAAGCACTTTATTTTGAAATGAGAGGAACAAACGTTCATCTGTACAAGTTCTGGAGGTGGACATATGAAGGTAGCCACAAGGTTTTTTTTAATCACTCCTGCTTCCCTAACCTGCATTATTTAGCCACTTAGCAGTATGAGCATAATCAACAAGATGGAACACATACCTTTGACCTGAGGCAGAGCAACCAGGGAAAACAAGTTTTCCTTGAACTGTTAGTAAGCAACCGCTCAACAGTGGGGTGGGACAGTGACTGTCAAAGTTGAACTACATGTTTTACTTATCTGTAGTTTCAGTTCTATTGCTAAAGGAGCATTCCACTGATTTTACTATATTTAGATCAGTTTAATAATGCCACAGAGTACTGCTCGATGTGTGAACACAGATGTGTAATGTCTTCTTAAACATCTGACAGGAATTTAAGGAAATGACCTGAATTATTGTGTCTTTGCTAATGTTGTCATCAGGGTGATCTTAACTGAACAAAAATACTGGTGGTGTGGAATTTGAAAGATGTTGCTCAATGGAGTTTGACCCGTATTGGGGATCAAAGCTCAGGTGAGCTCATCCCTCACCAGTACCCCAACTTTAAGAAAGTGTGATACTAAATGATTCCTTTAATTCCAGATACAGCAGTTGTGTCTTGTGTGTGCCAGTGTAGCCAGTATGAAACTGTCCTTTTCTCTACTGTAGACAGGGTTGGATTGTTCTCGAACATTTAAAGAATACTTAGAGAACAGCCTGATGAATGAAATAAGAATAAAGGGCAGGAAGGGTTTGATTAGCCAGTACCAACTTGGTATTCATTCTGGGCCGTCACTCATGGCAGGTGCTCATCACATTGTCTCGTTACTAAGTTTTGGCAGGAAGTAACAGACCCACAGTGACTTTCTTGTTGATCATGTCGCACACCAAGAGCAGGGCCTAGCGTGAACGCACATCACTCTGCTTACATTCTCAGATGGTCTGCACATCCAGATATTTAGAATCACTGTGGTGGTGGCACCGTGGTAGCCCTTCACAGCTAAACCCTGATGGAGTGAATGGATAAACGCAGCGGTCACATTACTTGACGAGTGATATTAAGTCTCACTTTACTAAAAAATACTACAGCTTTTTGTGTTTTGTTTGTATCTGTAGCTTTTTTTAACAACATTTGATGTTTGTAAGTGTGTATATATTTGTATGTAGTTCACATGATGATCCCTTTCCAAGGGGTGTGAGTGTGATTGAGCTATGGGGGTCAAAGAGCACAAATCTTTATATGTACATAGATGGATTTGATACATTTTATTCATGTCTGCCAAGAGTTTGATAACAAAACCTATTTTGGCACAACAAAGGTGTGCCAAAGAATCAAAAGTCATGGCAGCTCCGAAAATTCTTCAGAGAACTTTTCTACCAGAGGTCGAGACGCGTACATGTTCAGCGGATCTTAACATTGCTTTCTGAATAAGCATGTCACCTTGTTTGTCAAAATTGACTAAGACTTAATTTGTTACAATCTTGCACTGCCTAGCTTCCACTCAGTCCCTCTGTCTCAAGTCCCTCAAGTCTTCTGCTGTTCTCCCAACAGTGTTGTATGTACTGTATGTATGAGTGTATATATTGTTTATATATATATATATATATATATATATATATGTATGTAGAGATACACACATGTACACTTGCCAGGTGTGCATTAAGGCCAGTAGTGTACAGTTGATGGAAAAGGAGGTGCCTTCTTCTTGTGAAAGCAGACACAGGCCTACTCCTCTGTACAGGTGTGAATAAAGTTATTTCCAGTGTAAAAATGTGTATAAAAATGCATTAACAGGCATCCAGCATACTCTGTGCCTGTCTCTCGTGTACTGTTGGTTTTTTTCTAGACATATCTGGGTTTCAGTTTCCCTTTTTTTTTTTGTTTTTGTTTTTTTTTTTTGTCATGAGTACACTAAACCACATGAAGCCTTTTACTGTGCACATACACAGTGAAAAGAGATAGCTGATAGAAACCCACCTTTGTCTTTTAGTCTTTGCTATGTACCATTTTTGTCTATGGACTATAACTGAAGATGGATTGTTTGAAGATAAAGCATGGGGGTACCGAGTCTGCATTTTACCCTGTAGAAGCTCTAGAATCTTGAATGTATGTATCCTATTGTGTTTGCACCACTCCGGCTTGATATAAATGCATTTTGAAGAACCTCCTCCTCTCCTGCTGTCGGTCACAACCCTGAAGATGCATCTGTTTTCACAGATCACCAGTTTTTCAAAGAGAAAATGTTAATGTTCTTCTCATGTCTCTCGCTGAGGGGTATCTCTCTTTGTTCTTTATGGAACTCAAATACAGTCTTTGTTATTAAAAAGAGAAAAAAATATTTGTTCACTTTTTTCAGTCTTGGTTCTTTCCCAGAAACTGTTTGAATAAAAAAATGTGAGCGTATATAATGATTATTTCTAAAATGTATAAGGAATTTTAGCTACTTTAGACACTCGTTTCAGATCAACATAGTAATCTTTAAATCAATCAATCTATATCGTACTCCTTAAAATATAAAGCTAAGTTCTTGTGCCTAAAAAAAGAGACAGTTTTTCCAGTGAAAGACAGTCTGTTGTGTTCTGATCTGTGGGTGAATTTATCCTAGAAGCCTAGAGGAGTCCAGATTAAATGAGTAATGATTTCTGCAAAGTAAACAACACAAAGCAATTTAACAATTTTTCCTAATTATTTAGCTTATACAATCCCTCCTCCAGAACTGCTGGTAATTTAGATATTAATTTGCATTTTAATTACTTCAGTTTAGAATTTACTGACTGCGTTTGAGCCTTGTAACATGCCTTGTCTGCCTGCTGTGTGACCACTCAGTCATGTGAGTATATACAGTGTGTATTTATATAGTTGGAGTTATAGTTGCAGTTTACTAAAGGCTACTTTCTGTATATAATGCATACATGCACATCTAAAATGTATAAATGCATTTTGAATACGCATTAACAGGATTCCTTGGACACCTGGTTGTATGCCTTTAAACGACAGGCCTGAACCTGCAGAGTGCAGCCAGCGGCTACATGTTGTTGTTGTTGTCGGGGGGTGGTCAGCTGACTACAACTGCGTCCTAAGCTGATTGGCGCTTTCTTTGATTGACACTACTTCGGACCAATTGCTGACCGACTCTGTTGGTGCTTAGCTAGCTGTGGTAACAACAAGATGTTATAACTTTGTAACTAGTGAGTGGTTAGCTAACGCAAAAACTACTTACAGTGGAGGAGTGACCTAAAAAAGGTAATAATTATTTCTATAGATGAGCTTGAGGAATCATTTTTTAACGTTACATAGCTATTTGCGTGTTCATTTGCAATAGTTTGACGTTTATAACAGTTTACACTGCTACAATTGCTGCTAGCAACCAAGCTAACTAAGTCAAGATCTAACGTTTAAGTTACTTTACTGAATAAGTAATTAACGCAATGTAACGTTTCTTATTTGAGTCCATTAACCTTTGTTATGATATCTGTCAGTTAATTACTGTATTAAATTCAGATTTCAGATATCTACGGTTCTCCGTACAATGGAAAACGTTACATTGAGTCCTTCCACACCAGACTCCGTTTGAAAAAGAAGCCTTTGTAGTGTTTTAATGGTCATTAACGAATGAAACAGATCTCAACAGAATGTGGTAAATGTCTTTTTAGGACAGGCTTTTATTCGGTCTCCATCTAACTCATATATAATGTTAGCTGACGCTAGAAGGTTTACATCAACGTTAAAGCTAGCGAGCTATAATTGAGCTAACGTTAAGGTTGTAGCTTTTGATATTATTGAGACAGATAGACTTAGAGTTATATAGATGATCTTTTCTTATCTTTGTTTAGGTTCAAGATGTCCCGGGAACAGCTTATTGTACAACAGGCCAGAAAATCCTTCCAGACAGGTAAAACCAAACCTCTGGCGTACAGGACCCATCAGCTCAAGAGTCTGCTCCGCTTTATCTCAGAGAGACGGAAGGACATTGCAGATGCTGTCAAAAGGGACCTTGGCAAGGTGGGTTAAGATAGTAAGATCTTCCCAGAGTTCTCTTGTGGAAGTTTGTGATGGACATGGAACTGGATACACAGACAGGTCACCCATCAGGACAGATACACGCAGGTTTTTTTTTCCAGCTTTATGACAATAAAGCTGCCCTTGATCATTTAAGTCTATTATCTTTAGACAACAGCAAAGGTTGTGGTCCAGTTGACGCAGGGGGACACAGTGCAGTCATTTGAATATGTTTGTGCTGAACAAACCAGTCAACTTGAATGAACAAACAAATGAACCAAATGCTGTTAAATGACTGAAGTCGATTTTGAAGTCAGTCCCTCCTTCTCATTTCAGAGTGAACATGGGACGGAGCTCTTTGAGACCATTGGACTGGAGGGCGAGATCAAACTGGCTATAGAGAAGCTGGCAGAGTGGGCAGCTCCTCGGCCGGTTGAAAAGACCCTCCTCACTATATCAGATGAGGTTTACGTTCAGCCGGAACCCCTGGGAGTGGTGCTCATCATTGGGGCCTGGAACTACCCTTGGGCTGTCACCCTCCAACCTCTGGTTGGGGCTATCGCTGCTGGTACGAATACTGTACACAAACATATACCGGCATATGACAGATTTCTAATTAGCTAACTGCAAGAGCTGCAGAATATTGTGATCAGATCAATACACCAAAAACGTAAAGGTTATTATACAGTATACTTGAAGCAAGGGCTTTTGGTGGTGGCCGATTGCATGGGTTGCTAGAAAAGCAACACACACACAGCAAAACTATGTACTTTGTAGATGATAAGGCCATTTAACTACATATCCCACAAATGGTTTTATTAAGTTTATTATACACTAATCAGATATAACATTATAATAACCTGCTTAATATTGTGTTGGTCCCACTCTTGACCTGACTCATTGAAGCACGGTCTCCACTATACCCCTGAAGGTGTGCTATAGTATCTGGTACTAATTTGCGAAATGGGGCCTCCATGGATTGCATTTATTTGTTTGCTCAAATCGTTACGCTTGCCCACATCAACTTTGAGGACAAAATGCTCACGTACTACCTAATATATCCCACCCACTAATGAGCCATGACGAAGAGATTTTTACTTTACCTGCTAGTGGTCATAATGTTATACCTGATTGGTGTATATCCTCACATTGTTTTGTTCATTTTGTGATAAGGAAATCTGACTTTTGTCATTGTGGAATAGGTAATTTCTGTGTTTGCATTCTATGATTTACTGTGACTGAGGGATTACTGAGTCTTTCTTCAAACCACTTCATGTTTGTTTTGGAGAAAACACATGGAGACCTGTCTCAGTTTTTGTAGTCTGTGTCGTCTTGTTGTGATAACTCCATAGCCATCATAGCCCCAGCAATTGTGTACATTAAAAGTGTAAAGGTGAGGCATTTATGGTGAGTAGAAACTGTAGGTTCATCTATTTAAAAAAATGGGGTATAAACCAAACCGTGGCTCAAAAAACGCAGTCTGGACCAGACATGGCAAATTATACCTTTCAGATTTAAACCTTGCATAAACATAAATATTGGAATGAACTGAATGTCACATATTGATTGACAGCTGATTTAGTGTATTAAAGTATTTGGTTCAGGATTCTTCTTTTCACTGAGAAAAGATTAAACTAAAACCATTTGGGGTCATCTTTTTGTGTGTAACACTTCAGCGTCTCATCTACGACCTCTGTGTCATCTTTCAGGTAATGCAGCAGTGATAAAGCCATCTGAGGTCAGCTCAAACTCTGCCAAGGTTATGGAGGAACTTCTCCCTCAGTATCTAGACAAAGTGAGCCTCCTGCTTTGGTTAATCTAAACTCTTACCTGTACCTACATTGAGTGTGATTGTAGATTGACTTGTTACACTCCCCCTAGGATCTGTACCCAGTGGTGACAGGTGGAGTGTCAGAGACCCAGGAGCTGCTGAAGCAGAGATTTGACCACATCTTCTACACAGGAAGCAGCTCAGTAGGGAAACTGGTGATGGAAGCTGCAGCTCGTCACCTCACCCCTGTGACCCTGGAGCTGGGAGGGAAGAGTCCCTGCTACATCGACAAGAACTGTGATATCACTGTAGCGTGTCGGTCTGTGTTACCTTTAAATTCGTGCAAAAGAAATCTGTCCATTGTTATAATAGCCTATAAGCTTTCAGATTTGGGGGCACTATGCATGTTTTCATGTTTTCCTTTTCTTTCCAAACAGTCGCATCACGTGGGGAAAGTTTGTCAACTGTGGTCAGACATGCATCGCTCCAGACTACATCCTGTGTGAACCTTCCATTCAAAGCAGAGTAGTGGAGGAGATCAAGAAGGCCATCAAGGTTAGTTTGAAATAAAGATCCTAATATGTCAGTTATTCTCAAGGAACTTAAAACATTTAAGGAATTTCAGCAAATCAAATACAGTATAAAAAGAGATGGATTTCACCAAAATGTACTTTTGCTAGGAATATTTTTAATTAGATAATTAGAAACATGTCAGGTTAGTCTTGGGTATCATTAGCAGCAAATGTGTCTTTTAAGTGGCAGTATCCATGTTACATGGGACTTAATGTTTAATTCAATGTTTTTGTCAGAAATGGCTTTTTTATGTTATTAGTTCACATTAATGTTTGTGAGATGTATCCAACTGTGAACAGCAGTGTGGTCCCAAACTGTCAACGTATACACAGATTTAACAGGTAAAGGAGCCACTTGTGAACAGTAACAACAACAACATCATTTGTGTCTCTGTTGTTGTTCTCCACATAAATTCTCAGATTAACAGCAGTCTAAAGATACTGTAACATGTCTGTATGTGTTTTGTGTGGCACATTGCAGGAGTTTTACACAGATAATCCAAAAACCTTTGAAGACTATGGACGTATTGTCAACCAGCGACACTATAAGAGGATTATGGCTCTGATGGAGGGGAGCACCGTTGCTGTTGGTGGAGACGGTGATGAATCTCAGTGCTACATAGGTAGGTGCTGTGTTGGAGCCATTGGGCACGCTTGAAAAGCCTTGGTACTGTTTGTTTAGCTGCAGTGTTGGCTAACATGTTCAGTTCTGTAAACAGAATAGTTCAAGTGGTGGTAGCCTTTACAAGAATGTGGAATGGCTTAACATGTTGAAACTCAGTAAACTGAGGATGTGTAACAGATTCCTTCTCCAACTTTCTGTCATTTATCTCTAAAGTGTCATAAAGTACAGTGGTAGTCGTGACATTTATAGTGCACAGTGTACCACTGCTCCGCCTGTGTAAGCCTCTTGCTTCAAATGACCATTTGCTTCCTGTACCCTTGCAGCCCCAACTGTGTTGAAGGATGTAACAAGGGAATCGAAGGTGATGAAGGAGGAGATCTTTGGGCCACTGCTGCCCATCATCACAGTGAGTGGCGTGGAAGAGGCAATCCAGTTTATTAACGAGAGAGAGAAGCCGCTGGTTGTCTACATTTTCTCACATGACAACAAGGTAAAAGACACCCCACACATTTTGTTGAAGATGAACCTAAGATACTTTTCCGCTCACCTGGACTCTTCCTTTCTGGCAAACAGCTGATCAAAAGGGTGATAGCTGAGACGTCCAGTGGAGCTCTGCTGGCTAATGACTGTCTGGTCCATTTTACTGTCAGTGCTCTGCCCTTCGGAGGAGTTGGTGAGTGTGGGAATCTGAAATCCACCTGCAGCTATTTATCCCAGTTTCTAGATAACCAATCCTCCCATTGTTAACATATGCTCCCGTTCCCTCCTCAGGTAACAGTGGTATGGGCTGCTACCACGGCCGGCACAGCTTCGATCAGCTCAGCCATCTGCGCAGCTGTCTGATCAAGCAGCTGAACTTGGAGGGCGTGAACAGCATGCGTTACCCGCCACACACTGCCAAGAAACTGGGCTGGGCTAGATTCTTTTTGCTCAAGCATGTAAATGTGTCCAGGCTGCGTCGCCTGGCAATGTTGTCCATGTTGGCCGGCTTGGCAGCATTTGTAGTGCAGGTAATAGCACGTTACTATACCAGTTCAGTCCAAGTAGGAATCAAATGGTTTGTTTTGATATCAGTAACACTTCATTTTACAGGTTTGTAGTTTACTGGGAAGTTTCCTGAAAATACATGTAATGGATATAGTTACAGTAGCTGCATTCAGTTTATACGCAGTTAATTCCTGGGAATGACATTACACACTCTTCACATTTATTACACAGACTGCTAGTAATGAACCCCTGTGCCATAGACAGAGAGCAACAACTATAGTGTTAAAGCTTTTTAGGCAACTTTTTATCAAAGTGCTTCATGGGAGTCAAAGATCAAAACAGAAACACAGAACATTTTATGACGATCACACTCTAGACGTCTGCATATGAATGTGTGGTGGAGGGAAACAGTATGTAACATCTGTGCTGTCCCAGTATGTAGCTGAGAGCCTCCTTTGAGTCCGCCTCTTCCTCTCTGACATATTGACAACTAGACTTGCAAACCTAACAAACAGAGAAGCAGAATGACGGAGCCGTATCTAGATCTTAATATTCTCTGGGACAGACGTGGCCTGTATAGATTATGACACCTTATTGCCATTAGATGTCACTGATGACTTGTCCATAAAATCTGTCTTGTCTTTTAATCTCTTGTCTTTGTTAATAATTGACACACTTTGGTTGTCCTCTGTCTCGTGCAGATGTTTATTCAGTACTAGTCAGTGGTGACATGACAGGAGAGAGACAGTGTTCACCTGAACAGCAGCAAACATCGATTGAAACATTCATAACTGTTCTACTTTGTGACCCAAACAAAAAGACAACTATTCAAGACCAAGCATGTTTATTAACAGTGGGCTTTTTGTCCAGTGACTGTTTACAGCCTTTAAAATAATGACTAACTCACGTTCCCAAGATAACCAGATATGAGTACTCCTCCCCCGACATACCCACAATCCCACAGGCCTGCGTCCTAACACAACAATGGCTTTGTCTGCAGCGGACAGTGTGTGGTGTTGTTTAGGAAATGTAAGCACAGAATGCCTCCTCATCGACCCTCCCTTTAATTACCCAGCATGCTTCACTGTCCTCTGATAAATGGCCTCTTTTGTTTTGGTCAGACCCACCACCTTTGTTGACATCCACACTTGTTGTACTCCTGTGAACAGTTAAAGTGTGTGTTACCTCTCTGTCTTGTCACACATCACATTCTGTGTCTCATCTCTTCTGCAGAGGTTCCTGAGATGAGGCTGAGCAGCAGAAACCGGTGACCTGAGCTGACCCCTGTGCCAGAGCAGACGATCCCGGGACCACAGCGCAGACACCTGCTCTATAATGAAACATTTACTGGTCCATGTCATTTCTTGCTCACGTAGGCACGTTTCTGTTCTGTTACACCTTAAACTGCTACTGGAGCTTTTGTTGCATCATTTCTAAAAGAAATATCATCATGTTTTGACGTAACCTGGTAAATGGTGGTAAAATACTTTGACAGAACCAAATCATCCATCACAGTATACATCATGTCTGCTTAGCTGTGATGTCACCTCTGTTTTACCTGCTTCAGTTCGGATGTCATGTCATTGTAGTTTTTTTAAATATAAATCATTCAAAACCTGAACTACTAAAAACGATTTGTTGATTGATTTTTTCACATTGACATATGAGTTAAAAATTGATCTCTTAACAGAAGCGTATTATCAAGCAGATCCGAAGGTTATTGAAATTTATGGCGTGGCTGCTATGATTGAGGTGCTGTTAAGATAGACTGACCTTGATGAGGACTTGTCCAGTAAAAGATTAGCTCAGCTAAAGGTTGTAAAAAATCTGACATCCATTGAGCAATAATTGCTATTAAAATTATTCAAATCAAATGGGCTGCTTTAAATGATTGTGTTTGTGTTTGTGTGTGTGTGTGTGGGGGGGGTCTGGTGTTCCAGTGACCAAGCCTCCCGGTAAACTGATCCTAGAGCAGAGCAGTGTGACTGATGATGAACAGTGCACAATGAGAGGCAGTCAGTCAGGCAGGGACCCTGCAGCGTGTGGGACATCTGAACCGCTGTGAGATCAGATTAGTGACGGAATATTTATCAGTATTTCATCGAGGAAACACTGGATGCACACACACACCTTCTGTGGATTCAAGTAAGATCATTCATGATTATTCATATTCATATATTGATTAAAATAACAAATATAACATAACAAAAACCTCCTTTATAGGCCAGGAGCACTGCTGCCTCAGTTTGTTTGGTTTAGAGAAGCTGTGTTTTAAATTCAAGTGGAGAATTTTAGTGTAGAGTCTGATGAACAGTCCGAATGAAACGAGAAGCTACAGTAGTTGCTTCTGTTTAGATTCCAGATTGGCTCTATTATTAGTTCATATTTCAAGGTGTAAAGCTGTTCCAAATAGTGTTGAGCAGTGCTGGGAAGTACAGTTTCGAGGTACATTTGATTTTACTTAAGTACAGTTCAAATAGAGATACAGTACTGCTTAATCCACATTTATTCAACACCTTTACATCTTTACTAGTTACTTTGCAGATGCAGATTATTATTAAATATAACTGACTAATGAATGTTGATGTATTAGTTTGGCTGAGAGGAAGTGGTTCAAATCAGCTCCACCTGCTGCTGTTTGAGTTCAGAACTAGTGTCTGTTTGTCTCTTGTATTTATTTATCATTAGAGATATTTATTTACCACATTTTTACCGGTAAAATTCTGTTGCAGTTTACAGCTAAAAAGTGAAATGAGTTGAGTAAATATCTTCAGCTTTTAAATGATTGAGTCTGGCTGTAGTGTAGCCCCCAACATCATATGTGTTTTGTGTATAAAACGTTTTTTATAAAGCACAAGTACAACTGAGAAATCACTTTCTGACTTACTTTTCTACTGAATAGTAGTAGTTTTAAAGCATGTACTTACTACTTACTAAATTAAGTAAAGAATCTGAAGTAGTACTGGCACTTGTACTGGAGTACTTTTACTATTATATTATTAGTATTGAGTTTTTTTACTTGATTAAAGAGATGCTTCTATTCTTTGTTAGCTGATTTGTTGTTGTAACTTTTTAATACACCAAAGTGCCAGTTTGGACATGAGTTGATCATTTACAGTCGTCTTGTTGGGTTTGAAAAGTCTCTGTTGTGACTGTTTAAAACAGAGTTGATTAAATGTATGTACACATATGAAGTGGGGAAGGGGGGGCAGTCAAGTAAGGGGCCCCAAGACAGCTTTGGACGGCCCTGCTAGAATATGTTGGTGCTTTTTGATAGAAATAAAAATAGAAGCTTGTAAGTCAGCGTGTAACGGACATCAGCGTAGCCAGCTCTAACACACAGCCCCTTCACATTTTCCTGACCTGCAGGTGTCTTTATGGAGAGGCAGGCAGTGCAGCGAGCCAGGGAGGCCTTCCTGAGCGGCAGGACTCGGCCTGTGGAGTTCAGACTGCAGCAGCTTCATGCCCTGCAGAGGATGATCACAGAGAAGGAGACTGAGATCTCCACCGCTGTCAAGCAGGACATCAACAGGGTGGGTGCACACAGGCACTGATGCATGTAATATGTTTGGTGCTGATGTTTAACCTGCCTGACTGATAGTGTGCTGGGTTCCCTACAGAGCCAGTACGACACTCCGCTCCTGGAGCTGATTGGCATTGAGAATGAGATCAAGCTGGCTATAGAGAAGCTGGGGGAGTGGGCAGCTCCTCGACCTGCAGAGAAGAACATCCTCACTATATCAGACGAGGTTTATATCCAGCCCCAGCCACTGGGAGTGGTGCTCATTATTGGAGCGTGGAATTACCCCTGGGCCCTCACCCTCAACCCTCTGGTTGGAGCTATTGCTGCAGGTAGGGACCCTTTCTGTCTCCAGTCCCCTCCATCTGCCTATAGGTTAGAATTTGGTCAAGTAAACCCCCACTGGCAAATCAGCACAGGCATTTTCTTATGTCTAAGATTAGACCTCTACTTAGCTGGGCAGAGCTGTGCTGAGAGTTACCTGAGCTCAGCAAAGTCACTGTAATAAAAAATGGTTATTGTCACATGCTAACATGCAGTAAAACTAGGAGAGTGATAGAGAAGTGTGAACACAGCTTCACTGTCCTGACTCTGATTTACTACAAGTGTCTTCACAGTCGAGCACGAGGGCTCTAATGGAAGCTCCAGATCCTAATATGTACATGATGATGCAACCACGATCCCCAAGTTTGACTGGTGCTCTGGCATCATTTTTAATAGAAAACATTTTATATGCGACTCTGAAGTTAGTCTCAGCTGTACGGAGCTTTACTCCTGGGGGGCGGGGGGCGGGATACAGAGACTAATCTGTTGTGAGCTTCATTTGACAGCTCCCCCCAGCTCAGCATTCTCAGCCTCTGCTCGTCTCCGTCACTCATCAGTGATCTCATCCCATTCATAAAATCCTCCTGCGTTCTGTCTGTCTGTCTCTCTCTCTGTCTGTCTGTCTCTCTGTCTGTCTGTCTCTCTCTCTGTCTGTCTCTCTGTCTGTCTCTCTCTCTGTCTGTCTGTCTGTCTCTCTGTCTGTCTGTCTCTCTGTCTGTCTGTCTCTCTGTCTGTCTGTCTGTCTCTCCATCTGTCCGTCTCTCTGTCTGTCTCTCTGTCTCTGCAGGCAACGCAGCTGTGGTGAAGCCATCAGAGCTCAGCGAGTATTCAGCCCTCCTCCTCCGGGCGCTGCTGCCTCGCTATCTGGACAAGGTCTGAACACCAGCTTCTATTGTTGATGGAATAATGTTGAGAGCTGCTGTAACGTCGGGGGCGAGTCTAGGATCAGACCTTAACCTTTAATGAATAAGCTTTCTGAGATTTTCTGAACTTGTTTAAAGTTCTAAGCAACTTTCCACCTGAGAAGTTAACTTCAAGAACTTTAAAAAGGTCCAGTTGTCACTGAACAGCACTTTTAAATGTTTGTATGTATATAATACAGTGTCTATAAAAGGTATTCACCTCCTTGGATGCTTCATCCTTTTATTGACATTATAAATCAGTCATGGTCATTAAAAGTTGTCAACTTTGACAAACATATTTCATAAAAATACCTCATTAATGTCAAAGTGAAAACAGGTTTTTACAAAGTAATGTCAATTAAATAAAAATATATAAGTTGAAATCAGTGTTTGCATTAATATTCAACCCCTTCAGGCCACATTCATCTTACCTTAACAAGCCTTCCATGAGTTTTCTTCAACAATGTCTTTCTCCTTGCCACTCTCTCCTAAAGCTTTGACTGGTGAAGAACCCTGGTAACAGGTTGTTGTATGTACAGTCTCTTGTATCTCAGTTGCTGAAGCTTGTAACTCCTTCAGAGTAGTTGTCAGTGTGTTAGTGGCCTCTCTTACTAGTCTCCTTCTTGTACGGTTACTCAGTTTGGGTGAACTGTCTGTTCTAGGCAGATTTAGTCATGTGCCGTATTCCTATAATTTCTTCATGATTGATTTCACTGAACTCCGGGGGATGTTAAGTGCCTTGGAGATTTTTTTTGTATCCATCCCCTGACTTATGCTTTTCCGTGACCTGTGCCCTGGGAGTGTTTTTTTGTCTTTATTCAAGATTCAAAAAACTTTATTAATCCCAGAGGGAAGTTATTTTGCCTCTGGACCTCTGTTGGATTAGGTCAGTTATTTTAAAGGGGGTGAAAATTAATACAAACAGTGATTTCACTTTACATATTTTATTTTTTTACTTTGTAGAAACCTGTTTTCACTTTGACATTAATGAGGTATTTTTATGAAACTATTTTGTCTAAGTCTCCAACTTTTATTGACCATGATTGATTTATAATGTCAATACAAGGATGAAACATCCAAGGGGGTCAATACTTTTTATAGGCACTGTATTTTACATGTAGTTTGGTAATGCTTACAGTATGTGGTGATGTATGCAAATGAGCCATGTGGAGTTGAGTTATGTTTCAGTCAAGTGCTCAAACAGACTAACTCTGCTAATATTAGCTGATAAGCAACCAAAGTATGTCAGCTAGCGTCTATTGATAGGATTTATGCCATGAAGCTATAACCAGACTTCCTTTCAACTTGTGGGTTTTAATCTGCACTGTGAACTTCACCATTACCTACTTCTTCTTCTCTTTCATTTGCTGACTTCCCATGTTACAGGTGTTAGAGGTGCCGTCACTTCCCATTGTACCGGAGGTTGCAGCATCATGGTTTTTATAAATTGGCTATTAAACCTGTCACTTCAAGTCCCGGATGAATTGTCAAGACCCACACTAAGAGTGAAAGTGAATGATCTTTACTTTCAGTCCAACACTTAGCAGTTTGATTAGTATGGCTTCAGGTTTTGCACCAGAAAGCAGCTCAAGTACTAACCATGTGTTTGCTTGATGACACCAAAATGCACTGATCTGGTGCAGGGTTCACAGTTTGTAGTAGAAACAGCAGCGTGACCTGCTGTTAATCTCATCACAAGTGTTGGTCAGTGTAGATATCTGAAAACACATCCATCCTGTCCACTATCAATAAGTACTAGTATTGGATGCTGATATGACTGATATAAAATAAAACTGTCTTTATGATGCTCATTTTCAGGATCTGTACCCGGTGGTGATAGGCGGAGTGTCAGAGACCCAGGATCTGCTGAGGCTGACGTTTGACCACATCTTCTTCACAGGAAGCAGCTCAGTAGGGAAACTGGTGATGGAGGCTGCAGCCCGTCACCTCACCCCTGTGACCCTGGAGCTCGGCGGGAAGAGCCCCTGCTACATAGACAAGAACTGTGATGTCAGGATCGCCTGCCGGTAACACGCTCACCAGAATAGAATGTATAGTATGACCAACAGCTGAACAGCCAGCCAAATAACACATCTCAGCTGTGAATGTATCATCAAGCACAGTTTTAAACATATATTTATTCCAAACTATCTTTTTAGAAATGTCTTTAAATGGTAGACTGAAAGTAGAGTAGTTAGTTCAAATATGAAAGAAATGAATTTCCACTGTTCATTCATTCCCAAACCTGGTTTGTGCAGGAGAATCACATGGGGAAAGTTTGTCAACTGCGGTCAGACGTGCATTGCTCCAGACTATATCCTGTGTGAACCCTGCATCCAGGGCCGAGTGGTGGAGTGCATCCGACAAACTCTACTGGTAACATTTAAAGTCAGACATGTCACCTCTGTCAGGTCACTGAACTGTAGATGAAATTCTGAAGTCTGGACTTTTTTAACCATCTCAGGAATTTTATGGTGCCGATCCTAAATGCTCACCTGACTACGGCCGAATTATCAATCAACGTCATTTCAACAGAGTCATGAGCCTGATGGAGGGTTACACTCCTGTGCTGGGGGGGCAGAGTGATGCCTCGCAGTGCTACATCGGTACAGTAGGATGATCCAGATCATGGAAACACACAACCTGCTCTGCTCTGGATTTGTGTTTAATGTACCCTGATGTTGCACTTAAAGCCCCAACAGTGCTAAAGGACGTACCCCCCCACTCCAGACTGATGCAGGACGAGATCTTTGGCCCCCTGCTGCCCATTGTGACTGTGAGTGATATGGACGACGCCATTCACTTCATCAATGAGAGAGAGAAACCTCTGGCCCTGTACATCTTTTGCACTGATAAGAAGGTGAGAGGACCCAGACGAAGAGTGGGAACCTTTGTTATGTCTGAACCTTTTCTTTCACTTATTATTTTTTCTTCTGTCTCTCACAGGCTACTAAACGCATGATTGAGGAGACCACTAGCGGAGGAGTGATGGTCAACGATGTAATGATACACTACACACTCAGCTCGCTCCCATTCGGTGGTGTTGGTAAGTTAAAGAGCATCACTGTGTGGTTCCCTTACTTCAGTGTACTTGAAAACACATGGCCTGTTTCTGCCCCTTCCAGGTCAGAGCGGCATGGGCCGCTACCACGGCAAACACACCTTCGACCAGCTGAGCCACCACAGGGCGTGTCTGGTCCGCTCCCTGGGTATGGAGAGGGTCAACCTGGCCAGGTACCCTCCCCAGGACCGACGACGAGCACGCAGGGCACGCATGGCCCTCAAGTCCCCCCTGATAGACATGTCCAAGAGGACGCTGGTCTGGGCCATCGCTGCAACTGTCATCGGGTGCGGCCTGCTTGTCACCCTGCTCGTCATCCTGCTCATAGCAGCAGGCCTCAACTGTACCTGCTGGTACTGGAGAGGCTTTTATAACTAGACACTGCAAGAAAAACACCTCTGAGGTGTGTCCTATGATAGGAACCAACATCTTGATTCCTGTTTTATATTCAGATATTTTAATGATAACCCATTGTCTAATTTGTATTAGTTATCAATATTATTATTAATATTGGTAATGGCACATTATTATTATTAAAATAATAATAATAATAATAATAATAATAATGGCACATTATTATTATTAAAATTATTATTATTAAAATAATGTGCCAACACTCTCCCTTGTTTAAGAAATGACATCATGTACAGTATGTATTTTTGCTTTTTTTTTTGTTCCAAAATAAAATGACTGCTGATACGTTACATTAAAATGTTACAATTCTCATTTCTTCTCTTCAGATAATACCACTTTTAAATGTGTTTTAACATTTAGATCGAAATAAAAACAAGCAAAATACGTTGCAATTGATATGACTGATTACAAACATAAGTGCTTCTCAGTGGTCCAGGTGAAGTTATCTGGAAGTTGAGTCATGGCAACTGGACTAGAGCACGAGAACTTCTCAGTAGATCAAAAGTAATAACATTAATGTTTGGGAGTGGCCTAGTCACATAGCTGTGAGGTTCAGGGGGTGATTACTGCTTTGTTTAAGTCGTACAGTTCTCACATGAAACATATTTTCTCAGGCTTTGTTTAATTTTTATGTAGGAACTGAAACAGTTTAGTATGAGCTTCAGACAAAAAGAGAAGAAATCAGCAGTGGGTTGAGTGTTTCTCACGTCATGCTAGATGTCAGAGCACAATTTAATAATTTAATAACAGTACATTTTCTAACCTGTGGATGTTGTCAAGTCGTCCTGATACTGTAGGTGCTTCAGTTTATGGAGCTGAGCACACTCTGAGTACTGCTATCAGATGGATTAGAGCTATACTGCTGTTTGAGTCATATTATCTATGTAATCTATGTTCAAATGTGCATGTAACACAGTATTTTTGCTGTATAGGGGAGGATAAAGGAATCACTGTCTGTAACAACCAGATGGCAGCAGAGAGCTGAGGATAAGTGTTCAGAGACCAAATCAACAGGTTCAACCAAGGAAGGGAGTCAGAGACCAAAGTTAATGTTTCATATGTTCATATTCACCTATTTTTCTATTCTTAACTATTCTTATCAATACTGAATTATAATTAAATGATGATGTTTTATTCTCTACAGTCAGATTGATGACTAACATGGAAAACTGTTCTGTAAAACAGACCCGTGCTGATTGGACTGTCTCAGATAACAGATGTAACACATCACAGTAAATGTTTTGCTGTCAGTCCTAAGTGAATTCATGCTCTCTTGCTGGTGTCCTCAGAGCCCTGTGCTCTCCCTGCTTCTCTGAGAAGCTCTGCTAAGCTCCAAAACTGACAGTTTTATTACTTAACGGGTCTCTGGAAATCCAGGCATTTAGCTTATAAACCAGCAAAAGGAAACAGCTGCCATCTGAGCCCCTCTAACAGGCTCACTTCACGTGTACCCAGCTCCTGCAGGCCCAAATAACTGTTACATAACTACAGCATAGTCGGATATTAAATCAGTCAGAGACACCAGTTCAAGACTTCCACTGGTGAACAATCTACTGTTCACACAAACTCTTTCTGGACTTTGTGCTACTGATAGTATAGATTTGGTAAACAGCTAACAAATTACCTGACTAGCAGCACCCACAAAAACTTGAGCTCAGGCCCAGAAAACTCAGTGGCGTTTCTGCACAGAATTGATGTACGGCTTCCTCCTTATGTTTCTGGATACAGTGACAGCCTGTAGATTGGTAAAAGACCTAAATTCTCAGTCATGTGTTGAAAAATATCTGTTTGAACTGAATGAAAATTCTCTAACATTGGCACTAACTGTTGAGCCATGACCCATCCTCATCTTTACTTGCAAACACTGAGTCCTTATCAGTTAACCTGCTAAGTATACAACGATCCAGAACTGTGTTATTTGAATATTTTATATCCCCTACCCGAGTTGAGGTACAACGTAAATGCTGTACAGGTACATCCAGAGCCAGAAGCCTGAACATGCTGAAGGGAACCACTCGGAGCTCACCGGGAGAAGCTGGAAGACATGACTGTGGAGAGAGTTGTCTGAACTACCTTGTTGAACTTACTGCCACCACGCATTCAAATGGATGGACAGATGAGATGTAGATTAGTAAAAGTAATAAAAAATAGATCTGCTCCAGTGAAGTACATCAAAATGATACGTAAGTAAAGTACTTGTGGAAATGCAGCCCATCACCTTGGATTAGTATAATGAGTTTCATATCTAGATGCTAGATGTCTCCAACTATCTGACCTCCTGTTGTGATACGTTATTTATGCAGATGACTCCTGGTTCAGGAGATATGTCTGAGGATGAAGTTTATATTTCCACAGCAGTGTTGCTACCAGACTGTAAAGATAACTTTAGCAGAGATTTGCCCTCATTTGTCCCTATATAAATATCTGCCAAAGATAAATTCGACCCAGCCGTTGCCTGACTGAATCTACAAAGTACAATGTCTTAAAGGCACACCACGTGAGCCATGTGAGGTTACTGTATTTATCATGTCTCCTATTGCTTACACCTCGTAAATAATACATCATTTTAATTAATTAATTACATTAATTTTAATCTGGAGTTTGTCTGCCTCCTAAACCTGAACTGGGAGCTGGTTCCACAGGAGAGGGGCTTGATAGCTAAAGACTCTGCCTCCCATTCTACATTAGGAAACTCTAGGAACCTCAAGGAAACCTGCAGTCTGAGAACTCATTTTGGATTAACTGGAGGCTCTTTAATGAGTTATTGGGACATCCTATTAATAAGGAATTACAATACTCCAGTTGGGAAGTAACAAATGCATGGACTAGTTTTTCAGCATCACTTTGAGACAGGATGCTCCTAATTTTAACAATGACTAAAGCCCAAGCATCTACGTCAGCACGTTTTTATGCATTTTGAATGGGAATGTGGACGTATCCCTACAAATACACAGCACGTGATCTGTTTCATGTCAACTTGTTGATTCTTTATTCATTCTGAACATGTACTGTATATGTTTTTTTATTTTAACAATAGCCTGTGGTGGGTTATTGAAAAGGCCTGATTCAGAACGATCCCTTACTAGAAAGGCTTCTGCTGTCTACATCTGACCCTGATGCTTTCTGTTCATCAACAGGCTCAGTGGTTCATTCAGGGGACATGCATGACAAACCCCTGGGGCACTGGTGTAAAATGTAGGCTACACAGAGGAGCTGTTAAGTAGGTGTAATGGCAGAATAATTCGAGCCCCTGCACCTCCCCCTGATGAACTTTTGACCTCTAAAATTGTCAATATTTAATCATATTAAATTAACATTAAATAAGAATAAGAATAACTTTATTGTCACTGTACGTTGTACAACGAAATTAGAGTTTAGTTTATCCTTTAGTTTAGATTAAAGTCTTATTCCTCTCCACGTGGTCAATGTGATTCCTGATACTCATCCTTTCTGATCAGTTTTGTTCTCCAACACAACTTGAGAACTGTCTGGCTCTTTAGCTGCTACAGTAAATGCTCCACTATGTTACCCAGCAGTAGCTCAATGTTAGAAACTGTTACGTTACTCCCTAAGAAAGAAGTACAAGTATAGCTTAAGTGCTTTTATAGTTTCAGGAAAGGGTTGAAAGTGATGCTGTAAGAAATGAGGTTGAACTGTTTCTCTTTAAATTGATTGCATGAAGTCACTTGTTGCTAATAGTAACAAAAACTTATGACAAAACAGATGTTATGTTGGGAGTCTGAGGTTAGAATTCCCCCCTTTGTTCTGAAGACTCTGAAACTCTAGGTTAGAGAAATTAATACAAAATGCTACTGAGAACGTGTTCAAACAAAATGAACACAAGGACACTTTAAAGTTTCAAAAAGCTCATTTCATCTTGTTTATTCTAATTTGCAATTTGCAAGTGCTGTCTACATATTGTTCCTCTCCACTGTTGCCTAAAGCTTGCTCAAATGGGATTGTTGTTACAAACGAACTGACGGGGACCAAACAGGTAATAACCAAAAGATATTTTATTAACAAAAAGGGCAGGGACACAGGGAACTAACAAACTCCTACAAAGTAACAACGCAAAGAGCCCAAAAAACATAGTGGATACAGTGCAAACAAAACCCTAATGAAAACACACAAACTGAAAACACTGTGGTAACACAGGCAAAGACACGAACTATCACAAACATGACACAAAACAAACTCATGAATCAGAAATACAGAGTAACAAATGAAAATCACTGCCCGAGGCAGGAGAACATTAACAAACAGACGAACCAAACAGTACAAAGTATCAGATAAAAACCGCTACATAAACGCAGACAAGACAACTCAAACTTACAAACAAAAACAGAGAAGTTCCTGACAAACTTACAAACAGAGGATACGGTGCAATGAGCGTGAGCAAAGTAGTGTGAGAGCATGAGTGAGCAACAAACCAGCAAACAACAGAGGACTGAGGGGTGTTTATCAAACAGAGGGACGCACAGGTCAAACAAGTCAGTCATTAGTCAGGTGAGTGCGAGTGGTGAGTGGAGGAAGTCCACGTATGGGTGCGGCAGGAGAGTGAGACACGACACGACACGACACAAAACACAACCCACAGACAGGGGCAGAGGGGGCAAGTTTAACAATTGTTGGGTTTTCTATATCATTTTTTTGTATAATTATTCTCTGTAAGGTCTTAAACCTTAAACACTGTAAAGTGCCTTGAGATAACATGTGAAACATCCATATTGCAGAAATATTGGCATTAACACTAACAATTTAATGATGTTGATGATTTTAAAACTGCCATCAAAAGATACACATGATCACGTATGCTATGCTGTTGTTACAGTGTGTGCAGTCAGCTGGAATATGCTAAGCTTAGGCAGTGACCTCCTTTCTGTGTCTCATCCAACTCACACTGATGCTTTCCAGACATGATGACTGACTATCTGTTGTAGGTGTGGACAATCCCACAGTCAGCCCTGGCATCAGACCTGTGTGGAATCCCTGTCCCTTGCTGAAGACAGTGAATACTGAGATCCAGCAGAAATAAACGGGCCAAGCTGCGATTGTAATTTCTCCTGTATTTCTCCTCCTCAGTTCTTCCCGCAGCATTCGCTGCTCTCTGCCTGCTGATGTGTGATTGCTGTAGGAGGTCGGAGCTTATCAGTCAGTTACTGTTATGTCATCACATTGTGGACAATAAAAGTCCTGCTGACTGACACCATCTCAGAAGGGTTTAGGTGTGACTGAATTACTATATAATGTTTTACATTGCATGACCATTACAAATGTGCCAACTGGACTTGCTTGCTTTAGGTTCTTATGGATGTTCTCCTTAAAGCAAGTCCAGTTGCCAGTGAACAGTATTTTTTGAGTAACCATGACTTGGATGATATTAAGAGCAAACCTTTTGCTGGTGCTGTGAAGTGACTGAGCTACTCTGAGGCACCGAGTTGCCAGAGAAACTGCTTTACTATTGCTCTTACTCTTCAGTAATCCTTATAGATTAGTGTTGTGGACGGGATGCTGCTATCTAAAACAAACAACTTTACTCTGATGTCACTGTGACTTCTGATGTATATGTGACTTCAGCAAATGCAGGCTGTTTCTATTTTTTGAGAGCTATGATGTTACAACAAGGCCACATGTGATGTTATCTGTTCAGTACTGTCATGTTCTGTACTAAATAATCATAGACAGTGGGTCCTTGACTGCACCCTAATTTCTCTTACTTGTCTTTATTCTTAGTGCCTACCACTGAAGAGTGACAGAGACGGAAACAATATATTTTTAGAGAAGTTAGATTAGTTGAAGATTGGACTTTAGTAATTTGGTATATTTTATTGGTTTGGAGTTTGTACAGTATTTGTTTATGTCCAAATACACTACCATGCAAAAGACTGACGTCACTTAGAAATGTCAAAATCTACAATTTGCCATGTAGATTTTCCATTATAAAACAGTTGTCCACAGCTGCAATAATCAATTACAACATTGAGCTGCTGGTTCCTGGGATGATCCGTCCAAAAACACTGTCACCACCTGAATTTAACCAAGCAGATAGGTAAGACTCTCCCATTGGATAATTACTGCATGGATAATTATTTTTCAAGTTATTTACCCTAACTGATGCAGTGAGTAGCTTCTCATGTCTTTAACAACCATGTAAGAAGAAACTGTGGTTGAAGAAACTAATAAAATTGGGTTAAGTTAACTGTCCAACACATTCTTTGAGGAAGAAATGGGATTGGTAAAAACTAATCTTGAATGATTGTGATCGGCAATCACTTAAACATTTAGTGAAATCAAATCTTAAAAAAGCCCCAGTAGAACTGATGGTTATGTTAAATAGTGAAAGTACGAGCATTTCCACACGCACAGTGTGAACAGAACTCAAGGACTGACTTGTCAGTGACGCTAATCAGAAAAGAAGGTATCAATTTGCTAGGTAGCATAAAGTTTGGACTCAATGGAAGCAATGGAAGAAGGTCATGTGGACAGATAAGTCCAGATTTACCCTGTTCCAGAGTGATGGGCACATCAGGGTAAGAAGAGAGGCAGATGAAGTGATGCATCATGCCCAGTACCTACTGTACAAGCTTGTGGGGGCAGTGCTATGATCTGGGGCTGCTGCAGTTGGTTGGGGATAGGCTCAACAAAGTTATTTGCCCAAATAATGAGGTCAGCTGAAAATACTGAATGATCAAGGGATGGTTGAAGTGATTTTTTTCTTCCCTGATGGCACGGGCATATTCTAAGATTACAATGCCCAGATTCATCTGGCTCAAATTGTGATAGATGGGTTCAGGGAGCATGACATATTATTTTCACACATGGATTGGCCACCAGAGTCCAGACCTTAACTCCACTGAGAATCTTTAGAATTTGCTGGAGAGCACTTTGGGCAGCAGTCCAACTCTCTCAGTATCAATACAAGATCTTAGTGAAAGCTGAGCAGAAGCTTATCAAAATTATGCCACACTGAATGCATGGTGTAATCAAAGCAAAAGGCAGTCCAATAAAATATCAGAGTGTGTGACTTTATTTTTGGATAAAAATAAATAATAATTTTAATGCCATTCAAGAGCGTAATAATTCACCTAAATTCTTAACTGCTGTCTGTTGTACAATGACTAAAGAATATCTGGAGCTGCTAGATATGGCAGCTGAGTTATTCTTACCTCTAAGTGTTGTAAATACCACCTACCAAAAACAAAATGACAAATTTATTTCCTTTGATATTGTCTGACATCATGGGAGGATGGAAAATTCCTGCCCCAGGAAATCGCAGATGTTATGCTGTTTGCAGTCTGAGCAGATCAATGCACTAATGAGTACAGATGACTAACACAGGCACCATCCATCTACAAAGCTTGTAATGACTTAAAGCCCTGATAGATGGTAAACAGTTGTGGACTTTCAAACCAATCAATACTCCAGGCTCAGTACACACATGGCACAATTGAATAGTCCTGATAAACTGCGCACAGAAGACAACTGACGCAAATACACAGCGGTACTGAATAGATCATGTTACCATAACTGCGTTCATGAAAATTCTGACAACATATATTCATCAATGACATTTTTTTCCATGACAAAGACAATATGTTAACATAATGGAGCTGAACACTGCTGTTCATTTCCATCTACTAGCTCCTTCTCAGTTCATCCTATGGTAAAGTGTGTAAATATTTACAAATTAAGAATGTGTGATGAACTATGTAGGTTTGGTTCATAAAAGGGGCTGCTGCTGAAGGTGAAGCGATTACACGGTGGCAACACAACAGCGGCCACACAACAGTGGCCTTGTTGTCATGGCAACCAGCACAAGCTCACACCGATGGATTTACAAGCTCATAATTCATATTATGATTTTCTTTTGCTGGAGTGTCACTGGTTGTTTCATGTGTGGGTTTGGCTGTGTGGGATACATTTAAAAATATTACTGCTTTTCTAATGTGGGAGAATTGGCAGCTGAAGTCAGAACATATGCAGAACATCTCAGAGGTGAACCAGGACACAGTGTTCTCTGCTAAATAAATTGGATGTCTGGTTTGAAACACTCCAAACATATTCAGGTGAATGCCACATACTGTATCCTGTTCTTTGACCAGCAGCTGTTCTCTGCTGAGCTGCACCCGTCTCTCATGGATGCAATTTGTAGCCCATGACTATTAGATAGTGGAGTCATGATAACTGACCATTTTTGAGGTGAAGGAGGTCTGCAGCTCCTTGAATGTTTTTCTCAGATCTTTTGTGACTTCCTTTGTGACAAGCTCTTGGACTATTGTTGAAAGTTCTGCCACTTCTATAAAAGTTCACTATTCCAAGTCTTATGTCAAGTCTATTACCCACTGTATTTCATAGGTACAGTACACAAAGCAGCTAGACAGTAAAAACACCACTGTGCTGATTTGCAGCATTTTATTACTAAATAAGTGTTGGCCCTCGCTGACAAATTTGGAGAGTGGGTCATCTCTCTTTTAATTCTAATCATCTTCCCACACACCACCCTCCCATATTAACATGTAGCCCAACACATCACAACACAATACATTAGCAGGTATGCAAAACGGCGTTACAACTGTTCCATATATGCTTAGAGTCCAGGCCAATGAAGTTCAAATGTTGTAGGTAGTACTAAGCTAAGCTGGTTTGACATTGCATATATCGTATGTAGAGTTTGATATATGTATAGAGAGATAGATAGAGATATAGATAGATAGAGATATAGATCTATATATAGATATATATATATATATATATCTCTCTCTATCTCTCTCTATATATATCAAACCCTACATACTATATATCTAATGTCAAACCAGCTTAGCTTAGTGGCAAATGAATGAGCATAGATAAGTTCTGACTTGTATTGACTGGTGTTCTGATGCAGGCTTGTGTAGTAGAGTGGAGTGCTACTTTGAATATTTTCTGCTTGTCTGAATATATCGGCTGCACTGTCTATATATAGACACATATTTTTGTACTTCAAGCTGTTCGTCATCTGCCATCACAGCATATCCACAGGCAATGACTCACACAGCGGCATTACAGACTTTATGAATGTCTTTGTTTACCGTACGCTAGATGATTGTGAGTCTGCAGAGGCTTGATTTCTGTTAAGTGTGCAAGGCCTGTGCTGCACTCTCACTGCTCTAAATCATGCTTATTGTCGCATTTCACAAGCTCTCTGTGTTGTGTTGCCTCACTTACTTCCTGTCAGAACAGTTGTGACAGTTAACAAAGCCTCTGCACTGTTTCTTATTCATCACTCTTTGTCTCTCACAATAGTAGTTCAGTCAAACTTCAGATGTGAGAAGAAGGAAAATGTCTCAACACATCACGTGACACATTTCTCCATTCCTATCTCCTGCAATAGTTCCTGTGCTTAAATACAGACATGTTAGCTCCTTATGGGTTTTCTAAAAATATGTGTATTGGTGCAGAAATTCTAATTTCCCATCTTGCTGCATGTTTTCAGCACAAAAACTCATAAATGCAATGAGGCAAACCACTACAGTGGCAAGAAAAAGTACACTGCCCATTCAAAAAAGTCACCACTTGGATTTAACTAAGCAAATAGTTAAAAGTCTCCCATTGGATAATTACTGCATGAATGAATCTCATTTGTTAAACAAACATGTTGGAAGACACATCCTGCAGTCATGGGAAAGATGTTAATCTGTTTCAGTTACGTCAAATTATTGGCAACAAGCAAAGAACTTGTTGCCAAGTTGACTTACATGAAGACAACATTTTATGACAGAATATTGCAGAAAACCATGAAGGTTCACATAGTTTTTCTTACCACTGTATGTTTCCGCTAGTTTAGACATCAGTTGCATAATATTTCAACATGCTGGCTCTTGTGCTTTACAGAGTTTCGGTAGGTTCATCGACACAAAACATCTGACTCACTCTTCACCAGCTGCTTGCATTATATTCTGGTTCTTGTTTCAGCTGCCCCAGTGACCACCTTAAAGAATCCAGAGGAAGTAGAAAGACAGATAGTTGAGTAATACACTGCTCAAAGAAATTAATTGAACACTTTGAAAACACATCAGATCTTAATGGGGAGAAAACCATGCTGGATGTCTATTCTGATTGGACTGGTTGTGTAAGTAACGAAAGGATGCCATATCATTTGATGGAAATGAAAATGATCAACCTAAAGAGTGCTGAATTCAAAGACACCCAGAATCAAAGTGAAAAAATGATGCAGCAGATGTTTGTATGATCCCCACGTGCTTGTACGAATGCTTCTATCGAACTGGGGTATCTCCTCCCAGATCTCGGAGTCTGTCTGAGGTGCAACCTGGTGGCATCGGATGGACTGAAACATAATGTCCCAGTGGTGTTCTATTGGATTTCGATCAGGTGAGTGTCAATGGCATCCATTCCTTCACTCTTCAGGATCTGCCTGGATACTCTCACACATGAAGACGGGCATTGTCGTGCACTAGGAGGAACCCACTGCACCAAGGGTCTGAAAATGCGTCCAAGGACTTTATCGCAATACCTAAGGACACTCATGGTGCCATTGTCTAGCCTGTAGACCCTACAAAGCCTGCAAAATCAGAAAATAATATGAATTATTTAAATGACATATATATCATCAGTGTGATTGGGATTTATTTAATACCCAAATTTGGCCGGTTCTCCTTGAACGCTCATTTAAAATCGTAAGCCAAGTAGCTCCTCCATTTTGGGCTTCAGCTGTTAACTTTGTGGAGGCCTGCGCCACCCCTAGCTACTACTATAGTTTACCAGTTTGTGATAAACACATCCGAGTATGACAGTATCTTTTGTATTGTGCTTTGCATATACTGTGCGACTGGCCACTTGGAGGCCATTTTGTCGGTATAACAGGACATAAAAAAACATCTCATGACAAACACATGCAAAAGAGAATGACATGAAACTTTGTATAAAATTAGGAATTCACTTTGACTATCATGTAGTATAGGCGCAGCATGTGCTGCTGCAGAATGGTAATATATCTACTGTTTTTAGAGCCATAAATCCAGTTGGCTGCAGACATATATTCTGAATGGACAACTGTGATCAAGTCTAGAAATACAATATCAAAGGACAAATGAAGAAAATACCACCACTTCCTCACCTCTACGTCGGCCTAGCTATCAGTTACTGCAGATTCAACTGAAGACACGATTATTGGTGGCCCCGTCAAACTTAATAAGTGTGTCTGGATGACATATTCGACTTTCGAAAGCTTTCCCCCACTTAGAAAGTCAACTTGGAGGCAGAATCTCTGACATGGCACAATCAGGAGATCCTTATTGCAGGAGTCTATCGTCTTGATTGAGCTCAAGTTTCGCCAATGAGGCACCAGCTGGGGCCAGAGCTCCCCAGGGCATTAGCAAAGTGGGAAGGAAATACAATAAAGTGTCAAGGCCAATTAAACTATAAATGCATTAGGTCCAGCTCGCCTGTTACTAGCTTATTTGTAGCAAAAAGAGTCTAGGAAAGTTATTGCAAGTCATTTTGCATAATGTAAAAATGCAAGTTTGGTGTCTGGGTCAACATGCTGTACATAAAAAATGGTGCAGCAGACTCCACCCTGGCCTTCAGGAGCATTAATTGTGTGAGGATCCAAGACAGAGAAAAAAATGACTGATGATTTAATGGAGCGCAGCACTGGCAGAGCTCAGCCATGTGCTTCATCACTCCGATCAGTTATTACCCATTACTGTAACATTACAAATGTTTAACTCATAAGCAATCATATAGGCATGTCATATATTGACAGACAAACGTAGTAAACCTAAATAAATAAGGGTTGCGGGCTTTCAGTAATACTTTCAAATGGCACCACTGACTGGTATTTTTATATGAGTGGAGTGATGTTTATCTGCTGCTATATGAATGCACAGAGCAGGGTAATCGGGCATCTGCATCCACAGTCTAAAACCAAGAATTGTTCTTTTACACCCATCATTGCTTCTTTATGCAAGTGTTGATCAGATGAGATTTCATTCACTAAATACAGCAAGGTGAAAATGTCATGGTGGCCATGATAAACAGGTGTCAGAACAGGTGTTCTGTTATACAGTGCATCCCAATTTGATGTGTATAGAGCTAATCAGTTATAGCTTGCTAAGAGTACCCCATAGCACCAGGTGGATTTCATGTGATGACTAAGTGGCTAAGCTTCTGTGGTCCAACAAACAGTCATGGAAATGCCCTGATATAACAGTTTTTAAAACATGAACATGAAAATTATAAAAAGGGGTGTGTGTCTTGGAGTTCTTTTCCACTCTCCTCAGCCCCTTTAATATCATATTATTTTATTTGCCCTGATATGGATAGCCAATGTTTGAAGAAATATTATACAGAGCAAGGCATTTAAGAACAAGCCCTCACTGATTTAACTAGAGAGAAAAAGAAAGGTGATATATTCTGTTATTACTGCCGTCTTCGGTTCCTTTTACAACATCCTAATCCAACTGGAAAAATTGGGACCAAATCCGAAATGTGATAGCGTGGAGAACAGAATTCCCCATTCAACCTTGTCAAAAGCCTTTTCGGTGTCCAATATTAATTGCAGCTATTGGGATATTTTTGATTTGACTGAGCTACATGAGGTGCAATAGTTTCCTTATGTTATCTGAAGTAGATCTGCTCTTCATAAAGTCTACTTGGTTGGGGTGAATAATACAGGGCAGTATTTGTTAAAGGCGTGGGGCCAAAATCTTTGTCAATATTTTACAGTTAATACTAAACAAACTAATGAGTCTGAAGTTGCCAGGATCTGTTAGGTCGCTGTCCTGAGATCAAAGATATAAGCGCTTTGTTAAATGTTAGAGGACGTAACCATGCTCAAATGCCTCCCTAAATACTTCTTATAGGACTGAAGCAATGATATCTACATATACTTTATAGTATTTAGAGGGAAATCCATTGTATCCTGGTGATTTACCACTTTTCGTCAGAGGAATTGCTTTCCTTATTTCAGCTTCAGTTACAGGAGATTCCAGTTTATTTGTCTGATCAGTATGTAACCTGGTTTGATATTATTCTCCAATTCTTTGATTCTATTTTACTTTTTTCTTTTAACTGCATATGCTATTAATTTCCCTCATGTATGAAGCTTCCCATACCGTAGCAACGTTTTTTGTGGCAGTGTGAAAAGAAAGTATATTCCCTCCCACACGGATTAGTAAGCCTCCACACATCCAAAAGGTCTATATCCTTAATCAGCATGTAAATGGCTTCTTTGTCTTTAGACATTAAGAAACCCTTACATTTACTTTTATCCAAAAGAGAGTCCAGAACTTGATTAAATCATCCTGGTAATGACCCATCCAAAGTGAAGTATCACAACGGAGTTAGATCCAGCTCTACTAGGGACGAGAGCTGCCACCAAGAGAGTCGTTGTATAGTTGAACACGCACCATACGGTCGCATCTTTAACCTCATTCTGGAGTACAACTTTATAGCTTTGGTAACTAGAATCATTACTGCATTTCGTCCGCATTGAAGGGACATATACAATTCATTTCCAACCATCCCTTTTTAACATAAGCATCTCAGTAAGGGAGTCATTAATGTATAAAAGCTATAGGCTATCTGCCCGATTATTTTTCAGATATGTCAATACATTCATTCTTTTGGCTATCACGTATGGGAAGCATAAACTCTATACATCATTTGCTATTTCCATACAATTTTCTGGATTAAAGACACTCAAACTGGAAAAGGAACATTTCCACCTCAAAGAACCCATGACAAAAACTAAAGTAGAATACAAACCAGTGGTTATCTGGTTGTCCTGAGTCTTTTTCGGGGCGACATGCGGCCTGTACTTTTGAAAAATATAATTAATTAATTAAATTATAATTAAAAATAATATTAAGCAACTTCTAACTAGTGTCTGACAGCTGCCACATAGGAGCATGATTTCCAAAAGGAAAGGATTCCACATGTTTTACTTTTTTACTAAAGTCATTTCATTGTCTTCTTCCATTTGTTCTACTTATGTGTGTGACCTTACCAAAGGAGGAGATATTCTCTACTCAGCGGTGATGAACATGTGCATTATTTGGACATCATGTGGTGGTACAGACAGGCCATCAACAATGAATTAGGAATCTCCATCCATCACATTTATATGCAGCTTTCTGGAGTCCTCACTGCTCAGTCAAGGCTATTGTTGGCTCATATTTTTCTTGCCGCAATATTGCAAGAGGCTGATAAGTTCTATGATTAATTGGCTCAAATCAATAGTTCATTTCAGTTCCTTCATAAAGCACTGAATCAAAACAAAGGTTATCTCAAGGCACTTTGCAGTGTAAAGTGCTTTTACAGGTCAGTGAATCCAATTCTAATACAAGACATATTGTTCAGAATTTTGTTTTCTGGAAGATAATTACAAAGATCATGTCATGGTTCCAGCCTTGTTGCTCCTGGTGTTGCCCCCGAGCTCTTATGTTGGCAACTTCCTGTTTCCTCTTCCTGGTCTGATCACATACACTCACCTGATTGGTTACACCTGGTTTCCCCCATAGTATAAATACCTGCCTGCTCACCTGTTTCCCCTGCCAGATAGTCTGTTTTCAACTCCTGAACACTATCCAGCATTTTTCTTGGACTGACTTATGTTGGATTTCTTGGACTCTACCTGATCTGGACCCCGTCTCTTGCCTGAGCCCCTGGTGCTGTGAGTTCCGTTTATTCCCTCATTTTCCCCACTGCTCACGGTACCAAACCTGTACCTGGGCCTGCCTGATTCCCTTTCCCGGACCTGTACCCTTTCTGCTCTGTCTGCCCTGGATTCCCCCTCATTGGACCAGCCTGACCTGACCCTGCTTCCCCTCTGGTTCAGTGAGTTCTCCCTCTGTTCTGTTTCGCTCCCTTGTTGTCCCCTTTCCTGCTCTGACTGTTTGGACTGCTTTTGTGTTTCGACCTGGATTGTCTTTCCGTTGTGGATTTTGCCTGGCGGACTTAACTCTGAACTGCCATAATCGTGTATGACCTGGATTACCCTCAACCTGAGTTTAGCCCTTTGGATCCATTGTTTGGACTGCCTGTGTTCATACCCCCAGCCTGTTTTTCCCACACCGGTTTAAGACATTTATTTGCATTGCTTTGGACATTGGGTTTCATTACACGCTGTGACTGTGTTCTCATTGTGTTTCTGTTACTCTGGTTACACTCCTGGACACTCTCCACTGGCTCTCCGTCGCCACCATCCACAATCTCCATTGTCCTCCATTTTGTCCATGTGCTCTCCGTTGGTCGGCCATCTTGGTTTTGACGTCACTTCCGGTTTCCTACCAGACCACCATACTCACCCTACCTCATCTCCTCCCGTCTAGTGACTGTTTCATTCTATTCATTGATTTACCGTGTTCTGTCGATACAAATAAAGATTCAACCCTTGGTTGTGTCCTGTCTGATCTCCGGCCATGAAGTCCTTCCTGCAGCTCATGACAGATCAGTGTGAGGAGCGGTATTACTAAAGGCTCCAAAGCTTGTGGTGGTCAAATAAGCAGATGGTGCAGAGAGGAGATCCAGTGGAGGTAACTTAGGGAAGGGAAGGGTGAAAAGTGAGTATTTTAAAACCAATACAATATTTGATGTGGAGCCAGTGGAGTCCAAGTTCAAATACAAGCAGCACAATTCTGTATCAGTTGAAGATTGTGAGGAGGCTTGCATTATGTGGAATGCTACTGTAGATAAAGACCGTAGTCAAGATGTGGAGTGTGGAAGAGGGTAAAAGTACTAGAAACCAAGGTGCTATCACAGAGAATCTACAGATTCTTAAACTAATAAGAAGGGGACACACAACGTAGTGGGGAATTTTATTGTTAAGATAAATAATATTTAAATTACTTAAAAATTAGGATCAAAAAAGAATTTTACCCCCACTCATTTTCCAGTGTATCTTACTAAAACAGGTCAACCCAAGTATATTGTTAGGGATTTGTAGAGCCTGAAGGCCATGGGGATGAATTTAATGTCCACACCACAAATGCTGACTGGATGAGGAGGCGGTTAACACCTTGAAAATCCACTACCATCTCCTTGGTTTTAGAGGTGTTAAGCAGGAGGCAGTTTTTGTCACTCCACTCACTGAAGGATTTTAATAATCAGTGGTCCAGGAAACAAATGAGGGGTCAACCCTCATGTCTTTCAGTTTTTCTCTATTGATGATTGGTTGGATGGTATTAAATGCACTTCAAATCCAAGAACATAATCCTAACATAACTTGCAGGTTCTTCCAGATGAGACAAAACATGGTAACACATGTAGAGGACAGCATCATCCACACCAATGTGTTCCCTGTAAGCAAACTGCAGGGGATCCATTGCGTGTTTAACCTTGAGTCCTAATAGGTGCAGAATCATATGGGATCCTCTGTAAAGGCTCACATTATTGAGCAACACAGTCCTTAAGCAGCGTAGGACATACACCATCTGGGCCTGCTGCCTTCCCAAGGCACAGTCTTTGTAACTGCAGCCTGACCCCTGTTTCTCAGGTGATGGAGAAGGCATACCCACAGTGGTGGAGATGCAGACAGGTGTAGGGAAATGATTTGGAGTAGACAGAGGAGGAGACATTGAAGAGGAATGAGGGGTTGTGGGGGGCTGGCTGCATGTGTAGCACTTGTTAAGTTCATTGAATCTGTCCACATCACCCACTGGTGCCTGGTTGATTTTTTTTTTTTAGCCAGTAAAGTGATTGATTCTCTTCCACACTTCTATGATGTTCTTTTGTAGGTTTCTCTCCGTTTTATTTTTGTAGTCCTCCATAGCCTGCTTCAATTTCCTCTTCAGCTCATGTTGGACATGTGTGAGCATTTCTCTGCCGCCATCTATAAATGCCTCCTTTTTCTTGTTAGGGTTAGCCTCACCTCGTTTGCAGCCAAATAACTTTGGTTGTTTAAATGGACATGTCCCCAACAATGCATACTGTATTGACACTGGAAATTTGTATCTTTAGCATTCAATCTGGTCCAAAACAAATGGAACTGTGCATGCAGCTGACAAGCTTATTAAGTTTTTGAGTGTATCCACTATGTATCATAGACAATTAATTACTCGTATGTCTACTTCACAATATCATAAGTTATAATTGTAAATTGTGTTAGTGCTATTGGGCAGAAACATATAGGCACAGTTGAGTGGTTAGAATTTCCACTCCTCGCTCATGGTGGTTGGGCTTGAGTAACGGAGTAAAAGGCTATGTTCAAATCAAACAAGTCAAGAATAGTAAAAGATCCATAAAGTGTGGCCTTTAATAACAACAAGAAACTTAAATGTTATCAACATATTTAACTTTGTTGGAGAAAGAACACGTACGTGTCTGTATGCACACAAACGTTGTAGTGAAACGCTAGAAACTGTACTAAATACCCATTACAGTTAAAGGGTTCCAAGACTTGGCTCAGGCTCGGGGCCAAACCAACACCCATCTACTAACCCAACACCTCGCTTTTGTGTGCTACACAAAAGCCACACTGCTTCTTGGAATGGCAATATTTCATACACAGTAAGCTAATACCTAATACGTCAATATGTTCTCCCATTGCTGTGCCTGCTGTCCTGAACAAAAGCTCTGCACTAGTGGTACATTGTAATTTACTTGTTTTAATTGATATGGCAACTGCATTGCCTTTTTAGACTTGATAGAGCTTGAAAGCAAAGTGGTTTTAAACTCCACCACAATGCTCAAAGAACTGTTGTAAACTGACTTAAATAGCACAAGAACAGGATCTACATCTGCAAAGGGCTGGGCAAATCCTAACATTTGTTGTGCTGCCAGCAGCTTTAGAAGTTTAAAAGCTTTGTGGAAGTGCACAGAGGCCTGATGCCCAAGATAGAGTCAGAAGTGGTTATATGTGACACAGGGTTAATGAGTGACAGACACATTGCAGGAAATGGCACTCTTATCACAGTCCTTGCCCGTGAGAGGAGTATCATGACCATGCGCTGACACACTAATGAGGCCAAGCATTAGGGTGCTTTTTACAGTGATGGGCATTTCTGGTGAGAGAAGCTAGAAGCTCTTCTAACGACTTCTTTAACTTAGACAGTGCAAGAAGAAAGCTGACTGAATCTCTAGTGTTTCCTTGGACATTCATATGGAAGACTTACTGTTTAATACAGTATCAAATATCATCTCAGCTACTCCATATACTGCATCAGCATGTCCTTAAATACTATTAAGTGACCTAAGTCAGTATGCAGTACTTACATAAAGTCATTCTTCAGACCTGGTAAAGTTGTTTATACTGAGCCCCTATGAGAAAACAAACCAGACCCCACACTAAACTGAACTGGAGCTCTCCAGATAGATTTGAGGATAGTAATTAAGTCTGATATGTACGCTTAAATGATTTATTGTGCCAAGAAGTGGGGGAAAGTGTGGATAAATGGTAGTGGGGCTTTGGACTTCAACCTTCCAAGCCGTAGGTGGTGACAAGAGTGGGATCTATGGATGATACAGAGGTTAGAGAACTGGGATAACAAAAGTAAACAAGCTGAAGTGTAAACAAACTCGCTTATACGTCTAAGAATCAATGAGGTGCTTGATGAGAGAGTTTCTGAAGAAGCTAGCAGAAATAATTGTGGGAGAGTGGGAAAAGGTCCAATTGTATCAGCGGGTGAGTTTTCACAAGATGGCACAACTGCAGACAATGAGCAGTTTCAATAGTACAGTCAGAGAAATCCAGAAGTTTAAATCCAGTCCAGAACATAATCCTCTTTATACACAATAGTGCGATCTGAAATTCACAGAAGAAATCCAATCCAGAAATCCACAATTCAATGAGAGAAATCCAAAGCCTCCAGAGCCAGAGAGAGAGAGAGAGAGTCAGAATCAGAGCAAGGTCAAATAATGAGTAACAGACTTACAACCAGGTCGATGAGGTACAGGCAAAGGCAGGTCAGGAAAGAAGCAGGGGTGAATCAAACCAGTAGGGCCTTCTGAGTAGTAATGCTGGAAAGTTGCTTCAACAAATGAATGCAGACAATCTGGCAAGGTGAATGTGTTCGATGTGTTGCTTAGATAGAGGAGGGAACAGTTTGTTTCAGTTATTCAGATTAAGTATATACATTATAAACACTATCAACTGATCAAAAAGATAAAAACAGTCAAATCATCACAACAACCAAAGTATTTAATGGTACCTGAAAAAGGCATAGGCAGACGCCATGCTTCTATAGGCCCAGTCTACATTCTGATCTAACCTACATAAATCAACATGGGACATGAAGAAAAGCTACCCAATTGTGGTTCCTCCTGGTGTGGCCAAAGAGGTGGTTGAGGGTGGAGCTGGGTTATATCCAGAGGCTTAAAGCAAGAACCAGAACAAGAGTCCAGTCAGAATGAAGGGAAATTGAAATTTTTAAATATTAAATTATATTATGTTTGTATGAGTTTTGTTCTGAGGCAGATTTAAGTTTTGTCAGCTGACAGAATATCTGTTTTGTTTGTTTGTATTTATTTATTGTTTGGTTTGTAATATTTGTCTTTGTATACCCTTTTTTGTTTAGAAATGGACTAATAAGCCTTTACTGGAATATCTGTCCAGTATTTACACTTCAAACAGAAAGTACAGTATTCACAACGCTTAACTGTTTCGACATTTTGTTATGTAACCGTCTCATTCCTGAATTTTGAGGAAGATAATGAAATAAATTCATTACCCCATAATGTCAAAAAAAAAAAAAAAATAAAAAAAAAAAAATAAAAAAATCACATTCACATAAGTATTCACAGACTTTGCCATGACACTCAAAATTGAGCTCTGGTGCATCCTGCTTCCAGTGATTATCCTGAAGATGTCAACGACTTAATTGGAGTCCACCTGTGGGAAGTTCAGTTGATTTAGACATGATTTGGAAAGGCATACACCTGTCTATATACGATCCCACAGTTAACAGCACATGTCTGAGCACAAACCAAGCCATGAAGTCCAAGGAATTGTCTGTAGACCTCCGAGACAAGATTGTATAGAGGCACAGATTTAGGAAAGGGTAACAAAAATTTTCTGCGGCATTGAAGGACTCAATGAGCACAGTGGCCTCCATCATCCATAAATGGAAAAAATAAGCAATCGAGACAGAAGGGCCTCACTCAGGGAGCTGACCAAGCTGGCCAATACTATACCTACAGTGAAGCATGGTGGTGGCAGTGTCATGCTGTGGGGATAATACAGCAGCAGGAACTGGGAGACTAATCATGTTTGGGGGGAAATGAAAAAACTTGGGGCTAAGGACGAAGCGCAATCGTCTACCAATCATATCTCCATATCTGTCATATGCATGAGTCAGGTCAGCTGCATAGCAGCTCTGCAATGGTGAGTGTGTGTGCGCCTGTGTGTGCATATGGGTGAATGAGATACAGTGTAAAAGTGCTACCAGTTAGTTAGAAAAGCGTTATATAGGTGCAGACCATTTACCATTTACTTCCTTGATGAAAACCTGTTCCAGAGCATTCTGGACCTCAGACTGGAGCAACAGTTCATCTTTCAACAGGACAACAACACTAAGCACACACCCAAGATAAGTAGTGGCTACGAGACAACTCTGTGAATGTCCTTGAGTGACCCAGCCAGAGCCTAGAATAAAACCCAATTGAACATCTCTGAAGAGATCTGAAAATGGCTGTGCACCAATGTTCCCCATTCAACGAGATGATGTTTGAAAAGTGGTGCGATAAATAAAGTGAGAAATTGCCCAAAAATAGGTGTGCCAAGCTTGTAGCATTATACTCAAAAAGACTTTAGGCTGTAATTGGTGGTAAAAGTGCTTCTGCTAAGTATTGAGCAACAGCTGTGAATACTTATGTACATGTTTTGTGGAATTTTCAGGCTGGTACAGTTTGAGGAAAGAGCAGGGTTTTGGACACACACTGATCATTTCTCTTCATCTGTGGAACCGCCACCAATTAATGTTCTTTCTTGGTTGTCTTTCATAATGAAAATCATACCAGCTTGTCATGTCATCAAATCCCTTTGAAAAGACTCACCAATACAAACACACACTGGCCTCTGACTGTCATCAACAATCCACCAGGTTGGAGTATCTCTGTGAGACAGTTCACAAACAATTTAAAGGTTATAGAGAGTCAGTTCCCAAGACCTTCTTCCACTCATTGGCCTGGACCTAAATTGAGTCATTTTGTCTCCTAGCTGAAAAGTGGAAGTCATGCAGATTTAATCTCTTTGTGTTCCTTCCTCTTGGAATGGAAACAGCTTGGCGTCATAGACTGCTTTCGCCTTGTATGAATGCCACTTCACCTTGTTAGACTTTGAATCGTTGGATATCTAGGCCAAGAGCTCCTCTCATTTTCTGGCTTCCTTTGCTGGCAGCAGTTGAAAAGCTGTCGACTAATCAGCACATATGCACTGCTGCTAATTGGGATGTAGCTGGAGGGAGTTGGTTGTTTGGTAGAGAAAATCCTCAGGGGCTTTGAAGGAAAGAGGGATAACTTTACATGGCCTTCCTTTTGTTCTTTACACTGTCTACACTTGATTTGTGTCAAATTAATTTTGGGAGGCAGCCTAAAGGGAAGAATGAAAAATGTTTCTTCACTCATTCTGATAACCATTAAGAAACTGTCTTAAAAATGCAAGGGTGTCATGTTTCAGTCATGTTGTCATAACGTCTTCATTGAGAAGAATAAGACCATGTTAGCGGTTTTCCATTGCATGGTATCAGCTTGACCATGAGGCAAAGGCAGTGGATAGTTCCTGGTACTGTTTTAATATCTTCTCTGCAGATGATTGAGTGGTCAGAAAGAAGAGAAGAGGCAATTTTTTCATATCCTTGAACTATCAGCCCTTCAATACCCTCCATTGGTATTGTGTGTATCAGCAGATTGACTGCAGTTTAATGTATTATGACTATAACGACCAACTATATTGAAGGGGTGATTGAAAGACATCATTCACTACACCCATGGCTTACTGTGTGTGAAAGACTAAAGTCATGAATCATGACCCCTTTGGTGCTTGTTTAGATGAACCAGTGGCCTTATTTTATTATTGTATCATTATTTTTTTATTTTTCCAAGTTGCCCACTGTCAAACATGCTGCTGTTTCCGTATACTTTTTTGTTTGCATGCTTAGTTTAGCAGACTCCTGGGAGCCAAGAGCTCGAGATGCCAATATGCTGCCTTTCTTCTCAGAATCCCTCCTCCTGGTCCAAGCAGCTTCTGTGGGTCAAATATGCAGACTATAATCTGCCTAGCTCAGTGCAACACCTCTTGGCCCAGCAGGCTTCATCCACCACAAGGGCTGGCAGATTTGTTTCAATTGAATCACAACCAGAACTGCGGCAGACGAAACAACATGCAGGCAATGATATTACAGCAGTAATATATAGGAGGCTTAGATGATCAGATACTACACCAGCTACACTGAGGGGGACAAAAGGGACAGTTAATATCTTTGCTCTTCCTTTCCCATTTACACATCTTGTCATTTTTATCTCTTTATCACAAGCCCCAGATAAAGTCCAAGTCTCACGGTTAAACTAATACAAAATGCAGTAAGACAACTCTACTGCACCATCATTGTTCACTGACCACTCACTTATGACACCACTTGTAAGTTTACTGCAACGACTAGCAGGTTGCATCAGCTACTTTCTTCTTTTCACAAACCAAACTAGAAATTAGGCAGCTGTACCAGGTATGAACCTTAACCTCTAGGCAGTGGCGCTGAGTACTGACGTGTCTGCACCCAGGAGAGACACAGGAGTCAACATTGTACACATTCCTACAAGAAGAAACACAGCAGAACGCCCAAGTAAGCTACTGTAGGGTTAGGCTGATACAGCACCTACAGTTGAGACAGACACACAGAAAAGTAATATTGCCTGCAACATGTGCTCTTAAATATTCTGCAGCATGGAGCCTGCACCAACACACCTGTAATAAATCCACTTCAATCAGCCATGAGCTGCTACCACGGGAAATTGCTCTATCAGAGCAAATTGTAGCCCCTTAACTTACATGCACACACAAGTAAGGTGCTGATACAAATCCATTCAGTAACATCAGGCAGAAGGTCTGATTTCCACCTGGCTTCCTGTCCTTTTCAGTCTGACTGCAGTCTGTCTTCTCCACAATACCAGGATCCATGCTCTGTTTCATGTTTCCTGCATTAGGCCAGTTCAGTAGAGCCCACGGACTCACTTCTAAGTGCCAATAACAATAGAGGGAACTCTACTGTACTTACTGCAGTTCACATTCAAGACCAGTTCCCCTCAAAATTGTCTATACAGTGTACTCTATTTAACTTTCTATTCTACTTGTTCTTGCCACACCTGTTTCCAGACCCTTGTTCATTTTCTTAGACTTTTCACTCACGTCTCCTGCCGTGTCGTACTCGCCACCGCATGTTGTAGATAACTGGTTAAACTTTGACCCAGTTGACTTGCTGTCATGCATTTGATTCCCTTGTCAACCAGTTGAAGTAGCTGTGTAGCTGGATTCAACTTTATTAATCCCAGAGGTGAGATGTCTGTTGCTTTATGAAAATGTAATTACGACAACAAAGAATCCAAGAAGTTAGGTTTTTTTATTTGCTTTGATACAGTGCAAACCATTAATACAGCACATGCCGAGTTGTGCCATGCTCTGAAATAGCACAGAATGGCACTTTATATCTTTATATAAAGGGTGTCTCGTGCTTGTTTCTTGGCCTGGATTTGTGTTGCATTTTATTTCCTAAATGTTTGTTGATCTGTTATGAGAGATACAATAGGAAAAAAACTTAATTCATTTAAAGCTGTTGAAATTGGTAAAAACAGTGGCATCTGAGAGTCTTCAAATAGACAGTTAAACATAGTCTGTATGGCCAGTATTTGCTTAAACAGTCATTGGCAGTGCCAATAACACTTCCTAGCATAGTTTGAGTATGTTTAAAGGATTTAAAAGGTTAAGAAATTGAATGTCTATGTGAATATCTGTCTTTTCACAATATTAACAGACGGCATGGTGACAGAAATTAATGTTTAGATAATGGTTGAGAAGTGTCACGAGCTGGATGAAGGACTCAATGGCCAGAGATAAGAGTTTTATGGCCAGAGTTTTTGGTATTATTAATAACAAAAGGTACAAGGGAATGAGTCAGATGGATAATTGTCGGAAACTTGTCAGTGCAGAATGAGTGTGGAGGTCTGGGTGAACCGGAAGTAGTCTGTGACTGGAAATAGTGGTGTGAGGTCACGGCCAATATGGCCGACCAACAGAGAGCATGTGGAGCAGATGGAGACAGTGTTTCCCGGGAACGGCGGCTGGCAACAGTGTAATGAGTTCAGGAGAGTGATAACAGTTTGAATAAGTATGATGGGGGAAACAGTCCAAATCCAAATACAGATTATGATGACAATGGAAGAACCAAAGTCCAGTAAACAGTGGAATAATATAGTCCAGCCTAATATATAGTGGCAGTTCAAACACTAAGTCCAACAGGCCAATATCTGAGGTCAAGGGTAATCCAGGTCATACAGAGCTGGGCAGTTCAGAGATAAGTCCGGCAGGCAAAATCCACAATAGAAAAGACAGTCCAGGTCAAAACACTTAGGAGGTCCAAATAGTTCGATCAGGGAAGGGAACAAACAAAGGAGAGAACAAGTCAGGAGAAAACACTCACTGTAGCTGATGGGTAGGCTGAAGACGGATTCAGGTGAGGCAGGTCTGGTGAGTGGAATCATGCAGGGTAAAGGAGGACGAGGAGAACGCAGATCAGGAGGGATAAATTACAGTACCGGAGGGTCAGGCAAAAGGCAGGGTCCAGGGCAGGCAGAGTTTCTATAATCCAAATGGTAGTCCAAGTTAAATGCTGTTATACAGATAGTTATACAGAGGTTGAGGTTAGACTATCTGGCAGGGGAGAAAGGTGAGCAGGTCTGTATATGTAGTCTGAGGGAAACCAGGTGCAATCAATGAAATGAGTGAGGGTAATTAGGCTGGGAGGAGGAAAGAGGAAGTTGTCAAAATAAGAGCATGGGGGAAAGACAGGCAGCACGGAGGCCGGAACCATGACAAAGAAGAAATCAACAAGGTATGTAGATGGAGGTAGTTTTAGAAAAGCTCAATAAGCTGTTTGTTTTAATGTTGTTTTTGTACCCTCGCAGCTATTGTGGTGATTCAAAGTTGTTGCTGAGTTCACTTGATGCTGCCCCGTTTTTAACTAAGTGACTGCATAGTTAAAACAGCAGGTATCTTCAGTCTATGCTGTACATAGTTTGACATCAATTTTATGCTATTCTGTTATTCTATCATGTTTGGTTTGGCCATTTCCTGACTATTGTTTAAGATTAAATGACATAAATTAAATAACATAAATCTCAGATTATGCGGTGGTCGCCTGGTATGTCCCTTTTGTTACATATTCATATGCAGAGACATGCATTAAATGACTGCTGACACTACTTTTCTCATTTTTTATCAGTTGATTAAGATCAGTTTCATATCAGCCGCCTCCTGGGCCTCCTGTACTCTGTTGAGAGACCTGATCCTGTCTCTATGATTACACCACTGACTGGAGTGACACGGGCATGTATGGACGATTGATTGATCTTTGATAAGTAGAAAAAAGTGTGTGGGAACAGAAACATTCCATTTTTAATTGTGAACGTGGTTTTACCTCACAGTTTCAGTGAGAAGAGGAACACACATTTCCCTGATATTTGTTAGGAAACCCTAGCCAAGAGAAATAGGAATCAAATAACAGCAATAACTGAGACAGACACAGTCAGGGTGAGGCCAGTAAATTGCTCTGTCAATCAGGGCTACATTCTTTCGTATATGGTGTATATGTTGCAACTCTTTGCACCATATACACAACTCGATGTCTTCCAGATCACTTGTGAGAAAATTAGATTGTCGTGTCAGAGATAAATATTTTCTTCTTGAACATAAAACAACAAACTTGTGTATGTACTAAAGCTGTCTATGAAAGGAAAAGTCAGACATCTTAGGAAATCGGTTGATACTCTGACTGAGAGAAGGTCTGTATCAGTGTTATCTCTGTGCCTTCCGACAACTCCAAAATGTCTTCTTTTCATCATGTAGACATTGTGGTCTCAAAGGTTCTCCAGTCCAGCCATGACTTGTGTCTGAAAAAAGTTTTTTATAGAATGTTCAATTTAATTTCTGACTTGGCAATAATGCAAAATTAAAACATTTCTTCATCATTTTATTGTGCACATAAGAATATCTTGTATTTGATCATTCCAGGTTTATGTTTTAGTCCAATCAGACAAGGTCAAACCTATTGTAAGACATACTGATGCAAAAGGATACCATCTCTGAGATGCCACAGGTTTTGACCATGGCTGTATGGTTTTGACCTAGCATCAGTATTTCGCTATGTTGGTGGATTTATTTTGAGTCTTACGCTGCATTGCCTGATAAAAGTTGAATATTCAATAGCAAATAAAAACACAAACACCATAATAATGATGAGATGTTTTAGTAGTTTAGCATGGACATGTTGAACAGATTTTTTTTTACTTTAAGACAAATGAAACAGACAGAAAAAGCACCCCCGACCTGACTACACAGACCAAGCACTCAGCTCAGTGAATGTATGCATGGCTGTGAAGGGGTTTCAATTTTGAGCAGATCACCAAAAATAAACCAGTTTGGGACCTAGAATTGTGACAACATCAATGTCATGAATGGGTATGTACTAAACTTGCAAAAACAAGTGTTATGTTGCCTGGCCAAAAAGGTGTTGCATTTGCAAATGCTTCCAGTTGTTTGGTTCTGTTGATCAAAAAAGTGTAGATGAGGTAACAGACCGTGCCTCTGTCTCAGTCCACTGTCCCCATCTGACCATTATTCCTGTGCCAAAGCAAACATCCATCAACTCTTTAAATGACTACAGAACATTAGTGCATTTATCATAAAATCACTTTGAATGGTTGGTTTCAAAGCAGCTAGACACTGTGAATACCTCTCTGGTCTGAATATTATTGGAGACACCAGGGAAAAATTTTCCAGCTTTTAATCTGTGGAAAAAAAAACAACTCCACTGCACTGGAATGCTTTTAAATCTGATGACATCGTGGCTCTTCGAACAGCCAGAGCCAACCTCAACTGGGCCATCAGGATACCATACATGCCCTTGTTAATCAGCCTGGCAGATTGGAATACCGCATTTCTGACACTAAAGCAGGTGAGGGTTTGGCCTGATGGAGCCATGGATGAACTGCAGGAGTGTTTTGAAAGCACAGATTGGGGCATGTTTAGAGCAGCAACAACATATAATCAGCACATCCATGTGGATGTGAGTATGCTACATCTCTGTCAGAGTGCATACATAAATGCATGGAGGATGTTAGCATCATCAAGAACATCACCACCCAGGCCAACCACAAACCCTGGACGACCACAAAAGTACACACCATGTTGAAAGCCTTTTAAATCTGGTGACATGGTGGCTCATGACATGGTCCCTACCCTCAGCACCGCTTCCCCTCAGCGCTGTGTCCTGAGCCAGCTACTCTTCAGACTGATGACCCATGACTGCGTCGCCAGGTCCACTGCCAAGCATATCAGCAAATACGCTGAGGATAGAACAGTAGTGGGCCTTATCCACAACAACGGCAGCTACCTACAGACAGGAGGTAGAGCAGTTGGTGGACTGGTGTGGGAGGACCAGCCTTTTCCTGAACATCAAGAAAAATCCAGAATTGAATTTAAAATTCTTCTCCTCACATATAAAACCCTTAATAATCAGGCTCCATCTTATCTCAAAGACCTCATAGTTCCATATCTTCCAAGCAGAACTCTCCGTTCTCAGACTGCAGGTTTACTTGTGGTTCCTAGAGTTTCCAAATGTAGAATTGGAGGCAGAGCCTTTAGCTATCAAGCTCCTCTCCTGTGGAACCAGCTCCCAGTTCAGGTTCGGGAGGCAGACACCGTCTCTACATTTAAGACTAGACTTAAAACTTTCCTTTTTTATAAAGCTTATAGTTAGAGATGGATCAGGTGACTCCGAACCATCTCTTAGTTATGCTAATAGGTTAGTCTGCTGGGGGACCTCTACTGATAAACTGAGCTCCTCTCCTCTCGTCTATCTTCTATATCAATCTCTTATATCAAGTCCACCATTTCATGTCATTAACTTTGTGTCTTCTCTCTCCTGTAGTTGTGTTTCCTCCTCTCTGTCTCCCACTCTCTCTATACTTTTCTGTTATCTCCAGAATCCAGTTGACCTGCCCAATGTTTTTGCTGCTTGTTCTTGTTTTTGTTGCCTACTGTTCTTTTCTCTCTCCTCTTTCCACTCACCCCAACTGGTCGAGGCAGATGGCCGCCTACTATGAGCCTGGTTCTGCTGGAAGTTTCTTCCTCTAAAGGGAGTTTTTCCTCTCCACTGTTACCTAAAGCTTGCTCAAATGGGATTGTTGGGTTTTCTGTATCATATTTTTGTATAATTATACTCTGTAACGTCTTAAACCTTGCACTGTACCTTGCACTGTCATCTCAAGTGCCTTGAGATAACTTCTCTTGTGAATTGGCGCTATACAAATAAAATTGAATTGAAACTGAACTAGTGAAGAATTTAGAGATATCCAACCTGTCTAAACAGCCAATGAGGCAGCTCTCTAGGTAGTCACATCTTTAGATCACCATCTTTAGATGCTCCGTAGAGCCAGTAGAACTCTGAAGGACATAACCCCCACAGCACCATCTCTTCCCCCTGTTGATGTCTGGAAGACGCCACAGGGCTATAAAAACCTCTACCTCACCACCTAGAAAGAGCTTTTACCCCTGGTTCATCAGTGAGCCTCCCATCATGCTAAAAGGTCTTCATTGACGCTCCCAACATTCACTGACAATTGCTATTGCTCTATGTGCATTGACTGCACTAACATTGACTGGAATCAACCATTCACATTAACTGTTAGAAAAATCATATTATTCCTTTAGACAGACATTAGTGCACAACCTGTTGGTGCTATTTGACCAACAGTATCTATTATCTGAGTATTATTTTTAAATATGCTTCTGATTTTTTCTATACCATTCTCAGGGATTTAAAGCAGGTTTTCTTACACTAACAATCAAGGCGTTCTATTCTATTCTATAATCTATTAAAGCTAAACCTCAGACTATGGTTGGCATTCTTTGTGCTCTATAATTGATTTCTTACCTCAGCACCTTGACCTTTGAACCTCCTCTTAGAGGAGATGGGCATTGTTGGACACCACACATTTCCTCCCATTTTCTCATGACTGCCATCCGTTCTCACACTCCACCAGACCCTTGAGTAAATGTCTTCAGGGAGTGCATTGTGGCAGCAGTTATTTTTTCCCTCGTTTACCTCTGCAGTCTCTCAATCAGAAATACCCCTAGAATGGGGGGGGACCTCAGATTTAGAATAAACTGCTGCTAGTGTAATAGCCTGCTGTGCTGACCACATCTCAAAGGACTGCAGTCAGTGTTTATTTCCACAGTGTGCATTGTTACTGCTCTGCTGTAAATGAGTCTCATGGGAAGCATGAGCATTAGCCAAGTCATATCAAACCATTCAGTGTTGTAGCAATCAACAGCGTCTTATTTAACTGCATGAAGATGTTGGCTGTCCTTTCACTGTCCATACATTTGGTCAGGACAGATCAATATGTGATTAAATATTTAAATAAATATCACATATCCAGTCATTTCATATGATGTAGGTTCTTGCTTGTTATTTTACATTTCTTTTACCATTTGCTAACATAAAATAAAATGAGATCTAAAACGTGGCCAAACAATTAGAATATAAATTAAGATACCTCTGAGGATTAAAATTCTACAACAACAGAATAGAAGCTATTAGGCACGGAATATTACTAACTAAAGTCAAATTCAAATATAGCATGCAGAGTTTCTGTAATTGTACTTTAAACTAAAAGTACTGATATCAGCCTCCAAAAGCTCTGTATTGTTTAAACTCTAATGTCTCACTTTTCTCTGTATCTTCTCATATCAGTTAAAGTGCACTTTTAAACCTAGCAAGAGATGCTGAGTGCTGGTGTCTGCTGGCCATTTACTATGACTGAAACCAGAGCATCTACAATAATGGCATCCCTGATCACTCAGTCATCTTTTCTCTGTCGCTGCCCTCAAAGCTTCAACCGCCATGAAAGATATTTCTAGAAAAGAGAAGCAATCCTTATCATGGTGAGAGGTTTGATCTGCCCTCCCCATTACCCTCTGATGTGCTTTTAGTCCTGCTGCCTCATTCTTTGTCTGACCTTCAGGCAAAGATAACTGTGTTTACTTGCCAGGGTGGGGGCGATGGAGGGCTTCTGTCTCCCCAGTCAGGCACAGCATCCGCTTTACTTAACAATTTGAAATCAAAGAGACATCAACACATGTAATAAAAAGGCATAAATCCCACATGATGGATTGCTCTACACTATTTACTGTGTGAGTCAGTTTTCCGCTGTCTACAGTATGAAAGACGTTTATTATCTACTGTAAATTTCAGGGTAGTATCAGTGCAGACAGATTTCAGAAGTTGAAAACGCCTGTTGTTGCTATTTGACTCTAATCTGTCTCTGCTGACCTGCCTTGTATTTTCTGGTCTGTGATTATCTTTATTAGAAGCTAAACTGATGTAGCCACAGAACAGCAGGCCAAACGATTCTTGCTTTTGCGCTGCTTTTCATTGGAAGACAACATTAATTCTTAGGAGGATGAAAGAAAGAGAATGCTTGATGATGAAAGATTTTTAAATTAGAAACATGATGCAGCTCAGTTTGCAGCTCGGTTTGTTAGTTGGTGCCCTAAGACAAGACAATTACAAACAGATAACAAATGACCACATAACACCAGTCGTATTTCTTCATACATCTCCATTTAGATGCTTTTAAAGACTTTTACATGTATGCGTAGTACCTTAAATGAACATTTATGGAGCTCCTGACAAGACTGTACTTTTATTGTCTTGGCCACCACCTGATTCAGCTCTCTCTCTCTCACATAGACAAAATAGGCAGCACTGTGAGGATAAAGTTTTTTTCAAGTGCCTTCAATACAATCAGGCCTGTCCTGCTGAGACTAAAACACCTGAGGATGCAGGTTGACTCCTGCAGTCTCCTAAATTGCTACCTGACAGACAGACCACAGTTTGTCAGGCTTGGGGGGCTGTGAGTCTGAGTGGGCGGTAAGTAACACAGGAGCACCATAGAGGACTGTGCTCTCACCATTCCTCTTCACCCTGTAGACCTCTGACCTTAAGTACAACTTTGAGTCCTGTCATCTGCAGAAGTTCTCTGACGACTCTGTGGTGGTACAATCATTCAACACTAATTTAACCCTAAATGTGAACGAGTTCAAGGATGATGATGTCCAGTGTTCTCCGGTGGGTTGTGAACTAAATAGAACGAGCTTTAACACTGATTCCATTCTTGGAGGGGACGCTGAGGTACACATACCTGGGGACTGAAGAGGAGGGTGCTGCAGAAAACTGCTGCACATCATACAGAACAGCTCACACGCTCCTCGTGTAGTGCTGATGACCGATGGCACCAATCATCAGCATTTACGTTATCAATTGCATATTACATTATTAAAAATGTTTTAAAATCAATATTCAAACGGTGTAAGCGTTTGTTTAATTGATCCCAGTTTTCCTGCTATACGCGAACGTACTGTGCTTTTAAATGTACTCTAGTTCCGCCCAACAGCGTAAGAACCAATGAGCAGCTCTGACACACAACAACGTCTGAATTATGGGCGAATCGCAGGCCGTCTTTCAAAAGCAACAGACAGTAAGTTGTAGCAGTCTCCTCGGTGTCGCCCACAGTCTACCAGCGCAACAAGCCATCCTGCGTGGGACGGACATGGTAAATAGTCACAGAAAATGCCTGGAAAGAGACTGTAGAGGACGGTAGGACTGCTCGGACCTTGGCACTGGATTCCGTGGAGGTGTTCTGACCGACAAACCCGAGTCTCCTGCGCCGTATCTGCAGCACTAGGTGGGTTTTTTTGGCGCTGTGGTGCTGTTCTGATGTCCCTCTCCTCTCCTTCCCTTTAGCACAGAGGCTGCGACAATTAAACGTACAGTTTTAGCACGGGGGCTCTCGAATAACCGCAGTTCGTCGTTGTTATTTTTAATTTTTTTTTTTTTGGCTTCAGCATATCTGCTCGTCCTTTAAAATGGGGGTTACATAATTGCCAGTATGTGGCATGTGTGCTACGAAGGCTGCGAAATGACTCTGGCTGATAGAATCGCACACAAATGAAGTCCATTTGAAATGAATGCGCTCGGTGGGATGTGTGTTGACAGCTTGAGGGGGGGACGTCGAGCTGAGCCTCGGTTCTCGACCGACGCAGTCAGGTTACATACCTTGAAGACCGCCGAAGTCATTTCAGGAATATTAACAAACTACTCTTCCTCTTTACGATAGCACTAGCTGACCATGCAGCGAAGTTCAACTTCAAACACGTCCTCGGTGCTGTTCATAATGTCACCGTTATCCAAAGCAGACTGTGCTACGTGCTGAAGCTGAACCAGTGGTTCACACAGACATGTCGAATGAAACGGTCCTCCTCAGCGTGCAGGGAGCTTACGATGCCTTTCCATGAACTGTGATTGAAGGAGACAGAAGTTCATTGGATTTCTTTTTTTAAATAAGAGTTTGGTTTGAGGTTACTCAGAGCATTAGAGGGAATGGAATGCGTTGGGGTTATATAAAGGAAAATGATGACAAATGACCTGTGAGTGTACGTTATAGGGTTGGAAAAATACTCTTGAGTTAAGTAATTGTGGCCCTGAGAGATGTTGTCTCACTTAACAGTATTCTACTGATCCGTCATTTCCAGACAGTCCTGTTAATGCTGTGTCCCAGATGTTGAATGAATATAATCACCATCGATGACGCCCCTACTACTAAAGAAAGTAAAAGTAGAAACTTGCTTGATGTGTCAGAGGAACCTTTCACTAGACTGAGAAAACCTAAGAGAACTGTATCTTCCAGTCTTACAAGGACGATGTTAAAAAATAGTTTGTTGCTGTCTTCAAAAGCTGAAGTGGCTAACAAGAGGCACAGATGACCACTGTGTTAGTAGCCAGGAGCACATCTGCTGTGTGCAGGTGGTCTGATGGGAGGTGTGGGGGGAGTGGGGGAGTCCAGTTGACTGCAGAGTTTTTCTCGGTGCTGGCTTTGCTCAGTGGGTCGGCTTCCACAGCTGCAGAGCTGGATCAGTTGGAGTCCAGCTCACTTATACTCTCATTTCCGTGTCTGAAAAGAACATTCTGCATCTCAGTTATTACATTCACGCAAGCAGCTGTCCAACTGCTGGGGGTTTCCAATCTGCCGAGCGGGGCCCATATTTACAAAGGTTTGCCAAAAAAACTGCATGCTGCTCAAGGGCTTACTGATGTGGGGGCCCACATTCATCAGATCTTCCAGAAGAGTAGTGCTGCCAGCGAGAAATGTCAGTAGATCCCCTAAAGTGCTTGTTCAGTTGTCTGTGGCTACAACGTTGACAGCTCACGGATCACAAATTCCTGTTGTTCATTGCCCTTGTTATTGTTTTGTTATTTAGGTGTTAAAACAAACAGGAAGTAGGTTTAAAAAATAAAACCCACATTGACGGGAAACAAGAAAACATGACAACACGAGCAAGAACATTGAGCTGTGAGACTGCAAGTTTGGTGACCACCCACATCTTGGGCAGGTTTTCTTAGTGACTTCATGTGCCTCAGTGGGAAAGAATGGACCAGTTATAGACTTGTAAAGTGGGAGGGCCTGCTGGTTACAGAAGTGCTCTTTCAGATTTCTTTTTATCCTTAATGTTACTGTCACCAAAACGTAGGACTCTCTCATATAATGTATCAACCCTGTATTTTTATGTACTCACCCTATTTGCTTTTACTTAGTTTCTCAGAAATCATGTTTTGAACCCTACATTACCCATGAACCTTGGGCTTTATTGCCATGGAGAACAAATCGGAACTGCATAGAATTCAAAACACCCTTTTAGTATAATTATTACTAAACTTGAGCTGAATAGCTGATGTGTTTCCAGTGACAAAAAGTTTAGAAGTAAATTCATTTAAAGATGCAAATTGTGTTTGTGGTTTTCTTTTCCCTGTATACCAGTTAGTACCTTTGACCTTTGACAAGCAGCCTACATTTTGTGGTGTTGGCAGATTATTCAGTGTGATTTAGATCAACTCAACAACTTAAAAGAAAACAGCACATGTTGGTGTGAGCCAGCAGCTCCCTCTGAAAAGAAATGGCACAAACTCAGCTGCCCTCAGATCTATCTATCTATCAGATCTCTGCTTTAGCATATTTCAATTAATTTCAGTTGTGTCATTTGCTACATGCCCACATTCCCTTTATGATAAAACCTAGAAGCTAGGTTAGCTTATGGATTCTCAACATCACGTGGCTATTAACACCTCACTGAAATACGTATAACGATGTAAATGCATCCTCCACTAGCAAAATTAGAAATATGTATAAAATATGTATAATAAACTGCCAAACTGTACACACTGTATGTTGAAGTTGTTGGATTTATCGAAATTATACATACTATTGCTATGGATTCTCCACATCCAAAACTGTACACTTAAGCAAATATTTCAACAGTTTTATTTCAAGAGCAGGTCAGTTACTTTTTCCACATCTAGCAGCCACTCAGTGGCTTTAAGTTTAGGCTTAGCCACTACAATAGGTTTAATGTTTTATTTTGTGCATGTTGTCTTGCTCATATGTACAATATAAAGACCCAACTATGATTAAAACTGTTGGCAACCTTTTAACAAATTTTAATTGGTTATTGCAACCCCAAATTTAAGTAATCTATCAGGGAGAACACATTGTATATAAACATTATGCTGTTTTTTTTATATATAATATATTATATAATATATGTTTTCTGAGAATAATCAATTATGATGAGTTCCCATTTCCTGGAGGATGACATGGTAAAATTACTATTATTATTAAGTCATTGGCTGTCTGGATGACTAAGAAAACAATCCGGCATGATTTAAAAAAAATGTAGATTTGTTGATATTACTGCAGACCAAAGGTTAAGGAAGAATCAGAATAAAAACAGTCTCCAGTGCAACACTCCTACACTGGTAGAACAAATTGTGTATAACTGCTTTACAAATTCTATTCATACTGGTTGACTAAATGCTGCCCACTCATTATACTTGCTCACACACACATACACACTCACACACACAGGAAGTCTAGGCACAGGCAGATTCTCTCCCCTCTGTTTTCTTGCCAGTCACTTTACTGATTAGGGATGTGTCACTCATTGTTTACAGCTCCTGCACTGGGATAGTGAGTATGCAGTTGCTCAGTTGTCAGCTGCACTGTGAAGGTGACGTTGATTTACTTCACCTGGGCATTTCATTGCTTTAACTGGATATATTGAAATTGATTGTGCTAAATGCACTGAGCCGGCAGCATATTCACATACACACTGGAATGTTGTGCTGAAGTTTTAAAAATACTTTGTGTGTGAACTGTTGCTTGCTCAAGTGGGGTTTTTAGGTTTTCTATATAATTCTGTATACAGCAATATTTTGTAAGGTCGTAAACCTCAAACACTGTAAAGTGTCTTGAGATAACATCAGTTGTGATTTGGCGCTATACATATAATATATAAATATAAATAAAATTTTCTAAAATATAAATAACATTTATAAAATAAATACAATTGAATTGAATTGAACTGAACTACACATGTAGTCTGGTAAGAAATGAGCTGTAGAGCTTATTGACACTGAGGAGTTTTTGGAGCAGGAGAGTGACAGTTTATCTGGTTCACGATGAAGGAGGATCCAGTGGCAGCATGGCGACTTATTGCACTTCCACCAACTTATACACTTAAAAGGAAAGAGAGATGGTATCCAAGAGTTTATACAGCACAAATGGACTCTTTCAGTGGCATGTTCACAGTGCTTTCCAGTATTAGCTTTTTGCAGATATCATTTTATACTGTATATCAACCAGGATTGGTTATTTACTCCAACTTGATGAGTGTTGGTCCAGAAAATCCATTACTGGCCAGACTTTACTTTGCATACACAGATTATTTAAGTGGGAGAGTGAAAAGTCTGCTTGAACAGTGCATTCAAGTACACAATCCTCACAGTTCTTATTTCTGCCACAACCACACACACTGCATAACCACAATTTGTGGGAAACCTGAACAGACAAAATGAGGTAACAGTTGGATTAAAGCATTCCCAACAAGGCTCACAGTAAGCAGATTTTCCTCAAGCCTGAACTGTGCTTCTCCCATTGGCAAAGCTCAGGGGTGCTGCTGAAAGATGATCAAATTAGTTCTGGGTGAGATATAGTGTATTGGCAAGAATCTGGGAATACCATATGTATCATGACACAGGGTTAAAGATTCAATACATTGTGAGAGTTTAACCAAGACAATATATTGTGATTATTATTAAGTTTTTTTTTTTTTTTTTTCTCAAAAACCTTTATAGTATGAAAAACAGTTTACTGTACATTATGTTGAAGTGGAAGAGGTCAGGAGCTGAAGATGGATTACAAATCTTTGCATTAAAATGTTTAAAATGAATAGTGATTTTGAGTGCACCTTCACAGTAGCTGTAGTTTGTGCAGTGAGGGTCAAACAATAGATCCATTTATTATAAATTACTAATTAGTTTATCTTTGGGTGAAAATTAGTGCTGCATGATTAATATGCTTCTAGATGTTTTATGCAGGTTTCTTTGCATGTTTAAGTTGAGAAACATGCATATTTCAAAACTGTTCCTTGATAACCAAGGAAGCAGAATAAGTATGCTATTTGTTTATTATATTTCAGTCGCAAGTGGCACTATTGTCTTTTTGCCAAGTTGTGCAGCCCTAGCAAAAATAATGAATGAATTTAAAATTTATAAAATAAATTGTATTAAGTTGAATTAAATTTAATTATTAATGTGTCTGTTCTTTTGCAACCTATAGTTACCTAAACCCCGGTATTTACATAAAATGTTTAATAAGGTGTTTTTGTACCATAAACTGTGTGTGTGTGTGTGTGTGTGTGTGTGTGTGTGTGTGTGTGTGTGTGTGTGTGTGTGTGTGTGTGTGTGTGTGTGTGTGTGTGTGTGTGTGTGTGTGTGTGTGTGTTGTTTGTTACATGTGTGTCTAGTTTTGTAGAAACCAATCCAAATTGGAAAATTTCTCTCCTACTGAGCTTCTTGAGACTAGGAGTCATCTCTTTTGAGTACAACCTCTAAATATATTGTATCTTTAAGTCTTAGCTCATGCGTTTTCACCAAACATTTTGGATTATAGAATGTGCTGCCAATATTATTCAGGCCTCCTTTTGTGTTCCCTGGAAGACAATAATCTTACAGCTTGTGCTGTTTTGTAATCAGTGTTGTCAATCTCCTTCACTTACTCTGATCAGTCACTGAAACACCAATTTCCACACATAATCCTTGCCCCAAGCAGGATACACTTAACCACTTGTTCATTAAATACAAGTTCTGTAAATATTGATATGTATTAGGCATTATTTTTCAAGGACAACCAATGCAGGTTTTGCTAACCTTTCAGCTGAGTCCGCTGTTGTTCCTTCTTATTTACATGGTACTGGCTGTAATGTGATATCACAGATCAGCAAAAGTCGTGCTCACCCGCGAGTGAAGATAAAAATGTATCACATTTAAAGTTTTTATTTGGATCATCTTCAGCTTTTTCTACAGAAATCCAATTGTACTTGTTGAAAGCTGGCCCTTCCTAAAGACAACCCCATTTACAAGGGATCACATGGCATAGAAAAAACACCAATAACAAAAGAAAAAAATATTTAAACAACAAGGCTCTAGGATAGCCATATAACAAGATTTTTTTTTTTTAATTTAAGTGTGGGGATAATACTTTTCTTTTGAATTTGGGTTGGATGTGTACGCCTTTCATCACCTTCAAGGTGCCTTTGCCTATTTACAAGAGCTACTCTAAAGTTGCTTCATGTTAATATACTGCATAACACATACTGGTTCCTCTGTATTTAGCGGTTCAACATAACATGACATCCAGCATGATGTATGATATGAATGTCAAATGCACATCGTTTCAAGACAATAATGGTGCATGAAGCATGATTGGCTTGTTTTTTCACCTAAGATATGATTATTATCACATTATGCTTGTCCAGAACAACAAGAGGATAAGTGCTAATGTTCAAGGATTCAGATTCCTCCAGAAATGTGTGTAAGGAGAGGTTGGTGGAGAAACAGGTGAGACACGATGACTGCTACAATGTCCAGATTAAGAGTAGATAGCAATAACTGGATAAAGTTAGAGTTAAAGTAAGACTGGGGTCAGGTCAAGCATAATAATACATATAGATATGGTTTAATTCTCTTACAGAAAAAGATTGTGAGGTGGGGTGGTTTACACAAGCAGAAAAAATAAATGCAAAAATGAATCCCGTAATCTGTAATGGGCAGTGTAAAAGAGGCTATTGAGTCTTCAGTCTATTTCTTCCATATTGTACTTCTTCCACATATTGTGTGTTTGTGTGTGATCTTTTCTGTGGGCAAAGTGGTGGCAGGCATAACATGACATTCAAAATACCTCATTATTTTGTTCCTACAGACTTGGAATTAAATACAACTCAAACAAGAGAAATATTGTAAGGAGGGGGTGGGTTATTTTAGTTTGAAAAAAATGTTTTTAACTTTAATGGCACACCATTTTGAACAAATAAATTTTTTATCTGTATAGCGCTTTTTAAAATATATTGTAATAATGATTTAATAATTTACAACATAAAAGGTCCCTGCAGGTCATAAGTAATGTTACAGGTGTGTAAACAAATGAAATCCCCTCCCTGAGGTTAGCACAAATAATTGAAGAGGACAACTATGTTTGTCCTTCTCCCTAGTTTATTTGCTTTCTTATCCCTGCACATAATGCCTGAATGTAATGGAACAGTAGCTGTCTGTGTAGGAGCAGAAAGTCACACCTTTGAATTAGTTTCCACCCAGCATCATGATTTTAGTCCAGCTGGAACGGATCTAGCTCACCTGTACTCATGTCTTCTCCTCATCACGCTGTAGCTGCAGCTCGATTGAGTTTACTGCATGTGTTTTAGGACAGAGCCTGTGGGGGCAGAGATTGTGGACAGGGCAGTAGTCCTGCTTGACCGATTGCAGTTGTGTTGAAGCTAAGGAATGTGCCGAATTAGACTTCAGATTGAAAACTTACTAAAAAACAACATTAGTAAGAGAATGGCATTCGCAATCCAGGGTTGCACAAACACGACCACAATGGTGAATCCTGATTTCCTGTAACGTGTGAGAGAGGCTCTGTATATAAGGAGATGTCTATGAAGAGGAAGAAGGATATGTTAATAATGTTGATTCACTGTTTGGACAAAAGTTTAGGCTTATCAGTTAGTTTCTGTGCTGCTGGCATCACATAGGGTAATGGAAATGAATTCACAGTCTGCTGCAGATATTATTGTTTGGTCTCAGGCTCTATTCTGGATATTGAGTGACTTCTTTTACATGGACAGTGGACACCCAATAGCACAAGTTATAGTCTACTGTGAAACCCAGTGGTTCTCAACTCACTACTTTATTAATGCAGGAACAGATTTTTCAACAGGTAAAATTATAGAGAACAGGGAGAGAATTGGTCTAAATATTATGAAACATGTTATTCCAGTGATTATGCTGTAAAATTATGTTTTAAAGTCAGACACCTTTTGCACCAATCCTCAACTTTACATTGGGTTTATTTTGAATCCTACCATTCTTTTATAAAGAGGCAACAGACTGAATGTTCAGCTCCTGACAGTGTTTGACTGATTTATTCCTCCCGCCTGTAGCAGCGAGATCCTTCGTGTTCATGATTAATCACTTGAACATTTAACCCATAAGAACCTAGACATTTCTACTAAAAGGAAAATTATGTGGGATATGAAACAAACCACATGGACAATGTGGAACACATTTTTAAAGAGTTGCTGGCACCCAATGAAGAGGAGTATACTACACCCTAATTACACATGCATAAAAACACATACTCCGCTTAAAAAAGGCATCCAGGCATCCAACACAGCAAGGCATCCAGTAGTCCATGTTGCATGCTATGCTGCCGGACAGGTCATTATTTAAGAATGGGTTCTTATGGGTAATTAAAGAAACCTTTTACCCTGGCTAGTATTTTTACCAAGAACAGACAATGGAGAAACTTGGGTTTTGTGCCCTTCTTCTACTTATTTTTCCTTTCTGTGTAACGGTCCTCTCAAGTCATATCTCACACAAGTTGCATAGCCGCCTTCATTATTAAGTGTTGATGTGGTTTGGTTTCACTGTTGCTCCTCGGAGAGAAGCCTCAGCCTCCACCGCTTCCCCTAACAGATCAATGGGAAGAATATCCTGTGAGGAGGATACAATATCAGTAACAGGAGAGAAGCCTCAATTAATTTAACACAAACACATTTCAGCCCTGGTGCAAGGTGTAAGACGACACTGCTCAGAATCTCACCGCAGTTTATCAGTCAGGCCTTTAGAGTGCTTCACCTTTACATTTCGAATCTTTTGGTTCTTTTCTAGACTTGCCAACAATGGGTCTGTTACCTCTTGGTTCACATTTTGCTTTTTACTGAAACTAGCAAGGGAGGTTACCAAACTTCTAAATGCTATTGCTTTGAAATGTGTCCATAGCACTTAGTGTCCAAAATCTATGACCTAGTCCCTGCTCAGATACTGTACTATTACTGTTGCGGTTCATCTGTCAAATCACTAAACTTAATTGCTGAAGAAGAAACCGCCTCTGAAGCTTCCACCTCTGAAACCAGCACCACCATACAGCCTAAAGATACTGTACTCTTCTTTCCTCACTCCCTGATCAGATATTGACTGATTTTAATCAGAATTTTCAGATTTTAGATTTATTTTTTATTAACTTTAAACCTTCATTCCTTTACAGGATCTTTGCGGAGAGCCTTTTTCAGTAAGCTCTTTAGTTCTCTGATGTTGGCTTGTTGTGTCACAGCTTTAATGGCTTTGCTCAATGACACCATGATGTCATTGTTCATTGTTCATATGGGAGTGACGAGCAATGCTTTTTTTGACATGTCCCAGCAAACCTGCGGTCACAAGTTCTTATTTTCTTATTCTGAAAATACTTGACTTGTGTCAGTATTTTTGCATCTTTAGTGCACGAGCTGTTGCAAATGTTTCCAGCAGCTTTACTAATATTGGTACGGTCAACTATGCATAAGTCCCTGCCACCATTGACTGTGGACATTTTTATTGCAGTTGTTAACAAAGATGATCAATGCTTTCTTTATATGATTTTTGCTCTCATTCAACTACATTGTTATGTAAGACATTTAGACTTGGGTTATTTGTTGTACATGATACATGAGTGTTTTCTTTACCTTGTCTGTGATGATACCAGTGAGTCATCTGTTGTCATCTTTCTCTTCTTCCCACTCTTTGTTTCTCACTTTCCTTCTCTGTCACCAGCGTTCACTCTCACCTGCTGTCTTTCTTTCTTCCTGCTAACTCTGCTCTGTTCACTGTCGTACTGGAGTTAATACCTTTTTTGGGTTGCTAGTCTGTATGTATTTTTCTATGAAACTGCTGTTTTGTGACAACGCAATGTTAATTTTTATTGAGGCATATGAGAAATGTTCTCAACCTTCCTACTGATGTGTAGCTGAGATGAAAGTTGCTGGTAGCTTGTATGCTTTAACACTGAACCACTAAAGAAAGACAGATATGTGAGTTGGATTTGGTTGTCTGGAAGAAAAGCTCAACAACAGGAAAATAGCAAAGAAGGCTGCACTGTATGAAAGTCTCTGAACATTACAAGGTAATACAGTACTACTAATAACATCAGTTAAAGGATTTATCTGCAATTTAGTCTGCATGAGCTTGTTCTCACAGGAAGCCTAATGCAAGGTACTAGCACTAATGTTTTGTTGTAAAATGCTTCTTACTTGTAAAACTATGTGTTAACAGACAATGATGTTTGCCTAAAAGCAACAACAACCACTTAACTCATTAAGGCATGAGTAACCCACTAAGAATATCTTGCCAACATGGTGTCACAGGGGAAACAGATGGTTGAGTGATGTACTGACCTTGCCATTTCTGTCTGTACACATATAAATTTAATAAATTGGCATATATTTTAAATGTAATAGTATACTGGCTGCACTGAAGTTTGCTTTGCAAAATTTAAATGGATTCTTCGCCTATTGTTGTCAACTGGTTGAAAAACAATTCTCCCCATTCAGGGTTGTATCTATTAACCAAATGGCTTATCTGGAGTGACCCTGAGTGCACAGAACACATGCTAGTAGATGAAACACAAGCAAACATAGTCGACTCATTTACAGAATTTAGAACTCATACCATCCTTAAAAATTTGATTATTGCTGATACCATTCTTCAGTAACAACTGTAGATACACAATGAATTAATGCAGGAACAGATAATCATGCAAAACTGAGCCTCAACTTAAAGTTGTTTGTCTCCTGCTTAGTAATGCCATCGCTTCAACATGCCAAATTGAAGGGAATGGAAGGAAAACAAGTCTAATAAATACTTTTGCATTATTCCTCATATAACATTGGAAGGATTCAAATTAAACCCAGTCTTTTATAAAGAGGTGACTGATTGCTCATGTCAGCCAATATTTAGTAACAGCTGTAGATCCATAATCAGTACAGTCTATAAACTTGGAGCTTCTAGTTTACTACTCTTATCTCCTGTATTAACTGTGGCTATTATCAGATGATGATAGATAAAATTTCTGTGGTGCCTTCATAATGCAAACTTGGAGGAATTTAGATATTTTGAGAATCACTCTGCCATGCCTTTTTTATTTATGGCATTCACCATGTTTTGAAGTGTTATGCTTTAGCCAGTGTGTGGTTTTGTCAGGGCAGGGCTGGGTACAGATGGGAATCATTCAATTTCAGCATTCGTCAGCAGTAGCAAATGTCTACTCTGCCCATAAAGACAGAAAAACAATTTTTAAACATAGCCATAGGTAAGGAGCTTGGAATCTCCATCTAAACTCAGACTCCTGGGACATAACATGGCACTCATTTATTGCATATTTGCTGAGAAAAGATAAAGTTAAAATTTCATGGGTTCACACAAAGTGGATGACTGTTTTGTGTCATGCTGTGGTGCTCTGCTCTGATACATCCCAGTAGTTTCTTAGAAACCATTTGGGGGAGTTGGTTGTTCTGGGTTCATTGCTCTGCTGTGATAAACAGCATCCTGTCATATAGTGATGTCAGAGTCACTGCTGTGGCACTGCTGCAGTACAATGCTGACAGAACCTGTTAACCATCACGCTCATGATGATGTGGAAACAGCAGAGCAAATAAGGTGAAGTATGCTGTGGTAATTCTTGTGGGGAGGTTTGAGTAAACATCTGCAAACAGACATTAAAATTGAATCTGTCTTTATATGTGAATGCACTGTTGCTCTCTAAATCATGACTTTAAACAAACAAAAAAATTGTGATATGCAAAATCTTTGACCAGGCTAGCTCTACATAACCCCCCTTTTAGCAGACCAGCTGAAAGTTGCTCTGTTCTTGACTTAGGAATCTTCACCCACACTTCCTGCAGATCACTTTGAGTATATTTAGGTTTTCTTTCCCACGCAGCATGTTAAGATCTATATACAGACAAGGCACTGTCAGAACTATTCCAAAAGGTCTAGCTTTTCCAAAATGACTTATCCCAATGTTTTACTTTACTTTGCTCTTTTTAATTGCCACTTTTTATTGACTTTTCAGGCAATGGAAACTGGACATTGAAATCATGTTATAGCCTTCTGTCACTTTTTAAGTCTAATTTGATTTTAGCTTGTTGTGTTTTTGCCCTTAAATTAGTTCATTATGATTAATGGCCTTTTTTATAACACCCTTAGTGTTTTCATAGATGATGTGCTACAGAGATTCAAATCCACAGCGATATTTAGCAATTCGAATAATTGAGCTGTCCTTGGTTAAATACATAGATTTGGTGTTCTACATTCTAAGTGTCTCGTCAGCAGAGAGTCTAAATTATTTATCTTTCAATGGGCTTTCAATTCTTTGTACTTTAATGCTCCAAAGAACATCTGTGAAGCAACAACTTCATTATAATTAATTAAAATTGTATTACTTTATGATTTAGGCTTTCTGCTGGGTAAAAATTGCATGTTAATACTTGCTTATGATCAAAACGCTTGTCTCTTAAAAAGAGAATGTGGCAACATTCTGCCCTGTGTGAACTATACAGAACAAACTTCTTCTCTGGTGCTTTTGTGCACTTCATAGTGAACTGTCTTGGTGGCTGACATCTTTTATTCTAAAACCTGTGACATGGAACATTTGAATAGATTTAGTTGTTTTTGTTTATTATACTTTGAATTAACTATTTCTTTTTTGTTTTATGCCACAAACCAGGCCTAATGGAGCAGGGGACTCAACGGCTGCTGTGCACCAGGGAGCTTGATCCATGTCTGGTTTCCAGCAAACAACCATAAAGGGTGGGAACCTTAATTAGTCCCTTTTTCCCCCCATCCCTTCCCCTGATTTCCCCTTGTGGTGATATTGTCCTCTCCTGTCTGTGGCCTGCAACCAACATGATTGGCAAGCTGAAACAGAACTTACTGGTGGCCTGTCTGGTAATCAGCTCGGTCACAGTCTTCTACCTGGGCCGCCATGCAATGGAGTGCCACCATCGCATTGAGGAGCGCAGCCAACTGGGTGGAATCTTGCCTCTGTCGGCAGTGGGAGGCAGTATGCGTACAACATTACGGACAGGCCAGAATCTCAGCACCCCTTTTGTTTACAGCAAAGACATGCCACTTATCTTCATTGGTGGTGTGCCCCGGAGTGGGACCACACTTATGCGAGCGATGCTGGATGCCCATCCCGAGGTACGTTGTGGTGAAGAAACCCGTGTCATCCCACGTATCCTGGCCATGAAGCAGATGTGGAGTCGCTCGGGCCGTGAAAAGATGCGACTTGACGAGGCAGGTGTGACAGATGAGGTGCTGGACGCCGCTATGCAGGCCTTCCTGCTGGAAATCATTGTCAAACATGGCGAGCCTGCCAACTACCTGTGCAACAAAGACCCTTTTGCACTGAAATCGCTTTCCTACCTAGCAAAGATATTTCCCCACGCCAAGTTTATACTCATGATTCGTGATGGGCGAGCTTCAGTCCACTCCATGATTTCACGGAAGGTGACCATTGCAGGCTTTGACCTGGGTAGCTACCGGGACTGCCTGACCAAGTGGAATCGGGCCATAGAGACCATGTACACACAGTGCCTGGAGGCGGCTGATAAATGCCTGCCTGTGCACTATGAACAGCTGGTTCTCCATCCTGAGAAATGGATGAGAACATTGCTGAAATTCCTTGAAATTCCTTGGAATGATGCCGTTCTCCACCATGAGGAGCTCATTGGAAAAGCTGGAGGAGTGTCTCTCTCCAAGTAAGTCATGCTTCTGTTTACCTTTTTGCTTCTATTTCCTTTTCTCCTTTCCTTGGTTGCTGAAATCCAAACCACTACATCTTTTTCTCTGCTCCAAGCTGCAAGTTGGTTTAAAGGCTAAGGCCAGCCATTTTGTATTTTTATACTATTACTACAATTCCCATATAGAGACTAAAACCAACAATGAATTGTCTTAACTTGCCACAATTTCCATCAGTCTTGAACCTGATTTTGCTTATTCATCTGTGCCACAGATCCAGATCAAATTATCCAAATCAAAAACACCTCAGTGAGATACACCACTGCACTGGGTGACATTTTGCTTCCTCACAAAAATTATAGCATGAGTATATTTAAAAAAAAAAAAAACAAAACAAAAAAAAAAAACGCCCTAAGCTGTGAAAGCATTTCATTTATTGCAACCTCTGAAGTGTATTACTGTATATTCTCGCAATAGTCAATTAGGAATCTTTGGGGGTGGGAGAGTGGGGGTGTTTCATAGTGAAGAAACACTCACTGTTTTGTGCATTTTTATGGTGTGTATAGCAACCATTCAAATGTAACAACATTTACAGTGGTAAACTAGTAAAATCTCTTCTCATTTGTTCTCCTGGCTACTTTGTGTGGAGCTAAGCTCCACCCTGGGTCACAGAGACACAGACGCTGAGGAAAGGCTGCAGCACAAACAATGTAACTGTACTGATCCACCAATCTCACTCTCTGCTTTTTCAAGTGCAAATAAAATGTTTCCAAATGCATCTTAATAATTTTCTTCATTTTACAAGTGATAATTTATTATTTTAATTTACTTTCAATTATATATTAAATTAGTGCTGCAGATGTTTTTATTAATTATCTGGCATGAGTGCAGATATTGGCCAACGCAGATTCATTGAAAGTCTCAAAGACTGGCCTAATATGTCGGCTGACTGACCACTAACCCTCTTCATGTCTTTTTTCTGTGATGATAATTTGAATCTTATCTGGAAAACCAGTTTTTAAAATAAAGATGATCAGTTGCCCTAAATAATTAGTTGGAATCTATAGACTAACTTGCTTGACTTTAATTCAATGTTTACATTGTTTAATTACTACTCAGACTTGAGTAATTGCAGAGCAATGCATCACTCTGGCCTTTGTCACTGTATCCCTGTGATCCATGTTGTTTGAAGCTCTGGGAGAGACTTGTCTATGTTGATACATCCAGACAGAACTCCAGTAATTACAACATAGGCCTGTGTGATGCTTTTCAGGAATAGACCTTCTCTTTAGGTAGTTGTGTCAAAACCTTGTAAAATAAGGGGGTGGAAAATCCACCATGGAACAGCTAACACAACAAGAATGTACAGATCAGTAGTCACACAGATAATCAGTTGTCTGCCCTTCTCTAACCCTAAGTGTATATTAAAACAAAATTGACCTATTAACAAAAACAAAACAAACAAAGACAAAATGGTCAGATGCAACTGATTTATGGCTAAATGTTAACATTAAACATATTATGGTGTCCCTGATAATAAGGCAGCAACACTTAAACCTACGTTATACAGTATGCTTCCTTGACAACTGATTCATGGAAGGCTCATTGCAGTGATGGTTAAATATCTGCTGTTGAAAGATTCTGTGATTTGTGCCAGGCTCTCAAGTTCCACATGGTAAGCCAGGCCTGCTGTAGATCACATTCTCAGTGCAATCAACATGAGCTTGGACATGCCCATGTCTACTTGGTTTGTAATTATTTAGCCTGGAGGTGGACGGTCTATTTACTTGAAGAGGAATTACATATAGCTAAGCAATGTGTCAAGTGGTCTGTATAATCTGTCGTACCCTGTAGGCTTTAAAAAGTATGCACCTCTGGAGTTAAAATATATCCTCCCTATGTTTTCACAAAGCCTCCAGACTTCGACATCCTACTGTTGAGCACAGCAAGGCTCCAACTCATTAGTGACTTAAAACACATGAGATTACATCTACACTTTTATACTGTTAGCAGGTTTTCCTTGTGGCCTTGCCTGATGTCAGAGTTGTCTGGTTTCAGTGATTTGACCTCAGTGGCCTCTGGAAATTGTTGAGGAAACACTGAAGGGGTTCAGACTCATTCCTTGTGTCTGTCTAGCCCCCCCCCGCCCCCCCCCCCTTTTGCTGCTACCCTTTTCCTGCCACGTAGCACCAGAACACATTCCAGATCTTCTGCAGATGATTTGAGCCATCTTGGTTATTTTCTGCTTATGAGAACACTCATGGATTTTATTCAAAAGCTTAACAGTTTCCCCTCTATATGTGTTTAACTTTTATTTTACTGTACTTATTGTGCTACTTATTCCATTTCTTTTTTTCTTCTGGTGTCCCATGACTTCAATCTGAGTATGAGAAAATATAATTTGAAATGTAGCAAAGTGATCTGAATTCGTTAAGTTAGTTGTAAGTTAAGTTATATCATTTATAATTATATTATGATTAAATGTCATTTCAGTTAAATTCAGCCTGGTTTAGAATAAAGCAAGTGAACTTAGTTGCGTGTTGGAATAATTGTTATTGGGCATTATAGGGAAATATTTATGAGGATTTGTATGAACCTAGTAAACTATAACTTCAGCCATGGGTTTTGACAATCATGTTAGAGGGTAGGATTTGTCGTTGAGAAACAGTTCCCCTACTCTAGATAAAGACAGTGTGCACAATATTTAACTATTTGTGCACTACACAAAGTTTAAGTAAAAACTAGTTATTTAAACAATTTTCAGGAAAGCTAAACTCAATACACAGCTACACAGCAAAATAGTAAATCCTTGTAGAAGTGTTGTTTTTATTCTAGCCCTTCTCCAGTAATGTCAAAGCACTAGGATTCTGTCTCTGCAACTCCTTAGCAGTGCTGATAATTGCTGACAGAGGAGCTTGAATCTACTTGTTGTAGTAATAGAGGTTTGACTTCCTTAACCGTAGAAATGCACCTATTGAAACTTTCTTGGCCAATTATGTCTGATTCTATTTTCTGATTCTGAAGAACAATCACAAGAAGACATCAACCAGAACCAAAAAAAGGTTAATGTAAAGCCTCCTCACCTACAGTGCTCAACAGAAAGCACTCAGCTTCACTATAGTAAGGGTACAATAATCAGATTTAAATTGTCATATAATTGCTTAAGCTTAGACAATAAGAACTGATAACAGACTTTGTTCTGGGTCTGGATTGCGCCAGAACACAGTCCATGCAAAGCAAATTATGTGCTCAACACCATGCACCCTTGCTTTGTTACAGGCCAGATACTGCCAGCTACCTTCTTTCTTTATGTATGACAGCATAGAGATTGTCAGCAAAGGAAGAGAGGTGGATAAGTCTCTGAGGTCTTGGTCATTTAGTGCACATATTACCCTTCTATTATTGATTCCCATCAAATATTAATAAATGGGGACCCTAACTATGCCCTCTGAGCTGAGCATGAGATGGGCATACTGTATAGAGTCTTTTATGTCTGTGTCACAGCCAGATATGTCCTTTCCCTGTTTTGTCTAAAACAAACTCAGAGATGCTATGAGATACGGCAGTAGTGTCAAGCCAACAAAATTATTGCAACGGTAAATCTGCTAATCTTGTGTGTATATTAAATCAGACCTTTAGACTTCTACTTAAGAAATCAGACTAGTGTAAGATTTTTATTTATTATTTAGATTTAGAAAACTTACAAATCCCAGGTATATTAAACATTTCTAACTATACAATTAGTTATAAAAAAGGATGTTAAAAAATATAATATAAAAAACAGGTCTTTGAATTCCCCCAAATGTGCCTATATATTGTCATGCTGAAAAACAAGCAGATTATAGTGCGCAAAAAAAACTCCAACAAAACAAAACATGGACATGCTACAAGTGACAAAGATAAACATGATACTTTACCACGATACAATCCACTGCTGCCATAAAATAGTTTTAAACGTTTCACTTAATCTCTCTAAGACATCATGACTGTCCCGCTGTGTAATTAGCCTGAAAATTTCCCTTGCTCTGGAGTCTGAGAAAAGCTCATGTTTGTCACATTAGCCATTTAGCATTACTGTGCAGCTAATGAGGCTCCATCTTTGAGTTTCAGTCTTGCAATGAATCCAGCAGCCATGACATTTACTGTTGACTGACTGAGTTTCACGGGGTATAGGTGCAATATTTTTTTTAAGGTTTTAGGTGCAGAGAACGGTTCAGACAAGTTCTATTTACAGCAAGTTTTAGAAAATTAAGAGTGAGGCAGCTGTGCGTGCAGAGATGGATAGGTCATTCCACAATCATGGAACCACAGAGCTGAAAAATTTTGCCTGGGATCTTTTGAGGTGAGGTGAGGGGAACAAAGATGTTGTTCACTTGCAAAGTGCAGTGAGCGAGAGGCACTGCAGACCAGAATGAGGGAGTTCACGTAAGCTGGTGCTGTTGAGTTGACCACTTTGTAGGCAAAGGGCTTTGTACAGGAAGCCACTGCAGAGATCTGAAAAGGTGAAAGAGATCTGTCTCCTTTTTGGCTGATCAAAAATGAGACGTGATGCTGCATTGTGGATCATGAATGGTTATAATGTTGCATACGCACACACATACCACTTAGCTTGTTCATGTGACTGTGCCGACAAAAACAAATAAATTCATTGTTTGTTCAGATCATGAGAGGAAGGAGGAAGAAGAGAGACTTCTATGTTTGTCCATATATGCAAAAGGTGTGCTCTGTCCATGCTTTGCTATCTGCTGCTGTTTGCAGAGTGAGTCTGCTGCAGACAGGAAAAACAATGTCAGGTTGCAATTTTTTGGTTAAGGTTGTTTTGACAGTGTTTGGTCCAAGCCTGAGCTTGGATTTGGTTCTTGAGACTCAAAAATACGTCATTTCAACCTCAAACTTTGACTGGATCATTTAGGGACTGGGTTTTACAATTATTGAATGTTATTTTAATCGCATACAATACATTCTTGCCCAGCACCTGCAAACAAAATCCTTTATTCAGATTTTAAAAAAATTTTCTATGCTGTCTTTGATCAACATCCAGTAGTTAGAGCTGCCTAGAAAATCTCAAAACACATGGTAGTCCAGCCCATTTTTTTCTATATAAAAGGTATGTTTAGTTGGATTAAATCAGATTTTTCCAAATTCTCCTTTGTGAACAATTAAAAAAAAAAAAAAAAAAAAAAAGCACAGTTGGTATTCAATACCCATAATTTTTTTTATTCTCATCCAGCTTATTAGGGAAGAAGTCTGTGTCATAAGCCACTCGCTGAGGCAGTAAATAAGATTTCTAGTTGTGCTCTCTGTAAGTAGACTTAAAAAATACATTGACAGACCTAAACTACTAGAGACATATCTCTACTTTAAGTGTAGAATATCTTGAAGTTTAACTCGGCACACAGTCTAAAATGTCTGCTATTACAGGTTTGGTCCCACATCATTTGTCTCCACTTAATGGACTCGATACAATTTGATATAAGAGGAGGCTTACTGCCAGTAGCATTCAGGGTAGAACAACTACCTTTTAATGTCAACATTTTGCTCCACCTCCTCTCAAGTACTTTGCCTACAGTACATTACAGTCAACCCCCTTGACACCTGTCAGAAAGTGCCTATTTCCTGCTTCAAGCACTAGCATGCCTCTCTCTGCAATATGCAGTGGTTTTGGGTCTCTATCTACTTGAAAATCTCAATCATCTCGACGCCAGGCCCCAGAGTGGGATCTTGTCTTAGCATTAACATCATTTACCTAGCGTTGATTTAGTGGAGGCTCCGCCCAGTTGAGAGTTGAGATTTGCTCCATTACTTATCCTAGAACAGGGAGCTATTCCATCCCTCCTCCCTAACTCTCTATCCTGTTTGCCATCTTGATGTCTTTATTCGATTCTCTCTTATTGGCTGTTGGTGATACAGAACACCACACAGCCCAGCAATGAATAATTGACAAGCTGGAGGCCATAAAGAGCATCAGCCTGTAGGGAAGTAGTCATGTGATGAGCGGAAAGGTTTTTGTCACATTACACATTGAAAGGCACTTGTTCACCGGTGAGGCTGCAAATGATTCAAGCTTAAGGAAAAAACAAAAAACAAAAAAAAAAACAGATGGGGTATTTCCTTTTTTATTAGATTGTACTGTTGAGAATCTGTATCTGGTCTTTAGCCTTTTTACTTGGTAGGCTAGGCACTGTACAGACGTGGAATAAAAATACTGAAATATCTTAAAACTTACAAAAGTAATGGGAAATAAAATTTACTAAATTTAACTCATGAAAATCAGACATTGCTTTTGAGTTGTGGTTCCATAGAAGTTTAAAAACAAAAAACAAAAAAACAAACTAATAAAACTGGCCTGGACAAAGATGATGGCACCTTTAACTTCGGCAATCACTGCAGACAAGGGATTTATGTAACTCTCAATGAGATTTGACCTGAGAGCAAACTTTACTTTATACAATTTTTGTTTATATTAAAGTACATTACATCTGTTGACTAGGGATATTACTAGTTGAAATCTATTGCATCTATAGATGCAACATATGTACGATACTAGTCAAAAGAATGGATTTCCAATAATCTTAAGACGTTCCCAGAGGTGTGGAGTACTTTTTGGCTGCATTTCCTTCACTCTCCAGTCCAACTCATCCTAAACCATCTAACTTGGATTCAGACTAGGTGATTTTGGAGGCTAGGACATTTGATGCAGCACTTCATGACTCTCCCTATTGGACAAATAGCTCTTACAGAAGCTAGGAGTGGATTTGGGGTCATGACCTGTTGGAAAACAAATGATGGGCCTAGCACAGTATTTGTAGTAGCATTAATAAGGCTGTTCACTCTGTACCCACCCTTCTTGTGCACAAGACAGCTGATGGTCTTGGGCACATTAAGAAGGCAAGAAATGTCACAAAGTATCTTTTGACAGGGTGGCCTGTGAATTGAAAACCATTCCAAGTGACTGCTTTGTCAATCTGTTTAGAGTATGCCATGAGTATGCCTATGTAGCTACTTTGGAAAATCTAATCATATTCTAGGTTATTCAACAAATTTTTATTGAGTAATATTTGTTGTTTGATTGTACAATGTTGGAATAAAATAAAAAAAAAAAAAGAAAACAGAATGAGAAAGTGTTAACATTTAACTGGTAGTGTAAGTGGTCATGAATTTTTTTAAATATTCTTTGTGGTCATAAACACACAAAAGACTTTGTTGTTGGTAAAGATTCATGTAGAAAATGTTGTCAACATCATATAGAGAAGTGTAACCTTAGATTTTCCCCAGTGGCTTCCATAGGCAGAGGCATGCTTATTTAACTGTTATAAGCCGTATTACAGTCTCTGGTCACCACATGCAAAGATTTCATGTATAGTAATCTAAGTCAAGTCTCATCTGCTTCAAAATGCATTTTGCATACTAAGTTTATTGCTATATCAAGCCCCCTTTCGCAAATAATACCTCATGCTACATCTGGTTGAATAGTATAGTGGTATGATTGCCAACTACATGTGGGGGACCAGGGTTCGAATCCCAGCTGTGGCTTTGGTTAAAAGCATCTGCCAAATGACTAAATGCAAATGTAAATCTGGTGTATTATTCCTGTTAAGTGAAGCTTTCTCATTGACTGCATCTCTTTTTTAGTGCCTTTAGGTTGAAGTTCATGTCTTAATCAACTTTTTTCCTATTATATAATTGAATAAGTGGACTTTATCGCAACTTCAGATTTCCATGTCAGAAGGTGGCCAACTACACTGTAGATCAAAATTGGAGAACAACCTACAATTTCTTACATATCGAGGTCACTGCTTTGTCCTATTTGAAATGATCTAAACAGGAAGTATGTTAAGCATATTTTAGTAGTTACATATATTCTGAAGCACATTATAGCATGGTTTGAGGAATGTTTTTTGTAGCAGGAGTTGGGCCTCCTTTACAGCTATATGGCAGTGGAGTGAATAAGAATGTTTATCATAACCTTTTGACAACATGCAGTTCCTTCCCTACATTTGTCACCCAATCAGCTAAAAATTGTCATGCTGGACACTTCCCCCTGTCACACAGCCAAACGGGTAAAGCAGTTCTTTGACACTAAAAATGGTCAGCCCAGAGTCCTGCTCCAAACTCAATACAAAACCACAAAGTTATGGCCAAGAATCCCAAAGTCACCAAACTGTGGAAGAGACTGGAAGAAGAGTGGACTAGAATCACTCCAGAGCAGTGTGAGAGACTATTCAATTCAATTTCATTTGGATAGCGCCAAATTACAACAATAGTCATCTCAAGGCACTTTACAGTGTCAGCTTTAAGAGCTTACAGAGTATAATTGTATAGAAGATTACATAGAAACCCCAACAATCCCATTTGAGCAAGCTTTAGGCAACAGTGGAGAGGAAAAACTGCCTTTAGAGGAAGAAACCTCCAGCAGAACCAGGCTCATGGTGGGCTGCCATCTGCATTTTTTTTTTTCCTTCAAATGTTGAGCAATGAACAACATGACAGGTTTACATTTGAACATGTTTCTAAAATGGACTGTACCATAACAATTGTTAAGAAATAAAATTAAATTACTTACTCAATTTTATTCTGGAGGCCTGAAGATGTGTGTCCCGTATATGGCAAGGAAAACAAATTGAGAACAGAAACATCAAAATAAAAAAATGCATAACCACAATGTTTTTTTTTTTTTTTATTTTATCCATTTACTCATGTAACACATGTACCCTTGAACCTCTCCTAACCCCCAGGTCAGTATCACGTAGATATCCTTTATATGAAAATCTGTTTTTTCCAGGCAGTGGAGATTTGGCAGAACTTTGACATGACTCATAAGGAAGTGACTCATTTTGAGCCATGAGTCATTTGTGTATTCTCTTATATTACGGCGAATAGACCTCAGCCCAAGATTGCCTGAATCTAGCATGATGTTGAAGTCGAGCTGCGTTTACTACTCACCCGCTTGGTCTTTGTTTCTATCAGTTTGTTTCATGTCAACACTTAGCGACCTCTTGGGACTGCTGGTGTTATCTAAAGTGATTCCCTTCCCATTTGTTGCAAAGTGGATATTTGGATCATATCCCGTCTCTCAGAACCCATCTCCACCATTCTCCTGAGATGACAAAACCAGCTCTCTCTATTAATCATGCAAGAGACTATACCTATACAGTGTAAAGATTCAATTGCAAAGTAAAATGGATCAGAGGGAAGTGAATTGCTATATTGAAATGTAGAGTGAGACAGGAAAAATGAGGATGTAAACCTACAATATGGGTGGTAAGTAGATGTGAGAAGAGAGAGCAACCTGAAAGAGCTTGATACAGCCAGGGCAATAAAACGTTGTTTTTTTGGTTTCATCAAATGTAGCTTTCTGGGGAAAATAAAACATCCAATGGGATTCTTATGACCAGTGATTTTCATTTGTGTGTCTTTATGAGACAGAGATGCAGATGGATCTCATACTTCTAGGGATTTTATTTTTGTATGAGCCTAGCACAAGTTTTTTTTTTTTTTCTTATTGTAAATTAAAATTTCATTGAATTTCAGCTTTGCATTGTATTCTTCAGCTCCTCACCTAATTAAAAACTAGGAGATGGATTTTTGGTTTTAAAAATGAGGATCATTGAGAATTACTTGTATTGGTTTTAGCAAGAAGTTGCTAAGGTTTTGTATTGTATACATATACTGGAAAGGAAAAATAATGGCACAGCAATTTCATTGTTTTCTGCATACATTGGTCATGAAATGTGATCCGATCTTCATTGATGTCTCAAATATCAACAACAAAAGAGAGGAAAAAGGAAAGGGGAAAAGAAACATGGCAACCACACCCATTCCCAAATAATGCTCAAAAAATACATAATCAGTTCATCCCATTCTGTAATATATCAACCTGTCCAGTTAGGAAGCAACACTGTAAATCAGTTTCACCTGCTGTTGTGCAAATGGTGAAAATTAGAGGCAAGTAGTACGACAACCCCTATGAATAAATGGTTTTGCAGGTGGTGGCTACAGACCTTTCTGGCTGATTTTTGGTCACTTTTGCAGTTTGCCAAACGCACCACTAGAGAGAAGGCAGGTTCACACTGAGCACATGTGACAGACGTGACAGAGTCTGGAGACGACGTGGAGAACCTGCAACATCCTCCAACATGACAGGTTTGGCGGTGGGTCAGTGATGGTCTGGGGATGCATTTCCTTGGAGGGCTGTACAGACCTCTATGTGCTATTCAGAGGTGCCCTGACTGCCATAAGATACTGGGATGAGATCTTCAGACCCATTGTAGGACCATATGCTGGTGCAGTGGACCACTGCCCAGACGTTGTAGGGAGTGCACGCACACTACTGAGCCTCATTTTTAATTGTCTTGAGGAATTTTCACAGAAGTTGGATCTGCATGCGGTCTGACTTTTTCAGTTTTATTTTTAGTATGATTCTGAATCCAGACCTCTGTGGAATAATGATTTTTATTTCTATTCATCATTCTTATGTCATTTTGTTCTTATTTAGGGATGAGTCCAAAATAAGATAAATCGAAGATTCTTATGTAATGTATGTATGATTATACTTAGTATGATTATAGTATGAAAAAATGATTAGCATGGAACTGGAATAAATGGATATACACCCATCACTCCCAATATATTTTATGTAAAGTCATGTTAGAAGTATGGTACTTGCATTTTTTTGTTAGTCTGCTTTAACTGCAATGTGTTAGGCAAGTCATGATACATGCGTTTCTACTGCAATGGTTAGACTTGCCAAGAGGTGCTGCCTTGGGTTGCAGAGCCAGTGTGTGTCTGAGACTTGTTTCTACAAGCTCTCAGTATATTTATAGCTTCTGTGTGAATCTCTGTGGATTGGACTGGTTCTTTTCCTGTGTTCTAGTACTTTCAGAAATCAGACTTATTTAACAAGGGGTTAAAGTTATGTTGTCATTTGAAGCCTCTGCAATATTAAAGTATGTTTCTGCTGATATTTGTAAACAAGGTCCAGAATTGCAAAGGGTCAAATTAAAATGGTACAATGGTACATCCTATGAGTTGGATGCTATCATTGTGCCCCTTGGGTTGTTAGTTTGATGTAGTCAGTTATTGATTAGACATGAAATCCCTCCTGCCGGTCAGTAGTGGTAAACTTTGCTGATCCTAGCAAGCAAAGGCTGTAGTCCAGCAGCTCTAATCTTCTTGCTTGCGGAATATTAGATTTCACGCAATAAATAATTTAACCTCTTTATGATATAATGGAGGATTCTTTTTTGAAAAATCTCTCCCATGTACTGACTGAGGAGACAAATGACTGGGTTCTGATATATTTTCACTCTAGAAATAAGAATAGTTGTTTTAGGTTTAATTTTACTACAATGAACACCAACTTTCTCTAAAGAGAAAGTTCGTTTTCATTATCTCTAGTGAGAGATTATTTATTTAGCATATTTAATTTAATTCAATTTATTTGTATGGCGCTTTTTACAATTGACATTATCGCAAAGCAGCTTTACACAACCAAAGTAACTATGGAAGTTTACATGAACAGTGAATGTGTATAAATCATAACAATCAGATTGTCCCTGATGAGCAAGCCGAGGGTGACGGTGGCAAGGAAAAACTCCCTGAGAAGGCAACAGGAAGAAACCTTGAGGGGAACCAGACTCAACAGGGAACCCAGCCCCAAAGGGGTGATTACATGCTATGTGTTAGGCAGCAGGCAGTCCAGTATAACAGTTGTCTGTAAGTTAATATTGAGTCAGTTATTGGAGGCTCTCGTAGACTTGTAGGAAATGCCAGTCCTGGACTATTGAGCGTTGAGTCGAGACCTCAGAGAAACAGCTGCCGACATCCGCCGAGGCCAGCTTCATGGTAGCGTGGAACCAACCCCAGTCACCACACGCATCCCATAGGGACCACACGGGACCAAGCCACAAGATCTCCGACCAGAAGGGAGGCACCAGGACGAGTCAGACAGGTCCAGAGGGCAAAGGGTGGAACGACATGTAGCTCGACAGAGAGACAGGAAGAGGGAAAGAGAGGGGAGAGCAGAAGAGGAGAGATAACAGTTAGGTGTGATCACAGTCAAATAATGTATTAGGTGAATGTATATTTAGTATAGAGTGCAGCAGGGACTGTGACAGGACTAACTGTCACAGCCTAACTAAAAGGGTGAGCCAGAAGGAAACACAGACATGAGGGCTCCCTGGGATGTAGAGCAACCAATCACTTCACCATCAACAAACCTGAGTGATCAATGAGAGTGGGGAAGACAGTATCTAAACATACCAGTTCACCATAATGCTCTACGTCCATGAGTCTTTCCCTAAGGCAAATCTACTTACAAAAATGCTTGGCTAAATAAATACATTTTTAGCCTAGACTTAAATACTGAGACTGTGTCTGAGTCCTAAACGCTATTTGAGAGGTTATTCCATAACTTTGGGCTTTGTAAGAAAAAGCTCTGCCCCCAGCGGTTTTTATGATACGAGTTACTGACAAGCATCCTTTGATCGATGCATATTTAGTTCACGAAGCCCTCTTTAATAGTATCCCATAATCCAGTTACAGTCAATTTGATAATCGCTGTGAACAGACTGAGAGATGGACTGGTCTGTTATAAACTGGGTCTTTTGAAGACAATTTGAGCAAAAATGCTGTATTTTCACTGTCAATGTTAATTTCATACTGTAAAAGTGTGTTTCAGTATGTACAAGACTCAAAGGCATCTTTGCATTAAACAAGCATTAAACAGAAAAGTGCTGTCTGTACACAGACAGGTATGGTGTGCTGAGGGATAATTCTTCAGTATAGTAAATCTCACCATGTCAGTTAGTATTTCAGTCATATCAATACGTTAACTTTATAATTATTGTATATTTGTAACAGTGACAACTGTTCAAAATCATTTAGAAAAGGTGTATCCACTTGTTCCTTAACTGACCCACTTGGGATTAAAAAAGACATTTGTGGCAGCAATCATATGCTTCAACAGCAACATAATCAAATGACCTGCTATTTCTGGTCAGGTAAAATAAACATGTTTCTGTGTCTTTTTAGGGTGGAGAGGTCCACAGACCAGGTCATCAAACCTGTCAATGTGGAGGCCTTGTCCAAATGGGTGGGGAAGATCCCACCAGATGTGGTGAGGGATATGGCTGTCATCGCCCCCATGCTGTCCAGGTTGGGCTACGACCCTCATGCCAACCCTCCCAACTACGGCCGTCCTGACCCCAAAGTCCTGGACAACACCAGAAGAGTGAGTACAGATGGATTTTTCATAGATAAGATCATGCATTTTCTCTATCAGTTCTAGAGAGACTCTGGAGTCACAGTTTTGCAAGGGAATATTTTATAACAATCTCTAGAACAGATGTCTCAAATCCTGATCCTCAAGGGATTGTTTTCCAACCATGCCTGCACTTACAGCTTCTAATTGGCTGAACACACCTAAGCCATGTTATCAGCATTGGGTAGGACAAGGATCATTGAAGAAAAAAAAAAAAGCAGGCTAGTAGTCCTTGAGAAGCAGAAATTGACACCCCATCCTAGACATTTGGAGGAACTATACTTGAATTATTGCTCTCTTGTTCAGAGTTGAATGACACCATTGATATCATTCTGACATTTGTATGTTAATATGAAGCTGAAAGCTTGTAGGCAAGTGTCTTTGGCTAGAACCAGATTAAATCTGGAATGTGCTTCCTAGGGCGCACAAACTTTTCTGCATGTGCATGTTTGCTACCCACAAAAATCAATGTTTTCTTACTCCTGTTGAGTGCTGCTCTTATTTACGTTGTTTCTTCCTGACACTGTAGTGGTTGCTTTGATGATCATTATACAGCTGCATTATTTAACTGTAATTATATGATCCGAGGATCAACAGAATAGCAATAGAGAAGGTCTTCTGACTTTATATAAGGTTCTGCAGGAAGAGTGTCTTACCAGTACTTTGTAATATGAAGTAGACGTACATCAGTTTTAAATGCACATTACTTATCATGAGGAGAAGTACTGCTCAATCTGCAGCCAGTAGTTGTGTAATATTTTCTTTGGCTAGCGCTGATAATGTCATAGTTATGTCATCAGGGTTATCTCACCTTGGACTTGTGGACTACAAAGGTCCAGCATTGGACCTAGGTTTAGTGTTTGAAAGACCTGTTTACACATGCGTAGTCAGGGAACGTCCAAAGAAGACCCACTATCAAGTTGCACTGCTATGACAATTGCAGCTTCTGTACAATGACAACAGCCAGTCCTGTTGTGATAATAATAATAATGACACTTTATTGAAATTGTTGTTTGGGCAGCTGTAGTAGATGATGGCGCTACTTTGGAGTGTCAGTGTCTCCCGGTAGTTGAACCTAACCCAGGTGTTTATAGATGACTGCTCTACCAACTGAGCTACATGTTACCACAATTACTATTGTAATTACCACTTTTCATTATATGACATCAATTAAGATACTTCATGAAAAGTAAAGTCAGTTTTTCCACATAGTCACTTTCTTCTGTTTGAACCACTGACGTCTAATGACCGGCCCTCTCTTAACATTACATTAGTGTGTGTGTGTGTGTGTGTGTGTGTGTGTGTGTGTGTGTGTGTGTGTGTTTGAGTGATTGAATATTATTTTCTTCAGTAGTGATGTCCTTGCCAGGTGTTTTTGGCGTACAATATGTTTTATTAAATTCTTTTTCTCAAGCTGAGCTGTTAGCTGACATGCTCATCTGCTTTGCTTGTTCAGTTTTATTTTTATCTCTCAACATCTGTGGTCAAAATGTTAAGGTCGCCATGGTACTTGTATGCCCAAATTGTGGTTAACATCACTGTGTTCTAGTGGTGGCAGTATTTGTGAGACCTTAGCATATGACATCATAAACACTACTCAAAATATGATGATTTCACATTTCACACAGTTCATAGTTTTCATTGTGAGGTTCAGGAAAAGAGTGGCTATAATTTCCAGTAGTTTAATGTTTCCTTCTGCAAAGATTTAATTGTAATTTGAAGACAGTCCATTACTGGTAAACTAAAATACTGCTATATTACAGGCATTACAAATGTGGAAAAAAAGGTTTAACAGTGGTTGAAAAGTGTTGTTTACAGTGTAGTAGTATTAATAGTAGCTTGTGCTTTTCCAGACTGAGGAATGTCTGCCCAGCTTGAGTGCTCTCATGATGAACTGCTGTTCAAACATTTCTGGCTGATTTGTTGGTCCCAAACTCTTAAGAATGGAACATTTCCTAGGTTTCTGGGTATTTTCCCAAAACATCTTCTCTCTTCAGTCATGGATTATTGTTCATGCTAAATACTTATAAGTATACTGGGGTGAACACCACATATTTTGTGAACATTTGATTTGCAGATGCTCAGCCTTCCAGCAAGCACAAATCTTCCTTCAACATGTAGTGGAAAATATTGAAAATATTGTCTGTCTTTTTCAACTACACAGAACACTTTATTTTATTTTTATAAAATAGTGTGCTTGAATTCTTGTGAAAACAAAGGGAAACACTTCTTCTGTTTCCAAAAGAGAGTTCCACCATGAACAAACGTGGCTCTGTAGTAAAGTCTGGGTAATCTAATTTTTGATAGACTCAGATGTTTGGAATCTCACATTCCGTGTTCAGGGTTTCAGTACATGTGTGAAAGCAGAGAGGTAAGAGAAGACATCTGACTCTGTTTTGAGAGTTTTTAGATCTAGATTAAAGAAACCCAGTCCTCTCTGATAAGGTGTTACAGAGGTGTTACCTCTTCCCCTCTATAGACAGTTTTTGGCTACATATAGCACTGTTTTATTGAAACCTGTCTCACCACCAACTTGTTGAAGTCACAAGCACAGACAACAGCACATTAGTTGTGTCAACAATTTAAGTAGTGGAATTAACAATAATTAGCAACAGCAACTAATCTGAGCTGCTGTTTGTCATTTTTAAGCAAGTTATCTACAGGCATGTTGGATTGTGGGATTAAAGTCCTCCATTTAATTGATCAAGGATAGCATTGTTCTTATTGATATTTTAAAAATTTTAAAATGTGTTGCCGCAAATCATCCACACCATTTTCTGCTGTTTCGCATTCCAACGTGAAGTGTCTCTTTGGTCACATAAATCAGTGACCTGTACATCAGCAGAACAACACGACACCCAAAGGAGAGAATTTGCACACTCAGTGAAACCTAAAAAGAAAGGCAGGCTTCTTCTGATTTTTTTTGTTTGGAAAAGTTGAGAGCTATTCAGTATTTCCTGTTGAGGGTTGTCCTAAACCTTAATACTGGACTTTTAAACAGTGTACATTTGGATTACTCTTTCATGTGTTCACAGAGACCTGAAAAAGGGGAACAAGATGCAAAGAAAGAAAGAATTGGGTATAATTTATCATGTTACTAGCACTGTTTGGAGGGTTAGATGTGGGGCAAGCGGGATTTTCTTTTTTAACATTTTTTTTGTTGGAAAAATTTGACCACAAGCAGAGATGGAAACTGTTGACAAAGCTACAGCATTGTGAAATTGTGAATTGCTCTTTAACTTTTAAACTGAATTTAAGCAGATATAAAGTTAATGACATGCAATGGTAGCATTTAAAGGGATAGAGGAGAGGAGAGAGGAGCTCACTGTATCAATAGAGGTCCCCCAGCAGACTAACCTGTAGCAGCAGAACTAAGAGATGGGTCAGAGTCACCTGATCCATCTCTAACTATAAGCTTTATAAAAAAGGAAAGTTTTAAGTCTAGTCTTAAATGTAGAGAGGGTGTCTGCCTCCTGAACCTGAACTGGGAGCTGTTTCCACAGGAGAGGAGCTTGATAGCAAAAGGCTCTGCCTCCCATTCTACATTTGGAAACTCTAGGAACGACAAGTAAACCTGCACTCTTAGAAGAGTTCTGATGAGAGTTCTGCTGAGAAAATATGGTACTATGAGGTCTTTAAGATCAGCATTTTGGATTAACTCCGGGCTATTTAAGCAGTTATTGGAACATACTATCAGTAGTGAATTACAATAGTTCAGTCTGGAAGTAATAAATGCATGGAGAAGGTTTTCAACATCACTTTGGGACAGGATGCTCCTAATTTTAACAATATTTCTCAGGTGGAAAAATGCATTTTTAGAGATTTATTTTATGTTTGAAGTGAAGGAGATATCCTGATCAAAGATAACTCAGAGATTTCTCACAGTGTTACTTGAGGCCAATACTAAGTCATCTAAGGTAAGAACGTGATTAGACATAGAGTCTCTGAGATTTTTAGGACCAAACAAAATAACATCTGTCTTGTCTAAATTTAGTAGAAGGAAATTGGAGGACATACAAGCATTTATGTCTTTTAATCATGTTTGAAGATTGATTAATTGATTAGTTTCTTCTGGTTTATAGAGTATAGGTGGGTATCATCTGCATAGCAATGGAAATTAAATGTTTCCTAATAACATTTCCTAAGGGGGACATATACAGAGTGAGAAAAAATTGGTTCAAGCACCGAACCCTGTGGCTTGTTGCAACATTTGGTGGCTTGTTTGTGTTAAGCTCAGAAACTTGAGTATGGACCATTCGGTACATAGCTAGTTCATGGCCATGCTCATACCGACTTGTAGTTTGGAGTCAGCGCTTAATTTCAAACCAGCTTGTGTTGGTCAAAAATGGGTAAGTACCTCCTTTGCTGTGGGTGTAATTAATTACCACTGCAACACAATTGAAGAAACTGTGCTACTACTCCTTTCATTCATGGTTCTATACACAGTCAGGACTAATGTGTAACTGTGGTCTAAACAGATTTATAAATGTGACATACAGTTGTGAGTGTGTAATTGTCTTTGTGTGTACACACATTTAGTTGGGGATCTGCAAAGAGTTGTGTGTATCTGCCCACAGGACTTTTGACATACTGCAGAAAACAGCTGTTGTTAATCAATAGCTGTATTGTGTTGAAGTTAACCGCACCTATAAGCACAATGTCTCTTTGTGAGACAAGTACAAAGAGGCTGGAAATGTCAGACTATTCCTTTATTGTAAAATCTGCACTCACACACTCTTTATGTTTAATTTTTGTATTGTTGGACTCAGATACCAAAGCCTCCAGCGGTTCCATCTGTGTTAGGACCATGTTGTGCAGTGAAATGCAAATGTGTCTGTGGTTCTGTTTACATAGTTTGGATGCGGTTGTTATGTTGGTCTGTGCTGGTCCCTCCTCTGCCTCTGCTTTCGGAAGCAGTTAACACTCTCCTCACAATAGACCTTTTGTGGCTTGTTGACAACATGCGTGTTGAATATCATTTGTTCAGATGCTGTGTAAATCTGCAGGTTATTTGTGTGATTCCCCCGCATCAAACCCAGCTGAAAGGTTTATATTATTGTGTGCTTGTCCTTCACTCCCTCCTGGGTCGAAGCATAAAGGAGGACCAGTTTCAATTTACCATATGGCCCAGTGGTCAGTTTGCTTATACGGTAAATGTTAGAAATCAGCAGTATTCACTCTGATTACTTTTAGCTTTGTTTTGGTAAAACTTGTCGTTAGCACTTAAATACATTTACCAACAAATAACAGTGTCTGATTCACATTTGATGCCTGGAAATACATTTTGCAGATTTAAAGTGCTCTGAGTTCCAAATAGGTAGAAAAGCACTAAATACAGTTGCAAGAAAAAGTATGTGGGATTACGTGGGGTTTTGCATGAATTTCAGTTCAGCACTGTTGCTACTCCCCCTAGGCGTGGTCATCCTGTAAAGGTGACTGCAAGAGCACAGCGCAGAGTGCTGAATGAGGTAAAGAAGAATCCTAGAGTGTCAGCTAAAAACTTACAGAAATCTCTAGCACATGCTAACATTTTTGTTGACACATCTACAATAAGGAAAACATGAAACAAGAATGGAGTACATGGGAGGACACCACGGAGGAAGCCATTGCTGTCCAAAAAAAATATTGCAGTACCTTTGAAGTTCGCAAAAGAGCACCTGGATGTTCCACAGCACTAATGGCAAAATATTCTGTGGACAAATGAAACCAAAATTGAGTTGTTTGGAAAAAACACACAACAGTATGTGTGGGGAAAAAAAAAGGCACAGCACACCAACATCAAAACCTCATCCCCACTGTAAAACATGGCGGAGGGAGCATCATGGTTTTGGGCTGCTTTGCTGCCTCAGGGCCTGGACAGATTGTTTTCATTGATGGAAAAATGAATTCCAGAGTTTATCAAGACATTTTGCAGGACAGCGTAAGATCATCTGTCCCCAACTGAAGCTCCACAGAGGATGGGTGATGCAACAGGACAATGATCCAATGCATACAAGTACATCAACAAGGAATGGCTTCAACAGAACAAAATGCGTCTTCTACTGAGTGGCCCAGTTGGAGTCCTGACCTCAACCTGATTGAAATGCTGTGGCATGACCTTAAGAGAGCCATTCACACCAGACATCCCAAGAATATTACTACACTGAAACAGTTTTGTGAAGAGGAGTGGTCCAAAATTACTCCAGATCATTGTGCAGGTCTGATCTGCAACTACAGGAAACGTTTGGTTGAGGTTATTGCTGCCAAAGAAGGGTCAACCAGTTATTAAGTCCAGAGGTTCACATACTTTTTCCACCCTGCACTGTGAATGTTTATGTTCAATAAAAACATGAAAACATATGTTTGTGTAGTGTTATTTTAAGTGTAGTATTTTATTTTTTTCTACTATTGTGGCCTAGATGAAGATCAGAGCACATTTTATGACCAATTCATGCAAAAACGTAATCCCAAAGGGTTCACATACTTTTTCTTGCAACTGTAAGTGCAGACCATTTTACCTATAGTAAGGAGAGCTGCTTGAATGTGGACTCAATTTTGTTACTGTTGGAAGCTACTGCTTAATTTGTCAGCAAAATTATAAGCTAAAACCTCTAGCTAGCAGCCTCCTGCTTTAACAAGTGCATTGTTGCTCTTGCTCATGTTAATTCAGTGAATTTAGTTACAGCCAAGCCAAAACAAAACTTTCTGTTGTTTCACCAAAAGTCTGTGAAAAACACAACTCAGCTTCATCCACAGTACCTTGACTCTGTAACACTGAAAAAAAAGTGGACCCAGTGGACTAGAGTCCTTCTGTGATTACTACTCCTTCTGATGGTGTCAACCACAGTTGCGTGAAAACTGAGGTGTGAATACATGGATCTATAGATTGAGAAGGAGGGCCATAGTAAAAATGAAACTAATGTGAGCTTTGTTTGTGTTTGATGAAGAGAACTTTCTTTCTGGCTGCACCAGTTTTCTATTGAAACAGTGATAACTGTAAATATTGTGTATTGCCTGGTCTGTTCCTGTTCTTGGTCCAGTTAACATCTGTCTGCAGACACCAGACTGATGTCAACCCTCTGCAGATGAATTAGTGAGGAGACATTCAGTTTCTGTTCTGTCTGCAATCTTTAAAGTGGATGTCTGGACTGAAGCATTCGCTAATGACAGTCCATATGTAGCTGTATGGAATAGTGAAAATGTGTAACTGTGTTTCCAGTTGAGGTTAAAATGTTCACAGCAGCTTATTTTACAGTGAACTATGCTGATTAAAAATGGAAGTTACTGGGTTTCATTCTTTATTTGTTCCCTCAATAAACAAGTGGAATGTAAAAAGAAATCAAAAAATCAAATCATCTTTCTTTTTTTCTAAATATTGCAAGCACAATGTATGATTTGTGAATACTGGGGATTGCTAAAGTTCGGTTAGTATTCCTTATATTCAAGGCCACACTCATTCCCTTCTCCCCCAAATTCTGTGCTGCATTGCATAAGACATCTGGCAACCAGCCCTCGACTAAACCACTGTATGATGAAGCCACATGTGGAAATGCTTTCTCTGCTGTCTTGATTTTTCACCCAGCCCCATCCAAATATTTACCTACTGTCTCATCTTTCCTTCAGCCCTGATTTCACCACAGAATATGCAGCCTGGATCTAGCTGCTCAGTAGAGAAATAGTTTACAGGCACTAGTTGAACAGCATGTATGTGTCGTGGAGAGGGACAGACCACGGATGGTGGGATGAAGGAGGAAACATGACCTGTTGAGGACAGCCTTATATCAGTGGTGCTTATTGTTTTTACTGAGTGAAGACTTGTCTAGATTAAAGTTAATACTTCCTCCATCAGCAGTGTCCCCTCTGTGGGCAAAGCAGTTAGCAGATCCTTTGAAACCCTCAGTGTTTAAATTGATGCAAAACCAACAAAGGAATACATTCATAGATGTGCAATAGTTGAGAAGAATCTTGCACATTGACTCCAAAAGTTTTCTTTGTTTTTTGTTTATTTGTTTTTGATGACAGTTATGTTGCTGCATATTTAGACTCTGAGCAGTCTAGTTATGCTACCTGACCTGAACTCAAAGACCCCAAGAAAGAATTTGGTTTTAAGTTGGTTCGAGCAGTTCTAAAGCATGAAGATACAAGTAGGTCTGAGGGCCCTCGAAACGTGGATGACCTATGCTCTTCTGTCCCTGTACGCCGTGCACTGGAGCAGCAGCTGACAGGCTGATAACACTACTCTGGAACTGTGTTGAATGTTGTTATGTAAAGTCAACAGTCACCAACATTAAAATTTCCCTTGTTTAAGATTTTGTGCAAAATCACAATTGAAATCACACCACTCTTTCAATCTCTTGCTCCATTATAGTGCTTGGTTTGGTTAGTGGCATGTCCATGTGCATAAGAAGTTGCCAGAAAGCTGTTAGTAGACTGGAGAGCTAACAGTGACTTGTGGATGACATAAAGCATCATCTCTGTTCTCAAGTTGGGTTTGGGTTCAGGAGTCTAGTCATAAATGTGTGGGTAGAGGAAGCCAGACATCTTTGTGCATCTTTTTCACCAATGACTTTATTAAAATGAGAAAACATGGACCTTTGCTCTTTATTCAAGCTTCATCTCTGTTGGTCAGCATCTTGATGTAATTGAGGCTCATCAGGCCTGGCTTCTGAAGCCGCAATCAATAGCCTTTAAGTGGCTGTGTAGTTGTTCTGATCACTGGTGAGAACTGGATATTGGGATCAATAAGTTCTCAGTTTCAGTCACAATAATAATAATTTGAGTTAGTGGAAAGATGAGAAACAACTGTATGTAGAGTTCTGTGTCCTGTGTCATTTTATTTCTGTAGGTAGACCCTTTCCTTCATACTGATGTGGGGACAATTAATGATGTGCTCATTCCTATTCCTGTTCCACATTGCTATTATGCAGTCAGGCACATTAGACTGGGTGAAATAGTTCTTCTTGTTGCACAGACAAATATGTTCACATGTATGAATACTGTATATTTGATTAAAGTTCCTTCATGTCAGGTAGTAAAGTGACTCTGCTTCATTTTCTGGTGAAATCGAAACACCTCCAATTGGCTTTGGCCCAGCTGTCACTGAACTGCTTCAGAGCATATCTGCATACATTTGAGCATCTCTCAACTCTCCACTGTCATGTAGCTGTTGTAACACCCCAGTGTTCACCAGTCATGACTATTATATGCAATGATTGCTGTACCTAGGGTTTGGTATTGTCTGAAAAATGTCACTAGTTGTAACAAACGTTATGGAAATCTCAATGTTTTTTTAATCATAGGTATGGTTTCTTAAAAAAACTTTTTTATAAATTTGGAAAGGATAAACACAAAGAGATGCTTTGGTCATTCGATTATATTCTGTGCTTTATACGCTCTGTGAGTTTGTGTACATGTGCTTGTGTGTATAGTGTGTATTTAGGCCTTTTAGCAAAACTGCTACAAGGAGTTTAAGAGCTGGAAGTCATAAAAATGTCCTGTGAGGCTACTTTCTCCTAAACAGTCTGTCAACACTGATTTTTGATAAAAGAACAGTGCAATCACTTTGTCTCATCAAACTTAGATGTGAGACCATGACTTTGGTTTCTAAACTCAGAACAGCCCTCGTACTGGTCCCTCCCTTTCTACACAAACAGAGAGCAGGAAAAAACTGAACTGCTTCACTGTGCAGCTCAGATAGAAGCATTTTGTTTGAGGTAACAATATCCTTGAAAAGTTTCTACTCAGAGAGGGTGGAAGCTGACAAGCGTGAAGCTGAAACATTTCCCCCTCCCGCCGACTGTGGCTCAACACTGGCAGCTTTTCAAACGCACTGGGCTGTTACCACATTTAACCCCCTGGGACCAGGAGCTTAGTCACAGGGAGTTCCAGCCTTACACAGGGTTTAGATTAGTTTGGCACTTCACACCGGACTGACCTGCTGCTTGTACCAACAGGCACCTTGGCTGACCTAACGGTGCTGGCCCCTCCCTGACGGGGCTCTGCCTGGCTGTGCTGAGGCATGCTGTGTCAGGTTTTAAGTGTCTGCTCACCTACAGGGTTGTCATGGCACTAGGGTTGGATTGTCTCCTGTGGCTGTAGTCAGACTGACTGATTTTTATTGTTTTCTGGAAAACTGTGATGCTGTTTGGAGTAAAATAGTTAGTAGTTAGCTGCAGTGGAAATTCTGCTCATTTGCACAAGCATAGAAAATAAACTGACAACAATTTGGACAATCAAGCAGTCATTCATTAAGCAAAACTACCAAGTTTTCTCTGGTTCCAGCTGCTTGAATGCAAAGTGTTTAAATGCACAGTAGCACAGGCCAGAAGGCCTAACACAGCATTCCAACGTCAAATAGAGAATAATTCAGAACTTCAGAAATTGAAGAGATTGGACTTTAAGGTTTTGGATGTTTTTTATAAATGTTGCTCTCCCAGTTAAGAGATTTTAGTTCCAGGAAATCTTCATAAAATGGACTTTATTCTGGAAAAATACATTGTTTTTGTAATTGTACGTTCATACTGTCTGATAATCTTATGTTATATTGTCTAAAACTGAAGTGAACATTTAATCAATAAAATTAAAACAGCATCATTGAAATAAATGCAAGTACAAGCTCAGCAGAAAGAGAGAGAGAGAGATGCTGAGCCAGGTCCTTGCTGGGCTTCTTCTGGTCTCTCATAGTAGAAACTGTAGAAAACTTCTCACAAGGTGTTGACAGGTCTTCCACTCCTACCTTTGTCCTTGACCTCTCCAGATTACTCTGCAGAGGTCACACTCAGTATCTGTCACTTTAGCCTGCACAAGCTGGTTTTCGTACTGTGTACATATGTCCTATATTTTCTAGTTAGATACTAATAAAGAGACTAAGAAATAGGTCATCATAGCATTGTCAAAACAACAAATCTAATGGCAGCCTAAGACTTTTGCACTGTGACCTACTGTAGACTAAGTTAAGAATCTGCATTTGCAGAAACTAAATCTGGAGTGAAAAGTAAAACATTTCTCACTGAACTGTAGTAGAGTAAAAGTAATATAGAACAGAAATACTGTACTCCAGTATTTAGTACAGTATAAGCAGCTGGAGACACTGTGAGTCTGCCCCATATGAATATGCATCTGTTAATGAGCAGTTAAACAGATGTTCAGAGGTACAGTAACAGATCCAGGTCAGTGTCTGCTGGACAGGAACAGGAAGGCTTCATGTTACAGCAGTGATCCCATGTGGTGCAGACCTGACTGGTCTGGCCTTTGCTAGGGCCAGTCCTGCACCCATCGTCTCTCTGAAGGACACTTTGATTTGTCTTGTGTCTATGTCTCGATCTCTGTGGTGTATTTTACATTTTTTTTGTCATTCACCACTTGGATTTCTTACTTAATGTACAATCAGAGGGCATTCTGCTCCACTTCTTCTGTGTATGCCCGGCCTGTTGTGTGTGTGAGCAGAAGGTTTGGACATGCTCAGAGCAGTCTGGCCCAGTGCCTGTGTACGCTGAGGAAAGCTACAAAATGGCACCCAGGAGGAAATTAGAAACATGCACTCTCCTCTTTGTCTCTGGTGTTCGAACTCATTTTAGATTACATCCACTTTCTGGCCCTACGTTGACTTCAGGCAAACACGCAAGCTTGCATGAAGGCACGCAAGGGGATTAAACAATGACTTTTGTGTTTTTGGGGGAGTTTTAAAGGAGGATTCATTTTTCCATTTTTTTTCAAGGAGGTCTTGTGAAAATGAATCCTTGCTGGTGTCGCAGATGCGTCAGACAACCACTGTCCAGTCGGAGCAGAGCACATGAGAAGTTTGTGCTTCTGTTTTCTGGGGAGGTACCAAAGGCTTTACACGGTCCTACAGCTAGACACCCACACAGAAGCACGGCATTCTGTTTATCAGCACTGTATCTAAGTTCATTCCTCCAGAACAATGTCAGCTCAGACATGTTGGATGGTTTCCTGCTTGAACACCAAGATGTTACTGTTATTTAAACAAAAATGTAAAATGATCAATATGGAAACCCAGCATGTTCCTCCTACATCTCTAACAGTGCAATCAGCAGCTAAACTGTCAAAGACTTCAGAGATGGACATTTGACTAAACCACTACCTTTTACTACTCAGTGTTAAACTGGAAGACTTCGCAACAGGACAGAACATCTTAAAATTAGTTCATGTACAGTAAACCAATAATTTGAGTTTCTAGTTGGCTCTTTCTCCACAGAGTGACGTGCTCCACTGTAAACTACAATAGAAAAAGGCCAAAGAGACAGCTGTCCTTAAAATCCCATCAGTCGATACTTGTCTGAAGAAAGAAAGGCTGTTCCATATGAGATGTAGCCAAGAGAAGAGATAAAGACTTGTTTTAAAGGTGAACACTACTAAAAGTGTCACTCTGAGTAAGGTTTATATAATGACTACATTTAATGACAACTATGGAAAAAAAACTATGGTGAGATCTCTGTTGAGCAAGACCAAGTTTCAGTCGCCATCTCAAAGCCCTGAAGCTTTTTTTACTCATACCAATAGTCTCTGCTAAATGTAGTTAAACACATCCACCAGTCAGAGCAGTGTTAACACCAGCAGCTGGTTTAATGTTGGGGTGGACACTCTGACAGGTCTCATAGGCAGTACGCTGCAAACCGCTGTGTGTTGTCGTTCTGATACCTGTCATCACAGACAGCATCAAAATAAAACCACACTAGATTCCCTGACTTTAAAACTCCCGCAGGCTCCAGCTGAATGACGTGCAACACTCACACACACACACACACACACACACTCAGCTCCACTTACATATGAAAAGTAAAGTGGCACAAAATGCATTGAACCAGATCAGATGTGATAAAATCACTTCAGCTAAGGAAAAAATGTGCCGTTGAATGAAACTTCAGATCTCTGTCAAAGTGAACACTGGCAGAGACATGATGCAGATACATAGTTAGAGTGGCAGTAGGAGAGTGTGTAAGACGAGACACCACCAAGTGTCACACGTGGTTCTTCTGCTGGACACAGCACTTCTCACTGAACCCAAATGTCCCACTTTGATCTCATGGTGTCTTGCAGCAGCCTCCTGGTTTCTCTACACGAGCAAACTGTTTGTCTCTCTGTCCGTCTGTCCTCCACATCCTTCTTTATCTCAGGCTGACACAGCGACCTTGCGCTTCGCTGTTGTTTTCATTGAGCAGGAAGGAGGTGACTTCCTGTGTAGACACGGTTACGTTTATGTGGAAATACGACGCGCTGTAATGATCAGAGTGGACGACACTGAGGGTCCTGGAACACACAAGTAACACACGCCCAGGTGGATTAGATCTGTCAGTCTGTGGGAAGCTGTGATGATGTTGCACGACGATGCTTTAATCTCTTTTCCTGAGTGCAGTAATCTGACGGTAATCCACATGATGAATTCATGCAGATTTGTGGCGTTCTAAACCTGGTCCTTTGTTTTTCCAGGTGTTTAAAGGTGAATTTCAGCTCCCAGATTTCCTAAAAGAGCAGTCACAGGTACAGTAACACTTCTGCCTGTTGTTGAGCTTTTTTTATTTTTGTTTATCCTTTTTTTTTTTTGTTTGTTTGTTTTAAACCAAACCCTGACTTAAACCACGAGCAGCTCAGTGGAGGATCATGGTTCATCTCTTGTTTTTGTCACCATGCAACGCAGCCTGTTCTTTTCTGGTCTTCGTGCTTTTGGTCTTTAGTAGTTATTTTGTTACTTAGTCTGTGTGTGTGTGCGCGCGTGTGCGTGTGTGTGTGTTGTCTTTTTGACTCGTTCAGAAGCCTGAAAGGGCACTTCTGCCCTCGTCTGGTAGTTAGAGACATCTACATCTCTGGTCTCCATATTTTAGAAACTCACTTCAGCCACGAGCGGGTGTCTTATCGGTGGGTGAAGGGTGTCACCGAGCCGCTGGCCGATGATGTAACTCGTGCTGTTTGTTCCTCCACACAGATCCAGAAGTCTGCAGAGAGACCCAACCCCAGTTAGGAGCAGAGGGGGCGTCATCACCACAACACACAGGTACAGCCTGACGTGTACACACACACACACTAAATGCTGATGGATGTATATTTAAGGCTGCACCTAAACTGCCAGAAGGTTCAGAACATTATTGTAACATGAGTCTAATGCTTGAACCAGCTTTTCATGCTCATGTTACAACAATGTTCTAAATGATTTGACATCTGAATCCTCAGTGGTCACAGAGAAAAACAAATGTGTGGAAAGACAAAACGTGTCTGTAAGTAAAAGTGCTAAAGAAACACTTGACTACAACTAGAGATACTGCATAAAGTACTTTCAAAACAGAAAACGAAATATGTTAAACACTGTGGAACTGGATGCTGCTGATTACAAAAGGGATTTGCTCGGCAAGAATTATGGCAAAACTTTCTAGTAATTCATGACATAGGTGGTAATTAACAGTACATTTACTCAAGATCTGTACCTAAGTACAATTTTGGGGTACTTGTACTTCACTGGAATATTTACATTTTAAATTACTTTTACTTCATTACAAGTCAGGCAGTTACTTTTACTCCACTACATTTATTTTAACATCATTAGTTACTAGTTACTTTTTGCAGGATTCGATTCTTACAAAAAACAATATATATTAACAAAATGTTGATTTATTATTTATGGCCTAACCTGCTGTTGATGTTCCACAGGCTGTTGGTGACAAGACTTATACTTAGTGAACTACTTTTACTTAGAGTAAAAGTTTACATTACTTCAAGTAACATTTAGAAGTTGCAATTTAATACTTTTACTTAAGTAGAAAAAGTACTTCTACTTGTAGTGCAGTATTTATCTGGGTAAATATTTGTCCTTTTACTTGATTAATGGGTTCCAAGGGACAAAGACGTGTTACCATAAAGACTTGGTGTGGAACAGAAATCATGTCTTTCCCCTGTAAAGTCTTAACCGTACAGAGTAAAGTACTTGAGTACTTGTGCTTGGTGATCAGACGGAGAAGAAGCTGTGATGTTAACCAACATGTTGTCGTGTTTCAGTTCAGGACATCGTGCTCTCGGCCATCTCACCACATTTCAGACGTTGGGAAGTGTCGTCACTGTGCTGGCTGCTACCACTCCTCGACTACGGACAACTATTGGCCTTCAGTGTTGTACTGTATAAAACATAATACTGGTTCTCACAGCCACAGAATGTCTGCTGATTGTTGATGTTGCATTACGCTCATCGATTTCTAGAAATCATTTCAGCCCATTTAGAAAAAAACAACTCTGTGATTCTGTTGTAAGAAACTGCAGTGAACTAAAATCACAAGTATTTATGAATGATAAATTAGCCTTTGGAAAATGCATTACCTATTTTAATGTTTGTTTTTCATGCCTTTGTATTGTGCAATGTCATGGGTACTGATCAGTTTGAAGTATCGACCGTGAACAGTTCTTTTTTTTCTTTTTTGTTTGAAACTCTTTCTCTTCGTGATGGGAAAAGAACTGCACACAGAAAGTGATAAATAAAGTTTAAGGAGAACATTTGTACATGATTCTAATAATTGTACTTCAAGTCAAACTTCATTTCCAACAACATGTAGCTGCTGGAAATAACTTTCAATATTTCCACTAGTGTCCATCAGCTGAATGTGTCCGAGCTCCTGCAGTGTCCTTTTGCCAAACTCCTCTATGGATGGATTCAGCTGTCCTAAACACTGACTGCACATATGATGTGAGGATGAGCTGCTGTTGTGCTAAAGCGTGGGGGACGTGAGAGGCAGAGTTTCCAAACGGTGGCCAGGATGTTGTTTATCTAATGTACACACTTGGACGTGAGCAGAGCGGTGATATTACATGTCCACTGCTTGTATCTGCTTTCAGTTAGACGCCTATGAACCTACTATACAGTTGATAACAGGGCGCACAAACATCAGGATCGACTGGCTGCTGATCTTTCAGCTCTGGTTTAGGTCTTCACGTCCTGAGGGAAACCTCAGCTCTTAGGCTGCTAAATGTTAAATCTTCCTGTGTGGAACATCGTGTTAAAAGGAAAGCGAGCAGCACATTAATCAACAACCTCTTATTTAATAATACATTACATTCAAGGCAAATAATACATCCTTACCAATACATATCCTGCAATGCAATCATTGGCTCTCTGAATAAATAGAAATCTTAAAGTCAGTGCACAACATAGAGAAAGAACACTTAACAGTCAACGTGTAACATAGTCTTCACACATTCTGCATTTCTGCACAGTACACACCTCCGACTAGTGCTGCTAAAACCAACATAAAAATAGATCTCAAAATAAGTTGTATATATGATTTATGTCTTCATAGAAATATTGGGCTTTTGGTTCATATTTACAGCAATATAGACTTTGATGGGTTTTCTCAAACAACAGAAAATGCACAGTAGTCAAAGAATCCAAGATCACCATTTTCAAAAATATTTTACACACATAGTAAACAGTCAGTCTTCAAGATGCAGTATGAAATTGCACATGTCATCATGCCACAGAGGGGGCTGTTTCAAGGCTTTGGTACACAATTTCCTGATTGGAAGAAAAAAGCTACGGGCCCCGGTTTCCCCCACCGAACCCTCCTCCGTCACTTCGGCAGCAGGGTGGGGGAAGGGCCAGAGACCGTAGCAAGGTACATCCACAACACCAGCCATTCCTGGGATCAAACTAGCGAATCAGAGAGCCAGATGACTACAGTACACTTGAGGATTGGGGAAGACTCTTGGCACTTGGATCACAGGTGCAGGTCCGCGTTGGATGACCAATCGTATGCAGCTGTGTTGGACGTTTCAAGGAGAAGAGGAGGGTGATAAAACGTCACACTGACAACAGGGACTGGAAACGGTATCAAAAATGTCTCCGTGAATGTGCTGTTACCTACAGTAATACCGATTGAAAACTGGAGGAAGTTTGGCATAAAAAGCAGCTTTTCTCAGGTAGTCTGTAAACCTGGGATTCAAAATGGGTCATTTAGACCAGTCCGAGCATGGTTTTATTTTCAGGTGCTGGACTGGAGTCTGCAGGAGTTTCGGGTTCCACAAGGATGACTGCAACCACTTTTTCCAGACAGCGGCGCTTAAGACAACAACACAATGAACGGTGCCTCGAGATCAGTGAGCAGGTTTGACTCCAGTTCCAGAGAAACATGAATGAATTCAAAGGACAGATTGTCAACAATCTTCAAACCAACAACGACGGCTGTCTCCTAACAGATACTGTGTCTATCAGAGGCTCTGTCGCTGGAAATACTCACTGAAACGTATTTCAGCACACTGCTGCAGACAGTCAATGAATGGACGCTTTACTCTAGGCTGTGAAAGGATGCTAAAAACCACAGTGTCAAGTGTTGAGGAAGGTTTAGTTAAAAATGATATAAAACTACATATGTGAGATCCAGTCTTCAGTCAGAACTAGTGGGCTTGAGGCTGAGTCACTCTGAAAAATCTGATCCAGCATCACTCTAAATATAATCCACGTAATACTCTCTGGCGTTTTAGTTTTTCAAACAAGTTACAAATCTATAATACTAAAGAGTTATCCTTCAAACGTATGCTTCAGTCACTGTATTCATTTAAAAACTTTACCTTTGCAGAGGCTGAAGCAGGCCCAATTTGTATGTTTTAAACATACAAGAAACCCTAATGTGGGTCGTCGTAGCACAAATTCATCAAACGTCTGAAGTATTGTGGCCTTAGCAGATACAGGAGGGCGCAGAGTTAAAGGATGCAGGACGGCCTGTGTGCTGTGTCTTCACTGTTGTGCTTTTCTGGTGGAACAACGATGAAACATGCTTTAACCACTGACATGCCAAGAAAGGTCGGCTGCAATTCATCCTGAGGGTCTCCACAGTGTGGCCTCTGGTGGTGCCTCCGACCCCCCACTGGCTGTGGTGAGCACCAGAAAGAAAACCCTCACAAAAAGTGCAACTAAGTACCTTGGGCTGTTACTGATAAAGGCAACATTTGTGTGATAATGAACTTTTGGACAAAAACAGGGGCAGGGGCATGCTTGTTGTAGAAAACACTCAAAAGGTAGTTGGCACAGTCCATTTGGTCACTAATGGAAACTTCTTCGTGGCTGGGTCTCTGCTCCTCTAAAAGTGGCCTCCTGTGGTGGTGCACCGAGGAACACGTGTCGATCGCGTCAGCCTTCCTGACTGGCAGCCAGAACGTTCAGTTTCAGAGTCAAGGAAATGGGTCAGACTCTACAAATTGGAGTATAGATAGAGTCAACGTGGAGTGTGTGTGTGTGTTTTCATGCGGGCACACAAGCTCTGTAGGACGGGGGAGGGGGTGATTCAAGAAAGTGTTCACAGTGTGATCAAACTCACAAGCATGCAGACAAATCCACATGTCTGAACGGACACCATGGGCATTCCATGTCTAGGTAAATGTAAACAGATCGAGGCCCAGCTCCAGAGGCAGGTTACGTCAGCAAGCTATGCTGCCCACATGCAGGGCCTTCAGCTGGGCAGGGAGGAGGCCTGGGCCCCCTGGACCTGCTCTGGATGGGTGGAGGCCTGATAACACTTTGTCTCTGAGGGACAAGGGGACTCCTCCTTCTCTTATTCTGCAAATCACTTGTTGTCCATCAGAGACTGGACTTTGTGCACCAGCTCACGTGCTATCTTTAAGATATGCTGGACGTCGTGACGCTCAGCCATCTCTGTGGATCACACACAAACACACTTCATTAGTCACGTTCTACACCGACAGACCAGCATCACACAGCAGCCATATCAGCATCTAGAAAATACTAATGTAAAGAACTGGTTTATTATATTAGCAGCAGCCACACAACTTGTCCTGGAGTCCACAACAAAATAAGAGCTTAGTTGGTTGTTTACAGACACACACACACACACACACACACTACATGTACATGTGTACATATGTTACCATTAAAGAACTTGATGATGTCAGTGAAGTCCATGTTGTTGTCCATGATGATCTCACGGTAAACTGTGACCAGGGCCAAGGCCAGGAAGAGGACAAAGTGCTGTGAGGAAATCCTGGGAGCCACCCAGATCACCTCCCACACTGCAAACACATCCTCGTACAAGAGCTCTGTACACACACACACACACACACACACACACACACACACACACAGGTGGTTAATCTGTACTGTCATGCTGAAATACAAAAGGACATTACGTTACCATGGTTTCACCTCTCTTGACTCCAGGCTTTAGAAATGCAGATATGAGGAGCTCCATATTTTTGCTGACACTTTTAATTCCTGAAAGTGTGACTACACATCTTTCATGTATCCCGCCACTTTTGGTGGAGTTAAGGACATTTGAGTCTACAAACCTCGTCCTCACTCCTGCCAGTCCTGACCTTCACGGCACGCTACATCTTTCACTATCCCCAAAGCCTCATCCAACACCCAGGAATCCCTGGTGCAGAACAAGAACCACTAGCAGCTTCCTAACAATTTTAGCTTTGTGAGCGAGGCCAGGTTTAAAGCAGATAAGTCAGTGAAATATAGAACACACACATTGGGGTTGTCTGACTGCCGGTCTGCCATGTCACATGTGCCAAAGTGTCCTTGGGCAAGATACTGAACCCCCAGATCAGCTGCATAGCAGCTCTGCCGTCATTGTGTGAGTGAGTGTGTGAATGGGTGAATGAGAGGCAGTGTAAAGCGCTTTGAGTACCAGCGTCTAAAGCGCTGTATGAGTGCAGAACATTTACATCAAGGTAATGGGCTGGTTGTTCACCTCTCTTGAAGTCCAGCAGGAACCAGCGGTAACAGAAGTAGAAGTGAGTGTAATCTCCATTCTGCTGCATCAGTTCAAATAGCTCAGAGTCCAGGATCTGACAACAGAGAGAAAGAGTCAGCAGGTCTAACACCAGTCACACATTCTGTCTCCCTCACAGCTGTAAGGACACTCATTTATGGAATACCTATAGCTGTAAACCTCTCCATCACAAGTCTAAGTCCAGCAAAGTCCTCACAACAATGGTACAGAGCTATGAACTTTGTCCACATAGACAGAACATCAACATAAACACACACACATACACACGATAACAGTTAGCTGTCACCTGGATCAGTGACCTCATATTGGCAAAGTGTGTGTCCATGGCTCCACCATTGGGGAAGTTCTGGCTCATCCTCTTCATTAGCTGAGTGAAGCAGCTGTAGGCCAGGCTCTCTGACACACACAAACAGAAAAATACAAGTCTGGGTTTGATGTCAAATATACACGATCCCACTTTTATTCTAAGTGTTAAGCAGTGTTATGTGTAATTGTTAACATATACTGTGTAAAGGTTCTTTCTCCTTACCGTCATCTAAGATGACCATGAGCGGCGCGAGCAGGTCACACATGCCCTGAACGTAGCCCATCTCTAAATGCTCCCACACGTAACTGCAGGCACGGACACAACACAACATTCAACCCAACAGGTTTAATGTGTGAGTGTGTGTTTTTCAAAGAGAAACCTCTCATCAGGTGATGAGTACAAATTGTATTTTCACATCGTGACACTGTTTCTTTAACTTATAGCTGCACTGACTCTTGTTGTCCACCTGCGGCAGTGGAAACAAACTGCAAATAACCACTCTCTTTTTAGCTCTGCCTTGCTCTACATCAGCTCCTGAGGGGAAAATCTGGCTCTTCAGCAGCTAAATGCTCCTTCAGCTAGTCTCTAACTCTTTGTCGGCTGCTCTGTCCTGGTCAGGCAGTGTGCAGGTGGGTTGATCAGAGCCTTTTTTGTTGCTGACAATAATGAGAGTGAAGCAGAACATTAAACGTGGGCTGTTAAACCAAAACAAAGACCTAAAAAAGCAAAGGAACTGCAGTGTTGGTAGTAATGTTATGATAACAACAGACAGATTTCACATGGCACCGGTCATTTCATTCATTGTTAATATAAAAATATTACATACAGCAGCTTTACATTTAGCAGATGCTTTTATCCAAAGCAACTTACAAAGCAGAGGCAGAGTATGTGTAAGGAGGTCTTGCCTAAGAGGGCGGTGATCTTACAACTACACTAACCAGCCACTATTAATGCTTTGATTAAGGATCTGAGTTCTCCCACTAACCTGCACATGATGTTACGTAGCTTCTCCAGGTTGGCTGTAGTGAAGTAGTAATAGTTGCGGTCGCAGCGCTGCACATCTTTGTCTATCCTGTGGAGGTTCAGGGCAACTGTGTCCAACAGTTCAATCTGTACAAAACAAACACTGCTGTCAATTTATAGCTTCTGGTATTTCTATTATATTTAACTATGAACAACTTGAGTTTCGGGTCAATTGACTTTGGTTTAAGTAGCAGATTGTGAGACTTTCACTCATGTTTTGTTCAGTCAGAGTAAACAAACCGTGTATGAGGAGAGTGATGGTGACATTCCCTCTGTAGCTGCTCCATTGGTCACCAGTTTGTCCAGCTGACTGCACAGCCTGTCCTCAGTCAGAGAGTCCTGACACCCCCCCAGCGCACTTGGAGTCCTGGCCTCCTCCCCACACCCCCCTTCTTCCTCCGTGCTCTGACCATCGTCTATACTTGACAATATCTGGGAATGAGCGGAAGTCACTGAGTAGTTCCTGGAGGAGGGGAGACCTGAATCAGGAGAGTCAAATTCCACCAGTGAACGCTCTTCCTGGGGGAGGGCGGCAGGGGGGACCAAGGTGGTCATGGTGGGAGTGCTGTCTTCTCCACTGGGGGTCTCTTGGCTCCCTGCATCGGGCTCATCCACTGACATAAACACCTAAAGTGATGCAGGTAACTAGTTAGTGTAACAATATTAGTTAGAACATCTGCCTGGAAAAAAAAATAAAAAATGTGCATAGAATGTGCATACTGTCCCCATAAAGGAAAAAAAAAAAATACTTGGTTGCTGTGTTTTGTGTTGACATATAGTGGATGTTGAATGCCATATTGTGTCTACTTCACCTCGTTACTGAGTGTGGAGTCTCTGTGAACAAGTCGCAGGACATGACTGTCGATGCTGCTGCCCGAGGAGAGCTTGGCAAATATGGCAGAATGCATCTCCTTCTCCCTCTGCTTGACGATCACCTCACAGGCCTTCCACTCTCGCATCACCTGCTGGTAGCGCTCGCTAATCTTTGCATCAATCTTTACATAAAGACAAGGCAGTTACACACAGCTTTTTTAGTTTAGGTTAAATTGGTGTGTGTGTGTGTGTGTGTGTTGTACCTGGCTCATGTCCTTTTTTCCCATCCCAAACTTGTAGTGTCCCAACAAGAAAGGCCAGACCTCCTTTCTGATGTCATGCTGCACTCCACCATAGTAAACCAGCCTCAGCAGCTCCAGCTCTTTATAGTTCTACACAGACACATATAGGAACCAACATGTTTGAAAACGCCTGGTGAGAGTACAGATTAGAACTAGTGCACTAATAATAGCAGGAGAGAAAAGAGTAACTGTGATCTATACGGAGGAAGACAGATGATTGCAGAAGATAAAGGAGACAGATATGAATAGGGTGTGAATTAGTAATGATGAGTCTGTTGGTGCTGATGAATAATTACAGTGGCTGCTTAAAGTGGTATCACACTGCACTCTGTAATGAGACGTCATTTCACTGAAACTCATTATATTTTCATTAGAGTGAAGGAGAGAGTGAAGCGGGCAGCAGACAGATCTCTGACTTACAATTAATATACAGCTACATCAGAAGAAGATTTACTATACAGCATATAAAAAGTATTCACCTCCTTGGATGCTTCATCCTTTTATTGACATTATAAATCAGTCATGGTCAATAAAAGTTGTCAACGTTGACAAACATATTTCATAAAAATACCTCATTAATGTCAAAGTGAAAACAGGTTTTTACAAAGTAATGTCAATTAAATAAAAATATGTAAGGTGAAATCAGTGTTTGCATTAATATTCACCCGCTTTAGGTCAGTATTTAGTAGATGCACCTTTGACTGCAATAACAGCATGGAGTCTGTGTGGACAGGTCTTAATTAGACTTGCACATCTGGACACTGGAATTTTTTGCCATTCTTCTTTGGAAAACTGCTCAAGCTCTGTCAGGTTGCATGAGGATTGGATGTGAACAGCCCTTTTCAAGTCCATCCACTAATTCTTTATTGGATTGAGGTCTGGGCTTTGACTTGGCCACTCCAGAACATTCACCTTGTTGTCTGTAAACTATTTCTGTGTAGCTTTCGCTGTATATTTCAGGTCATTGTCTTGCTGGAAAACAAATCTTCTTCCAAGCCGTATTTGTCTTGCTGACTGAATAAGATTGTTCTTAAGGATTATCCTATATTTTGCCACATTCATCTTACCTTCTACCTTAACAAGCCTTCCAGGGCTGGCTGCCGAGAAGCATCCCCACAGCATGATGCTGCCACCACCATGTTTTACAGTGAGGATGGTGCGTTTGTGGTGATGCGCAGTGTCTAGTGTGTGCCAAACATAGCGTCTTGTCTGATGGACATAAAGCACCATTTTGGCCTCACCAGACCAAATAACCCTCTTTCACATGACCATGGAGTCTTTCACATGCATATTGGTGAACTCAAGTCGTAATTTAACATGAGTTTTCTTCAACAATGTCTTTCTCCTTGCCACTCTCTCATAAAGCTTTGACTGGTGAAGAACCCTGGTAACAGTTGTTGTATGCACAGTCTCTCTTATCTCAGTTGCTGAAGCTTGTAACTCCTTCAGAGTAGTCATTGGTGTGTTAGTGGGCTCTCTCACTAGTCTCCTTCTTGTACGGTTACTCAGTTTGGGTGAACTGCCTGTTCTAGGCAGATTTAGTCATGTGCCGTATTCCTATAATTTCTTCATGATTGATTTCACTAAACTCCGGGGGATATTCAGTGCCTTGGAGATTTTTTTGTATACATCCCCTGACTTTTCAATGACCTGTTCTCTGAGTTGCTGGGAGTGTTCTTTTGTCTTCATGGTGTTATGGTAGTCAGGAATACTAATTAACCAGTGACTGGACCTTCCAGACACAAGTGTCTTTATACTGAAATCACTTGAGACACATTCACTGCACTCAGGTGATCCCCATTTCACTAATTGTGGGACTACTAGCACCAAATATCTGGACATAAAGCACCATTTTGGCCTCACCAGACCTGTTTGAGAATATTAATTGCTGAATATTAATGCAAACACTGATTTCACCTTATATATTTTTATTTAATTGACATTACTTCACTTTGACATTAATGAGGTATTTTTATGAAATGTTTTTGTCAAAGTCAACAACTTTTATTGACCATGATTGATTCATAATGTCAATAAAAGGATGAAACGTCCAAGGGGGTGAATAGTTTATAGGACTTTAAGGGGTGGCAAGAATAGCAGACACACTATGAAGAAAGCTGGCAGTGCAATGTATGAAAAAAACCTCTCAACACACAAAGAGAAACAGGGTCACAAGCCAAAACAACAGTGATTGGCAGTTAACAATATTATTTTGAGAACTTTTCACACAAGAGATTTACATTTTTATATTTATATTACATTCAAAGTCTACTTGCAACCCAGAAAAATGGCACATTCCCTGGAGAAGGAAACACTAAACCTGAAGTCCTGAAACTCTTCTCAATGTGTTGACATGGTTTGTTGAGGATGGTATTCTCAAGAGGAGTTGCAGGAGAAATGTCACAACAAAAACAAAACAAACAAACAAACAAAACAATTACAGTAAAGTCTAAGTGAACTGGTGTCAGAGTGTAGTGGAAGAAGATTAAGATTCTGTTGTTTTGACTCCTGCAACTTAATAATTAATGTCCTGTCTGCACTAACCTTGCAGTCTTTCTGGTACTTGCTCCACACTTCTTTGCTGAGTCCCCCAGACGCCTCACATGGTTTGTCTGGAGGAACAATGTTGTGGTTGACCAGAGCAGACAGATGAGTCCGCACAGTGGACAGGTGTCGACAGTAGGCCAGCCCTGGTGGACAGGTGGGAGACATGCAGATGTACAGTCAGAACAATAAATATAAAATATAATATAAATATAAATATAAAAAATATAAATCTAAATAAACTACATTTGTTTTACAACCTGAGACAACAACAAATAATTGGCATATCTTCTTTGAGTCAAGTTACACAGAACTTAATTAACAAGTAAACTATTAACTACTAAATTTGATTTTAACTATGTTTTGACATGGGAGCCAGAAATAAATTTGTGAGTACTGTGCAGTAGCAACAATGATGTACTTACATCCATAAAATGCTCTCGAAACGATCTGCCTCTTCATGTTCTGGCAGAGCATCTTCAGAGGAATACTGATAGAAAAACAAGGTCATTATCACCAAGCTACTGTTAAAAGCTCATTCAAAAGTACTGGTATTTAGCAAGGCAACCACCATTTTCATTTTTCTAACAAAGACATAACTTGTATACATATTGGCTCCACATTCCGTTTCAAGAGTTTCTTTTCTGTTCAGAAGCTGAGGTCACCCTTTATTGTCGCTTCTGTGTAAACATGACTTTAACAAGTGACACGTTTCATATAAAATAGTCTCTAATTGTTGTTTGAGCACTAAACTCAAGTTTATTCAATTTCACATATCAAATATATATATGTATATATATATATATATAAAAACACTATTACTACTAATATTTAGGGCCAACACTTTTGTCCAATGTGACCAAGACATGAGGGAGAAAGCAGAGAGAGAGTGCCAGAGAGATGCCACTGGCAGCAAAGTGGCAAGTAGGTTCCTAGAAGTTCCTCTAGTTTCTCAACCCATGTGAGCAAAATAATTGGAACATTTGACTAAGTTACTACTTTTTGCTTTAGCCTGGGATTTTACTTGTGAAGACTGGGCTTTCAACCAGAAAGCTGTCTAAAAGGGAAAACTAAGCAAATTGAATTTGATCAAAAGGAGAAAAACAAAGGCTTAGCACAAACACTAAGCAAAGGCAATACAATAATTTAGAATGTGCTGAAAAAGAATAAAATCACTGTTGTACTGAGCAACACACAGAGAACAGGTCAGGTTAAAGAAATGAAACCTCCCAAAACCAACAGTCATTACAAACAAGAGATTTGAAAATAAATATGCTTTTTTGCTTTAATTTATTTTAAAACTATCAGTTTCAACACTTTCGCTAACTTTGGGTCATCTGATAAAAATCTTATCAGATGACCTAAACTGTTCTATGTTGTTTAATGTATCGAGGTGTAAATGAAATGAAATGAAAACTGAAATATTGAACTTCTGTCTGATATTTATATTTTAATCTTAAACCCAAATGCATTAGTTCCAAGGGCACTGTAGATCAAAACAACACATACTACATACATACTAAGTTCAAAAAGTTGTTTTAAGTTCTATACTGCATACGTGTGAATGTCTGATGGGTCATGGATACAGGTACAGCCAGCCGGGTAGTCGAATGACACGTTGCTACCAGCTGTGGAGCAGGACAGACACAGGGACTCATGAGTGGTTACTTCAGCCTGTTGCCATGACGATGGGCTTCCTCCAAAGCCCTGCATCTCCATCATCTCCCCGTGGTCTAAACCAGAGTGAGAAAAGAAAGAGAGGTCTCAGTGCTGTGAGACAATATGGACAATGCTGTGTTCAGTCTTTTATTTTAAAGGTCTGTGTACTTTTAAATTCCAAGCTGGCTAGGTTTTATGCCTTACATATTATGACAAAGGTCCCTCAGCTCAACCATAGATGCATCTTTTCATGTATTGTTCTATGTTATTCATGACATCAAGAGATGAATAAATGGATGGACATTTCACACTCACGTTACATGTGAGAGCTGAAAAAACAAGTGTAGAGAGGAAACCAAAAGTGGTGAGGACAGATTAGGAAGCAGGAACTGTGCTGTGGAAGAGACAGGCAGAGAAGATGCAGGGAAGCAATGCTGGATCAGGGAAGGCAAAGAAGACAGCAGAGCTCAGTAGGACACTCAAGACAAACAGAAGAAAGGAGGAAGTAAGAGAAGAAAAACAGAGAAGGTGAAGGAACAGAGAGAAGAGGAGAAGGCAGGGACAAGGCTGAGGCTCAGGCCGTGCAGGATGCATAAAGCCAAAACAAGACGAGAGACACCAAAAGAAATTTTCTCAGAGACAACAAAAACAAATGGAGTAAAAAGGCACACAAAGGGGAGCAAAAAAAAAAAAAAAACTCAAAAAATCCAACATTAAGTAAATGCTCTTCACCTTAATTCTTCAGGTTGGAGCTGATGACCTGTCATAAATATGAAGCTGTGCTTTGGTTGTTCAACCACCCCAAAAACAAATAATATTAAGGACAAAAAAGCAAACAGAAAAAAACCTGGAGCGAGACCAACATTTGACCTCCCCCCTCTTTACTTTAGGACTATATGTGATCAACGACTGTTTCTGGGCTCAGTAATGCAATCCCGCTCACACATGGACTCCACGTCTCTACTACTGCGGAACCCCACAGGACCGTAATGAGAGGGGTGGAGGAGGGTGCGAGGGGAGGAGGAAGGGGTGGTGGGGTTAGTGAAGAATTACAGTGAACAGCATTGCAGCAAACGACTGCACAAACAGAGGAGAAACAACTGAGGTAGTCAGAAAAGAGAGAGAGCAGGAGAAATTAAAATGAACAGAGAAGGAGACTGTGAGAAAGGATTTTCCATCACAGATACGCAGAAACACAGTGTTGTTCTTAAACAAAAACAAAACAAACCAAAAAAAAAACAGGTGCAGATTTTCCATGCAAAAACTGTCAAGCATGGTGCAAGTGAGAAATGAAAGGACAAAAAGGAGGAAACAGAATTAAGTCAAATTAAACGTGCAAAAAAGCAAATTATCAGTGACTCCTGGCCAGTGTAACCCAACAGTGCTGAGGCATGCTTCAGGAGGTATAATCTCTCATAACTCTAAGGCAGTCAGCACTCCAAATCCCACAATGCAAAGCAGTCAGAAAGGCCTTGACCTAGATTCAACAATCTGGGGAAACGTGAATCTGTGATTACACCAGGTAAACGATGTTTAGTCACTCTGTTTGGAAACACCATAGAAAAACTGGTATGTTCATCTGACAACGTGTGTTTGTTGCCAAGCAAGTAGATCAGTTTGAGCTGCTGAGTGGTGGGAGGAAAAAGGAGAGACAGAAAACGATATTAAGCAGGAAGGGTGTAGAGGTAGTGTGGTAGCTGAGCCATTAACTGGATGTTTAACGACATCTGTCAGTTTCTAGACATGATCTTTTAAATGAAGGTCCAGGAGCTCACACATTCCCCCTGTCATTTACACTCCCCCCAAAAGTATTGGAAAAGTGAGACCAGTTCCTCTATTTTTGATTTACACTGAAGACATTTGGGTTTGACATCAAAAGATGAATATGAGACAAAAGATTAAAATGTCAGTTATATTTCCAGGTGTTTAGAAAAAGTATTGGAACATGTGACTGACAGGTGTGTTTTGTTGCCCAGGTATGTCCTATTACAATAATTATTCAAACAGCAAATTGCAGTGAATGTCTACATTTAGTTTCAGATTTAGGTTTTGTCTGTTCAGACTGAATTTATAGTTTAGAGGTGTAACCAACATGAAAACCAGAGAGCTGTCTATGGGTGAAAAAGCAATTATGAAGCTGAGAAGATGAAAAATCAGAGCCGTTGCACAAACGTTGGCCATAGCCAGTACAACCATTTGGAATGTCATGAAAAAGAAAAAAAACACTGGTGTACTAAGTACAAGATATCAAACGGGTAGGTAGCTAGACAACAGAAGTTAATGTACAACAAACATTGTGAGAGCTGTAAAGAAAGACCCTAAAACAACTGTTAGTGACATCAGCAACAACCTTCAGAGGGCAGGAATTGAAGTATCACAATCTACTGTTGGCAGAAGACTTTATTAACAAAAGTACAGAGGCTGCACCAGAAGATGCAAACCACTCATTAGCAACAAGAACAGGAAGACCAGGCTGGAATTTGCCAAAAGGTACAGAAATAAGCCTTAATTATTCTGGGTCAAAGCTTTATAGACCGGTGGGACAAAGATTAATCTTTACTAAAGTGATGGAAAGACTAAAGTTAGGAGAAAAAATTATCTGCTCATGACCAAACATACAAGCTCATCTGTGAAACACAGTGGACGTAATGTCACTGCTTGGGCTGCAAAGCTTGTTCTGGGACACGCTCAAAAGTCTTTATTAATGATGTAACACATGATGGAAGCAGCAAAAAGAACTCAGATGTCTATGGAAACATTTTGTCTGATGTTTTTAAGAAAGATGCAACCAAACTGATATGAAGATCCTTCATTATGCAGCAAGATAATGCTCCAAAACACAACAAAGGAGTTCATAGGGGGCAAGAAGGCTTTATCCTGGCCAAGTCTCCAGAATTAAACCCTATAGAAAATTCTACCTGCTAAAGAGGAGACAAACAACAACTGAAGGAGGCTGCAGTGAAAACCTGGAAAAGCATCACAAAAGAAGAATGCAAAAGTTTGGTAATGTCAGTGGGTCACAGATTTGATGCATGTATATAAAAAATGCTAAGTTTTATTCACTTTAATCTATTTTAAGTCTACGTTTTCTAATACTTTAGCTTACATGAAAAATGGGTGGGTTCAGGTAGAAATGAAAGCTGAAATGCTTGTCTCATATTCATCTTTTCCAAATGTTCAATCTAAATTAAGGAACTGGCCTCACTGTTAAAAATACTTTTGTTAAGGGAGTGTAAATGATAGGTGGAATGTGTGAGCTTCATTCACAACAACAGCTGAGAATGTATTTTATAGTTAAGTAAGTGTTCAGTGGTTGGATTCGGAATGACAATCCTAAAATGATTCATTAAGCTGTTTCCTAGGCTATTTGTATATGCTGCTTCAACATGGTGTGTGATGAGACTTCCTCTCTTCATGCTTGTGATGCTTCTCTTCCTATCCTCCTCTATCTGACAGGCAGATGGCCGTCCCCCCTGAGCCTGGTTCTGCTGGAGGTTTCTTCCTCTAAAGGGAGTTTTTCCTCCTCACTGCTGCTCAAATGGGATTGTTGGGTTTTCTTACACTGTTAAGTGCCTTGAGATGACCACCCATTGTGATTTGGTGCTATACAAATAAAATTGAATGGAAATTTGAATTGAATTAAAGTTACATGTGCAGCATTGTAGATTGTGCCACTCTGCAACTCATTGGGTGTAATGGGTTTAATAACTGACCTATAGCAGACACTGAATGAAACATTGCAACACAAATAGAGGTGTATGGGATAATAAAATACATGTGTTGTATTGTGATAAACATCTGTTGCATTAACAAATGATTTGTCATATACAGAGATATAACTGCCAAAGCTGCATCCTCAAATACACTCTGGCTGGAACCAAAGTTGTTGAGAGAATAATTCAATTCTCTATGTTAATGTTAATTTGTTAATGGTTGTTTTATTGCTGATAAGATAAGATAAGATAAGACAGACTTTTAATTATCCCACAGTGAGAATAATTAATTAATTCTCATAAAGTATAATACATAAAGTTCATAGACATGTCTTTAAAAAAAGCAGATCACCCTGATCTTCCCTGTCCTATTGTTAACACCACCACCACAGCCTACCCTACACTGATGGGCTCAGCCTCAGGCACACACACAAATAGACATAGCTGGTGGAAGGTGGGTTGGGAGGAGGGGTTGGTGAGAGGAACTGAGAGACATCTGATGCTGAGGTCTGAGAAGGAGGGTGGGGTGGGGATGGGGTTGTTAAAGGTGATAAAAACCTTTCATGACATTAGGGTCTGTGAGGTTCCGCGAGCAGATCATTGAGATCATAGCATGGAGCCTATCTTCTTCTTCCTCATCATCATCCAGCGATGGAGCGCGGCTGCCCGTGGTGTGGTGGTAGTTTATAGTGACTGCTTGCACCAGTGGGACAACAGAGAACACAGTTAGAACAGTGCCACCCTACAGACCTCAACATGCGTGCACTGTGGCCAAGACGCCACACTACACCCTTACTTTGTAAATACACAATAACATTTTTTGTGTATTTAAAATGAGATACCTAATATTACAAAGGCAAAGGCAATCAAGGAGATGCAGGTTAGCCACAGCCAGCCACAGAAGATTTTCAGTATGTGGACATATTTGTTGTTGTCTGCGGCTGCTACTGTCTTGGAAATGCTTTATACTGTACGAGTGTGCTTGACAGTCAAGTGTCACTTACTGGCGTCGTAGCGGTATCCTGGATAGACAATGCGAAACACATAGTCAGCAGCTATCTGCTCATCACTATTCCTGTCCTGGTCAATGAGTCTGGCAGTACTGCTTCTCTTCCTCAGTTTAGGGAACACTTTTCCCTGCAGTACACACACATATTTTTCATACAATATAAAATACAAAACACACATGAAGCCAAAAAAATCTAATGACATAATAAAAAACAATATTGCACTTAACCCTTTGATGGCAGAAAGGTACACCAAACTAAAACTCTAAACTAAACTCAAACTAAAACCATTTAAGAATACTGATGCCTACTAACTAATAGTTGCACAGATGAAAGTGTTGGTTCCTGTTTACATCAATGATGCCCCTACATGTGATACAATTCAACAATGTAACTCTCGACTAAGACTCAGTTCATACAGTGTAGAATCTAGCAATACCTGATATAAAACCAGCTACTAATAACTGCTAGTAGAAAAATGAGCAAAGATGTAACTTACAGATTAAGAAATTCACTGCATGGTTTGGTAAGTATTTCTATTATATTATTCTGTAGAATTTATCATTTCTGTGCCAGTAATCTGTTGCACTACTGTAAATATCTTACCTGCTGTACTGATATCACACATTCACATAAATGGATCCTTAAGCTTAGATATGAATGCACTACAAACTCAAACACGGTGGCACACCTTGCCTTTCTGGGACCAAAGTGGCGGCTCCAGCTGACCGCGTGGCAAAAGGCCGGTTTCCAGACAGGAGAGAAAGGCCAGAAGGTGACCACCAGGAGGGAAGTGGAGGGGCGGCCGCTGGATCCCATCCTGACTAACCAGAACCAGCGTCCCACCACAATCAGCTAAAAATGGTAAAAAAACAAAATGCAATGCAAGGATAAGATAGGAAAAGAGAAATACAGCAGAATGGATCATGCCCTTCTTGCTCCAGGATCATACAACCTTTTCAAGCTTAGCCTTAGCCTGAGACAAGAGAGTGTGCTGAGGGTTTGGAAAAAATTATGTCTCGTCCCACTGCCAAAATGTTCATCTTCAGCTGCTTTAAACAATTACAGACTGGTGGCCCCAACCTCGAATGCCATGAACATTTTTGACAAATACATAGTTCACCTTGACAACAGACTGGCCTTGAAAATGCAAGACATATCTGTCTAATTAGTTCAAAGCTATATTTGATTAAAAATAGTACAAACAAAATTTTGCTGCTTATAGAACACAAAAAATGTTGTTTCCTGGATGGCAGCATATGTTGCTCCGAAACCTGTATATATCATTCACCATCAATGGAGCCTATCCTAACTTTTGAAACACTCTGCCTCTCTGGAATGCTGTTCTTATATCCAATCATAACACTGACCTCCTGCCAAAGAACCTCATTAGTTCCAACAAGCATTACACAACAGCAATCATTATATGCCAGCATGCTTAATGTGAGGTGACTGATTCAGCGTAATATGATTCTGTGAGTGGGAATGATTAAGAGAAGCAGAAATAGTATACTCACGGCGTTGGTGACAGTGGATACAAACTATCTGGCGCAGAGGAACAGTCAGTGCATAGTCCCAGTAGATACTAAAAGAAGAGGTAACAAAAGGAAGAAAAAGAAAGAAAGAGAAACATGTATTTTGTATAAGTAAGACATGGTAGAAAATCAAGCTTCATATATATTAAGATAACTTTTTATAGATACACTACTCACTGGCTTTACATCTGTGCTTTTTCCTTATCCTTCCTGACTAATTCTTATCAGGTTCCCACATCTATGTGTGCATTCATAAGAATTGTTTTGACATGTTGCTGTGAAGAGCATGGAGCAGATACAAGGAGACCAACAGTTACACCAGCAGAGCCGGACAGCCAGCAACAACAGGGGGATGAGTATCTGCTGCTTTGTGCAAGGATGAACAGGGGTACATTGTGCCCTAGTACCTGCAAGCTGTTGGTGTACATGGTTCTGGCCAAACTATCAGAAACAGACTCCATGAGGGTGGTACAAGGGCCTGACGTCTTGTGCTTGTGCTCACAGCAGCACTGTGTTTCACCTTCCATTGCTTCACTTGAAGTGAAACCAACACGGGGGATAAATTTGTGGTCTCTAACCAACTATCCACAGACTGAAGAAGCGTTTCGACCTAAAAAGAAGGAAGTCCAGTTGCCAATGGAACATTATGTATGGGTGCATCCAACACCACAAAGTACCACTACAGACTGTTCAGGAGCTGACTCATGCCTTATTCAGGTCTAGGAGAAGGACACCATCCACCAACTTATCAGGAGAATTCCCAGACAGGCATGATGGGAACACACAGGCATGCAGGCCATACACACTTTTGAGTCACATTGTAAATTGCAGTGATAAAATTTAGCCACTTGGATGAGTTCATAATTTCCCTTAATTTCTTAGAGCAGTGTAAATAGCAGGGGTGTTTTAGCTACCTTTTCTCCAGGTCACAGTCTCCCAACGTGCCATTGATGAGTTGGTTTGGTGTCCACTTCAGGGTCAGGTTATCACCAGCCTGGTGGAGTGACAAGTAGCCCCGCAACACCTCCATGTCTTTCTTCTATGATGGGAGAACAAAGAGTAAGAAGATAGGACAAGATCTGAGACTTTAGGTTTGAAAGTGTCAATTCTGGAGCACGAGACAAAGAGAAAATATTATTTTAATTTAAACTGCTGGCAGTTACTCAAGTAACATTGTGCTAAAGATTTCCTGTGGTCTTTGAAAATGTGATAAAATAAACATGGCATGTTAGTTAGTTAGTTCAATGCTTTAAGGGGTAATTTAACGACTGCTCAAAAAACTGGGAGCGTGTAGATTTACATCTTGCTTCTGTAGGATTATGGATTTATTTTTATCATTATTACAGAGTGTAACTGTGCTGTCATACCGGCTGCACCAGGACGTTGTTTTTGCCATAGAGTAGGTGTGTTCTGGAGTTTTGGTGAAGAGACTCCACATACTCCCTCGCTGATGCAGCAAATCTGTCCTCTGACATGCTGCCACTGGATTGCCTCTTGCGGATCTAGGAATGAAAGATTATTTTTGTATAGTAACCTTATGCAACTCCTACAAGAACTCTCATCCCACATCCCAGTAATCACCTATCATTAAAACAACAGCACCTTCTGAAGACTGCAGCAACAGATCTAAATCAGCCATCACACTCACCCCTAGAGCAGGCCGGCGGCCGGCAGTAGTGTCCTGACCCCGGTGGGCCCCATGAATACGGTGTCGCTGAACTAGCTCATTGGCTGAGGGGTCGGTCCAAAAATGATCTGATGTCTTGAGTTTTGTGTATTCTAGAGCACAGGGCCCCACTGAAAACATGACACACACATACAGTCCTTTCACAAGACAATTTATCAGTATACTTTAATTTTCCAATTTAAACTCTAAAACTTGAAAATGGCTTCCTATTGCACTAAATGATTACGAAGTTCCATATAAATAAATCTTGATGATTTCCTTATTTACTTCCACTCTAATCTGTCCTAGTAGGAACTGATAATATTTTCATTTTTTCTGCAGGCAAAATGGTTGAATGCCTTTTCATTTTTAACACTTCACTTGTAAACTTAAGTAGACTATTACAGTCTGTCCTGTAAAATTATTATTGTAATGAATACACAAGCTTGGTTTCTTTCAGTTACTGTGAACAAATGGTATGATTATTTAGAGCAGCAGAATGGTGTGTAAGTAAACTACAATATGTGTGTTTATGAGACTGAAGGAACCTGTACAAGGGTACAAGTACAAGGGTGGCTTACTGATGTGTTTTTAATCATTTTAGGTCAACAGTGGAGTGCTGGTGCACAGAGACATATGATACATAAGCTTTTGGACACATAGATAAAAGATCAAAATCAAATCAATTTGAGTGTTAAAAGGACTGTTATGTTATGTTATGTTATGTTATGTTATGTTATGTTATGTTATGTTATGTTATGTTATGTTATGTTATGTGCTTTAGCTATTAGTGTGAACAGGACAGTATATAATTCAAAGAATTTGTAGCTATTTGGACACAGTAATTTGTGTTTCTGTCCCATTAACTTGTCCTAAGAACCTTTATTCAGCATTCTGTATTTTACTGGGCTTTGGTAATTTTGGAAATTTTGGCAGTCCAAGCACAGTATAAATTAGAGTACTTACCCAGGAGGGCTGCCAAGATCGGCCCAAAGACAGAGTCATGCATCAGAGCCTCCCTCTCGTAGTATTTACTGCAGTGACAAACACGGTTTATAGTAAATTTAAGAAAACCATTATTAAATGTGATCATCTCCTACTAAGGACCTTTATGTGAAATTTGAAAGAGAAGTATCATCCCGTCTAGCAATACCCAGCTATAGCCTCTGACCCCCACTGGATGTTTTATCCTTTTATGAACATAAAAAAAATATGGTAATCATGGTTTAATAAATGTTGGTGACTTTGACAAAAAAATTACATATTTTGATTTATTTCTACATCACTTTGTAAAAACGCATGTTTTCACTTGACATTAATGACGTATTTTTCCGACATTGTTTTGTCAAAGTCGCCAACTTTTATCGGTCATAATTGATTTATAAAGTCAATAAAAGGATGAAACATCAAAGGGGTGAATACTTTTTATAGGCTCTTATTTTGGATTTTTTGGACTCTGCCTGATCTGGACCCCATCTCTTGCCTGACCCCTTGGTGCTGTGAGTTCCGTTCATTCCCTGTCATTTCCCCCTGCTCTCAGTACCAGACCCGTACCTGTGCCTGCCTGATTCCACCTCCTCTGACCTGCACCCCTTCTACCCTGGATTCCCCCTCACCGGACCAGCCTGACCTGACCCTGCTTCCCGGCTACCCCTCTGGTTCAGTGAGTTTTCCCTCTGATCTGTGTTCTCCCTCGTTGTTCCCTTCCCTGCTCTGTTTCTGTTTGGATCTCCCTGTGTTTCGACCTGGATTGTCTTACTGTTGTGGATTTTGCCTGTTGGATTTATCTCTGGACTGCCTATTTGTGCATGAGCTGGATTCCCCTAGACCCCCTAGCCTTTGGATTTACTGTTTGGACTGCCTTGTTCTTTACCATAGACTGGTTTCTCTCACTGTTATTTGGACATTGGATTTCATCATATTCTGTGACTGTGTTCTCGTTGTGGTTCTGTGTTACTCTGATTACACTCCTGGACATTCTCCACCGGTTGCCATTCACCATCTCCACTGTCCTCCATTTTGCCCATGTGCTCTCTGTTGGTCGGCCATCTTGGTTGTGACCTCACTTCCTGTTTCAACCCCGACCACCATTCCCACCCTACGTCATCTCCTCCCATCTAGTGGCTGTTGACTTAACTGATTTACTGTTGTTTTGTCATTGCAAATAAAGATTGACTGCTCTGTTCTGTCCTGTGTATCTCTGGCCATGGAGTCCTTCCTCCAGCACATGACAGATGCATGTGACTGATCTGGGATAAAATTAAGGCCTGTATTGTACATTGCTTCAGTGTAAGTGAATGCACTTATGTAGCAGAGCAAAAAAACCCAGAATTAACTGAGCTGGTTGATAACCACCATAATGACAGCATTTGTTCACGATCATCCATGTTTGACATGGATCCGTATACAGTGGTTATGGTACAGTGCTGTACCATAGATATACACAGGACAGATTGAACAGTTGTCTGAACATGTTGCCAAAGTTCCCGTATTTGGCCAGTTCTCAACAGAACCAACAAAACCAGAAGATCAAACAACGCAACTCTTGTTTTACTTTGGATGTTTTTTCCAGTTTAATACTGTGATTGTCATTGGCATATGTCAGTGTACTTCACAGTGAAGCAGTGGTTCATCAATTCACTTTGGCTGACGAGCTGAGTGTGGACAGCTTGTTGAAGCATGTAGCGGTTCATAGTCCAGAACAAAACAACCAAAGATGGATCACTAGAGAAGAATAGAACTCATAAATATTTCATACAAGGGACTGTTCATCATTCAGCTACAACAAAGCCTGAAGTGGATTGCTGAGTCACTGCTGTGCAAATCAGAGGGCAAAAAATAAAACAAATCACCTGGAGTTGTCCACAATGTATTGTACTATCTTGTCTAGAACTTTCTCAAACAGAGCTGTTCGGACCCAGATGTGTTTAATGGCCTGAGCTGAGAGGGGCTGTGGGGGCCGGCTGGTGATGGATGAGCCCTGTCTCCTCAGAGGCTCATGGCCCACGCTCTGAGTTCTCCTGCAGGGCATGAAGTACAGGTTAATAACATTTACAGCCACTGCTACAGAGGGGAGATCATGTTGGGTGTGGTGGATACAGCATTCCTAAATCTAATATTTAACAGATGAATACAATGACAAGACAATCCATATGTTATTCTTATTTTGGACTATTTTTATACTTTTATTTGACATAAAGACACCCATGGATGGACCAACTGTGGATCGACATCATCTATACTGTTTTAAATATATACTGAGTTCCTGTAATTTAATTTATTGTTAATTATTAGTTGACATATACAGTGTCTTGATATCTATAGTAATGTTTAATTGGTTAATAAATAAAAATAATGTCCATCTTTGACCATGTGGAGGCAGTGTTTAACAGTATCACTAGATATAGTAATGTAGTTCATTACAACTCATCAATATTTATAACAGCTACTTACTGCTTGGTTTCTAAAAAATCTGTTCCACATCAGAAAATTTCTATTGCTAGTTTCTATGCTGGAAATCATCACAGGCCGATATGGAGGCGGATGCATGATGTCATGCTAAAACGAGAGCCCTTCATCCCAGACTGTTTGATCTGTGGCACTTCTACAGCAATCAGAACAAAACCACTTGCACACACAGACTTCAACAAGCTAATCAATGTGTCTGTGTGTGTCTCTGTTGAGGGGAACTCAGCAACCATAGTCACGATGTTAGCAATCCCCTGGTGTATGTGTGTGTATGTGTGTGTGAGGAAGGGGGGTTTAAACTAAGTCATGATTTTTGCAGTCCCCCAGCATTTTGAAGAAGTGTATGTGTATGTGTTTAGTGACAGTGCTCCAAGAGAATAGAGGACAGGATAATGTCAGTGATAAGACAGAATACAAAAGAGACAGGGTCTTCCTTTTCTAAATTTAACCCACAATGTGTTTCAGTCTTCTTTTAATGTGAAACATCTCCACTGTACTTAAGGTGTATGTTGCTTTGTTTGTACTTGTAGCTCCAAACAATGTCTGGCATTATTCTTTCCCAGATCCAGCACACAACAGGAGACCGTCTGTGTCAGATGTGTTCTCACTTGGGGAAATAATCTGTTTGGTTATGGTGAGGGAGTGGTAAAGATTCTTGGGTTTGTGTGTGCAGGAGCCACGATATGACACAAAACTAAAAGCAGAAATATGGGATGAGATTGCGTTCTTTAATCAAGAGTGCAGTTTTTTTAATTCAAGATCACATTTTAACAATTTCCTGTTCAGATTTTGTTATGCTTTCTCTCAAAACCCTTCCCCCACATTCAAAATTTGGTTGCTCGTGTTCAAATTTGTATTTGTGCTGTGTATTTGTATTGTATTTGTGTATTTCCTGCTCCTTGCACAGATTTCCAGTGCTCCTGCTCAAACCTTCCTCCTTGCTCTCAGTTGCTACTGCTCGCTCTCTAAACGTCTCACACTTGTTTCTGCGTTGAACAACCTGAGAGGACCCTATCAAAATTCACCAACCAATAGGATGGCAGGGCTAGCTGACCAATGACATACCATGCACACATACACATTAACACACACACACACACACCAAGACAATATAGTCCTGCTCAGCTGTAATAATCACTGCTGTAACTCTTCATTCCATGTTTTATGTTTGTTCATGTTCTCTCTTTCTGTCTCATTTACCATCACGGTCTGCCTCTTTCACTGCCAGTGGTGCAAACCACGTTACCATGGCAACCAGGGTAAATGAGAGATGGAGCTCTAAGGTGGGGTGACAGGGAGGTGGGTGGGGGAAAGGGTGGAAACATGTCTTGGTGACTGTGTACATGATTGCATGTACTGTATGGATTGTGATGGAGGGGAGAAACTTATGCAGAACAGATCCATACACAGTAATAGGCTTTAATGGTGTGTGTGGTCTCTCTGGGGAAATAAAGGCCAATGGGATGTGACAGATGAGTGAGAGACGGCAGCTGACACAAGACAAGAGCTGGCTGAGCTGAGCACTCAGTGTAACCAAACCAGTTATATTTTGCTAATTTACATCATGCAACAGAGCCATGTTGCAGTGACGTCTTCCTACACATTCTGTAGTTCTACACATTCTAATAGTTTTACTAATTGTGCATTATTTATACACTAACACATGGAGGTGTGTGTCTGAGTGTGTACATGTTTGCTGTTGTTGTTCAAAGCATTCTCGCATCCATTTGGATACCTCTGTGTAGCTTTGGTGAAGACATGGTAGCCAAGAGGCTCAGGCTAATGGACAATTAATGGGCTGGCAAACAGCTCAGCTATTACCTAAGTGTCTGCAGATAAAGCAGTTTATCATATCCTTTGTGCACACACATACACATAAATAAATACACAAACATGTTCGAACAATACACACCAACCACAAATCAGCCATCACAAGCACACACACACACACACACACACACACACAGACAGTACAAAGAAGCTTATCACAGCATGTACACACATTGCTCAGCTTTAGTAAACACTCAACTGACCAGAGATTGTGTTCTATCAGGTGAAGTGTATATGTAACTGTGTGTTTTACATGGAGATAATGACACAGTATGCATGACAGAAAGTTAATTCCTAAATAAACCTACGCACATAAAAGCTAAAAATAAATGTACATTTAATGAATAAATGTGGGGTGGATCGCAGGGGCATCTCAGACAAAATTATAAAAATTCTGGGGAACCTCAAAAGCTGAATACTGAAAAGTTTATTACATATTGAAATAAATAGCTGTTCAACAGGAAAATGGCTTAATAAAAGCAGAGTCTTGAGTTAACTAGCTATACGAGGGTTTGTCATGTGAAGAGGAGGAAGTCCAGAGACGAGACAAAAATACACTGGATAAGAGAAAACTAGTGTTTAAAACTTATATATAACACTAGATTTGGTCTGTCTTTTTATTTAAAGCACAAACAAACATACAACAAATAAATTCTCCTAATCTAGGTTCACAACAGGTCAAGGTTATTGGAAGCTTCAGGTTATAGGTGTTTTAGTGCGTAATTTAAAGCTACACTCAAAGTGTTATTATGCATAATCAAAACGTGGGGTTTATTAGTGTCTTTATCTCTAATTAACGTCAAAAATAAGATTCACCCAATTTGCATAAATTAAATTGTGATTTTGGTGTCTGGTGTGGTGCCCAGTGTTGGCACACAGACCATAAAATTATGAAGTGAAACTTAAATGTGAAATGAAAGCTGTGTGTTAAACATGTTGTAGGGAGCTCTCTCACTGTGTTGCATAGCTGTTAGTTCTGTGAGAAAGAAAAACGATGAAACTAACCTGGTGAGATCAGCCTGTTGCTGGAGTTGCTCTTGCACCTTGCGGCAAACTTCTCCGGCAATGTCATAGACTTTACCAACTTTGTTAAATAGGGCAGCGATCTTGTCGCTGCGGAGGAAACCAGCTGCCCGTCTTTTCAGTAGATGACCAAGGCAGGCCTCGATAGCAGCTAGACAGAGAGGAGAAGGGAGCATTAATATTGACCAGACAAAAGAGCAAGAAAGGAAGGATTTGAAAGAATGTACTATGTCATAAACTTTATTTAGATTTCAAAGGTAATTTTTCTAAAAATACAAATGTTTCATCAGCTCCATGACAGTCTGTCCTCTGAATCAATTGTTAGATTTGCAAATCAGCAGAAAAAGAAACCTGTGTGATTAACGTGCAAATGAGCTGAACACAGGTGCACAAAGAGAACAATTATGTGGATTTACAGCATAGAGAGTCCTCAGGAGCTGCACAAACATCAACAAACTGCTGTGACTCATAGCTTCATTCCACCTTCAGGCTTTCTTTTTATTTGGTAATGGACTTGGATGTGTGTAGGGAGATTGACTATTGGTGAACACTTTCCTCTGCATCTAATATTCTAGGGTGGAATGATATTATTTAATTAGGGGCTACACATTCAGGAGTAAGGCCACCTACAAATCCTTTAAATATTCAGAGCGTTGCAATAAGTAAGGAGTAACCTGTGTGCTACTCCCAGAATGTGCCCCTTTTACTGGATAGACTTGTATTGTCTTTTCATTACAGAAAACAACATATATTACTTATAAGAGCCTGTAGGGGATGATTTGCAGAAAAAGGGGCCAATCAAGGCCAACTTTACATTAAAACAATGAAGTGACAAACACAATAATACATAAATCACCTTAATCATAATCCAATAATAACATTTTTCCAACCATCCCTGCCTTTACATCCCTACCAGATTCAATCACCAGTCAACAGCAAAATCTGATTGGTTCAGGTTCAGGTGTTGGCTCAACAACAGGAAATTTTATAGAAATGCCCTGTGATTTACTTTAAAATGTTTAGACTTCATTAGTCAGAGTTTTCACTTCTTCTTCTTCTCTTTCGGCTTTTCCCATCAGGGGTCGCCACAGTGAATCATCCTTTTCCACCTAACTCTATCATGAACATCTTCTACCCTAACACCAGCTAACCTCATGTCCTCTGTTATAACATCCATGTATCTCCTCTTTGGCCGTCCTCTTGCCCTCCTGCCTGGCAGCTCCATCTCCAACCTCCTTCTACCAATATATTCACTATCCCTCCTCTGCACATGTCCAAACCATAGTCAGAGTTTTCACTATGAAGAATAATTATTTTACAGAATAAGTGTGATTCATCAGAAAAGTTGATGTTAGTCTGAAAGTAGACGATTAAGTCACAGATTCCATTTAGATTAGTAAAATAACATCTGCACAGATGTTTCAGCACTGAGTCCAAACAGATAGTTAACCTTAGTGTATATCTTGGGTTCATATTGAATGAGTAATGTTTTACATTTAAAGTTTAATCAGCAAACTGACATGATGGCGGCGTTTCATTATAATTGTAGCATATTTCATGGCAAATATTTGAACCATATTGAGGTTAAACCATAAACACACCATCTGTTGTAAAGTTTTTTAATAATAAGCACAAGTTACCTTAACTGAGTATAAAATAGGATTTTATTTATTCCGTATCCGATCTTACAGGCTTTGACAGCACCTTGCGGAAGAAAGTGAGAAGGAAATCAAGGCGAGCAGTCTCTGTCTAGCTGTGATCCGTATTAATGCTTGCCCATACCATCGGGCTTTTAAAGCCTGATGGTTAGGGCTAGAAGTAACAATGTGACATGATGAAATGGATAATTAAGCAGAGTATTTGCTTGGTTCTTATTTTAGTGTATGTTTTGCCATGAATTTAATGATTGTATGGGTTTATTGACTTTTAATAATGTGCTTACCTGCTGATTGGTAAATAAAATTTAATTAAAGGTTTCTGTGAAAAACACTGCATTTATTTATGCAAACAGTGTATGAAAACATACAACAAACAAAACGATTTTGTTAATTCACATTTTTTGTGGGCTTTGCAGCAGTTTTTCCTTCTGTGGGGTGAATATAGTGGATAATATTAGTGCTGAAATAAAATGATAGACACCATAATTCTCTGTGATGCTTCATGGGACTGGTGCTTTATGGGTTCAATTGTCTGCTTTTATTGTTTACTCGTGGAGCCTTAAAAAAGGTGCTGAGAGACTGGAAATTTTAGCTCAAACGGCTCTTTGCTTGGTATATTCACAACAACCGTACTCTGGCAGATCATCATGTTAACATCATCATGTACTAAGAAGTATTGTAGAGGTTGTATAGTATAGTAGAGTACTGGAGGTTGTATTAGCCTCTGATTCAGGAGTTGTTTTGTGACCTTCCAGATAATCAAAGTTTTAAAGCAGAAGACAAATACGAGTTGCTCTGTCCTCTGTTTCCAACGCAATTACTCATTTTGAGACAAAACTTAGATTGTAAACTGTTGCTTCTGCATTGATCTGTATACAGTTAAAATAGTGTAATGATTTGACACCATCTCCATTGACATCATTAGCAGAGCTAATGAAGACAAAGCTAATTAAGCAGCACTGTCTCATTTCACCTGTATCTTAGAGCTCAGGTTTCCCATGTGTCTCTCAGTATTTCAGACTGTCCTCTAAAAAGTAAAATGTAAAAACTCTGGGTCTTCAACAGAGCCTGTTTCCTGTCTAATTAATGGCTGCAAACATCCTTTGGAAAATCTAATCTAATACTACTGTATCTACTGTACACACAAATCAGAGTAAACACTTAGAGCCTCATAATCTTTGAGCAGGGTGATCTTTTCAAGCCCATGAAGAAAATCATTCTTGAAGTAATTATTGAACTTCAGGTTTCACCACTAAACTGCAAAACTCTTTGATTTGTGAAGCTGTTTATTTAGGCTTAAGGCAGCGAAAAGTGGGAGGCAAACAGAGAGTTTAACAGTTCTCTCAGTCCCTAAAGCATGATAGTCTTATATTTCTCTTAAGTTCAATATGCCAAATATGTCATAAAAATGACAAAGTAGTGCAAGTATTTTAAATTCATTTCACTGACTGATTTCTGGATAGCTAGTCTCATATGGAAATATATCTTGGTTAAAGAATATTCAAATATCACAAGCTCAAAAGCTTTGTCCAACAATGTCTGATATAAAAGTACCCCAAAGGTCCATACCTGTCTAACTAAGAGGCACTCCTCAGAAAGAAAAAGAAAAAGATAGATCGTGGGGGACACTGAGACAGGGAGGAGATTATAAAAATATAATTTCACCTGAGAAGATGGGACACACTTGATCCTTCATGCCACTTGCTGCTCAACTCCCACAACCAAATCACAGAGTCTGCTGCCAAACAGGTGACAATACCTGTGTTTACTGTGTTTCTGCTACAACTTCTGCAGCTATCCTGTATCTAACATAAAATGTCCTGTAGTTGTGGTCTAAGCTAATAAAAAATTTAGTCTGTGGTTAAGGTCTGTAGATCAGAATAAAAATCAGAACCAGACTCATTAGCCAAGTATGTGCACATTGCTCTGCAATTACAATGCCAAAACACTAGTTGTGTTTCTATGGCACTATGATGAGCTTCTTTAACACTTTGTTGTGTTACTTTGGTGGAATCTCAACAATGGCACCTGAAACTTAGAAGTTCAACTCATGTTGGAGTTAAAGCTAATACACAGGTGGATGAAATTATTAAAATAACTTTAAATGGACAAAAGCAATAATGAATAAATATTTACTCGTGAAAATTCAATTCAATTCAATTTTATTTGTATAGCACTTTTAACAATTGTCATTGTTGCAGCAGCTTTACACAACCAAAGAAACTTTAAACAACCAAAGAAACTTTAAACAACTTTTTATGAACAGTGAATATGTATGAATCAGATTGTCCCTGATGAGCAAGCCGAGGGCAACAGTGGCAAGGAAAAACTCCCTGAGAAGGTAACAGGAAGAAACTTTGAGAGGAACCGGACTCAACAGGGAACCCATCCTCATTGGGTGATAACAAATCAGACGCTTTTGAGTTGTGTTCAACAGAAGTTTTTAAAAAAAAATAAATTAATGAAACTGGCCTAGACAAAAATGACTGCACCCTTAACTTAACATTTTGTTGCACAACCTTTTGAGGCAATCACTGCAAGCAAGTGATTTCTGTAACTCTCAATGAGATTTCTGCACCTGACGAAAGGTATTTTAGCCCACTCCTCAAGATCAAACTGCTCTGAGGTTTGAATGGTGCCTTCTCCACACTGCATGTTTTAGATCTTTCCACAGATGTTCAATATGATTTAGATCAGGACTCGTAGAACGCCACTTCAGAATAGTCCAATGATTTGTTCTTAGCCATTCTTGGGTGTTTTTAGCTGTGTTTTGGGTCATTATCCTGTTGGAGGAACATGATCTCCAACTGAGACCAAGTTATCTGACACTGGGCAGCCTGTTTTGCTACAGAATGCCTTGATAGACTTGAGATTTCATTGTACTCTGCACAGATTTAAGACACCCTGTGCCAAATGCAGTAAAGCAGCTCCAGAGCACAACCAAGCCTCCTCCATATTTCACAGTAGGTAAAATGTACATTGTACCTTGAACTTGGATTTCACATTTAAGGTCTTTGGAAGTTCTTCTTGCTCTTTGGTTACCATTTGTATTATCTGTCTTTTCAATTGGTCATTTAATGTCTTCTTGCAGCCATGTTCAGGGACTTAAACTTCTGAATAGTATGTGCAACTGTAGGCACAGGAACAACAAGCTGCTTGGAGATGGCCTAACAGCTTTCACCTTTAACATGTATATCATAATTTTTCTAATCTCCTGAGACAACTACCTCTTTAGTTTTCTTTGGTCCATGTTGAGTGTGGTACACACATCATGATAGCAAACAGGATAGTGACCAATTTACACCCTTTAAAAAGGCAGACTGACTGATTACAAGTTTGAAGGCACCTGTAATGCTAATTAGTTTAGTTTAACATGTCCCTGTGGTCAAATTATTTTACTTTCTTTCTAGGGGTACCATCATTTTTGCCCAGGCCATTTTCATTAGTTAGTTTTTTAGTATATTTGTATTTAGTATTACTTTTGTCAGTTTCAAATCATTTGAGTGACGTTTGTGTGTTTTTCTTTCTTTAAGGGGAGGGTGCCAATAATTTTATCCACGTCTGTAGATTGTTAGGTTTGTACCCTAAACAGTTCAAATGAGAACACGACAATACTACGATTGCTTAAGATATTTATTTTAGGAGGCTCAGATGGAAAAAAAAGTGAAACAGGAAATGAGTAGGACAGCTGAGCAGAAGATTCCGGACAGGAATTTCAGGGTAGTTAAAGGAGTGGTTCTGCAACCAGGTAAACCAGGGCCAGTGGAGCAATGAGGTTAGGTGTCTGTAGTTTAAAGGCAAGCTGGAACAGATAATTAAACTGTAGAGAGAAGACTGGGGAGCCTGGAGAGACTGATGATAAGCCAGGTACAGGTAACAACCTGTAACAATGGGGTCATTTAAATGCAGTAGTCAGTTCATAAATAGGTAGTTTCAAGGCAAATAATTGTAGGTTGCTTTAGATAAAAGCAAGAAGAATGCAAAACAGTCTGTAATCCACAACCCAATTACTAAGAAACAGATAACAGGTCAGATCAGAGGTAGGGTCAGAAAAGTGACTTACAAAACGCCATAGAGGGGAAAACAGAAAATAATGGTCAGGGAATCAGATCAGGTCCAGTAACAGCATAGACAGCTGGAGAGTGGGCTGTAAAGGCAGAACTTTTACAGAGCGACTTACAAGTGTGATACAAGGAAAGGAGAATATCTTTGTCAAGTAGGTAAATAGTAATGAATAGTACTATAGGAAGCGATGTTTCCATTCCAGAAAAATCCAGTGAGGTATAGCCTGCACAGCTATATTCTGTATTCTATATTCTAGTGCTGTGAATCAAAGCAAAGGAATACATGCAAAGAACGCTTGCTCAGGGCTGTTTTTGTTTTCCCTCTTCGTTTCCTCCTGTGACTACTGCATTCCATCAGTGATCACAAACAAGGAAATTTTGTGCATTTCTATTGTGAGGGTTGCTTTGGTCTTTGTTGTTGCTGCTCCCTCTGTTGGATTTCTTTCATTTAAAGCCAGCACAGCTTTAATTAACAGGTTTAAACATAATAAAAACATAATAAAATCTGTGACTGATTCTTATTGTTATTAATAGCAGCTTTTAGGGAATACAGCTGGGATGCTATTTATTTCTCTTGCACTAAATTGATGGAAATCCTGCTGAGCACGGACAGAAAGATGGTTAGAAATGTCTACATGACAATGAAATCAATACGACAGTGATGGTGAGGCAGCACTCTTTTGCGTCCGGTTCCCTAAGGTGAGGATGGAGTGTATGTATTGTTAACCGTGAGAAAAAAAGATCAGGGTCTTCTGGGCTCACAAAAATGTAGTGCAAATTGACTCAGGTTTAGGTCTCAGGTTACTGCCTCTCAACACCTTTTTCTTGCTCTCTTGTGTAGCATGGGAGAATATTGGAAAGAAAGAGAAAGGATTGAGAGATGGTTCATGAGTCAGGCAGGGCTATATATCTGTATCTAGTTCTGGTTGCCGTTGAAATTTTACTTTTGCTGCAGTGGCTGTATAGAGAAAATCATCTGTGGCAGGAGCAATGTAGTATGCTGTTCTGCATATTGCTGAGTTGCAACCATGGCTGTTTGAGTAAGAACAACAAAGCGTTTAAGAATGAAGACAAGCAGGGACTGTTGTTGTACAGTAGAACTAAGGTGGCTGCTTTTCCAGTCACATGGGTTCAAGATAATGCTTAATAAAAATGTATTATAAACAAGATAAGTCCAAATTGAAATTAAGATGCAGGAAAGACTGATGTAAAGAGTGGATGTGCAGAGATACATGTGCAAAACAAATGCAGAATGAGCCAAGGTTGGCACTGGTGTGTTTCAATGACACTTATTTTAACAGAGACAAGTCTGATAGGCCAAGACAAAAAGCACACAGAAATGTGATCTCATCTGTTTCAGATACATATTTAGTCTTTCACTGTCAGTTTTCATTGAAAACTTCCCTTTCCCAAATACATCTGTTTTAATGGATATCCTGTTTCCACAAAAGAAACTTATCTTCATGCCTTTCATTTCTCCCTCAGGATAGTACTGTATGCGTGCATTTTTCAATGTTATGCGTCGTGATTCACACCCCATTTGTACGCCTCTTCCTCCACTCTCACACTTCCTCTGTTCACCTTATGACTTATAACACCTCCTCTCTGTGTCCGTGCCGTTCTCTTTTCTCTTTTTCTCATGGCACTTTTCATCTATTACTGTTTATTGTGAAACATAAAGAAACCACACAGTGGGTACTAATGAAGCACTATAGAAGTGTGTGTACCATTTTCTAAAACAGCACCTTTTATAAACGGATTATCAATCATCACTAATAGCTTTATTATTGTCAGATGAATAACTTCTTACTGCTTTACTAGATTATTTACTATGAACCAGTTTTGGTTTGCCAGGTTGAGGATCTCTGCAACAGAAAGACCACAACGGACATTTGCTAAGGAGGAGATAATAAAAGAACTTAATTAATGACTTCTTAGCATTGATAATTTTAAACTTTCATTAGTGGTTGCTTAAAAAGAGAACTAAAAATAAATTATTTGTTACTCAGGTGTATGATGATGTAATGCATGCTCAAACATTAGGCATATTTTGTGCATGTGTTTTTAGGGCTGTAGTCTAGTACCATTAAGTTGACTCTAGAGTTAAGTCCATTTGTTTCAGTACTTCTACATGCCCATGTAGAGCAGTGACAATGCTATGTAACAACAAACTGACAGCATGGCAACAAAAAATTTATTTCCTAAAAGAAAAAACAAAACAAAACAAAACAAAACATCTTGTTCAAGACCAATGGCCCATCAAAATCAGACCAGAATCAAGATTGAGGTTATACCAGCCCGTATTTCTGTTTGTTAAGATTGCTATGCTGAATCAGCATTAGAGTCTTTGGTGGATCATCTTTATATTTCATCCATTTGCCTTCAATCCCCCTTCAGCAGCATTGGGCAAAAGCGGAGAGGAAAAACTTATTTTAACAATAATCTTTAGCAGAACCAGGCTCAGGATGGGTGGCCATTTGCCTTCACCAGTTGGGGTGAATGTGAAAGTGAAGAGAGAAGAGCAGACAATAGAAAGTCAAGTTCTACTCTTTATTATCATTATTTAATCTATGGAGGTAAAACTTTCCCCCACCACAGAAAAGTAACTTTAATCTTTGTGACATCATCACAATGAGAAGTGGGCTCCACAACCCAGAAACACCAATTAGTGATTTTTTGTCGTACACGCCAGCAGTTTCCATTCAAGTGAGTGGTTGCCATGTTTTTACATGGATTACTGTTAAACTTTGCAGTATACCATTTTATCTGTTTACATCCAAAAAATATATTATGTTACATGCTTGAATAAAGATAATAAAATGAATAAAAAATATCAGCCATACAAACATCACGAATTGTGATGTCACTTTCCTGCATTGAACATCAGAAATATAGTTCCTGGGCATTTTTATCACCGGCATTACTATGCAACATTTAGCTGAACAGATTTGCTCAGGAGTTTCGTAATTCTGAATTATAAAAGAAGAAAACATTACACTGCATTCTGTCTTTCAGAGACACATCTTTCCCTTACCTTTGAATTTACACTGATTTATTCTTTTCATCTTAATTATCAGAACTTTCCAAGGAGGTTTTTGGTTTTGTAAGTGAACTAAAACAGTGAAACACTGAATATAACGCAGGACAAAGAAATATTATTGGCAAATGATAATCATTAACAAAACGTATTAACTCATTTTAAAGGGTGCCTTATTAGACAGGGGTACCTAAAGAGCATAATGTAAAATGAGGATGTCAGTCTTGCATACAGCACATCATCCCTATATTGAGGCATCATCTTGTACAAAACAAAGTTACACTATTTCCTGTGATCTATCAATTTGATGACTTCAAATTTACCCAAAAATGCTTTGAGTGATGCCACAGCAGTAGCAGACTGATATTTTTCTCTTAACTGGCATCATGTCATATTAGAGAGAATCAATGTTTTTTTCCTGTGAGAAGGCAGATGTTCTCATTATGTGTGGAGTGGAGCACTAATCATGGTGATTGTCAGAGAGAGATGGTGCTGATTAAGCACTTGTCTATTACAGAGGTTGCTGTGTCTGTGTGCTTATGTCTTCACACCTGGGGAGTCCAGTGTAACAAAACACTGGACTCCCCAGATGTACTGGTAAATGTGATGTGGTTAATGATGATCAGGGCTGTTGAGAAACTTTAACACACTCACATTAATTAAAGCAGCTGAGTAATGATGTATTATTGCTGAGATTGTTAAAGTGGGATAAGTTTCACACCGGTTCTCAGAGAACAAACAAATGTTACCAATGTGTAAATGTCTGTACTCAACATCTGCTAAATATTGGGCTGAGCTGGATTTCATAATACTGAAAAAGTAACTTATGCTGTATGTAGTCAATTCATTATTAGAAATATCAGGGTTAATCTGGGCATATTTTAATGAACTGACATAAGCTAAACAACCTGATAAGGTTGGGAAAATACATGGATTCACTAATCTCTAATGTGCTTTATCATTAGCAAATATCAGTGTACAAAACACTCAGCAGCTTTCCATTTTTAATCACTTTTGAGTCTGCATTTAGTTATTAAAATAAGAAGTGTGGTTATAACATCTGTGAGAAACTAGATGAAGTGCTCTCTGTAGCAGGTGTCTTCCAGTCAACATGATCCACTTTGGATCTTGCACTGAGCATTTTTGCTGCTCCAGAAAACAGAATTATACATATTCAGTCTAGTTGATGAATTTAGTTCATCAGTTTAAAATAGTCACACATCCCAGTTATACTTTCATTTATATCATATCACAAATGTAAGCGTTATAATTAAAAACTGTTATTTTCTTTACTAGTTACCCCTTTGTATTTGGATCTCAATTAGTTAAGGTGTCAGTTCTTTAGATCTATTAAAAATAGTAACCAAAAAGGTTTTACAATGAAGAAGACAACATCTCAGTAAAAATATTTTTTTGGTAAGGAAGGGCCTTGGCACAAAAGTTAATTTGTTTTGATGGAAGAACTAATTTGAGTTCTGTATATATATATATACACACACACAGTGGCAAGAAGTAACAAGTATGTGAACCCTTCAAAATGTCATGGTTGTCTGCATCAATTCCTATAAAATGTGATCTGATCTTAACCTAAGCCAAGATTAGTAATAAATATAATGTGCCTAAAATATTAACAAAAAAAAAATTTTTGCTCTTTTAGGTCTTTATTGAGAAGAATCATAGAAACCTCAGTGCTAATGAGTATGCAAACACTTGGAATTACTAACCTCCACTTAGGAGCAATAACCTCAACCAGGCGTTTCCTGTAGCTGCGGATCAGGTCTGCACAACATTTAGGACTTAGCCAATTCTTCCTGGCAGAACTGCTTTAGCTCTGTCATATTCTTTGGACATCTCATGTGCGTGGCTCTATTAAAGTAGTTCCATAGCATCTCTGTTGGGTTAAAGCCTGGGTTCCAACTTGGCAATTTCAAAAGGTGGATTTTGTTTTTCTGAAGCCATTCTGTTTGTTTATTGCACTGTTGCATCACCCAACTTCTACAGAGTTTCAGCTGACACACAGACATTCTCATATTATCCTGAAGAATTTTTTGATACACTTGGGAAATCATCTTCCTCTCAATGACTACAAGTTGATCAGGCCTTGATGCAGCAAAGCAGGCACAGAGTTTATTTTTTCACTGTAACTGTAAGTTCAATTTATTTTGTCATTTTTAATTACATGTAACTAGTTTCTCCATGGGACAAATTTTAATACACAGTATTACACACATGTAACCACGGTAAACATGGCCCCTTATCGTGACACAAGACAGAGTGCAATACAACAAACAATAAATGCCCCTTACTGCTTAAACCCAAATGCTATAAACATAATATGTAATTTCCTTGAACTATAACTTCCCAATAGAAGAACACACTGCCGTGTGCAATGCCTTTGACTGAAGTATTGTGTGTTTTGGAACGGCACATTCCATAAATACCAGCTTGGAAAAGCTGATCAAGTGTCTGTTTATCTGTGCCAACCAGCACTGCTCATTGCCCACGCACTCACCCACACCCACATACTTGATATATATGCAACCACAATTTTTTAAATGCAACAACCTATAATTTGTAAACCACAATGTGTAGAGGTCTGTCAATTGGATAATGTAATTGTAAAAATTCAAAACTCATATAAACACAGTAACTGCTAGCTGTAATTGTGTCCACCCACTGTAGAAGGTAGAGTCAATGTTTTGTGCGTGGGTGTGAGAGAGTTAGAAACTGGCTGCCAACAGAGAGAAAGAAAATAGGAGGCAGGGATTAAAGCGAGTTAGGGAGAGATGAGAGTGGGTATTCTCTCAACCGCTCCCTCTGTTAGGGCTTGCAAGTCTCCTCCCCGCTGTAAGCTGCATCCCACCAGACAGTCTCATGGGTCCAGAATCTGAACGTCATGGTCTCCAGCCTCATTTCCTGCCATGCCCATATATGGTTTAATTACTGCTCTCTGTCTATGCCTCTACACTCTCTCCTACCTGTAACCACATCATCTGTTTCACCTGTGCAAAGCCCTTCCCTGTACATGCAGTCCTCTCACATCCGCCAGATTGTGCCACTTCTTTCGAAGCCACACTCCATCGCTTCGTACCCTGCTAACCTGCTAACCTGTTGCTGACCTGACCTGCCAGTTGACCACTAATTTCCTGTCTCAACCCAGCAAGTCTTTGCTGATCTGACCCGTTTTCTGCCTTTTGAACTACCCTTTTTCTGGACTGTGGAGATTCTGCAAGCCTTGTCAGCTGGATGTCTCTCAGTCTCCACTGTTCACAGTGCACTCTCCAGTCTTTATACATTGCACCATGTGCCTTCACATTCTAGGACTCCATCCCCTGGCTCATCCACCATCCTCAGTACTCAACTATCGCCACCACTCTCCAATCAGCACCCCAGGACTACAGAAACTGATAAGCTTTAAATTAACTTTTCCTTTAATCCTAATGACAGAACATGGGTCCATTGTATGAAGCAAAATTAGCTTATAGTGCTGTTTCAGTACTACGGCATCCTCTAAATGCTGACTGCAACTATTGCATATGGTAAAATTTGAATAGAGGTTTCACTACAGCATCCTTAAGCCTACAACCTGTGGTATCTATCTATCTATCTATCTATCTATCTATCTATCTATCTATCTATCTATCTATCTATCTCTATATATATACTGTATATATATATATATATATATATATATATATATATATATATATATATATATTATAGTGTAGAGGACACCTTGTCACTTCATTATGACATCTGAGAGTAGCCATCAACCAACATACATACACAAACACATACTGGTAAGAATCTTCCTATAACAGTTATTCATGACCATTCTCGGTACTTATACTGTATGACAAAATCTAGCACTGTCCTTTAATTGTCCTTTTGATGCCCTTTATCTATTGTTTCTCCACATACAGTTCACAAACTTACAATGTGTTGTCATCACAGACTTTAGATGCTTGTGGTTGTGTGTTACAATGACAGACTTCTTCAGTACATCATCTGCAGCACTAAGCCACTAAATTCCATTGACATAGATTGTTTCAGCCCCTCTAGTCCCATCAATGAAAGGAGATAAACCCCAGAAATGCTCCTCTTATATATCTGATGAGCAGCTGAAGAGGTGATAGGTGGACTGACTAAATCAATATTTAATCACCCTGTGTGTATGCTGACCTGAGACCTAAGAAATTGGGCATTAGAGCACAGGGCAATAAATGGAGGATGAGTTAGTAGGATGAAGAAACAAAGAGTGAAATGAAGGAACAACTCTCTCTGTTGCCTTAGTCTCTGTTGACCGTTTCTGGTGCTAGAACAATGCCCTGAAACCAAACTCTACAACACATAAACCTGATTAAATCTGCTTTAAAGTCCACAGATCAATAAATCGAAGTGTTTTTCATTACGAGTGTAATAAATATGAAACTTACAGTCAGCCGTGGCACAAAGCTAATAACAAACTAGGTAAAAATCTGAAAGCATAAATGCTAATGTACTGTTTCACTTTGTTAATTTGTGTCTGTCTCAATATGTACTGTATGAACTGTATCTTGATGGTGTTTTAATAGATAATGGGAGGCCAGGTGCCTTTTTAAACAAATAAATATTTCACTACTGTCGAATATGTTAAGGTCAAATATAAAAGTCTAATATAAAAGTGAAATCTATTGACATTTTTATTCAACTGTATTCTACATGTCTTTAACACTTTCATGTTAGATACTGAGGAATGAAAGCTCATTGGGTTAACTAAATACAGCTGCTGCTGGTGTTGCTACAGAGCTAATGTTAATACACTTGAGGTGCCCATATTATGCAAAAATAATTTTTGTATATAGACTGTATATGACTCTCTGGTGCATGTAGAGACACTAAGTATGTTAGAAATACACTCCTTCCTTTATTTATATTTTCCTGTTTTGTGCAAACTAGTTCTTAAATTGAACATGCGAAGTTTGTGCTGGAAATATTCTTGAGTCTCATTGACCCAATCCCAGCTCACGCTTGATCCTAACACTGCCCATGACAACTTTAGCTGAAACCGGCAGTTTGGCATTGTTTTTCCTTGCTACAGCAAACTCACTCTGCAAACAACAAAACAGTAGCAGCAGTGCGCAAAGTATGGACACTGCTCACTCGTTAGAGTCTCTTCTTTCCCCATCCTCTCAGGATCTGTACAAACTGAATTTATTTGTTTTTACCGGAGCAAACAAACCAATAAAAGTGTGCACTGTGTGTGTGTGTGTGTGTGTGTGTGTGTGTGCGCGCGTGGGCGAAGTTCTGACTATTTTTGGCTGCTGGATTCATTTATAGACTGAAGCTAAAAGATGGACTTATTCTGATTGTCTGCTATCTATACGTGGGTGTTAGTCAAAGTCAAACTAGCAGAGTGGAGTGGCTGAAATGAAAAAACAGATCATTGCACAGAACAGTTTGTGATTTTTCACAAGTCCATTTAAAGTCTGACTAAAACTAAAGCAAAGTTTCCTAAAGTCTGATTAAATCATTTTCCACCACGACCAAGGGTGTTCCATTGTGTTGGTCTATAGTATCCTTCTCTCATTTTTCTTACAACTGGGATGCAGTCATAACAAAAATTATATAAATTTCTATGCCTGTTTTTTTTCCTCAAGGGTCAACAAAAAACAAGTAGTACACACAGTAGTGTACACTGTAGCACAAAAAAGTTTCCACATAGTTCCATAAAGAAAGAAAGAAATATACTGTACAAAAAAGGACTTAGACATTAACGGAAAATAATCTTGGGCAACACATGATGGAAGCAGAAAAGAAAAAACTTTTTTTAGCATCATTTATGCCAGGAGACAAACTTTCACTGGAATGACGGACTGCCATTTTGGAACATAGTATTAATTTCTCCTAACACATCCAAGTTTGGATCTCACCCATGCACCCACACAAACTCAAATGAATACTTTCAAAGTCAATATCTGTTGCTGTGAAAAGCCTACAACGTGTCGTGTTGTCATGTCTTAACAAAAGTTGTGGTTTATGGACACTCTGACCCCACACAGCTCTTTGGCTCCTTGGTTTAAGGTGAAGCCCAACTCAACCACAACCTCCAGGCACACATAATGAAATAGATATGAGAATGTATTTTTCTATAACAGAAACTTCTCCCTGTAGATTCTTGAAAGCAGGAATGTGTGAGTGACAGCAGGTCATTGCAACCTGCAGGTCCTGTGGCAAAACACTGATGGGTGTAAAGCTGGTTAATAACGGTGAAGGCTATTTACATGTACATGTAGTAATTTAGCAGACACCTTTATCCAAAGCAACTTACAAGTGAGATGTAAGATACAAGATACAAGGCAAAGGCCGGCTAAGCTATACGATGCAACCACCTTTTCCAGTGCACCACGAGCTATAGCAAAGAATTATAGTTAACTCCGTTCCTGTGTTTTGCCAGAGCCACATCAGATAAAACATCTTCTTGAAAGAGCCTTACAAAGACTGCAATTGAGGCTCAAGCTTCACATATGCTGTATGTGAACTGTAAGTGTCTAAATGTGTCCAAATTTCTGAGAGTTGTATTTTCTGTCATAAAGTAAAAAAAAAAACACTTACAAGGGTAGCAGGGTTTCCATGGAGACTAGCTTTAATCGGTGGAATACCTGACGTTTCACTACAGTCTTTTGTGACTTCCAATTCCTGCCATTCTCAATTAATTCAGAGAGAGAGAGTGTGTGAGAGATGCAGAGAGAAAACTGCACAGATGGAAATAGTACACAGAAAACCGACTTTTACTATTTCTACTGTTGTCTGAAAACTTTCATTCAGGGCTAGCAGGTTGGATTTGTCATGCAAGACGCCAATAGAAAACATGAACATTCAATTTGAGAAATTCAAAAGACTGGTCCTTGTGCTACAGCTACTGGTTCATATGTTACGTACAGAAACATTTATTAGCTTGAGGACATTTGTTGCTGACATTTGTATTACAGTTTCTTAGTTAGGTGGTTTGAAAGTCTATGTCATAAATACAACATTGTGCTTCCCAGTGTGGCCAACAAACCTTCTGTTTGGGAAATAAACTGTTCTAATGATGTCTTTAGAGCATCTATATTTTATATTTGTTTGATTTATGTATATGTTATGTTATGGTATATTTCTATTTTGGCATTTAAGAATAATAGACAAGAAATAGAAGAATAAGAAAAAACAAACAAACATCTGAATACTGCTGAGACCTGAGAGTGAGACCTGAGACTCAGCAGAGCTGCACGATCCTGGTTTAACTGAGAAACACCAATTTACCTTTTTGTTTGCAAATGAAATTCAAATATCTTACGATTTTGTTTCTAATAAAAAACTAGAGCAGTGGATTAGGCTAACACTATATTTAATAAGGTAGAGATGTGAGGCATACATGCCATATGAGAAAGGTAAAGTTTTAAGCTCATTTTGTAGTTAATGCAGTGTGTTCCACTGATTTGGCCCACTCATATTGATGCAGCAGCTGAGGTTCTGGCACAAAGTCACTGGAGGCCAGAACTGCTGCATGCTTGTTGTGGAAGGCTGCACAAACCATCTTAAGTGCCCTTAAACACCCACAATTATGTAACTGCGGACACTCCGCTTACTTAGTGCATGCCTCGGCTCACCTAGTACATACCTTAACAAAAGTTGTGGTTTATGGACACTCTGACCCCACACAGCTCTTTGGCTCCTTGGTTTAAGGTGAAGCCTGACCCAACCACAACCTCCAGACAGCCACCCTGACATTATCCTGTAGGATACTTTGATAGACTTGTTCCTCTTTATGATGACAAGCTGTACAGGCCCACAGGCAACAAAGGGGCCCTTGCCTCACAGCAAAAAAGGCTTGGGTTCAAATCCATGGGATGCGTTTGCGAGTTCTCCCTGTATCTGCATGGGTACTTTGGCTTCCTCCCACCATCCAAAGACATGCGTGTTAGGGTTTTGGTGACTCTAAATTGCCCGTAGGTGTGAATGTTTGTTTCTACATTATACTGTATGTTGGTCCTGTGATAGACTGGTGACATGTCCAGGGTGCACCCGGCCTCCTGCCATATGACAGTTGGTGATTAGGAAATAGATGGATGGAACATAGAACTATACATAGATGGTCAGAAATATTTAATTAAGCGAACCTTAGCAAGTTTCATCTTTTGCAGATGCTTTCAAAGCCGTCTACAAGCGTCTGTTAGAATTCTGCTTGAATATTTGACCACTGTTCTTGGCTGAGTTTGTTTTTCTGGAACAAATGAGCACGTTCCACAAAAGTTCGTTAGGGTTGAGTTTAGAACTTTGGGAAGGCCATTCCAAAAGGCTATTTATCTATGTTTGTTTGACAGTTTGGGTCTTCTTTCAGAACTTGGCAAAGTGGCTGTACCTCCCAGTGACTTGTATTTATGTACAATAGTTTGAAATGATCATCTAACTAATCATCATCAAGTGAAAATTAATAGGTGAGCCACAACTGAATCCGACATCCCTGTACACTAAACACAGCGGATACCCAAGACTTGTATTTACTTGTTTTTTTATTATCTTATTGATTTTGATTCAAGATTCTAAAAACTTGATTAATCCCAGAGGGAAATTGTTTTCCTCACTACAGTTTTTCTTGCTTTTTTAAAATTGTTTAAAGAGATCTTATCTATAACTTTTGACTTTTTATATACCATTGTGTTTTATGTTTCTGTTTGTATTGTGGATGCCCTGCACTTTTAGAAAATACAAAATTAATTTACCTTTGGGTATAAATAAAGTAATGTGACTTTTTGCTGACTTCGATAATTGCGTTTACAATGTTGATTGAAGCTCAAATGTCGTCAACATTTAGCCAATTGTGCTGCTACAGTATGTCCTTCTGCCTCATCTATGTGTAGTAGAAGGAGCTGGGACTCATAGCATTGTTGCTGTACAACCTGTCTACCTTCTGATCTATAGCCACCCATAATAAGGTAGCTAGAAGGTGTAGTATAAGCTGTATGTTCAATTTCATTTTATTTGTATAGCACCAAATCATAACAGAAGTCATCTCAAGGCACTTTACAGTGTAAGATTTAAGACCTTACAAAATAAATGTTCTACAATTGTTCTAAGTCAGCAAAACATCAGTTCAAAGAAATATTGTCATGACAAGTGTACAGTTCATCCAGAAATAATTCGCAGTGCTTAGCTTTTTCCACATTTTATGTTACAGCCTTTTTTCAAAATTGATGAATTTGTTTAATTAAATTTTGAAATAAAGCTGTAACATAAATTTAGGAAAAAGTTGAATACATTCTGGATGCACTGAATATGTCTTTTCTTTTGTCCTGTCTTCTGATGGCTCTTTTTCTATTTTCTTCCTTTCTATTTCTGTCTGTTCATTGCTCCACACTGCATGTAGCCCCAGATGTCCATTCACTGGCAGGTCATTACATTACCATGAGTTTCCTAATAAGCCCATTAGCTGCTTCAGGCCATCTCTTCCTTCCTTGCTCGCCAATCTTTCTCTTTGTTCTGCTCTACTCCTCCTCCATCTGAATGTTTTCTTCAGTTACGCTGTCACTCAAGTTTATATTAACTAGCTTGCTCTTGCTCCTGATTTACTGCTGCGTACATCAGCATTAGCCAAAACATTAGCACGTGTTGCTGCTAACAGCTGATACTACAGCCTATGCTGACCTAACCTGACTTGGCTGTAAATTTTCCAGCCACATGACTGGTTAGCACAGCGCTATTATCATTGGCTTTTCATGTCAAAAAAAGTTTTATCAAAGAAAGGTTATTTACAATTGATATTTGTATTGTTTTATCGCCCAGTAGGAAGGCATTATTCCTTTAATCATGAGCAAGCTTTGTCACTGTAATATGTCATCCTCATGAATGCAAACTACAAGAATAAGCTAATTCCATTGGAATGAGACACGCATTGTATGCTGTTCTCTTAATACAACCATGATGTGCATTTGATGTCACAGTCATTCAATGTAATTTCTTGCTTTTGAGGCAGCTTGTATGCAGATGATATATTCATCCTCAATTCTTATCACATCTTTGTGTGTTAGGTTCAGAATGGCATAAAATTTGCACAGAAATCTGTGGAAAACTTTCTGTTTTTTCTCTGAAATGAACAGCTGTTAGCATTAAGCTTCGACCTTTGCCAAATCATAATATCAAGCCTTGTAGAAGAAATTTTTTTTAAAGAGCATTCAACATATGAATAAATATATTTTGAAGTTAGAATGTTTAGAGATGCTCTGCAGAAAACACTAGGCATTTCTGTAAATGTAAATGTAAAAACGAGTTTCTGTTTTAAGGTTGTAAAGTTTGATGAGAAGGATGAAATTGCCCACTTAAGGTAGTAGCAGGTCTTAAATGTGGGTATTTTTGGTACTCTTTTAATAACTCATATACAGTCCTTTACTTTCAGAGCTGTAGATCCAGTGCTTTCTTTTTTTATTTTTTTAAATCACACATAAGCAAAATAATATGCATGGTACCATAACTAATGCACAAAAAATAAATCACACAACTCCCCCATCTGTGAGGCTAATGAGGGTGAGTTATGTGATCAGTTTAAATGTTGTGGAGAAGTTTTGGACTCCTACACATAGACCCTGTTATACAACAGTTAACTCCAACCACGCAGGGAGACTGGCCAACAACCATTCTGAAGGCCCCTATCTATAACTGCAGTGAATAATGGTGGTGGTGGTGGGGGGGTCTCGTCAGATAATGATCGACAATGCAAAGTGCAAAGAAGCACTAGATTTAGACTGAAATCATGTTGCTCAACAAACTCTTTGTTTACTAAAAACAAGGATTTAAGATCAAAATGAATATGAGATGAAAATTCTGGATTTCAGCTTTTATGTGATCCTTTAACTGTATGTACATCTCGATATGTAAAACAACACAGAATATAGAACCTTTGGTATCAGATGACCCAAATTTTGAGTGAGCAAAAGAACTGTAACGGATAGTACTTGCTTTAGTTTTGTTAAGAACACCTCAGCAGCCATCTTCCATCATGCTCTCTGGTTTGGTGGCATCTCCTCATGGAATAAATGAAAAGGAAGAGCACGGCAGGGTTCATACAATGAATTCATATATGAAGATTTTATTTCTCAGTATGAACATTTCCATACTGACTGGTGTAGCTGGAAAACAAAAAAGATATTTAATAAAATAAATGATTTTAAAATTTTTATAACAATACAAAGTAAAACCACATCAGAGAGCATGAGAGATGTCTGCTGGTTAATTTCTGATGGTAAACCTTCTGTAAAAGCTGTAGTGTCATGTATGTGCTATGTTAAAACCAAAGGTAGTTTGATGATTAATTATCAACAAGAAGAAACACCTCCTGATGAACTGTCAATGAGGTGTGGAAGAAATAAAATCTCTGACTAAATTTCCACTTGACCTATAGCTCTGTTATGTATGGAATATGAAACTATGTCTGTCAAACAAAAAGAGTTTCAGTTAGCAATAACCACTGTGACTGTTAAACTTCTCTCAACAATTCTCACAATCTCCAGAGAAGAACTTTAAATGACCAAAAAAATACTGCCATGGCCCCCACTGGACGTGTGACATACTTTAGTTTAAATAAAGATTTACTAAAGAAGTCATTTATAGGCCTATGTTTTGTCTGTTAGGAGGACATGGGTGTTTGTTCTGTAAGAGTATGTATTTTTGGTTTAAATGTTATATTTGGATGCTGTATAATAATAATAACATTATAAACTTTGTAAATGTATTGATGCATATTTGAATAAAGTTAATTGAAAAGTATAACAAATTGTTTTAAAACAAAAAAGGTTAATGATACATAAAATAAATCAGGAAAAAATAAATGAAATTAATATTTGGTTTCAAATCCCTTGTTTGCAATAACCGCATCAAGCCAGAGCTTGTAGTAACAGATCATTTCTTCAGCCACACTTCAGCCTTTCCATCACGTGGGTAAAAGTTAATCTTGATCTAATCAGTATGTAAAACTTTTTTCAAACAATATTGTGGATCAACACTCCAACATTTATGAATTTTTGATTCTGATGACATTGACAGTTGCATTTGTTTTTCTTTGAACATTAAAGGAACACTGAAAACACATCAGATCTCAATTTAGTGGATATCTATACTGATATAACCTGGGTAATGTGCTAGGAATGAAAGGATACCACATCATTTGATGGAAATGAAAAGTATTAACCTACAGATAGCTGAAAGTCAGCGGGAAAATCAAAGTGAAAAAATTATGCAGCACGTTAGTCCATTTTGCAGAAGTTTTACTGCAACAACTTAAAATGCTACTCAGTATTTTCAATAGCCCCAACATGCTTGTATATATGCCAGACGAAGCTCGGTCATGCTCCTAGTGAGACAACGGATGGTGTGCAGGGATGACAGGAGAAGCAGGGAATCAAACCTCCAACCCCAGATTGTCAAGCAAATAAAATCTAAATTTCCCTTTCATCTGTAAATCCTTGCATCGTTATCTTGGAATACGGCCGTGCCATCACGGAAGAAAAAAATCAATTGATGGAAAAATCTGGTCATTCAGTATATTCAGGTAGTCAGCTGGCTTCATTCTTTGAGCACATAAGCTTTACACTCAAAACCATTTGCTGAAAAAACAACTTTTGCCCTCAGACATCACACACACAAGCCCTCAAAAGCACACACAGTTACAGCATAGTCTTACACACTGCAATACATTCAAAACAATATTTCCAAATTTATGTAACATATGTATACATTGGCACATTTTTATTCATTCGTGTACTACACAGTACAACACTCACACACACAAAAAATAACTATTCCAAGACTGCTTGTCTCCTTGCCCTTCCCTTTCCTTGTTCTGCTTCTCCACCTCCTCCTCTTTTCCTTTCTTGGCCTATTCCATCATTTCTCTGTGTGTCCAATGGTCCAAAACTCAATGAACTGATTCAGATCCTTTAATCTATCTATTGAAGGATCTGATTGATGTGTTTTCAATTGTCACTATTGGTGTTTTCACCTGGGGAATATTGTGCTAATTGAGCTGAAGCTGTGCTGACTTGAGTGAACATGCTAGTACTTTCAAAATGACCACATGGTGTACGCAATAAGAAATTAGAAGATTTGTGTGTTGAGGTCTACAGTGACAGCTCAACAAATCTGACTGCGTTTAGAGTTTAGTGAATTGGGTGTTCTTTTTGCACTTTTTGCAATCGAAAAAACATTCACATTTACATTTAGTCATTTGGCAGACACTTACAAGGTACAAGGCAAAGACAGGGCAAGCATAAGGAGGTCTTGCCTAAGCACCCCTACTAGAGAAAGGCCACAGCTACCAGGAGATTCAAATCCCAGTTACCTGCATGGAGGGCAGCAATGTTACCACTAAACTATCCAGCCGCAAAAATATAGCATATATAAAAATATAAACTGATAAGTGTAGTGTACTGTATATCACATTCCAAATCTGTAAATATGTGACTGAATGTGAATGAGCAGCAGCAGCAGCAGATGACAACATGAGCTAACACTACAGTAGCTTTCTCTCTGTCTCTTGTTGACATACACACATTAACACACTGTCCTGTTTGCACATGTGAAGCACACAATCAAGGTGCAGGAGAACCACACTGTAATTTCCTTGAGGGGGTCATGTGGTCGTCCAGCAGGATTTGTGCAATGACTCATAGGCATTTGTCTCATGAAAGCAACCTAATTCAAATATCAGAGAAGAAACTGAGGCCTCGACTGCAATGGCTATAATTAGAAACCAGCAGGGCTGTGTCCCCTACTGAAGTCATTTGAATGAGTAGTAACAGATATGCGATACTTACAATACATATTGATTTATTGATGAAAAATTCAACATATGAACAACCATTTAATCATGCTGATCTTTACAAGGATTGCCCAGGGACAATATGCTGCTACAAATCATATTAGTAACATTCCACTCAGTATAACATTTGTCGTATTATACTGAAGGAATTTTCTTTACCCTGTTATTTCTCTGTGCTCCATAATGGGATAACTATGTTCTCTAAAGCAGAGGATTCATGTGTGTAATGGCTGGCTGAAACCATTTCTTTTCTTTGTTTGTAAGCTGATTTTTCATAAATTTCCTACATTTTTAACACTTTCCCAACACATATTTATTATAACGTAGATGCACATTAAAAGGCATCATTTCCTGCTGGATACCTTGTGAATCCCCTGGGGATCAGCATATTTTTATCTTAATCTATGAATAACAGGGGTTTAAGAGGGTTTTTTTTTTTAAAACCAAGGCAGAAACAAACCTCACAGCCTTCTGCGAAATTGTTGCAGTTTTCTCTTTTCGCACCAAATAAACAACAACTACAAAAATAAGCTTGGCTTTTTAAAAGTTTTTATCTTGCGCACAGTATCAAATCAAACGTAAGAATGTAGAGGGGTAAGCTAGTAAAGTAGCATCTTACCTGTTCTCCTGGCTGCTCTGTGTGGAGGAGCTGAGTTTTACCCTCAGTCACAGAGGGGAAACACAAACACAAACCTAACTGTATTTTTAGATTCACTATTCTCACTCACTGCTCTTTTGAAGTGCTGATAAAATGTATCCATGTGAGTCATTTGCACTGACGCATCTAAATACATTTGCACATAAAATGCAGTAATTTACAGGTGCATATTCATATTAAATGCAGCGAAAGATGCAGATGTGACTTAAGGAATGACATCGGCTGATGCTAATTAATCAAAAATGACAAAAATTGCCCTAATTAATCGGCTGGGTGATCAATCGGTTGACCACTACTTTAAGTAATGCTCACCCCAATCTAGATGGTGAGTGTGCATCCATCATCCTAACCTAAGTGCTTTTCCTCTTAAGAGTGTTAAACCTTATTTCAGCTGTCTGTGAGCAACAAGTGGGGTGCAAGGGGGGGGGGGACAGGTTGCCAGTCTATCACAAGGTTGACAAATAGAGACAATCACTCATACTCACATTCACACCAATGGGCAATTTAGAGCAACCAGTTAACCCTAACCCTAACCTAACCTAACCTAACCTAACCTAACCTAACCTAACCTAACCTAACCTAAATGCATGTCTTTGGATGGTGGGAGGAACATAGAGTACCTGGATAAAACATGCAAATTCTGGGTGCACGAAAACCTATGACTTGCCTATCTGTGCAGGCTTTATGCTAATAAACGTTCAGTGTGAAACCAGGTTACAAATGGCTTTCTTGAGTAAGCCATTTCATAACTTTCACATAAACGGGAAACCTGGTTAGTACATGTACCATTAGCTTTCATGGTTATAAAGGCTGTAATCATTGAGAAATCTCACCTCTGGATGTCACAGAATGACACGCTGCTCTGTTCAAAGTTCAGCCATTAAGATGACAATTCTCCACTACTTGTATGGGGACAGACGAAGGTCTGACTGTTCTGGATACACACATTTGATCTGCTGATGATGACGGATAATGAACTCTGCTCTCACAATAGTCACTGTTTTATTGAACTGAATCACAGTCACCCACAGGTGCCAATTCAATTTGCATGGTCCTGTCTGAACATGATGAAGGAAAAAAAAAGTGGCCTTTATAACCTCTGAATTTCAGCATACTTTGGGCATACTCTAACTCCAGTGATTCTTGCATCTTTCCATCCTCACAGCGCATGCTGCAATAGCTCAGCTTCGAAGTGAAAGCATGAAAAATAATTTTGTATTGTTATTGTGTGGGGACATCATGATAGATAGCAAATTACTGAGCTTGCAACCTCTGCATGCTGTGAAATACTTTCACACAGGAAATTAAAACTTAGCTGAAATGATTGATGGCTCAGTAGTCCAAAACTGCCAGGTTTAGCAAATCAAACATGAATGCATGTAATTAATTCAAACTAATACAGTTATCATACATTGTGTTCAGCATGTTGATAATTACAGTTACATTCAGCTTTGTTTAAACAACATGTTATATAAAATCCACTTCTTGGTTATTTTTGTACAAATACATCACTCTCTGGTGTATGTAGACACACACCAAGTATGTTCTTTGTTTTACAAGCTCTTTTCACATATGCACTCTATATCAGGAAAATCAGGTCTGGACATTATGCAGAGTTGTGCGTGGTGGTCACTGTGTTTGCTGAAGGCACGACATGACACATTAAGTACATCACACAGAAATCAAATGTGTTATATATATGTATAACCTCTATATATATATATATATATATATATATATATATATATATATATATATATATATATATATATATATATATATATATATATATACATATATATATACTTATACATATATATACATCCTGAAGGAAAGAAGCACGATCCAGCAACAGCAAGCCTGGTTTTTAACCCTCAAACTTTCTGGCTAAAAGCAAATGCCCACTCGCTTGCTGTGAACACTGAACTATTATCTACTGTGTTCACGCCTGGGCTCACACGGATATTAGGCAGACTTTGTATTAGGGAGCTTGAAGGATAAAGTCAGGGTAATCTCAGGGCTAATTAACTTGAACCTTTTAAATGCAGCTCACCTGGGTGAATCTGGAGTTCAGAGTTCCAGTGCATGTGTGAAAACAGCTATATTTTTTTATTTTGTGGTAACCAGTCCTTGAATGGTGGATTCAAAATTCATGTTTAAAATTATTTATTGTCTTATGGATCCAGTCTCTTCCCATGCTCAGCTCAAACACTGCCCATGACAACCTTGGCTGAAAACATGCACTCTGCCATTGTTTTGCCTTTCTACAGCAGAATCGTTCTGAAAACAGCAAAACAGCAGTCTGCAAACCACAGATTCACTTACATTGTTGGATGTCTCAGTGTATCCCTACTAATTTCCAGTGATTTTCAAAATTACTATTATTTGGATGAACACAGAAGTCTCTCTTCTTCCTCCCATCAGAAGTGAAGCTGAATCTGTGACCATAATCCTGATGATCATGCAGTTCTTAAAAGGGATCAACTGTGTTTGAGTCAACATCATTTCTTAAATGAGTAAAACTATCAAAAGCACATCACGGTTCATTCACAAGTAATGTTCTAGAAGCAATGTATATCCAGCATGTGGTCTATATGTGATTTACAATTACATGTTAAATGTTATGTTGCCAATACTGGGAACTGGTTAAAATGCACACTGGAACATTTTCAAGGTCGTTGTTTTTTTTTTAGTTCTGTTCAGTTTAAATAGACAAAGGCATTTTAAGGATGAGGCCCCCTTCTCACCAATATTGCAGGGTTTCTGTATAAAAAGGGGTTGAGCCCTTGTTCTTCCAGCAAACAGAACTGAAGTGAACTGACTGTCCCCATTGATAAGCCTCATTACTGAGTAACCGATCTAGCCACTTAGGTAAATATAGGGCTGATATCCAATATAAAAAAATTCTGTCTCGATGTATCCCTACTAATTTCCAGAGCTTTTTTTAAAATTACTGCTACTAGTCCTACTACTAGATGTAAAACATGTGTATATAAAACTTAATGTAGAATAACAGGAAGAAGACAAAAAGAGATCACTATAGCTATAGCCTACAGCACATGTGAAGATGACTCATAGTTTTACTTCATTCAATTATAGAAATATTTTTTTATGCTATGAACTGACTGAACCCTCTACCACTGACATGGTAGAGGGTTAATGCAGCCATAGGTACATTTTTTTTTTCACATCACCACTGGACATCTGTGCTAGCACCAAGCAAGTATACACACAGGCACAACAAGACCGCAAGTTATCTGCACTCTTGCAGAAAATGCAAGAAAATGCCTGATAAATGGTACAAACACTAACCAGAGAAGGATGACATCACCATCATGTATGAGATGGCAACGCAGACGGATTATACCATTGGGGCTAATCAACCGGATCTCATATCCCAGAACAAGACGGAGAAAACGATGTCTGCTCCTATACGTTAAATTGCAAAAATATACAGATGTAGAGATTAGAATTTTGTGGATGTGGAACACGAAGACCAAGCTAATTCAGATCATGGTAGGGGCACTACGAACTATGAAGATTGGGTTCCAAAAGTACACTGAGCAACTCCCAGGCAAAACCCACTCCAAACTGATACAAAGGATAGCTCTTTTCACATTCAAGTTTCTGTCCATAGGATAGTGGTTAAGTGACAGAGGGCCATGATAGGACCTAGGCTAACAATGAAAAGCTACCAGGATTGGTTTAGATCCTGACACAAATGTCTACAAATGCCAGAAAATTGGACTATGTGTTAAACTGATCATACAACAGTGTGAAATATGTAAATAAGTCGGTGTTGTCATGTATTGCTTCATTTTACCAGCAGTCTAAAAATTATTAAACTTCTGAGGTTTAGATTCTTACATGTTACCATTACTTGGTTCCTGGGTGGGTTCCCAGTATTTCAATGTAGCCCATATAGTCCTGTCAATGAGATCATGGCATTAATTCTGTTTTTTACTTTGCCAGGTATAGGCTGTGTGCCAGTCCAGTGATTTACATTGCAACTCTGTGTGTGTGAATGCATCATTTGCATTATTATTATTATTACTATTTTTATTTTTTTTATACATTTAAAAAAATCTGTTTAGCATTTCTGCAGCATTTTCATTTTAGAATGAATAAATACATGGTTCAAAACCAGACTACAGGCTTGGCTACACCTCATAAAAACAAAAAGCAAAATCACCTCAAAATTGAATCCAGATTCATGGACAATGTATAAAAGTGTTTATTTAAAGATAATTAGAACTCACTGTAGTTATCACGCAGTTATGTGTTTTAACCCAATGAAATGTTACAAGAAGCTTCTACTATGTCTATGATCTGGCACATTTCTGATCAGCATGTAAGCTGTGACTCACACATCACTGCAAGCTCAACCATCTGGTCAGGAGGGGCAACCCCTCTGTCTTTGGACTCTGACACACACGCACGCACGTGCGCGCACACACACACACACACACACACACACACACACACACACACACACACACACAGGTCTAGGGCTTAGAAAGCCTGAGTTTTGTACAGCCTGTCTCTGAAATTGGTTTCCATTAGCTCCAATGTGATTATTAACTTTCCAGTGATTCAGCAGCATAGTCAGAGATACAGTGACGTCAAGCAGTGCCCTTGACAGAGACACAGTGCCAAATCACCTGCTGAGGAGTTCAACAAGTGTGTGTGTGTGTGTGTGTGTGCACACAGGGAGACAGATACAGGGAGACAATGACATTATGTGTGTGTCCTGAGAAAAAGAGGAGTCTACTTACTGCACAGAGCAATGATGTGGCTGCTGTCTTCGTGGACAAATTTCTTAGTCACTGCCTCCTCCATAATCTGCTTCACCTGCACACAAAAGACTCAGTGTCATTGTCTGTATTGCTTCTGTCTACATAAAAAGTTGAATAGAGACAGCAGTCATCACTATTATCACAATCCAAGTACAACATCAGTTTTGCATATGATAATATCACAGGAAATAATTAAACACAATTCAGCAACAGCACAGTAATTATCAGTTTTTAGTTTTAAAATGTTGCTCTTCTTTTGTGCCTACTAAGTAGACAGTCAGACTGTACTAAGGGAGAATTCAAGGAGACACCATAACGTCGCCCACACTGTTAAATTGACATGTGATTTCTGGGAAGCGCAGAGCAGAAACAATACAGCAATTACAACTTTACACCAAAGACAGAGATAAAAAACAAGTATTACCAAGCCAATACCCAGTGATGCTGCAAGGTTCATTATTCTCCGCAATGTTCATTTAATTGGATATAAAGTGAAAAACGGTTTACACCCAAGGCAAAGAGATGATGGCCAAAAAAGCAGATGAATTCTGGTAAATATGAAAGTATCCAGTAGCTGAAGCTACACAAAATCTCAGTGGTGAATACAATACAGAGGGTTCATCCTGTGAAGAGTTTGAAAGTGATCAGTACATTGTATGACTAAAAGGCAACAGAATTTTGATCAAGTTGCCAGGAGAAAGGCTCAGGAGGGGTGTAACACTTCTTAATAGCCACAATTTGGTTCAGACCTTGATTTTTAAACCATGGCTTGGTTTTGTTTTTGTTTCTTTGAGTTAGGGACTTTCAAAACCCAAATGCCCTACACTTTGTACTGTTCCTCAATGCAGCGTACCACACCTGTAGCTCAAAAGCAGCTCATGACTGCCTTCTACATATACAAAATGTTACTTAACTTGAAGCCTGTGCACAAAAGTGGTCCTTTTCTGACAATAAACACCCAATTTTCAGAATTTTGTCTCTAATCTGAAGACGTCAGGATGCAGAAGACAGCAGGTTGGGCATAAAATGCAAGCCAAGACGATGGACATCTGTGTTGATTTGATCATTGCTGTTGCACTGGTATGACATTGGCTGTTTAAGGAGAACCACCAGCAATAGCTTAGGTCTGGGACTATAAAGTCTTGCATTGTAACTTTTTCCAGCCACATGATTGGTTAATGTAGCAATATTCTCATTATCATTGTTTTTTTTTTGTCTATCAAAACATGGATCTTGTGGAATACTAACAGCATTGTACATGGAAAACCAGCTAGACACTGCTAAAGATTCTTTGGATCTCTGTGTTTGTCTGTGGGTGATTTTAAAATCATTGGGATTTAAAAGATCAGGTAATGAATATTAGCAATAACTTATACATAAACATTAAATCAGAAACAGAAAACATTTTGCTGTAGAATGGGATTTATCTGAATAGAGAAACACAAATTATTCTTAAAAGAATTATCGTGTCTTCTTTAAACAATATGACAGTTACTAATAACATCTCTGACAGTCTCCCCTGAACATCTGCACCACTGGCTCCCAATTAATATCACAGCATCCTGGAAACATTCAGATGAGTCTTTCTGCTATCTACTTTGTCTCTGGGGGGAAAAAAGGAGTTCAGCAACACTAACAAAGTCTGGTATTCACTTGTCTAAGTTGGCTCTCTCTGTAGAGTTAATTGTCGTCAGTAATTAATCAGGAACCTGTCTGACACCTCTGCCTTGTTTGGGTCTAATTGATAAACAGGAAGTATATAATTGCTTGGTTGTGTGATGAGGAAGCTCTAACTACAGTATCACTCAGTTCAAACTTTTCCCTGTATTATGGAGGTGTGAGAGGGTTGTAGATAATTAAATGTTTTCATAGTAGTGAGCTAAACCACCTTTTTTTCTTGATCCAGTAAAAACAACACCAGACACACCAAACATGCCAATGACCCTTACTTTGATAAGAATTACTGCAGCAATCCTCAAATTAAGCTTTAACATAGTTAAAACTTGTCACACTTAGCCTCCCACACCCAAATTGGAAAACTGACCTTACTCTGAGTTTTTAAGTGGATTCTCAGATTTTCTGATTCTAAATCAAATGTAAATAAACCTACTCAGTATTAATCACACACTCAATCTTGTTCTTGACATATGGCATTGAAATTAAACATTTCAAAGTATTTCCCCAAAACTTTTTTTGCCCAACCATTTTAAATAACATTTGGATTTACTATAATGGACTTAAATGTACACAAAGATCCCACCGGTGGATGCTGATACTGGTAAATGCTTTCTTTTGCAATCTCTCTAAATCGCAAGATTTAGTTCGGTGAAACTTGGAAAGGAGGTGGCATTCCACTAATTTAGATGAATCAAACTTAGCACTGTAGCCAGCAGTCATAGAGTCATAGCTCTAAAAAATACACCTGATCCAGGTATTCAGCAGTGGGTAACAACAAGCAGAAAAGTTGCCCTAAAGGACTAAGATTGGACACCGACTGCACATGTGTCTTGGATTCCCTCCCAACATAGCTGCTCAGAGGTGTTTCATCAACACATCCATATAAGATCAGATCAATCTATCTTTACCAAAAGGCTATGTACCACAGGTTGCAAGCTTAAGGATGCTGTAGTCAAACCTCTACTCAAATTTTAAAACCATATGCAATAGTTGCAGTTAGGATTTAGAGGACATCGTAGAACAGAAACAACACTAACAGAAGTCACCAACAATCTTCTCCTAGCTTCATAGAATAGACTCATGTAGTGTCATTGGGATTAAATGAAAAGTTGGTTTAAAGCTTATCTATCACGTTTCCATTTTTTAATGTCAACAATGACACAAAAATTGGTTATGGATTTTTACAGGGTGCTGTGCAGGAACTTGCGTTGCATTTCCAAAATTTGGGCAACACATTTTTCTACACAGGTACAGATCAAAGGTGTTCTATTAAATTTAGGTCAGGCAAGCTTGGGGGCCAGTCAGTGGTATCAATTTCTTCATCCTCTGGAAACTGCCTGCATACTCTTACCACAGGAGTGTTGCCATCGTTGTGCACAACCCAATCCAATAGCAATAGGCTCCAAGGATTTCTATGTCTGTCACATGTGCTCAGGGTGAACCTGCCCTCATTGGGAAATTTACAGGGTGCCAGTGCCAAGATAAGAAGGGAAAAAATGTCAGTGGCCTCCACCTGTAAAAACATACCTGTTTTGGGGGTCATCTCACTGTTGCCTATATAGTCCACCTGTTGTTAAACAAAGTTTGCAAAAATTACGTTTCGTCGAATCTCAGGGACCCAATCCCTGCTCAGGCTCAGCGAAACACTGCCAACAACAAGCTAGCCACTTGCAGTCCAACTTTGTTTTTCCTGGCTGCAGCAGATTCATTTTGACCAGGATAAGGCCTTTACTTCGCATATAAAAGCAATATCTAGAATTGCCTTTTTTCACCCCTTAGGAATATTGCTAAAATTAGGGGCATCCTATCATCCTAAAACCTGTCCAAATATTTCTTACTTCTAGACTGGAAAACTATAATTCACTACATATGTCCCAGTAATTCCCTAAAAAGATCTTAATAAGTTTACCCGAATGCTGCAGTGAGAGTTCTGACTGGAATTAGCAAGAAAGATATTCCTCCCACATCAGCTTCTCTACTTACGCGCCCCATACTCTCAGAGTCCAGAGTCATAGTCCTCTCCTTGCCATATAGAGCAGTTGTCCCCAATATTTTTTGCGACACCGACTGGTTTAATGTCAGACAATATTTTCACAGACCGGCCTTTAAGGTGTAGCGGGTAAATACAATGAAAAATTTGATTTTTGCCGTTTAAAATTAGATTTTTGCCAATCAAAATTAAGTGGCGAAGCAGTTTTGAAGGCCTTATTAGAGAGCAGGTTGCGTATATTATGCAGAGCAGGCCCTGTGCATGGAAACAACCTGTCGCAATAAATCAATATTTCAAGTAGGACTCCTGGTCTTGTCTGTTAAACGCAGCTTTCTTTTTCTTTGATGTTGTAGGTTTTTCTTCTGTCTCCTCACTGGCTCTTTTACCCTGCGCAAAGAAACTTTCTAAAGACGTTTGTTTTTTGTTCATTTTGCTAGCTTGGGGGTTTCAATTTAGCGGTAATGTATTATGTGTTACAGGCTGGAGCAGCCCCTTTAAGAAGGTAGTGGCATGTAGGTAAGACATGTGACCGAGGCAAGCATCTTGAAATGCATCAAGATATCAATTAACCCACTGACCGGTGCCGCGGCCCGGGGGTTGGGGACCACTGATATAGAGGAGAGGAGAAGGTGCGTGTCATTAACTCTTCTTTCTACCATAGTTGTGCTTCTTCCTCGCTTTACCTTTCTGTGGGTATCTCTGGCCTCCGAGCTGTGTATTTCCAGTGTGTAATTTCTACTATCTATGAACCCCAGGGTTAGTGGTTTGATTCCTCCTGGCCATCTGTAGAGGTGTGCTTGGACAAGTCAATAAAAGGACGTAGTAGAACTGATATGTACTGTCTGGAAGCAGTCAAATCACAATTTCCCCAAGGGGATCAATAAAGTATTTCATTATTATTATTATTATTATTATTATTATTATTATTATTACCAGCCTGCCCAGTTTTTGCCTTTTGCTTCTTGTTCTTTTGTCTTTCCACTTACATTTTGTCATTTGGCAGATGCTTTTATCCAAAGTGACTTAAAAGTGAGACACAAGGTACATGGCAAAGGCAGGGTAAGTGTAAGGTGGTCTTGCCTAAGGGGAAAACAACACACACACACACACACACACACACACAGAGTTTATTTACTTTTATTAACCATTTGTCTGCGATTTGCCCAGGACATGACTCTAAAATAATATATACAGTAGTTAACATATGTTAAACGGCTGAATGGAGCTGGCCAACTTTAAAACACTTCTCAGAATCCTGAAACTAATGGTTTCTGGGAGGAAGAGTGGTAAGAGCACATTAGCCAACTGTCAGTTACATAAGGACACATTTGCCCTTCCCTTGATCTCATGTTCGTGACTGGGACAAACAACAGAAGATCAACACTGTGGTTCCTGTGGCTACAAAGGAGACCAGTTCTACTAACACTTATCAGATGTACACTCACTGGGTCTAAAAACACAGCAAAAATGGGAAATGCGGAATGGGACAATAGAGCGCTTTCTAGCTCACACCATTTGTGGTGTGTCTAGGCCACAATTTAGCATTATGCAAGATTATAACCAGAGCAGAAAATTGAGAAATCCAGTTGCCTGAGGTGAGTGATTTATTCTTAAAAAGTGCACTCGTCAGTTTGGTTTGGAATAAAATTAGTGGTTAAACTTTTAATCAAGAACCAGTACAAAATAAATCCAATTAAACATAATTAAACATTATCTGACCTGACCGATATTATAAGAGCCACAAGCTGACCAGTAGCCTATGCTAACTATAGTCAGCAGTCATCCATGACAGTAACATCAGATGGTGAGTGTAATTATGTGGTGCATGGGTCACCATAGGTACTCTAACGAGTCTGTAGCTATCAATCATTACGGTTTTCTATCTACCACAACATTAAAACCTGGGTAGTGTAGTCACTCATGTTAAAATTAATACTTATTTTGCAGGATGACATGTGAGTTTTTATTTGAGGGCAGTTATCTATTAATCCTTGCAATGGGGGTTTGATTCAATGCCTCCATTTGTGTCCTGTGGGTTTCAGTGTCTTGCACAGGGACACTGAGCCTTACAGGAGGTGTGTGTGTGGGCTAAACCAATAAGGTAAAAAAGGGCTATCAAAGTGCAGACCTTTGCCAAAATACTTGTGCAGCCAGTTCCTTGTGTAATGCAAAGAGACTAAGACGATCATATAATCATATAGCTACTGTCCACAATTCCAGCTGTAAATCAGCTGCATTCTCAATGTTGATGAATGATAATAAGACATGATAAAATTGTCCTTACTAAAGAAAAATGTCGGTAGGGTGGATAGCAGGTAATCTTTGCCTGCTCTTTTTCACCAATTGTAATCTGTTTTTGCGGTTTATTAGGTACGCAACCCAGTGCAAAACTCAGAACTACAGTATTATAATGAGGTGAACTCATTAGCTAGTTACACAAGGATTCATAATTTTATTCTAACAACATCATTCATATTTCTTTACTGTTGGTGGTCGCACCTTTGGCATCAATTTTGAATGTTGGCATATATGATTTTTTTTAATCTAAAAAAAAAAAAAAAAAAAAAAGACCGCTGTGGCTAGATTTTGATTCACGGCTGCTTAGGTTGACATCATCAGATTCCATTTACTAATTATAATACGGTTTGTACAAATAAACACTGGTGTGGTCCCTCTAATTTAGAGCCACAGCCACATTTACGGGTGGCTGTGGATCAATAGGTAGAGCAGTTGTCTGCCAATCATAGGATTGGTGGTTCGATTCCCGGCTGCCATGTCACATGCCAAAGTGTCCTTAGCATAGCAGCTCTGCCATCGGTGGGAGAGTGTGTGTGTGTGCGAATGGGTGATGAGATGCAGTGTAAAGTAAGGTAGAAAAGCGCTATATAAGTGCAGACCATTTAACATTTATCTAATGCAACATCATTTCAAGAACAGTTCACGTTGGCAATGTTGTCACAGTTTTCACTGTTCAGATTTTCTCTGATATTCTGTTCATGTTTGTCGTCCTGCTTTCCCTTTCCACAGACTGAGGAGCTGAAATATAATATGGTTCCATGCTAATCAGCGACTGTCAGGCCACAGCAGAGATACACAGTCATTAATGAGGTAATTATTCATGCCTTAGTAGGGTTAGTGGATGAGAGCTAGTGCTGTGGTGGCAGCCGACTTTGAAGGACGAGTTAGTGGACTCAATCTGTCTTTCCTTGTCTTGCACACACTTGCTGATTTGCTGCACCTTTCACACCAAAATGGATCTCCTAACATTTACTACTACTACATCTCTGCAATCATTTTCTCCCTCTTAAAACTGCCATATTCTGTGTCAAATCAATTTTTCCACTTTTTACATCAAGAAAATAGGGAAAATTAACATTTAACCTTAGAGTACAAACATCAAGTGGATATGAATGAGGTTTAGAGAGCATGCTTCGCTTACAATCTCTTAGGGCAAAATTCATAAAATAAGATCATGGCAGAAAGAAATGACTGAAAGAGATGTCTGAGGAGGATGTGACCAACATTGGGCTGCATAATGACAAAATATTTCTTTAGGGAAGAGGCAACGTAATCCTGATTAGCTACAAGTTGCAATGTCAACAGAAAGACATCAAAGCAGCACTGACCTATAATAAACATAGGAGACAATGTTACAAAAATGGAATTTTAGGACAGAAGTTTTCAGAGGATCTATGATCAAGAATTGATAATTTACATAAAGCTGGAAAGGGTTACAAAGTGATTTCAAAGACTTTAGAAATTTACTAGTCTACAGTTGGAAAAGAATCTACAAACGGAGACACTTTGGGACTGTGGCTACTCTACCAAGAAGTAGGCAGCCAGTCAAAATGACCCAAAGAGCACAACAAACACTTGAGGTAATGAGGTAAATAAGAAACCCTGAGTTTCAAAGATTTGAAGGCATCCTTGGAGCTGGGTAATATTTGTGTTCATGAGTCTACAGTAGGTAAAACATGAAACAAGCAGGCTATCTATGGCATGACCCCACAAAGGAAGCTGCTGCTCACTAAAATTTACATTCCTGAAGTTTGTCAAAGAGCATGTTGACACTCTACAGCAGTATTGGCAAAATGTTTTGTGGACTAATGAAACGATTAGAACTATTTGGAAAGAACACACAGCACTACATCTGGCATGAAAAGGTATTATCCCAACCGTCAAGTATGGTGGAGGAAACATCATGATTTTGGCCTGCTTTGATGCATCAGGCCCTGTGTCAGCTTTTAGTGATTGGGGGGAAAAGTAATTCACAAGTGTATCAAAAGATTCTTCAGGATAATGTGAGAATCTCTGTACATCAGCTGAAACTGTAGACGTTGGATGATGCAACAGGACAAATGACAGACCTAAAGCAGTTCTGCCAGGAAGAATTCCATGGGTTTACTACTTTTCCTTCAAGCTCGGGTCCTATATATATATATATATATATATATATATATATATATATATATATATATATATATATATATATATATATACACACACACACACACACAGTACTGTGCAAAAGGCACCATTTGCTTTGTTCTTTTATGAGCGTTTATGAACGTTGACCAGTATTTCAGCAGATTGATGCTGCCACCACTGTGTTTCACAGTGGGGATGGTGTGTTTGTGGTGATGTGCAGTGTTTGGTGTGCGCCAAACATAGTGTCTTGTCTGATGGCCACAAAGCACAGTTTTGGTCTCAACAGACCAAAGAACCCTCTTTCACATGCCTATTGGTAAATTTAATTGGTGATTTAACATGAGTTTTCTCATGTTTCTAACTTGACTTTTTCCTTGCCACTCTCCCATAAAGCTTTGACTAGTGAAGAGCTACAAAAAGCTTGTAACTCCCTCAGAGTAGTCATTGGTGTGTTGGTGTCTCTCACTAGTCTCCTTTTTGCACGGTTTGTGTGGAAGGCCTGTTCTAGGCAGATTTAGACATGTGCCATATTCCTTACAGAGATCCCCAGGATTTCACTGAACTCCTGGGGATGTTCAGTGCGTTGGAGATTTTTTTTTTGTATCCATCCCGACTTATGCTTTTCAGTTACCTGTTCTCTGAGTTGCTGGGAGTGTTCTTTTGTCTTCATGGTGTAATGGTAGCCAGGAATACTGAGTAACCAGTGACAGACACAAGTTTCTTTATACTGCACTCAGGTGATCCCCATTTCACTAATTGTGGGATTATTAGGACCATTAAACTTTCAAGGGGGCAAATATTCAAGGGGGCAAATATTTTTTTATAAGCACTGTATATACATTTCTCAGATATTTTTGATAAAAATTCACAACCAAAAAGTTGCATTACGCAACAAATTCCCTGTGCATAATCAGCACTAAAAATAGCAGTATGCTAGAATGCTGTCAAACTAATCATTTGTCGTATTGCACAACACCTTGTCTGCACATTTTTTATATGCCTCCTTTTGTGGGATAGGTATCATCAACAGCAGCAGCTTATCCTTGTATCACATCATTTCAGTTCCGTCCTGTCAGCTCTGCAGACTAGCTCGGAAGTTCTAATATTAGGAGTGGCCCCTGTGCCCTCCCTCTCAGTCACCTGTCATTATCACATTTGACGGAGCATATTTGAGACCTCATTAACCTCACAAAACCACAGTGCTTCTGAAGGAAAAGGGGCTTACTTTTACACCCTCTCATTTGTATAGCATTAGCAAAATAGCTAAGGTTCTGGCATTTATATTGTTGAACAAAATTGCAATAACCAAAACATGTATAAAATAGGTTTGACAAAAGTAAAATATCCCAAACTGACAGCCTGGAACTCTTGTATGTAACTCTTTCCCTTGGATAGACTGTCGTTTTGATTCTTCACTGGTGGTTGGAGACACCGTACTAGTTCACGCCATATTATTCTTTGTGAAGATAGTTTCATTTTCAATACAGGACAATTGTCACTGTTATCGCAAGTTTCTCTATAAAAACACAGCTTATGTACTTCTTGAGAGCAGAAGGTATGTAGAAACATTCTGATATAGTTCTTTTGCTTATTAAAAATGTTAACATGAACCTTTCGTCTTTGGATTGCTGCTGTGAAAAGAATCCTGCTATACAGATAAATAAAAACAAAAGCACCCTAATGGTAGCAGATTGATAGAGAACGGCACTTTTTGTTTAAAAAACAAGAGACAACCTGACACGACTGCCTCACTGCTGTGATATTAATCGCCAAATGATGCAATTTAACTTCTTCGGGAGCTGTTAAAGCTTTCAGTTGCCAAGCAATGCTGAGGTAACTGAGTGCTGCTTAAAGGGACAGGAAGCTTCAAAGCAGGAGCTTATGGGCTTTTTTTCAAACTGGTTTCTCTCAGTCCACTTTGGTATTGTGCTTTAAAATGCCAAAAGGCATCTCAATGACAAAGTGTTGACCAACTGTACCATACACAGTTTTAACAACATGCCATAAGTGCAATATAACAACCTGAAGTGATCTCACCCTAAAACCCAATAGCTCCACTGGTCTCCAAAAACAAAAATGTACTGAGCTCAATCTATATAAAGTTGTATTTCAATAGAAAGTGAGAAATGGGGAAATTAAATGACAAAAAACAAACAAACAAACAAGTAATTAGAACTTCTATAATTCAATTTTCAAATTCTACTCTGTAGAGGCCATTCGAATCACACAATATAGTTTTCTTTGAATGTTAACAACCAAGATATATAAAAAAATTATGTTTATGGCCAGAAGTGTGTTTGTAGATGCAGCTCAGGGCGTCAACACACAGCGTCCAATGGCCCAGTGACCGATGAATGTAATATTTCTCATTTCCCTGATGTCTGTGTTTATAGCCCGCCTGAAGCTATTTTCAGCCTTACAGATGTTGTGATGAATAAAAGTCAAATATTTAAAACCCAGACCTGCGGGTGACTGGACGGTGGGAGATAGACTGAAGGTATTTAGCCTAGATATTCAAAGCAAGGACTTAAATAAAAATATACTTAAACTTAACATGACTAAAAAATTTTAAAATATTTCAGGCTGATTTAAATAGCTACTTAATTTAAAATGATTAACAAATACTAGGCACCACATTAAAAACTCTGGGACTTTTGAAAGCAGCTCAAAAGCCATGATGATATACATCTATACTGCCTAATCTGTTCCAGGTAATAACAAGACTGTCTGAGACACTTGTCTCTCTCTTTCAGGTTATTAAGACTTGCCTTGTGGTCATAGGTGTAAGTGACTTGTTTTGATGCTTTGATGATGTACACCTATTCCTATACAAAAGGGTGTTTGGAAGAGTTGTAATGATTCTCCAAATTCACAGTTTGGACCAGAGTGATTCCTGAGTTGAGTTTATTTTTGTTCTGATAGGGATTTAGGAAATGATGCTTTACTTGTTTCCACATTTCAAAATACAAAATACACTGCCCGTCACACACTAATGTTTTGTTGGCCCGCCTTTAGCTTTGATTACAGCACACATTCGTTGTGGCATTGTTTCGATAAACTTCTGCAATGTCACAACATTTATTCCTGTCCTGAGTTGTATTAATTTTTGCCAAGAAGTCTTCTCCAGCACATCCTAAAACTTTTCAGGGGTTAAGGTCTGGACTCTGTGGTGGCCAGAGCATGTGTGTGTTTCATAATTTGAGTCTGATAAATCCTGGCATTATCATTATGGAATATGGCTGTCCCATCAGCGGCGAAAAAAATCCATTGATGGAATAACCTGGTCATTCAGTATATTCAGGAAGTCAGCTGACCTCATTCTTTTGACACATTATTTGCTGAACCTAGACCTGACCAACTGCAGCAAGCCCAGATCATAGCACTGCCCCCACTGGCTTGTATAGCAGGCACTAGGCGTGATGGGTCAATCACTTCATTTACCTCTCTTCTTACCCTGATGCTCCCATAATAATACATTTATTTATAGAGCACTTCTCTAAACATATCTTACAAAGTGCTTCACATAAGAGAAACCATCACTCTGGAACAGGGTAAATCTGGACTCATCAGACCACATGACCTTCGTCCATTGGACAATTCTTCACCCAGTTTTAGTAGTTTCATCAATCTCCTTAAATGTTTTTTGCTTGATGAATGCCAATAATTTGACTCTTCTGAAACAGATTAACATCTTTGCCACAAGCACAGGATGTGTCTTCCGGCATGGTTGTTTAAGAAATGAGAAGATATAAAGGCATGCCCAAACACACTCACACACACACACACACACACAAGCTACCAAGCTGACCAAGAATTTCTTCAGCTACACAAAATTTGTTATGAATTGAACAAGCTCTCATTAAAAAACAAACTTAATTCTGTTGTTTACTGTTAAAGGCATGAATGACAACTAAGTAGATGTTGGAAAGGCAATGCTTTGTAACTCTCCAAATTTGATTGAACTTTTTGGTTTGATGGTGTCAGCATAACCTTCCCTCTGTAGTGTAATGATTGAATTTACGTGTTTACACGGACTGAAGTGCAGGCTGTGAGCCACACCTTGGCATATTCAGCTTCTGATTTACACTCACATTTCAGTAGAGGAAAATAAGTGGAGTTGTAGCTTTCTCAGAAAGCAACAGGAGAATTACAATGGGCGTGGGTAGAGAGGTTAAAGGAGTAATGATTTATTCCTCACTGGAGAGACGAGAGACATTCATCACCAGAAACAAAAAGCCTGTAGCTGAGTTGTGGATGATGCTGCTGCTGAAAAGATGACAGAAAAGATGCTTTGCTCCAATACTTGAACCTGCAGGCCTGGATTATTAGTAGGATACTTCTGAAAAGTGAGTAGTTTTCTAGCTAATAAATACGATAGGGATAATATGTTCATTTTTACACACGCAATACAACATCCATTAGTGGTAAGATAAACAGGATCAATTAGAACTTAAGGAAGGAATAGAAGATATAAAAAAAAACAATAATTATGTAGGGATATCCTTGTAATTATGACTTACTTGAAGCAACTAGTAAAATGATAGGTAAAAAGCAGTCTAGACAAAAGGCATCGATGTGTTAACAGTGTAGCTAACGTCACCGTCAGCTGTGTCCATTAATTCAGGAGCTAAACTTCCATTATCAAACTGAACACTGTAAAAAAATAAAAATAAAAAAAAAAAGCTCAGAAACACTCGTAAGCTAATTGTCGTGATTGAGGAAAATAATAGAGAAAAATGTAAAGGTGAAGCTCGACGGGCCGTTGATCATCAGCTCCTACCTCTCGTTTGACGTTCCATAATAATTTCTCTTTGTGTTCTTCCTCCGTGGTTCCCTCCATGGCTCCTCCGTCCGTCCGTCCGTCCGTCCGTCTGCGATGAGCACGACGCAGCTCTGCCTCACTGACACCCTCGGGTCCGCTCTCCCTGGCCTTTCAGAACCTCTTTCGTTTTATTCCTGGTTTCCTTCTTCTGACGCAGCCGAGCAGGTTGACGGCGGCGTCAGAGGAACCGCCTTCCCCGGTACTGATCAATGGAGGGGGGGGGGGAAGAATCAGTGGAGCGCACACAGGCCGCCCCGCCCCGCCCCGCCCACCCTGCAGCCTCTCAGCAGCCTCTCAGCATCCAGCGCACCGACCAACCTGTGGAGCCTCCGGCTTATTTTTAGCATCTTTTATTTCCCTCTCCTGCCGAGCAGCTGAGAGTTACAGCACGGCTGCTGTTCTCCTGCGAAACGCGTCAAATGCTGGCGAATGGATTTGGATAATTCACTGTGCTACACATGCATCCACATTCCAGGATATTCAACATGGGAATTAAAATGACGGTTTTAAAAATGACTTTCTGACTTCATGACACACAGTTTATTTCCTTTAACTAAAAGACACCTTTCATTAACAATTAAATAGCAAATACGGCGAGTTGTTGCAGGGGATGACATTAAAATAACAGAATCTGGCTGATGTGTGTCAAATGTACTGTACTGTATTTGAACAAATAATGTCCACATAAGAATATAGAGATAAGATATAAAGGCATGCCCACTCACACACACACACACACACACACACAGAGGAAGAGAGAGCAGGTCCAACAGTTCCAAAAATAGTGCTTTCTCAAACGCAACGCATGAATGACGTCACCACAACGTGATCCACTGAGGCTTGTGCCTCCACGTGGACTGAGGATGGGCCTGCAGCCATCCAGCAGCCCTGAAACTGATTCAAGACTGGTTTTCTACACTATTAACTCAAGAAACCTTTCGCTGTAGTTTAGTCTGGAGTCAGATCAGCTTTTCCATTTCTCACAATGACACTGTGTGCCTTATAGACACATGCAGTATTATCATACATTCTAAATCTTTCTAATATCATGGAGAATTTTGTTTCACAGTTATTCTATCAGGATGGCACCTAAATATAATGGTCCATCTGAAAGCTGCAGGCTGCTTCTTGTACCACTTGCTTCTTGAATTAAGGGTCTTCCAGAAACTGGCAGAAGGTTTGAGTTCCATTTTCAATCCATCTGCCACTCGAAAAGGCCCAACCAGTTTGTAAAAGCCCACATCATTACCCCTCCACCACCTTGATGCCCGAGTTGAACCAGTGCCATTTCCATCAGCTCCAGTAAGTGTCACTGTCACCATGGGTCCACAGAACCTTTCAGAAATCCATCTTCTGGATCCATTCTCTGTAGCTTGTGTTTCTTACGTGGGGTTGTGATTTAACTTTTTCTCATCTTACAAACAGCTCAGAGCACTTTGCAGCTTGTGTTTTTAAAAGTTTCCAGAAAGGTTGTGGTTCTGGAGAATGACTGCACCAGAGGTTGCAGGGTTTCTGGAAGCTTCACGGTTAATTTTTCGCAAATCTTGCACAGTTTATTTGCAAGTTCTCTTCTCTACACGCTTTTTTTTTTTCCATGAATAGAACATAGGGATGGTTAAAAAAAATAAGATGCACATTTTTAACACTCTATTCTCAACGAAGCACAGAGCAGATAGTCGTGGTTGGCTTGTTGAGAAATTGTTGTCAAACCAGTTGAGCCCGCTATTGGTAACCAATAGTCAATGTTTCCTTGTTTCTAATGTATTACAGATGGTGAATGTAAGATATACATGATTCAACAAAAGAAAGCAGGAAAAGACAAGTTAGTTCTCTCCCCCAAGGTTGGGAACCAGTTACTGATGTAAAATACATTCGTGAAACAGCAGTTGGGCAAAATGTAAGTCAAGTTCCTGCTGATAGGTGGGCAGTTGACACTCAGTAACATATCAAATGTTACCCTGGTGTTAATATCCCTTGTTAAATTAAATATTTAGTAAAAGGGAACAAAGGTTACTAGCTAACTGCAATTTCATGAATTAAGATCACGTGAATGCACCAGCTCAGGGTTCTGTTCATCGCTTAACCTTTATAAAGTAAACCCTGTTCCTTCCTGTACAGTATGTACATATATAATAAATCAGGTTCATGTCAAAAGCACTATTTATTAAATGTGTGTAAACCCAAAGACAAAGCAAACACAGCAGCAACATGGATTATGTTTATATAAGAAAACAGGTCAGGTTTGTGGTTAGTGATCAGATTTCTCTTCTACCAGTTTTGAACTAAGGCTGACATTTTATGTCTATCAGTGATTTGGGCTGACGCAACCGGAGAGAACACGCTCAGGCTCAACACAGTATTCATAGTATTCCTTAGCGTCACTTGTGTCATATTCTACACTCTAGTGGAGGCTGGCAGTTATATTTATAATGATTATAGTGGCAAGAAAATGTATGTGAACCTTTTAGAATTTCATGATTTTCTGCATTAATTTGTCATAAATCGTGATCTGATCTACATCTAAGTCAAGAGTATTAACAAATATATTGTGCCTAAAATAATAACACAAAAAATGATTATTATAACCACATAGTGCTAGTGGAACAAGTATGTGAACCCTTGGAATAATGACCTCAAAAAAGCTAACTAGAGTCCGGTGCTAGCATACCTGGAGGTGTGGACTAGAGCTACTTTGACTGACAAAAAATACTTAAATCTTTTAAGTTTGCTCGGCAGAAGAAGAAGGGTAAAGAAACAACCCTGAGTGACAGCCAAAGATTTAAAGGTATCATTGGAACGGATTAACATCTGTGTTCATGGGTCTACAGTATGTAAAACTTTGAACAAGCAGGGTTTCTATGACAGGACACAAAAAGCACATTGTCACGCTACAGCAGTATTGGCTAAATGTTTTGTGGACTGATGAAACTAAGATTGAACTATTTGGAAAGAACACACAGCACTACATCTGGTATAAAATGGTCACTGTATATCATCATGAAAATATCCCAATCGTAAAGTATGGTGGAGGAAACATCATGATTTGGGGGCCTCAATCCAGTAGAGATGCTATGGAACGATTATTGCCTATTATTATAGACACATTAAATGTGTTAATACACTTGACTTAGATGAAGATCAGATCATGTTTTATGACAAATGAATGCAGAAACCCACAAAATTTCAAAAGGTTCATATACCTTTCCTTGCCACTGTATGTTCTTGATTAGGGTTATGTTGTGTGTGTTAATGTTAAATGGTTTAATGGACTGCCTTCTTCTTGTTGCTTTCCTTTCACTGCAACTGGGAAGCAGCATCAACAGTAACAATAACAATAAAAATACTTTGGTTGATTTGAACTCTGGCTGCGCAAACCATAGAATATTATACACATACAGCTGCAATATGCAACTTAAACTTGCACTAACATGAAACCCACAATGAATCCACTCTCCATTGTCCAGCCCTCTTTCTCCCCTATTTGGCACAGCTCTGCTTCACTCTTTGTATTTCTGCACAACTCTTCAAGTAGTTGTTACGAAATTACAATAAACAAGAAACTACAAAACACAAAAAGAGAAAAAAAATAAATCTAATATTTTTTTCCCCATGTTGTATGTGCTAACCAACTTGTTATTGTTCATGAATTCATGGAAAAAGTGAGATAACCAATTGATGTTTTTTATTAAAGGCAGGCTGTTTGCCTGCACTAAAAATGTATTGCTCATCTTTTGTATTTCCAATAGTGTTTGTTGTCTCATGCCTTTAGAAGCTGCTTTCAAAAGAAGCGACATGACATGAGACATCCTTAGTTGTTTGAGCTGAGTTGTAGATAAAGTAAATAAATGCAGATTCCTGCATACTACAATCTAAACGACAAGAACAAAGTGAATAACAAGAAAGTTTATCTTCACATGTGGAAAACAAGGCATTATGGTTAACAGCATACTCATTCTGGTCAAAACTAAAACACGTTCATCTTTGGCAAACAGGCTGTTTTGAACTTGTAAATGCATATTAAAAATACAATTTATAAATATGAAGCATGCTCTCCTGCTGATGCAGACTGTAAGTGCTATGATTGTAACAGTTGTCCTCTAAAAAATAGTGCATCTAACCTAAATTAAATAAAAAAAAAAAAACTACAGTTGTCTAGATACTAGTACAATAATAATAAAGGCCACAGTCTTGAGTTCTGTTAGATAGTGGTAGAGGCATTAACATGATTGAACAATGTTCAAAATAGAAACAAATAAGCATCAAAAGACTTTAGTTTTTATGTTCATTGTCAATATGAAAGGCTGAAATGTGTCCAGGCTTCAGGCTCAGTGTCCCAGCGGTCGGTCGTCGTACGTGCTGTACCTCTTTACGTGGATTCGACGGACTCGCTCTCGAAGCTCAGCTCCTCCGGGGCCCTCCTCTTCCTCACTGTGAAAGCCGCAGTTGTTGTAGCTTCGCCGAGTGGCCTCCAGCAGGGAGTTATCAGGCAGCGGCATTGTCTCGTACAGCAACGTGTTCAGAGTCTCCTCATAGATACGAGCTTCAGGAAACTCCACCTGATAGAGGAAAAGAACAAAACTGTTGTTACAGATTTTTGACAGATCTTGAGTCACCAAGATGGTCACATAAATAATTATAAAGAGCATGATATGTAAAGATTCTAGTCTTCAGATTCAGCCACTGTCACTGTCCTCAGAAAGACTTCCCCAACATACAACTAGGGCTGCACAATTTGATGATAGAGCATATTGTCTTTGTTGTTGATAGTTTGCAATTTGCAATATCATAAATAAATGGTATTGAAAGGCTACTTGCATGATTTTTTTTTAAGGAAATGTGTGTTTCTCAACTCAAACGTACAACAACCTGTTATTAGGTACAACTATTTTTAAGTTGCTATGTCTACACGAATAAGCATCCATATCTACTTCTAATTTCAAAAGCTATTTCTGTGGGCTGCTGTAACTGAACAAGTTACATTTAACTTAGTGTTTAACAAATGCCTTGCGGCATGTCAGTCGAGAGGCCAACTAAACACACAGGACTAAATAAATCTGATTTAATATAGCAAATTATCTTAATATTTGTGTGTACAAAAATATGAGCATTAATAATTCATTTGAAGGATGGATGCAACAGAGCATTTCTAATGATGCTCACCAGACTGGTAGGGGTACAAGAGAATCTCTCAAGAGTTTGGACTCCACCAGTTAACTGTCATTGGCTAATGTTAATGTTCATGAGTCCACCTTCAGGGGAAAACTGAACAACAATGGTGCTGATGGGAAAGCTATGGGAGAGAGGAAGATACTAAAGCCTTTTTGCCTTGCTACATCCTCACCTTGGTCTGCTTTTTCTCTGTGGCATAGACAATGGAGGTGCAGCACACCTCAGCCAGCTTACGGCCCTGTCCGTAAAAGGACCAGCAGCAGATTTCGTCTCCAATCACATCTTTGATGAAGAGGACTCTGCCACTGTAGCTGAGAGACAGCCTGTCGAACAGCTCAATGTTCTTCAAAAGGTTGTCGTCTGAGTTACTGTTGAAACAAAAGCAAATTGATGTGGAGGAAGTGTTTCATCTTTTAAGTGTTTCTCCACTCTGCAGCTGGTGGCAAATTAGAGATTATTGCCACAAAACAAATAAATCAGTTTCTCTCACTGAGTACTAAGCAGAAGAAGAAAAGTGAACTCGTCAATCTTCTACTGATGGAACAAGTGGGATCTCTGGAGGACTTTCTTACCTTGTGTAGGAGTACTTGTTATTGCTTCGGTTGTACACCAGCTTTACTACAGGCTAATGGAGGAAAGCGAACATTAAATATCAAGATTATATTGCTTTAACATCAAAATGGTACAGACTATTGATTGAGTAGGCTTCATACATTGGGTAAAAGCACTACAAAAAGGAAACATTGTGGATATGAATAAGAAAATGTTCTGACTTAACAAAAATGTAAGTAAATGTTATCTTCATTGTGGAAAAGCTGCTAAATTACTTTTAAATGTTGTAGCTAACATATTATTCTTTAATTATCTAATTTCACTTTGTGTTTCATTGTAACCTAGCTCTGGAGAAAGATCTCCTTTGGGAGATGTTCGAAAAGCTCAAGATTATACTAATATTTGCAGTTTCAATGATTTGCAGCTTCACTAACAAACTAACAAGTCCAGCAGCTCTGTATTTACCTTAGTAGAAGACTGTATAAGCCTCTCCTCTTCCTTAATGGAGGTGACCACAGGTACAACACACAGCGGTTGCTCTTTACTGTCCTGCCAATGAGAAGTGAACATACACAGGATGTTAAATGCCATCACGTCTAGGTATAATATCATTTGTAGTGGCTTTTGACATTATTTACCCTGTTCCAGATTTTTCCATTACTGCGGTACATACACATTTCTAACACAGCATGACATTCAAGTCTGAAAATAGCTGCTGCTGCTGCAGTTCAGTGAAGAGTGACAGAGGACGCCTATGGACATCTGACAACTGAGTGCTGTTAATGGGAGGATTCTTTTCACTGATTTCAATATTACGTATACACTCTGTTGGCAGTATAATAGATACACCTAGCTAAAACAAATATATTCTAATACAACTCAAGTAAATTCTCCTTTGTTAATGTAATCCTAACTGCTTCAGATGAGCTGATGAAAGTGGATGATCAATCTGGAGGCTTCTGTTGATCTGCATTGCATTATAGAGATGAGTTTATTATTTAGCCTAGCCTTACTGATTTCAAAGTGGTGGATAAAATATATAAACAGCTGTCATAACACTACACCTGTAAAAAAACACCCTCAAGATGTCCTCTGCTTTAAGCCACAGTACTTGTGGAGCTCAGTAGGCAGTTGGTGTGCTGTTCATTCATAAACTACCTGACATGATGATGAATGAATGACAGCTGCTGAGCTTAGAATTAGAACTGTCTCGCTGCCTCACAATATGTCCCCCTAGAAACCAGAGGATGTGCACACCCTGGCAGTCCAGCAGACATTCCTGTAAACATCTGTCAGTGTGATGCATACCCACTGCCACTTGTCTTGCACAGATGGTGCATCAAAGTGTATTCCTGCCACAGCCAAGAGGCATGAACACAGACACTGGTCCACAGCAAATCAAATCTATGCACCTGAGAGTCTTTTTTGTAGAGCTGAACAGAACACACTGCTGCAGCAAATGCAGTCCCTTTGGAAAGTATGAAGACCACTTATATACTGCTTTGAAAATCCATCCACCCATCCATCTATCTTCTTTCACTTTTCTGAAGCGCAGACTTCCCTTTACCTAGACAGGTCTCCAAAGCCAGTTGAGAGACATAGTCCCTCCAACATCCTCTGGGTCTTTCCTAGGGCCTTCTCCCTGTGGGACATGTCCAGAACACCTCCACAGGAAGACTTCCCGAATGTATCCAAAACAGATGCCTGTACTCTACTCCAAGCTCCTTGTACTGCCACCTTATAGTGGTGGAGGGGTGCGAGTTCCCATATGACCCTAGCAGCCTAGAAGCTATGTTGCCGGAGGCTTAAAGTCCCTAGTAGGGTCTTCCAAGGCAACCAGGTTCTAGGTAATGGGCACAAACCCCTTATGAATAGTTCAATAATAATAACATGTTACCTGGATTGGCATTACTGAGGACCCACTCTGGAGCAAGGCCTGGGATTGGGACCTGCTCACGGGACCAGGCAGGGCTTAGTTTGTATCTATCATTTTATGCAGCTAATATTATTGTCTTTTTTTGTTGTTGTTGCTCATAAAAACAAATTCACTTTGCCTGATTTTGATCAAAGCAAGCAAGACAATGTCACCATCTCTATTTTTGTAGAAGTGTCATACCTGAGAAACTGGATCATCCAGAATTATTTTTTATCCCAAAGACAGAAAAGTCTTTGATGTTTTGGGAAATCTCCTCGGGATTTATTTGTACTGCTGTATTTGGAAAGTTGTATGTAATATATGAAAGGCACAAGCTGGGCTAATATTACCCGAAATTTCCAACTGGGTATTTTTGACTAACTCCCTAACTGGCTTGAACATATTGTGTATTAGACTGAGATAAAAACGGTCTAAGGAAGCCTTCATCTTACATCCTCTTTTCTCCATATTTCAAAATACATATATACTACTACGTGTGGCTGTTACTGACCTGCAGGGTGTTTTGACAAAGCTCAAATAGGCTCTGGATGAGGTAATACTTCGCCTCAGCCAACAGCTCCTGGACAGCCTGACGGCCTTTGGGCAAGGTTATTGTGCCATCCCGCAGGTAGCACAAGATGCTGCCAAAGTGTTTCCCACTGCGATCGATCAGGATCCAACCTGAACAGAAACAGACAATGTTAACAATGTGAACATGTACCCGTTTCATCTAAGCCACTGGAGAATAGTCCTGTGACAATTTAATTATGGAAGGGCCTTTCTGGTGTTAATTCAGAATAACTACATTCTATGTTAGACCAACTGTGATTATAATGAGCAGTGACATTTGTAATTTCATTTCCTAAAACATGACATTGACGCATTAGTGAAGTCATTTTTTTTTTGTTAAACTATATACACATCATAGGTCATCACAGTGAAACATAAATGTCAAAAGGTTTTTTTTTTTTGTTGTTGTTTTTTTTAGTTAATCTGCAAGGTCATATTTAATAAAACATTAAAATGGTAATACTAGTTTCAGGATTAATACTGACAGATTTATGTTAAGAAAACACAATAGAACCATATAGTTATATATAGTCTCTGGCTTACCATCTCTATCAGTGAACACTTCCTTCTTTCCACTGAACATGGCTTTCAGCATGGAGTTCTGCTTGGTCAGTATTTGTAGTGTAGTGTAAAACAGGGTGCCACCAACATTAAGCCGGACATACTTGTTGCCCAGGCCAGCTGCCCCTCGATAACTGCAGGTCTTGGTCTTGGGACAGGTCAGAGGAGGGGCTGGGGAGGTGGAGCTGGACTGAGTGTGATGCTGGGGCAGGCAGCTGTCTCCGGACATTTCCTTTTGGAGGTAGATGACCACCCTGCAGACGGAGGTTCGTAGGTCCCCCGCCGTGGTGACAGCTACTGATGAGGCCGCCACAACCTGTCACTGCTACAGATCATTCCTGGGAAGACATGGTGTGATGGATTAGAGCAGATATTTCACCATGAAGCTTCCCAACAAAGGTCAACGCTAGATAACAGCATTTAACTTGTAAAGCAGGACCCCCAGTGGCTGAAGGCACATATCACACTACATAGTGGAAACCATTTACCGTGCTGTTATCTTTTCCTCAGATCCCCTCCCCATTAACTGGAATGTAGCTGGACAGGAAACTAACGGGGTGGGGAGGGCGCATATATCAGTTAGTAAAGGCACAAACAGCAACATTTCTTTAAAGTAACTTAAATTCTGCTTTCCGAAAATTGGCAGATCTCCTCCTGCAGTGGAGCTACACCTAACTGGACTATTCCTTTGTGTTTTTGACAGAACAGCGTGAAGTGTGACACCGTTAATGTTAAAATCTTAATACGTTTTTTATGCAGACTACAACTTACAAACACTTGCGTTTAACGGCAGAATTGTCTACGTGTTGGAAATAACACTGACGTTAGTTGTTTGGCTAGCTAGCATGAGCTTAATGATAAACTTTACCGTAACTTTACGCCGAATCTTAACAAATATAAACTTGTTAATATAATAACTTGTTAATAACAGGAACAAGCTTGACACTGATAGTTAAGTAATCTAACCTTGCTGTACAAATGTCATAGTGAAATTGCCGTTAGCTACTTGGAAAACGAACAGATAACTTAGTTAGCGTTATCCTAGTACTGCTGAGTCAACAGCACACTGAGAATGAAGCCAGGTTAGCGTCAGTGTTTTGTTCTAGTCATAGTTACAATGTTAACGTTATAGAATTGTATTAGACTAAACTCCCTTCAAATGTGTTCCCTTTAGGATGTTGTAAACGGAAGCTACAGAGAATTGTTGCAACTAAATCTTATTGTGACGCTAACGTATGTTCCCTGTGCGTCACTCTGTTGCCCCCCCACTTCCTACCTAACGTTAGGTTAGTTAGGGAGCATATTTGATCAGGTTAGCTAACTTATGCTGTATAAAACTTTCATTATGAATTCAAGACAAACTAGCCAATATTATGAACTGAAGATGTAACCTAACATTTGAAAAACATCTAGGTTAGGGTTAAGTCTTGAGCTAAAGACGCACCAACTTTACCGTAAGATAATGTTTAAAATGTTAACTTACGGAAACGCCTTAAATGTAAGTTTAACGAAAACTAAACAAAAGTGACAGCTGAATTCTGAAGCTTTGCGTTACTCTTCCTGGCTAAGGTTAGCTAGCTTACATCACACAGGGAATGCACTGCATTAGAAACTTTGACGAATACTTACCATCCTTTCCGTGCTAACTGTAGCTGTTATCATATAACCGCACACCATATGACTAGTTGACTTTTCCTTTATCGCCGTAAGACAGACATCAACAACAGTATAAACCTAGGAGTTATCTACTCATGTGAAAAGTAAAATTCTCTTCCCCGTCTTCTTCAGATGAGGTTACACGGGCAGAGATTTGGACGCTTGGAAGAATGCTGCCTCCCACAGTCAGGATTAGGAAGTATCAAATAGAAGATTTTCTAATTGGAGTTATGTATAGTTATAGACTATATAATAAATTCATGTAAATAACACAGATGGGGTATATTTAATATTGTTCTTAAGAATAAAGCTCTTTTCTCAAATAAATAAATAAAAGTAAAAAACAACTGTATTATCTTGCTGGTTCTGAGGTAATATCAGGGACCCCCTCAAATCTGAAACATGGACTGGTGTGAAACGACTTGTTCTAGGTATTACTTTTACTTTTTCTAACCCTAACCCTCATGACTCTAACCTATTCATAATCTTATACGATCCCATCTTCGATATAAGATGATCTCAAATTTTGACAATAACACGCAGTAGACTGGAATAAATTTACACATTTGCCTTAAATCAAAATATTATGCGTGCGCGATCCACACACACACACACACACACACACACACACACACACACACACACACACACACACACACACAGCAGCAGCAGCCGCGTTTGGTTTCCTTGGCAGCGGGAGGAGGAGGCGGGGCTTAGGTTGTGCACTAACGTTAGCTACTTGCTTTTGCCACATAGTCAGCCTACAACACAGAGGCATTGGTGTTAGCGGTGTTAGCGGCTTAAACAGGTAACACACATATTTCCTGTGCTAAATGCAGTGTAGTTTGATATAAATGACATACGAAGAGCATCGTAAGTCAAAAAGACAACAGAGTGTTTTTAAGTCGCGCAATAACGTTAGTTGGGTTTTGTGAACAGGCTAGCGTTTTGTAGCGCTAGCTAGCTTAGCTGGGTCAACTAACGTCAGTTAATTTAACTCATTTTAGCAAAATATCGTTAGCTAAAGCTTTTATTAAAGCGGCTAGAAAGTCTACCACCATTTACGCAATCTATATGTTTCACGTCTTTAAATATAGGTACATCGGTGTTACCGTATAGTTAAGTCGCCAAGTCCTCAGGTTAACGACGGAAGCCAGTTTACACACAGTTAACTAACTTATGTCGCTTAACATAAACCAGAAGATTTACACTACAGTTGAAGAAACCTAACTGTGTAACTAATTAAATAACACAAACATATGTCCGTCAAGCTCTAGTAAATAAAAACGGCAAATAACGAGGCGCTGGCTCGTCCTAACATATGGTGTTTTTTCCATTGAAGGGCACATTTTAGCGAAATGTTTGGATTTGTTCATAACGAACAGGTAACATGTTGACGTTACAGGTAGCCAAGTGACTGTAGACGGACATTATCAGAGTGACTGCTGCGCAAGTCATTTGTCATCATAAGATACCTTATCAAACATTAAGGTCTGCTGATCTATGTGTAAAGTCCTCTGACGTTACTCAGTGTATAAGTGCAATGAACACCAAGTGCATAGCCTACCACTTAAAACAGTATTTAATTTAATTGTGTGTTTTACTTTGTAAAAGGCACCGTGGCTATGGCTAAAGACCCATTAGCGGAGGCAGGCTTCTATTTTGATGAACTCAACAAGCTACGGGTCCTGGAGCCTGATGTCAGCCAGAAGACCTCAGAGCTCAAGGAGGAGTGTAAAGAATTTGTGGACAGTAAGCATGGAAGATTGGATCTAGTTCATTTTCCCCACTCCACTAGAAACAGTTGGTACATGTGTATGAATTTGTATGGTGTTTTACAGAAATTGGCCAATTCCAGAAGATAGTTGGAGGTCTTATTGAGCTGGTTGATGAACTGGCAAAAGAAGCAGAGACAGAGAAGATGAAAGTAAGCATTGATATTTAAAGTTTCTTTTTCACTGGTTATTGATAAAGTTCTAGTATTCATATGCCAAAGCTTGGATACACCCAAGACTAGCAGAAGTCTAGTTTAACTCACCATATTTGTTTTCAGGCATACTGTACATTATGTTTCAAAATTATGAGAGCAAGAGAGAGACATTAACAATAACCACACTGTGTTTCTGTCCTTTAGGCAATAGGAGCAAGAAACCTGCTCAAGTCAGTGGCAAAACAGAGGGAGGCTCAACAGCAGCAGCTTCAGGCTCTCATTGCAGAGAAAAAGATGCAACTTGAGAGGTAAACAGTGTGTGGGTCGATCTCATAACCCACCATCAGGGACAGGGATGCTGGGTGGACACAGTCCATAAATGTACCATCAGAATGTCTGTTGTACTGTCCTAGCCAGTAAAAGTTCAGTGTGACCTTGGATGTGCACCCCACAAAACAGATTTCCCCACCAGCATGGCCAAACGGAGCACCTTATTAGCACCTGTCTTACATTACAGAGGTGTAAATTCCTCAGGTATACGGTTTCATACAGAATAGATTCAAATCAAATTAAACGTTTAGGCAAAAGCAGCAGTAGTGAGCACAGTAGAATTAGCCAAAAGTACAAGATATTTAGTTGTAATTATTTGGATAAGTAACACACACAAACTGTTGCTATGTTAAGCTAATGTAATAGCCAGTTAAATTGATCAGCTAAGAGGAACTCATTGACAGTTTTGACAATTAAAAAAAAGCTAGGGGTAAACATTTATGATAAACAGATAAATGGTTGTAAAGTGTAGCTTCTGTCACTCCAATTGGTCGTAATGTGCCTGAAAATCTACAAACCAAACAATGCCAATTGAACAGCATGAAAATACTGTAACAATTACATCCTAACAACAATATCCACTTTCAGTGGCTAATGTCACATTTTAGTTGTGGTCAGTATCGTGTTCATGCTGACTTTTTACATTGTCAAGAGGCAACATGCGACATGCTGTACCACTGTGATTCCTATGGTCTCACTGTGCATTTTTAATTGTCTCAATAAAGGTGCATAAAGGATACAAACACATGAGACAGGCTGGGATTGGTCTCACCTTTCCAGGTTTTCTCATATAAATAACCACAACCAACTAGGGAGCTCTTCTTGCTCCTGCACCTTTCCCTTTACATAAGAGTACTTGTTACTACGTGAGGGTTCAGCCACCACAATTCTTGGGCTCTAGTTGGGTTCGAACTAAAAAACGAATTATCTGATTCATACTTTACTATTTGCTGTCACTGCTTACATGACTTTTTAAATAGACAATTACTGTCCATGAAAACAAAAAAACTATTTCTGTGTCATTAACATTTATACCATTCACTTCAGTGATTTCATTGTGTTGCACTTAGTTTCTTGTTCTGTTTTCTGTCGTAGGTATCGTATCGAGTATGAAGCTTTGTCTAAAGTGGAGTCTGAACAGAACGAGTTTATCGACCAGTTCATTCTGCAGTAGTAAAGCTACGAATTGTACGATCGTGAGTGTGCCGGAGTGCCTGCCCTGTCTCCTCTGAGTGAAATCCACTTCAGAGAATCACTCTGCTGCAACTGTTTTTTGAAACAACCCCAAAGCTCCAACATCTCCAACATCTGCACCTCTTCTTCGACCTTATTTCTGCCATGTCTGTGCGTGTGAAGCAACAGCCAGTGAGGCATTCCATTGTTGTAGACTTGAAGATAAGTTCACACCAAATGTCTCAACATCTCAGACCAACATGAAAGAAGATGTCGCTATTTATACAAAGGAAGAATATTTATACTATTTATACTGAAGAATTACTCTGTATATCAAGTTTGATAACTTTTTGTATCAATTGAAATACTGCATGTGCATGTATCTGTAAATACATTTTGGTTTGAAATGTTTGAAACAGTTTGTCAATTTAATCATCTATTATTTTTGCTTATATTTCACCCCTTGTGGTACAGCCAGTATGTGGGCACAGTACAGAAGGACCAGTCTACTCCTATCATACTTTTTTGTCTTGTATCATTGTCTTTCATATAGTAATTAGATGACAAATGGTTATACTTGAATAAATACTGTACATTGCACAAGTAAAAATGGTATTTTTGCTGCAAGAATGCAGAAAAGAACAGCAATACATAATAGTAATGTATGTATTGTTTCAATAAAGGTGACTTGATATTCATATTCAAAAAGTTTGCGTTTTTGACACGTGTCTAAAAGTGTCTACCCTTCAGCTTTGTCTGAAACAAGAAAACTGAATTGGCAGCCACTAGTGTCTCATATTTAGCAGAGCAGACACATTGGTTTTCATTTTATAAGCAAACTTAATTTTGTATCACACCCAGATTCAAAAATAATAACTTAACACCCCCAGTTCCTCTAACTACTGATGCTGAGACCCTTTTTACACCAGATGTTGTGCTGTGTGTTCTTTCCAAATAGTTCAATCTTAGTCTCATCAGTCCACAAAACAATAAAAAAAAAATTGCCAATACTGCTGTCAATGTGCTCATTGGCTAACTTCATGTGTTCAGCAATGTTTTTTTTTTTAGTAAGCAGCAGCTTCCTTTCTGGTATCCTGCCATAGACACCCTGCTTGTTTAATGTCTTACCTTTTGTAGACTCATGAACACAGATTTTAGCCAGTTACAATGATGCCTTCTAATCTCTGGCTGTCACTCTGGGTTGTTTCTTTACCTCGTTGATAAATGTTTGTTGTGCTCTTTGGGTCATTTTGACTACATGCCCACTTCTTGGTAGAGTAGCCACAGTCCCAAAGTGTCTCCAGATTGTTAACTTACTATAGACTGCTGAATTTCTAAGGTCTTTCAAATTACTTATTACCACTGTGAGGTTTTCATAATTGTTCTTAATAAAGTCATTATATTTGTTAATACTTTTGACTTAGATGAAAATCAGATCACCTTATATGACAAATTAGTGCAAATACCAAAAGGTTCACATACTTTTTTTGTTTTTGCCACTGTATATATTCTGGCGTTTATCTAGTACATCATATTACATTAACGTCTTTATTCCCAGGGGCACTTTCTCTCAGCTTTACTACCTGTTGCTTGTACAGTAAGTGTGGTCTGACTGTGGATGTGTCTGTAAATAAAACAACTAAGCTTTACTTAAAGGGAATTCATTTATTACAACAGATGCTGTGTTCAGTACACATTTCAACCTAAGAACAGTATTTACACTTTTTACGGTACTTGCTTCATTATGGATGTTAATGATCTCTGTCACTGTTAACCCATGTCCCCTGCAGCACTGCTGTGGGCTCACTTCTTCTTGATGTACTGTCAAATCAAAAAGACAATTAAAATATGCAGCGTGCATTTCAGTACTAACTTACTATTAAACAAAAGGGTTAGCCCTACTTTATCCAGAATCCAGTCAGCATCTGCTATCGCTCTCTGGATGATCATTTGTATCCTCTCTGGGTCGTCTTCATCTGAGTGACTGTTGTAACCCTGGGAACAAAAACTAAAGCATCAGTACATGGCGCTATAGGAGAAAGATGGAGGTCAACACTAAAATGTTATTTTATCAGTATTAACCACCTAGCAGGTGCTAGGTCACACCACCATCTACTGGTAGCTGTACTCATAACTTGATCTTTATAGAGAGGTGTAAAGAAGTGAAACTGAAACGATCTATTAGTTGACTGTTAAAAAATTAATCAGCTTCAGCAGTTTTTTGGACCACACGTCAATCAAAACAAGACATCTGGAGATGCTCTATGTATCATTAGCAGTTCCCATCTTTAGGTTTAGAAATTGCATTCAGAATAGGATGCTAGGTTCTGCATTATACAAATGTCCAACAATGGACATTTCTGCACCCGCGCATGTGAAGACCTCACCTGTCTTATGGCGTGTTGATAGTGATTCTGCATCGCTGTGGTTGGCAATAGCCTGCAACACCTGAGGAGATATCGATAGAGCTGCACTGGGGTCTGGATCAACTCAGCTCCAACTAAAGGGGGCATCGTGCCTTCCTCCTCAGCTGACAGCTACCGTTAATAAAAATACAAATGAATATGTTGGTTCAGGACAGGTTTTTGATATTGTGCTTCTGGATTTCCATTCACACACAGAACACTGAAACAGTGATCGAGGGTTATGATAAACTACTTTTTTTTTTTTACTTGTAAGCCCTCTGCAATAGACAAGATATCTTCAAATGTGATATTCATTTGAAATAGTCAACTGTGATATTTTATCAGATAAAATAGTTTTACAAATTAACGCCCATCAACTGTTGTGTTCTGGCTGCTACATGTTATTTTAATTTGTCTTTATTAAGTGACCTTATCTGTTAGTGAGCAGCTTTAAACTAACTAACTAACTAACGTTAGCTAGCTCAGGTAACTCCAGCCTAGAGGAGGATTAAACAGAGCTAGCAGCGGACGGACAGTATGGTAGGTTCAGATAAGGTCTGAGGTTTAAGGTTTAAGGTCTGAGGTTTAAGGTCTGAGGTTTAAGGTTTAAGGTCTGAGGTTTAAGGTTTAAGGTCTGAGCTCTGAGCTTACGCGTCCGTGAGCTGCAGCGGAGCCTCTGAGAGTTTCTCTCTTCTCCTCTAACTCTGCTGCCACATTAATAATCTGAACCGGAAGTCTTCAATGCGCTGCTGCTTCCTCTTCTTCGTCTTTACCGTGCTTTTCCAACGGTTAACATCCGTGTCAGACAGAACCACTGTCGCCCTCTGCTGTCTGCTCTGAAACATAATTAATGTCCTACTGTCTGTAGTATTTTAAACAGTATTGAATTTGATGTTGGTTGTGTGTTTATAGCATTAATCTACAAGTCTAGTCTAGATTCTTCAGAAAAAAAACTTTGAACTATGACAATTAGTAATTAATCAATTAATTTATAAACATAAAATATGTATCAACAGCAGCTGTTAAAGGGGAGGCTGATATTAACAACGTTGTACTGACAGATTGTTAATTCATAATAATATATCAGGATTTATTAGATTATTTTATTTTGTATTAACTGCATCTGAGGAAAGTAACTAGTAACTAAAAATGTGAAATATACTCTCAATATAGTACCAGTAAAAGTAGTAATAAATATCAAGTTCACTAAAGTACAAGTACCTTGAAACTGTATTTAAATCCATTCCTTGAGTACTTTATTCAACTATGTTTATTTGACATCTGTGGTTACAATGTACAGTTTAGTTATATAGCTCCACCTTCACCATCTACATTGTTAAAACCAGGGCTCGGTATGTAAAGTACAGATGGAGCGGCTCATTTTCGCTGATTTCAGGCCTGATCAGTCACTTATTTGTCGCCTCCTTGTGCTCTGTAGACAAGGTGTGAGAAATGCTTTGGAACCAATGATGCAATTCCAGGGTCCAACCTAAGGGTGGAGCTTTGATCAAAAAATCTGACCTTAAAGCCAATGTCAAATACTAAGTATAGACACAGTTCTGAGAACAGAATTTAATCACACACTGTTTGGTAAGACAGACAGAGACAGACAGACCGTCAGATAGACAGACTGACAATAGTCACATGACGCTTCAACTGAGAAAACTTTGTAAAAGTTGAATTGATGACAGCATTGAATATTGTACCAACTTTCTTTATTATAAATAAGCATAAGAATAGCAGCTCACACTGCCCCAGCTGCCAGACTACCTTCTAGAGGTTTATCAGTTTCTGGGTGTATTGGGCTGCCTTGGACTTCACAAATGTACCTAATAAAATTCAACAATTCTTATTGCATTTGGATGTAGTGTGTCTCAGTCTGCCTGTTTCAGGAGCTGTTTATCTTTAGAAAGGACTTTGAATCTTCTAATCAAGCTTAGATAAACATAACAATGGGAGCCTCCATTCAGACAGAACAACCAACCAACAGCACTGGTTACAATGGTCTTACACCACCCTGCTTCTCCCTGAAGTCCTGCAGTGTTGTCGCCTGATTTGATGTTACCTGAAATGTTGCTGAGAAATGTTTCTGCTCTAGAAAGCAACAACTTCACCTGAGTCATGAGGACCAGATATATTTGAGATCCATCACCTCAAACAGCCTATTGGTTAAATTACACACCTTCCCATCCAACTAACAAAACCTCTTTTGTTAGTTGGTGGTTTACTATAAGGAACTTATATACAAGTATGTCCAGAAGCCATAAACTTACAGCTTTCAAGCTTAACCAAGCACTGCTGGATTATATTTACAAATTTTATAAACATCCACTTCCGTTTGACCATTTTCTAAACCAGGTTGTCTGAAAGTTGAGGCATTGTAACTACATTCTTTTAGAGCAGAAATGTGCATCTACAGAATTGGCCGCTTCATCTTGTAAGTTGCTCTCTAATCACAGGTGGTTTGATCCTAGGCTCTGCATGTTGTCCAAGACACTGAGACCTGAGACAGATGTCACAGATGTCCTTGCACCAAAGGCAGTGGATGAGGCGATCAGCGAATTAACCAGTGCTAAGAATCCACTCTCATTCTCTACACAAACACATGTATTTATTGCAGAGACATCCACCTGTTTATCCATCATCCAAGCTGCTTTTTCCTTTCACTGTGTGAAAAAAATGCGCCATCTGGTGGACAACCCTAGACATTTAATTTGTTAGTATGCAGCACGGTCAAGGCCAGAGTGAAGCATGATCATACCTGTATATGAAAGTTGTGGAAGATGCAATTTTGTGTAACGTGCGTGCATCTACTACTGAGTATTGCCATTATCATAGTTTTGTGTATGACTGAGGAGTTAAAGGAGACATTGATCATATTTATAGAAAGATTTTGATTAGTGTAAGTGTCAGAAGTGCAGTTTCCTCCTTAAATGGTTGTTAAAGGCTGCATGTCCTTTAAGTTAAGGTTTCATTCACCATTTTACATTTGTTTAAGAAGCCAATGCCACACGTGTGTATTGAAGTGTTTTTATTACTACATAATTTATGTTATATGAGTGTTTGAGATGTTTTTAACATTTTTTGTATTTCTGCTATTTCCTGCGATAATCAGGGTTAGGGTAAGGCAGTACATTTGATAAATTAAAAATTGATAAAAAGAGTAGATTAACCTGTGTGTGTGTGTGTGTGTGTGTGTATCATACCTCTTGGATTTTGGAACTTTGGATTGTGGACACTCTTTTGGAGTCTAATTACTTCTGGCTCTGACCTGGACTAATTCTCAGACTCTGATTCTGGCCTGGCTCTGATCTGTGTAGATTAAGGACATGATATCTACCTGTTCCAATGGCACTAATGCAACCCTTCCTCAAATGTAAGGTGCTTCAGGCAAAAATATCCACTCGTCGCACTTGAGGTGCTGGATGCTGAAAGTTTCCTGAATTAAGCAGGCTGTGACCCCAGGAGACTGGTTTGCCATGTTGGACCTATTTCCAGATACCCATTTGGTGGGGTCAGTGGCGGTTCTTTGAGTTCCGTTTTGATGGCAATCAATTTGAATTGAATTGGGCTGACTCTGGAGAGTCAACAGACCTTCCTTGCCTGTTTTCCAGCTGCATGCTTTAGCTAGATGGAAACTCTGTCTTCGCCCCCTGGGCCTCATGGCAGCCATGGTTCTCATCAAGTCACCCTGGTCTTAGTTTCAGATACTTAAGAGAAGCGCTATTAAACTAGGCAGTAGACAACATGTCATAGGGCAGGGAGTGGCACCTTCTCTTTCAAGTGGCAGCAGAGATTCTGCACTGATTTGGAAGAGCAGAGGTTGATCTGTTTGGGACTTGTGGCAGCTATCATGGAAACACACTGACAAAACACTGCACAGCACAGAGGACTGCACCCTGATTACCTGCTTCCAAGTATGACAACCCTTACAGATTAGTCAATCTTCTATTTGTGATATTATCTAAAAGTATAAAATATTACAGTGTAGTTGTAATTGCAAAATTATGGATAAATGTGTGTTTGTCTGTAAAGTGTATTTGTCCTTTGTAATGTATTTCGGGTGGTGGAGGATCTTGAATACAAAGTGAGTAGAGAATGCTGGGGGTTGCTGTTTAAAAGATGAGTGCATCGTTGAAGAGCAGAGGATGGGAAGCTGTAAACAGGAAGTTGCAGGTAAGTGCGGGTCAAAAGAACAAAGGGTTGTGGGAGTACTAGTCATGGCAAGGAGTATCGTGGCTGGTAGATGATATCTAACAGCAAGTGTACTGAAAACATAGTCTGAGTAAGGGAAACTGAAGCAAAAGCAAGAGAAAAAAGTCAATCCACAATCCAAAATCCAAGCAGTTTAGGGCAGGGGTGTCCAATCCTGGTCCTCAAGGGCCACTGTCCTGCTTGTTTTGCAACCAGCCCTGCATTTCCAGCTTCTGATTGGCTGAACACACATGTTCCAGGTAATCAGCAGTGGGTAGGGCAGAGATAGCAGAAAAACTAGCAGGATAGTGGCTCTTGAGGACCGGGATTGGACAGCCCTGGTCTAGGGTCAGGTTCTCAGAAAAACAAGGCCAAGTCCATAATAAAAAAGCAGATTTTTCAAAGGATCGGGCAACAGGTCAGAATATTAGAGTCAGGGTGTATGAATCCAGTAGGGGTTTAACAGAGTCCAGGGTACGATGCAGAGGTCAGATTCATGTGGGTCCATTACATAAAACAAGGCTTGAGAGTGTCTTCGATAGTGAAGCACCACAATCTGGTCATTATTTGAGAGTAGTGAGGAAGGAGAGGCACAAACAAAGAAAATCAATCACACCAAATCTGGTCAGAGCGGGAATTCAGGCTGGAGTCAAGAACTGTCTAGGTCTGGACTTTTGTTAATTTCCTACCTCCTCCTCTTCCTCATCTACCACACTTAATGAGACACTTTGTCTTCATCACGCTGCCGAAACCTGGGATAGAGAGAAGCTTGCTGTCTGACGTTAGAGAAGATCAGTAGTGACCCGTACCAGTGCTGTTTCTGTACTATGATGTACTCTGAACCCTGACTAGAAATCTTCAGACAGGTTATTCCTGCGCAGGTGGGCACATACTTGCGGGATAGAGGCATTTTGATGGTTTAGATAATTTCATTACTGAATTTAACTCAGGATGATGTATGGGGAAGAAGCAGTCTAAGTACGAGTTTGGTCTGACAAATTAATCTAGAGCTGTTGTACACAAGAGTCCATCCACGCCAATGCAGGTAGGAACTGATCATTTTTTTTCTCTAATAGTTATGATTTTATTAGTAAAGAAATTAATTTGGTCATTACTACTGAGAGTTAAGGGGATACTAGGCTCAACACAGCTATGAATCTTTGTCAGCCTGGCTACAGTGCTGAAAAGAAACTTAGGGTTGCTTTCATTTGCCTCTATTAATGATGAATAATACTGTGTGGTTCTAGCTTTATGCATGGCTTATATATACAGTATTATTAAACTGTCTTTCCAAACTAGGTAGTATTCATCTAAATTACTGGAACGCCACCTCCTTTCCAACCTATGTGATGTCTTCTTTAAGCCACGGATATGTGAATTGTACCATTGAGCTAACTTCCTCTGATTCACTAGCTTCTAACTTTCTACGTCTCTATTATTGGATTGTGGATGTCTGTTACGTTTGGATTCAACATATTTTTGACCCCATAGTTTTTTTTTTCAAACTTAAGCCTGAAGACTGAATTGACACTTATACTAACATCAGGCATAATCCAGTTCCATATCCTGTAATGACTGTATTAGTTAGAGTCAAGTTTAGGTAGTAAAGATTTTTAGGGTTTTTAGAATAAGGATAAGCATCATGTCCGAATATTAGAGGTCTCTTATCAGTTGCCTTGTGAAACAATCAAGGCTACGTTGGTACAGGCTTAAAGAGCCTTGTGCAGAGAGTTGTGTTTCTTCCTCTCTGTCTCCCTCTCTCTGTACCTTTCTGCAAGTATCCCCTGTAATACTGTATTAAGTAAGCAAATGACTAGATTCAACTTTTAGCTCAGTCTCATTCTCTGTGCTAACATCTGAGTCAATTATTTTATTTTTCTGTTAAAACGGCTGCACCTAATGAGAATGAATAGGCTGAATATGCCACATAGTGATTCTGGGTGCAAAGTCTAATACGCATACGTAGCTAAGGCTGGTCAACTTGTATTATTTTCGTTAGCTTTCAGCACCTGCAAAGAATGAATAGCTGAATCAAGGATTTCTGGTGGCAAATCAGTTAGTGGCACTGTTTAGCACAAATCAATACATCAGTCAATCAGTTTATTCAAACCAGTTTAAAACCAACAAACCTCACCTCACATTGTGAGGTTTAAGACCTTACCTTACAGAATATAACAACTATAAATTATAGAAAAGAGGCTTACTTCTCTGTCACTCCACATCTCCTCAAAACATCTTATCATGGTTCAAACAAGTGAATGTGATGACACTTCCGTCTATTGTCAATATCAGATTTGATAGTTTATATTCATTGTGTTTTAGCGTTAGACACAGGGATACATAAAACATTTCTATTAAACTCTTCAGTGTTGTGATGGTATTGTGTCAGCTTTTTTTTTTTAGTGCTGATTCATATAACACAAAATAAATAAAACACTTTATGAGCTTTATAACAATTTATGAAGCTCATCATTTCATGCTATTACTCTGTAACTTACAATTCGATATCCATTCTTTTTTAGAAAAGAATTATAATTAATAAACTACATTTTTGCTCCAAACATCCTGTTTAAGCCTATTAAATAATACACTTTAATTGTAACTGTGTCATTTAGCATATATATTCATGGCGGAGGAGTCCGAGCTAAATATTTTCAGAGTGACAATACAGTAAAAACATTTTTTGAAGCACGGATAAAACAAGGCATAAATAATTGGGTTTAAGGTTGAATTGAAGTAACCCAACCAAACAAATGCATCAAATATGGCAGTAGGTGTGATGAAGCCCGTGTAGGCATCGATTATTGAATTTATAAAAAAGGGCATCCAACAAAAGATGAATGCACCAAGGACTATACCCAGAGTCTTTGCAGCCTTGTGCTCAGACGATTTAATCAGCCCAGCTTTTTCTCTGTCATTTAAACAGTTGCTCATGTCTCCAATCTTTCTTACATGCTCTTTCGCTACACAAAATATCTTAGTGTACACACAAACCATTACAGTGCAGGGAAAGAAGAAGCAGATGACACTGTCCAAAGTTCCCCAAAGGGGGTTAAAAAGAAGGTTGCAACTTCCGAAGCAGTTTATTGATGCCATATAATCCTCTAACCCCACTACATTGACCTTTGAGTAAAGTAGTCCATAAGCGTAGAGAGCAGCAAGTGACCAGCTGGCACAGACCATAATCCAGGCCACTGACATTGTGATATTCCTAGAATAATGCAAGGGACTGCATATTGCCTGTTGTCTGTCTACAGCAATGCAAATTAAATGGAAGATAGAAAGAGTGGTGAGAAACACATCAAGACTGGAGTGCATCAAACAGAACTCCTCACCAAAGAACCAGCAGCCATCGATAGTCCGAACAGTGCTGAAGGGCATTACAACAGCACCCACGAGAAGGTCGGCAAAAGCAAGAGATAAAACAAGCACATTAGTCGGATTCTGCAGCTGCTTGAAATGCCCTATAGACACAATGACAACACAGTTTCCTAAAATTGTAAACAGCATGCCAAAAGCAAACAGCAAGTAGAGAGCAACTTGAGTCCCCACACTGAACTGTGCCCTAACACACGAGACATTAGAGTCTGGAAAACAGTACTGTTCTTGAGACAGGTCACCAGTCATCGTAAACCTGAAGCAAACATACTCATGTCTCTGTCTTAAAAAGTATAGAAGCCACCTACAAATCACCTGATATGCTGTGCCACCCAATCAAAAGCCTTCTATTAAAATACATGTAAAACACACCAGGAGTTATAATATTTGTCATTTGCATAATATTTGTCTAAAAAAGAATCCATAGTTTCCAGAAAGAAAATCATTTTGAATACCATTGTGGTTTGTAGTTATTCAACTATCACTCTATCTCTGTAGCCTATACCAGACTTTTGAATTTTTTTGCTCATCCTGGATTTAAGTTTAAGTTGTTATTTGAATAAAACGGTATGGTAATAATTTGGTATATATTTTGAGAAACAGTATATGTGTCTTTAATAGATACTTCATACATCATACTACATACAGCAGAACTGTAGTAAACTAGTTTTTGGAATGTTAAAATTATTTGAATAAAATTGTGTGTGACCCTCAATCCATCGTGATCTGTACTCACCAACTTCATCATTTGTTCTTCCACAACTATCAAACACTCACTAAAAGGCAAAAACTGCTCAGGATACTCTGCTCCTAGTAATTACCTTACTAGGCAGCCATCTGCTCCACCACACCCCTTGCTTCTTGTTTCATGCTGTGTTTGTCTGAGTGAAAACGAGTGGCACACAGCAGCTCTTAGATAAAGTATGTGAACCTTTTGGAATTTCATAGTTTTCTGTATTAAATTGTAGTATGAACAAATATAATGTGCCTAAAGTAATGACACAATGAAATTTTGGTCTTTCATGCCTTTATTGAGAACAACCATAAAAACCTTACAGTGAAAGTAGAAAAAGTATGTGGACGTGTGGACTAGAGCTACTTCGACTTCAACCACTCTAACTTTTGGAGTTTGCTCCGCACAAAAGGAGCTTTCAGGTGATCTACGATGGAGAATTGTTGATTTACATAAAAGCTGGAAAGGATTACAGAGTGATGTCAAAGACTTTAGAAATTCACCAGTCTACAGTTAGGTAAATAATATACAATTGGATACACTTTGGAACTGTGGCTACTCTACCAAGAAGTGGGTGGCCAGTCAAAATGACCCCAAGAGCACAACAAACACACATTAATGAGGTAAAGAAACAACCCTGAGTGACAGCCAAAGATTTAAAGGTATCATTGGGACTGGCTAACATCTGTTCATGAGTCTACAGTAGGTCAAACATTAAACAAGCAGGGTGTCTATGGCAGGACATCACGAAGGAAGCTGCTGCTTACTAGAAAGATGATTGCTGCATGCCTGAAGTTTGCCAAAGAGCACATTGACACTCTACAGCAGTATTGGGAAAATGTTTTGTGGATTGATGAAACTAAGGTTGAAACATTTGGAAAGACAACACAGCACTACATCTGGCGTAAAAAGGGCACTGCATATCATTATGAAAACATTGTTCCAATAGTAAAGTATGGTGGAGGAAACATCATGATGTGGGCCTGTTTTGCTGCATCGCAGCCTGGAGAGAGCTTGCAGTGATTGGGGGGAAGATAAATTTCCAAGTGTCAAAAAATTATTCAGCATAATGTGAGAATGTCTGTATGACAGCTGAAACTCTGCAGAAGTTGAATGATGCTACAGGACAGTGGCCAGGTCAGAGCCCAGACCTCAACCTAATAGAGATGCTATAGAACGACTTGAAAAGATCCACATACGATACGTCCAAAGAATATGTTAGAGCTAAAGCAGTTCTGCAGGAAGAATGTGCTAAAAATTCCTCCTGAACAATGTGAAGACCTGATCCACAGCTACAGGAAGTGACTGGTCAAATTATACAGCTTTTCAGGCTAAAGAATATTGTACCTGGAAGTCTCAAGAATATGTTTGTAAATTTTCATGCCAAAAAAATCGTGTAGATTACCTCCACTGTCCTGTCTGAAAATGTGCACCTCAAGCCCTCTGACAGAAAGTATTGTTTCAGAGTGTGTTGCTTAGAATGCAAATGAGATGTGAGCCTCTCACCTCTTTGCTGAAGCACATATGAGGTAGCAGAGTTCATTTACAGTTTTCTTCTTGTCTGACCAACTAAGACTTGACTTCTGTGCGTAATTTTTGCACAGATGTAGAACAGGAGGCTTCTGAATGGTCAGTAAACAAGCCTATGAAACTAACCGTGTTTTGGGATGTTGGATGTGGCTAATGATAACAAACTAATTCTGTTAGCATACTTTAAACAATATTGTAAGTAACATCAATTTAATTCCATTTTATTTATATAGAGACAAACCACAACAGATGTTTAGGACCTTACAAAATATAAGTTTATACAGAATTATATTGAAAATCCAACAATCCCACTTGATGAAACAATATAATTTACCTTGCTGTATTTCTAACATACCATGACACTTACCTGATCTAATTCACACTAGGTCACAAAAGGGTAGCAGCTGACCTACTGTAGGCTGTTTGCTGACTCTGGGTAATTACAGCTAAGATGAACACAGCAGTAAGTGTGGTTTGCTTTATAATCTCACAATCACTTTACATTTTCTACAGGAAACAACTGTTTATGATAATTAAATAATAACATGTTCTGCCAAACTTAGAAAAAAAAAACAGCACAGAAATTTATAAAGTTATAACTTTTGAGCATGTACCCAGGTTGGTCATGAGCAGACATTTTACAGATATTGCAAATTTTTTATTGACATAACCAGTAGTTACATTTACTAATAACACAGACCAGATTTTTTTTGTATCTGGTCCTTAAAGACCCCCTGCCCTGCTTACAGATGATTACCTGGATTAGGTGTGTTCTTCAGCTTCTGATTAACTGAACACACCTGATCCAGGTGTGGGGAGGACAGAGATAGTAAGAAAACTAGCAGGACAGGGGGTCCTTGAGGGCTGACTTTGAAAACCCTAGACATAGATTGTGCACTCAGTCCTGTGATGTGCCTCCCTGGATGTAGGAAATAAACTGTTAGAACCACAGGCACAGGCCAAAGCAATTAGGTCTCATGAACAATAGCTGGAGGATCTGACGCTGCAGCTTTGACACCGAACTCTTCAGCAAAGACCAGCGTTGGATACCTTGTTGCCAGTTTCCACTGCTTGAGAGCCTCACCTTGCCCCGCCAGAAAGGTTTTCTTGTCAGCCTGAAGCATGTGTTCCATTTACTGTATCTCTCCATTTTGTTTTTGCCCTACAGCCGTCTTCACTCTCCTCTGAGGAAACATGGATTGCATTGCAGCATATCACTGCTTTCAGGACCAGCTCGACAGTGGGGAACACAGGAGAGGGATCAGCGTTTAAGCAATTGCAGGGCTTCTTAGGATTTACCAACTTCTACAGACGGTTCATCCGAAACTACAGTTCTGTTGCTGCAGACCCGGTTCAACTTCTCCATTGTCTACTGTCCGGGTTCCAGGAACACCAAGGCTGATGCCCTGTCCTAGCAGTTTGCTAAAACAGAGGACTCTGAGCTACCAATCAGAATGAGAAAAAGAAGGCATTCAGGTCAGGTGTCAGGGAGGCGGCCAGGATGGCCCAGAGATCCCTGTCTGTTAGGATCAGGGAGGGGAAGGAGGCTTACAAGAGGAAGCCAGAACAAGCCCTTAAACATAACAACAGCAGGGAGGTGTGAGTGTGCTTGCTAACCCCACTTTTACTTTTAATTCCATACAGCTATTGCCAAATAAAAGAAGTGATTGAATTGTCCTTGTCCCTTTCCTGACTCACACATTTGAGTAATAGTCTGAAGGACTTGAAAAAAGGGCAAACTACACAAACACATATTGGCACCTGCTTGTCCATCTTTTCTGGTCAGTACTCCAGGTGGATCTCCTAAAGTGCAGTGTGAGGGCTACTTTTAAGTGTATCCTTCAAATAGAACAGGTGAGAGAAACCTCTGATGCACCACCTCCACCATGTGCCATGGAAAGAAGTCTTTAAGGCTGATGCCACAGTTCTCAAATTAAATGTCAACAGAAGCATATTGTATTTTGAAGTATCAGAAAGTATTTTGTATAATTATACTCTGTAAGGCCTTAAACCTTGCACTGTAAAGTGCCTTGAGATAACTTCTGTTGAATTGATAAAGGGCACATTGGATATTGGTCTATAATTTATTAAAACCCCTGAGTCCAGACTAGGCTTTTTGAGCAGGGGTTTGACTACAGCAACCTTAAAAGCCTGTGGTACGTAGCCTATTTGTAAAGATAGATGGATCTGATCTAATATGGACGTGCTGATCAAAGGTAAGTCTAATCGGGATGCGGTCTAAGAGACATGTTGATAGTTTAGATGAATTAATTGCTTTAATTAATTAAAGATGATCCACAGGGAGGAAGCAGCTGCAACTTGCTTCTATTAATGAGGAGTAATATGTGGTTCCAGCTTTACGGAACACTTTTTCAATATATTATTAAACTATCTTTCCAGGTTAGGCAAGATTCATTTAAATTGGTGGAACACCACCTCCTTTCCAGCTTACGTGATTTCTGCTTCAAGCTACGGATTTGTGAATTGTACCATGGAGCTAACTTCCTCTGATTCACTAGCTTCTTTGTCAGAGGAGCAACAGTATCAAGTTTTGTTCGGAGTGAGGCTGCAGTATTATCAACAAGATAGTCGACTTGTCCTGGAGTAACATTAGGATGACTGCCCTCCTCTGTGTTGGTACATGACTTTGAAATAAAAGATAGAATCAGTTCCTTAATTTGTTAACAGCATTTTCAGATAAACATCTACTGTAGTGAATCTTATTAATGATCAATTTCAACACCACTGTCAAAATAAGATCAAGGGTGTGATTAAAACATGAGGCCTACAAAAAAGCCCAGACCGCCCTGCTAAGATTTTTTTTTATTCTCTTTTTTTTGAATCTCTAAGCACCTGTTGGTGGACATTTTGCTGTTTAGGCGTTTGTCCTCAGTCAAGCCTCTGGTGCCACAGGTGTCCCATGTTGCTGCTGTGGTCCCTAATTGTGAATACAGCTGTGCCCCAGGCCATGTTTTTGTCTTGTGGTTTGATGTATCTGCATATTTGCTATTTCAATTTTAACGAAGAAATACAATTTCTATTTTAAACAGTTTTGAAAAATTAATTTTGGTTTGTATTAGACATGTACTGTAGATTAATCTAAGATTGTTCTTCATTTTGTACTTTATTACCCCTGCATTTGCCACCTTTTCATCTTTTTCCATTTTGCTTTTTTACCACAGTAAGGTAACAGCCTGTCTATATTATTTGTTATTGTCATCTCATGAGACAAAATCTTAGGGAAGACTTAAACACTGATGTTCCAAGATTTTATTAAAAATGAACATAGAATAAATGCACTTAAGCTCATGCATGATCATAAAAATACTCAACAGTACTGTCATAAATGTGTCAGCATATCACCTTTATGTTTGAAGAATGGGGGTTAAATATTTTAAGACTGAGCATCAGATAAAAACATTTCTTAAACCAAGGATAAAACAAGGCATAGATAATCGGGTTTAAGGTTGAATTGAAGTATCCCAACCAAACAGACGCCTCAAATATGGCAGCGGGTGTGTTGAAGCCTGTATAAGCATCAATTATTGAATTTATAAAAAAAGGCATCCAACAAAAGATAAATGCACCAAGGACTATACCCAGAGTCTTTGCAGCCTTGTGCTCAGACTGTTTATACAACCCAGCTTTTCCTCTGTTATTTGAGCAATTGTGCACATGTCCGATCTTTCTTACATGCTCTCTAGCCACAAAAAATATCTTAGTGTACACACAAACCATTACACAGCAGGGAAAGAAAAAGGCAGAAACACTGTCAAAAGTTCCCCAAAGGGGGTTAAAAAGAAGGTTGCAACTTCCGAAGCAGTTTATTGATGCCATATAATCCTCTAACCCTGCTACATTGACCTTTGAGTAAAGTAGTCCATAAGCGTAGAGAGCAGCAAGTGACCAGCTGGCACAGACCATAATCCAGGCCACTGACATTGTGATATTCCTAGAATAATGCAAGGGACTGCATATTGCCTGTTGTCTGTCTACAGCAATGCAAATTAAATGAAAGATAGAGACACTGGTAAGAAACATATCAAAACTAGAATGCAGTAGACAGAAGTCCTCACCAAAGAACCAGCAGCCATCGATGGTCCGAACAGTGCTGAAGGGCATTACAACAGCACCCACGAGAAGGTCGGCAAAAGCAAGAGAAAAAACAAGCACATTAGTCGGATTCTGCAGCTGCTTGAAATGCCCTATAGACACAATGACAACACAGTTTCCTAAAATTGTAAACAGCATGCCAAAAGCAAACAGCAAGTAGAGAGCAACTTGAGTCCCCACACTGAACTGTGCCCTAACACACGAGACATTAGAGTCTGGAAAACAGTACTGTTCTTGAGACAGGTCACCAGTCATCGTAAACCTGAAGACATGTGGCTAAACAAGACAGAGACAGAAGTTTGTGCTAGGGGAGAATGCACCCTGGTGATCTTAGTTTTATAACAAGGGACATGGACATTTGTGCTACCTACAAACATGACAAACAGAGCAATATCCAATCAGAATGGCTTTGTCATCACAACACAAAATTCAGTGAAAAAAAAAAACTCAAACAAAATACAAAACAACCACAATAGAACATAATTTACAGGTAAATAAATCACATCTCCCTGACTTAGATTTTTTGCATGCTTTGTACCTTACTTGTAGATCGCATTGGATAAAAACATCTGCCAAATGTCAAAATGTAAATGTAATGTCTGTATAGTGAAAAGTGGGTAGCAACAAGTAAACATTTACCTACAATAATAACTGTTCTCACTTTTTTTTACTTCCAGCTTTTTTTTGAATTCAAATCTGATTTGTTTGCCAAGTAGCAAGTACAAAGGTTTAAATGAAATCCAGGTGTTTTAACAGTGATTGAGGGCAAGGCTGTATAGTGGTTAGCACTGATGCCTCACAGCAAGAAGGACCTGGATTCGAGGTTGGCTGTGTGCATTTCTGTTTGGAGTTTACATGTCTTCTCTGTGTCTCCGTGGGTTCTCTCCGGGTACCCTGGCTGTACACACACACATTACAATTAATTTATATACAGTAAATTCATTAGCATTTACATTGTACAACCCAGTGTTATACCATTATTTTGTGACTATTTTCACATAATAGTGGGAGACCAGGTTGCATTGTATCAACATCTGCACTGTGTGAAGTTAACAACTCAATTAAACCAAAGAAAGCTATAATTTAATGCCGTTTCAACAATATCTATTTTCTGTGAAATTCTGGACTATGCAGGGCTATATACAATAATACTTAAGGCCTTCAACTTCCACTAGCCCCCACCAGTTTTCAACCATATACAGTCAATATCCACATTATTCCAGTTCATTCAGTAAATAGTGTTGTCTCTGAAATGCCAGACTGAAACATTCTACCTGAAATAAATAATCGAAGTGCCTTTCTGAACCAACTATAAAAGAATGCATATATTAAAGGGTTCACAGTAGAATTAAAGTAACCCAACCATACAAGGGTTTCAAACACACTGGGTGGTATTGAGTAGCTTATGAAGGGATCAATGGTGTTACAGACAAAAAAAGGAGTCCAAAAAGAAAGAAATGTTCCCATTATGATAGCTAGTGTCTTCGTGGCTTTGGTCTGGCTTGCATTTGATATTCTTGCATTCTGTATGCTGTGCAACTGTCTCTTTGCAACTAGAAAAATCTTCAGGTAAACACAGAGCATTATTATTCCTGGGATGTAAAAGGAAAGTACTGATGAGACAGTACTCGACAGTCCACTCTGAAACAAGCCACATCCTCCTTCACATGCAATGTGGCTGTTGTAGAACTCCTCAACCCCCCAAATATTTAGCTTCAGAAAAATCATTCCGAAGCCTACCAGAGCTGAAATACTCCAGCTGAGCAGAATCATGATTAACACAACATTAACAGTTATTTTTCTTCTGTATAGCAGAGGTTGACAAACAGCGTAGTGTCGGTCAAGTGATATGAATGACAGATTCAGAATTGATGCTGTACACAACATGACATCAGAACTCATGTAGACTTTGCAGAAGATGTCCCCGAAATACCAGCAAGCTTCTACACATCGAATCATACTGGGGAACATGACTAGCAACCCCAACAGGAGGTCGGACAGGGCTAGAGAAGCGATCAGGTAATTGGTTGGTGTATGGAGCTTCTTGAAATAAGCAATTGAGAGAGTGACCAGAAGGTTTCCACACACTGTTAGGATGACTGTGACCCCTAGAATCATGTAGAGGGAGACACGTACAGTCAGTGGATATACAGTCTTCAGACAGGAGCCGTTTCTGGACTCATAGCAGAGCACTGGCTCCATCTGTATGGAAGGAGAAATTAACATAGCTTTTAAGTCAATGCTTCTTTATTTAAAATGAGTGAGAATTAGTGTTAACTAATATGGAACTTTTCTTAACCATATTTAAGATAACAAAAATGATATCCTTTTACTTGCAACATGCATCTGATTGTTTATAATTAAAATATTATTTACAATGTCCAAAAAGCAACATGGAAAAGAGAATTCAAATACAACTGTGCCACTTACCTTCGACAGTCAACTGGACAGGTATCGTATGGTCACCACAGAGTTCTCAAATAGGGTCAATTTCAGTTCTCTGTGTCTCTAGCCAGTTAAGGCAAAGGATAAATAATGTATCCTTAGGGAGTACAGTTGGACCATATGTGCCAGTGGTTAATGTCCAATGGGAGGCAACTTCACCATTCTTTTAACTGCTCTAAAAACAAAAAACAAAAAGGTTTAGCTGCCTTTCCATTTTCAAATTTTCCATCTAATGACTGGGCTTCAGCCCTTAGAGCTATTTCTATCAGGGCAAACTGAGTACGCATAACATTTTAGGTTCACTGTTAACATACTGTAGCTAACATTAGTTAGCACACAGCATTGCATTGTCACAAGACAAACAACTTCAACAATGAATAAATGTGTGATTTACAGTTAGGTCCTTAAACAATAGAAGGATGAAAGGTTTTTGGGCAATTTTTGCTCTGTTTACCACCACATTCAATGTAAAATGAAACACGAAACATGAGTGAAGTAATCACTTTCAGCTTTAATTCCTGGTGCACTGACAAACATATGGCATTAACCTTTCAGGAATGACAGCTATTGTTGTAAATATAAAACATTTTTGGGGGGAACATAAATAAAGGAATAACATTTATATAATAACAAAGATATGGATTGACTTCAATATATTGCAAAAGTCTGAAACCCTGGGCATGACCAAATGCTGAACATCCTCCCTCCAGACGCTTTGCCAGGCCTTTGCTGCAGGTGCCCTCAGCTACTGCATGTTTGTGGGTGTCTCTGCCTTCAGTCTTTTCCTCAGTAAATGAAAAGCTGTGTTGTTAGGTTGAGATCAGGTGACTGAGTTGGCTGGTAAAGAATAATACACTTCTGTGACTTGGGGAAACTCAATATTCTGTTTTTGGCTGACCTCATTTGAATAAACGTGTTATTCTTTTATAATTCACTGGCAATCTTATTGACTTTTTAATAGCCCTGTCACCACTATTTAATGTTTGACAGTCTTTTTTTTTATGATAAAGACACACAAGAAGAAACTTGCACAATTTAATTAGGCAGACAAAAAAAAAAAAAAAAAAAAAAAAAAAGAATATGGAAATAAATGCACTTTGTTGAAATAAATAATTACATTCTTGTGTGCCCCAGCAGCCTAGTTACAAGTACAGCATCTTCAGTCTGGTTAGGGATCCTTTCTTTGACCTTGTTATCAAATAAAGACAAAATTACCCCCAAAATACCACAAAAAAACCTAAAATTTGAAATTACTGCTACTTTATTCATTATATCATTTAAATTATATTTCATCCTAATTTCAAGCTAACATTGTAATATTTGCTATTTTCTTTCAGAAATGGCTCACATCTGAGGCAACCTTAATTTAGGTGAGTATACTTGATTGCAGTAGTATCTATATTGTCCAAGCCATAGTAGACTACTAGATCAGTTACATCTCAATTTTATGTTTTTTAAAGGTAGACTATGTGAAGGGGTGCATGGGAATGTGAAGTGTCTGGCAAATTAGTAGCGAGTAGACATGAATTGTTACAGCATTGCACTCTGTTATTTCAAAAAATGTAAATGTAAGATATCAAATCAAAATACTTCATGTTATTTGCTTTAGTATCGAAAATACAGTTAACACTTACCTGAACAAAACACGGTTTTAGAAGTAACTTGCTTGTAGTGTCTTGCCTTAATGAAAGTTTTTACTACTTCTGTAGTTCTCATTTTTACACTGTTTGCAATAGATAAGGCCACGTTCAACTTGAAAAATATACTTAGTTAAGGTCTTCAGCAAGAGAAGGAGGTGCTGGAAAGAAGATCCCCTTTCTCATGACTGGGACACATGGTAAAATTTAACTTGTTTTTTCAACTTTAAAACTCAAATCAAAGGGCTGCCCTATAAATTTTACATTGTCAACAAATGAAATTTGTTCTTCTACCACAACTAAATGTTATCTTGACTAAGTATGGTATGCTGTGTAAACTAATATCTTAGTTTGGTTGATTTAGATTTATTAGTTGATTAAACAAGTTAGGTAGTTGTTCAGGCTTCAATTTTCATTTGAACAATCTGTTGTACAAACACCAGCCTTGTTTGACCTAATATTTAAAATACTCACAGTTTTGTTTTCCCAGTTACTCTGAGGAAATTAATTTATTCATGTGATTTCTTCTTTATTAAAAAAAGAAACATGGTACTGCATCTAGCACAATATACTAGTGTCTACTTGAGCCACAGTGCATCAAAATAAGTACATAACAATCATGTTAAGCTGTACCAAGTGGTTAAAAAAATTATAAGTGTACTGGGGTAGGGAATGAATTCAACAGCGAGCTTATAATGGTTCATATACAGTGGCATTCACTGCACTGTGAATGTTTACATGTTATGTTCAATAAAACATAAAAACATACAACAAACAGAAAAAATTGTTTTTAGTAAAGTATTTCTACTGTATCTTTTTATTTATTAATTTGGCATATTGTTCTTAAGAAATCATGGACCACATTTCCACTTATATGACACTTGCTGACATTCACAAGTTCCACATCTCAGTATTATGAATGTGTACATTTCCCACATTTAGACCAGTCCAAACAATAACAACATGTCCCTTATGACTCATTATGCTGCCATAGCCTAATGGTCCTGTGTGAACCCTGCTGACTTGCTTCATCTTTCCTCATGCGGACCAGCTGGAACTGTGAATGGCATGTCATGTCTCTCAGGTACCTGTTCCTTATCAGTCACTTTAGAAGTGTGTCACACTTATGTTATTTCATGACATGCCATTTCAGTTGTTGGTCTTAGTGTATGTTGTCTAGACATTATATGTATCTAAAGTTGTTCTATAAATCAGTGTATATCTTGTTATTATGATATTAGTTAAAGTACAATGGATTATGAATTGCCACATACTACTACTTTTGCCAGTGAAGATTCTTAGTCATCTAGGTGAAGTTATGTTTCATGTTAAGAGTCATGGGAACTGGACTTCCTTCTTGTTAGGTCGAGAAGAAAATCCAGTTGCCATAAATCAACTTCCACATACTACTACTGTTGTGTTACTACTCAATGAGACCTCATATCAATTCCATTTTTTTGTTAATTTTTCCTTGTGTTCTTGGAAACAACAGATTACTATAAAAAAGTAAAAAGTTTTGTTTTTGTCTGGTAATAATTCATGCAACATAAACACCAATTAGATGTGTGAATGATGGTCTGGTGGGAATGCAGGTAGATGTCAGCCTCTTCTCTTGTATTTTCACACCTCCAAGAACTGGGAACTCATTACAGCTGTCTGCATTCTGCCCCCTCCTCAACTGGGGAACTCATTATTTGTGGAAAGTTTAAAGAGTGATCTTAATTGCAAACTCATATGACAAATACAAACAAACAAATTAATGGCCTGTCCGTAAATATAAAAACATACTGTAAATGCTTGGACAACAGCAAGAAATAGTACTGACAAGCTGCTTATCTTTAGTTTTGTATTTATGAGAATGTTTTTTTATTTTATTTTCTTGTTTGTATATGTAACCTTTTACAAATATTTTTTTAGTCGTGATATGCTCCACACAGTAACTCAGATATTCCCTTCTAAAGGTATTTCAGCGAGGTGCTCCGTTTTAATCAATTGGAGAAGATTAAACCCTATGCATCACATACTGGTACCTGAAAATTATTACCTCCTTAAAATGATTATCTAATTAATAAATGTTTGTTGTGCTCTTAGGGTCATTTTGACTGGCTGCCCACTTGTAGATTGTTTGACTAACTGTAGACTGGTGAATTTCTAATAATATCTAAATAACTTTGTAAGCCTTTCCAGCTTTATGTAAATCAACAATTCTTGATCGTAGATCCTGTGAAACCTCATTTTGGCTCACATAAGCATGTTCTTCTTGTGCAGAGCTCAAAAGGTGAATTTTTTGTCAGTCGAAGAAGCTCTAGTCTACATCTCCAAACTAATTTTCTTAACTTGTACTAACACATGACTCAAATTAGCTTTTTAGAGGTCACTGTGAAGTTTTTATAGTTGTTCTTAATAAAGACATAAAATATCAGATTTATTTTGTGGTATTATTTGTTAATAATCTAGACTGACATGATAATCAGATCACATTTTTGAGAAATTGCAGAAATGCAGAAAACCATGAAACTTTAAAAGGTTCACCTACTTTATCTTGCCACTGCAGCTTGAATGAGAAAGTTGAAAATATAATCCAAAGAAACAAATATATAGTAAATAATAATAATAATGTACCAAACCAATTCTACAATGCAGTTTTAGTATTTGGACTTAGGTTTAGGCAAGAGAAGCATATTGATTAAGGCAAAGTCAGTGTCAAGTTTTTAGCTGTTAGGCCAAACCACAGATTTTCTCTAGTCTTAACCAAGAGCTGTGAATGTCTTGGCCAAAACAAACAAACAAACAAACAAACAAACAAACAAACAAACAAACAATAAAAAAACACTGTAGTCATAAAACTAAATTAGATTAATAATGCATCCTCATGTGTTCTAAATTATGTGGTCAGAATTATGTTCATATTTGTGGTTGCAATTAAGACAAGAATTAAGTGTTTCCTTAATTTGTTTGAGCAGTGCAGAAGGAAGTAACTTGAGCATGACATCTGCTTTACCAAACTGAACTACCAGCCCTATATTCAAGACTTTGAATGGCTATCCAAAAAACTAAGCAACACAAGTTACTACAGGTCATGAGTAATTATGTCAGAACTGGGAATGTTCTGTCGTCATGATGTAGTTTTTGGCTGGGATACTGATTCACCAGATCCAGGTGTATTTATACGACAGTGACGTGAAAGAAATTCTCTACTCTCTGGTGATCTCCATTTAACAAACTGTGTGACTTGTTAACCAACGTACTTTTAGGTAATTTACTATAAAGGGGGTAAATATATACATTATACAATTCTTTTGGAGCTCGGTTTTCACTTAGAAGTAAAGTTTAAGCTAATTTTAAACCATCATTCAAGGTGAAAGCATTAAGGGGAGGTGAAAACTTTTTATATACACCACGGCCTAAACAAAGATGTGTGACTCTGCAGTGTATCCACAGAACCGTAGGGAATCACATATTGGTTAAATATAACTTTAAGTGCCATCTAGTGGTGGCAGCCTGGTACTAAATGTTAAATGGTCTACACTTATATAGTGCTTTTCTACCTAACTGGTACTCAAAGCGCTTTACACTTATCATAGTCTTTTTTACCCATTCGCACGCACACACTCACACACTGATGGAAGAGCTGCTATGCAGCAGACCTGACTTACCGGGGACAACTTGGAGTTCAGTATCTTGCCTAAAGACACTTCGACATCTGACCGGAGGAGCCAGGAATCGAATCACCAATCATCTGAAGCTGAAGGGGCGTGTGGTGCGTGAGTGACTGCAAACTGTGGTCATACAAACCATGTGGACCGCTACATACCCAATCAAAAATAACTTATTCACTTTGTACTTAAATGTGTAGGTGTAGGTTAGTAGAAACCACAGTGCTGCTGCCAAACATGCTGGACCACAACTGATCCAAACTCCTTTGTCTTGGTTTCATCTGACCAGAGAATGTGCTGCCAATACTTCATGTTATCTGGCAGTGTTTAATCTTACAATTTTGAGGCATTTTGTGAGAAATCGTTTTCTTCTAAGGTGCCATCTGCACAGGTCGACCTCATGGAATTTCCTTCACACCCTCATCAGCCACTAATTTCCACAGATATTCCTTGAGCCAAGTCAGAGCCACTCTACCCATCTGTTGTTCAGTGCATAGTGCGCCTTTCTTTTCTGAGGATAGCCACTTTTCATTCTGTTGCTGCGGCATGACTCTTCCCAAACCTCCCAAACTATGCTGCTGCTGGGTTTCAGCCTATGTTCTGTAGCTGTTGATGCTCTTGTTGTTCTTGTCTCATCAAGTGCTATAATCTGGTTTCGTACTTGTTCAGACCATTCCTCACCATGTGGCATGGTTAGACACATCCCATGTTAAGGAAGCTGTGGTGTTCACTGGTTCCATACAAGCCTGTGGTGTGCAAACAACTTAACTTAAATGGAAAACAAACTTTGTTTGCACTCTTTTTTGTTGAAGTAAAGATGAACTTTAGAGCCTGTTTATAGTTTCTCTAATCTGTTTACCACAAATTTAGTTCAAATAACCTAGCCTTCAAATTTAAAGTACTGCACTTATTCTAATTTGCAATACTTTAACATATTTATCATGCATCATGATGTACTCGATTCTGTGGCAGACATTTTCCACTGTACCTTGCACCACTGCCTTTACATTAAGTCCATATTCATTTGTAGACACTGTACTGGGAGAATAAGCACATGTAAATGAGCAAGACAGACACATTTGTGATTGTTTTTTTTTATGAACAATAATTTACATCTTACAAAATGAAATAATTATCGAGTAATTACTACTTTAAACACCAAGTGTTTGCATTACTGTACACATACTGTATTTAAAGACACAAAGGCTTTACAATCATGCTGATCCATAGAAGTTCATAGTGTTATTATTCTACACAGTTTGAACATATTGCAGATATTTGGCATTAAATTGCTATAACAGCATTTATTTCCTATGTGTGTGTATGTGTGTGTGCTTTCTTATTAAATTAATGTTAAAGTGATACTCCACACAATCTATATTTTGAGTATAACATAACACTATAGATTGAGTTAATCAGTGTTTTACTATTAAACTGTGAAAACTGTGGTCACGAGAAAGTGGGAATTTAATCACTAATCCTAGGGTTCATGGCCAACTACCCTACTGTACCATCTGAGAAATAGCCAGTCTGCGAGAAGGTGGCTGTTAGAGTGTAGTTTGTTCTTTGACAGAAGCTGCAGTAAAAATCTGTTCACAGCAAACCATCAAGGAGAATTATAGAATTTCACTTTGGATGCAGACTTGAATCAGCCTTTTCAAACATACAGCAGGGTAGTGGAGGTGTGATGGTCCGAAGTCAATTAAATAAAACCATGTAGGGATATAAGCTACAAGATAGTTTTGTGGTTAGTGACTAACCACAAAGAGACTAACCGTTAGTCTCTTCTCAATTTATTTAGGCTAAAACTAATGAAGTGTAGCACAAACGAACATTTAGTCAAAATCAAATCAAATCAAATGATGCATTTTTTAAAATGCAATATGTTATTTTTTTATATAATTTTGAACTAAGCCTAAAGAAAAATAATTTCATGTTCTTGTGGCAGATTTTGTGGCATCATTCTCAAAAACTACATTTTGGGTGGAGTATCACTTTAACTCTGTTTTAAATAACTATTGGTTTTCATAAAGTCTTTTTTGATGTATTGTATTTTAGACACTTGTACAGTGGCCCTGAAAGCTTTCTTCATTTGCCTTTATTTTGTCTAATGTGCATTCTTTAAAGAGCGGTTTGGGTTATTCAAGTCTGTCTTAAAAAAATAATGATGAAACAAGTACTGTACATTTAGTTTTCAGTGCCGGAATGAAGAGTAAGAAAACAGAGCAACCAGGACCAAAAATCTAAATAGTTTTAGGACAGACCTGAAAAATCCCAGACCCATCCTTTCAGCTGTGCTGCATTGGGTTCTGAGGGCCACCATACACTCTGTGTTGTTGTGAGTGTGGATTCAAATTCAAAGTTGAAAGGTATTTTACATGGGAATTAATACATTCAAATTTTAAAAACTTGCCCATGCAGCTAAGGGATGTTTACAGTACCTTTACAAGAACTTATAGGGTTATTGCCATCCCCACATAAAGCTCCAAACCAAATATTAGCCGCCAATGTGCAGGCTTACAAAACACCTTCACTACACGTTGATATGAGACATGCAGCATCGCTTGTATAAGGTTACTGAGTCAAGCACTTTTTTTAATTTGTCCCACAACTGTGGACTTTTCTAAAACCATCCACAGTTGTGGGACAAATGAAAGGGACAAGATGTCATTGTGTGGGAATTAACACATCACATGTATCCTCATTATTCTTCTCTTAGTGCATTTGGTCCTGAATGGTAACATTCATCCACTGCTTTAACTGCTCCCCCCCATTTGATCGTTCCAATTACTGGAGAAGCTAGAGACTTTATGGGTGCGTCTCCCTGCTTTCATGCCAACCCTGGTTCCACTTTGATGCCCTCCTCCTCCTTCCTGGGCCTGCTGGATCCTAAATGCCTCTCTCAGGTTCTGAGCTCGGACCTCCTTGCTTTGGATCTCTTCTACTACTCGACTAGGGAACCAGCCTCTTTCACCATCATGGAGCCTTTCACCCATCATCCAGCCTGGAATATAGAAAACACCAAAGACCAGATGTAACAGGAACATACTGTAGGGAGACTCAATTACAAAATTTGTCTTTATATAAACAAGAAATGGGATAAGAAGGCAGAGTTGTGACTACGCACCATCATCTGTTCTCTCTAAGAGGTTCAAAACATCAGCCATTTCAATGGAGAGCTCATCTGGCTCCTGAGATGAATATGACTGAATACACTGCACCTGTGGAGAGTCTGATAAAGATCACAGTTAGTTTAAATATCCACTCCTGTATGTTGATGACGGCACTCAGTGTTGGTCTGATGTTCTGTCTCACCTGCTTGGTGGGCACTAGTAGACATAAAGCGTGTGCGTCGGTTAGGAGTGAGAGCACACATCCATCGTAGCTTGTCACTCCTGTCCACAGGATGACATAAATTAGTAAGAGGTTAAAGGTAAAAAAGCTTTTTAAAGAACCACACTTACTTCTTTTATTAACATAACACTCTGAACAATTTCTCCTGTTGTGTAGATACATAATCCCACATTCAGGTCCAGCTGCCTGTTTTCTTGTGTGTTTATCCCGTTCGATTTGTGCACTTCCTGCAACCCTCTCCAGTTTTAGAGCAGTTTTCTGGCTTGTGCAATCTCAATGGCTGGATTTGTTTTTTGGACAGCTTGGGGTTTTAGTGTCTTGTCTAGGGATACGTGGCCAGGAGGAGTTGGGCATGAAACCCCCAACCGTAGACCTGATGGGTAACCACTCCACTGACTGATTTACTGCTACCCCCTACTGCTTGAAATAATTATTAAAGCACTGAATGTGCCAAAGCTGCACTTTGTTTTAGAAACTGAAGTGTCCAAACCTTCTGGACTGTCGTGAGATTCTTAGCTGTTATTTACTACTGTCTGTCATTTCAAATTACCTCTGCAAAATATCACATTTTGTACATTGTAAATATGAAGAAATGCAATTCTAAATCAGATGTTTAGATTTATATCACTAGTGGGAACCACTCTTAGAGTTTTCTGTGTCTAATCTATGCTTATGCTGCAGGTACTAGAGTATGCAATAGCCAGGTTTCTACACTGTACCCTATACCTGGAACTTATCCACTAATTTCCAACTAGGACTATGAACAGTCCCAAAATGATGTAATGCAAATGTCCTAATGTATATATCCTGTACAGTGCAATGTTGTGCAGCAGATAGAGGTGGAAATCAAGTTGTATTATTATTATTACGGTAGCTGGGTGTTGTTATTGACTGCAGACTGAAATTCATTTCAACATTAACTTTCATTTGTATCTGTTGTTCATAACACACACTGTAGATACTGTAGAAGTAGCACCATATAGTGCAGCTATTACTGTGTCATGGTTTCACAGTTGAGTTTTCACATTGCCTCTGCTTTTGTTGTCATAAAAAGGTGTTTACATATGTCTACAGTATTCATGTTAGTGTTTTACAAAGTTACAAAGAGTCTGTGTGTGGAGGCTGTAGAAAGACAACATAATGCTTAACTACTTTAGATAGATTTGACCAGGGAAAATCTTTACAGTCACGTGGTGACATGGATCCACATTGCTCTGGTTACTAAATGGTATGCATAAAATATAATATATCCCTCTGGCCTAAGCTGATTGTGCTTCAGATACTCACATGCTGGAGGTCTTGAGCATGTAGCTGACCTGACGATCCTCTTGGTTCTCCAGCAGCTTGAGATTAAAGACATTAGCCAGCATCTGGCCCTGGTCTTCGAGATCTTCAGTCCTTAACATGGCCCGTGTGCATGAGTCAAGAACCTGGAATTTCTCCCCACTGACAACAAGTGACTGAATTAACAATTGTGATTTGATTCTAAAAATAAACATACATTCAGTTGACAAATTATTTATTTAAGTCAACTGGGCTAAAACTAGGTCAGTCTAATCCGACAGACAAACAAATCCTCGCTCCCAAACGTGATAATGTCCACGTTTCGTTTAAACTGTTTGTGTGTTGAACTACATAATCATTTTGGAGAATGTCATTTGTGTTGAAAGACATTTCCATTACTTAGCACGTCACACGTATCAATGAAACTAGGCTAAATAGCATAAACACATCTGTCTGACTCAAAACAGTGCAAAACATAAGGAATACTTAACCAAAATCTTACCTAGAGCTGGGCTTGGTGACCAGCAGCAGGTTGTTAAAAAGGAATAAGTAGACTGGTTGGTAGAGCTTACGGCTCCGCATGGTCCTTGTGCTCTTAGGTCCTGCCATTAGCTGCACCTCACCCTTCTTCAGCAACCAGCGCGAGTGGGAAATGATGGGCACTGACTACCGGGGTTAAACAACAGGTTCACAAGGTCAGGTTCACTCTAATTATGTAGAAAACGAACTGTAGTGAATACTTTAACTCAACTAAGTGACAGATACAGTATACTGTACATTTACAACAGCAGATTTGCTTTGGTTGACCTCAGTGAATACTGCTCATTTCTTTTCTTTGTAATACCCATTAGTCACAAACAGGTGGAACATCCCCCAGCACTCTTTCCAGTACTAAATGCAATGCAAATACATTGCAAGGACTTTTTCATCTCACTATTACAGCCAGATGAGCAAGACTTTAGCAAGGGAATGAACATTTAAATCAAATCAAGACCCCCAAAATCTGTAATGTGCTATCAAAGCAGAACTGTGGTGAACTTGCATCAGCTGGAAATGCAAGACGACCATACTTTGTTTACCTTGGATTTAAACTCCAGTGTTTTCTCAATGCTGATAAGCTCCTCAGTGCGACTCATTTTCCGCACTCCTTCGTTACAGTCTTTCACAATCTGAGGAAGAGACCATTTTTTTAAAATGTATTATTTGTTTTTATTGTTTTTATTATTTTTTGTTATGACACCCAGTACCCAGAAAAACACAACTAAATCTAAACAAAATAAAAGGAAGACACAAATATCAGCCATATTGTACCATAATTGTAAAACATATAGTTTTCTCTTCTATTCTTGAAAATCATTTTATACTTATTTGCTTTTACACAAAAATCCTATTTGTGATTGTTAATAAAAGTATTAACATCCTGAAACTGCTGTGTGTTGCTGCCACAGAATGTTTGGATTTTGGTTTTTTTGTGTCTTTGCTGTCTTTGTAACGGAGCGTGTCTTTGTTTTTTTTCTTAACATCACAGACACATCTGCCAAGAGGCGGGAGGGAGGAAGCTCCACCTTAAAACCAATCGTTTTCGCGAGACTTGCCACTCACTATAATCTACTCGGTTTGTCAGCATGACAATGTACAGACACATTTCCGGAACTCCAGGGACGTGTTTTTTTAAACCCCAAAATATGGGCTGTTTACAAGGAGTGGTGAAGCAAGACAATAGTAAACATACATCAAATATAAATTTTAAATGAACTGCAAATCATTGCATTCTGTTTGTTTATATTTCAAAGTGTTTATATTTCACACAGTGCGCCAACTTTTCTGGAAATGGGGTTGGACTACACTGTTCATGATACAGCACATATTCCTGGTAATACACCAAAAATTGATGCTTGTGTTTATCTGATAAGTCAATGCACTACGTGGATAAAGTACTATCAACATTACAACAGTCATATCTGTATACTGATTCATCCTTGCAGAACCCAATTTGACTGATGCTCACCTGCTCCAGTTGCTGATGTGCTTTTATTGCATTCGCCTCCCGCTCTGAATTTTCCTCAGCTTTTTTCAAAATGTTCTGTGAGCAACAAAGTCAAATAAAATCATTAGGCAGTTCAGAAACACTAAATTCACACTAACAACTTTACTGTACAGCGAATCATGCTGACACACTCACTTGTACTAGCAGCTTGAGTCTTGTAATCCTCTGGAAAGGAAGGATGAGGAATGAGGTGAAGGACAGGCCCCTAACACGTGGGTGTTTCTCCAGTGTAGCCATGGCTTCTCGAAAAGCCTGGTTTCCCTCTCTGGACAGAAAATAACGATACTTAGTTGATCATACATTGTACACACACAGACAGAGTTTTGGCAGTGTTTGAGGCCTTAAGGTTTCACTGTTGTAAAGCATCCCTTAAGCTTTTAGTTCACTTAAAGGATAAGGCTGGTGTATAATTATCCCATTGTCAACAAATCCCATGAGCACTTACAGACTTTCCTGTTCTGTCTGTGACTTTTATCCTCAAGTCAATTGTTTCCCACAGACGTACAGTATGTACAAGGAACTAGAGAAAATAGTGCTATTTTCAGAGGTAAATTAAGTCATCTGGTGTACAGTGAGTATTTCCAGCAACAGAACAGTGTGTGTGGGATTGAGTCAAAATAAACTACAGTGTGCTCAGTTCTTTTATGACAACGTAGGCCACACCAGAAACAACACCGCAGCCTCTAGTGCAAACACCTCTGGCATTCTCTCTAGCATGCATGATAAAACAACCACTGTGGAGTTTTTCCTCAGTTTCAACTACTGTTGAGCTTGATGAAGTAAGCAAGCAGCTGGGCTTTTCCCCCAAACTGTTTAAATGTGTTAAATCTGTCGTGCATCTAACATCCTACATATTAATGATGTTAGACTGCTTGGTGGATCCTTCCTTTACTCCCTCAAGTGTTGTTATTACTCATTAAATGAAAATAATAGTATAGATATATTCATAAACAGTGACTCAAACCTCAAAATTCATCAGACTGTATACTGTATACACAGTTCAACAATTATCTTTTACAATTATCAATAATAATCTTATACACATGATTTTTAGCAGTGTGCCTGGTAGTAATCAGAACATTGATAATGACATTTTTAACAGACTGGGATTCTGCTGTTTCATCTCCTACTTGGAGGACAGACGTTTGTGTATTTCTATCAGCTGTGTTGAACCTAATAATTTCCCTCGCATCCCTTAAAGGTCGATTTTAAGGCCATCACTGTTTAATCTATACACACTTTTGCTAAACAGAACAGTAATCACAGTTTGCTGTATCTTCATTATTCAAATAAAACACTGGATTGGCCCCTTTCCATATTACTGACCTGCTCACTGACTATAGCCAAATCAGACCCCTCTCTAGAATAAACTACCAAGCGGCTTGACATCACTAACTACTGTTTTCACATTTAAAAGTAAGTCTTTTGTTTCAGCTGACGTGGTTTTACTTTCTGTTGTATCATTGTTTGTTACATGGCCTTTGTTTCTAGGACAAATAGTGTTGGGTACACGCGGCACTGAGCTATGATCCCTCAGCTGCTGCTCTTTCTGGGGTTTATTGACAAGGGACCTTAATTGAACCTGTCATTTTGAAACTATGAAGTTTTTCAATCACCTAATCATTAATTTACCAAACAGTCTGACTACATGCACAGAACAGACTATATTCAAATGTTCTGCGTCACTTCAAGCAGCAGCTGCTTAAATAAGCCAGTTATTTTTGCACATGTTGTAGTGTCAGACAGCAAAGCCTTCTTCTTGTTCTGGCACTCCTTTTTCTGCACCGTTGGGCATGGGTATAGGTTTCTATGGCTAATCCTCAACAAGGGTGCTTTACACGCCCCACCAGCTCAGTTTGTTTTGTAAACACTTTGACTTCTGACTGAAACCTGCGTCCTCTCCCTTTGTGGAGGCTTTCTGGTGAAGAAGGTGATGTTAACTTCATGTCTCACTTGTAATGTTTCATGTTTCATTTTAACATCAATTAGACTAATGACTGTCAATCACATACCAGAGGTGACACCCAGTTGACGCCCTATTTGGAGCAGTATTTCCCTACTACATTACACTGCCAAACCACTTTAAAACCCAGCATTTGAACCAGGAAATGAAGACAATAAACGTAAACAAAACAAAACTGTGGTGACGAGAAATGACAGCACTTCCTGATTGTGATTTTCCAGTACATTTTTACCAATAACAAAAATGGAGGTCTATAGCACAGACTTCCATTACTATTTGACAGTCAGAAAAACATCACCAGCCCCATCTTTTGAATGTAAAATGTTGATTACATGGTAAAGCACTTTATTTCATCAAGATTCCAGCTGTTTATATGGACACTGATCTGATAAGATGTTCAATACGTGTAAAGTGGTTCTAACAAGAGAAATCTAATGAACAACTATACATTCTTGTACAATTCTTGTTAACATGATATATGAAGAACTCATAAAAGAAAAACTCAAAAAGAATTTATAGGAATTTCAAATTTGCTGTCCAACTGGAGTCATTCATAAACTGATTTGTTTTGGTGACCAAAGGTCAAGGGTCAAGGTTTTATGACCTTGTTTTCATCCAATAACGAATATGTAAGGAATGCAGTATATGGAATTTATTTAAATTTGCCACAGCTGTCACCTTGGACGACATAATGTTTTGATTAGATTTGATGAACTGTTTAGATTTTGCTGGCCAAAGATCAAATTTACTTCGTGTTCAATTCTTGTTGCGAATGTAATGTCTTATGAACACCTTGAAGGAATTTCTTCTAAATTTGGCCCTAATTCTCTCTCCTTGTTGGGGTCAAAGACGAACTGTTAGGATTTTGAATTTTAAAGTTCAAGTTCACTGGGACCTCATGTATGTCCCATTCTCATCAATGCACAATGTCATAAAAGCCTGGCAGGAATTCCATTACATGTGGCACAAATGTCTAACTGCATCAACTCATTAGAATTTGAGTCTGGACAGGCATGTACGTAAAGTTAATTAATAAAGTTAATTGAGCAGAACATGTATGCTTGGTGTAAACCCAAATTTGCAAGCTTATGTGACAATGTTGCATAAACTGTGACACCAGAAACAAAAATGGCCACTTCTGTACCTCTGTTTTTCAGTGTGAAGTAAGCGAACAAATCACCTTTATTGCTTTATGAAACGCAAGTGTGGAAATAATCTGCATTGGAATGAACACCAGTGAAAATCTCTTAAGAATCTACCAGTCTGCTAAAGACAAAACATGCGCCACGACTGAAAGAGAAGGGGAACAGGTCTTTGTCACATGTGTTTCCTGAGCTAATGAAACATTTCTACATTTCAGTGCATTCACTAATGTCCTCTTATATGGACTTATTTAATCTTGAGTTTGATCAGACCAGCTGATGTAATTTACATGTACAAAACATCTTATAAATAGACTTTATTAGGGGTGGCAGCAGCTCAGGTGGAAGAGCAGCCGTCTATAAGGCCCAGGTATAGTAGTTTGATTCCCAGTTCCTCCTAGCTATCTGTCGCTGACACCCCATAGTAGTGCCGATATGTATGTCCAGCAGCTGTTCAACCACAATTTCCATATCCATAAAGTAAGTCATAATTAATTCTGCATCTCCAACACATTAGTTCATAAACTAGTAACAGGCTTTAAGCTTTACAGAACATACTGTGTTTTATAATTGACTGTCAAACAACCAGCAAGCTGGCAGAGGTCCCATTTAGTGTCTTCCATCTGATTTGACTGGCCTTTACAGTGCGTGGGAACATCACACTCAGGTATGCGCATTTCATGAAGAGGGACATACACATTTTGAGTCACAGTCAGCCACACCTAGTGCGAGATGAAAAGCAAACCTGTTCTCCTGTGGAACGAGACAGGCTGCCAAGATTCACAGACGTAAAAAGCAGCTATGTATTTTGAGGACGCCTATTGTTCTGCAGAAACTCACAGCTCCTTTGCCTCCAAACATGTATTCATCAGCACTAGAGGCAAACACGCCGAGTACTATTCTGAGCACTGTGCATCTTTTGAAATACTCTCCTATACAAGAGAAATCATTTTTCACTCCACATTCTAACAGATGTATTTACAAAAGCAGATACTCACAAAATGCGTCTATAGGTCTTCTCCTGGTAGACCTGGTTAATCACATATTTGATGAAGACACTGAAGTGCTCCACAGCATGGTGGTAAACAATGTCACACACGTCAGAAATCAAAATGGACTTCTCAATTCGGTGCTCAAGATCCATCAAGAACCTGAAAATATCAAGAGACCATTATCCATACATTTGAATAAAATGGGTGAGGACTTTGCAGCTGAAATGTATGATCAGTCTTTAGTTCTGAACTCATTTCGGTGTGTTATCATGACATTGCCCTACCTCTCACTTGCTTTCATGACTTCCTCGATGTTGGAGAACAGAAAATGCATGTCAGATTGGCTGAGGGTGCTGATTAAAACAGGGTTACGCAGGAAGTGAGTCTCTAAAATTTCCAAACTCTTGTAGTAGGATGCTTCTGAGGTAACAAGCTCAAACATGGCCTACAGTGGACAGAAAAGAAATCAGAAGACCACATTACTGAATCCAGAAAGCAACTGGTACAGTGAAATTTCAATCATGTCTCCTAAACATTCTTATGCAAACAGACTGCATATGTGATTATGTTTTTGGAATGAACATAATTTATTATTATTATTATTATGCCATTATACAACATATTTGATAATATAATAACATAATACACTACTAAAGTGTTCCATTTAGTAATAAAAAGTGAGTCACAATGAGATGGTTAGGATGTATGTGCAGGAGTGACAAACTGCTTAAGTTCAGAGTCCCATGTTGGGTTGGGCTATATTTGTGTTTGCAGAGAATAAACTGTCATCCCTGTGACATGGACATGCTTTGCCTAGACCAAGCTGGATTGAGTGTCCACGGGAAATACCTTAAGAATTTAGGTGGGTGTTGTAAAATGGCTCTACAGAGTTAGAAATGGTATCCAGAGAGGTAGCACTATAACTTGAATGTACGTATTTCATAATCGGCACAAGCAAGCACTAGCTCTTCTTCTAAACTGCTGCCTTTTTGCTGATCTCCATGTATTCTGAGGTGCTTGCTAATGACTGGCTTAATTAACATTAAACATCACTATGTTGAGTGTCATTGTGTTTACTTGTAAAGATGTCACTTGTAAACTACAGCGGCAATAAAAAGTATGTGAACCGTTTAGAATTTCACAGTTTTCTGCCTTAATTTGTCACATAAAATGTGATCTGATCTTCATCTGAGTCAAGAGTATTATCAAATATAATGTTTCTAAAAAAATAACACAAAAGAAAATTCTGATATTTCATGTTTTTATTGAGAACAATCATGAAAACCTCATAGTGATAGTGAAAAAAGTATGTGTTGGAATTTGGAATTAAACTGGTTTCCTGTTTACGACTGTAACCCGGTTAGTTGAGTGCATGTAAACACACTGAGTGCGCTGTCTTGACTGTGACAGCTACTGGATGGATTGAATTTGGATAGACTGCAATGATCTGCAAAACTACTGTATGACATTCCCTTAGGTGTGTTGTGTTCATCACTAATTAGCACATTTTAACATGCTGACATTGTCACATTCATGACTGATTTATAGGAAAAACACTGAAAAAATAACCACAAGAACTGAAATACTAGAGAGACACAACAGATTATTCAACAAGCTTTACCTTGTTTTCCTCTCATGTGATTGACTGTTAGATTAATTCTAAGTAGCCTACTGCTGCCTTGGGCTGCCTCAGTTGCTCATGTGACCCTTGTCTTGTATATTGTATAGTCTTTCATACCAGAGGAGCATTAGTGACTTTCTGTGACTGTGCTCGGTTAATTGCTCACATATAGGAATGGCATTCATGTGCTCCTGTGTCTCAAACTACCTAAATAAACAATTTTGTTCTCATTATTTGACAACATAATATCCTCAACTTAAACTATGTTAATTCAGCTTTATGGGCTAAATAACAGTAAACTCCTCTCTAATAATGTACAGTCAGCAGCTGTTTAAAGCAGCAAAACCATCATCATCACCTATATGAAAGCTTGCAGTAATTCATTAGTACACCTGGAAGTGGTAGCTTCCATATTTGTTTCTTTTTTTTTTTTTGGTTCTAAATGTTCAGTAAACCAACAGCAGTTTGCAGATTATATTCAAATATTTCACAAAGGACAATAATTGCTATGTATTTTAACTTTTCCACTATTTAGTCAATCAGTGAATTTACCTGCATTTTGGGAAGTTTCAGTTAGCAAACACATTCATAGAACATGTAACTTAAAAAAGTACACAAAGTACTGTATGTGGAGAGCCTACTTACTTTGGGCAATATTATATAATCGTGCTGTAATCAAACATCTTTGCAAGCACTGCAGCTGATGCTGAGTCAGTAGGTGATGATGACATTTTAGCTCACTAAACAGCCATGTAAATGATAAGCTACACTGAATTCCTGTTAAGAATGCAAAATTAAACCCAGCTGAACTTAATTCTCTATTTTCTTGGACTGCGTTTGCTTCAAACTGGCTCCACAGCTCTCCGTCAATCTGTCTGTTACCTGGAAAACAAAGCAGTGATTAGCACAAGGCTCTACCACACTGTGGAGCTCTTATTCATTCTTTGTACTTGAGACCAAACAGACAACTATGAAAATATTAGAATTAAGTTTGAATAATGACTTCTGTTATCTCATACCATCTGCTGGATGTTTTATGGAAGATTATTATTCAATTATTTTGACAGTTTTCTAAGTGGTGTCTGGAACGCCCTGCTTCAGCCTCCACATTATATCTGGGGAACATGGATGCTGCTTTACAGGTCCACTGCTGAAGAGGAAACTTGGGAGCTGGAAACTGTAGCATATATTTTCTCCCCAACTTCAGCTCATACTGAACATTCACTGACTCTGCACGCTGTCGCTCTCTCTCTCTCTCTTACACTCATCAGCACACTCACACTAGAGCCAAAGTGTGCCCACACAGCCACAGTCACATCCTTTGCTGTACCAGCCTTTGTAAGACCAACTAACCTATCCTACATCTTCAAACAGAAGCACAAACAGATGAACTCACAGTAATAGTCACAGTCAATTGCAAAGTGTTGAACTGAGTATTTAGTAGTTTACCTGTTTCAAATATGACTCCACTTGCAGCCATGAGGAAAACAGTCATTGCAGTGTGTGTTCACCATGGCACATCTTCTTCTTTGTTCTTTTTGGACATACGCTGTCAAATGTCCTGTTGTCCTTGGATGTATAATTAAAACCGGGTACCAGACTCGAAGGTGGTGCCAGGTCACTAGAAAATTGCTCTCCTGGCAGATGAGCCAAAAACGTTTGCCTCTTCGTTGTGCGACCCGCTCAGCCCTGTCTCCCAAAAAGTACATTCCTGTGCAACTAAGCTGCAACTGTGACTATATTTCCCTAGGGAATTTAATCCACTAGGTGGATTATGTTCTGATGTAACAAATGTTTTGAATGAATTAAACACTGCTGTACATTTATTAAGGGAAACAGTCGCAACTCTAGCTGGGGTGGATGGAGGAATTTGACTCCAGAGTCCTGTTTCTGATTTAGGCAAGTGCAGTACTTAGGTTGAGAATCTGGTTTTTAGACCACACTCTTTACAAAAAGAGTATATTATATAAAAACTATAGATATATTGTTGTGTGATATGTACATACTTGGACATTGTGGCTATTAAGATAGCTCAGCAGTGCACATTAATTTCTCAGACAACTGAAGTATGATAGACAGTTGTGGGACAGGGACTTTTGTTCAAGTGCCAGGTAAGTTTAGTAAGTTAAATGAATGAGTTTGTCAACCTCAGTTGAATTGGTCACACCTCTGTTTTAACAGGCCATATCCACCTTAATGTTTCCCTTGCCTCCCACGCCCACTTGCGTTCTGGTTGTCACTGAGATTGTTACAAAAATAAAACTCACTGTTACAAACGTTAAACCTACACTGATGAAAAATTAATTATATAAAGAGCGACACTCAACATTGTTTGTTTAGAGGCAGCGCAGAGGAGTTTGTATTTGCAAGACTGTGGGTGACCACTGGCAGCAAGACTGACATATCCCTCCCTTCTAATACACCCATGTCATTTCCCTTTATGCACAACCATCATAGTTGATGTCACTGTCTCTCTGTATCAAGCCTTTCTTGGATTTATTGCAGGGCTGTTCTTTTGGACTCTTAATGTTATTTGAGATAGGATGTACCTCATCAGCTAACAACTGTGAGAATTTTTTCCAAGATCAGAAATCCACATTCCCCACTCTTACTATTTCTGTTATTACAGATTCCAAAGGACTGCCTGGTGCACTTATGGGTTAACGTAGATTTCTTTAACAGTGAACAGTAAAACCTTTAATACTTGATAGCAGTATTCTATAATTTACACAACTACCCATTGAACAGCCCTTCACCCCCAGACTTGCTCACCTCTTGCATTATGATTTCTTTGTGTGGTAATTGGGTGAGCAGGCCACTAGCCTGCACGGCCTCCAGGTTCTGCCACAAGCTCAGTGAGCTGTTCCTCAGCTGCAGCTGTAACACTGGTGGGGACATGACACCAGAATCTCCCACCACAGTCCCTCCCCTGACTTCAGGGGAAAGATTCTCACGCTGTCGCCGTTGTTCAATCTCCTGCTGCTTAGAGGTGTCCCGGTACTCCTGGTACAGGAAGGCTGGAGGGTCAAAAGAAAGCGAGCCAGGCATTAGGTGGGAACAGTTTAAATCATCCTACCACACTTCCAGGCTAGCTGCTGTTCCACCAGTCAGTGCAAACTATTGATCTTAGGCTTCTCTCCAAAGATCAATAGTTTTCAAAAAAAGTTCAAGAAAAAACAAGTGGTCCAGTGGTGTGATTTGATCTTTTAACATCCTGTCTACACACGAACGTGGAATGCCTTGTCCTGCATTAATTGACATCTCCCTCTTGCGATTACCTTCCACCTACATTTTAGCCAACACTTGTCCTGTTTTACAAGACAGAGCTGGAAGAAAATAAGAGTCTTTTTTTCTGCTGCAGTCTGACAGACTCCCACCGCTGCTGATTAGATCAGGTCTCCTGCACAGCACCATTATTAGTTGATCATGTGACTGTGATAGCATTAATGGTGATTGATCATAATGTGTTGGTCTTTGGCTTTATAGTCATTGATCGTAGAGAGGTTCGGTGGTTTATATTCACAAATCAGTTCCCAAACAAGTGAAACAAATATCAGCTGGTTTCGTAATCATCCATGGCTGCTTCAAATAACCCGAGGACTAGGACTTTAGACTTGCATTTGCTACAGCCAGCAATAGCAATGTCACTGAACCTTCACAGATAACCATGGGATGCAGTTGAAACATGCAAGTAAAGCTAAGATGTGGAAGGTGTAGCTCTGTTCTAAGCTTTTGGGAACATAGTGTTCATCTGACAGTAGCCAGTGCAACAGAAGCTAGTCTAGAAGTGGGTAGGACTTCAAGACTTTACCGCAATGTCAGTGCGGAGGCTGGAGAACCACATAGATCCTGCCTCTTTCACCAAGTTTTCAGGTGGGCTGAGAGTTTGCTGGTAAGAACAGACACTCTTTTCAGGGAACATTGGCTGTGTGTATATCAAGAGGGAAGGTGACTTTGAACAGCAAGGGCCTGTTGCATAATCTCACTCAGTCATATACTGCAGATTGCTTTGGTGGGCGTAAAACTGGACTGAGACTTACGTAAGAGAGAGTGAAACACTGACACGCGGCCAAGAAAATGCACAGGTTGGAGGCAGAGCGACATATATCTTGATATCGATTGACTTTCTCTACGCCTTGCTACTGCTTTGTTGAGCTTTTGAACTGTTTACCAAAATTCTTCAGGTAAGCTGCCTTCTTGAGTAAATTTGGTCTAATCCCTGCAAATAACCATTATCCTATGTACACGCTATGTTGAGTAGTCTGTCAACATAGCCAGACTATCAGCTTAGAGAGCTACTCAACCTTGATAAATGAGTCAGAGATGCGCAGTAACAGATACGATGCAGTGCTGAAGCCCCAATGAGTTCAGTTAAAATAGTCTACGTTTGCAAGTGTGTTGTATATGAGAATGTCAGTCCTGCTCAGCCTTAGTCATATAATATATTCACAAATGAGAGATTTTGCAGCAACAGCTCTGGAGGTGGTTAAAGTGGGTGGAATATATGCGCTACTCTCACCCCTCGACAAGCTTTTCCTCACCAATGTTTTTGATGATGTTGAGGCTGTGGCAGATTGTCTGAGGGCTCTCTCCATTGCTCAACCTGAATAAAAAGAGAAAAAGCAATTCCATGTTTGGGCAGGCACATGTGCAAATAAATATGTTCTCTTTATGATTCATTTTAATGTTAAATCGTTTCTTCGGTGCAACAACACAGACACACAACAATGAATTCTTTGCTCTGTCTGCACCAATCAAACAGAGTGCTAAGGTCTAGCACCAGAATAGCACTTTGCATTGTTTGATGGGAATATAAATACATCCATCTGCGCCTGTTCACATTCAATCTGTAGACACACAGAGTCACGATCTCTTCATCAAATATTTTATCATTACTCATAACGAGTTGTTGTTTCTAGATCTACTATTTATTAATATTAAAACCACACACTTGATTAAAACAACCCACCATTCACAACTCTCTGTTTTCAGTGTCATTTGGTCTGACCTGAGATTGGTGTTATCCTGGTCCAGTCTGTCAGAACTGCGCTGTCGTGAGCTCATGGTTATCCCTCTGACCTCCTGTACAGTGCAAGCTTCCGCTGTTTGCTTAGACAGCTTTTTTATGTCTCCGCTATGAATGCCGTGAGTCCGATAAGTGATCATGTCAGCTGTTAAATCTCTATGCTGGCTGTTGGAGGCAGCGGATATGTCCACACTCCCTCCTCCCACTCCTCCTTTTCGCCTATCCACAGCATCCCTGTTGTACAGAGCATGTCTGCTGCTGGCCTCACCATTGCTTGGCAACACAGTTCTGGAATGATGGAGCTGTGGTGAAGGCTGGGGGCTACATATGACAACAAAAACAGGCTTTAGAATCACTTGCAGTCCTTACTGTACTGAAACGCTATGAATTGCTAAAAAGGATTTTCCAGCCTCTGCACAGTTCAGAGAAACATGATCTGGCAGTATGTTCAAATCCTGTATATGTCCTCACAGCTTCAACAAAGTTAGTCAAAATATTCAACATTATTCATTTTTCAACAACTAGTCCTAAAAATCCCATAATCCATAGTGAACCAGACTAAAACTGCTCACAACATCAGCTGGGAATGGGCCATCTTCATCTACCTGCAGCTAGATGCATTATACTAATCTAAACGTTGCAAAGTAAAAAAAAATGCATCCATATTCTTGACAGAATCTGACAGACAGATGAAGATTCATGCATTCTTAGTTCTGTTGTATAAATCTCCATCACCATGAAGCTGGGCACACGTTTCCACTCTCGCAATCTCCGAAGCTGGACGCAGATATGCCCTAGAGCACTTGTTTGCATGTCAGTACTCAGATCTGTCAGTGAAGTGCAGCGAAGAGGAAGGGAAATTTTACTGACTGTGCTGCATCCGTAACAACAAAAGACCATGGCTGTGATGTTTACAGTGATTGTACAGTTAAGTTGTGTCTTTGTCACAGTGACTGATCTAAAAACATTTGTACAGACATGAGGTTTTGGCAGGGTGGCAAAAGTTTGGGGGGGAACACCTGGGAATTAAAGATTTTCTATCAAGGAATGTTTCTGTGCATGTTTGGCGTTTTAATTTATTTAACTAGTAATCTCTATTTCAAAATTCAATCTTCTTTTTCAACTTTGACATTTTTCTGAAGTTGTAATAATAATAATAATGACAGACTTTTTCCTGGCTTGTTTTTTTTCAGTGTTTGAACAGTATATAGACATATTTGTCCGATTAAAGCTTTAAGACATTAATAATTAGTGTGGCACCACTGTACATGTGCCTCTCCGTTTGTCTCCTATGTCTATTTGTGATCAAGGTTTTAAAGTAAAAGGGTGAGAAATGTACACATACATAGATGAACCATAATCATAGTGATTATCACTCACTCCCCAATAAAGCAGACTGTACTGTACTGAACGGCTAAGCACAAAGCCAAACAGATCTTATTGTGGAAATAACATCTCCAATGGAAATAAAAAGTGCTTGGATATTTTACAGATTTCAAACATGTATCGCACGTCTCTCGACAGATCCACCCACAGCTGGCACTAGAAGCCCATGCTGGCCTGAAGTCTGCTGAAGTGACATTCTCACCACACATCCTTCCTCTACTATGAATAAATACTGGTTCATGTGTGGGAATATTATCTGGAAGATCTTTGCTTACATTTGGCCCAATGAGTCAGCAAAAAGGAGTCAGCAAAATCAAGGAGGTCACTGACATGTGAAAACATGACCATTCAAACATAGATGTGTTACTTACCTCAGACAGATAGTTCCTGGGCCATCTCCATTTATTTTAAGAAGACTGTGAGATATGGTTGAAACCTCTGGAATGTAGTTATTTGCCTTTTAGTCTTGGATGTTTCTTTAGTAAAAGTCATACCTTGACCGTTAAAGATAAGATACAAGGGCTTGACCAAGCTGCATTTACCACATATGTTGTGTTATTGGGGTGATTCATCAATAGTCATGTAATAATAGACATGTGACTATCTGTTCTTGTTAAAGAAATACAAGGTTGCCTCAGACCAAACTGGGACCATAACTATACAATTATTCTTTGTCTCTGTAGAGTTAAGACCATCTTCAGGGGTCTCTTAAAGGATCCAGCCACAGAATTAGGACAGAGTTAAACCAATTTGTGGCCACAACAACATTTTCTATACAAATTTGAATCCATTGTGAAATTCACACAAGCTGTAAAACAGTAAAGGTCTGTCATAAAAGTGATACAGTATATTGCCTCAATAAACATGCAGGATAAACGGCTGAGACTGTAATCTTTATTGTCTTTGTGAGGTTCTGCCAACAAAAACCAACACGTCCTCCAGCTTTGCAGTATCACTTGTTGTTACCACCCAAATCGTCCCCTCAGAACATTCTCTGATCTGGTACACCTAGTGACAGGACAATGCCAAGAGTCAGGTCCATGCACTGGACAAACCTATTGTTGTTGACTTGTTTAATTACAACTTATTCAACTTATGTTATTTTTTTTAAATGTGTAAACATAAGTTGTTCTGACTTAAAACTATTAACTTGAACTCAACTCATTAAATTAGGTGCATTATTTCAGAGTTTAAGCTCTGCAGACTTTCTTTGTGTGTTTTGAAAAACCAATTCATGATGGTCATGGTTGTTTCTTTTCATATAGTATGTATAATATAAAAAATACTAACTGATAATGCTAACCAAGATCAAAGTTAGTGTTGAATTCAGAGCCACCCCCACATAGATGCTGTCTTTACACAAGCTATGGTATAAAATGGCATCAACACCTGCAGCTCTACATTCTGGGATGTTTTGGGATACCGAGATGTAAGACTGTAAGGCTGGAAGACGTGTTGGTTTCTGTTGGCACAAATACACAAGGACAATAAAGTTACAGCATCAGCCAACAGGAGAGAGAGTTGGTGGTGACAGAACAGATGTTCAGCCTGCAGAATGTTGTATCTGACGCTGCCTTAAGATGATATAATATTGTACCATTGTCTCACTTTAACACCACCGTTTTATTATTTTACTGCTTTTATGGGAATATCAGACTGAGCCGACATTTGTGTAGAAAACTAGACTGAAATGCTGTTTTGTAGCTAATTCTGTGACTGGATCTTTTAAGGGATCCATGATGACATTAGCTTCCCCAGGCAGAAGTCTTATATAACACATATGAGTTGATGATTTCTCTTTTAATATCGTGCTGTTTTTAGGTCACACAAGACTCGTCATCACACAGTTTTACATGTCTTAGAAGTGGTGCATGCCCTGACAGAGATTGAGAAGATTTTTCTAGATCCATCTTATGAAGGGTGACATTATGAGCTTGTGAAAATGCTTTGGTTGCACTGTGTACACTGGAGGAGCAACAGTTTCAGGTGCAGTAATGTTTCTGTTTCAGCAAGTGCAACTGTTGTTTTAGGGAAATTTCTCTATTACCACAAAATGTGAAGAGTAGTTTCAAATTTCTAATTCAGAAGGTAGGCCAAACCAACAATGGAAGTATTTGGGGGCTAGAAATGAAATCATATACTTTTCATATTATATCACAGTATTGGTTCTTGAACCTTGACTATTCTGGTTCTTATGATTATAGTCTTCTAGGTAGAACAGAACACATCAGGAAACTGGCAAGGCATTAACATTCAGAGCAACTTATCAAAGTGGTGTGTGTGTGTGTGTGTGTGTGTGTGTGTGTGTGTGTGTGTGTGTGCAGAGTTTAAAAATACATTGTGTGCCTGTTTGTTTTCTGGGTGTGTTTGTGTTCAATGGTTGGGTTGGGCGTTGAAGGCATGCGCACTCACCGTCTAGCTCCAGGCAGCAAAGGTGATTTTTGGGGTAAAGGTGCATTAGAGGAAGGGTCCAAAGTCTGTCTGGTGGAATCTGGTGAGAGAGAGGAAGATATATACATTAAAAAGTATCTTTATCATGTATGCATGTATGTGTGTATATGTAGAAATGAAACCAAATGTACTAGCATTACTCTGTGTATTGCTTAGTGTAATAAGTAGCAACATCTTTATTAAGCATAATAAACCATGATTCTGTTGTAAAATCACTGACAATTCAGAGGTCAGTCATTTCATATTTTGATACAGTTCACTCTTCTAATGGAAAAGGAACAATTCTTCTTTTTTTATCTTTGTAAATGAGGGAAACCCTATTAGTCACTCAGAACCCACACAGAGATTTGGCATCCAGAATGCATGATTTGGACACTGATGAGAGAATTGTTGGTTAAAAGCCTTGCATTATAACATTAAGAGAAGCATTACATACAAGAATACACCTAATGTCTCATTATTATAGATAAAATAAACATTATATTCATATTTGACATTTAGAAGTGTTGAAAGGGGTTCATGACTTTAATTATAGCTCTCTGTCTGGCGCCTACTGCAAAGTTCATATATGAACTTAAATGATCTTTTCATCTTGATACTAATCAGTTCCACTACAACGGTCATCTGTAAGAACGATATACACACCCATGGCTCACATTCAAACTGTGCTATGAGCTGAATACTGAATACTGAATACTTTAACACAATAAAAACTATGTTGAAATGTTCCACATTGCACAGAACCGCCCCTCTCCTCTTCATTATGCCAGTACATTATATAGTATGAAATTGTGCCATATTTGTCTCTTTCATTCAATCACATAAACTCACTTGTGTTTAAGTTAATCAAAAGATATATATCCAAAACATCATTTATTCTGACGAAAACCACAGAATGTGTTTGAATCCTTGAGTCTGGAGCATTTTATCAAACTACAATTTCCGTGGTCAAGAATACCCTTTCTCTATTATAAACTACCAGTGGTTTATTCAGCTCAGCTAGACCCTGAAGGCCTAAGAGTTTGTATATCTGAAGGGTGTGCAGAGCAGGGCTGCTTCTCCTTTGAGTTAAAGTTAAACTTGACAGTTCTACAGTCACAGTACAGCATGTACAGTAGGTGTTTTACAGCACCTGTACTTGCCATTCTATTTTTCTGTTCTTTGTAAATACAATACCTATCTGACTTGTGTGCTTTAGAAAGGGGCGGAAATGGAAATGACTGGGTTCCAACAGTACAATGGCTTGATCATTAACAATGAGCCACATGCAGCCTGCACCACTGCAAACCTTCAACTTTCAGGCATGCATGCACTGGATCCACACACTGGCCACGAACAAGAAACAGGAACTGTGGATGTAGTGTGGGGTTCAGGTTAGCAGTGGCACATGTACTGTATAGGTATGATGTGGTATGTCTCTTTACCATGCTCTAGTATGAGGCACACTGGCATCCTGGGAGAGCTGGTTCAACCCAGCCAGATCTATATGAATGTGTGGCTACTTAAAGTACCATAAAGGTGCAGTAAGTCATTCTGATCAATTGTGATGTGGTACATTTTACGGTGCACCAGTCATTTATAGGGAAGCTGAGAAAAGAAACCCTGCAACATTAAATGAAGCGTCCTAACCTGGACAGGGTAGTTGAGAATGCCTGGAGTGAAAGAGCTTTGGTAAAGTTTGAATTAAAAAAGCCCTCCAGCTCATGGCTGCCTGTGTAGTGTGCCCTCATATTTCTGGTATTTACGGAGGAATGCATTTATAATCCAGATCATGTGATACTGATATTTATTTGTTATGCTCTTATATAATTTGACTATCTGTACTAATATAAAGTACTAATCTGCACAGAGTACAGATTATTATCCACAAGGTTTTGATAGTGTTAAAATAACAACGCTAGTCACTGGGTATACTTGATACAGTTTTAGGTTTGATGTGGCACCAATATTTGAAGTAACATGGTGAAGTGGTGGTTTAGTAGCTTTGGTATAGCTGCCAGTTGCTGCTTTGCTAATTTAAAATGGAATGTGCCTGAAAAATGTATGTCTGGGTACTAATCCCAGGATAAACCGAGGTTTGTGGGTATGAGTGCTTTTTGGTATATGAAAGGTGACTTTTGTTCCCTTTCCAGTTCCATTTCCCACTGTACAGTGCAGGTACACTGACCAACCAGCTAAAGTACTTGCAGCAACAAGTAAGTGGACCCTTGTTGGCTTTCTGCCCACAAATGAGCAGCAGCAGCAGCAGCAAACCAGTACCACTATTGTGGATCGTAACAACTATCCTTGTGCCACATAAACATAAACTTATCTAAAAAGGTAGTGAAGTCAAGTCATGGAATGAGTTTAGATGATTATTATAATTAGGGGAAAGACATAGATCTACTGTGGTCTACTGTATTTCTCATTGCTATTCAGCCCCTGTTATTTGATCAGAAACACATCTTTTCCAGTCGTGCTGACAACATTCTTTTGTGTTTTATCAAACCAGATGAGTCAGAACCAGTTTTGCATAGAATATTATAAGAGTGTTTGCGACTGTGTCTCAGTTAACAGTATTAATAGTTAATAGTATAATGCCATTTGTTAAGAAGGCTTGTAGTTCATATGCTGTATATTCGGGCCTAGCACCCTCTTCAGTTTCATTAGACAGCATGGCTAAACAAGCAGGACTTAAGGACCCAATCGGTTCCCTTCAAGTGTTATATTGGCATACTCAGAGACTTTCATTGGAGCTGTTGGAAGAAAAGCTATGATGTTATGGGATATGTGGGGTTGAGGAAAAATAACTTAACAAAATTCTCAGACCACCTGTTTGCACCTAAATGAAATGTGTAAATGCGACAAAATCACCTGTCTTAGTTAGTAAAAAGTCTTGTATTGTGTTTCCATTTTTTCAGTTATAAATATGCATACATAAAGTCAGTCCAGTCATCCATCATCTAAACTGCTTTTCCTGTAAATGGTCACAAGCGTGCTGGAGTTAATCCCAGCTGTCACCGGGTGAGAGGCAGGATACAACCTGGACAGGTATTGCAGGGCTGACATACAGAGACAGACAACCATCCACACTTACGTTCACACCTAATGAAGCAGCCCAATAAAGTTCCATGTCTTGGGACTGTATGAGCAAACTGGAGTACCCAGAAGAAACTCATGTAAGCACAGGGAGAACATGCAAACTCATTTGTATTCAAATGCATATATAATGTAAATTAGGAACTTTGGACCTGATGGAACCTGACCAGTTGTTTTTCCTGCTTCTAGTGTTTGTCCTACATTGAGCCAGTTCTGTCTCTGCAGGCAAATTAACTCATTGACATAACAATAAGACTGATCAGCTCATCTACTTTAACTCTGGATAGAAAATAAAGCAGCCCTGTATTCTCTTCATAAGCTCCATCAACAGCCTTTTTCCTTCATAAAGGTGTTTTACTCTTTGAAATTGTAAGTTTTGTGAATACAGTCACTGGATCTCTGTGTTGGTTTCTCACTTTCTATTCAGTCAGAAGTGAGTTTTGGTTGTTAATATATGAATATGGAGTTTAGACTGGTGTTTATTTGCTCTACGGTGTGACATGTTTGTTCATTATCTATTATCTATTATATCTATCAAAGCAAAAGTCATATGATCATATGGACAAACATATTAGACCTATTTAAATTGTCAAAAGCTGCTAAGTGGTGGTAAGACACCTTAATAAATAATCTTAATTCATCATAATTTCATCTTTACTCTCTTTTCTAAGGAGGAAGCTACACTTCATCAGAAAACACAAAGGACTACATACCCATTTCCACAAAGGTTGGGATTTTTCTAGACTAAAATGTGTGGTATCTAGCTTGGACCTTTATTTCTCTGAATAATGTCAGTCAACTTCATGATATTTTGGAAACAGAAGCAAACTTAAAATTTAGAGAGTAAAATTAAATAAATGTTGCATCATCTTTTCTTTTAATGACAGTTTTTCATTATTTGGAAAATGAGGATACTAATTGTTGTAGTTTTACAAATGGGATAAAAAAGCTTCATGAAGAGGAGGAGATATAAGTGACAGGTACAGGTGACAGAGTTGCAGGCAGGACAGTCAAACCCTTTGTTTATGAGGTCATGCTCTTGTATGGAAAGACGTTGCCTAAGTCTATAAAATCACATTATCTGCCTCTGCATCGATGATATTTTGACACAAATGGAAGTCAGCCACGTTGTAGGCACAGAAGCAGCCTAATATTACCACAGATGATGATGTTTGTACGCATTGCTGATAACATGAATGTGTTTTTGTCTCATTTTGGCACACATGTGACATGACATGACGTTGGCAGACAACATCGTGGCGTTTCTGCATAGAATTGATGTTTGGCTTCCTCCTTTTTTGAGAACTTTTCAGTCTTCTTTAGCATCTGTGCTAACTTTTGTGAATGTGTTGCAAGAATTATACTCTATATACAAAATTTGCTTGTTTGTCAGTAAAAAAAACACAGAAAATAATGTCTTTGTAGTTTTGTGTGATAAATAAAGGTTGAAATGAACAAATCACAGTTTGTGGCTTTTAACACATGGGGATTATCTGTTCCTTTTTATTCTAGGTCAAAAGTGATCAGGTGACTGGATTTTTGGGATATTTCCCATGTGGCTAAGTGTTTTATGACTTAATTTACTTAATTTACTGCAGGCTGATGCTGATTAGTTATGTATTAAGGAATCACTTTGATCCCTCCCTTTCAGGCCTTTTGAGGCGCAGGGCAAAGTCTAAACAATATATTGTGCTCTATGGATTGCCACACTGTGAACCATTTCAGGCATCAGCAGGATATCCAGTAATTGACAATGTCATTTGAACATACTAACTTCAGGTTGTGTGTGTACTTGATATCATTAGGTCAAACACTGACCTGTGGAAAGAACAGGTGTTACTCATGCTATTGTGTTGTTACATACAGAACCAGTTCCTCAGGTTGTTTTCAAGGAGATTTCTAGTGAAGAATAGAACTACCAAGCCTTTGTTCCACTTTTAAAAACAACTGCATCAACTGTCAAAAGAACTACAAAATAGCATAGTGCACTGTATATTATGTACAAAGGCTCCATTACCAAAGCAGAACTGAATTTCCAACCATGCTGCTGTATTGTGGTGTTCTCCAATGAAGTTAATATTGACAAAGCTTTTAGTTGAACATGTGCAAACAGAACAATAGTTTCAGTGCAAGAAGTCAACTTAAATGTTTGACAGAGGCCTGATGTAGTCTTACTTTCAGACTGCTCAGATGAGGCCAGCCTCTTCTTCCTCATTGAACGATAAAAGCGTGAGTTCCTGCGGTTCGACTCTCTGCTGAAACCGGCTTTAGAGTCATCCTCGTCTTCATCCTCCTCATGGGTAGGTGGAACTGAGGCTGCTGGCTGCTTCTCTTGGGTTTCCTGTGACTTATGCCCCCACTTCCCCCTGAACAGGGCAGCCACAGACATGGTTAATGATCCAAGCTTCTTTTGTTCACAAATGTGATTTAGGGTAATTCTGTATGACTCTGGGAGGATGAAATGTGTCATAATTAGCCAGAATCCAGAAGCAAATCCATGTTTAGAAAGAAAAAAATATCAGGTGAAAAATAAATCCAGTGGTTCCTGTGTCCCTCCTGTCAGTGGGACAGCAGTGTTGTATATAGCTACACAGGCAGGAGAGTGTGTTGCTTTTTTTCTACCTAAGCCCTAATCATTGCATTTATGACTCTCACTCTCTCTCTCTCTCTCCTGTTCTCTGTCCCTCCTCTGTTTGACTCCCTCCCTCCGTGCCTCTCGCTACACCCTGTTACGTGCTGACATTCCTGAACTAAACCTGGCCTTACCAGCCTGCCTGCTTCTCTGCTAGAAAATCTTTCTCTGTTGTGGAACCTGAAAAGCCACCTACTGACAAACTACAGTGTGTTCAAGTCTCTCTTTTTTCAGAGAGACTAAATATGCCTATGTTCTCACAGCTGGATTTTTTTTGTCCAGCTAAAGGTCACAGTTTTAAAGACAAACTAAACTAAATGATAAAAATACAGCATGCATGTTGCAGGTGGTGGATGTTATTTCCTTGTAATGTGTGTAATGTTTCTGATCCTATTGAGTCAGGACCCCATATGGTAGCTGCTGTTCGAGACAAAGAAAGTTTTAAGTTCACTTTAGGCTGCCTGCCTGTGCCGTCTTTCAACAATATGACTTATCATTAGCAAACAGCATATTGTCCCTTGAAAGTGTCAAAAGTTTCTGTTCAAACATGGTTACGGTGACACAAATGATCTTAGATTGCCCTCTATTGTACAAAAAAGAGTTTTTGTATGTAACCTGAATACTCCACATGCAGTTGGATTACTGTACAGAATGTATTTCCTCTTAGAGGATAAAGCTGCAGTATTTTTACATTTTTTTTTTATTCCATTCATCAGTCAATTTTCAGCCACTTTTTCTGGGGCTGGCTCGTAGTTTCAACTTAATTCTCCTCATCAGTGTCTTTCAGTTCATGCTGGCAAATCCTGTGTTCCCAGGCTGGGTTAGATATAGAGTCCCTCCAGCGTGTTCTGGGACTAATCCAGGATCTCCGTTCAGTTACTTGTGCCCAGACGCTGGCACCCACAACCACCTCCTCCTGTGGAGATGAAGGAGCACCAGCTCTGTTCGTAAAGAAAAAGTTTTAATCAAACAATCATCAAACTTGAAGCAGTATTACATTTATATTTGCATTTATAAGTTAGTAGTGAGCATTTCCTGCATACATCTTACTGAGCTGAAATATTTTCTCTTAATTGGGCAAAGTAATAACAATACTTTAATATTAAATTAATGTATTGTATGTTTCTGTCACATTAGGTCTCAAATATGTACACTATTTGCAGTTTTACAGTTTATATCATGATTTAGGCTTTTTGGGTTGTTCTTGATAATTTTTTCTGTATTTGTAAATTGGTTGTTTTCAAGCACTAGGAAAGGGCGCCACTGAGGGCTGCAAATTATTACTATCATTTTCTTGCATCTTTTTCTTGCAGCAGCGCCCCCTCCAGCAGGCGGCGCCCTAGGTGACCTCCTATATGGCCTATGCCAAGATTTGGCTCTGCCTCTGCCAACAACCTCAAATCAACAGAATCTCAACTTACCAGCTTCACAAGGTCAGTTAGCAGCACTAACATCCACTAAGGCAGAGGCATGAGAGAAGTGGAATGTAATGCTGTTGAAGGTGCCAGAATCTGCTGATGAAGAAACTTACCTTGATGTTTTCAAGACTTACCAAAAAGTCTTGCCCATAGAAAAGAATAAACTGTCTGGTGTTGTTGATGCATACACCACCTGGGGATAGAGTGCTAGAGACACTGTGTGTTTCATCCTGCAGTTGATGTTGCGCGGAAAGCAGCAAAACCACACTCAAGTGGAGACAAAAGTTATGGCCTGCAATTGAGGAGGCAGAGCAGCTGGAAAGACTGCATTCTTTGCTGGCACCTGCACTTTCATTGCAGGAGAAGGAGAGCTCTGGTTAATTGACATGCTATTTTCATTGTTAATTTAAGAAATTTTAATTTCTTTTTACAATTATTAACTACTATCTACTATCATTAGTAGTTTCACAGTAAACTATGGTAGAAATTCTGGCAGTTAGAATGACAGTTTTACATTTTAATTAGCCCTCCTGGGGTTAAATAGAAATAAAGATTAAGGCAATGTGGTAGAAAAAAAATTCGATGAAGCAGTAGAAGAAATATTTTGTTGACGTGGTAGAAAACATATTTAAATTTGACTGTAGACTCGCAGGATGTAAACCACAAGTGTACATTCTGTACATTCTGGTAATCTGTTTAAACTTTCAGTTTTTTTAAACCTTTCAAAAATATTTCATCTACCACTTAATTCTCTTAATAATTATTTTATTATATGACCCCTAGGGGCCCACATATAAAACTGTGGGTGATCACCACTCCCCTTCTGAGGGATGAAATACAGTCCAGCATCAACCAAAGTTAGCAACAGTCCCCCAGATACACGGACTAAAGAGCTGCTCTTCCTCCTTTACCAGCTACGTACTGAGCTGTAAGTGATGGCAACAACGGTTAACTCTGCTGTTTTCATATTAAAGAGTTTTAAACTAAATATCCATGTTCACATTTAAGATATCTAAGATTGCATTTTGACTAGTTGAAATTATAATGCACTAGGCATAAATATAATTCAAGTTATCTACAATTGCATTCTGACCAGTAAAAATGACATTATAATATATCTACGTCAGTCCCAATTCCTTTGCAGATATCAGAAATAACGTCTTCAATGCTATTACACATTGAACATTTTTTGACCCAATGGAGTTCACATTACAGATTACTGCAATGTATATCTGACTGAACATATCTACATTTACTGCATTTTGACCAGTCACAATTCCAATTAAAGATTGTTTAATTAGAAGTTTGGGAAAACTATTTCCAGATATCTACAATTCAGTTTTGCCTTTATAAAGTGAATTTCTTTAATTTCATTTTGACTAGTCAAAATTCAGTTTACAGATATCTTTTATTGGGCACACATATCTTACTGATCTTTTTTGATGTTTCAAACTTAGATACTACTAGTCACAATTCAGTTGTGGATCTTTAATTTAAGACTAGTCAGAAATACATTACAGATATTTATTAAATGCTACAACAGCATCTAAAATTAGAATCTAAAATTATGTTATTTTACTATTAAAAAAATAAGTTTTGACTAGTCAAAATGTCAGTACGGATATCTTTAATATGAATTTTGACTAATTGTAATGTAATTAAATATATCTGGAATTCACTTTACGGATATGTAAAACGGAATTGTAAGTATTTTAAATTTGTTTTTCCATTCAAGCCAATGAGCCTTTATGACTAGTCAAAATGAAATAACAGATATCTTTAATTGGAATTGTGACTAGTCAAAACGTAGTTGCGGATATCTTCAGTTACAGTTTTGACCAGTCATAAAGGCATTAGAGATGTCTGTAATGTGAATCCAGTCTAATTTGTATATGTTAAATCTGATTGCCATACTTGCATGTGATGCTGCAGCATCAAAAAATGCCAACTGTAGACTTAGTGCTCGTTACCCTGTTAGCTGGTTTACAGTACACCTGTGTGATTTCTGTGGACTTTGGAGAGACTCGCTGCTGCTGCAGTTTGGTTAGGGTAGTTAACACTACACAACATTTAGTACCTGTTAGCGTTAATGCTTGTTTTGAATTTTTATATAAATACAGTTATGACCTCTTTATATCTGCTACTCTTAACATGCACACAAGTTGTAATATTTTGGGGACTTTTTATTTTAATGAGGATAACGACTCAAATAGACAAATTTATAACTGATGCAGGCATATCATATTAGTGTGACTGGTACCCAGTACTGAAAAATACAAAACACTAGTGTGTGAGATATAAAACAGCAGCAGCAGCAACAACAACAACAACAACAACAACAACAACAACAACAACAATAATAATAATAATAACAACAACAATAATAACAACAACAACAATAATAATAATAATAATAACCACATATTAATTAATTATGGTAGTTTCAATCATTGTTTAAATAAATTTTCATACCATTTCATAGGTGATACAAGCACCATCAACCCACATAGGACTTTACAAGACTTTACTCATCAAACAAGGTTCAAAATATGCTTTGTTATAATTTTCTACTCTTTTCATGTCTCATTGAATGACATACTCAATTTCTACTGATACAAATTTTTAGATATCACAATTCTTGGAGGAGATATTATACATACTAATTGCCACACTCAAGGGCAATGCATTTTTTCTAATCGGTACATATTTTAGTTTAACTTCAGTTTTTGTTAATATTTAAGGAATTAAATTGACAATGACAATTTTGTCAAATTGTTGGAGGAGATCGATTATAGGACTGCATGACATAAGGGATGGCTGCCCTCCAGGTTTTTCCACCAATTCAGGTACTACTTTTAGCAATTCATCATTTCCATAATAAATTGAAAGGAGACACAGATGTTTGATGTCCATTTTACTCTACTCATCCTGAAACTATACAATTTTTTTGGCATTGGTACTACACCAAAACCAACAATAAAAACAACATTTTTATTGAACAGCAGCTAAGATAAGGGCTGCGTTTGCTTTATTCTATGAACTTGTTCTGTTTGGATTTTTAAAATTTCATAAAAAGAATGTTGAACAGGGTTACATTATCAATCTCATAATAGCCTTAGTTTCATATGCACAAATGTAAATGTATTAATTTGCACTAATAATGGATTTTTAATGTTTCTTTTATGTTTTTTTCTGACTTTGTTTTTTCTATATAACTCCTGTGGATGATTTAGTTGTTTTTTATGTTCATTGATGTTTTAATTTTTTGGGAATTTTGATGAGTTTAATAAAGACAGGTTTTTGGAGTTATGAACTTTTAGAAAATAATGACAACAATAACAATATTAAATTTAATTAAATATTCAACCCATAGATTCAGTATTTGTCTGTGAAAATCGCAGACAAGATAACTAGTAATGAATTTCCGGTCTAGATATCTGGCCATCACAATAAAGGCACTGCATTTATTTTAAACATTTTTTTTCTTTAGCGTTAATTATTAGCAAAATATAGAATTAAACATACTTGTTGGAACCACACCTAAAGATCCTATTATATCTATCAGAAAACTGACCAAAGTGAACAATAGAAGCTAACGTGGTTAACAGCAACAGCTCATCCGACCGCGGCACGAGAAGAATCAACGTTTTATTTTGACAGACCCACAATTCCACCGGATGTCGTGGTCCTCTCAAATCTGCGTGCAGCGCTAACGTTAACATCCAGCTAACGAGGAGAAAGTCAAATGGCAGGTAGCAGGCTAGAGAAGTTTGGGACTGTATTTACCAGGTAAGGAGGTCGTGTTTTTCGTTTGTACTTGTGTTTGGTAGCTCTGCAGCTAAGAATGACTGTTCATGTCACTATGTTAACCCAAACTGTTGAGTCTGGAGCGCCTAATCAATAAGAAAGCCATTTGATCCAGCGCAATACAATATAATTAGCACATGTTAGGTGTTAGTTATTGGACTATACCGTTTCACCAAGTTATAACTTTCAACAGTAGCTACATTAACTTATGAAATATATTAGCGTTGTGGTATGTTGCAGCAGATAAGCTGTCATTAGCATCACTGGCTAACGTTTAGCTACATGACAGTAACGTTAAGTGCGGGTGGATCTCATCCACAAATGACTGTAAATGAAGACATGCATTATATGAATGAAGAAATCGAGCATGTGATAAATGCTGATATTAGGAGTGGAGTTATTTAAGAGCATGACCCGGTGACACGAGCATAAGGTAAAGACACCGTGTGATGACATCATACACATGCGACTAAGACATAAACCTACAGAACATGTCAGAATGTGTGAGTGTAAGACGGCTTTCATCGTCATTGATGTGATGGTGTTATCATCAGGGTTCGGGACCTGATGCGCTCTGGAGTCATAAAGCCCACAGAGAAACCCATCTGGTATGACGTCTACAAGGCTTTTCCACCAAAGAGGACCCCGCTTTATGTGAAGCCACATAACAGAGCCGGCACCAAGAAGCAGGAGACTGTTCCTGACATCTTCTACAGAGAAGATGAAGTCAGAGCGTAAGTTAACTGCTCACAGCAGTGACGGCAGCGGTTGTGCTTCCATTTCATATTTCATTTAGTGCCACTCAACAGCAATTCAATGCTCAGTTTTCCCCACAGCTGAGCCATTATCAGTCCTGCAGGGAGGTTCACTCACAACAAACTCAAATTAGCTGTTTTCAGAATCAGCCGATGCTGTTGTTAGCTGCTTTTCAGGACTGTGTGGTTTCTGCCTTTCAGGAAGTTCTATGAGCAATATTGGGCAGGTGCTCGGCCTCTGGATCTCTCCAGATCAAACTTTGTTTCTACGTGTCAGAGGTACGTCTCGTGTTTGTTTTGTGGAAAAATCAATGGACAATATTTTAAACGTCATCTAAAATATTAAAGTATATGTTAACATGTCATGTTGTGACATTGCAGAAGCTTATTGAAATTATGCTACAAGGACTGTGTGCCGTAATCAAAGCTGAAGGCGGTCCAACAAAATATTAGTGTGTGACTTTTTTAATTTTTTATTTTTGGACAGGCAGTGTATATTCATATATGATTTTCATGCCAGTAATAAAAAATGTGTCACTTCCCACAGGTTTGTAGACAAATACATGGAGTTAAAGAGACACAGTGAGCTGGATGACGCTGCTCTGTTTGAGGAGACAGGGAAGGCTTTACTCAGAGATGGTGTTGTGCTGAAGAGGAGAGGAGGCCCTCTTGTAAGCGTCTTTTTCATATCATCAATGGACTCATCAGCCCTTTTCTTTGCTCCGTTACCAATGACCAAACTTTAAAGCTAACTATGATAGAACCTAGCTTGAGTCTTAGCTTGTGCCTCTCATGTATTGCATATGTTTGAGTATCTTTTAATATACTCTTAAAGGAGTACACAGTGTGGGTATTTTTTTACAGTTTTTACTCACATTTTGAAGGTTAAATACTTCCTGAATAGTCTTTAGCTCTTCTAGGTGGTTGGAGTTTCAAACGATTGGGTTTGGTTATGGTAAAATATAATTTTAGTTTCTCTACCATAACAAGAAATACAGATTGTGACAGGAAATGATGCCGTTCTTCAATGGGAAGGGAAATGTTGTTTTTTTTTTTTTTTTTTTTTTTTTTTTTTTTTTTTTATCATTTAGGTTTGTTTTTATATTTATTGTCTTTCATTTTATGTCGTCAACATCATCATTGTGTTTGTCATGTTTTTCTTTAAAAAGACGCTTAAACACCTGACCATGGTAAATCTGAGACAGATTTCTGTGAAGAAAAGACGTGTCCTCTCCGATAAATGGACTAAACTTCTATTTTTACTGGACTGAACTGGATTGTTTTTTAACTCAGTCCACTAAGAAGAGTCCATGAGGATTCAGGAAGTATTTCAGAATTTGGGTGATTGTTGTAAAATGACTCGCCATGTATTTCTTTATGGAGTCTTTAGAGAGTTAGCACTGTAACAAAAATGTATGTAATAGCTTTTATTACCATGTGATTACATCTGGGTCCGATAAACAAAAGGATGTAAAAGATAGCACCTTTTGTTTGAACCCAGTTAAGTATTAGAACATGTGACTGACAGGTGTGTTTTGTTGCCCAGGTATGTCCTATTGCACAGTATAAGACAGTAAATAGCACTGAATTTCTACACTTAGTTTCAGATTTGGGTATTTGTTCTATTCAGACCTCATATATAGTGTAACCAACATGAAAACCAGAGAGCTGTCTATGGGTGAAAAGAAAAAGCAATTGTGAAGCTGAGTGAAGATGAAAAATTAATCATGTGCGAGTCATCGCACAAACATTGGCCATAACCAGTACAACCATTTGTAATGTCATGTACTAGAATAAAAACACTGGTGCATGTGGTGAAATGGTAACATAAGTAACACCAGCAACAACCTCCAGAGGGCAGGAATTGAAGTATCACAATCTACTGTTGGCAGAAGACTTTATGAACAAAAGTACAGAGGCTGCACAGATGCAAACCACTCATTAGCAAGAAGAATAAGAAGGCCAGGCTGGAATTTTCTGAAAGGTTTTATAGACAGATAAGACAAAGATGAACCTTTACATTTTGGCTGCATGGCTTCTTCTGGGAGAGGTCTTCATTAATGATGTAACACATGATGGCAGCTGCAAAATGAAGTCATACGTCTTGTCATGGAACCATTTTGTCTGCCAGTTTAAAGAAATATGAAACTAAACTGATAGGAAGATCCTACATCATGTAGCAAGATAATAACCCAAAGCACAAAACAACGAAGCAGTTCATTCGGTTTTATCAGTCTCCAGAATTAAACCCTATAGAGAATTCTACCTGCTAAAGAGGAAAGTGAAGGAAGTAACCACCCAAAACAAACAACAACTGAAAGGGGCTGCAGGGAAAAGCATCACAGTAGCAGTTGTAAGGATTGCTCTGCCTTTCTGATGCAGTTCGCTGACTTGTGAATTAACAGCTCTTGGCTCCAACCACTTGAAAACTGCTAATGAGCTTTGGGTTTTGTTTGTCCAAATACATAGTACAATACTTAGTTTTCCTCCACAAATTCTGCCTGTTAACTGTTATTTGAGGAGATTTTTTTATCTGACCTTATTTCTGGGTTTAAGAACAGAAGGTGCTGAATGTTGTGATTTTGGTTGTCCTGCAGGTGGCAGCAGAGTCCAGGGATCCAGTGCTGGAGCTGAAGCTGAAAGACATGTTGGCAGAGCAGCAGTCCGTCATTACTCCCAGCAATGAGTCAACAGAGCACAACACACACACAACATAGACCATTTGATGAGCAGCAGATTGTCCACACCAGATGATGATGTGCGACTGATTTTGAGGAAGCTGTGGTTCTGCTCCTCCTCTGGAACTGTTGGTTATATGTAGGAAACGTCTTTTTGTCAACCACCAAGATATGACATGTGTGTTAAGATACCTCAGCCAACACCAGGACTGTTGGAACACCAGCTTCTTGTTTCCTAGGCTGATTCCCACTGACATTCTACACCACCAAGATGCTGTCAGTAAAGGATCACAGAGCTGTCATTGCCGCCATGAAAGCAATTGGAAGCAGTGTACACATAACCAGTATACAGTGTGCGTGGAATGATGTACATGTGTACAAAAGACATGTGAAATTAAAGTTACTCCTAATATTGTGTGAGATTAAGTGGTTTACTTTTCCAGCAAAGACATTTGGTGTTTGTGGACAACTGTATGTACAGGGAATCACTGCAGAAACAGATGAAAGTGTCAGTTAACATTTTTATTGAATGATCTTCATCACAATCCCCTCCACTCCCATATTCAGACTGAAAGTCTTCCCAGTTAGCGGTGACGCTAACACAGACACCCAGAGCATATTAAGAGGCAGGGGATGTTGGTGCCAATGAGTGTTAGAAACATTTCCCAGCATGCACTGTGGTATGGAAAGTTGACTGGAAATAAAAAGTTTTGCAAACAACAGCGATGACAACAGCAGCCTTAAGAATGTTGTCAAGCAAAGAGGATTCAAGAACTAGGGAAAACTTCACAAGGAGAGGAAAGAGACCGGAGTCAATGCATCAAGAGGCACCAGGCACAGGCGTATTCCAACAAAGTGTAATAAACTGGATCCAGTTTATAACTGGACACTTCTATGGCAACTGCCTCAGATACATTTTAAATAGACTTCACAGAGAACCAAGAAAGCTAGACTTCTGCCAAATAATCTGTTCAAATCTGGATAACTCGGGTATGAAAATCAGGGCAAGGGCCTTCGTGTATAAATATAGTTTTAGTAGTGGTCAAAAATGTAGATTGCTATAACAATTTTAGTCATTGAAACTCACTCCAACAAAGACCAATCAACAGAGTTGGAGTCCTTAGACACAACCTGTCACTGATTTATCATGCTGCCTTTTCATATATCCCCAGAAAGGTGAGGCCCAATTCATACCTGCACCAGGTTGGATAAAAGTGATCAGAATATGACCTTGGGCTTAGATTTACCCCTTTTGAGTGGTCTAAGAAGAAGCTGAGAATCTTGTGTGTTGGTTGGTTTATATAATCCTCTCCAAAAACCTTCTAAACGCACTGGTAGACTGCACTGTAGGGCTTCTGTATAAGCAAAGCTAGGGAACCTTGACAAGATGTTTCTAATAGAAAATTGTCATGTAGTAATGTACGGTATATTTCATGTAAAAACCAGGCCGAGATTTGAAGTGGGAACATTCTCTATAATGTTCTGTGCAGCTTTTAACCAATCATGAGAGCAGCACATCAGATGTGCTGGTAGGTTTTGATCCTTTCAGATGGGATGACCTTGGTGCTGACATTCTGGCTTTGACAACGAAAACTGCCTGTCTCTGTTCCACGCTAGCGCAAGGTGGCAAGATTATACTGTCAGCTTAATGGAATGGCTGATTGTGTCACAGTGAAAGAGAAAGCAATCCTGCAGTTGATAGCCAGGCTGGCCTAGTCCCCAACCTAATGAACACACGGGAGGAGAGGATGAGCAAAGCAATGAGAAAAGAGGAGCTCACTGTTGTCTGCTGCCAGTAATACTGACACACAAAGCAACATTCTTCTTTGCTTTGGAATTAGTGGTTGATCAGAGGCAGGTTTCAGTCTGTTCTTTTGAGTTTCTTCTGCCTTTTGCTTTCTGTTTATACCTACAGGACAGTTTTTAAAATCTGGGTTATCTACTATATGTTACAGTCAGTTGTCCTGAATAATCTGTTCAGGCCAGTTTCAGTTGCCCTGCTAATGCCGGCTCTGCGTCATCCCCTCGTATCCACGGTGTCCTGCAGGGGTCAGGTCTAGGCCCATTACTGTTTTCTGCCTATATGCTTCTCTTTGGCCAAATTATTCAACAGCCCAGAATCCTCTTCCATTGTATCACAGCTGACATCTTGGAGATTATTTTATTTAGTGTTTCTATAAAGTAATTTGTTCTTCAGGATAAACGTGGAAACATGTCTACTCAAGATTCAAAAAACTATATTAATCCCAGAGGGAAATTGTTTTTGCCTTGTTACATTTGCTCTCAACTCAGACAGAAATAAAGGGAACCACAACCAGGAAAGATGCAACACCAACATAAATACACAATAACATCAATACAGAGACCTCTTTATACAGAATATGTGAGATGATGATGAAAATAGGTCATAATTATGATTTTGAAGTATAGAAAATAGGTCATAATTATGATTTTGAAGTATAGAAAATAGGTCATAATTATGATTTTGAAGTATAGAAAATAGGTCATAATTATTGTCAGTTCCCCCTCCTCTTACACAGGGGGAGGAATTGTAAAGATTGATGGCCACAGGTAGAAAGGACCTCCTGTGAGGTTCTGTGTAGCACTTAATGTTAATGTTAATCAGTCTCTGGCTGAACGTGCTCCTCTGTCCAGCAGCACACTGTGTAGTGGGCAGGAGGGATTATCAAGGATTGAGAGGAGTTAGGACAGAGAGACAATTCATTCTAAAGTTAGCTACAGTATGTAACTTTTGTCAATATATATTTTGTGTGTTTTACTAGAGATATGCTTCAAAACTTAACTTACTGTGTCAACTGGTCCTGAATAATCAGCCTGGCAGAGGTGCAGATATATTTGCTTTTAAATGTTTTAAGTGGCCTGTCAGAGAATTTCAATGATTTCTGATTGATCAGCTCCTTAATTACTTGAATTTAATAAATGACTAATACGTGAAGTGCACTGTAGAGGATGCTGGGGCATAGCAGAAGGTAGAAGAGCACAGCGGAGCAGGGAAAGGGAGGGCTGGGTGGAGCAGAGTGGATTTTGATGTCTGTTAGTGCTAGCTTAAAGGGCGACTTCACTGATTTTCAGCTTGTTTCCTATGTTTATACAGTGCATGCTCTGCTCCCATTGATTTTTGGAAGTGATTTTAAAATGCTGTGGTTAATATGAAATCCTTTGTGGTCTTGCTCCACATTTCATCAGTTACCTCTGAGGCAGTGCTGCCGGACATACCTACAACAGACCATGTGACCAGTGGGCACTGTGGCCGTCTTAAGTTTTGAATGTAATTACATCTATGCATTTAAATAATTGGTGTCTTCAGTTTTGAATAATCTTCATATGATACTTTGGTTCTTCTTCTATTGCTTTTGCCATAAACAAATAAATCTAAAACATGTTTTATCACTGTATCAGTTAATAGCTGGAAGCAATTAAATTCAGTGGAAAAGGTTATAATTCCCAAATCTGTATGAATGTCCTTATATTTATTTCAAGCTTTACCATCAGCACAAGGTTGAAAAGAAGAAATGAGGTTTGGTTGAATCCACCTTGGACCCTCTGTCCATTTTAGTCTTTAGTTAACCCAGCTAGTCTCCTGTTAATCTCCTGTCAGACTGCATTCACATGAGCCAAACTCATGAATAGTCTGTAGTCTCTACAACATCATCTGCGTTTCTGTTGAATACTCATTATAACACATCCATATTTTACATCTAGTGTGTTTAGCAGATAGGAATCTGTTTTAATTTAGACAAAAGCAAAATGAGAACAGATGAAACTGACATTTTCTCATTCACAGTATGTTCCCATTTAACAGTATGTGTGTAAGGAGCTATAATTTTCATAGTCATACATTTAGAAGAGAATAGAATAATATAAAAATAGACTTTGATTCCTTTGAGTTATTCAGTGTCTTTGTCCTCTGGTACAATGACAGTGCTGCCACAATGATATCTCATAATCATGTAGACTGTGCCTCACAGCAGAATAATTGTTTTCCCTTTTCCATCACTTATGATAAGACACAACATGCCACTCACTTTGATGGACAGCTGTACTATTAGGTGCAAGGCAGGCAGCGCAGAATTTGAAAGATCATGTGTCTTTGTTCACATTTGATAGGCCAATATGCAGTGTGCTATATCGCATAATTTGAGCTCTTATCAGTGGTTTGATTCGCTACACATCTCACACACGCAAGTTACTATAAATTTTCTTTAGTTAAAAAAAAGCCAGAGAGGTTTTCTGTCACATACAGAGTTTAACCTTACTGCTCGAGTGCATGTTAATAACAGCTGAGAGGCACAGAGTCACAGACCGAAAAAAGGTCTGTGTCTCTCATGTCCTCTCTTCCACAGAGGAGTCTCACAGCTGTTATTAGGATATTGCACCCAGTGTCTCTACAGAGCACTGCTACAACACAAAAACAGCTGCATGAAACTCTAAAGTTTTAAATAAGTTGTTAAAGTAAACTTGCATTCTTTAACTCCATCCATCCATTTTCTTAACCACTTGTCCACTCAAGGGTCATCCCACCTAAACCTATCCCAGCTGTCATTGGACGAGAGGCGCCCGCCTCTCTGGACAGGTCGCCAGTCCATTACAGGGCAGACATACAGAGACAAACAAACTGTCACACCTATGGTCAATTTAGAATTACCAATTAATCAAACATGCATGTCTTTGGAGTACCCTGAGAGAGCCCACGCAGACACAGAGAGAGCATGAACACTCCAAACAAGAAGGGCCCGTAGATTGAAACCTGGGTCCTTCTTGAGGGAACTCCCTTGTTAATTACATTTAATCTTTTATACCAACAGGGGTGTGGCCAGGATCAAAAGCTAAAATAAGTCATCATCAATATAAATACTTAAAAATAAGTTATAAATATACATACCCTTAAGAGGTATTCATAATTTTCACTGAACAAACTTGTGTTTATAAACAAAGTTTATTACATTCAAAAGTTTTTTAAGTAAGTAAGCGCAGCACCTTTAAACTCTGACTGATAGAAACTCCAACTCCAACCTTCCATTGAACCTGGTCTGATAATCTTCTGTGAGTTCCACAGATCTTAGACAACATAGAAAATATGGGTTATTTTCATATAAATTAGATATAATCAAAAAGATTAGGAGCTACATGAGGTTATGACATGTAAATGAAAATAAATCTTATACATTTTTGAAATAAATGGCATTGACCATGTTAACACCAGACATAGTTTTATTCCTACACAGTACACATTCTGGTGAATCCAATGCCAACAACACATGACATGTAGCTGCATCACCTCTTCTTTCTGTAAGTGTTTGGGAACTGAGCATTTTTCCCATGTCTGCCTACTGACTTTTCCACTTCACCTCAGTCCATTTCAAATGAGCTCAGGCCCAAAGAAGCTGGTGATGTTTCCTGTTCTTGTTTATTCTGTCTGTGTGTTTTCTTTCTCTCTGTATTTTGACTCTGTAGCCATTCATAAAACATTTTAAGGCAATACCAACGTGCAGTATAAATGTATCATATCCTCTGTATCAATCCTGTAGATTGTATTATCACATCCCCACAAATTTGACCATCATCATAATCATTACTTATTCTGTCATAGCTGTTTATTGCACATGATTCCATCCCTGACTAGCACTCTAAAGACCTATTTCACAGATTTACAGATATTCTTAGTTTGTTGTTGTTTCTGAATGGGTGTTTTTTTTGTAATTGTGTTGGTGTGGTTCTTTTCTTTCTCTTCAAACTGAGAGCAGCTCTAACAAGGCAAAGCTGTTACACTCTGGGATTAATAAAGTTTTCCGAATCTTCTTTGCATGGTGGGGTTTCAACTTGTATTTGTTGGACACAACGATTAACTGTGTTCACGGACACTGGTTCTTACAGTGATTCCTGGGCCCATGCGTTGAGTTCAGCTCAATATTACGTTAAGCAATTTCTCCAGATTCTCTCACTCTTTTAATTATATTATGAACCACAGATGATGAAATCCCCAAGTTCTTTTTTTTCTACATGGAGAAACCTAAGTTGCTGAACTGTATGCCCTCGCCGTTTCCCACAAAGTAGTGAACCTCAGTACATCCTTACTTCTGAAAGACTGACCTGTTATTAATTAACCTAACTCACTGGGAGAAGTTCTGTCAGTTGTTTTTAATTTAGTATTACACTACATTTCTAAATTCTCAATAGCTTTAAACTGTTTTATTATTTCATGATTGGCACTTCATTGTATCCTGTATGCAATCCACTGCTAACTATCAAATAAAGGCAAGAATGCTCTTATATGTTACTGTGTTGTGAGCATAACAAGCTGCTCCAAATAAATTGGCCCTAGTGGGATTAATAAAGTTGTTTGCATTGTTTTGCCAGGGAGACACACAACTCATGTGTCACAGACAGCAAGTTACACTGCATTTCATCAGATTATAGTGTCACAAAATTAAATTAAAGGATGAGTAAATATTGTGGTAGAGTGTGTGATAAAAAAAAAGCATATCTAATGGAGTATTATTTTCAAGCACTATAGCTTTCAGTCTTCCTATTTAGGTTTTGGCAGGTCTGGTTCCTCCGTGGACTGAGTCCTGTTGCAAACACATAAAAAAAGGGGACATAAGTAGGACAAGTGTCTTGAGGCTCAGGCACTGTTTCTAGGACCCAAAGTCATCCTGTGTTGACTACAAATGATGAGATATTGATTGGCTAGGAAATGTCATTGTTGACTGATAGCTGCAGGGTGATGAGTCACTACAGAGAAGGTGCCTGAGATCAGTCCACTAGGGGGCACCAGAGCCACAACCTGAGCCCTGACTGGTGTGGGATGTTCAAGATGAACGCAAGAGCACCTACACACAAACACCCACACACACTATAGCTGATTTGGTAGTATATTACAAGGTGCACTACATTAATAAAAAAACATAGGGTTAGTTGTCTTTGAACTACTACTTTCCTTAAGACTATGTTATTTTACAGAGTTCCTCCAGGCTTAGAGACATTTATGTTGCTGTAATTCAGTGCAGTGTTCCCATAAATCTGTACTGAAGTTCCCAAGCAACAAAAATGTTATTTTCATATTAACAAAGTGCAATATGATGTTGGTGGTGGATACTCAAACACAGCAGGAACCACTGGTACCTGAGGGTTGGAGTCTGGTTTAAGCAGGCATTTAATCATGCTCAGACTCGCTCAGACCTAGATGATTTAGGTACGAGGGTCAAACTAGAAAAGCACCACACAAACCTGACTGCATCAGGGTCGGACATGAAATACAATATGCTTTTCAGGTATGGGTTGGGTTTGGCTTCCACACCCTCAGGCTTAGTTGGGTTCAGATGCAAATATGCAGCCCGCCCGATCCCCTGCACTGTGATGTACAGCAAGTCTAAATTTGAACCCAGTCTTAAAATGTGTCTTTTTATAGTTAGTTTTAATACTTTTGTAAATACACATATGTATGATGTGAAGTATAGTGAAGGACTTTGTATTGTAAAGTAATAAATATCTGTAACACATTACAGTTACTGTTGTTACATTAAGTGATCTTGACATTTTATTAGTTTAACAGCCTGCATACAGTTGACGAAACTCATACGAAGCCTCCATCACTGATTAGGCTTTTAATTCTAATGGCATTCGTTTTTACAGGGCTGTAAGGGATAAGCGTCTATTGACTTTGATGACCTGCTGTGTGTGTATTCATGTGAATGTGTGTGTGTTGTTACCGGTGCTGGATAAAATGGGAGTCTCTTCTCCTGAAGTTTCAGCTCTGTCTTCACAGTGGCCCAGGTGCAGGATAAATTAGACAATAAGAGGCGTGAAAGTGGTAAATTCACAGGAGTGGAACGGTCACTCACGGAGAGAGGTTTCAAGGGTTGCATTTGCAGTGTCACACCCCTCCAAACAAGCCCTCGATAACAGCAGACTGAATACATCACTGTCCCTATGACAACTGAAGAGGAACAAATGTCACGCTGTGCGCTGGATGACTGGCAGGCATCCGCTCCCTTCATCCACAACCACAGCCAGTCATGGCAAATACCACAGGATGCATTATGCAGATGCCATAGTCACAGCACACCAGTCCAGAGAGAGAGGAGGGATGACACAGTCAGAGGTCTGAGGATTCTGAGCTTTAACATGCCCAGACAGCTGTTACACTCATCCAAATGTGATTTCCATTTGGATCTAATCATACATCCATCTTTACAAGTCATTTGGTCACATATTTAGCATTATTAACTTCCTTTTTACTAAAGATCACTGTCATTGGTTCCCAGTGCAGTTTTTTCTCTAATAAAACAGAAAAAGTCAAAAACGCAATATACATTTCTTCAAATTAGATGTCTGCTGGTGAGATGCTGCCAATTAACTTACTAATTGAATTACTAACTAAGTAAAAGATTTTTTCAGCGACACAACTCTTACAAGTGTAACTGACTAATTGTCCTGCATTGCCACAGTTCTGGAGGGGAACTGAATCCCTAAAAAATAAGTGGAGGGAAACATAAAGGATCTATATGCTTCCACCATCAACATGACATGTCTTAATCACAGACTTCATATTTAACAAAACTGACCTATTTGAGGTCAACGGCTTTCACCTCTTTATGAGCTGGCAAAAAGTTTGCCTTTGTTGAGGGCCTGACTGACTTTAGCTGCTCAACATGGAGTGAAGCGGAGAGCTTCCTTAGATGAAACAATACTATCAATCAGCAGAAGCAGTTAGAGGTATTAATCCTGTCAGTGATTGTCTTTGTAAACAGAATGTTTTAGATCCTGCTTTGAGGCCCTTTAATGGGCTGATCATTATAGCTACAACTACAGTAAACTGCCATAGACTCTTGGCAGCTTGTTTCACGTCTGCACCAGCTTCGGACTTGCCAGATGGCCCTTTTCACCTGCACACTGTACATGAGCATGAGAAGAAATAAATTGATTGATGATGCAATTAAATGAATGACTAGTTCTGAACAGGCATGGACAAACCTGTACCCTTGCAACTCACTAAAACAACACTTTCCATTCTGTGCAGACATAAACTGGGACTTGGATAAAATAGGTGATAATGTCATATCCATGAAGGCATATGTCAAGACTGGGGGTTTATCATCAAGGAGGACCTGGAAACATAGCCAGGTCGCTTGATTCTCATCAGCCCAATAGGAGGCAACCACTTCGCTGACCACAGCAAGAGCAGGTTCTGTTGCCGAAGAAGTTGGTATAGAGGGTGTGGAGCCTCCCTAACTTCCGGTATAGAGAGGTGATGTGGAGTCATGAGCAATAGTAACATGGAGTAACGTAGGAAATTAAAAAACTAAGGTGGTTACCAATTACATAATTAAGCTGCTTAATTATCATTTTAGGAATGTCAGTGTGGGCAAACACATTTGCATTGAGAAAATGGTCTGTTCTCAGTGCTGTTAAATGGTCATAGAAACTGCAGAGGATCTCTAAATGTAGAAATAATAATTAGTTATTACTTTGTGGCAGCAGTTTTCATTTCAACATGAATGTGTCCGGAACCTGTAATGAATACACTACATAAACATGTAAAGAGCTACTGTACCCTTCCTGCTGTGGTTCTAATTCACAGGCAGGCAATCATCCTCATTCAGCGAACACAAACAACATCCATGTCACACTGTTTAATGTTGTTGTCTAACTTTAATATGGTTAGTGAACAAAAAGTTGGGATGGGGAATTGAATTGCGTTTCAGCCCTATGCAGATTTCTGTGTGCCTTCCCAGCTGCTGATTATGATTGGTGTGTTACTGCTCGCTGGAGCATAACAAATCTGTTATGTTGTTTTGCTAGCGATAATTCAATTGCCACACTGTCACAAAAGTAATTATCCATCATTTATTTTGCCTTGAGCAATAGCAAGTAAGAGAGCACCTGCTGCCTCTGGCCTACATTCACTGCAGGTATAGTGAAGGAGTTAAGAGACTGGAAGGTACATCTAATGGCTGTTTACCTTCCACCATTAGTCTGTTTCGTGCACAAACTCTGGACTAAATAATTACTACTTATTGTACAACTCTTCCAGTTTTGTGTTTTCCATTTTTGTTTTGTGTTTTTCATTTTTGTAAATTAAAGGTGTAAACACAACCAAATCACCCCATACAGCAATTTAAGGCAGTAATGGCTACAATCCTCTCCCCCCTTATAGGAAATCCTCACTAGCTTTGTAGATCTTTTCAGTTGTATGTTTTAGATTTCCAAACACCTTACTTACCATCACTGCCTTATACTGTGCCCTCAATAAGAAACAGATAACTCTCTAAGTTTCTCTTCCAAGATGATCTTCTAACTTTGTAGTTTATGCTGTTATTGTGCTGCAGGTGCTGGTAAATATAATACAAAAAATACGAATCAGTGTATTGCTGTGTAAAACAGCACCATTGTACTTTATCTGTAATCTCTGTAATCTCAGTATTAAAAATGAAACACATTAGACAGTGGGTCACAGTGATAAGAAGAGCCCACCAACTACACAAGCTTTATTAGGTATCCAGTGAGTGACTGAGTCAGGTCTCAGTAAAATCCATCTTTAATCTTGTAAATTTGTTAGGTATTGTTAAATGTTGATGTGATTTACTGACTTCACTTAAAAACTAAGTAAAGATATGGTGAGCAGTCAATCTTACTCAACTGAAGTTTTACTTGTGGTGGCAGTATGTTCACCTAGGTAATCCAGACATTTCTCTTTCCAGAAACAATCCCCAGCTTCGCTGATGGAATCCTGAGTACAGTTGGACATGCCATGCTCATAAAATGCCTATACTTCCTCAATTGGCTCCTTTTGACCCAAAGAAACAGCAAATGTATTCTGCCATCCTCCCTCTGGATGTCTGAACTCTAGCTTAAGGTTAAGCCACCCTGCTGAATAAACTCATATTGTCTGTTAATGTTCACGGCCTCATTCCTTTGGTCATTACCCATGAAATGTAATTTCTTTTATTTTCGGTCTTTTTCGTTTTTGTGCCATGCTGAATCAAACTGTAACACTGACAAATAACAACTTGTGCCCCTATGTGTGACATCAGGTTGATGCTCCAGTCTCTTCTTTACCGTGTCCAAAATCTAAAAGACACTAGACACAACAGAGCACATTGCTGTACCCTAAAGTTATAACTACAGAAGTATGGACTGGAACTGGCCACACAGTATTCACAGGATTTGGATAAAAAGCGTCTGCTAAATGACTAAATGTAAAATAAAATGAAAATCACTGCTATCTTACCTCTGTAAACTTTTCAGAGGACATCATATTCATAGGTTGTGACATTGACCCTGTTACCCATAATGGGAAATACATTATATTTTTCCATTTTGGTTCCATGAGTAACATTAAAAATTGAAGCCATCACATGAGGGGGGCGATGATAAAGCAGCCATTATTAATTATAGCTTTAAATAAATAATGTTACCTCATCAGGATCTATCCGTCTTCTCTCTTGCTGCCCTTTCTTTCATTTCCTGTGCCATCACCCCTTTTCACTTCTGATCCATTCTTCAAGAACACCAGATTTTGGGATGATACAGACACTATTACTTGGCTTTGGAGGAAAAAATACTGTTATTTTCTTTTCAGGGTATTGTTGCCTCCTTCAAACCTTTAAGAGCGACAGTATAGAGTCTCATACTTCGCAGTATGACATGAAAGGGCAAAGAATAATTATATTTAGAAGTACAGATAATCAAGATTTTGACTGCAGCTTTTTCCAGTTTTCTCTCCCTCGACTCTCAGCACCCATTGTGCGCCTTCAAGCATCACAGCATAGCTTTAAATCCTGCGATGTACTGGGAGATAAAATCAGAGCTATTGTCTATGTTTTGTCAGGCAGTTGTCTCCACAGAGCTGTGGCTTTCCAAAGGCTTTTTAACTCCTGAAGGGCTGACTGAGATAAAATTGCCTATCACAGGTACTTGGAATAAAAATCCAGATGCTCAACAAGCCAAAACACATCTACTGTTAGTTCGCCACCGTCTTCATCTTGCTTTGGCCTGTGGTTGACGACTGACCTGAGGTTGTCAGGGATAATCTTATCTGTCTGTGGTTTAGGAAAGGCACAAAAGAATCCAGGACACACTGATAGGCCTGATAGTTCGATAGGCTGCAAAGGGCTGAGCTGTCTTGTTACAAAGGCCGTTGCCATGACAATGATGAATGGCAGTTGTCCTGTGTGTCAAACAGGAGTCATGGGTGGACTGATAAATGCTGATGTGTCTTACAGATGATGGACTGTTTTCTGTAAAGCTGTGCATTCTTTTTATAGCCTGTCTGTGCTGGTGTTTTATGATTAACATTTCTGTATTATTTATTTCTTGAACCCTGGATTTGAAATAATATTATTATAAAGAAATAAACATGAGCATATAATACCAGAAGGCCTGGTAGGTGTGAATCTAAACATTTCTGGGTTTTGCTGAAAGCACTCAAGGCCTATTACTGTACGTTCCACCTCAGTGTTATCATTGATCTAATTCAACCATCTAGAAGTGCAGAGAAAGATGGGGTATGTGACATTTGATAATATTTTCACGCTGGCAACAGCTATAATAATAATAATAATAATAATAATAATAATAATAATAATAATAATAATAATAATAATAATAATAATAATAATAATAATAATAATAATAATAATAATAATAATAATAATAATAATAATAATAATAATAATACCTATCTTTGAAGAAAGACTGGTGACACTACATTTAGCCAGGGAGGTGTGGTGAGGAAGAAACACTTAAAGTGTATTTTAAGATTTTACAGTGATTAAAATGGCTGGTTTTAAAGATAAACTGTTTTTTTCAAGAGACTGCCCCACAAACCCAACCAGATCTTTGGTGTCCAGGTGACAGCCAGGCTATGTAGAAGAAGATTTTCCAGCCCCTGTTCAGAGTGGCCTGGGCCAGACTCACCCTGTCTCCCACTCAGACAGAAACCCGTCTCAGTGAGCCAGCCTATGAGCCCAAAGTCCTTCCCTATAACACAGTCAGTGTTAAACAAGGCAATAACCTGTATGCTGGTATTCTCAGATCTGGCTGATCACCACTTACTCTTTGGTGTTTTACTCAACATGTCACTGATGCTTATATTTCAGATACTGTACACTTTGTTCTAAGACTGCTGGTGCCAGGTCTCTGCACAGTGTTTGTTTTTATCTGTTTATCTCAACTAGCAGGTCAGTTTCTGCTGTGAGTGCTAGAGGACATTGAGAGTCAGTTTCAGCTAAATGAGCAAACACTGGATTTACAGCAAGGAAAACTGCCAGACTGTCAGCGTACAAACTCTCACAACTAGATGCTGTGTGCTTTTCATACCAAAGAGAATATTTCACATTGGATTTCTCTGGATTTAAGACAAAACGGAATCATCACACTATGTAGCTGCTTTTCTACTTTCTTTCACAATTAACACTAAACTGTAGAAGATACTGGGATGAATTTTACAAAAGGAACTAAAATAAGAAATAAAGAACTAAAATATCACTATCACAGTCTATCACTCATACATGTTATTAAAGAATGAATCTGTTTGTACGTCTGTTTCTTACCCTTTATGTTTCTGCCCCCCCCCCCGTCCCAAGTTAATTCTAATGATCTATCCCTGTATGCCTATTGGACATACATTTGTGTCATAAATTTGGGTTTTTTAACTGCCCCTAAACCATTACTAGGCACAGCTGGTGAAGGTATAATGATTTGTTTTTACGATTAATTACCTCTGAGACTCATTGTAGAAAATTCCTTTCTACTTCAACATACCTGGCCTAGCTGCTCTCTGTATGGATGAGGGTCCTGAATCTACAGCTGTGTTGGACCAGTATAATATGAGAATATGCTGCACCTTATGTGGCAGCAGACATACAAACAGTATGAAAAAGCGTCTACTGTCAAACAGGCTGAAATACAGAACAGCTCAGCTAACTGTCACTGAACTTGTTTCCCACCTGTTGTACTCACTTGGCTCCATCATTGGCCCAACTCATTTATTCATTTATTATTCATTTCTACAAGCTGTAAGTATGATTAAGGTCAGCTGTGGAATGGAAGCGATCTCTGAGTCAGTAATGTGAGTTTGTGACGACCTGAGTAGTCTACAAAATATATTTGATAACAGCATTTGCCCCAGGATTCATTCCTGCCTGCAGTAGCAAGTTCACAAAAAACAACTATAACCAAACATAAGTTATTAGCATGCAACATGAGCTGAAGATGCCTGCTGCAGGTCAGACTGACCTGACTAATGTTATTTACACTGATAAAAACTGCATTAACTGTCTAACTAACTTGACCTGGACACTGCAGGTAAAGTGGTAGAAGTGAGTACATGAAGGTTTGGTTTACTCTCTGCTGGTGGTTTTTCTTGCATCAGGAAAGGGATATGCCATAACTCCTGCTCAAATTGCTGAGCTTGCACGGAAAACATTTGGACCTCACTTCACTTACCTCACATGTCATCATTAGGAGTTTTTCAGTTTAGATGACGTCATGTGGAAGAGTTCTGGAGAAGCAGATCGACAGTACTATCACTATCTCCATAGTGTGATCAACTGGACGACATCATCTGAATGACACGCTCTTCCAGATGACATCTTGTGGAAGAATTGTCAGCTAGATGCAGAGTAATATTAGAATGTAGGGAAAACAGAGGAATGTTTGATACCATTCTTACATGTACTCCTTAGACTAGAACCAAGAAAATCAGTAAAGTCACCCTTTAATATCAAATATCAGCTCCATCCATTTTGGTCATTTAAAAAAATCCCAAACCTACTTTATCCATTAAACTCATTCACAAAATGCAACAGTATATGAATACCAACAGCAGTAGCAGCAAGTGTGTTCAGGTGAGTTAGGGTCCAGCGCACCCGGATGAGCCTTTGTGTGGCCCTTAAACCACATTACTTAGAAATAGATGTAGTACAGTAATACCTATTTACATGCAGACTGCATAGTTCCCAGGTCACCTTACTGACTACTTGATCACTCTTCACACAAGTCAATTTATGATAGCATTCTATCAATTAGCTTCGGATCAGTTTAAATTGTGTGTTTGGCTTCAGAGAATGGGATGTAAATTGGTTTGTCACATTAAAACTGACACTTGCACATCTGTACATTGCGAAGTTATTGGATGTCATGAAGCACTGTGACAGCTGTGGAGACTTTCTTGCTCATAGTTAAACTGACACAGTCACAGGGGATAAATTGCATTTTGCTTTATCTCCACACCAACTAAGAAGTCTCCCTTGTGTGAATTGTCCATAACAATCACACATTCTTATTGTATACACTGTGTAGTGTAGTACACACAAATGATCTGATTGTCATCATGAAACCATACAGGAATACATTTTACTCTTGGGCAGTCAAGGCTGGATAATGACACCAATTATGTGAATTTTGATTTCATATCTGTGAATTTGATATTACTGATTATAATTATTGATACACTATGTGGACAAAACCTTTGTGATCAGAGTTTTTCAAATCTGATCATTCTAATTTTAGTACTTACTGCTGAATTTCACACTGGGGATCAATCAAGTCTTATGATGATACTATATTTGTCTTGACTACTGCAATGTCTTACTGATGGGGTTACCAGCATGCACCATCAAACCGCTGATCTGATCTGTAGCTGCATCACGTTCAAAGCCATGACCGCTGCCAACAAAGTGGTCAACTCAACAGCACCAGCCTACCTGAACTCCCTCATTCTGGTCTACCATCCCTCCTGTCCACTGCGCTTTCCCTCTGTGGTTCCCTCACCTCACCTCAAAAGATCCCAGGCTAAGCTCTTTAGCTCAGTGGTTCAATAATGGTGGAACAACCTACCTACGTCTGCACACTCAGCAGCCTCACTCACAATTTTCAAAAATCTGCTAAAACAGAATTCTTCTGCAACCAAAAAAACTAAAAACATGCGCTTAAACGTCATGAAACAGAAACATTTCAGCCTTTTTTCCAAGTGTTCACATCTACACAACTTAGAAACTAGCACCTGGACCCACTTATTTTTCATGTAAATATTGGAAAATGTAATAATACTTAATATTTCACATCACCAAACAAGCACAATATGTTCCTCTGAACTGTTGTGGAGTAAAAGTAAAAGTAAAATAAAATTGAAATGGTCAAGTAAAGTACAAGTACTTTAAATCAGTACTTCACTACAGTACATGAGTATCATGAAGAGAACAGGTCATGGCTCATCTATATGTTAGAACGTTTTGTACCTGCTTATAGATTAGTGAGGCTTCAGTAGTCGTTGAAGAGCTCACTCCTGTGCTGGCTGATTGGGACATATAATTAGTGCACTTTGTAAATAGCAGCTAGTGTCAGGTGTTAACACGAGGCTGATTGGAGTGTGTGCAGAATGAGATGATGAGGATGCCTCACAGGCCAAAGTCAAATATCCTTTAGTAAATACTCCACAGTGCAAGGAGAGAAGGAAGGGTTGATGTGGTGGAGCGGGGGGTTTAAAGGGGGCTGGATATAATTGGGGGGCCCACTGAGTAAGGTCTGCTGCAGATAGTCAGGCCCTGCAATCAACTGATGGAAGCTGCTGCAGCATGGTGCTTAAGAAGGGGTTGATTAAAACAGTTCAAGACTGTATCAGATTTCTGAGATCATATGAAAGTCTGGGATATTATCCTCTTTATGTAAAAGGAAAGGAGGAGAAATAGTAAGGAGAAACCACTTCCAAACCAAGTAAAGTAACTAATACTGTAATCAGGGTCATCCATAAGTGAATTTTTGTATCACAAGTAATGAAATTCCCTCCACATATTCATGAGATACTGGGAAACACAGGTCACAGTGACCTTGACCTTTAAAGACCAAAATCTAATCAGTTCATACTTGAGTTCAGAGGGATAATTGTGTCAATTTTGAAGAAATTCCTCAATTTTATGTCCAGGACGATGTGGGTGGACGCTTAAAACATTGCTATGCCTGTCATTAGCAGAAGGCAATATAAAAATAAGTACATGGGATTTTAAAATAATAAAATAAAATTAGTTAACACAAGATAAAATAGAATAAAACAAAAACTAGGTAACCTTGTACGTTACCAGAAAGTGGATAATTTGGCCCAAACACAAAAATAAGGCTGTAACCAGTTTGCACCATGAAAATCCACAAATTATGACTTTTTAAAAACATACATATATCTGAGTGCAGCTACTGTAAAGAAGCAGCTTAAGTCCTTATTTTTATGATACCGACATTGTAGTCCAGTTTTCACTTCAACAATCCATCCATCCAACATCTTAACTGCTTATCCTGTTCCAGGTTGCAGGAGCAATTGGAGAAGAGGCAGGTTACAGGCATAGTGCCAATTAGTAATTTCAGGTAACCTTCACAGGCTAATGTTATCTAAACTCTAAACATAAATGACAAATGAATTGTGTGCTTATCACCAATGATCACTTTTAGTCATCAAACAGACCTTTTCATTTAAAAACCATTCATTATTATTAGGTATTATTGACTGATAACTTTCAGGGCAGCATTTCTGAGACAGAAAGTCTCATTGTTCCAAATTGCTCACCACACAGAGGCCATAGAAAGGTCAAAGGCTGGCTGAAGGAAGATTAGGGCATATGTTCATAAATGGAGGACTGACAGAGTATGCTTTAAATTCACGCTGGAGAGTACAGGGTCTTACCAAATGAGTTCTCAGGAGATCTCCGCACCTGCAAACATTTTTCAACCTTTTTAATTGGTTCCCCTCAGTCAGCCGTTTCCCTGTGTAAAATCTACGTTGGCTTTAAGCCAGGTCCCAATCTCACCATCAAGCTTATTGTGACTCCAAGGCCCTTTAATGTAAACTTTCTGCACTGTTGTCCACTGCAGATTCAGATGCACTATACTGTACCATTCAAGTAACTCACTATAGACACAGACCTCAAACCAAGCACTCCACCATTCTCTATGAAGTGATGAACAGTTGGCTTTGTTGTTCTTTTTGTCTATGGGGAACTCAACAGACAGTACAGTGTAAATGTACAGCAGTCAGGTGTTACACAAATAAGGAAATAGACGGGTGGTAAAAATCCCAAAAGCTTGACCCCTACAGAGAGAGAATCCAGTGGCTCTGGGCATTCTGCTGGCAAGGTTCAAGTCCACTTGTCCCCCTTAGAGGCACGAGTCACTGAAAATGAATTCAAAGTTGTTCTGTGATCACCTTTATCCGAGGATGAAAAATTTCTATCCCAATGGGAGTGAGCTCCTCCAGGATGACCAAGCCAATCTTACAAAGGGCACGATGGGTCACTGAATGGTGTGATGATGTATAGCCTGTTATAATTTCAGCTTTTAAAATCACATGTTCTTCAACAAAGAGTTGGATCAGCTGCTCCGACATGACCTAATATATGACTTTATTCTTGATCTGATGATCTTTAACCTCTTTCAGAGGATGCTGTGTTTTGAGTTTGGTGCTCACATACAGTTGTCTTTTTTTGATGATCAGTCCAAAAGTCTCCAGGGTTACCCAGGGTCCTTGCTGTTTCATCAGCGTGTCAACTTTGATGCTAAGAATGCGTCATAAAACCAAAGTGATTTGATTTGTTTGTCGTAATTATGCTGTTGCGAGGTGAATTTGCTAATGATTAACTGAGTGTGACATTTCGTTATATTTGAACTCTTTGGGGAGCTACAATTTTATGAAAATGTTCTGAATATTTTAGGCACAAATACATGTGTTATATCCCATTTAAAAGCCTGGTGACTGTCTTTTTAGCCATTTTACTGTAGGATGTAAGTGGCAGAGGATTGTTACAAACACAACATTGGTAGCCAAAACTGATCCATAATTTTCATGAACATAAATAACAATCCATGTTTCTGTTGATTTAATGTTACTCAGCAGTAAAAACATTGAGAGAACTTGTTGAAAACGGTTTATTTCATTTTTAGACAAACACATTGATTTCTGGACCAGAGTAGAGGATGGAAACCTTTCACAAACATTTTATTATATTTTTTTGAAAATACAAATATAAAATTATACTTTCCACATCTGGGATGTGAGAGACCCCCATCCACCTTTTTTCTTTTCTTGTTTTTTTTTTTAGTTTAGTTTTTTTGTTTCTTTTTTTTTTTTTTTTTTTTTTACAACAGGGCTTGAGGAAGCCATACAAGAAGACCTGAAAGAAGCTTTCAGACATTCAGTTCATTCAGTCAGCTCTCATGTTAAAAAGTCTGTTAACATTAAAAAATGGGCAAGTGGTAGGAATGGGCAAGACAATCAGCAACCTCCAGACGAAGGGCAAACTTTTACTGTTACTGCTACATGATGACTGCACCACTTCGAAACACATGAAACATTCAAGTCAGTGTAGAGATTGTTGTACCTTATCCTTTTGTATGTGCTCAAACACAGGAATATCCCCAGCAAGAAGCTGTTTTTGTGCAGTTGGCCATACCTAACACTTGCCTCAAGATTCAAGTTTAAGTGGATACAGTAGTACGCTCTAAATACATATTCCAACACCTTCCATGTCATATGTTTGTGTTTTCTCTTTTTTTAGTCAACAATTATCCAATGATGAACTAGCAAGATGTGAAACATTCATTAGCTGTAAACTGTCAATATTAAAGTAAAGTACAGCAACAACAGAGCCATGCTACCTTAAAGTGCGAGCTATGAGATCAAATTAAAACTATCTGAGGCAATGAATATATACTGCATAAGAAGATGTGGAACTTGATCAGCTACTTGACAGGATAAACAGCTCATACTTTAATAACCACCAAGCTCTTCAACCTAAACAACCATATACGTTATTTGTCACTACCCTGTCGTGTATTTTTTGATAGAGTGCTCCCATGGAGGCGGGCGTCTCTTGAAATGACAACAAACCAGTTTTAAAAGTAGTCAAAAATGCTGGTTTACAAATCTGCAATCATTGCGGTTTGACTGGTCTTAGGTGCAGAGACTAATGTATTAGGTTCAAAAACTTAAAACAAGTCCAGTTGCCACTGAAAAGTAATTTTGGCATCAAGGACTGGGTTTAGCCTTAAAAAAAAACAAAAAACAAAAAACACTAAAAACCCAAAAAACATTGGTTTCCCGTGGAAAATCCTGTGCTTACTTAAACCAACAATCTAACCTGACCTCCTCCCTCTGAAATCTTGTGCCTCTGAATACTACATCTGCATGTCATATTTACCACAGCTGAGAGATATCTCCTAACTGTACCACTGTTGGTTGTTTTCAGCTGCTGGTACCAATGACCTAAAGTCATGTTTTACAGGATGACTGTCTCCTAACAACCATTAACATCCAATGTGGCTTAAGCAGGTATAGATAAAGACAGTATGTAAAACTGGCTGTCATAAAAGTCAAGTGAATTGCTGTGAGTCACATTTTTCATGTTTGAATAAATAACTTTGGATCACTTGGGTTACCAGGACAACTGCCAGAGACCAGAAATGAGTGCAGCTAAGCTAATCCTGTTGCTTATTTCACGTCATAATCTCTCAGTCAGTAGATCGTTGTCCCAAAAAATGCTAAAAGTGATGAACAGCATTTTTTGTACCTAAATCTGTGGATGGCACTTACAGTCTGCCTATTTTACCAATAAACCTGGAAGACATTGTTTTTTCAGACATGAATTGTGCGTCCGCTGGCATGAACAGATCTTAGCCTATTGAGATACAGAATTGAGAAAAAGGCGGATCATTTGGATTTTTCATACATAGTGCACATGTGGAAAGGTCTGAAAACATATTTCTAAACAGAAACCTCCCTTTAACAAAAGTACTGACACCTTTTGCTGATACAGTCCAAATTTTGCTCAACTACATCCTGATACTTTTTGTGTAGGCCTTGACAGTTATCCACCTGTGGCAAACTGAACTGATGAATCATAGGTTGGAAATGTACACACTGGTTTATAAAATGTCCCACAATTTCAACAACATATCAGGACAATAACTAAAATCCAAGGAACTCTGTGTAGACCTCCATTAGAACCTTTCATGGTGAGGCACATATCATGACAAGAGTATAAAACCATTTGTAAAGCTCTGGGTGTTCCACAACAGTGACCTTAATAATTGTGAAAGAGAACAAGTCTAGAACTACCAGGAATCTTCTTTGAGTTGGCTATCTAGGCAAACTACCCAGACAAGAAGGAAATTGTTAAGGGAGGTCAAGAACTCAATGGTCAATCTAACAGAGCTTCAGAAGTGCTCTGCATAGATGGGAAAACCAGGCAGGACAACCATCTCAGAAACACTTCATCAATCAGGCTTTTATGTTAGAATGACAAGATACTAGACACAATCTGTTGAATTGAGTATGAAGAAAAGATTATGAAGTGTAATGAGTCTAACAAGGGCAGAATTCCAAGCTCTGCTCATCAACTGCTAATACCATCCCTATGGTCAAGCATATGGTGGTAACATCTTGCTACAAGAGGGCTTTCAGCAGCAGGGACAGAAGGACTGACCTGAATTTAGAAAAGGAGGAATGCGGCCAAATACAGAGAGGTTCTCTAATAAAACCTTTTGCCTAGTGCACATGATATGAGACTGGTGCAACCTTCACCTATCAGCAAAACAACAACAAACAGGAGCAAGCAGCCAAGACAACGCTCATGGAGTGGTCCAACCAAAGTCTAGACCCATAGAACATCTGTGCTAAGGCCTGAAGTGGATTCCTGTCCAATCTGATGGAGCTTGAGAGGATTTCTCTTCAAGAATGAGATAAACTGTATAAATGCAGGTCAGAGAAGCTTCTGGAGACTTCATCAAAAAGATTCAGAATTGAATTACTGCCAAAGAGGTGTCTACACAGTACTCAATTGTAGGGTGGTACTACTCTTGTAAAAAACACAATCTCACTTTGTCATTGTGGGTTGTTACATACTAACTGACCATTTATTATATTTAGAATGACACTGACAAAGCAGTTAAATGTGCACAACATGAAAGTGACTACATATGTCATCTATACAGCTTTTGTCACTTCTGCTCAGATCACTACAATTGTCTTTGTGCTGTTGCTAGTCCAGTTATTGTGACTTTCTACATTTGTATAATTACTGTATCATGGTCAAAAATGGATTAGTAGTGTGATGACAACCAGTGAATAACATGCTTCTGTGACACCGATTAAAGTATGAGCTGTTTCCATGATTTAAGAGTAATTAAAAATCATTTTAAGTGTTTATAAGTTCAAACTTAAACATACAAGTACTTAAGCTAACAAGTAAAAAACAGTATTCAAAAATAGTAGTACCATGGGCCACTGTGATATTTCAAGAGTACAAATATTAAAACGTAGAATTCAGATTAATGATATTTATAATAGCCATTATTGTTATTACTGTTATTATCATTAATCTGTTATAATTATATAAAAATATGTTTTTTTCATCAGTGTAATAAAACTCCTCCTGCTCTTTAACTCCAGTCAAATTATAGCAAATAAAAGTCTTTTGCATATCTAGCATTAGCATTTAAGGTAGTATGGCACACCCCCCCCTTTTTAAATAACATTCAAGGGTGAGGATCCAATTAATGCCTTACAACTTACAGCAAAGTCTTTCTTCAAAAGTTTTCAATGAGAGCTTTGGTTCACTGAAACCACGTGAGAGCAGCACAGAACAGAAAGTCAAAAGAAAAATAACAAAAAACAAACAAACAAAAAAAAAAAACACACAAGTGAAACCAATGTCTGCTCCCCCCCCACCATGAAAAAATCAGAAAGTTCTATCCTTACTGGTCCTACATCATCTAATGAGTACAAGCTAATAGTGTCTACTGTAACTACAGAACATCTATCACTAGTTACTGGGAGAAAGAGTGAGAGGAGAGAAGAAGAGAGTGACAGTTTAAAAGGTTAACAAATCTGTGTATAGACCACTACACTGGTTATCAAAGACAGCACTCTTATATATGTCATTGGATTTTCTTTTGTATACATTACTGAAATACATTAATGATCAACTGAAGATTATAGTAGAGGATGACAGGGAATGGAGAGAGAACTGGATGGATGTACAGTACATTATATTATTATTGTTGGTTTCATAGATATTATTCATATAATCATTAACAACCACAAAAATATCAATACAAATCCTCCTTAGAAATGTAAATCATACAAGGGAACATACATATTTCTCTTTTTAATTAACAACATACATCTTTTTTTTTTGAGTATTTGATTATTACTTGATGTCTCTGTTTTTAGAAACAGTCCAGCATTCTGCTCCCCCTGGTTTGTAAAAGTAATTTGTGAAACATCTGTGTCAGCACAGAAGGGAAGAAACAGCATATACATTTATTTATCAATTCATAAACAATTTTAAACCTTAACGAAAGACTGATTCTTTAGTTATAGCAAATCCCTATTTACACAAAATTATAGATAACATTCCTATTTTCCTGTGTGTGTGTGTATATGTGTGTTTTTTTCTTTTTTTGTGTGTGTGTTAAAATGTGTGTGCATGTAGTGATAATGGATCAACCAGCGGTGTGCAGGTTATTTGGCAAAATGTTAAAATTTAAAAACAGTAAAAACAAATGTCCTGACATTTTCAAGTTAAACTGACCAAACTGAGTCATAAAAAGAAACAAACAAACAACAAAAAAAAAACAACTCACTTCATGGAACCAACTACTGTGCAAATTAAACCTGCTATTAGCCTTACCTCTAATCACAGTGCAACAACTTCATTTTGTTAGCCTTTCGTGTTTTCATCTTTGAACAAGTTCTCTGGTCATTATGACAAAACACACAGGACTGAGGTAATAAGCGACACTCATCAGCTGCACCCCTTCCTCCTCGAAACAGAAACACAAGTCGCCAAAAATATATCAGACTTGAAATATTGCCTTTTGCGTAAAACCAGACATGTAAAGACAGTTACAGTGTATCAAACAAACATCATCTCTGTGAAATATGAAGACGCGACTGATTTGTCTGGTATTCCCAAAAAAAGTGTGCTTTGGATTGATTTTCTTTTCATGCTACTTGAGCTCCAGAGTCGCTGTGACGCGGGAGAATAAGAGAAGAGCCTGTCAGCTGTGTGTCACGGAGTGTGCATCCCCACAACAACAACCACCAACACCACCTCGTGTTGTCTTTTTCTAACTGTGCATGCTATAGCTAGACAAATATGCTGGTATTGAATTAGCCACAGTTGGAAAGCAAAGAGCAGATGCGGATCTGTCAGGGGACCGGCGTCTCCTCAGGCGTTGTGCAATGGATGGGACTCTGGTGGGATAGCGGACGTCCTCCATCCAGCATAGTGTGGCCTTTTTCGCCTGATCAGCTATCACGTCACAAAAATACTGTACGTCTGCTTCTCTCTATATCACTATATTTAATGACTGAAACAGTTTACAGCTACACACTTCTCTGAAATCGGACATAGTATTAAAAGGATAACTTTTTCTACTTTTTTTTTCTCCAGACAACAAAACACTTATAAAACAGGACTGTGAAAATATTGTAGTCCTCTTATTGCCAAAAATAGGTAAGTTTGTGACCACATTGCTAGAACCAAAGCTACTAAGTGTTATTGGTGTGTCTGGTGTGTTGTTTTGATGAACCAACACTGTCTCTGCTGCACCACATACTGTATCCACGGTGTCTGAGCAGACACACACACACACATACAAAACACATACATTTTTTTAAACATGAGAATCCAAAGAAACAAAGGTACACTCAAGTTAATCAGAACTCAATACTCGACTTTTTAGATTAATAATTTAAAGTCCAAGACAAAAAAAACAAAAAAACAAAAATCATTATTCAAATTCATCAAAAGTAAAATTAAAACCAGGAAAACTCTACACAAGGATACCAGACTACAGTACAGTCAGGGATCTCAATAGCAGGTCAGGCTTTATAGTACAGCAGACTGTCATCTTTTTCTCTGGTGATTTTGACTTTTGTTTTCAAGCTGTTCTTCATCTGGTGCCACCTCTGCCCTGGCTCACCGCATGGATGCTGTAGTGGTTAGTGCTGGATGGCATCACCTGTACACAGAAGCAGTTTAGAAACTCCAGCCTGATTTCACCTTGCTTTGTAAAATAGTCTGCTGGCAGTGTAGTCACAAAACTTAAAGGCAGCGAGTCTCATTTTACACATAACAGCACAGGGTATCTGCAGGTTTCAGAGAGCCACGCAGGGCTTACTTTAAGAACAAATCAAGTCTGATCTTTACGTGGACAATAAATGGTCTGCTACTGTCCGTGACACACATTACACATTATCATCTCACAGTGCTGCAGTAGTGCTCCTGTCAGTGTCGATGCAGTTAGCTCGAGTTTAAGCACAAAGACAAATTAGGCGCAAAAAAATTTAGGGATAAAATAAGTATGGTAACTACATAAAATAAGTTATAATTTTTTTAAAAATGTTTTTATATAAATTTACAATTAACATTTTTTAACAACCATATTATCTTTTCTTCAAAGTATACAGAGGCAGATTTGTATTAAATCTTTTATTTTTTTTGTATTGTTTTAATTTTTTTAATTGTTTGCAGTAGCTTAGGTTGCAGAGCAGTCATCTATGAACCCCCAGGGTGAACAGTTCAGTTCCTGGTTACTCCTGTCTACTTGTCAAGATGTCCTTGGACAGAACACCAAAACCCTGTAGTAGCACTGGTATGTATTGTCTGGAAGCTGTCCAACCACAATTTCCCCAAGGGGATCAATAAAGTATGTCACTATTATTATACAAATGACCACCAGTGTATTGACCCACTGGGCAGCACAGTCATTATGAACAGCTACTCTGTCAAAAGTACACCACAAGAAAAGGAACTGGTTTATCTGCACAGCCAAACAAACTGTGTGCATGCTTTAAAAATTTACAACAGCTTCCTGACATAATGATATTTCACAACAGAGTCTTATTTAAAGAGATGCACGTTTAGGTACGAGTGTTTCTGTCAAAGGTGGCAGAACATTTATATCTTATTATATTGTATTAACTAATAATAATCTTATTATATAATTTTTAAAATAACAATCTTCAATATTTTACACACCTACAGATACCCTGTTGTGCTTTTGTAGTGATGAGAAATTTGAAGCATCTAATGAGAACTTGAGAAACATAAAGACACAGGGATTCAAACTGCTTGTGCCTCAGCCAGTAAACTTCTGCATACTATAATTATCTCACACAACATTAAGTCAGGTAAGCACATCACTTCCTTTCAACGTCCACTTCCACTAAAATCCAATGCATTGCTTTCACAGCTTTATTTGCAATATGAGAATTGGATTTACTGTATGTTTGAAACCTATCCTGTTGTGATTGTTCACCAATCAATAAGGAAATATGAACTCATTTTCATGCTGAAAGCAAAGATGACATTAAGCACAAAGCCTCCTATGAGTTGCCGATGTATGATTGCATGAGCAGCTCATACATGACTAGAGGCAAAGGCAGCAAGCTTTGGTATAATGCACTTGTCATGAGCATGCAAAGATAGTTATATTGCGTTTGCCAGAGATTGTTCCAGTGTTGATATGACAGCACACTGAGAAACATGTACACTGCAGACTAACTTTGCTTTGATATGTTGCCTTCTCTCATGGCTTCTCTCATACCACACTTTGGCTCCTCACAACAGTGGAGAGAGCACAGTGACAAACATTGGTAGAAAAGTGGGAAGGACAAAGCTCATTAAAAGTTGTTCAAAATATTTGACCATGTGCAAGATTTTACAAAGATATGAAATTGTGTTTTTATAATCATAGTATTACAGGATTTTATCACTCTGGAAAGTTCATGGCAGCACTATGTTTCATTACACTACACTACAAATTACAGTACAGTGTAACACCATCAATGTGAACTCTTAAAGGCGCAGTGTGTAAGATTCAGAGGGATCTATCAGCCGACATGGAATGTAGTAATTACTGTATTTTCCTTAGTATGTAATCACCTGAAACTCACAATCATTGGGGTTTCTTAGCTTAGAACAGTAGAGAGAAGGCCCCCATGCTGCACCACAATGTTTCTCCAGCAGCCCAGAGAGGGAATTTCACATTTTCACACAAATTTCTGCTTTAATTTGGTGACACTATAACACAATTTGAAAGACAAGGAAGAACCATATAAGTATCTGAAGTCACCTCTGCTTAATGAAGTCATAAATGACTAAATGCAACCCGATGGCTACCGTAGAATTTCTTGCTTGGAAATGCGTGGGGTGGAGGGTGGCAGGCACTGAGATGGTTGCAATCTGCAACCTTACTGCTAAATGTGACTAATTCTTACACATCGCACCTCTAATGCTCCCGTGAAGAAGAGAAAGCAACAGTGGGTAGAGTAAAGCAGAATTTAAAGAAACAGTATTTTATTAATTATGCATGCCACACAAGTCAAACAATGGCACATGCAGTTACAGTAAAAGATAGAAGCCACGGGATAATCCAAATATGGTTTACAATGGAAATCAACTAACGGACAACTTATCAAAAGGCTTGCCATGTACACTAGCTGTACACTGTGCAGTACAGCCAGTGCTGCTGCAAACCCTGTGAAGAGCTGTCGAATTATTGAGGGCCACTCTATGCATTTGATAGTTGCAAAAATGAAAGGGACAAAAATATGTGGAATAAGAACAAAACATTCACAAGGGAAGATAGGGCTGTGATATAGAAATAGCATATAATACCTCCAATGAGATGGCAACCAGTCACCTGTTAGCTTTCAATGGTATCCATTTGTAAAAGCTGTCGCAATCAATGGTCCCTAAAATGTACATTTAGTAACTGTCAGTATGCATTTCTTGGAAAAAAAAGCACATTAGACTATTTGTGAGTGTAGTTTATTTTTTAGAATCAATGCCAGCATGAATGGAAAACAGTCTCTATTACAGCAAGAAGGACAATAGATACAAAGTGTTTAAATGTTACGTTAATTTTGATAACATAAAATGTGGTATGTAACCAATAATAATGAATAGAGGCCTTTTGCTTCTAGCACTTTTACTAAAAGTACTTCTTCCACCACTGTAAACAGAATAAGGATAATACCATGAACAAAGGTTGGGTGGCTAATACCTTCATGAGCCAAATCTCAAATATATGTTTATGAATGATTTTCTCCTTTGTTGTAAATGTGGATTACAGTTCCAGACTGCAATCATTGTTTTTTTATACAAACAATACAGAATACATGTCTCTATTGTTGGTTGTTTACTTTAAAGTAGTTTAAAATCTACACAGGAGGCTTATCCCATTCATGCTAACACGTTTTAATCAAATAACTAAAAATCACACAACATGCAAAACAGTGATTAAGCACACAGTACAGAAGTGCATTGCATTTATCAAACGTTTTCACAACTCTGACTGTATTATAGTATATGATAATTACAAGTCCTAATTGTGAGATTTTTATCTTGTGAGTCTGGCGATTATGTCCTTCTGTCATCAAATGAAAATTAAAACCAAAAATGAACTTTATGCAGTCTAGTCAATCCAACATACACATTTCTGCCACCACAAATACTGCCTATATCCACGCCATGAACAACCCATGTGTTGCAAAGCTACCATATACATAGTCTGAGTCCCAATTCAACAACTGCAATCTGCAATGGTGGACCACCTTCAGAGGCGCCAGCATCAACAAAGATACTGAGGTCTGCAAAGGATGGATTTTCCGACTGCATATGACAATAAAATTTACCAGACCATGTATTCTGACCTAGAACTTCTACTTCCAGTTTTTTGTTTGTAAATGCTAACTCTGTCAATGTTACACTTTTTCTACTATTCTGATATTTTCTAGGTCCCCTGGTACTTTGATGCAGTTTAAGTTTATTTTATTGTTTATTTACAATGGATATAGATGAATGAGTGGACACATGAAACAGCGAATGAGACTGAATTCTTTGTTTAATGCAGTGCACTTCAGTAGATATAGTTGATAAAGCAGAGAAATAGTCCATATTAGCCAATGGAATTGAAAATCTCTGTCAATCTCAACCATGCATTCCTGCAGTATTGGTGAGATTGTTTTCCTTTATCCATCTGATGGTGACTATATTAGTGTCTAGTTATTTTTTGAAAACCATCAGAAGATTTTAATTAGATTAAGAATTTGACTAGTTGGATATTTCATTGTCAAACCCCGTGTCCTAAAAAGATATGTTGTTATACATCTAAACTATAATTACAGGGACACTTTTGTAGGGAAAGTAATTGTAACCCAATTATATTTTCTATTAACATATTGAGGATATTTCACAGTTAACGTAAATGACAAGTCACAAATAAGCTGATACTTAAAATATAAATGAAATGCACACAGACAATATTTCAGTCTGTCAAAATATCTAAACGTCTTTTTTCTGCAAATGTATTCAATCTTTCATCACAAAATACAGATTTTTGACTCATATTCTTAATATTTGGTAGTGTTGGATTGTGTCTAGCTACTGAGGTTCGGCAAAATGCTCTAAATGTTTAGCTAGTATGAATGTGCAAGACATTTAGGTAGCTTGTCATTTCTATCCAGTCCTGACTGTTATATGACTCATTTCAGCTGATCATTAATGAAAATTAATTTGTTAATAAACTTGTTTAATAACGTATCTCAGCCAAAGACTAACCCAGAAAACAGTACGCTCTTCACTCTAGAGGATTCCATCCTGTCAGGCAGGTTCAGAATAATTTCACAGTTGTTACTTTCACTCTGTTAATCTTTTCAATAGTATTTCGGTAAAGAAACTTTAAAAAATACGGTGTGTCAAATTAGGTTGAACACAACTTATTCCAAAGTGTCAGATAAATATTTAACCACATTTAACTGAGGCCATTAATTATTACATCATTTTCTTATGTAGTATGGTCAGTACATTCTGAAAAACAGGTAATACTTACACAGTACTTAAGTTTAAAGATTTTTGTGGATTAGTTAGAGACTGTTAATGTGGTTTTCCAGCTTGCCTAGAAGGTCACATTGACTAATGGTATCAGCTGCAGCCATCAAAGAAGAAACTTAACCCTTGTGACATTAGTTTGCTAAGAGCTTCTTACAGTTTTTAAGTGGCACCATGCCTTCTAGGGGCTTTCTGGGACTCCTGGCTAGATAGAGATAGAGGTGAAAATAATGTAATGGTAAATGGTAATGGTAAAAAGAAATATTTGTTATAAGAGTGACAGAATGGCATGTTTCTGCAATGTTTGACCTGAACCTGCTGGATGTACAGTACAAACAGAAGTGACACATTGGAGAGATGCTGTATATGTGCTGTCACGGTTTGTCAGCAGAAACAAACACTTTAGTTTAACAAAGGAAAAGGGAACATGTTGGCAAGGAAACACATAAGGACTACTGGACCTAACCTTGAACCCTGGCCTTTTTATCAACTAATGGTATCCCATGGTGAGGTGCTAGTGGAGTGCTGGAAGGTAAGCATGAATTTTAAAGCAGCGGAAAAAGTGATTGCACAAAAACATATAACAAAATTATCCACTCAAGGGGTGAAGAATCCAAGTGATCTCTGTTTCTCCTTAATATTTTCTGTCTAGCAATACTTTTTGTAATCGGTGGTAAAATAAGGAGGATGAGAGGTTGAGGTATGATTTTAGCCACAAAACGCTAGTGGAAAGATTTGACAAAGTGGATGCTGAAATATAAATATACTCACAGCAATGCTGTGGCTGAAGCCAGAGCCTGGCTGAGGGCTGGTGGCACTGATGTAGTTGCCCACACCAGAGTCCTGACTGGCAGTTCCATACAGGTCAGCTACAGGACCAGGACTGTTGGCACCAGGAAAGGCTCCAGGCCGGGTTGGGTTGGTTCCTGTTGAGGAAGAGCCAGGACACACATTAGGAAACACACAAACTTTAACACAACTGGCACACACAGAAATGAGATCTTCATGTCACACAACCTTCATGTTTCACTAATAATTTGGAGAGATGACAGTATATTTGAATTATTTTTAAAAAATAAAATGCAATGTGACACTAACCAGATAGTATAAATTATGAAAGCAGCAGAAGAGGATCAGTTCACCAGTAAACCTGATTTTTCCATTTACATAAAAGCAATTACTACTTTGTAACCAGCCATGTTCTCCTTCTATTTCCCATTAGTCATTTATGGCCATTGGCAGTGTTCGCGGCCAATACAGGAAGCAGTGAGACAAAGAATTTAGTGTAAAGAGCTTTTCAGAAAGGAAAACAACAACCACAGTGACTGCCGCTAATCCTGCAGAGGTCTCAGCATCTCTCCAGATTACACAGTGGAAGGCACAGCAGTCTGCTGTGTGTCAAGCGGTAAGCAGCGATTTAAAAGGTTTGATTTTTTTCATTACTCTTTGTAATCAGTGGTAAAATAACGCGGATGAGAAGGTGAGGTATGATTTTAGCCACAAAATGCTAAATTAGTGTGAGGTTGGGATAAAGGTGCAATGTTCTGTATTTTTGACTGTCAACAAACTACACAAAATGACTAGAACCAGAAATGAATCAACAATTATTGAGCCTTTAAAAAATATAAGTATACATTTGTACAGTTTTGGAGCATTACAACTTCTGGACAATTCAGTAGACCTCGGGCTGAGGGTCAAACTGGGTTGCTGACACATAAGTATATAGGAAAAATGTAGCACTTTGTACTTTCAATAAAGAAATATATAAATAGCTTTTATAGTGTTTTACATCCATTAAATGTAAAAAAAAAACAAACAAACAAAAAAAAAAACTAGAAGAATAGAAACATGCAAAAACTCTTCCCACCTCCAGCCTCCCATTGGTGTTCTGCACCTTGAAGTGTGCAGAACCCTCAGATATGATTGCCAGACAGTTTATGAATGCCTGGCAGAAATGGCACAGGGGAATTGGGCACAACACCCCTCATCTAATCAACACCTGTCACTAGTAGAGTCTCTCTACACTTCACCACATCCACATCCCCTTCCCCTCCATAAATCCCCCTGCTCTTTCTCCAGCCTCTTTTAAATATATGATGGTGATTATCTTCTCCAAAGTGCTTGGGGTATTGGACCTAGCCCACTGGCTGACAGGCAGGAAATTACACAGGGTGTCCTGGGTAATATGTGCAAAAAGATTGCAGGGGTGAGGCATTCGATGGACTCAAATCACCAGGAGAGGAGTAATGCTGAGGAGGAGAAGACCACCACCCATATTGTGGTTCCTGGCTAGAGTTATGTGTTAAAGGAGTAAAGAGTATTACACTTCTTCTATTACACTACACAGTTCAGTATGACATATACAGTATATCCTAGATATACGCTAACACACTAACCAGCCGCTAACATATGAGGATGAGTTCCCTGTTGAGTCTGGTTTCTTCCTGTTATTGTGACATCACTAATGTATTATTTGTAATCATCTATTGTCTCTAAATGCTATGAGTGAGATACCTATTTATAAAAAAGAACATTAAATCATGTTTGTTGCTTTTAAACATTTACTGATACTGTATTTTGAAGGGTGAAGCCCCTGGTATATACTGCAACAAATTGCTGTAAATTTACAGTGAATAGACAACAGTATCTTGCTGTAAAAATTGTAAAATAGTCAACCTTGATATGTATATTAGCAGTTAAAGAAGTTGGTTAACAAATAACAGAATATAATTGTAATTTACCAACAAAATATAGTATTTTTTTCTATGAATCTGTGAAAATATGTGTAATAATCCTTTTGCTAGTCTAGCCACACCTGTCTTCCAGTCCCTTTATAGGCAGGTCTGTGATTCTCTGCTCCTTGCCAGATAATCTGCTATCCCTTTTACGACAGCAACTATCCAGTGATCGCTCCTGACTGATCGATATTGACCCAGCTGTATGACCCGAACCCTGTCCTTTCCTGACCCCCTTTTGGTTTCTGTGAGTTTTTCACTCTCACCTTCGACCTTCTTCCGCTTTTCTCCATGGCCATCTTCGTAGTCCGGCTTTCACTTATCCTCCACCTACCTAACTCCTGATCTATGTGAGGGGCTCCTCCTCTGCTGATTCCTACCTGATCCCCAGGCTTTTCTCCTCAATATACAACTGCTTCAATAAAGACACTTCTTATTCTACAACTTTTCACTCATGTCTTTCTAGTAACATGGAGCCAAAGCTTGTTGCCGTGACAGAATTATCTGGCCAAAAGATTGACCCTGGTGGTCATCAAGAGTGGAGGGCTCAGGGTGAAGAAGCCTTATCTGACTTGGGCAATTCCTTACTTTCTCTCACTACAGCCATTTAAGGTAAATTCAGAACTATCCAGAATTATCTACCCTCTGCACGCAGAACCAGTCACCTCCTCCTTCCACCAAAGATCAGGTCCAGATTTGGGACCACTATGTGCAGACCAGAGCACTTTTCTGGGGATCAAGGTAGTTGTCTGACTTTCTTAACCCAGTGCTCAATCTATTTTCAGTTTCATGCATGAGAGCACACCAAATCACATTATGACACTATTTTCACTAAACGTGATGTCAGAAACGCATACCATCTGGTCCGAGTCAGAGAGTGATGAGTGAAAGGCGGCCTTCAATACCCCAGCGGGACACTTTGAGTATCTGGTGATGCTGTTTGGTCTTACCAATGCCCCTGCCATGTTTCAGAATTTGATTAATGAGGTATTAGGAGACATGTTGAATAGGTCTGTGTGTGTACCTTGACGACATCCTCATCTTTTCTAAATGTGAAACCGAACACGTGAAACACATGCGGATGGTATTGAAAAGTTTCGTCCAAAATCATATGTATGTCAAGGCATAGAAATGCAAATTTCACGCGGTCAGTGACCTTTCTTGGTTTCATTATTTCTGCAGGTCACATTCATGCAGTCAAAGACTGGCCCACTCCTAAAACCCATAAGGCATTGCAATGTTTTCTGGGGTTGGCCTACTTCTAGAGAAAATTCATCAAAGGTTGCAGTTCCATCGCCAGTCCCCTTTAAACCCTGACAATCCACCAAGACTTGTTTCTCCTGGTCTCTGGAGGCCAAACAAACATTCACTCAACTAAAAGATCGCTTGACCTCAGCTCCCATCCTGACCATGTCGGACGTCTGTGGTGGAGGTTGAAGCCACGAACCAAGGTGTGGGCGCGGTACTGTCCTAATGGGTCGGGAGTGACAACACTATCCATCCTGGTGCTTTGTTCTCGCGTTGTTTGTCCCCAGCTGAACACAATTGCAGCATCTGGGACATTGAGCTCCTGGCTTTAAAGCTGGCTTTGGAGGAATGGCACCATTGGTTGGAGGGGGCTGAGCAACCTTTTCTAGTTTGGACTGACCACACGAACCTGGATCTTTTGATATCGACCCAGCTGCATGAACTAAACCTCGTCATAAATGTAAACTGTATAGATAACTTTAGATGACTTTTAGATGAGTTTAATAAACAATTTCATTTTGTTTTTTTGTTTTTTTACATTTTACAGGACAAATGCAAACTATTTCTTTGATAGCTGTAAAAATACAGCTATTCCAATGCCATGTCACTGTAATCAAGTACACAGTGTTTGACTGTTAAAATAGTTTGGAGTACATGGATTGTAAAATAACAGCAAATTACTAGCATCCCTGCTGCCAGTATTTTACGGTGAAATTCTTAACAGTGTAACCAACATGTACTTTTGTATTTTTTTTTTTGTCAGAATGGTGCCACACTCACAGCAGCTCCTCACATTTACATCACTTTGCTCTATGTCCTCTTGAACATGGCTTTAAGACACTGTCACACTGACCAAACAAATATAGGATGTAACTCCTTTTCTTTAACTTAGCTGTGTCCATAAAACATTAAGCACTGTGATTTAAAAACACTGTGCAGAAAACAGATAATCAGCCACCAATCCGACTGTGCTCATAGTACAGTACCATCACAAATGATACTAGATTTTAATTCAAGGTCCAATTATGATTTTCTGGCGAGAATACCAATATTTTGGCATGAAAGTGTCAGCCTGATCACAAGCAACTGGTTTACAGTTTCAATACTAGAAGCAGTTTATCTCAATAAGAGCAAAAGTGACACACTGTTCATTACACATGTTGCATTCTCTGGATTGACAAACTCAAATGTTGTGAAAAAAAAAAACATAATACAAAGTTATCCACGTCCTCATTTAATATATCTGTGTTTTCTGGAAGATGAAGTAGTAAAAAGCTAACAAACAACACCTGTTTACTAGAACCAAAATACAAAGTCATTAATAGCCTCCACTGGAAAATCTCTGCCACACGTTTTAACACACAGCAACTCAGAAACCACTCAAGATCTTTTTACTCAACAGGGGAGTGTGTCTTCAGTTGATAACTATTTAGCTACAGGTACAGAAACAAGACATGTACTAATAGACTTTTCTTCCGGTTGCCTTCTCAGGGAGTTTTTCCTTGCCACCGTCGCCCTCGGCTTGCTCATCAGGGACAATCTGATTATTATGATTCTTACACATTCACTGTTCATGTACTGTTCTTTGGTTGTGTAAAGCTGCTTTGTGACAATGTCAATTGTAAAAAGCGCTCTACAAATAAAATTGAATTGAATTGAATACTATAGTAAAAATACTCCATACAATAAAGCTGTAAAAAAAGAGAAATCAAAAATTCTCCAAAAGCAATGCCATTAAAAGCAAGCACAGTATTCTTTCATAGTCCCCGTATTGGTTCACAGTGTCATGCTTCACTGCTTCTTTATCAGTCTGTCTGTCTCATTCTGTCTGTGGGTCTACATGCATGTGTGGGAGGAGCAAAGACATGGAGATACACACCTGGGCTCTTAAAAGGGTCCGGGCTGTGCAGGTGGTGCTGGAGGGAGGTGGGAGAGTTGCAGGCCGAGCTGGCATGCTCACTGGGTAGGATTTGAGCAGCCGCCTGGGCCCCCAGGGAGCCATAGTCGGCCAGAGAGTAGGGTGCTCCTCCCCGCACGTCACCGCCGGCCACGGAATACAACCCATAATCAGGGAACCCTGGGAGAGAGGGGGGGTGGGGGGGGGGGAGGAGTGGGATGAGGAGGAGGGGAGGGAATGAGTGGGGACTCCATCATTGACTTTTATAATGACCTTTTTTAATGACCTTGACTAGTCTCTATGTTTATGTCGTCCTGTTATTTCCTGCTAATGTCAACTCAGAGTTCTGATCTACAACCTGATCAATACCAACGCTAAATTTAATGAAAACAAAACATAAAAGAATATCACACAAGGTATCTTCCAATTTTTCATCATTCAGTAAAAAAAACTAACTAGAAACTGTCTATTATGCTACATGACCCACCATCTCTCACAGTAACAGGGGTCGGGTGGCAGTTAAAGTGTGCCGTGGGAAGGCAGAGGGCCCAGATGGTGTATGTCCTAGGCTGCTTAAGGACTGTGCTGCACAATTATCTGAGCCTCTCCAGAGGCTTCAACCCCAGTCTACAATTGGGGAGGGTCCCAGCTCTCTTGGATTTTTAAGTGCATTTAATACCATCCAACCAATTATCCCTTGAGAAAAACAGAAAGAGATGAGGGTTGACCCCTCATTTGTTTCCTGGACCACTGATTACCTAACAGAATGGCAACAGTTTGTCAGGCTGGGGAACTGCATCTCTGGTAAAGTTCTAAGCATCACTGGGCTCCACAGGGGGCTTTGGTTCCTTTCTTGTACGCACTGTACACAGCAGACTTTTAGGTACAATTCTGAGTGTTGCCACATTCAGAGGTACTCTGATGATACTGCAATTGTTGCATGCATCAGGAATAGTAAGGAAGAGGGGTACAGAGGACTGATAAAATCCTTCAGTGACTGGAGTGACAAAAACTGCCTCCTGCCAAACACCTCTAAATCCAAGGAGACAGTAGTGGATTTTTGAAGGTCTAAACCCCCTCCTCAATCCAGTCAGCATTTGTGGTGCGGACATAGTGCCAGCCTACAAATACCTAGGTGTGCACCTGAACAATAAGTTAGACTTCACACAGATGTGGAATATAAAAAAGGACAGAGACGTCTGTTCCTCCTGAGGTGGCTTAGGTCATTAGACATCTGCAAGAAGATGCTACAAATGTTTTACCATACTACAGTAGCAAGTGTGCTGTTTTATGCTGTAGTTTGCTGGGGAACAGAAAGATGCAAGATGCACACAACATCCTGATTGACCACAGAAGTAGCTGCAGTGGACGACTCACCTCACTGCGTTGCAGGACTGAAAGATACCGGAGATCCCTCATTCCTACAGCCATCAGCCACTAGCCAGCAGCAGACAATTACTTACCACTTTCACCATATTTCTATCTACAAGACTACCTGAATTTCCCTTTGGAGATTAATAAAGTTTATCTTATCTGAGATCAATGAAAATGGTTCAGTGATTATAGTCTAGGGTGGAATGACAGCAATTATTTTACAGAGGAATTGTAAAGATTGATGGCCACACACAGAAAGGATCTCCTGTGGCGCTCTGTGGAGCACTTTATGTTGATCAGTCTTTGGCTGACATGCTCCTCTGTCCAGCCACACACTGTGTAGTGGGTGAAAGGGAGACCTTTTAGTGGGACACCTTTTAGTGTCTGTCACCTTCATGTTGCAGCCCCAGCAGACCACAGCATAGAATGTGACACTAGCCACCACAGACTCATAAAACATCCACAGCATGGTGCTGCAGATGTTGAAGGACCTGAGTCTCCTCAGGAAGTACATCCGGCTCTGAGCCTTTTTGTACAGCGCTGCTGAGTTCTTAGTCCAGTCCAGTTTGCTGTCCAAGTACACTCCCAGAGTGCCAGTGTATCATACCGTACAACCACTCATGTTCAGATTTACACCTATGAACAGGTCAGAGTGAGCAGTTAAACTGAGAGATGAAACAAGAAAACCTGGAGGAAAGCCACACAAACACATGAGAAACATTCAGACTCCATTTAGACAGAACCTAGGCTCTAACCCAGAACCATCACATAGTGAAGTGAAAGCACTAACCACTGCACCACCAAGATGCGCAATAAGAAACCAGCACAAACTAATAAACCCATTATTGAACTCTAGACCATGCTTGCACATCTCTAAAATCTTTGAAAAAGTACTGTAGTTTCAAGGCAATTATGTGACAGAGTCAGGATTTAAAGCACATCATAGTACAGAAACAGCTTTTGTAATAGTCACTAATGATCTCTATAAACTCATCTTGCTAAATCTTAGGGCTGCATTCGACACCATAAATTTTACATTACACAGATTGGAAAATGTTAATGATGAGTCTTCCATACACACAAAATTTTGTTACAGAGTTCCACAGGGTACTGTGCTTGTACCGATTTTTTTTAACTTTATATATGACCCCTATAGGCGATGTCAATTCATACTGCTACTTGATTTAAATGCCTTAACAGCATCTTGTCTTAATAGGATGTCCCAATAAGCCTCCAGTTAATCCAAAATGCTGCAGCCAGAGTTCTGACTGGAATTAGCAAGAGAGATCATATTTCTCCTAGGTTAGCTTTTCTCCATTGGCTCCCTGTAAAATCCAGAACAGAAATTAAAATCCTTCTTCTCACATATAAAGCATTTAATAATCAAGCTCCATCTTATAAATACCTCAGAGTTCCATATTTTCCCAGTAGAGCGCTTTGCTCTTAGAGTGCAGGTCTACTTGTGATTTATTATTTATTTATATATTTATTATTATACTTATTATTATTATTATTATTTGTGAGTTTCCAAATGTAGAATGGGAGGCAGACACCCTCTCTACATTTAAGACTAGGCTACAAATTTCTTTTTTATAAAGCTTATAGTTAGAGACAGCTCTCTCTGAACCATCTCAGTTATGCTGCTATAGGTTAGTCTGCTGGGGGACCCTCCTTGATACACTAAGCTCCTGTCCTCTCTCCATTCTAACGCCACTATTGCATGCCATTAACTTCTTTCTTCCCTTGCTGTGTTTTCTTCCTCTTGTCTGTCTCCTTCTCTCTGTACCTTTCTGCAGGTATCCTTAGCCTTGGAGCTGTTTATTTATATACTGGTAGGACCAGTAACTGTAATGATATGCAGTTACTGGTTCTACCAACCGGCCCAGCGTTCTTGCTGCTTGTTGTTGTTGTTTTTTGTTGCTTACTGTTCTTTTCTCTCTCCTATTTTCACTCACCCCAATCGGTCCCTGGATCTGATGAAGGTTTCTTTTGTTAAAGGGAGTTTTTACTCTATCATTGTCCACTGTCTCCTAGTGCTTGTTCAAGTGGGATTGTTGGGTTTTCTATGTAATTACGTATACAATTATAATTTGTAAAGTCCTATACCTTAAACTGTACAGTGTCTTGAGATTACTTCTGTTGTGATTTGGTGCTATTAAAATATAATTAAATTGAATTCAGTAGAACCAATCCCAAAAAGAAACAACAAATTTTTTTTTACTTTTTACACACTTTTAATATAACTATTAACTAGTAATAATATTACACATTAGAACAGCTACAGTCTGCTGAAACATCTTTTAGTAAAGGAAAATAGGCAAATGATGATTAGGAATGATCAATAATTTAGGCCTGGCTGTGCTCATAAATCAATGAGAATAAGCCAGACATTTCTCATTAATTTTAGATGTGACACAGACAGGTTTGTAAGACAGAGCAAAAGAAGTAGCTTGAGGACTTATATTCAAAGGGTTTCTACTCAAACACTGTCCTTTACCTGTTCTTATTCCCAGGGCATCACAATGATGAAGCTACTTAGATGAGTGGTGAACGGTTTCAGCCTAACGAGAAGGAAGTCCAGTTTCCATGACTCAACTTCCAGATAACTTCACCTGGATGACTGAGAGTCTTCACAGACACACTTCATATGTTTGGTTATGAATTATTATCATAGTGTTTTGTGATTTAATTTAACCTCTGTTTTTTGTTCCAACCAAACATTTTCACAATATGTAGCCATTCTGAATCACCACAGGCACGAATAAGAACATGAAATAAAAATTTGTGAATATGTAGGGTTTTCTTTAGGAAGGAAAAACTTTCACACTCTTACCTGAATGTTTAATCTAATCTGATGTGCAGACTAATGACTGGGTGTCGCAAAGATTTTTTATGTCTCCGCTAATCAGGCAGAGGCAAGCATTCCATTATGTTGGCTTTCAGCTCCTTAATTAGATCTGTAACAACAAACAAACGAAGACCCGTGCTGAGGTCAAGAGCCTCTGTCTGCTCTCTTGTTTAAATAATTGTGGAAAAAGAAAAGAGCACATCTACTTTTAACAGACACACACCAGACTTGCCCAATTAGAAATACAGGTAGTCTAGACGATAGCGATTAAGCTTTAACATGACTCAGGTAATCAGTAATAAGCCACTGTTTAGTAACAATGTATTATAAATCGCTATTCGATTTTTTTTATTTTTCACAGCTATTCTCTGATTACATACAAACCAACATCTGCCACCATCACCACTGTGGGCCTCTTGGTTTTCGAGACAAATTAATTAATCATGTAAGAAAGAACAGTCAAATTAATCTTTAAAATCACTCCTAGCCTGCAGTTCTTTCCAATATACCCAAAGTCTATTAACAGAAACTTGTTTATACACCTTGTTGTTTGCATGGTAACACACAACACAGATATATATATATATATATAAATATATAAATAAAAATGTCAATTATTGCATTGACCTCTTATACTGGAAACATAAAAAACAAAAAACAAACAAACAAAAAACATCTTATATACCATAATAATAATAATACCGTATTACTGTATGCTATTGAATATTAGCTCTTAGCTCTCTCTCTTTTTTATATTAGAAACACTAAATATGTGGTTTCTTGGCTTTTGCCTTTCCACAAAAAATATTTCTGGTCAAACTTCTTTAGGCTGCGGAAGGACCAACTTGGCGTCCACATGAAGCTGCCAGATGCTGAACCAGTACCTTGCCGGACTACTGATCTCTCAAAGAAGAAACTCTGGAAAACTTCTCATCAGATCTTCCACTTTTGTTTTTGTCCTTGACCTTTCCAGATTCCTCTGCAGAGGTTACACTTATTATTTGTCACTTTAGCCAACATAATGTTAAAACAAACATGTTTATTCTGATATTTTTGTGTTTTTTATCAATGTGAACATTGATTTTCTATGTACACTAGCTGTATTCTAATAAACATCATCACATCCTCTCCACAGCCTGCTTATCAAACAGCAGAGCAGTTTTAGTCAGAGACTTCTCCAGCTCCGCTGTGACAAGGAAAGGTTCAGGAAGTCATTTGTGCCAACAGCCATCAGCCTGTACAATGACTTCCTGACAGAGAGTCAGTGTCCACGCTGATGTTTTAACAATGTGTAACTAAGTCACTTTACATTCAAGTCCTACAGTGTGTTTAGTTGTTATTACTGTCTATTCTCTGTGTTATTCTTGTACTGTGTCTCGTGTATTGTTGTATAGATCATGTTACTCAATGTTCAAATGTTTTTGTGTTTAATGGCTGCTGCAACACCAAAATTTCCCCTTGGGGATCAATAAAGTATCTATCTATCTATCTATCTATCTATCTATCTATCTATCTATCTATCTATCTCTATCTAAAGTGACTACAATATAAATAGGTATATAGATATAATAGAAAACCAAGGAAAAATCTAATGGTGCCTAAGACTTTTGCACAGTACTATAAATATGTACACACACACACACACACACACACACACACACACACACACACACACACACACACATATATATATATATATATATATATATATATATATATTTGCTACATGAGATGTCTTAAAGATACTGAATGTTAGGAAGCCTGACAATATAATCTTTCTGTACAAATGATAATATAATAACTGTTATCAGTTATTATAGGGAATTGTAATTAGATTGAATAATAACAATATGTTGATAGTTAATGCAAATGGTAAGTCACAAATACACAGACACTCAACATATGAGTTAAATGTACCCAGATGTTGGCAAAATATCTGGTTTAAGTTCAACACACAGTTTTTGTGACTAAAACATTTACATTTAGTCAGTTGGTAAGAAGTCAAGAAGCAGACATCAAAGCAAAGTGCCACAAAAGAACTGCTTCGGTTTTGTGGAATGTAAGTTGTAAGTTCTTTTTACTTGCTTGTTTGTTTGTTCTGTTTCTTGTGTGCGCAAGAAGTTATGGAGGGCTTCCATCCTTAACAATTGAGACCAATTGATTTAGTCTGACTTAATAAAAGAAAAAGTACTCTATTGAAACCAGAGTGAAACCAGAGTGTAACCACTGCACAGGCTGATTCTGCCAGTTTTTTGTCCAAGTGAAATAAAGGTTAAAATGTAAGTCACTTATTAGCAAAATCAGTATACAGTTAGCTACTGTATAAAGAAGGACATATCTGCTAAGACATTTCTAGACTTTGATCACAACATTTTATTATACAGACTGGAACATATCATTAGGGTTAAAGGAACAGCACTATGCTGGTTTAAATCATATCTATCAGATAGATTCCAGTTTGTGTGTGTTAATGATGAGTCTTCCATGCACACAAAAGTTGGCTATGGAGTTCCACCGGGTTCTGTGCTTGGACCAATTCTTTTCACTTTATATATGTCCCCCTTAGGGAATTTTATTAGAAAACACTCTATAAATTTCCATTGCTATGCAGATGATACCCAGCTATATTTATCTATGAAACCAAAAGAAACTATTTAATTAATCAAACTTCAAGCTGCTTAAAAGACATAAAGGCCTGGATGTCCTCCAGTGTTCTTCTCCTAAATCCGGACAAGACAGAGGTTATACTGTTTGGGCCTAAAAATCTCAGAGACACTATGTCTAAACACATTCTCACCATTGATGACTTAGTTCTGGCCTCAAGTAATACTGTAAGAAACCTCGGAGTTATCTTTGATCAGGATATCTCCTTCACTTCATACATCAAAGAAAGAACTGCCTTTTTTCACCTAAGAAACATTGTTAAAATTAGGAGCATCCTGTCCCAAAGTGATGCTGAAAAACTAGTCCATGCATTTGTTACTTCCAGACTGGACTATTGTAATTCAATATTAATAGTTTGTCCCAATAACTCATTAAAGAGCCTCCAGTTAATCCAAAATGCTGCAGCCAGAGTTCTGACTGGAATTAGCAAGAGAGATCATATTTCTCCAACGTTAGCTTCTCTCCATTGGCTCCCTGTTAAATCCAGAATTGAATTTAAAATTCTTCTCCTAAATTATAAATCCCTTAATAATCAGGCTCCATCTTATCTTAAAGACCTCATAGTTCCTTATCTTCCAAGCAGAACTCTCCGTTCTCAGACTGCAGGTTTACTTGTGGTTCCTAGAGTTTCCAAATGTAGAATGGGAGGCAGAGCCTTTAGCTACCAAGCCCCTCTCCTGTGGAACCAGCTCCCAGTTCAGGTTCAGGAGGCAGACACCCTCTCTACATTTAAGACTAGACTTAAAACTTTCCTTTTTTATAAAGCTTATAGTTAGAGATGGATCAGGTGACTCTGAACCATCTCTTAGTTATGCTGATATAGGTTATTCTGCTGGGGGACCTCTACTGATAAACTGAGCTCCTCTCCTCTCTCCTTTCTCCTGTATCAATGCAAATGCCACCATTGCATGTCATTAACTTCGTGTCTTCTCTCTCCTGTAGTTGTGTTTCCTCCTCTCTGTCTCCCTCTCTCTGTACTTTTCGGCAGGTATCCTCGGCCTGGAGCTGTACAACTCCAGAATCCAGTTCATCTGCCCAATGTTCTTGATGCTTGTTGTTGTCTTATTGCCTGCTGTTCTTTTCTCTCTTCTCTTTCCACTCACCCCCAACTGGTCGAGGCAGATGGCCGCCCACTATGAGCCTGGTTCTGCTGGAGGTTTCTTCCTCTAAAGGGAGTTTTTCCTCTCCACTGTTGCCTAAAGCTTGCTCAAATGGGATTGTTGGGTTTTCTCTATAATTTTTTGTATAAATATTTTCTGTAAGGTCTTAAACCTTACACTGTAAAGTGCCTTGAGATAACTTCTGTTGTAAATTGGCGCTATACAAATAAAACTCAATTGAATTGAATTGAATTGAAACCCTAGATGACTTAGTATTGGCCTTAAGTAACACTGTGAGAAATCTCAGAGTAATCTTTGAACAGGATATCTCCTTTATATCCTACATAAAAGAAATGTCTAGAAATGCCTTCTTCCACCCAAGAAATATTGCTAAAATTAGGAGCATTCTGTCACAAAGTGAAGTTGAAAAACTACTCCATGCATTTATTACGTCCAGACTGAACTATTGTATTTCACTAGTGGTAAGATGTCCCAATAACTCCTTAAAAAGCTTCCAGTTAATCCAAAATGCTGCAGCCAGAGTTCTGACTGGAATTAGCAAGAGAGATCATTCTTCTCCTCACATATATAGCACTTAATACTCAAGCTCCACCTTATCTTAAAGACCTCAGGGTTCCATATTTTCCTAGCAGAACTCTCATCAGAACTCTTCTCAGAGTGCAGGTTTACTTGTGATTCCAAATGTAGAATGGGAGGCAGAGCCTTTAGCTATTAAGCCCCTCTCCTGTGAAAACTAGTTCCCAGTTCAGGTTCAGGAGGCAGACACCCTCTCTACATTTAAGACTAGACTCAAAACTTTCCTTTTTTATAAAGCTCTGAGATGGCTCAGATGACTCTGAACCATCTCTTAGTTATGCTTCTATAGGTTAGTTTGCTGGGGGACCTCTACTGATACACTGAGCTCCCCTCCTCTCTCCTTTTGCCTCTATCCATTCAAATGCTACAATTCCATGTCATTAGCTCTCTTCTGTAGTTGTGCTTTCTCCTCTCTGTCTCCCTCTCTCTGTAATTTTCTGCAGGTATCCTTGGCCTTGGAGCTGCATATCCCCAGAATCCAGTTGACCTGCCCAATGTTTTTGCTGCTGTTCTTGTTTTTTGTTGCCTGCTGTTCTTTTCTCTCTCCTCTTTCCACTCACCCCAACTGGTCGAGGCAGATGGCCGCCCACCATGAGTATGGTTCTGCTTGAGCTTTCTTCCTCTAAAGGTTTCTTTCCTCTCCACTGTTGCCTAAAGCTTGCTCAAATTGGATTGTTGGGTTTTCTATATAATTTTTTATACAATTATACTCTGTAAGGTTTTAAACCTTACACTATAAAGTTCCTTGAGATGACTTCTGTTGTGATTTGGCGCTATACAAATAAAATTGAATTGAATTGAATTGATGTGAGTAGTGCTGTATTAGAGAAAGACTACCTTCATGTAAAATTATTAGTACCAACAGTAACTTATTATAGGTAAGCACCTCCAGTGGCTATAGTAATGGTGACAGAAACAGGTGAGAAATTGAAGTTGTGTAGTATTTGGAGTGAGGAAATCCACATTGTGAGGAGGTCAGGGTGGAAGGGTTGGGTCACAAAACCCAGGATTTTTCCACAGGAAACTGGCGTCCTGTAATACTAAGGAAGTATGTATTTTTATCCAAAACTACTTTCTACGAAACATAACCATGTAGGTTTTGTGTCTAAATATAACCCCCACTCTCCTACCACTGCCTAAACTGAGCAATGTTTTTTTTGTATTCTTCAAAAAGATGGTTCCACAACTGCAACTAGGTGTATATCACATGGTGCTATTTTAAGACACGCCCGATGGTTTAGGGACACTATTTAAGTGGGTTGTAAGAGAGGGATGGGACAAATGACTTTCATGGGCATTTAGATTAAAGGACTTGTTGGTCAGAGACAGTGACACTATGTGGTACTGTGCAGTATGTTTACATCACAAGTCTATTATTTTGACAAAACTGAATCCTAGTTGGACTAATGTAGCTATAGAGTATTTCTATCATCATTGTATAAGTTAAACCACCAACACCAGCTGTGTCTGGCTGAAGATTTCAGGTGATGTGTGTTGACATTATGCTGCTCTAAAGACATAAATACTCGTAGGGAATCCTATTCCCATTTGTTGAGCTGTTGTCATCATACATCAGTGTGATTGGTGCAGCTGTTTTAGAACAATGACACCACTTATGTGACTACGTTTATTACCTGTTTTATATTCCAACTCTACCAGCCCTTCCACACTTTGCCATAAATGTAGCATAATAAGGTTATACCACCCCAACTCATATATTAATTCCTCTGTTTGTGGTCTTTGTATCTGTGGTTTGACAAAACTGCCACTTGACAGGGATCACTGTGGGTTCTGCCAGTGTCACTGTGGGACAGCCATCTGGCCCATTACAACCCACCGGGATGAAAAGTCAAGGAGCTAAAAGCAAACGCACATGGTGATTACCCTTGTTGTTTTTGTGGAATATGGTTTGAAGATGTATTGCTTTGGTATAGCACTGTCATTTCCATCGAACCCTTAATGTTGAATTGATCATATTCCATGACATATTTAATCTACTCTTGCACTTAAAAATAAATCATTTTCCATTACTTTGACTTATTTTAGGTGAGACTGTTCAAGACTCTTTGTTTGTGTCTGATAAAATTCATCATCCACACTGCAAGCTAATTTCTTTAATACCCTGACCTGAGCGTAAATATAAATATAAAATATAAAAAGTAGGAAGCAAATGCAAAGCTCAGTATCAGTCTGCAAGGACGTAACCAAACCATATGTTGTATGTAGTTTCTCACTAGTAAGAATACATGGCTTAAAACATTCAGAGTTAAAAAAAAAATGGTAGACACTTCCCTACCCCAATCTGAATCTATCTAATGGAAAATAAATGAGAAAGTGCTTAACATTTGTGCTGTCAGCAGAGAAACTCACACTATATGTTTGTTGATGCAAGCAAAAAGAGGTTGGCATTCAAAAACGCCCTATACTTCATGTAGACTCACGTCTGTGGATGGGGGTGGGGGGTGGGTGCATAATGTGCGTGTGTGTGTTTGGTGGTGGCTTGGTTTGTAGGGAGGCTGACATGAGGACCACCAGTACCAACCTTAGAAATAACAGTCTGCTTGGTCACCTACCTGGGGCAAAACTGTCAGGAGTCCAGGGATGTGTGTGTGTGTGTAATTTCTTACTGGTGCATGCTGACCTTGCAGTGTCAAAAATACCAGCTGGTGCAGATGCACACACGGGTACATTTACAGAGCTTCTGTGACTATACAAATCATGCCCATTTTCTGTTACACTCTTCTGTCCCTCTTGAAAAAGCTATATCACACAGGCTGCTAAATTACCACTGGGATTTAACAATCTGCAATTAGCTTCATTTCCTGTGATCGGTTTTAAAAGGATGGGTTTCTTTTCTATTTCTGCCTGTGGTGGTTTTTCCTCTGTCAGAAAAAGGTCTTCTTCAAGCTGAATCACAGACTAATTAACATAAAGAGCACTTCTTTTCAGCCTAATATGGCAGCTCATGAATAATCTAGAATGAATGACAGTTCATTTTGTACCCAGATAAGCCACTGTGTAGATATACAGTGGCAAGGAAAAGGATGTGAACCTTTTGGAATTTCATAGTTTTCTGCATTCCTTTACCATACAATTTGATCTGGTCTTCATCTAAGTCAAGAGTATTAACAAATATAATGTGCCTAAAATAATGACAAAAAATCTGATCTCTCATGACCTTATTGAGAACAATCATAAAGCCCTCATAATGCTAGTGGCAAAAGTAGGTCAACCCTTGCAATAAAAGCAGTCAGCTGTTAGCATACTTGGACTTTAGGAGTTTAGTAGTTGTAGTAGTAGTAGTCAAATTAGTAGTTTGTATGTGGGGAATTGAGCTATTTTCACTGACAAAAACAACTTAAACCTTTCCCTACCTACCAGTTTCCCCAGCACAAGAACAATACACTTATGTGAGCGACGCCTCGCCAAAAGGAGTTTTCAGAGGATCTATAATCAAGAATTGTTGATTTACATAAAGTGAAAAACTACGAAGAAGTGGGTGGCCAGCCACAATGACCCCAAGAGCACAATGAACACTCATCAATGAGGTAAAGCAACAACACAGATTGAGGCATCATTGGAACTGGCTAACATCTGAGTTCATGAGTCCACAGTAGGTAAAACATTGAACAAGCAGAGTGTCGATGGCAGGACACCACAAAGGAACCTGCTGCTTACTAAAAAAAACATTGCTGCATGCCTAAAGTTTGCCAAAGAGCAAATTGACGCTCCATAACAGTATTGGCAGAATGTTTTGTGGACTGATGAAACTATCTGGAAGTTGAGTCATCGCAACTGGACTTTCTTCTTGTTAGGTTGAAATGTTTCACTACTCATCCATGTACCTTCTTCAGTCTGAAGAAGCCCACAAATTTGTAATCCAGGTTTGGTTTCACTCCACCCCTTGGCCTGAATAGGCTCGTTAGGTGAAACAAAGGATGGGGAGGATGTGAAGGATGTAATAGTCACACCTCTGCCAACCCCTCTTAACACCTAAAATGGGTCGTTAAGTGTGTCCAACCTGGTGCAGATGTGAGTTGGGCCTGATCTTTTTGGGGATGGATGAAAGGGCAGCATGATAAATAGAAGACAGGTGAGATGGAGATATCTCCATCTCAAGGACAAAGGACACTCGTTTGAGGACTGTGACGCCCATATATTGGACAAAGAGGACAAGTGGTTTGAGAGAGGAGTTAGGAAAGCCTTCCATGTGCAAATTAACATCCCCTCACTCAACAGAGGTGGAGGACTTAGACACAACCTGTCTTCTATTTATCACATAGGTACATTAAGATAATACATTCCAATTTTTTCTTATTAACAAAAGCAAGTGAAGAAATTGTTCGGTTTCAGTGGGCAATATAACAATTATTTAAAAAGCAGATGTAGCGACTGTAAATATCACACTTGAGTAGGGTCCTCATGTTTTCAGTGGAATTTGAATAAGTTAAATAAGAATAACCAGTCATCGTTTGGTCATCTTTGAAATCTTTGCAGGTTAGCTAACCACTGGAGTAGTTGGATGTATGCAGTGGAGCACTGTCCTGCATAAATATCATTGTCTGCATGCTGCAGAAGTCTATTTTCAATCCATCTGCCACTCGAAAAAGCCCAACCACTTCATCAGTGTTACATAATGATGCTGCGGCTTGTGCTTCTTATTTAACAGGGGCTGTGATTTAGTCTTTTTTTTACAATGCCAGTAGCTCAGTGAGCTTGTGATTATGATGATTCTGGGAAGGTTGCAGTTCTAGAAAATGACACTACTGGATCCTAGAGTTAATCCTTTTCAAATCTTTCAGGTACTTTACAGCTTTTTTTCTCAATATACTTTCTGTAAATTTATCTGACCTTATTGGAAAATTATCTGGGCAGTGATCAGTCTATTCTTTTAGTTATGCATCCTTCTGACACCACAACTCTTTTGTGCTCGTCAGGGTTCTGTCGGAATAATGATGCAGTTTTTCTGCAAGTTTGACTTCATTAGTCAGTATTTGGTCTGTTTACAGGTTTTGGTGGGATACTATGAACTTAATCTATTCAGGACCAGGTTAGCCATGCAGTGTGATCTACCCCAATTGACACAACTCCCTATCATCTATTCCATGCTGGGTCCCCAGCTATACTATGGTATATCCCGATTTTGGCTGCTGCACCACCTGTTCGAACTACTATTAGATCCATTCACTAATACTATATGTTAGACTCTTACACTCATACAGTGCAGAAAGTTTTCTGATCTTCTGATCTTCTGTTCTGAGCTCTAGATTCATTTGTCAGACCTCACTCGTACTTAGACTGCTTCCTCCCCGTAGATCATTCTGAATTAATTTCAGTAATTAATTCATCTAAACCCCAAGATGATATGCAGCTATATTTATCTATGAAACCAGAAGAAACTAATCAATTAATCAAACTTCATGCATGCTTAAAAGACATAAAGACCTGAATGTCCTCCAATTTCTTTCTTTCTCCTAAATTCAAACAGGATAAAAGTTATGTGGGGTGGCTGTGGATCCATAGGTAGAGCAGTTGTCTGCTAATCATAGGATTGGTGGTTCAATTCCCGGCGGCCATGTCACATGCCAAAGTGTCCTTTGGTGGCAAGAAACTGAACCCCAAGTTGTCCCTGGTGAGTCAGATCAGCTGCATAGCAGCTCTGCCATCAGTGTGTGTGTTTCTGTGTGTGAATGGGTGAATGAGATGCAGTGTAAAGCGTTTTGAGTGCCAATCAGGTAGAAAAGCGTTATATAAGTGCAGACCATTTATTTTGTTTGGTCCTAAAAATCTCAGAGACATTATGTCTAATCACATTCTTACCCTAGATGACAGCATTGGCCTCAAGTATTACTGTGAGGAATCTAAAATTAAATTGCTAACATCCTGTTTCAAAGTGTTGTTGAAAAACTAGTCTACACATTTGTTACTTCCAGATTGGACTATTGTAATTCATTATTAATAGGATGTTCCAGTAACTCATTAAAAAGCCTCCAGTTAATCCAAAATGCTGCAGCCAGAGTTCTGACTGGAATGAGCAAGAGAGATCATATTTCTCCTACATTAGCTTCTCTCTATTGGCTCCCTGTAAAACCCTTAATAGAATTCTAAATCCTTCTCCTCACATATATAGCACCTAATAATCAAACACCATCTCATCTTAAAGACCTCATAGTTCCTTATTTTCCCAGCAGAACACTTTACTCCCAGAGTGCAGGTCTACTTGTGGTTTCTAGAGTTTCCAAATGTAGAATGTTGCCTAGTGCGTGCTCAAATGGGATTTTTAAGTTTTCTATATAATTTTTTACAAGTATACTTATAGGTCTTGTAAGAACTATGTAAAGTGCCTTGAGATAACTTCTATTGTGATTTCCGCTATACAAATAAAATGTAATTAAACCGAATTGAATAATTCTCAAATAAAAGAAGTTTGGCACAACCAGGACTCTTTAAAAAACTAGTTGCCTGGACATATTGAGAAAGCGGTGAGACAAGGGCCTTACTGCGACATCTTTGGAGAGACCTAAAATTGGCTGACCACTGATGTTTCCCATCTACTGTAAGCTGACTGAGCCTGAGAGGATTTGCAAAGAAGGATGGCAGAAAATTCCCCTACTCCAAGTGTGCAAAGCTTGTTTCATCATACTCAAAAAAACTTTGCCTAATAATTCAGACCCTGTACTTGAATCACCTTTGGCAGCAATTAGAGTTAAAGTTTTTTATGTTATGTTTTTTATATTTAATACATTTACAGACATTTCTGAAAAATTTTCACCTTGTCATTATGTGGTACCTAACCGGTGATGTTGTAGTCCATTGGCAAGACTAGGGCATAAAGTAACTGTGAAGGTCACAGTTACTTTATGCCCTAGTCTTGCCAATGGACCCTTGGAACTTTGACCACTAAAATCTAATCAGTTCATCATTGGTCCCAAGTACTTTGTGCCAGATTAGAAGAATTTCCCTCAATGTGTTCTTAAACATCACATTCACAACAAGAATTGAATGAACATGTGTTGACTGTGACCTTGACCTTTGACCCCTGGCTACCAAAAACTAATAACTTCATCAATGACTCCATTTAGATAATTGTACCAAAATTGAAGAAATTCTTTTAAAGCCCTCTTCATATAACTAATTTAACAAATGGATGCAAGAATTAGATGGATGTGAAGCAAGTGTGACCTTGACATTTGACCACCAATATCTTATCAGGTAATCACTGAGTCCAAATTTACATTTATGCAAAAAGTGTTCCTAAAATGTGGCCTTCATAAAAGTTGGGTTGCAGTTTTGACAGATGGAGGGACAACCCTGATTATCGCCAGCACAGAGACATGACTTTGAATTTGAATACTTACTGAATGCACTGTATATTCTTTCACAATCCAGGTAGTTTAGTTGTGGCCATGTTGTGTAGCCTAAAATGTGAAATGCATCAGAACCCAGGTCTACAAAGGTAATTTCACATTTCCATGTTTGGAAGATAATTATTCCTGCTTAAACAACTCTGTTATCTCTCTGTAAAATGATATTCAGACTGTGTTATCTACATTAAGATGACTGAGAGAAGTTTCTGCTATACTGGCAGAGAGAGTTCAGTCACGTCGTCCTAATCACAATCATTTCACGCCTGGTGTTCACAAGCTGCAGGCCCATGCTGCCAATCAGGCAGCAACCTTCAAATAAAAGTCTGCATGCAGAATGGTTTATACATATTTGTGATGGGCATGTAAAATCTGTATGGGCCGCTACACATCCTTATAAACCAAATGGCATCTGAGATTTGCTGTGTTTTCTCCTTCTAAATATACTTCGGCACATTTTAAAGTGTAGTGTCATGTTTTTCATTGCCTAACTGTCAACTACCTAGGCACTAGTCATCTGTTACAGTCGTCACATTAAGACAACAAGGAATATTTAATTTAACAGTTACTAGTTACACAGTTACCATGAATGTCTGGATTTTAAAATGATCATGAAGCAATTCTGTCACAGTAGGATTATGTTCTCCTATTATATACCTTGGTTTTGTAAAATAGCTGTATTTGCATGCAATTCAGTAAAACAGGTTAAAATGTCTGTATAATTTGTGTAAAATCTTTTAAATTATGTATTTGACAAAGAAACATTGCATTTTACAAAAAGATTACTGGAAAAGAGTGAGATTGTTGTGATTATTCTTGCTTAGACATAAAAAATTTGTCAAAAAATCAATTAAATCACTGACATAGAGATATATACTTTTGGATATACACTGCCACCTGTCAGTCACAAAATATCTCTTACAAACAATCTCAAAACAGGTCAACACAACAACTTTAATCAATAAACCTTGTGCTGAGAATATTTAATAAAGATACAAGTTTTTAACTGCCCCACTCAAATACAGTCATTCTCAACACTGTTTCTCAACACTCTCTCAAAACTGGTATGTGTATATAGAAATTAAAAAATTGGGTTTATACAAATATCAGTAAATTAATCACCAAACACAATATTCAATAGTTATTAATAAATGATAATAATAAATAAGAATTATTAAGTAATTAATACTTTAATATTTAATGAGACTAGTAGTTCTTTGAAGGGAAATAAACACTGGCAGAGCCATATTTGAACCAATGTAGTACTGTGTAGAATTCATCTACAGTGGCAAGAAAAAGTATGTGGACCTTTAAGTTAAGAAAGTTAGTTTGGTGGTGTGGACTAGAGCTACTTTGACTAGCAAAAACCACACCTTGTGAGTTTGCTCTGCACTAGAAAAATATGATTATGGGAACCATGCCTCTCCAAAAGGAGCTTTCAGAGGATCTATGATCAAGAATTGTTGATTTACACAAAGCTGAAAAGGGTTACAAAGTGATGTCAAAGACATTAGAAATTCACCAGTCTATATTAGTGCAAATCATCAGCAAATTAATACACTTTGGGACTGTAACTACTCTACCAAGAAGTCAACATGACCCCAAGAGCACAGTCTACTCTCATTAATGAGGTAAAGAACAAACCCCCGAGTGACAGCCAAAGATTTGAAGGCATCAACTGACAAACATCTGTGTTTATAAGTCTACAGTACGTAAACATTGAACAAGCAGGGTGTCTATAGCAGGACACCATGAACGAAGCTGCTGCTTACTAAAAAAAAAAAACATTGCCTGAAGTTTGCAAAAGAGCACATTGAGACGCCACAGCAGTATTGGCAAAATGGACTGATGAAAGTATATTGAACTAGTTGAAAGAAACACACAGCACTACACTTGGTGTAAAAAGGGCACAGCAAATCATCATGAAAACATCATCCAAACTGTAAAGTATGGTGGAGGAAACATCATGATTTGGGCCTGCTTTGCTGCATAAGGGCCTGGCCAGCTTGCAGTGATTGGGGGAAAGATAAATTCTTAAGTGTATCAAAAAATTGTTCTGAGTGACTGTACGTTAACTGAAACAAAATCCACCTTTTGGAAACCAGTAATAATTAAATAAATTCATTTTTTTTGTTGAATTATTTTAGGCATAATATATTTGTTAATACTCTTGACAAAGATGAAGGTTAGATCACCTTTTATGACAAATTAATGTAGAAAACCGTAAAATTCCAAAGGATTACATACTTTTTCTTGCCACTGTATTTTAAATTATTACACATGAATTCTGACAGTGGATCCTTTTTTTCTCGTTTCTTGGCACATGTAGCTTTATAGAGATATATAAGGTAATAACCTAATACTAACAATAAGAATAATTTATCCATCCATAGAGCTGGCAGGTACAATAGCTCTTCAGATAATTTATGGAAGGTACCATAACTGTATCTTTACTGGCACCAAAGTGAGAGGAGAGAAACAACTCAGAAATTAATCCTCTCCTTCCACTTTACAAGCAGTATATACAGCATCTGTTAGTGTGTCAGGATGTGTGAACTGTATGCTTGTTTGTTGAAGGTTGAAGAAAAGCAAGCCAGACCAGAGAAGTGAGCAACTGCATGGAGAGAGCGTCAGGCCACACAGAATACAGACAGAGCGTTTACCTGCCCCTGCGTTCTGCCCGTATGCCGTGTAGCCGCCGCCTCTTCCACGGGTCCCCCTACCTGAGCCACGAGCTGCTGCTACTGCCGCGGCTGCCACTGGTCCATACGCTGTAGCTGGGAAGCCTGAGAAAACAACACAGGAGCAAGCGCTCAAAATTATTTTATTAATTAGAGGTTTCCTCATAAGGCTCCTTTAAGTATGTAATGTTTAGTGTAACTGCTGAAGTACATTTCTGAGACTTCACCATGTTTTAAATTGATAATAACCACCGTTATTAATAACTTCATATTTTTTGTCTTTTATTTTATGGTTCTTAAAGTTCTGATTCTACAATGAATTTATGATAAAAGAAATGCAAATTAAAATTAGATGTTTAGGTCATAAATTGCATTTTGTTATAAAAGTTTAGGACCAGAAATTAGGAGTGGCATGGACAGCACATACATGTTAATTTATCATGTGTTGACTATGTCTGATTCTAAATGTGGTGGTGTACTTTATTTTGTGTAGTGCTAGCCCAAGTTTTGTTTTGTTTGTCCAAGTTTGATACAAATCAAATTTACACTTGTACTGTTGCCCTTCAGGAAATAACTGTGTGCTCATACACAAAAGATTGCAGTCTTCCAACTTGAATGTCCATATGAAAGGATTGTCCCAATCCTTTCATATGGCCAAACTGACCATTTATTGTACAGACAGCAACATAAATTGCATCCCTTTTGATTTCAGGCACCAAATTGACAGATGCCATCTCGTACAATGGCACCAACATGGGGGCTGAACTTTAGAAGGCCTGGACCCTAATTTAGCAAAAAATGTGATTTGGTTGAGCTTGCACACAAAGACATCTGGGTTACGTTTAGGCACTAAATAACATGGTAAGGTTACTAAAAATTTCAAGGCTTTTTAGCCTTAAATATTACTTTTTCCTTAACTTCACACAATGTTCACATGACAAGCATAATGCTTGTAACAATAACATGAACAGAAAGTTGTCTTATACTGGACTCAAACTCCAGTCTCCTATGGGATTGTACTGTGCTTTGTTGTGTCACACATCCACCTCAAATTCTAAATCAGGGGGCAATGTTTTCTGCAGCCGTTTGACAACATCAAATGGTAAGACATGTGTTGATTGTTTTTTGCTGTTGTTTCAAATGACCTACAATGTTGTATTTTACAGGAGAGTCGTGGAGACTGACACAACCTTATGCTTTTACAGCTATTGCAAATCATGTTAGTGTGGCCTTCACACTGGGGTCTGAAAGATGTGCAAGACCAAACAATCTGTTTCAATACTCACACAGGTAGAAATACAGATAGAGGTCTGCACCTAGTATATATTGAAACACTCAATTGTGGCTCTAACTTTGTGAACCTTGGTGTACACTGCAGACACTTCCTTTGGAAACTTAGGTGAAGCATGCAGTTACCAGAAGAAGCTTGTGTCTTTTTTCAATGTCCCTTGTAATTAATAGCTGCAGACCAGGTGTAACATAGAGAAGGAGAGGGCAGAGCAGTGTAGCAGATGTACAGTTTGAAGCAGCAGACATTGCTAAGGGAGCTGACTGGATGAGAGGAATGCAACTCGAAGAGCTAAAAAAGATGCCAGCTGATAGTCTGACATCTTTCATTGATACTGTGCTTAACTGGGGGGTTGGAAGAAGGTCCAAATAAGGGTAAGCGTAATTATATGCTCCATTCTGTGTTCAGTTAATTCTTACTTCTGTTTTTAAAGATGATGTGCCAATAGTATTGATTAAACGTGAGGCAGCCTATTGTTAAACCACCATATTTGACATTATACCTAGGAAAAGCCCTTTTGTGTGTATGATTTGATCTGCCGAAACTATATAAAGGCAATATTTTGTTTTACATTGAGTTATCAAGTAACTGTAAAAAGTAGCTGTTTCTCAGACATCTTTCTGTCCAATGTGAGTCCTGATCATTAATTTGCAAATCAAACATGTTTTAATGAACTATAGTACTAGTCTATTAAAAGATAAACCAGCCAGAAATACTTATACTCAAATGTTATTCATTATCTTCTCATCACCTTGAGACTTCAGTACTGTGAAGCTAGGCCAGCTAGCTGCTAACTTAAACAGTATTGGATTAGTAAAGGTTAATGAATAGACCAGGCCAACGTTTTCCTCACACTCTCCAAGATGCTTGCCACAGAGGAAAAGCATGTGCAGGATTAAATCAATTTCATGGAACCTTTATTGCTAGAAAGATAAAGCCAATGTTTAGATTGCAGTGGGTTTTTGGGCCATGGTATTCAGCCTGTCCCGAAGGGGTTTCTGGTATCTGGGACTGAGGACAAAGACAGTCAATGTGCTTAAAGGACAAACAAGGTGGCGATAAAGTTTTTTAGTTCCTAAATTTTGCTGTGTTTCTTCCTTTTATTCTCTTCTCTATGCTGTGCTATTTCTTCTTCTTTAGTGAGTACTACTACCTTTTTTCTAGTCTACCATTTCTATACCATTCTATATGTGATATGTGTGTGGACTTGACACATGGTTATAGGAGGTACCATCCAGGGCCCAATGTAATTATTTTTCTTTTTGTATTTGGAGAGAAGCTCATTTTAGCCTTGTCAAAAGTCAAACATTACTTGACTTCCTGGTATACAGAAAACAGCACTACTCAACTCATACAGTAATTGCTGGCAAGAGCCACTCAATTTAAGTAGAGACGAATGAATATCTGTCACTTCTTTAGGACAACAAGATCAGTTGATCTGGAATTTTAAGAAATTTGAAAGCAAAAAAAAAAAAAAAAAAAAATTAAATAAATAAATCAATCAAACAATAACACTAACACAATTAGTATCCACAAAAACAAGCTATTCTGTCTGGTTTGTGGTAGGAGAACCATCATATATTTTTAAGGATATTGACTTAAAAAGTCAAGGATACTGCATTATTCTATTTGCACCATGTCATGTTATTGATGGTTTGATTTATTGTTAATTCTCAGTGTAGAAAATAATGGGAAGTACTCAAAACAAGGTGTGTCCAGTCTTTTGATTGGTACTACGCATTACACGTTACAATCAGAATGTGCTCAACCTAGCTAGAACATACAGTGGCATAAAATCATGTGACCCTTTTGGAATTTCATGTTTTCTGCATTAATTTGTCATAAAATGTGATCTGATCTTTATCTAAGTCAAGAGTATTGACAACTATAATATGCCTAAAATAATAACACTGTCTTTTCTGTCTTTATTGAGAACAACTACAGTATAAAAACTCAACTCATAGTGCTAATGAAAAAAGTATGTGAACCCTTGGAATAAGGCCTCAAAAAAAAAAAAAAAAAAAAAAACTAACTGGAGTCAGCATACCTGGAGTCTTGCTAAGAAAATTAGTTTGTGGGTGTGGGCTTGAGCTACTTTCACTGACAAAAAACACAAAACACACAAACTTTTTCAGTTTGCTCTGCACAAGAAAAATATGCCAAAGGAGCTTTCAGATGATCTATGATCAAGAATTGATGATTTACATAAAGCTGGAAATGGTTAGATTTCAAAGACTTTAGAAATTCACCAGTTTACAGTTATGGGAACAATCTACAAATAGAGACACTCTGGGTTTGTGACTACTCCACCAAGAAGTGGACGACCAGTCAAAATGACCCCAAAAGCACAACAAATATCAATGAGGTAAAGAAACAACCCCAAGTGACAGCCAAAGATCAGCATCAACATGTGTGTTCATGAGTCTACAGTGCATAAAACATTGAACGAGCAGGGTGTCTATGGCAGGACACCATGAAGGAAGCTGTTGCTTACTAAAAAGAAGATTGCTACATGCCTAAAGTTTGCCAAATAGCACAATGACACTGCACAGCAGTATTGGCAAAATGTTTTGTAGATTGATGAAACTAAGATTGAACTAAAGGGCACAGTATATCATCATGAAAACATCATCCCAATCATAAAGTATGGTGGAGGAAATATATGATAGATAGATGAATTCCCAAGTGTATCAAAATATTCTTAAGGATAATGTTCGAATGACTTTACGTCAGCTGAAACTTTGTAAAAGGTGGGTGATGCTACAGGACAATGACAGATCAGTCCGATCCCAAACATCAACCCAATAGAGACTCTATCAAACAACTTGAAGAGAGCCACACACATGACATCAATAGAATATGACAGAGCTAAAGCAGTTCTGTAGGAAGAATGGGCTAAAATTCCTCCTGAACAAGGTTTTTATTGTTTTTCTCAAAGACATAAAGATCAGAACTTTTTTTTTTATTATTATTTTAGGCACATCTTATTTGTTAATAGTTTTGATGAAGATCAGATCACATTTTACGAGAAATTAATGCAGAATACCACACTCTTTTCTTGCCACTATATCTCAAGGTCTGGCTCACATTGTAATCATTATGTTACTCAGAGGAAATTACATTTAGTTTCACAGTTTGGCCACATTCCAAAGGAATCCATCCAGTCAATTTCATACTAGAACTGGATGCAGACCCAAAGCACAGCTCCAAACTATGCAAATATTCAACTATTTTCAGAAGAAGCAGTCAGCTGATATTCTATTTATAACAGATTAGCCAAAAACAGTTACCTGATATCAAACCTGATGAGCTGTTGTGGAAGCAGCTTGACTGGATGCTGCATATGTACATGGACACATGAGGTGAAATCTATCTCAGATGACATCACAAAATAACCCAAGGTCTACAAGGCTGTAATTTATGAAAATGAAGAATCCTTTGATGACAGCAAAGTCTGATGGACCTTTTTTTCTAACTTTATGATGATAAAGTTAAAGTTGTGATTATATTTCCCAGTTTTTAAAAATATTTTTTTAATAATTTCATGCATTTTTTCATGGAAAACAAGGCACTTTCTACGTGACACTGAACTTGTGAGTTACAAGTTAAGCATGTACAGCAAAATCACTTTAGGAGACACGCTAGGAAGTGCAATGTACTTGTGTTAAGATAACTGAGTTTTGTCTCTATGAATTCTCTGTTTAAAAAAAGTCTATATGTAATATGAAACTGCACAGAGAAACATTCATATATGGTATTATTTATTGTCAAAGATAGCTAAGGCCTGCACAATTTAATTACTTTTCTGTAGGTATTATTAAACATAAAGGTTTTTTCAACAATAAATACCAACCATGGATAAAAGTAGTCACAGGTAATACGTGTGTGTTTCTCTGGAATTATCTCTCAAAAAATGTATCCACCTTCAGCTATGATGTTTGGAGCCAGATAGTGAGGACAAACAGACACAACAAAACACTGCACAACGCTACCTTCAAACTGTACAAAGTACACGCACAGACATGCACAGATACACAGGGGCTATTTTGGATGCCTCCAGTCTGAGCTAATGGTGCATTTCACATAGCTATTTTTGAAGGCATTAAGGCACAGCAAGAATCAAATTGGTACAGCTATCCATCCCTCTCCTCAAAATAGACAACACATTGTTGACACATTCTCTGTGAAAAACAAGACTTCCTTCCTCTCGTCCGTCATTGAGGGTATAAAAGCCTGCTACCTTTGTCTGCCCCACTCCAGGTGAGTGCAACATCACAGGGACTCAGTGGAGATGTGGGTTAAAATGTAGCTGTGGAGAGGCTGTCAACTCCCATTCTGAAGTAAAAAACAAGGCATATTGGGCTAAAGGGAAGGGCTGCTCTCTGAAGGACTCACTCTGAGCTGAGCTCTCTGAGGAATCTATATCATGTGAAATAATGCATTAAAACATAGACATCAAACTTTAGAAAAGCTTCTTCTTGGAGTAAACTACAGTTGATCGGAAACTGAGCAATATAACCTCACATCTGGGCTTCTTCTGAAGCTTCTGGATTTGCAAATAACATAATAAAAAAAAATCCTTATTGTTAGTAAAATGTATGTCTAAGTACATTTGTCCATCACCATAACTGTGGCAATGTCAATGAGGAAGCTTCGCCGGTCACCAGCATCTCTCAGAGCATGCTCTTAACACATTCATTTGCCCCTTCCTCATCCTCAGTGATATAACCTCTATTCTACCACCTCAACTACCTCTCTGCCACAGAACTTCTGCACATAGAATACTGCCAATTGTCTTGTCAGTTATTCACCGTTCACTACATTGATTCGCTGCGTCAGCTTGTATTTAGTTTATGATTCTGGTGCTGTTCTACATGGCAGTTAAGGACTGGGACATCTCCTTCCTGACAGGGATGACTCCAAGATGGCCAGAAAAAAGAATAATATTGACTACCATTACAATGAGAAACAAGTACTGTAATACTCTGATATTTAATGACTAATTAAGAAAAATAATTTAAGATAAGGTATGGAAGTAGAGAACCACTATTTTAGGGGCAAGGTCTCTAAATCTGGTGTTAGGCTGAATTTGTTACACTTTCTCAAACCAGTTTCCTTCCTTTCTACTCCATCCAATTATACCCCTAAACCTGCTGTATGTTTGTTGACAGAGTTCCATGAATCTGGAAATCATCCAGACTTGATTGTTGTAATGTTCTGTATTCAGACTTGCCCCATTCTAATACTAAAAGTCTTCAAAAGTTCCAGGATGCTGCTGCTAGAATTTAAAGTAAATCTAGGAAATTTTGAAACACATTACACCAGTCCCTCCACTGCCTTCCTAGTAATCTGATCTGATTTTACGGTGCTTCTGATGACATAAAATCCCAAATGAATGTGTTCTTTCATACTGTATATGATCTACTGAACACTTAGACACCTCATACTCCACTTTGCTCTCTGAATGCTTAGCTTTTGTCTGTCCCAGAGTTAAAAAGAAGTCAACGGGCTGTTGTGATTTGGTTCTATATAAATATAATAAAATTAAATTAAATTGAACTGGGTAATAGAAACATACCAGACCTATCTCAAACCCTTCAAACATTAAAATGTAGGTTGAACAGGCGATCTTTCCTGAGGCATTATAGCTTGATGTTAAGTGACCAAGACATTAATAAATCATTTTTAATTTCTGTTCACACAAACATGATGATGAAAACTTTGGATAACGAGCTCCATTCATGTTCGTATTTGTCAAATGACTTGTTTATTAATTAGGATTGAGCAAAATCTATTGTGTTGATTCAATTTGGGCAGCTTGACAGTAAATATCTTGGCAGCTTTTTATTTCCAGTCCAAACAAAGATTTTTTTTTATTTTTTTTTGTTATCAAAGAGCCAGTTTCAAGTTTGTAGTTTATTTAGCTGAGGAGAACTATGTGATTCAGTGGTCAGGCAGCTTTGTTTAATGCTGTATGGAGTTATATTGAAAGCACTGACACTATTGTTCATATCATCAGAGACCAGGACCTTTATGTTGTGGTGGACAGCATTCACAAAGGGGTTTTAATGTTCTGGCCGACTGCTAAAGAAATTTCAGATCGTAATAATGAAATGGAAAGCTTTCAGCTGTGCTTCTGATGATTATTCATGTGACTCCTCAGCTCACTGATGGTGCATTGATCTGTACAAGTTCCTGTGAGGCCCAAGTGTTGCAAACATGTTGCTGAGGAGATGATTGGGGTGAAACATCCAATTAGAGGGTAGAGGTTCATCACTGGGAGGAAGGGATTGGATAGGACACCTGGGTCCTGCTGGGCTATGACTGGATGCAACTCCCTGGCACTATCAGAGGCGCTCTACTGCTCTGCTTGACAATAGGGCCAATTACCAGTCAGCGGGGCAAGACCTGAGACCCGCAGCCTGCATAACTTGGCTGGTACACTTAAGGAAACAAGGTTAGTGTTCTCTTGTTCTCCCCTAACATTTAGTCTCTGCTCATTTTCTCCCTTAGCCAAAACCCCATTACACATTATGACTTCAAGATAATTTCATGACATCATAGGCCTTAGTTTTGTTGACTATATCCCAGTAATGACACTAGTAGTGCTGAATAAGATAATAGGCAAGTGATTTGATAACGTTTTAATGGAAACATTGCTCAAGCCATCTATACATATATACATCTTTGACTTCTTTACACAGTGAACAGACATCATGGACTCCAGAAAAGCTTCCGTAAATAAAACTATTGCAGGCTACATCTTGGAACATCAGCAACTATGAAAAAACATGCTCCAGAAAAAAAATCTTCAGTAAATTTTAAGGTTTTAAAATTCAGATTGAAATTCAAAATTCATTCAGTGCTTCAAGTTACTGATTAAAGAAGTGTTTGATTACAAGGTTTGTGGAGTTCCATATGTGATACTGATAGCTTAACTTGATCTTTGTTTAAAGTTAGGTATGCATTTCTTCAGCCACACAATCTTTCTCTGGGCTTAAATGCTGTGAGTGCCTGAACCCAACCACAAAAAAAAAAAGTAATAATGTTTGAGTCAAATCTAAAAGCTGTACTCAAATGTCAAGGGGACACATTTGCTTAAAAAAGTTGATGTGTTAAACTGGATATTCTGGCAAAATATGTTTTCTGTGTTCATTTAGTTGTAGTAGTAGTAGTTAAATGAGCTCTAGATCTGTTTTACAAAAGAAAAAAATATATATGTGCACATGATCACACTAAAACTACTAAAATTAGTATATTTTCTTATATATTATATAGATTAATATTATATCATCTTTAACCTTGTTTAAATTTACCTGAAATTTCAGTACTTTTTGTGTTCTGAGCCTTAAGCTATGTCTGCTCCATAAACACACAGAATCTGCATAACCCAAAATCAGATAAATGAGCCCCAAATTAGCCAGTGGGGTGCTTTTAACTGTTTGTGTATTCGTGTATTTGTGCTTGGTTCTATGTGATGTAAGACTGAAAACAAATACACCTCACTATGGAATCTGAGTTTGTGAGATGGAGAGGATATGAATACAGACACAGTGGTACTATGAACACTGATCATTTTCCAAAAAAGCCCATTCAACTTCTAAACTCCCACAGTTAGATGTAATGTGCCAGTTGGAGACTGTGGTACTGCTGCTGAACAAGGGTTGATAACCTGCAGCTCTTCAGCCTCTCTCTAGTGACTCACTGGTTTTGTACAAAAAAAAAAAAAAAACAGAAATGAATGAAAATGTTTTAACACTGTAACTAAAAAGGATGATTAAAATAATGGCCAAAGGTCTAGGACACCATTCGTTTTGTGCACTGCTAGATGAGGTTAACTGTGCTGCTCTCTAACCAATTCCAATTTTTTTTCAGTCCAAAGATGACCTAAAATATTTGTATAGGACAAACCTTCCTGGAAAACAAAGGCCAGGCCTTAATTTGTAGATTGTTAACTAACTGTAGACTGGTGAGTTTTTAAAGTCTTTGAAATCACTTTGCAACCTTTTCCAGCTATTTGTAAATGAACAAGTCTTAATCGTAGATCCTCTGAAAGTTTCTTTTGGCGAGGCATGGCTCACATAAGTGTTCCCACTAGACACTGGGAGAACACTACAAAGATGGTAAACTCATTGTGAATCACAATGTCTCCTTGAATGTGTTGGCAAGTAGACCAAAGACTAAGCCTGACCTTCTTTTGACAGTTTATGACAGAGAACAACAACATGTTGTCTGTTTTCTATACAAAACTGCAAACACAAACATGAGGAACATATCAATAAAATGTGACCAGACAATGGGTTTATTTTAATTTTGAGATGTGGGTATGACATGCAGCAAAGGTCCCCAGCCACTGGCTACCAGGATTCTCTAGATAACAGATTTATTTATCACTGAAATATAGTACAACATCCAGTTTGTCTGACTACAGGGTTATTAAACATTGTATTGGATAAATGTAGGCATATCACATGCATATGGTTATAAAAAAGATTGTGGTTGTGCATAACATAAAAGTGAGAAAGTTGGTGTTAGTGAAAGGTTGGACTGGTTGGATGCCATTGGGCGCTATTTCAAGACATGTTAATATGGAATTTATGAGAAGTTAGAGACAAGTAACTTTTATAGTTACATTTATAGATACAAAAATGACATGTGTGTGAAGAATAAAAAAAAGGCCTGAAAAACCTCTGCAGATCAGTGAGTCAGTTGTACAGAAGTTGTCCCACGGCCTCCACATTCAGCTATGAGAATGATGTGTGTGCATGTGGGTGTGTGTGTGTTTAGGAGAGAGTAATGTTGATGTTACCTCTGATCACTCTCCCTCTTACTGAGCTCGTTCACTCACTCTGTGCAGTCACACAGCCAGGTCTGTCAGCTCAGTGGGGTCTCATGCCAACTGTCTGGATTGTTGGCATGTAAACATTACATCTCACTTTCTGACACCAAGTGCAAGGTGCTTACCCTGTCATCTTACTTCTATTCACCCTTAGACTTATTTTTCTTAGTGGCCAATTAATAATAACAATAATTTTACCAAAAGCTCCCAAAAACTTTGGAATATGTGGAGTGAGGGTCATTCGACAATGAAAGACAACAGGGTGTTAAATGTAAAAGACTGACTCTGCTAAATAATTTCACCTCATTTTAACACAATTACTATTCAGTTAATACAAGAAGCAATACATCTTTATGGTAAAAAAAAATGGAGAGGATTCTGTGCAAGAAAACATTGATATAAATCTGAATGTGTATTTGCCGTTTGTGTGTCAGTGCCTTCACTGATATCTGCTTGAACAACCGATTAGGCACTAATGAAAAGTAAAACTTCAGTTTAAGGCATGGCTTCAACGAACATGTATGCAGAGAAAAAGGTAAGAGTAAAAGAAGGGAAAGTAAACTTTTATTAACGGCTGTGACCTTGGTGCTTCACTACCGCACACATGCATAAGCAGGCATGCACCACTGTGATGTGACCTTCAGTCCTCATCAGAGACAGGTCATCAGAAACAAATACAAGGAGACAATTGATTTGTGGGCACAGGATGGGAAGGGGTGGGGGCAGGCGCTAAAACTAACCATTTCAGACAGGGGATCACAAGGGGTATGGCATAAAGGCCCATTAAAAGGAAATAAGCTTGAAATTCTTCAGTAAATCATCCAAAATTATTTTTAGTAGAGCCCCAGAATAAAAATGTGGACCTGGAATTGTGCCTCTTTAACAAGGCCTGAATTCACGTCCAATAGTGTTTAAAATACTTTTTTCACCAGTTATTCTACAGAGCACCTAAAGGGGTACATCCACCTATATCCATGCAGTTGACCAGATGATTGTAGTTATTCATAAATGAAGGAATTTAACCAATCAAGACTGATGTATCCCTTGCGCCGGAATAGTCAAATTCGCTTTAGATGTCTTTCAGATACAATGTATTGATCACAAAAGGCAAGCAAAGCTGTAATGCAATTATAATTCAATTCAATCCAAGATAAAACTCAACTAACTTCAATTCCTCTTGGTACAATCTCTCCACAGATAGAAATACAACTGGGTTCACATCAGGTAACCAGCAGGACATATCTTCACTGTATTCTTCAGTCACTAGAAAGCCTTGAAACTGCTCTTGGAGATATTGTTGAGTGTCACAGTGTGTGTTTACTTGTTCATAAGCCATAGATCTCTCACACACCGATCCACAAAACAGAGAAACAAGTAGTGAAACCCATGGAAACAGGTTTAAAATGACATCTATAGCAAATAGAACAAAGCCATGCCAACGCAGGAACATAAACATCATCACTGTTGCCATTTCCCAGAAGCGCTGCGTTCCCAGACACACTACATACTATATTAAAAAAAGATCCAAATGAGCTCTAAAAAACAACAGAAGACAATGGAGAGAAGTTGACTTTGAATTGGCCTGAATATAAAGCCGTTGTTATAAAACAGTGTTAAATGGAGCCAAAAGCAGTTGTTAGAAAAGAAATGGCGAGGCAGAATGAACACTCCCAGCCTTCCCGAAAACACATACGCCGACACGAGCCACTGTGTTTGACCTCCTCTGAATTGAGTCCCTGGCGAGGATTATGGGCAGTGCTTCAGAAAAAGATGAGCTCCTCGTTTTCTCAACAGTCCCTTTTAACCTCTACGGTGAGCCAACTATTCTAAATCCCTCTACACTGTGAAGGGGAAAGACAGGGAGACGAGGGGAGGAAAAAAAAAAACACTTTCCACCTTTCATGTCTGAGCACCAAGGTCATTCTGGTGCTATCAGGAAATCACAGGGAAAGTGAATAAGTGGGAAGAACAGGGGGACGGGAGTGAGCCATGGGATTAGGAGCAAAGCTGAAAAAGTTTAATCTAAAGCAATCAGCTCCACCTTTATGGGGTCTTTATAAAGGGTCTCCGATTGGATGAGGCAGGAATAAAAGAAAGATATCCAAGTGTAATGTGCTGCCAAGGCAAATTGAGCATTTGGTTGATGATGCCAGAGAAGAACATTCTCTTGCCTCTGGCTTTTATCTGGCAGCACCATAGATAAATAACACCTTCCATGTCATTAGGGAGAGGAAGATACACTAAGCATTATGTTTGTGATTGCAGCTACATACTCAATGTAGAGACTTTGATCCCTTGCTCAGCCTCAGGAGACAAAGCTCTGCCATCAGTACTCTGTGGAACAACCGCTGTTGATGAGGAAGGGCATTTGGAGGAGATATCACAGTCGGAGGAGGCTGGGATTTGACAAGCTGTGTTGGCCAACCCTAGTGGGCCATCAGCTGTGTGTGTGTGTGTGAGTGTGTGAAGAGTGACAGCAGCCTGCCGTGTTCCCTGGTGTGCTGTGGTCTGTGGCCTTGAAGGCAGCACAGTCCTGAGGCTGATGTATTTTAATCCTGTTTCTTCCGGCTGTGTCACACCATGGGACTGCGCTAGCACTGCTCCGTCCCTCAGCCCATTTCCACCCCAACCTTTGCTTTTTAATCAGTGTGGTCAAACAGGGAAACACTGTGGTGCTAAGATTTTACAAATATAATTAGAGAAATTAACTAGGGCAAAAATGAGCTCTTCAACTAACTTGCACAAGGGTGACCTTGACAATTGCAGAAATATTGCAGCTCTACCTGACCAGTTTCAAAGCCAATGCAACATTCTCTGACAATACACTGCTTTGGCCAGTCAAATGTTCAGGGTACATTCCTGGAGAATTCATTTCTAAAATACAGTAAATACCACAATTTTACCTGTACTTGTGAGTGGACAGCACCTTTGGGATGACCTGGATAGCTGAGAATCTACATAGAAGAGATCTCCTGAAAACAACTAAGACCTGAACTACAGGCTCACTGTATATGTTTGTGGTGATACAGTAACTAACATAATAATAAGGACACAGATCACTAAATTATCCTGCTCCCCATATGATCTAGTGGACTAGGATTTCTAATTTTCACCCTGGCAGTTTCAGTTTGGCTCATGGAATGGGAACTGTGTTTCACACTAACCCTTGTACCCAAGGATAGGTCAAGGACAACAAGTTGCTAATTTTGTGTAAGTTTGAGAGTAATTTGGGATGAAAGTGTCACTTGGAAGTGTCTGCCAATTGACTAATGACTTGATTTACTAAGATTTTAAATATCAAGTACTACATTAAGTGCATAATCTTAACAATTGCACATTTTGTTTGGTACTAGTGTTTAAAAATCAATCTGCATCACTGTACACAGGATCAGTCTTTGTGAAATCGTTTCACAAACAAGTTTTACATGTGTATATTCAATCTCTTCAATAACTCTGGGGAATCCATCGACCATAAAAAGGCTGTGTTTTGCCTCATTCAGTGCATTCTAACCGTAAACTAAAAATGAAACTGCAGTAATAATGCTCATTAATAACTCAGATGCAAGAAAATGCAGAGACAGGTTTGGTTTGGCAGATACAGTGTGGCTTCTTCTTGTGACTGGCTTCAAAATCAGCCTGTAGCTTATCCAACAGTGCCACAATCAGATTGCTGGACAGACAATATGTTTGTCTTATTTTTAAATCTTTCAGGTTTGATAAAGCAAAATGTGTGTGTTTAATTTATGTATTCACCATTTTTCCTCCCTCTATTTTGTGCACTTAGGCAAAAATACTTATCTATGCATATTTCTTTCAAAGGTGCAAAATCTACCAGTGCACATTTTTGGAAAGACAGTCATCTGTGTGGACCCTTAGTAGATCAGTTTGCGCCATCAGTTATGTGTCAGGATCTAAAAATATTGTAAGTCAATATTATCAGAGGCCAGGAATCATTCCTGCATTAAAAAACTGACAACACAGTCGGAGCTGGTTGAATGGGGCTTTACATGGGCACCGGAACCATAGCTAGGGAATCTAACCATGAAAAGACAAAAACAATACATTTATTCAAATATTTGACCTACTGTACCTTGTACTGTATCTGCTATATAAAAAACATTTAAGAAACATTTTATTTTAAGATTTACTCAGATTATAGATAAGATTTATAATGAACTTGCCTAGAGTAGCACAGTAGCTCAATCCTGTGAATCTGAGAGTGGTATAAATACAGTGAGGGAAAAAATTATTTGAACCCCAGCTGATTTTGTAAGTTTGCCCACTAACAAAGAAATGATCAGTCTATAATTTCAATGGTAGGTGTATTTGAACAGTGAGACACAACAATGACAAAAAAAATCCAGAAAAATGCGTTTCAAAAAGAGTTATAAATTAATTTGCATTTCCACGAAGGAAAGAAGTATTTGATCCCTTCGAAAAACGTGCTTAGTACTTGGTGGCAAACCTTTGTTGGCAATCACAGAGGTCAGCGTTCTTGTAGTTGGCACAAGGTTTGCACACATCTCAGGGGGGATTTTGGCCCACTCCTCTTTGCAGATCCTCTCCAATGTTTGGCAACTCGAACCTTCAGCTCCCTCCACAGATTTTCTATGGGATTAAGGTCTGGAGACTGACTAGGCCACTCCATGACCTTAATATGCTTCTTCTTGAGCCAGTGATTTGTTGCCTTAGCCGTGTGTTTTGCATCATTGTCATGCTGGAGTACCCAACCACGACCCTTTTCAATGCCCTGACTGAGGGAGGAGGTTCTCACCCAACATTTGACGGTACATGGCCCCATCCATCCTCCCTTTGATGCGGTGCAATTGTCCTGTCCCCTTGGCAGAAAAAACACCCCAAAGCCTAATGTTTCCACCTCCATATTTGACAGTGGGGATGGTGTTTTGGAGTCATAGGCAGCCTTCCTCCTCCTCCAAACACAGCGAGTGAGTTGATGCCAAAGAGCTCGATTTTGGTCTTATCTGACCACAACACCTTTCACCCAGTCTTCCTCTGAATCAGTCAGATGTTCAGTGGCAAACTTCAACGGGCCTGTAGATGGGCTGTCTTGAGCAGGGGGACCTTGCGGGCACAGCAGGATTTCAGTCCTTCACGGCGTAGTGTGTTACCAACTGTTTTTTTGGTGACTATGGTCCAGCTGCCTTGAGATCATTGACAAGTTCCTCCCGAGTGGTTCTTGGCTGATTCCTCACGTTCTCATTATCATTGAAACTCCACGAGGTGAGATCTTGCATGGAGCTCCAGACCAAAGGGAGACTGGCAGTTAATTTATGTTTCTTCCATTTGCGAATAATTGCACCAACTGTTGTCACCTTCTCACCCAGCTGCTTGGCGATGGTCTTGTAGCCCAATTCCAGCCTTGTGTAGGTCCACAATCTTGTCCCTGACATCCTTGGAAAGCTCTTTGGTCTTGGCCATGGTGAAGAGTTTGGAATCTGGATTGATTGATTGCTTCTGTGGACAGGTCTCTTTTATACAGGTAACGAGCTGAGAGGGCTGCCAATGTCAGCTCGTTACCTGTATAAGATCCACCTGGGAGCTAGAGATCTTGCTGACGGATAGGGGATCAAATACTTATTTTCCTTCATGGAAATGCAAATTAATTTATAACTCTTTTTGAAACGCATTTTTCTGGATTTTTTTTGTCATTGTTGTGTCTGAGTTGTTCCTGAATCAACAACACCTATGTTCGGAATAATAAAGGAAAAGGCCAGCTGAGATTTGACCAGACTCTTTTCCAAAGCAACTCTTGCTGCAAGTTGCAACAAGTTAGCCTTTCAGTATCCAAACTGAGCCACCATAATGCCCGAAAACCCAATGTTTTGAATCTTGCAAAGCAGCTGTTGTTTGTTTCAGTTGTGGAGTATTCTTCCTTGTTAGAGGTTTAGAAAGGAAATACAACCTTTGCCTAACTGGTTACAGATATTAGTTACAGCTGCATTAAATCCACATACAGCACATATAGCAACAAATATTTACACACATGAAAATGTGTCAAGACTGGTTCGGTTAAAAGAATTACATCATAATAATATGTGCGAAACAAATTTCACAGCAGCAGCAATTCTCTTTAATTCCTATCAGAAGAAGGTATAGTCACATGTTGGCGGCGGTGTAAGACAGGGAACTGGCACTTCAGTCCACCTCCCACTCTGCTAAATAAACCATGAAATCAGGTGTTAAGTGTGGATTACTGATGACTAGCTTTCTAGGCGTAGCTCTGGCGTTTCCAATTTTAAAGGTGTTTAGAGGCAGTGAATGGGGAAATAATAGCTTAGTGTCACCTTATCAAATCAAATTTGGAGAGGAAGGAGGGGTTGCATTTCACTGAGATTAGACTGCTGTGTGTGGGTTGCCAGGAAAGGAATTTGTCCTTTAAGTAGAGCTGGTAAGACTGGGTTGATGTGATGGCATTACATATTCATCCTGAAGAACCTTGCTAAGATCTGATACACATGTGTATGTGTGATGGAAGAGGAATCAGACAATTTAAAAGCAAACTTACCAGGGAACTGGTAGCTATAGCTTGGGGCAAAACCAGTGTATCCTCTGCCATATGTAGCTACAATATTAGGATAACCTGGGGAGAAGGTAAGAGATAACTGTTATTAAATGCTCTTCGGGAACTTAAGCTGAAATAATGTAAATTGAAAGCAAAAAACTATGTGTATGTATATTTATATTCTATGAGTAAAAAATAAATCAAGCTGACAATCTGAGGTCAGATTGAGAAAATCATAGTTAGAATGCAGTTTCAGTTTAAATGAACCTAAACTGTTCAAAGGAGACACAAGGCGTTACTGTTAAACACAGTGAGGCAGCGTCTTAGACAGTGTTTTTGCACTGTTACAGACATGAGAAGTTATAAAAGAAACTATGTGACCGCACACAGGAATATCATAGATTTTCCGATTAACAGGACCACCAAATTGAAGAAATACACACATGCAGAAAAGCAGTGCACTTACTCAGCATGCCCATGCCCAGCATGAAGGCATCCATTGTGTACGGTAGACTCCTGGCCCGACCTCGTGTCCCTGGAGGAAACATCACTTCCTTAGGCTGGGCCTTTTTGCATTCTACCTGTGGAACATGGACAACAACGGCAACAATGCTCACAACAGAAACTGATCAATCAAATCATCTTAAAAGTTAATGTCTACTTCAAACCCCACTTCCAGAAAAGTTATGACTTTTCCTAGTTTTCTTAGTTTGCAGTAAAAACTAAAATCTGTACTTGTAGTTTGCTTAAAACTTAAGCCGCTCAGTCATCTGTGGTTCCCATTGCCTGATTTGCCTCTTGAAGATGTTTAAACTGCAGGCATTCCAGTCAAGCACACACACATTCCTTATCGACAAGTGCTTTCAGGAAAAGCTAAGCTGTAAAAATATGAAATTCAGCAAACTAATATGATTTTCACAGTATAAATCACTTCACAAATCACAAATTTCACCTTTTAGAATGTTGTTATTTTATTACACTTATGAGGGGCGTTAGTTTCTCTAGTGCAGAAGATGAGGTTATTATTTTATATTTTTGGTATAATCCAGGCATCAGTCTGTCATCCAATTGAATGTACCTTGGACCACATCAGAGAGAATGACTTCATTATTCAAGCTTGGCTTTGGTGCACCAATCTCACAGCTGCTGCACGTCATTTGTGAGTGCAACTAATGTTTTAATTTCCCTCTGTTATTCCTGTGGTCGCATCTCTGTCTTGTTACTTCACTCCTTAAATTAAAAGAGGATTGTCTCCTCTCTCTCTCACTTCCTTAGTCAAAGACACACACAGAGACACATGCACACACTGCCAGTCTCCTGCACTGTTTCCCCCCACTTCACTGTTACTGCCTTTATCAGGGGGGATATCGGAAATGCTAATTTGTCCTGCATTGCTCCAAGGCCATTTGCTTAAGGTCACAGAGACTTTGTTTGAATGGCTTTGCCAATATCATCATTATGCCTCAATCAATATGCCAGATTCAGAAAAACACAATGTGCCAAAGGCTGCTTTACCCTTCAAAGTTCTTGTTTAACTGAAAACAGAGTGCGTTAGCAGTGAATAGAAGGAGGTTGTAATTATTACCCAATCAAGTGGATACAGAAAGTGCTGCAGGGAGAGCACTCTGGGCTGTCTCAGCAGGAGCCTGGTGCCTACTTAAAAGGTAGCGTTTCCCTGCTTTTACCAACCACATATGGAGAGTCAGTGCTGATCCTTGTAATCAAAATACAAATGAGTAGGCCTGAGCTAACAGAGTACAGCTGTATGGTGTAACTTGAGCAGCTGTTAATATCTAATGCGATACAAAAGTCTAAGAAGTGACACAGAAGTGCTCAAACAGCCAACAGTAAATGTCACTCAGTGTGGGCTTTAGATTGGCAGAGCCCACCCACTCCTAGCCCTGTGGAGAGATGAGGAGTGGTGGGTGGCACTTGGCAGGGTGCAATTAGTAATCATCCAGGTGACAAAAGCAGAGTAGGCAACTACAGGCAGTTGGAAAGGCCAGCAGTAAAACAACCATCAAACCACATCATCAATGACCTTGACCTTTTTGCCGCTCATAAAACCAATCAATACATCAGATATAGATGTAAGATACTCATTTACATTTACAGTCATTTGGCAGACTCGTTTATCTAAAGTGAATTACAACTAAGGTACAAGGCAAGCAAAATATCAAAGTCAAAGAAAAAAATTTAAGCAAAATGCTAGAAATGTTTCAATTTCTTGAGAGGAAAGTTCAAGTGATATTCATATCATGTATATGATTAAATAACCATTGTGACTATTAGTTTAGCTTGAGTCAATTATACATTATTGTATTATATGTATATTGTATGATATTATATATTATGTTGTACACTACAGTTGACCACCGATTCATTATGTTTAAAACTACTTTATAGGTGTTGAGTTTACCTATACTCTCCATTAGGGAGGCAAGAAAAATGCTCCAGCAGAGAAAGGGTATTTTGACAGAATATCTGGGTACATTAACACCTTCTGGCTTGAATGTCCTTTTGAGTGTTTTTTTTTTTATTTTTATGGTGGGCATTTCCCCTGTGCTTTGATTGCCAGATCGTACAATGAAAATGGCTGTCTGTTCAAAATGTAGTTCACTGAATTTGAATTTAAGATGGAAAAAGGCCATACAAGCATACAAGCGTGCATTATCTGCATAGAAATTAATATTATAGGTCTGTGTTTGTTTAACACTTTGTAAACATATATAAACTGTAAATAGCAATAATCAAACACCACCTTGTGCTTGACTCTTGGTATATACTGAATATAAGTAAAGGTGATGTGAGATCATCACTACAGGTGATGTTCTATCAGACAAATATGGATGGATGATGTTTTTTCCAGAAAATCTTTGGTGTGACTGGAAGTTGAGTCATCACAACTGGACTTCCTACTTATACAACATGTGCTATAGGAGCTACTTCTTCTGCTTTCCGTTTTTAAATGACAAATGAATACTGCCACATGTGGGTATGGAGAGTTATTTTCTATTTTGGCTCAGACGAAGGAAAGATCCCAGGTACGAATGGATGGTTGGAGTGATGAAGGCAACATGTCAGTCTAAGTAGCTTCTAGTTCTTTTGTGTTGCTTTGGTGTTGCAGCCCTTAGGTCAACTATAACAGCAAGGTATTTAGTGATTAAATCAGTACTAATGTGCAACTGGTGAGGATCCAGATTGTCTGTTCCAGCTGCTGTAATAAATAAGCACAGAGCAGTGTGTGAAAGTAGTAGTGCAGTTTCACAGCAACAGTTTCTGTGATGTACAATGAATGATCTCTCATCCCTGAAGCATATTTGTCTGTGCCTGTTTGTTTAGTATTATCTAAATGACCTGAAACCAACAAACCTAGTTGTTAACACATGAGGATGAATGATAGAGGGAAACTAATTAGGAAAAGCCTATTGGCAACTAAGGTATTCAGGTGTGTTATGGCCTGTTGATAGCAGCACAGCAATATAGCTCAGTGGTATTTAAATAGCCGACTCATTACACAAGCTATTTTATCTACTTTTAGGTACATTATAGCTACTAACCTAATACTACATCACATCATCACAACCACTAGTACTGAAACGGTAATAAAGACTTTGGTGCCACAGAGTAAGAGTACCAAAAGTGCATCTATGTCACAACTTAAAGATATTTGAGGGACATTTTCCTCTGAGGTTTGTACAGTATGTGTTGGATAATGTGTGGAAACCTGCATGAACGCAACATAGTAATGTAATAGTAATTCATTCAAAAAAATAAAGAGTTGCAGCATTCAACCTGCAAGAATCATCATAGAGCCTAGTGAACAGTCACTGTGGTTACACTTCAAGCATAACTATACATGGGTTGGGGTTTGGCACATAAAATGTGAGTGGTTAGGGTTGTTACCTGGGGCCGTATTCACAAATGTTCCTATAAAAGTCTCAGAGAGCTCCTAACTTAGCCTAAAAGTTCCAGCTCAGAGTTTGAGCTGAAGAGTGATTTAGGAAACTCTAGAGCAACCTTTTAGTTAAGCAGCATGACAAAGGTTCCTGAAAAGCATTTAGAGGCCCCCAGGAGAATAGGAGGGAAATAACAATAATAATAAAATTAATAATAGGTAGGGTGTAGGCAGGTATTAGAGATTGCCACAAAGTTTAGGTCTTTGTTTCCTGCCTCTCCACATGTACACTTGTCACAATATAGAAAAAAGATAAAAATGTGTTCTTGATGAGGAGTATAAAATGATAGGATAGGAATAGGCTTACTGTCATGTTAAGACATGGTTTAAGTATTTATACAGTTTGATGTTTGATTATATTTACAGGATATATTATAAGCAGATAGTGATTGCTGGTCAGTCTATTTTATTAGCAGAATTAGCACTTAAAATAAAAGATTAAATAATAAAATATTTTATTTTCTCATGGCGTGATAATGTGGCTCTGTGTCCCATCAATTGTATCAAGAACACTGGGGAGCTCTGCTCTATGGCCTGAATGTCCTGTGGAAATAAATGAGGTACATGCACGTTACAATATGAAAGCACCGCAATTAGTTTCCTTACTGAAACAAGTCGCAACACAAGACACAAGTCACTGTTTTGTGTCATATTATCATTTCTAGTGTTGGGTGGTTGATGTGAGCACATCTCTTATGAGATCATCCACAAACATTATCCCTACACTGATATACACTGTCTGTTATCATTGATGTTTAGTGTTTGGATAATATTTCTTTTACCTTACTGTCTTATAACCATATTTAAACTCCTCCTCCCTACTTACCTTTAAGGGCTAAATGCTTTGTGAATCATTTTTATTTTTACTAGGAATTAGTCTTAACTTTGAGGGGAAAAGCTTTGTAAATATGGCCCCAGGTTGATTAGCATAGATGACTAAAGATGGAATGACTAGACTGACTGAACAAATGATGAATCTTAGACAAGCCTTTAAATATATATTTCTGTATTATTGTCATAATACAATAACACTGAGACTCTAATAATAAAACGTCACTCAGTTCAACTCTAATGGTCTAAAATCGACTAATAGTCTAAAACGTCAATCTCTCTAATTTATGAATACTAATTACCTAGTATTCACATAATATTGGGAATATGCCCTTGTCTAGTGAGCAGTTCTTTGTAGATGTGGCTGTCATAAAACAAGAGCTGATCAGGTCAGACCTATAGTACCCTCATCTGCTTTGGATTTTTGTATGAGTTAGACATGAAATAGTATTTGCTTCTCTTAGAGAGGGTAAAAAAAGGTGTGTATGCATGTTTAACATATGTGTTACTAATGTGTCTGTGTCTTTGCCATATAGTGTGGGGTGAAGGAAAGTACAGCCCTTTTTTATTTATGTGTTCTATTACAACCAGTTAGGGAGCTATAAAGGCGAGTTAACGTTACAGCACCAAACAGCAACTGCTTTGACTTACACAATTATGTGCAGAAAATGGTTCTCTCAATCTTTTGCTCCCATATCCCTGTCTGTCTGCCTCTGTCTTTTGATGTGTGGCTTTGATAATGCATCTATTTTAAAAGAAATTTTAGACTGGACCTTGTAGGAAAAGTGATGTTGCATTGGTCTCAATGACATGAAAATAGAACTGTACTGTACTGAAAGTACACAAGCTTAGTGTGTGCAGTAAAAGTAAAACTTTAATTTAGTACTTCATGCAAAGTTTTTGTTAATAGGTTGACAGTGGCCACTAGTTACCTGTGGATCTGATGCACTGTACAAAGTGGATAAAAAAATTAAGTGGATAACCTCAGAATCCTTCAGCAAACCATCAGCTAGATAGTTAACAATTTGACACAATTGGTTATTCGACAGAACAATAACCCCAAACAGAGCGGGCTTTTGGAATGGCCTGAAGTCCAGACCTCAACCTTATCCTTATCGAAGGGCCAGAAAACCCAACACATTTAAGTGAATTCAGTTCCAAGTTCCAGTTCAGTCAAGAAGCGACTCAACTTTCTAACCACAAATTCCGAGAAGCTCGTTTATGGTTACCATGCCAAGTGTAAGCCTGTATTTGGAGCATATATTGTATCTTTAATAACCCAACATGAATTAAGGTCTGTGCACCAAATTGTTGGAATTTTCTTCTATTAAAGATGTATATTGTACATTAATTATGAACCAGCAAAAAAAACAAAAACAAGCTAAAACAAATAATGTCAAGCCGATCATTACTGTCTATCACTGTCTATCTACAGTTTATGTCAACTTCCAACTGCAACTGTAGCCAGCAGGTGAAACACTATTGTCAGTGGCACCCAGCAACTCCATGCCCATGTACTGGTGCATGAACCTGCTGCCAACTAACATTTATTTCTTGGTGTGAATATTAACTATGTGTCTGGTGTATGAAGCTATCTGCATGAAGCTGCATACACAAATGTCAAGTGTTCTTTGCCATGAGGTTTGTAAACAAGCTACACTGAATGTTGGACATAAGGAAGACATATGAATTTTGATATACAGTCCATCATATTGCCATGTTATCATGTTTTACATTTGTCCTGACATAAACAGCTGTTTTTGCAACAGAAAACATTCTGTTTTAACCTGTATTTATGAAGATTTTAGGCACCAATTCAATGTGCATGATGATTTACTCATCCTACAGCTGGGCTATGGGATAAGGAGAAACATGCTGTGGGTTTGCACCATGTTGAATCAATTAGAAGTTGATTATGTAAAGTAAATTTTAGTTTAAGTTGGTGTATTATGAACAATAAATGTAGAAATTGAAACTGCACCCCAATAACTATTTACAACTGAGCAGAAGAATTTTGAATCGTATGCCACCCCACTTTGCACTTAAAAATATACAATAGTAGTTTGCCTGTTTCAAGTATATGTGACCTCAAATAGGTGCTGTTACAGATACTGATAAAGTTCAGACAGTATGCCAAACTTGACAACAGGCAGACTTCTGTGGTAGTCACTAAATTATTTTGTTGTTTCGCATCACATTGATATAATGTCATGCAATTTGAACAACAGGTTGCAAACGATAAAGGTTTATCATTATCAAGCCCATGATAATTCCTTCATGGGGAATTCTTTGTAATATAGAATTCCCTTTTTGTGTAATTCAAAAGCAGAAAGAGCTTGTGTTCACCTGCATCATCAGACCTCCCTGCACTTCACCTTATGATCTGTAGATCACAGTATCAGATCACAGTATATACAATATACCCAACCCTGTCTCCTAAAAAATAAGTTTCAATACAACGAAACTGCAAATAAAATAACACCTTTGATATGAGATACTCAAACGTGCTATATATATATATATATATATATATATATATATATATATGTATATATATATGTATATATATATATATATATATATATATATATATATATATATATATATATATATATATATATATATATAAATGTTATATATTTTTTGTTTACTACATAGTAAATGTCTCATAATAAAGATATTGTGTATGAAGTGACTGAAATTTTTTTATAAAGCCAGCCCACAACCTTAACCTTGTGCTGTGCGTGCCAGAGTACAACCAATTTAGAGTAACTGTATTTGTGATACATTTACTTTAGTTTTGGATTTAATAGAAAGCGTAATCTAGTTGCAATTACGTTCCCCACAAAAACATTATCTTTAATTGCAGTTTAGTTATATATAACTTAACTAGGTTGACACTAAATTCTTTAAACCATTTCTCAAAAGATCTGGCAACTGGTAGGTGAGTGAGACTGGCTTATATGTAGAGCAAAAGAGCATGGCACCAGCTGGAAGTGGCTAGTGGAGACAAAAAACTGGTCAATAACAGAAGAGTGGAGTCGTTGACTGTGTGATTGTCAGAGAGGAAAAAGGGAGAGTCCAGCATAATGAATGCGGGGCAGGGGGAATAATAGACCAATCAGCAAAAAAATCACCAGGGATCATGACCTACTGTATAATTTTAGTAGCTTCAGCTTCATAAATTAAGTGTGCTGCATTGTGGTGTATGACACAGGTCAACTGTCAGCATAATAATGTAATTCAAAAGTCATGTAATAAAATAAACAATACAAATAAAATATATCAGGTACATGTATCTATTGTTTATTCAAGGTTTTGTCTTTAGAAAAAAAATAACGTTTTAATTTTTTACAACCAAAACACCTGTCAACCTCTGTACCATGTTTGGTCAAGGCCAGTGACACAGTTTACCTGAGAGGGTGGACGGGAAAGAGACAGAAACAGATGGCCAGTTTGGCCTTCAAAGAACTTGATGTAAAGCGGTGTAAAGCAATATGAAAGAACTGTAAATGAAGCAGTTTGACCAGACAGGCATTTCACAAGCAGTCCAAGTTTTAGTGTCAGATACATTTTAGTAAGGATATCATTTTTAGAGACTGGGGTAGAGATTTTAAAAATACACAGCTAAAACTATGATTGGTGCAATACTATAAATAATCTAAAGCCTTGTACCCACAGACTTCTAGTCTTGTGATTGCTTCATAAAATCCTCCCTGCAGAGAATACTGTGCTGCCCGAGGCTGTGAAAAAATGGCCAATGTTGTGTTTTCAGTAAGTGTAAATTTTCTTCACATTTAGCTGAAATGATGAATTAGTATTGCATAGGAAATAAAGCTAAAATGCCCTCCACATCTGCTTCTGGAGTTGAAAAGCGATTACACAGAAGTTGGGGGTCATTCCAAAATTATTTCAAAACTAAAACACACATAATCTGTGCAAAGAAAAGAATCACTTGTTGTTCATGTATTATTTAATAAGCTAAGAATTGTTTTGAATGGGTTTGAACTCCATATGCACACTGCCATGGTGGGATTTGGAATAAATAGTGTATTTAAAAAAAACCCCAATGTGTACTGTATTTGTGTTTAAATGTGCACTTACGTATGTTGATCTCATTCTGCAAGCAAAGAATATGTGTTTATCCCCTTAACAATGCACGTTTGTGTTGGAAAGCAGTAGCCATGAGGTCAGTGGTGTCCCAAAGAGAGGATGCAACTCAGGTCACATGGTGGATTGCATCTTTTCAGTATGTCTAAAACATGTACTCTGCATATAAAATACATTTCTCCACAAACCCCCCTTCTTTTCTTTACAGTCACAGCAAATGTGTTGCTTGAACGCATTTGCATTGTTCGTCATGTCGAATATTAGAAGAGATCTTTTTATCCCATTTTCTGGATGGATGAGGTGCATTTATCTGTTTATGCTCCAGCTTTAAACTCTCTTCTATTAAGTGCACTAAAGGAGTGCATGGTAAAAGTTCTGCGTTCTGAAAAAACACAAGACACATTGCAATGATTTCAGCAGCTACTGATATTCAATTACAGATATAATTCTCTACCTCTACACTGCATATATTATGCTTGGAAACTAGTAGCCTATCCTCACACATATTGGCCACCACATTTACTTTCACACCCCTGGGCAATTTAGTAAATTTGCCTATGTTTGTGAAAAAGAAAGCAGAGCTCAGAGGAAACACATGGACACAGGTAGAGCTTTTAAAACTCTGGTTTATAGCCATAATCGTATGCTTGTAGGCAGTGCTGTGCAAAGAAAAAAAGTATCTGTCAAAATGTTGACTTTACAACCATCCAACTAGGCTGATATTGCGCTTAATTTAAGAAAGAACCATATTAATCCCGAAGTGAAAATGCTTTGTCTTGCTGCAGCTGCTTCTACTTTCTACTCACAAACAAACTAAAAGGGAAGGAAAATAACAAAAAACCTCAATAATAATATAAAAATAATTAATAAAAGTTGTATAATAAAATGAGGTAAAATGCTGCACGTTTCCTAACAAATTAAAAATTACTCAAATTATAAAACTTGATCAAATTTATATTTTTATATTAATTTATTCATCAATGTATTTTAGAAATGTCCCACTCTTTCAATGGGTTTTTAGGAAAAAATAAATTGAGAGAAAAAAGTACAAATGAGCCATTAATGTTTGTCCTAGAAATCACAACCCAAAAAACTGATGTGAACTGTAGAACGTAGAATATAATAATGAATACTTGATCATTACTATTACAACTACTTGTTATAAATCATCTACACTGGCTATACTCATGCCAATGTTCTGTAAATAAGGCAGATTGTCTTCCATATCTTCTCTGCTTCAGTTTTTTTTTCTGCTCCCTGTACTGTACCACATCAGATTAACAGACAGGATGTCCAAGCGCCTTTTTCTCTAGCTGTATTTAGTGTCTGTATTTTGTATTTGTTTCTGTTGATTACTAATCCTAGCCTTCAGCCAAAGAAACTCGTTCTGTTTTTCTTAGTCTCACTTACTCATCATTTCTCCTGAATGGTGACTGCCAGCTCCCTCCAATTCTCTTCTCTCACATAAATGGGCTCTGGACCCTCTGTCTTTAAAGAATGAAGACTGAATATTTAAAGAAGACTAGGTCAGGCTGTGGTAAAGAGGATACATTTTCCAGCAATGTGGAATTCAATCTTTAGTCAGCTCCTCACAGTACGATGTAACCTCTCTCTCTACAGTACCAGAGAGACTATTAACCAATTTAGAAAAGTAAGGATTGTTCAGGGTACACGTGACAGATCACAACAGGTAACATTAAAAAATCTGTTGGCCAGTTAGCAGCTCACTGTTGATGAATAACAATAGCTTAATATGACAACAAGTGTGTAGTTTGTACCTGCATGTGTGTTCAATCTAACACTCAACCTGTTTGAAAACTTGTGTAGGTGTGTACTAATTTCATGATTAAGATGCTTTATGAAGTGTATATTGTATTGTGGTCAGTGCTAAATGTTTACCAAAAGAACCTCTGAACACATGACTGAACACAGTTAGATATACAGACATATATTTCTAAATTAAAATAATAATTCAATTTAATTTAATTTATATACCACAAAATCACAACCGCTGTCATCCCAAGATACTTAACAGTGTAAGGTTTAAGACCTTACAAAATTTTCTTGCATCCTGAATTCAAAAGAGATTCTATTCTGTTGTTGTTTTATGATTCAGTCTGTGAAGACAAAAAGAAGCACACAGTGCAGAAGAAGCCTAGGGGTCTGTATCATGAAGGTAGATTAGCTGCCCCCTTATCCAGCCATCTTTGAGATCACTCAAGTTTTTTTGCATCACAAAGCTGGATTACTTTTAATCTGCATAGAGCATGATGGTATCACATATTGAGAATAGATTCTTCATCATCGGGCAAAGGAGAAAAACATTCTCAGCAGGACCATTATAACAATTATTTCTAATTTCTGTATACCTATACCTTCCATTTTTTTATGTGATTGTACTGTTCACAGTTTAGGAAACTATTTTTTGCTTGCTGTATAACCATATTTCTCTACACGTATCACTGTTTAATCTCATACTATTCATTCATAAATATACCAGAGACAGAAAACCTTCTGTCAAGGTCACCTCTGATTATTAACTCCACTTCTTTCATATGAACATGCTTGTAGCAAGAGAGGAAAACCCAGGCTTCGCAAACCCACATGGTTTGCGATACCAGTTATCCAAGATGGTAAATATTAGGTTCAGGCATGCCAGATTAACTCCAAGTTAACCTGATATAGTTGAACTCACTTTGTGATACAGGCCCCTAGTCTTGGTGGTGACTATGAATCACAACATCTCTGGATCAAAGAGGGATAATTAAAGAATTAAAACATTTGTAAGTGGAAAAAGGTGACTTCCTGATGACAGAGGAAGAAACCAAAATAACGCACATTATTTATTCTTACATACGTGATCTAGAGCTGTTGTTGAGAGTGTAAACAGGGGTTCCTTATGCCTCTCCAGTTTGAGAATGAAGAATAATAAAAGCAGTTATAAATTTTCCACTCTACAGTATTATCTGCTGTAGGCCAGTATGCCTTGATTTTCACAATGCATTTGGGAAATAGGTTTTTGTATTAGCCCACACTAAGAGAAATCAGCCAAAGCAAATTAAGAAACACTGCTGCTTCTTTACTGAGCAAGTTGGAACTTAGTATTAATGCCTGTGAGGACTGGGATTCCAGGCTGTAGTATTATTCTTTTTCTCTTCCCCGTATGTTCCTCTATTACCCCTTCTTTCTGCCCGCCCTCCCCTGCTGGTGTTAACAATACATGCTATTCCCCTGTAGCCCAATTTAAAGCAGGCCAGTCGATGAGTGGTGTCAAAGGAAGACTGGGGCTGCAGGCTTTTTATGGGGAGATATCGACTAAAATAAAGAAATCATGGTCAGCACTGTTGAGCTCCCCAAACAATAAAAGCATGTGATGTGCTATTATGTGAAAATCAATAGCTAGCGGGTGCAGGGCTTCTTCCTTCTGTCTGCAACTCTGAGTTCTTTGGATGATGGCAGTTGCATGCTGACTCAGTGACAATAATTAGACCAGGGGAAAAAGAGCTCACATTGACAGCAGCATGGGATCATCTTATAATTATTGTAAGGGAAGGTAAGACCTTTGGTGGAATGCTAATTTGTGTTTGTACTGCTGTATGCGTGAGAAGATATTTTATTTTGTAGCCTAATCCTTAAACCTATCCTTCACTAACACACGACTAAGTAGTTAACTAGAGATGTGATGTTAAAAATCCGGCTACCCACATCTCTCCTAACTCTTAAGTTTAAGTCAGTGCTTCATACTAAGCTGTATGTGTATCTGTATGTTCATTTATTTGTATAATCAACTTGTGTAAATCTATATATAGTACATCTGCTATATTTGTAGTTTCATTCACAAATATACTATACTACCAAGGACTTTATTAAACACTTGATAACCAATACAGCAGGAATAAAGATCTGAAGTAAGCACACACACTCAGGGACATCAAAATGTTAAAATCACAGTCAAAAAATGAGAACATAGCAAGTCACATCATTCAGAATTATGAAGCCCCATCAGGAAGATAATTATAAAGAGAGTCTATAAAGAGAATCAGGGGTAACTATTGTGTTTTTACACTTTCCCCTTGTTGAGGTCAAATCACATTTAGATTGAAGATTGACAAAATAAAAGCTTTTAAGAACATCTTTACTCGTTTCAGTTACTGAAAGTGAAGAATGGTTAGTGTGAGCAGGATTTTTTAACTCTAAAAATTCCAGTTTCCTGGCTTTATTAAATGTGTATAGAAATATGTATAGAAGACGACACTGGACACTATACATAGAAATATGTATAGAAGACGACACTGGACACCACAGCCTTATAGACCAACCGCTGGAAAAGCGACAATAACTATGGCAACAACAACAACAATGGCAGCCTACAGCGTCTTTTTACAAATGCAAAAGTGTTGACTTTTATTATGATTTGGACCTGTATAAATAAAGTGAATTGAATTCAAACTGTCACTCCAGGCCTACATTGGCATCTAAACAGCACTGCTCTAATATGATTGTGCTTGTAGTGATTGCTATGGATAGCAATTAAATTGCATAATAAATTGAATTATCTAACAGGTTTTGGCAAACAAAAACTGTGCCTATGTATTTTTATTTAATATGTTCAGGATCAACATATTTGTTGATAGTGTTGATTATAGTGCGTGTAAGTCTGAAAATGTGAGATCTTTTAAAAAATGACCGGTTTTAAGGTGGAGTGAGGTTGCATGAGACCCGGCTGTAGGTCATAGGAAGTCAGAATCAGTCCATCTTTGATCTTCAGTCCTGAAATTAATCCAGCAGACACAAGTGGTCGGAAATTCACACACATGTGAGTGCACACACACCTTTACTGGTTTAACTGCTAAGTGGGAACTGCTCCAGCAAACACAAGCAAGACAAAACACTCTGTTTGTAACACTTATGTCACTTATGTCCAGGTTTACGTCACAGACAGTCAGAACCAGAACCAGTCCATCTTTGAGCTTCAGTCCTGAAATCAATCCAGCAGCGATGAACGGTTGGAACCCTGCACACGTGCGCACACTCACACACACATTCTGCTTTGCTCAATTGTGGGTGGACCGCTCTGGCAAAAACAAATACAATCACAGTTTGTTTAGATCCAGAGAGCAGGGATTGGGCCCTGGAGACTTGACAACGTCATTTCAAGCGTAAACTTTGAGTAAGCCACTAAGGGACTGGTTTCTACAAACAAAAGCAGGACGTGCACGTCTAACATACGTAGTGTTTGTCTAAATGCACCATAGAGTTATATACATGTACCAAAATAACCAAAAAGTGGATTTTGCATAATATGGGCATTTTACAAGCACAGATGGCTTTATAAAAACACAAAGGGGGGGTCAATTATAGGAATTGTGATACTTGGCATTTTCTAATCTTGACTGATGTCAGAGACTTAATGTTCTGTGCTTTTGGTTCCAGTCATTCCTTTCTCATCAGTGTCAATAGAGAAAAAACTAAATAGTACTGAACAAAACTTAGCCATAAGATGAAGGTCGGGAAAGGTAACCATACACTAACCTGGGACCTCCTGTTGGAGTTGCCATTTTCACTGTGACCTTTTTTATCTGTTACAATGACAAACCTTCAGTCATGGCTGGCCATTTTAGTCTAATTTGCAGAGCATCCTGGCGTGGAAATTGGACATGGGGGCAGAGGTAGGGCCAGGTCGTTCTGCCCTTTTTCGTGCTTCGGTATCATACACACAATTTCATGGTTAGTGATCAGTTGCACTGAACAGACAGCTGACCTCCACTTCCCTCATCTCTCAGTATCACACTGGAGGTTGCATAGGTCCAGGTGTTTGTCTGTGTGTGTGCATCTTTTAGTTCAATATCATGGTCAGCACATTTTGGCATTGTTTTAAGGTTCGGGTTAGTTTGCAATGTTAGAGATCAGGAGCAAAGACATGACTAATATCAATAAGTATCTTCACAACTGAAACAATTGTGTGTGTGTGTGTGTGTGTGTGTGTGTGTGTATTCTAGTGTCTCCTTAGTATCACTTTCCACTATCATTTTCACTGTTACTCTAAGAAAATCAAATATTAATCCAGATCTATCTCAGACATTCTGAAATGTTATGGGAGCCACTCACCATTTTATTATTGATTTCATGAAAATGGATCTCGCAGACTTTCTCCACCACATCCTCAATTTCAAATGTTACAAAGCCAAAACCTGCAGAGGAGACAGAGGGGCAGAGAAAAATATGGTAAGAGAAAAGAAAGAGGGGGCAAGAAATATGGAAGAGGGGATACTTGACCATAATTCCACAAAAGCATGATCTGCTTACATGTACAAACATTCATTTCTATCAATTACAAGGTGGAAATTGACCTTTTTTCCTTACACAGAGGTGTACTTTCCCAGGTTCACTAAGCTTTATAGTGTTGGTGCAACAAAAGCCCTGCAGAGATTAAAATGATAGGCATCTCAAATCTGGGTGGAAATGTTTTGGTTTAAAGTGAGTGAAGAAAATGCCGAACAAAATGACCACAGGCACCAGTAAAGAACTGATGCTTATAATAACCTTGCTTATTTTTCGGACAGAAGGTAATCAGCTTAGGCCTGAACTAATGACAAAGCATTTTTAGCATTATTACCCAGTTGTAGGAGAGGTGTCCCGATCATAACTGGGTGAAGTAATACAGGTCATTCAGCTGATTCACTAGAATTAACTGATCATTGGCATTTCATGCAGAAATATGGGGCAAACGTTTGTGCTGCATGTGTTCTTTACCTCTGTGAACCATGTTAGCTTCAGGGGGTTGTGTAATAATTCCAATCACTTACATAGTTAATTATAATGGGGATCAATCGATTCATGCTCACATACAAAGAGGTACTGAGGATGGGCTCAGCCTCCTAGATTTTAGTAGTTTAGATTTTATAGCACAGGAAACAACTCTTTGTCCCTCACTCTGATTGGCTGGTCAGGTGGTACAAAACTAAGCAGCAGCTCTACTTTCATTTACTTTGAAGCAGGCTGGAAAACTCTTTAGCTCTTTGTAACTTCTGCTGTGTTTTCAAGTTCCAAAACCAAGAGCTAATGCAAATGATAGTTTAGGCTTTTCATACCAAAAGAACATGAAAGCAAAAACACTTTCTCAGCTGCAAGTAAAAGTATGTAAGTACAGCATAATCAGGAAATGTACTTAATGTATTAAAAGAACAGTAGTAAATAAAGAAAACATTTTCCATCATTGTTATATTATTATATATATATATATATATATATATATATATATATATATATATATATATATATATATATATATATATATATATATATATATATATATATCACTCACTTATCATTAATCATGCATTAATGTGTAATGCATGTGTTACACATAAATTCATGGATTATGTGTAAGTACTATTTTGCTGTTGCAGTGGAGGCGGAGGTGTTTTAAATAACTTGAACTTTCAACAGCTTCTTCAACACAAATTGTACTTAGAGAATGAGAAATTAGAATCCACATTAGTAAAAATCCGCAACATGATCTGTTGTTGACAAACAAACAAAAAGTTGCTAATCTAGTTTAATTTCTGTGTCTATGCTGAAATTTACAGAAACAAACCAGAAAGCCAGAGTTCCTCCTGAGCTGCAGCACACAGCAAGATAGTTATGACAGTTGACAAATGACAAATGTGCAAACACATAAAACCTCAAGCAGAAAAATGAACGCGTGTACTGACTCTAACAGTCTGTCTATCATTTTTGCTGCACCCCCCCAAACAAGACAAGAAGTTTGATTTTGCCCTGGGGCCTCTACCATTTCTACCAGCTTCCATAAAAAAGCCCAGCCAACTTTTGGCACATTTTAGTGCTAAGTCACAGGAAATAGGGAGTAAAGTAAATGTTGATCTCTTCCACCCAGGTAGGGCACTAAGGTGTTTGAGAAAGAGATACGCCTGCAGGTCGAGAGGCTGTAACAGTTTCACAGAGAGTCAGAGGAGGCTTTGCAGTGTTTTGATTAAACCAATAAATTAAAATGTGTGGCACGTATTTTTGATTTGTACAACTTTGTAATGGCAAAAGCATCCCTGAACCTGAATCTCTATGGCAATTCAAACATCACTGTTGCTCATCTAGGGTACTTTGTCACATAGAAATAAGTGGGATTAGGATTCTGTTAGCAACCCTGTTTCCTAAGTATTACATTCCTATACAAATAAACTACAAATACATTTTGTAACGTACAGCCATTGCCCTTGTTAATCAGTATTGCATTGGATGATAACAATGGGTAAGGGGCTAATGGTAAGAAATGGTCCTGAAGTAGTTATTATTATAGAGCAATGCTACAATTTTCAATACCATTATTTAAATTGTTGCAACTCTCAACTAAAACTTGACAATGTGCAACATTCCTCCTGTTAGAGACAAGAAATGTGATGTGAGGAGCAGAACGGCAGTTGTGTGCACAGTGTGGCTCCAAGAGTGGGGTGTGGAGGGTTATGTGGCAGTCAGACACTGACAGCCCAGACACACACACATCGACAGGATGAGAGATGTCAGCTATGGTAGAAATCTACTCTTGGGACACTGTAAATCAAACAGTACTACTAACTCATACACATTATGGGTACATCAATCAAAACCAGTTTTATTATATATAACCCAATAAACTATTAAGTGTATTTAACTAGTAATCCTCTTTTAATTTAACATAGATCAATGTTTCTGAGTGTAGATGGTTTATTGAGTCACAATTTCTGAGTCATCAGGGTGACAATGCACCTTATGTCACAACATTTAGGCTCTTTAAGAAAACTCAAAATGGCCGAGCAGGCTAAAAAGGCAAGAAACAAAGCAAAACTAGCAGAGAAAAGTCAGGAAAGCACAAATTTTCTAACAGCATTAATAGGAAAAAAAGAAACAGTTGCTATGGTTGCCACTACATACGTAATAGCCGCCAAAATCAGGCTTGTTACATCACAATTTAAAAGGGACCAGAGGTTTTGGACATGTGCCTATCCCAGCTGTCACTGAGCAATAAGTGGGGTACACCCCTGACAGGTCGCACGCCTATAACAGGGCTGACATATAGAGACAGACAACCATACACACGCACACTTTGGCAATTCAGACCCACCAATTAACTTCACATGTATGTCTTTGAATGATGGGAGGAAGCGCTAGAGAGTTCTAAAGAAAGCTCACAGACATGGGGAGAACATGTAAACTCTCCACAGAAAGAAACCCAACCTGCGTCATTCTTGCTGTAAGGCAACAGTGCTATCTACCCTCTTTCCTTCAAGCCATCATCAATACTGCCTTCAAAAGATTTGAACGTATGGTCACTGGTAAAAGATACCTCTGACCTTTTTGTGTCTGTCTTTTATGGAGTAAGAGGAGGACAGAATTGTCTGAATTTTAAAAAAAAGGTAAATATTCAGTAATTAATAATAATAATAATAATAATAATAATAATAGAATCAGTGTTTCAGCAAACTATCAAAGTGTAATTATCATATTATTTTAAATTATTAAGTAGTGTGAACATATCTTAAATCATACAGTTGTCCTCTGTGCTAAGAAGGGACAGCGGGGACTAGCACATCTCAGTGCAAATGACACAGGAGAAATTCAGGTATCCATGCTGTTTGCTGTAATTATGTCATCATGGTTTTGTTTCAGGTCACTGACCAACTGTTCTTTTGTCTAAATTGACCAATCAGTAGCACTTCAGCACCATGGCAGGATGTAACATGTGGGGAAGATTTTATGGAATTACTGAATGAGGTTCTGCAGTAGGACTCTGTTTACGTGAAAATTTGAAATGAAGAAAAAAGTCTGTGTTCAAAGCATAAAGGGGCAAAACACCCTAAGTTTCCTAGACACATGAATTTAAAAAGGTGATCAAGAGAAATTAGTCACTTAGGGACATTTTAAAATCAACTTGAAATATAAGAGACCGATATGGGAGAGGCCAGAAACTTTTTATCCAGGACATCCTGTAAGTTCTACTGCACACTGTACATTTACAGTTATGTCACCAAACCAAGTACTGCACATGCATACAGCAAGTGTGCTTGTCTGAAAAACGATGTTATGTTTTAGAATAGCATCAGTTATGCAGATTAGTTAATCATCACAGATCATATATGTATGTGGCAGTAAACAGTGCTCAATATAGGCTGTTGTTTCCTACTTGTTACAGGGAATAATGAGATGGTGCTAAGGATTTTTTTTTATGCCTGCCAGCTGAAATGTTAATCATGTCAGTTAGAAATTAACATGTTGCAAGGTGTGCACTGTCTCTCCTGTCATCAGAGAGCAACACTAGAAAGCCTTGTGAAGCAAACTACTGAAATGAGAAGACTCACAAAAATGGCTAAGATCAAACTTTTTAATTTGCTTTCAACACACAAAAGATTAAACTAAAAAAGGAATGGGCAACAATGTTTTTTTTTTTTTTTGTTAAGAATGGATGTACTGTCAAACTAGACAGGAAAAGCAACAGAATGTATACAGTATAAAAGCTTTAGAGCGTGCCCCAATTCCATGACCCAAGAAATGTAACATAAATATATTACACAGATGTGGGGTGTATTAGTTTGCTAAACAATATGGTCGGTGAGTCTGAGCAATTAATCTTAGTTATTCCATGGCCACATGTTAACAATTAAATTGCCAAAGTAAAAATTCTGAAATATTACACTATTGGTCTTGGTATTTGTCTAGTACAATACTGTTCAAAAGTTTGGAATCACTTATAAATTATTATTTTAGCAAAGTAATTTATCCCAATACACACATCCACCAGGTTGGCCACAACTAAAGAACCTCAGAGGTGTGACTATCAGTGCATTTACATGCACTAGAGTAACTGGGTTACAGTCGTCTTTCTTGAGAAAGCTGATTCATGTAAGGTAGATTTCTCCTGGAAAACTCATATTACTCTGCCATGTAGAAGCATAACAGAGTTTCTAATGGGCTTTCTGCAAGAGCACATGTGCAGGACAAAGGCTGCAGACACTCACCACTCCACCTCAATCGCTGAAAGGAACAGCTAGATTAAAGGAGAGATCACTATCATTAGTGATGCAATCTAGATTTTAAATCAACTCCTCCCGATATTTAAATAAAACTGAAACCAACACAAAGTTCACAGTAGATGTCCAACTAAGTCACTTTTCACTGTGAGCTTATAACAAAAGTTCATGCAGTCAAAGAAACCAAATCAAACCACACAGCACTTTTAGGAACCCTGACCTAGAAGACTGAGAATCTCCACAGACGTTACGTCAAGGAAAGTATAAAATAAATACACTAAAAGGTGAAAAAAAGTGAGCCATGAAATACATCTATCTTGCCAGCATGGTGTTGATTGAAGTATGGAACCGAGCAGCCAATCACAGGCCACCCTGCAGGCAACCAATCATGCAAGTGGATCAGCACAGAGCACAAACAAATAAAATGTCACTCACTGTGACCAGTAGCAGTGGCAGATAATTAGGGCTGGGGGAACTAAGCTAAGGGAGATTAATTACTGTAGTAATAGCAAATAGCTGAAAAACAAATAACTAAATATAATATTGATAAATACATTTGTGGTATGTGGTATGGTATGCATGTGCATGATGTGGTGAGTATTCATGTCATACTGTTTGACTATATAACCCAGTACTAAGCAGTCATCAAATGTGTCACAGAACATAACGTGAATGTGTTCAATTATTGTTCTTCAGTTTCCAAAATCCCAACCCTTCATTTGTGCCAAACAAATGCATTATTTATACAGAATATGCACGACCCTTTCTGTAGTAATCCAAATGTGGAGTGCGCTGAAGGTGCCTTGGTCATTTATTCACTTAAATCCATGGGGCTGATAACTACTTGCAGAGAGAGTGCATCATGCAGTCTTACTCCAACTCTGACTTTATTCAGTAACTTCTTCCTACTCCACTATGTTGTAATGGTCCGAGTCTCAGTTTCTCACCGTTTCTTATCTTCCACATGTTAGAAAACCAAATCTGTGACCAGACTCATTTAATGTTCTTTACAATAAGCATCGACTGTGTTTGAGTCCAAATCATGTCTTAAATATATAAAACTAGCAAATGTTCATCACAGTTTTTTCACAAGTACTGGACCTACAGAAATGTACCATATATCCAATAAGTGTGTTATGTGTCGTGTTCAAGGTCATGTTAAACATCACACTGCTAAAACTTGGTGCCAGTCCCTCTAACATCTAGAGGTACCGGCACCTTCAGGGCAGCTTTTATTCATTTCAGTTCACGGTGTAAATAAGCAAAGGCATCTTAAAGAATGGTCCACCTTCTCTCCAGTATGAAGGGGTTTAAATATAAAAAGGCATAATTATTAAAGAACACTGGTCTTCCGTGTAGACGTGGGCTCTTATTTACTGAAAATAATTGCTTTATAAATCAGCGTGGGAACACAGGTCAGAAAATCACAATTTAAATTCCTGAGACTGTAGTAATAACTCTAAGTGTCAGAATGAGATAACAGCATACATTGAAGCTTGATTCAATCAGATAATCTGAACAGGCTGCCATCTTTGTGCTACACAGCGCTCTATATACCACTACAAGCTCCAGCGTTCTTATGTCAGATAGAGAAAAAACATTTTTTTTTCTCCTTTTCTAACTTATTTTGATGTCAGTTGTTACTTTCAACCTGTTCCTCAATGACAACATGCAATTTCCAATTGGAGGTGTGTAATAACTGCTAGTAGCAATTATCGAGACGTTGGGACGGAATATCACACTTATTAAGATTTGTTAGGCACACACACATTATAGTACATGCGCACAAACACACACACACAGACACAGAGCTGTTTGCAGATTCTCACAAAACAAAGTGAGCAGAATCAAAGCGAGGGTTTTAATGCCAGACCCCATCGGAATCACCAAGCAAATGAAAATAATGCTGAATCGATGGGGTCTTGGCTGACCTTTACATTAGAGCAAACCCTGGAACACACACAGTTATGCTCTCCCAGTGCCCCGTTGTCCTTCAAATGGAAATATGTGTGTAAATAATTTCATGTCAAGATTGTAGATCACAGAGAGTTTCACAGAGAGAATGTCCTGAGCTGATTCGTAGAATCAGAATGAATCCACACATTTCTCAAACCTACAGCACGTACATGGATGAAAAAGCAGCAATACTTTATCTAACAGCACAAAATGTGGGACAAGAGCAACACAGATTATCTCTGCTGAAAAAAACAGCCAGGTACAACTCTGAGCATATCATGCACCATAAAGACATGTTCCTTTATTTGGGGATCTTTGGCAAAGACCACACTGAGTACATATATCGAACTTATGTTTAAGCTTGCAAGTTTTCCATGTGTTTTTTTAGATTAGGTCAGGTTAGGTTTTAGTTTGGGTGAACATGTATATGGATGATATCAAAATTTCCTCTGCCATCCCTACATTAAAATATCTGTTGTGGCTAGAAAATTGAACTGAAAAATCCCCTTTTCAGTTCATATCATACTGATATTGAAGTAGTTGTAATATTGGTCAACTCCTCCTCTTGAAGTCCTCAAGGTGACATAATGTCCTTTCTTAACTAGAAGCAGAGACATTTTAAAATGAGGAAGGCGGAGGGATGTTTGATACCTTTCATATACATGCAGCATAGAAGCAAGCTGAAAAATGATTTGATGCATTTTTTGGGTATAGGTTTAGCTTGTTTGTGGATGCATCGATCAACAGCACCCGTGCAGTGATCTCCAACATGTGCAGAACAGGATAGAAGTTAAAAGATTATGGTACAGATACAGATTTTAGGATTTCTCCAGATCTTCTGATATTATCAAGAGTAGATAAGGAAATTCTTGCATTTTAATTTTCACTGAGAGACTTCATTCTTATATTGCTAAACTATCTTCCCACACATTCACATCAACAGCTTCTGATAAACTCTTTATATACCCAATCATGAGATTGACATGTTGCCAATTACCCCAAATTATTAGTGACATATTCCAACAGGTCTCTTTTTTACACAAATTTTCGACTGTTTGTTCTTCTTTTGAAATGTGTTACTGGCTAAATGAGCAAATCTATTGTTTTTTAAAACTGATTTCAATTAGGTTATCTGTCATTGAACTATTTTCAATCACATTTAAGTTTTACATACACTGATACACTGAACTGCCATTAAATCAGTCACAGACAGAAAGGCAGAACAGACTGGGATGTCACAGGCCACACACACAGTAGCAGTAAGATGTGTATTAGCTAACAGAGCCATCACGTCATTTGCGGATTTCCTCCCCTTTACCTCACTCAGCAGATAAATAAAAAGCTGCATGAAGCTCAGAGTCAAAGACAGCAGCGGGAAGCGAGATATTCTAACTATATTAACTCTTGGCGTATTGATTAATCTGGCAATAAAAACAGAAGTACATAGAATAACACTTGCATTTCTACTGTGAAAAAAAAAAAAAAACCTTAACAAAACAAAGCCTACAAAGAGTTCAATATGTAAGCACGACTGTAACAGCTGCTGTTCTACACTATGTGTAAATGTGTAAATATTCTGCAGATCTGTTATTGCCAACTGTGCAGCTAATAAATGCCAGGGACAAATGAGAAGATTCAGTCACTCAAAGTTTATGAGAGACACTGGCTGTACATTTGTTTGTTTCTCTCCATTAGAATACCCCTGCTTTTCGTGTTTTTTCACCCCCCTTCTCCCTCTGTGTTTTCACTGTTCAATCTCCATCTCTCCCTGCAACCCTGTTCAATTTACTCCCAAGTGTGAGAAGTCATTTACATACAGACACACACCATGACAGCATTGTCACAAATGGCATCCAATTTCTACATTCCATCAATGTGGGAGAGTCAGTGGGAGCTCTCGGGCTTTGTGTGTGTGTGCGTGTGTTGGTGTTGAGAGAGAAGGAAAAGAAAGAGTCTCTTTGTCTACTACTTAAATGCCTCTGTTCATATATTTGTGGTTTTCTCTTTAAGTGTTATTAAATGTGTGTCTAACTCTGTCTAACAATTTGCAGTTAACTCCTGATCCTGAAACATCATCAGAGCTCTTGATTTCCTTTCGTATTAGATACAATGAAATTATTTAAATAAATATGAATGAATGAGTTAGTTTGCTATGGTTCGATCATGGGAGTGGACTTTTAATCTTCAGATCCTCCTGGCTGCACATATCAAAGTGTTCTTATTCAACTGAACCCCAAGTTGCCCTGTTGTCTTTGGCGTGTCAAAATTGAATGTTTTCTAGTGACAGTGGGTTAAACCACTATTTAAACTATATACATCAAGTGTTTTTTATATTGCCTAACATTCCATGTTTTGTGCCCTTTGCTAGGCTCGTGACACAAGCTGACGGCAGCTCATGGTCATACAGCTGCTGCATGGTGAAGGACAGCACAGAGTTAGACATTTTCAAATGCAGTTAGTTCACCTAGCTGCTTCTTACCGCCTCTCTCTTTTTAACTTTGTCATGAGCTTTAGCCTCTTCATGCCCTGCCCATATTTGGTTTGATTTGGTTTGACTTGCTCCTGTCTACTCTCCACTAATCACCTTTCATCTTAAACACCTCTACTTCCTGCTTTCCTTTGTAAGCAGGTCTGCAGTTCTACAGCCTCCCCCAGATTGTGTCACTCAGAATCCTCCATTCTCCCACATTGCCTGCAGTACTACAGTTCCCAGAATACTCAGCCTTGTGCCCATCTTCAAGTTTTTGGTCCATCTCTGGTAAGTCCAGCTTTCCTTATTTCATGTCATTATCTCTACATTTTGTTCCCTGATCACCTACCATTTGGTTCATTTGAGATGAACTCCACCTCACCTGGAAAACAGACAAGAGCAAGCGATGGCAGCACGGAGCAGAGATAAGATGCTGCAATGAAGACAGCGTCTACCTTTTCTAGCATAATTCAAGCTTGCTGTCGCAATACTTACACCTTTGCATTCATTTTTTGCCATTCATTTTTTGCCAAGATCTTGTATTGATGATGGGATAGTCAGACTGCTGCACAAAGTCTTCTCCATCACATCCCAAAGATGCTCAGTGGGGTTAGGGTCTGGACTCTGTAGAGGCTGATCTATGTGTGAAAATGATGTCTCTTTTACAATTTAAGCCTGATGAATCCTGGCATTGTCATCCTGGAATATGCCCGTGTCTTCAGGGAAGAAAAAATCCATTGATGAAATAACCTGGTCATTCAGTATATTCAGGTAGTCAGCTGACCTCATTCTTTGGACACATAACGTTGCTGAACCTAGACCTGACCAACTGCAGCAACCCTAGTACACAGACTTGTACAGTAGGCACTAGGTATGATGGGTACATTCGCCTCTCTTCATACCCTGATACTCCCCTAACTTTGGAACAGGACTCATCAGACCACATGACCTTCCTCCATTGGACAGTTTTTAACCCAATTGTAGTAGTTTCAACAGTCTCCTTAGATGTTTTCTTTGCTTTGTTAAACTCAAACAGATTAACATCTGTTTCACGTGTCTTCCATGTCTATCATGACATGGTTGTTTAAGCAAAGAGAAGCTACTTGTTGCATCAGTTAGGATTAAATAACGTGTTGGCAGCTGAAACTTAATCACCAAATGCAGTCATTATCTATTGGAAGGCTCTTACTTATTTGCTTTGTTATATTCAAGTGGTAATTTTTTTTGGACGGGCAGTGTATACATACACACACACACACACACACACACACACACACACACACACACACACACACACACTAACCTAATGCTAGGTATGAAGGGATTGATTTCAAAGACAGAACAGACAGACAGACAGAAAGAAAATCAAAGTAAAAAAATGACACAGCAGGTTCTGCTCAAAATGGTACTCAGTTTTTTGTATGGCCCCCACTTGCTTGTATGCATACCTGACAATGTCTGGGCATGCCCCTAATGAGATGATGGATGGTGTCTTGGGGTACCTCCTCTCAAATCTAGACCAAGGCATCATTGTTTCCAATACCTAATCAGGTGGGCCAAGGACAGCTCCAAGAAGAAGCTGAAGCAGCGGCTAGAGGAGAACAATGCACAAGATGTGTGGGGAAGCCTGAAGACGTTCTCTGGCCATGGACAGAGTGCAGTCAGAGGGACAGCTGGAGAGGATGTCAGTGCATGTCCATTGATGTTAATCTGTTTTTTTGACATATTTAATTCCAGCACCATTCCCTCCACCTGGTGTGAGCACAACCACCTGTCCTTGAACACCAGCAAAACGAAGGAGATGGTGATAGACTTCCAGAGAAAGACACTACCTCACACACTGGTGAGCATTCAAGGCACGGACAGAGAGATGGTGGACAGTTTTAAGTACCTGGGTGTTCACCTAAAATATAAACTGGACAGATCCCATAACACTGATGACCTATACAAGTGTGGAGGCCTCTGTTAAGAACATTTTATGACTCTGTGGTAGCCTCAGTTGTCCTTTACAAGGTACCCTGCTGGGATGTAGGCAGCACGGACCAAGACAGGAATAGACTAAACAAGCGGGTCAGGAGGGCCAGCTCTATCCTGGGCTGCCAGTTGGACTCTGTAGAGGAGGTGTGTGAGAGGAGGATACTAGCCAAGCTGACATCTATTTTGGACAGTACCTCTCACCTGCTGCATCAGACAGTAGAGGCTCTGTGCTGCTCCTTCAGCAGCAGCCTGAAAAAAGTCACCTCCTTGATTAAACTATGCAAATGGGTAATAGAGTATATGACTTTTTTTGGATGGGAAGTGTATGTAACACATACAGAAATTAATACAAAACTTAATAGTCCCTCGTCACCTTGGGGGATCTTATGGGAGAATTGGGCCGATACAACAAAGCGGTGTGCCAATAAATAAATCGGCATGTATCAATGAGAGTTATTTCCTTATTTACACATCCTGTTAGTCAAAAACAAGAAAGAGAAGGTGTGAGGAGGAGGAAAAAGGGGGAGAAAAGACAGTTAAGCTCTTTAGAAGCAGGATCCCTTGTAAAGTAAATGAGAGTGGACAGAGGAATCGATTGAGGCAGCAAGCCATCACACTACATTGTAATGAGCAGAGAGAAATACTTTTAGCAGACTGATGGGCTGGGAGAGAAAACGCACAAGGTGAACAAGGAGGTGGAGGAAAAGGAGGACAGCAAAAAGCCTTTTCTCATGGAGTGGCTCTGACTTGTTAGAAGGAAAAGAAGCAGGATTTACCTGAGTTGATGTCTGATCCATGTCTACATTATTAGAAAGAAATCAATGCAGATGGCAGCTACTCAGACATACTGTGTGTCAACAAACTACAGGTTTCAGTACAGTAGTGTCTTATGCCTACACCATTTAAAGTCAATGTTATAATTTCCTAATCAAATAAAGACAATAAACAAAACATATTTGGTAAAATGTTTTGATCAGATTGATATCTGTGTTCGCACAATTTAATGAACAATTTTATACATGTTACAAGACATTAATCATTCTACTGTCTTTCGAAACTGTTGGTTGTGGGATGTAAAGGTCAACAAACATTAGACTTCAGAACCAGATCAATGGTGTTTGTTTTTCTTTTTAAATAATCAGTGTTGTTTCTTTTAATTCTAATTTTCATTTAATTTTTAATTAAAATATTATATTATTAATGTAACACAAGTAATGTAACAAATGTAAAGCTAAGGAAGCACAAGCTTTAAAGGTAAACATAAACATTGCCTGTCCAAAAAAAAACAAACAAACAAACAAAAAAACTCACCACTTGCAAATAGGTACAAGCCTCCCATTGGATAATTACTGCATGGATGATGTTGCCCACCTGGCAACAATGTATTTACCATAACTGATGTTGTGAGTAGTTTCTCATTTCTTAAACAACCATGTCAGAAGACACATCCTGTGGCCATAGAAAAGATGTTAATCTGCTTCAGAAAGGTCAAATTTTTGGCATGAATCAGGCAAAGAAAACATCTAAGGAGACTGATGAAACTACTAAAACTGGGTTAAGAACTGTCCAGTAGAAGAAGGTCATGCGGTCTGATAAGTCCAGATTTACCGTGTTCTAGAGTGATGGGTGCATCAGCGTAAGAAGAGAGGCAGATGAAAAGTTGCACCCGTCATGCGTAGTGCCTACTGTACAAGCCTGTGGGGGAAGTGCTATGATCTGGGGTTGCTGCAGTTGGTCAGGTCTCGGTTCAGAAACGTTATGTGTCCAAAAAATGAGGTCAGCTGAATATACTGAATGACCAGGTTATTCCTTCAATTGATTTTTTCTTCTATGGTGGCACAGGTATATTCCAAGACAATGCCAGGATTCATCAGTCTTGGTGAAAAATGAATGCAACTCTGGATGGGAAGACATGTTCTAACATTGCAGAAGCTGATTGAAACGATTATGAAACAAGTATGTGACTTTTTTTTTTTGGATGGGCAGTGTATTTTATTTAAGCTTAGTAAAAATACACTGCTTTTTTGTTTATTTTGTGCTTAAACCTATCCCAGATATTTTTCCCAATCACTGTGTTTAAAGAGGTAAAGTTTGTTGTCTCATATAGCCTAACCAGTTAACCCTGCCCTACCCCGAGCCTTGGGTTTACATGAAGTTACTTGCCTGTCTGCTCTTCCATAATTGACTGGAAAAAATACATTGACTGAAGGACCCAAACATTTCTGCCAAGATAAACACAATGCATTGTTGTTGAATAAATTCTATTATAAAATCAAATATTTCAGGACCTGACCTAAAGAATCAACATCATATTTCTTGCTAGTTAGCTCTTTTGGCTCTCCTGTAGTAATCTGAAAACTGCCCTACTGCATGACTGGATGCTAATAGGCTTTGTTTTTATGATCATTGGAGGCCAGAATCAGAAAGTGGTTAATCACTCAGCCCTACCCAGGAGGTAGGAGTGGACAGCTGAGAACCTGGAGACACCAGTTCATTCCCCATTTATTACTGTTAGTAGCTGATGTTTATTTTAATCTTATATTTATCTTTATTTTAACCCAAACTATAATCTTTCCCCTGGGCATAACCAACAAAGCCCATATCTACGTGTTGAAAGGTAACAGCAATGAATGGCACGATCATTTTCAAAACAGGTATTTTATTATGGAGGACTTGAAAGTATGTAGCTGTCTGACAAGATATACTCCAACACCATGTACACAGTACCCTTGTAGAGTGCACAGTAAAAACAGACAACACAAAGCAGTGAATGCTACAAAACAAATCACTGCACCACTAAATGACTTATGGGAGTGATACTGGGATTGGTTCATTACATTCAACAAATGAGGAGCCTAGTCAGCTCAGTAAGCAGATATGGCTTACTGGCTGACTAATGCTGCCAGGAGCTGACCTGAATATACTACACATATCCTAGCTGCAAGCCCCATTTACAATTATCAGTTGGGCTCATTTTTTATTTTGCTATCAACTTGAATAGTAATTTTGTTTTTCATTTTAATGCAACCCATCCTCAATAGTATGCTGCATATTGAAGAGTTTAATATTAAAAAAGAAATCATATGCAGTTTTACCACGTACTAATACACACCTTACAAGTGTCAATGTTTTTCTTTTATTGTGATAGTAGATTAGGTAACGTAATGATTTAATGTTTGCTTTATGTTAAGGCTGTGTGTGGCAATGTACCTACCCAAGCTGGGCTGTCTTTGAGGGTTTTACAATATCTGCACTTTTAAGTCAGCCATGTGCCAGGGTGGTGCACAGTAATAATAGACTACTACTGAACATTACAAGCCACAGACTATTCATTAGATCAGCACTGATTCTGCAGCATATTTATTTGCGGCTATTACTACTAATTACTGCATATGCCATCCTTATCATCATCACTTTTAATTTACAAGTGGTCACAGTAACGAATGGTCAAACTTTCTTTCAACTGGACCTCAGCTTAGTGGTAAAGCACCTCTAACTAGCTGTGTCCATCAAAACTGACCTCCTTCATCATTTGACAGAAAGGCTAATTATAGACCATATGGGCCTGGATTTGGATCGCCATGTATCATGACAGCTCTATGCATAAACCTAACAAACAGTCACAGTGGTACCAGGTTGTGCATGGAAAGCAAAAAAAAAAAAAAAAAGTCCAATTTCACCCTTCTCTCTTCCTATCTCTCGCTTTTTCCTCTCCTGCAATAACACACTAATGTGATTACACTGGCATCAAAACAATTTGGGCTTTAATTACACAAGACACATCAAGGCGAAAACCATGAGAGGCTTTTCTCAAAGAAATCAATTGGCATGACCGATGAAGTGAGGGGGGGAGGGAGAGAGACAGACGTGCAGAGAGACCGAGAGGTATACAGAGAGGAAACAAAGAAAGATAGAGGTGCCTGAGAGGTTGAACAAACAAGACAGACAGAGAGAGAGAGAGAGAGAGCTTTTCTAATTAGATGATGGCAATGCTCTCAGACAGCTTTAATAGCAATCTACGTGTGACAGATGAGACACTGGAGTCTATGGATGGTGTTATCTCTGAGCTTCCGTGGATCTGCGGTTCTCCCTCACTACATCCTCACTCCTGAATATCAACTGTGCAGCCGCTGATTACCAGTGCTGTATTTGAATGTAAGTGGAGTTCTCACAGGAGACATAAACAAATGTATATTTGATTATACGCTTCTTACCTGGATGATCGAGTGGGGGCTCGTAATCGTTTTCACACTTTAAATACATCTTTCTCTGGTGCATACCAAGCACTGCAGAGGACGAGGAAACAATCAATAAATACACGGATGAAGACTAGTTCTACCACATCAACAGAACACTAAACCTAATAGCAATGCAATATTTCTTTTATTTTCTTTTCAGCTTGCAATTCTGACTGCAAAAACAAAGCTCAATTTCTAGTCATTGTTGAGTATTTAAAGGTCTTATAATATAGATCAGATGACTCGTGGTCATTGCTCATAAGAGTAAAATACATTTACTTTTGGAGCTTCAAATTTTTTGAGCTAATACTAATACACTGTCAATGAAGGATTATTACTGACAGTGTGGTCTATTCTTACTTTCTGGTATTGCTACTTTAATTTATGAAAATAAGTATTTTCAACACATTCTCATATCACATTGTCATACAATGACAATGACAGTTATAATGACAGTGTCTCAAGACTGATGCTAAGGGTATCCCATGGCATCAAGCAGTGCCTTGATGCCATTGGAATCACTGTGGCTGCCTCTTGCAGCTCTCCTCAGAATAATTGGCTGAAGGGTAAAAACACTGAATGATGACTCACAAAGACAGCTTCAGGGTTAAGTTAAAAGATCAAATAAGTACTTCCTGGAACAGAAAGCACGCCTTAAGCAAAGACTGAAAGTCAGACTACATCCCCTTGTGTCTTATATGACGCCAAGGGACACCTTTAATGTCAACAGCCTCTTTTACACAGAAGCGCCACTGTATTGGTGAAAAGGTGTCTCCCTCTTTAAGGCGCCTTTGCCTATTTATACTTCACTTTAAAATGGCGATGTATGGTGCTCCAGTGCGTGTTTTAAACAGGTAACCGACACCCCTGCTTTAGTGGTGTGGTGTTTAATGTGACATATAACATGCTGTTGGATATACATCCCTTTGAAAACATTACCAGTGAATGAATTAGAAATGATTTGAGTGAATTTGCTCTCAAAACATGGTTGATGCACATCAAGTACAACATCACAAATTCAAATTCCAACAGCAATGTGTGGGTGATGAGAAGCTGGAGGAGAAACTTCTTACCAAGTGACGTTAGTCTGCCTTCAGCCAACTACTTGCACATCATAGTGTAGTCTCCCTAGTTCTGCAGCAGAGCGTCTGATCACTTAAACATGTTGCTTAAACAAAGCCTAATGTATTCATTAACATACTGAACACGAAGTATGACAGCCGTCCTCTGGTGACACAACTGCAGTAGCTAATCTCACAATAAAATGTCACCAAATTTCACACCTCTTACCCTTTGACACCCGATGCCACCTTGGCTCTTTCACACAGGAGGTGGGCAAACTCAGCTTGCCTTTGACAATACCTCTGTGAGGCGGCTTAAAGAAGGGTTCACACTGACCCCACATGCCAGCTTGGTACCTTTTTTACATGACATTTTACATGACAGAGCACTCTTAGTTTAACATTAACTTCTAGACATCAGTGCTGGTATCTGATTTGCAGTGCATAAAGGTAACCACAGATAAAGCATTAATTTGGCAGATGATGATGATGTGCTCATAAGAATTTTGATAATGATAATTTTCTTTGTCTAGGTAACTTACATGTTAATTTTCGCAAACAGCTTAGAAATATGTTTAATTAGTTCATGTCATTGGTTTAAAACCCGTGTAATAGCTTTTGTTGACTTAATGGACTTACAGTATAATGCAGTTTCAGAAGTACTGCTTATATAAACAGGTAACTATGATATGTTAGCAATGTGAGTCAAATTACCATAATTAAACATGACTCTCCTCAGTTTTTTTTTCATTTCCATATATCAAAATTTTGTCCCTTAAAATACAATGGAGTATACTGACACTTGCTTAAATGGCCACAAATGTGGAACATAAAATCAGAATTTCTATCAGTATGCATGTGAGCACACTGTTGTCCTTACTACTGAATCTCACACCTACAGCATAACTCAGTTCAGGTGGGGAAGGAATCTCAGTCCACATTCATTTATGTAGGTCACCTACACGCAATGGCCCATCAATTTCACTGTCCTACTTAGCTAGATGTTTGGTGCACTAGGTGGGTGGGTCGTTCCACTGTGCTTCCCCTCTTCCATATCTCTCTCATACAACTGTAATAAACAACCCTGAGATGGGGTAAACAAAATTAAAGCAATAAGCAGGAACTGGCATAAAAATACTATAAAAATGAAAAATAATGCATGATAACTATCTGATCATGGATCATGCTTCCAAAAGACCCCAAAATTAAAGTTAGCTAGAATTCAGCATTAAATGTTGGTCTGAATAAGACAAGAAAAAAAAGAATAGCAAAGAATCAATCTACTACCAAGGAAGACCAGTTAGAACAAAGCTGCACAACAATATCTGATACTTCCATAAAGGGAATTAAAAAAAAAAAAAACACATTTAAAGTGCAAGAAAGAAAAAAATGAATTAGAAACATTTGAAAATGTCTACAAATTTGTTATATTACATTTGTCCACAAATATGTGTAATCTAATACATTTAATCAAATTAAATGGAGATAATGTTATAAAGTGCAAAACATACAAATGCAAATTAAACCAACCAACCAACAACAAAGACATTATCAAAAAAATAAATAATGTAAAAGTTCAAAAGAAAGAAAGGAAATAGAGAGGTGAACCTTACACGTGATTACGGAACCTATATAAAAGAATAATATCTGTAAATCATCATTGAGAAAACATGTTGTCATTATCACTGGGTTGTCTGGCATTGAGGGTAAAAATTAAAATAGCCCTTGTCTTTAAAAGAATATTATTGATGTCTTTTCCCCTTCTAGTAGTTTGTAGAGGTTTCATCCCGGGATCCCGGGGTATCGGAAAGCATTTTCAGATATGCACTGGAACCTGGAAAGTTCTCTAGTCATTATGAAGGTGCTACATGTGAGACTGCAAATGTCGAGTAAGTCGGCCCAGACATAAAATCAACAGTAACCTACCAGCTCCCTGGTAGAAAGTCTGAGTAACGTCAGATTAAGCTCGTGTGAATTATCAGCTGCTATCAATTAGCAGGTAATTATCAGAAGAATTCACTATTCAAGTAACTGGGCATTCCCTTTTGGTCTATCCACTCAGCACAATATCAGAGAGTATTGGAGAAATTTACTGAGCTTCTCTCTTCAAGAAAGCAGGGTGCCAAAGACATTTTTGACTGGTATTTCTGTGCCAAGCACATTTGTGACTGGTATTTATTCAATGTGCTGTAAACAAAACCCTGTGATTTCCACTTTGTAGTTTTTGTGTCATGTTGTGCCTCATTCATGTTCTACCCAAGGACCACCCCTCACCAAAACCAAACACACTATTTATCCAAAGGAAAACGCATCTGACACAGACAATCTGCTGTTGTGTATAAATGTGAAATAGTTTATATGTGAAAATGCCTTATTTTAGATGGATTATGTTGAAACAAATTAAAATACACATTCATAGGATTCCTTTGATCGTTGGTTAGTATACTGCCCATGATCTGAGATGTTACTAAAAAAATTATCTTAAAATTAATAATTTTTCCAATGAAAGTCAAGACAAATGCTACATTTTTTTTTGTATATACCAGAAGGAGTATAGCTTAAAGAATGAAATAAGTCAAACTACTTTCTGCACACCGTATGCACTGCTTTCTGAAATGGTTGATGGAAAGTTGGTAGGTTAGTGGGTCACTCTGCTCTGATTGTGGCTTAGCTGAGGTGTTAAATGCAAGAGGAGGGTGTTGGTGCAGTTTTGCAGTATGAGGATATTTTCTCACATCACAATTTTGACTGTGTGAAGCAAAAAAATTGATACACAGCATATAGTTGACACTGGACACTGGAGTGCAAATAAGCCTTTAAAAACCTAATTCAAGCCAGGACCATTGCATGCGAGTCATTGATACCGTCTCAAAAGAAGTACCCAGCAAACTGTAGTTTCTACTATTAAAAAGTAGTTTCTACTATTAAAAAGGTCAGACTGCAACAGGTTCAGCTACAGTCTGGACTGACAACAATCCTGTGACTCACATTCTTACAAAGCTGAAGTTGCATTTTTGTGAGCATATCCAGGTGGCCAAGTTGACAAGCTATGATTCTGATAATAACTCTGTTCTAGGCCAGCAGAGCATTGTAGGTGATGCCTTGAGCAATGTCACATTAGTCAATGAGAGTATTGGCCACAGACCTCTACTTCAGTCTTTCCCGGCCTACCTGTTGTCATGTTGATGTTCTGTTTGACTGTCTGACTGTGACATGCTATGATAAATATGTGTCTTCTTTCACCAAGGACCTGCCAGTGTGCCCCAAAACAGTAGAACAGACATGCTCCGTTTTTTAACAGGAAGGTAAAGGGATACTGGAGAGTCAACGATCTACACAGTGGTGAATATGGACGCAGTAACAGACATCTACTGCACAGGATTTGTGACAGTCACTCATGAGACAAAATGATCCGTAGGGATCTGCTGATTCTGACAAGTTTCTTTAATGTGAAGGAAAAGTAAAACATCTCCATCGCCCTGACCGATGCCTGCTACACAATCACCATATATGATTGCAGGTAAAAATACAGCCCTGTTTGTACAGTCCCGCATTGACAAAAGATATCCTAGTCTTTTGACTATTTAAAAATTTCTAATATCAAATTAACTGCTAATTAATTAGATGGCAGTGTCATGACACACAACAAGGTGATTTGGCAGTAGACCCATTAGAGAGGTTGCATCCTATAGTTTCTAGACTAGTTTTACCAGTACTACCAGTGCCATAAGATTTGTTAACTTACTTCTGTAGTACTGTAAGACCATACATTCAATATGACTTGTATGTGCTAATTATACAAGCTCTGTTTATACCTTTTGCCCTATAGCTAAACCTTTTTCCTATGTCACTCTAAGATGGTCCACTCTGTGCTGTAGATAGTATTCCTGGTTGCATGCAATGTTTAGCCAGACTCACTGCTGAAATTTGGTTGCGCTCTTTTGACCTAACAGGTGCAAAATGCCTAAGGATTTGTGTGCCTGTAGAGTTTAACCACAAAACTCCCTTGGGTTAAATTTCTTTCAATGCTTTTCTCCAGCTGTAAAGAGACTTGATTCTTCAAGTCTTTTCAGGTTTACATTTCCTCTCCTTTTTAATTCACTTCTTTTACCACAGAGAGCTCATTTCAATCTCAAAGCCAACATCTGTGAAAGGCGAGTGAGCTTTAAACTGCTGTAGTTAATCCTTTATCAAGGGAGATGAGTATGGGAGCTACGGAGAAGAAGGCGAATGCAAAGGAAGAAAGATGTGCCGGCAAATGTTTTAGAAAAGTAGATATAAGCAGAAAACACTAAATGTGTATCTCAATGACATACAATAAAGTACAGAAGTTAACAGAGACTTGTTGGATAAAAGGTCATGTTCCTGGAGACAAATGGGCCTTGCACTGGCTTCAGAACAGTGAACAGACAAGCCAAAACACTAATTCTTCAAACCCCTGACTCTGCTGTGTGAAATTGTGTTTCAAAGATCACATAAATGGCTATGCTTCCTTGTGAAAAGTGTTCCCACAAGAGAGTGGCGAGGCTTTTGGTGCTTTGCAATACTCTTTAGTGTTTCAACTTACTGATCTTGTGAGACCTAATGTGTCCTTTAAAGTACAGTATATTCAACCAAAATGTGTCCTAGTCTTCATAATCATTCTCAGAATCTATTGACTGATAATTAGAAAAGAAATACAAAAAATATCTGCCAGAAAGATTTGGCCACTTTTTCTATTACTTTCTAAGTCTCATATCAAAAACCTCTAGAAATATTAAATGGTTTCACATTTGTTCTGTCTAAGCTTGTGATATGGTCACAATGTTTATGCCATTTTCCAAAAACAAATGCCATACAAATAAAATGCTAAGACAGCTTTTGTTTTGTGTTTGTATCAAGTTAACCACATCCCTTTCACTGTGTAGATCTATTGTTTCTTTATGTACTAATACACCAAACATATGGCGAAAAGCTTGGATTTCCCTACTTGGCAGGTCTCTTTATTAGAACTGACTAACATTCAGATCTTAAAGTTGAAGTGTGGATGTATGCAGCATACATTAAAGAAAAGGGAAAGAGAGAGAAAAGGGTGTACACACAAGATCTACTGCATCTAATTTTAAAACAAATTTTGAAATGAGAAAAAATGATCACAGACTACACAAAAACATGCCATAAATTCAAAGTAAAACCTACTAAGCCTCAAGTTAATTTGCTACAACTTAGGATCAAGTAGGTGCCAAATACAGCATATATACCAGCCCCAACTAAGCAGTCAATCACACTCTGAAGCAACCATGCACCAATTTGAGACATCAAAGAGTAGAATGGTTAAAAATATTCACTCACAACATCAATTTTTTCCAATAAAATATTTCAATTTTCTAAGGCATTATGAAATTTAATTGAACTGAATTGATTAGTGGTTGATTGGGCCAAAGAGCTTTTGTTGTCTAACCTAACCACACAGGGGGACTCGGGATGCAAACCCTGCTCTCTGGTGTCAAAGGCCTCCTTTGTGTGGCTGCCATCCAATACAAACAACCTGCTACCCTTGATGAAAGTACCACATCATTCATTTGAAAAAGAACTTCGCCTCTGAATTTAATCGAGCAACCAATCACATTTGTCATCACAATGTTACTGGTAAAACAATTTAGCACTATATAAATGTAATTTCTAGGAGATGGGGTCATTGTTTCACAGCAGCCATCTAACTCTGAGTGACTGCAGGAACATGAGGCAGTCATTTCTCCTCCCCTCATGTAGAAATACAGAATATTTTTGATTGCTGTTGCAAGAGCATAAAAATGAAGATAAATCACAATCACCGGGTCACTCTCATCCTGAACGTCCGTTAGAAATTTGGTCATGCTCAAAGCGTGATATTTGGGAGATCAAACAGACAAAAATGGCCAGACAAAATTTAGAAGAGACAGGATCAGGAAACAGGCAAAACCAGCTGATATCAGTTGTGGAAAGAGGCGCTTATCAGAGGTCACAGCCCAGACAGTGTCCTGGGACAAACAGCAATCCACCAAATAAATAGCCTGTGTGAGGCACAAAACCGGCCCTGCATGCACTAATAGGCTTGCCAAGCATTCAAACTAAGGACAGCATTGTCCTAAAGGTTGTGCATGTTGCTTACTGCTTAGGGGTACAAGTCACATGATAGACTGTATCTTTGAATCTGTCATTTATAGCCCATAAGCTTAACAAGATAGATAAGAGGAAGTAAGAATATGCAACAATCAGCCAAAACATTTGTACCATTTGCCCAATGCTGTACAGATCCATCCTCTTTGAGGAATCAACTCAACTGCAAGACCTCTAAAGTTGTCCTCTACTATCGGGCAGCAATCTGTGCTACAGTAACTCCACTAAGACAATGGACCACAACTCTTTCACCAGTTGTCCTTCTCAGACCATATGTAGTAGGTACTTTCTACTGCATACTGGGATCACCCAACAATACCTGACGTGTTGCTCTTAGTGGTTCAGCCATCACAGTTTGGCCCCTGTCCAAGTGTTTCAGCTCAATATGCTGCCCAATTTTCCTGCTTCAAATACATTAACTTCTCTCAAATAAGAAGCTCTAAGAAACTTTTTATCAGATTTAGACAGATTATTCAGGAGCCTTAGATGTTAGAAGCAAGGTTAAAAGTATACAGTAAGCACACACACATCAATCAGCCACATAAACATCTGATGGTTATGATTTTGTGATGTGGATAGGGCTCATCACGGCTGTGGAGGACAATGGAGAACAATGATGCAAATAAGGACAACAACACATAACTAATGACGAATTGGTAAGAGTAAGTTCACATAAAAGGCACTCCTGTTTACGATCTATCCTAGACTCGGAACAACACAGTAGACACCTACAGGTGACCTCCATTCTATCATTCCCATCTGATTGCTCCCTTCTTGTCAAATTTCATGTCCTTAAAATGCTGCAAAGCTAAGGTGTTTTTAACAAGGGTTAATGTAGCAGAAAGCTGTGACCTAATCCCCTAGCCCAGATACTGCCACGGCTCCTGTAATGGAACTGACTGGTCTACATAATGAATTCATTCATGAAGTATCGAAAGGAATACCTAAGAGATATGGATGTAGGAGGCTGGAGAGGTTGTAAATACCTTGGCTTGTAACATGCACTATTGTTATCTCGTGTCCTCTAATATGCATACTCAAAGGAAGGTAATAAAGCTTATAGAGCACACAGGTATCCACACACACAGGCACATACACAAGCTTATACAATTTGAAATCTAATGTCGTCATATGATGATATCTCTGACTTACTCAAGATAAATGACCACACATTCAATGCCAAGCAAATATGTGTAGCTTGAAGTCTTTCACAACTTGAGATTCACAGCTTGAGGTGATCAATATTGCCTGTGAGGACAATTACACTGGTCCTGCTGATGGCACCAAGAATCAGTATTTCTGTTTGTAAGCCAGGCTTTGTATGTGATTGTGGTGCCAGAAGTCCTTATGATCATTGGGCTCTATCTTTTTCCTTTCCATTGGGTAGACAGGCGATTAGTGTGGAAGGGAACAGGATGTCAGAGTTTTTGGGAAAACCTCCGACAGGATAATAGGCTAATAGGTCATTAACAGTAGCATGGAAAGGGGGGTTCTGTATCTGTATCTTCTGTGATGCCAATAACAAGCTGTCATCATTTAATTTCATCTTGGTATCAAATTTTAGTGTCTATTTCACTTGGGACATGTTTTACATGACATATCGCACTCCTGTGATTTATCCACCAACCAGACACACACCAGGTGGTCAGTGACTGCTGCACTATAATTCCAAAGGAAGTGTGTGTGTGTGTGTGTGTGTTTTATTCTAAATGAATTTGCTGTGTACATTATTTAAAAAATAAAAATGTGTCAAACTCAGAAGAGAATTAACTTAAACTAAATGTTAGTTCATTCTTTCCCAGCCCTGGAAATATTACTTAGTAAATAGTTAGTAAATTAGAATATATCGTGATGATGGCTGCTGAGTAAACACTGGCACTACTAGCTGCTTCTGCTCTCTGGACTAATTGCAAGTTACAATCTGTTCAATTGTATGGTGACCTTGTGTGTCATGAAAGCCACCCATAAATATAATGTATTATTATTATGAAATAATATCATGTGAACTTTTGTGTGTATATAAAATATACAGTAAACAACACTCTTTGATAACATGAAGGTTTACACAAAAAACAGAGAGAAATAATACAAGGTGTGTAGGTAATTCTCTGCTAATAGGCCATTAAATTTATTCTTGCAGACTGTGACATGAGTGATGATTTTCCTGACCACTGGTAAGGATTCATTATTAAGCTCAGGCTTAACACTATATCACTGTCCATGTAACTGGAGGGATAAGGATAAAGTTAGAGCTCCAAAATATTAAAATGCACCTGGTTATATATATATATATATATATATAAATATATATATAGTGTCATTGTGCTGCTGCTTTCATCTACGTATACTGACTTTGAATTTGATTGTTGTCAAGCAATTTAAAGGTCACTTATCAGTCATTATTATGCTCAGAGCTATGGTTCAGTAGGCTTTTGCAAATGAGAGACATTACTTTGTTTCCACTTCCGTACCAATGGTCAATTTGTAACTTTAGTAAGGATTGTTACTTTACTTGACCCCAAACCACAATTTTTTATAGAATTTGTTTTGTGCCTAAATGTAAAATTTAGCACATGTAACCTAAAGGATCATTACGCGACTGTGGAGCAGTTGGTAGCAGTTGAACTTAAAATGCAGAGCTGAGTCCACATGAATTTCCCTAAGGGGATTAAATAAATATCAGTTATTATAATAATCAAATGGTGAAGACAAGTTGTGCACACACTTTCCACATAAAGACCATTCAAATGTATAATTAAATTCAACAGGGAATTTGCAATTTACCACTTTTGTCATAAAGCATAAAATGCACAAACACAATCAGTGAAACAAAGCCATCAGAGTCTGTGTGCTGAATTCACTTGTTTAAGGTCTGCATGAGCTTGAATGCTCATCTGTCTTCGTCTGACACACACATCAACAACTTTTATTAAGATGACACACAATAACGATGATAAACACAATTCCCCATCTTGTCGGCGTATTTCCCTGTGCTGTTATTGTGAGCATCACAATGACAATTTCAAACGAGCAGGTTCTCTATTAGTCGTAGATGTTACAGAGAGCTGAGATCTGAATGGGTGTACGATCAGGAGGCTGTGGTTCATACTGTATTTTGTTTGATTGGAAGTGACACTGGCGCACACCACAAGGGGAATAAATGTGTCTGTTCTGACACAAATACGCATGGTCATTGTTCACACTGTGCAGCTAGGGTTGACAAATGTCTGATAAAATAAAATTCATTTGATTATAAGGTCCCAACACGGATCAGTATACAGTATTTATAATATGTATAAGATGAGGAGTGGGAGATATAGACAGATAAATGCAGATTTGCTGCGAATGAGTAGCTGATTGCAAATTAAAAGAACTTCATTAATCAAGGTAGAAATTGCATTGTAATGTTAACACTGTACTAAGTTCAAACAAGAGGAAAAAGGAACAAAACCACCCTGAAATAACCTTAATTACAGCCTTCACAAATGTCTCAAAGCAGAACAGATCTGATGATCCACTTTTTTGAACTTAGAGCAGCATTAACATTACAATGTCATTTCTACCTGGGATTAATAAAGTTCTTTTAATTTGCAATCAGCATATCTGATGTTCTACTGATCACAAATTTAGTTTGCTACCTCAAAACTCTGAATACAATGTTGTTATACGTTTATCACTTATCACCCTTTACTAGATGTCAGTGAAATCAGTATAAGAGTTTGCTGGGGCGGTTTGAAAAACCTCTACTATGTGCTACTCTATGAAGAAGGCCAATAAATCCATGGGGTAATGGTTGCTATGGTAATACGTGAGTGTAACTGGGTAATAACAAGTCCTCTAATTTAAATAATGACATAAGATAAGATAAGACTAACTTTATTTATACCCAAAGTGAAATTCAGGTAATTCAGGTAAAACTAATTTAATTGAAAATGTCTGATTTATCACATGTACTGTATAATGTGCAACACAGGTTCCTAAAAATCTGCATAACTAATCTGCAATTAGAAATTTGTTTTTGTACTGAACGTAATTGAAACCCAATCACGTTTTCTGTTAACAAGAAGATAGTATGATTGTTGAACTCAGGTCTAGCAGTTAGTCAGTCCTTCACACTGTATGCCGTACACCCTAACCACCTCCTTGCAACTTGCTTGTCAAGTAATATGTTGCATCACAAATTTGCTAGAAAAATGTATTTGCAGTTTATTTGCATAAGAACATAAAATGGTTTGGTGATTAGAATGTTGTGGCTAGTCGGTATTCTTAATAACTGGGAGGCTATGCACTTAATCTAGGGTATAAAATTAAAGTTGCCAACTTAATCCTACCCCAATATCCATCATCATTTAACCTAAAGTAATTCTAATTCTTTTTCCTTTTTTTTCTGCTGCCAACATGGGAAATCCCAGCCTTCCAGGCTCTGGCCAGTAATCCGCTAAGCAAGAGGACCTCCTTTAAAATCTGCATCATTTTCTAAAGAGAAAGAACTGAAATGAAACATTGAAGTTGAAAGAACCCATTTATCCCTCTGTGTGACCCATGGAGCCTATCTGTTACAAGCAAAAGGGATACAAATAGGAGTCCAGCAAGGCCATGGCAGGATGTTTCTCTGCTCTCCTTTAAGCCTAAGTGTTGTGCTGTGGGTCCATGGAGTTGGAATAAATCACAATTGAGTAATATTAAACCAGTTGAGCTAAGAGGAGTGAGGACAGTAAAGATGACATTCACTAAGTTGTTTAGAAGCTGCACAACAGGCCTTAGTACATATTGCACACCTAGAAGCAAATGGTGCCGAGGTAGTCTGTCAAACAGTCCTTTTCTCTGTTTCTGTCACTCTCTCTCTCTCTCTCTCTCTGCCTACCACTTGCACAATCTCTACTTTGTATTCTTTCCCTTCCAGCCGGCTGCCACCTAGGAGAGCAGCTCTCATTAACCCTCAGAACCGCACTCTGCAAACGTTAAATACAAAAATAAAGACACAATAACACAATAACGCCACTAATTTGACCTATTCTCCTGTCTAGTCCACACGCTTATCTTCTATTCTTGATGAGGAAATGTGTTGATCATTGCTTTCTTCAGTAGGTCTCCCATTAGCACTTGCTTAATCTTTTTTTTTCAATAAAAATTGAAGCACACAATAATTGTACAAATGCATCCCCTGTAATTTTATTTAAAACCACAGCTACACTAAGATCCTTAATACAAATCTTGAAAATTGTGATTGAAATTACATAATTGACAATAATTCATTTTGGGGGTATGGTAGGTTATGTTAAATATATTAACACAAATGCGTAAACACACATTTTGGACACATTCTTTCATTTCTCTATAACAGCCATGTGTGTGAAAGCAGACCTACAGTACACCTGCATTTCAAAGGTATTAAATTCAGAAGCAATCCCAGCTACCACAAATCGCATCCAGGTTTGATAAATCTTTTTGCATTTTGTCCTCCCTGTATTTTGTATTACTTGGGTAAAATTGCCTAACTTTGCATATCTATGAAGGCAAATTTGCAAAATCTACAGAGTGCGCTATTTTGCTCAGTTCAAAGATACAGTTATCAGTGCCCACCCTTAGTAGATTAGTACACACAAAAAAATGTTAGTAAATTGGGGTCTAAATGTACTAAGAGTACTATCCTGAAATAAGCTATTTTTGCGAGCAGATGTTTTGAGCCATTATCCTTTATTCTTACTACTGTTATTACCCTTACAGAAATAATCCTTAATAACTTTGTTTCCTGTTATTGTTATGTACAAGGCAGAACCAGGTTCTTACATCTGCAATTACTGTAACATTGTATTTTGCCTGTGTTACCTTGTTGGTACTATTGCCCTTTTATAACCTCATTACAGAGCTTACAGGTGTTATGAATGAATATGAGTAAAGGACAATACTGTTAATTTGAGGCTTAAATGAAGGTTACAAAAATAAAGGCTACATACCTTATATGAATATTGTGTTGTAATAACTATAACTATTATTATAACTATTTGTGGCCAACTGTAAATCAAAACGCTAAATAAAACTAGCACATCAATAATTGTCCAAAGACCAAAGGTCTTGGTATGCTTCAAATAAATAGTAGTCAAAAGTGTTAGAATGCTTCCATCATACAGAAGGGAGATCTGCAGCCAGGACAGCTGGGAGTAACGAACAGTCTTTTTCCTCCAGCTGCTCCACTCTGCTTTCTCTTCAGTATACTCATTCTGCAAAACCAATCATGCAGCTTGTTCCATGTTATTTTAGCCTCCTACTGGCTGTGTTCCACTGCCTGCCTGCTCTCTTCTGAATCTTTTGTGTGTCTTTGTAGTCTGGTTGCAATGAATCATACAAATGGAGATGCCAGCACACTTTTTTAGACAGTCTCTCAGACTTTCTGGCTTGTACAAATGTAAAATGATGGAAGTAATTGTGTGAAGAGAGAAGTTCCGATTCTGCCCACTTTCATACCACAGCACACCTAGCTTGAGAAGTGGGCTTGATTGGTTAAGTTCAGCATTAAAAAGGGGTTCAAGGGTCAAACAAGGGTTAAATGAGCAAACAAGGAGTTTAACTAAAGGGTACTCATACCTTAGATGTCAAAGCCCTTTGCCTTTCAATAGAGCCCTTTCAATTGTATCTACAGTATAGACTGCTCAGCATAAATCTTGTTATACAAGTCCAGGAGGATAGTCCACAGTAAAGGTGGACTACAACATAACCAGAAGCACAATGTGAAGGAAAAGAAAAGTCAAAAATTCAAAATGCTACACATCACTTACTGAAGACAAAATATCCAATGTACATGCAGCAACAGCTGCAGTAAAGGCAGAGCATCCTCCATAGATCGGGCAATGACTATGTTTCCATATTTCAGTCATTGACTACATGGTGAGTAAAGCTTCACGATTAAACTCTGGACCATGTGGTCATTTTTGGTCTGAATTTATGTCTTGAACGAAATAATTTTCAACAAAGTGTGTTAAAAGCACCGTGCACTACCACCTTAGAAAACTTCAATCCAGCCATGATTTGATACTGAGACAGCACAGAATAACTCTCTTTGGACTTATAATAATTATATTTATACTTATTCTGATGCAATTTTCCCCACTGTCACAATGTTACACAGCAATGTTCTGATGGAAACTTGAAACACAGTGGATTTTGATGTTTTTTGCCTTTCACTTTGAAATTCTCCAAAAGTGTTCTGTGAGATTCAAGTCTGTGGACAAACCTGGCCACATCATAGTTTCACTTTTATCTTAATTAAAAACAGATTATTGCATGTGTTTAGGATTACTGTCATGTTTCAAATTGGAAATGCTTCCTGAGACAGGGAAAAACTCAAGCCAATTGACAATTTGTGCTGTGCAGTCACTTGCATGTAGCCAGGTTACTGAGATTAACCAGGTTACTAGAAATCTAAGTATACATACAGCTAAAGAGTAATGTGATTTCTCTTCAGCCACGAGCTGATGTCGGCTGATCTTTTTTATTTTTCTTTTTTTTTCTTTTTTGATATTTTGATTGATTTTGGGTGGAGTGCATTTATAAATGAGGCTGCACTGTTCCGTGTAATGATCTGGCCTTTCATCCAGCTGCTTCTCTCAGCTGATAGCCGTAGAGAGGTGAGAGCCTATGCTGGTATTCCCGGTTATGCATTTACAGGGGCAGCGTAATCAGAGTTCCCTGGGAAAAATCTACCTAAGGGAATCAGGTTTTGATAATCCTCTACCCCTATTATGACAACCAGGTTTTCAATTTACATGACAGTTAAGAAATCAGCTTACTCAAGAAAGCTGACTGTAACCTGCTTACGTTGGACTGTTGTAGTCCTAGCCTGGTCCAGAACAAACATACTACATACTGCTCATCTAATTTAAAGTATTTTATTTGTCCACAATTTGACCACAGAAGGTGCCTTTAATAAGGTTCTTTTTATGTTGTTTGGCAAAGTTTAATCTGCGCTTTAGTGTAATTTTGCAATTCATGGCTTCCTTCTTAGGTGTTGTCCATAGAAGTTCACTTCATGCAGTATACATCATACTGTCATTGAAACACTAGTTTTAACAGATAGTCCTTGAGCCAAGTCAGAAGCATCTACTTTACACCATCAATTGTGGTGTCATTTTTCATGACCAGCCATTGCACATTGCACATGGCTGTTGCACATACAGGTTTTCTGACTCTCCCCTACCTCCTAACCTCTGCTGCAACTGTGTTTTACCTTATTTTTAGTAGACGCACTTTATAATCATCCCTCACACCTCTTTCTCTGGAGCCATAGGCAACTGGCTTCTCTGTTCACATGTCCCTCACCTCTTCACTATCCTTTTAAGGTTGTACTTTTTGAGACACTGTGTTCTTGACCCCCATCTCTCCATCTGTCACTTTCTCTTTCTGGACAAGTTAATAAGATGACAAACAGGTCACCCCTGGGGCGAGAGCAGCCTGCCAAACAGCATCGGTCAGACAGATATGTACTGACACACAGTGAACAACTCAGTCTTTTAATTACCCCCTTCAAGCCTCTATGGAGAAGTCAGACATACACAAGTGCAGAGGAGTGGAGATGGGTACTGATATAAGAAAATGATGTAGAGATTGTTCACCTTGCCCTTGGGGAGATTCATAAAGCAAAACTCTTTTGACAGCTATAATTAGGAAACAAGTTTTCAATACTTAGCTTCAACTAGAGAGAGGTGCTATCCTCAAGAACCAACAGTTCCTTGTTACCAAGTACTATTTCAAGTTTATGTTCCAAGGGCAAGATTTCGACTGCAGTAGGACCACAGTCTGCTAGAGTGGTGGTACAGTCCAATGATATAGTCTTGTTTTCTGTTGCAGGCACAAAAAAAAAGTTATAGGAAGGCAAAGTCATGAGGAAATACAATTAGGAAAAAGGCATAACATTTATGATCAGAGGGATATATAAACAGTCGCAGGAGTGTGGTATTACAATCATCAAGCAATTTGCTCTCTGTTATTACAGCAATTGTAATTAAAAGAAACTAAACGTGGCCTAGGGATGCAACATCACTCTTATTGGTGCTTTTTGTCTTTGTCTACTAGGTATTGTGATTGAACAATATAAGAACCCTAAAGTTGCTGTAGAAGCTGTTGTCTGTGAAAATTCTATATCTGTGTCTCACTTCCCATTCATGTCGTGTGATTTGTCTGTCAAAAGTAACAGAGGCGAAGGGGGGTAGGGGTGTCGGGTAATGGTGGACAAACAGGCAAACAGACCTGTGGAAGGTGTTCAGAGGGGGTTCCTTAAGCTGCTTTCAGACATGCACTAGAATCTAGATATTATAAACATATAAAAAAAATATGTGACTGTGCCACTGAATAAAAACCACAAGCAGTTAAAATGTCAAGAATTAATGTACTAAGAAGAGGGAAAAAGACCTATTTAGAATACAACTACTAAACAATTTAGTAGTTGTAGTTTGTAGCAACCTCCTTTTTTAGATCCTAAACCTCTCCAAAAGCCATCCCACTTTACACACAACTTTCATGTTTTGAAATATTAAGACATTGGTTTCCAGTATATATTCTGTATGGTAATACTATGTTAAATATGTACAGTTTTAATATTTGTATGTACAGTATATACTTGTATATGTCTGTGTGTGTGTGTGTGTGTGTGTGTGTGTGTTCAAAAGAGTCAATTATAGGAACAACAAAATAACACCATAGAATGTAGCTGAAGCACTAAAGAAAGGCACTCTATCTAAAAACAGCACAAATGAGTCTGACTGTGGAGGCAGACAGAGGACAACAAGCACTGACTCTTTAGCACATCCCTGAACTGCACCAGTGAATCACATGGGAGCTCACATTTCTACAGTAGCAGGCTGCTTAGTTGGGAGTGCCTGTGGGACTGGCTGTGACAGATGTCTTCTTGAGGGTGGCAGGGGTTGATGGTGTGTGTGCGTGTGTAAAAACAGTCGGGGGGGGTGGGGGGGTTATCACAGTGCAAAATATTTTAAATTGACTTATGATGGTTATAAGTCTATCAGCACAAATGTAGGATTCCCGTTACAAAATAATAATATAACAAGAATGCACAATTCCAGGTAATGTTCCACTTCAACTTCCATCTTCCATGTGACCAACAAAGCAACTTGCCAGATAACATTTGCTACGTTGAAGCAAAGTTCAATTAAACTTTTTTTGCCCCATGACGCTGCAGAGTTGGATTCTGCTGCAGTACCCTTCAATAGCATGCAATCAGCTGTAGGCACCCAGGTGCCGCAAAAGGCAAGGTCAGACCCAGAAAAATCAAAAGCATGGTCATTGTACATGAACTGTGGTCATCTGTGTGTCTGTAGGAACAAAGGCTTTGGGCTCTTCTCTGACTTGTGCCATTTATTACATGTAAAACTACAAAACTGTAGTAGAGTAAGTCTAAGGACAGGTCACATACTGTAGGTGCGTAATAGTTGTGCATTATGAGTGGATGAAGTACAGTCAAGTAACAGAATTTTCTATAATATGTTGTCTGACCCCATTTCAAACTTACAGTAGACAGTAAAAGCCAAACATCTTATTGTGATCAGCTGAGTAGGGAGGATACGGTCCACAGTTAAATGCTTTAAGAACTGCTGTCATTGTCACCTGTTACAATAACCATCAGGGAAATCACAAAAGAACACAAGAAAAGAAGAGGCAAAACAGGCCAGATCACAGTTTGGTTAAGCAGCCAACAGCTGATGGACCTTAAAAGCTCATTAATCTGTACTTGTAGGGAGGTAAAACTACAGGTACAACTGTTTATATACTGTTATTTGAACTTTCTGTCAAGTAGCTGTGATATATAAATCACATAAGAAAAATTAACAAAAAAAAAAAAATGATTTGATAAATAATTCATATACAAAAGTACTTAAAATCATGATAACAGTCTTCAGTGAGGTGATTAAACATCTAGAACAGGGTATCAAACAAAAGCAATCACAAACATTCTCTTGAGGCAAGCAGTTTAATGACCCAGTGGCCTAAATGGGGCCATGGGGGAAAATGTAAACGTTGAACCCTGCCATTACACAGCTGGGAGAGAAAATAGCAGCTCATCAGGGAAGAAATGTTCAGTGTCCAGCGTACTTGTTTAATAAAGTAATTTCCAGAGGCTGGCTGATTACCCTGATGTACACAGTAAAGACCAGGGACACAGAGGGTCAACTCTGCCTAATTGGAAAACAGACAGATGGTCCTCACAATGAAGACCTCATCACATCACAGCCCCTAATTGCCTTCAGGTGAAGAGATTCTTGTAATCGCGTGTGATATACAGGATGATAAATGCAATGGTGGTAGAATGAAATGCAAATGAAAGAGAAGACGCTATTTGACTTGAAATTGGCAGCAGACTGGGCTAAGCTCCGAAGAAGGAAGTGGCTTAATAATGCATGCGCCAATCACAGTCCGTAGTGAAATCATTACTAGCCACAGACACGGTAGTGGGCAAAGTCAAAAGCAGCTGGTTATTACCACAGCTATATTATTTATAAGAGTGATTTCCGCATCAGGTGGTCTTCCCTGAGCCACAGCTGCTCATCTAGACCTCCCACACAGCTGGAGGGGAGGTAATGGGCCAATCAGCGCAGTCACGCAGCGAGCCTGCCTGTCACGCTCGGAACCAACTAGACTACAGGCCAGGAGAGAATGCCATCCGCTCCTCAGGTAACCCCTATAGTAACAGAGGAATATGTCACTCATTTAGATTTAAGAGAGATGAGATGTGTGAAAGAAATTAAAGGAAAAACTGGAAGGAGATTCTGCTGCTTGTATCAGAGCACAAACGTGTTGTTTTCTCCAAACTATGACTAAAGCAGGCAGCATCAGTCAGCATTTCAGAATCTGATCTTGTTGAGCACTTGAAGCCTGACAGCAGAACAAACTAAATTTGACGGAATCCTTTTTTGTCTCTGCCAAAGATCATAGCTTTTCTTGAGTCATATCCAATGCAATATTCATCTTCGAAGGCACATCACAAACACTCGCATGTGAAATGTCTGCTCTTGGCTGCACATCTAACGACAATCACTGCACAATATATTTATCAACTTGTGTTCTGCTTTCACTGTGAGGTAGTTAGGGGACAGGAAAGTTTGTCTCAGCCAAACCCAGTTCACATGTCCAAACCCTGGCATCAGCTGGTGAGATGGCTTTGGCCAATTCTAGACTACCCTGCAAGATAATAAAAAGATAAATACAATAATAAGGAAAGTTTTGTTGTAATGAGTTACATTACAATAATTACATTCTATGGGTTAATGTGATCATTTACAATAATACAAGTTCATTCACCTACAAAATGAATGCAATTCTACACTCACTGAGACAGCACAAGGAACACAGTTGTATAAGGTCAGTGTAGCTTACAATAGATCAGTCAACAGTCAGAGAATAAAATAGCACATACAGTATGACGCATAGTACAGAGCTATAAAAAATATTTAACCTCCTCCTGATTTATTCTCTTTTTGTTTGTATCTCACTCTGACCTATTTCAAACCTTCCTAAATCCTGAAGGAGTCTGGGAGGTGACGCTCAAGAACACAGCTTACACAGTCGACCTCTGAATACGTCAAAAGTAATGGGGAACTTCTGGACTGACCTAGTCAAAGGTCAAAGACAACCCTTCACCCCAACCGGCTCTGCTGGATGCTTCTTCCATTAAAGGGAGTTCCTCTCCACTGTCGCCTAGTGCCTGCTTAATTGGGGTTGTTGGGATTTCTATATAATTCTGTATACAGTAATGGATGATTATGTTTCTCCTGGCAACAAGTTATTTACTAGTGTTATTTACACTAACTGATTCAGTGAGTAGCTGCGTTATTATTTAAACATCCATGTTGGAAGACATATCTTGTGGTTAAGAAAAAGATGTTAATCTGTTTCAGAAAGGTCAAATTATTGCAACATTATTGGCATGCAACAAGCAAAGAAAACATCTAAGGAAATAAAGGACATTACTAAAACTGGGTTAAGAACAGTTCAATGGAAGAAGGTCATGTGATCTGATGAGTCCAGATTTACCCTGTTCCAGAGTGATGGGAGCATCAGGGTAAGAAGAGAGGCAGATGAAGTGATGTACCCATCATGCCTAGTGCCTACTATACAAGCCTGTGGGGGCAGTGTTATGATCTGGGATTGCTGCAGTTGGTCAGGTCTAGGTTCAGCAACGTTATGTGTCCAAAGAATGAGGTCAGCTGACTTCCTGAATATACTGAATGACCAGGTTATTATATTAATGGATTTTTTCTTCCCTGAAGACACTGGCATATTCCAGGATGACAATGCCAGGATTTATCAGGTTCAAATTGAAAAAGAGACATCATTTTCACACATAGATCAGCCTCTGCAGAGTCCAGACCCTAACCCCACTGAGCATCTTTGGGATGTGATGGAGAATACTTTGTTCAGCGGTCTGACTATCCCATCATCAATACAAGATCTTGGCAAAAGATGAATGCAACTCTGGACGGGAATGAATGTTGTAACATTGCAGAAGCTTGTCGAAATGATGCCACGGTGAATGCATGCTGTAATCAATGCTAAAAGCCATCTAACGAAATATTAGAGTGTGTGATTTTTGTTTGGACAGACAGTGTACTTTGTAAGATCTTACACCTTAGAGTGCCTTGAGATGACAGCTGTTACGGTTTGGCGCTATACAAATAAAATTGAATTGAAAAAAACATTTGATTAGCCAAGGCTAATTATCGACAAGTGCATTGGACTAAGACTGTTATCAAATGCAATCAGAGCTCATAGATTTATTTTCCTAGTGCTGCTAATGCTACTTGCAAAAGCGGATAATGAAAAACCCATGCTTACTTCAGAGCACAAAGGCACTTCTAAATAAACAGTGACCACCAGCATTACCCTCGTGGGACTCCATTATTGTACATGGTTGAACTGTCAGAGGATCGAACTAGAGTCAAGTCACCATCAAGTCAGTGCTTACCACAAATCTTCCTCTTAAAGTCTGTGTTGGTACACCCCAGAAGCAGGACCCCTTGAGAGAAAGACTGTAGTGATGTATGGTATCACAATGACATCACACAACACCACAATAGTGAAACAATGAGACAGTGTTCATTGTTTGGATAGAAACCAAATCTGAGCTTTACCGTCCACTCCCACTGTGCCTTAGCACATCACATTTCCCGCTGCAGCTTGTAAAATAGGTAAAACAACATCTCACTTGTGTCTGATCTTTGTCTATGTCAGACAGTACAGTGTCAGTTTTGAGGCTTGTCAGATGCAGTGAAATCCAGGGGAATAGTGGTGCTACTATAGTAACTGGAAAAAATGCCTACAGTTTGAAACTAAAGTGACAACAAAATCGGATGACTTTTTTAGGACCCTGTGCAAAATTTGATGATGCATCTCAAGATGATTTTCCTGTAAACAATAAACTTCAAATGCAGCAAAAAGCAGACGTTCACCAGAGAGCTGGCTTTAATTGTTCTTACTTAATGAGCATCTATATGGAAGTTACAATGACCTGTTGGCCAGTGTAGTTTGTTCCAATGATCTTTCTGTGAAAATCTAAAATATATGAGAGCATTGAAGCTTTTGGTCTCCAAAGCTAGTGACCGGTGAAGATTACAGTGAGATTTAAGATCTGTCACCACTGTCAATGCTCTCCTGACAGCTGTAAACGACCTTATTATGGCCTTATTATTTCGATATCAGCCAGAACAGTAAAATCATCAGATGGTATTAATGTTATGGCTGATGGGTCTGTAGGTGTACTGTGTTCATGCTGTTACTAAATGCATCCTTGGAGAAGCAAGGGATCTAACAAGAGTTCACATACTAGTCACCACTCCTACTGCATTGTCAACTTTCTAGGACATCCTGTGCAGTGTTCTTGAATCACTGTGACGATGTCCTGTCCTGTCTGTCACAAGACAGTTTCTATTCAGTACATAAAATCGCAGAGAAAGACTCTCCTCACACCCTGCCTTTTATTCACTTCAGGACTTACAATGTGTTAGGCTGCAGCCTAATGCAATGTGCACCTGAGACTGACATTCAGCAGTGGCTCCAGGTGTGCTTTGTCAAGGAAAGTTCAGAAGATGCTGTTCTGAGACCATCGACTCAAAAAGGAAATGCTAATATAGTGAAATACCAATTAGATAGAGAAAAGGTTGACCTCAGCTGCATTTCAACTTCACCAATACTCATTAGTTCAACTTTTGGGGGACTACTAACCACACAAGTATGTTGGTAAGATGATATAAGATGTTAAAATGGGCCAAGAACTGTTTTAATGCTAGCTTTGAGTATTCTTTCAAAAGATATTTCCTATGTGTTTCGATATTGTGATGGCAAGAGCTGTTTATCATTCAGGTCCTTAATCTCCCATAGGTGCTCAGTTAAGTTCATTCTCTTTTCATGCTCATCAATCCATCAGTGGTTTTCATTATTCAGGTTTTCCATTCTATTTGTTATCTGTCCATATATTGTCTGTATATTGCCAGGCAGACATTGTACAGACTTATTTTTTAATCTGTCTGAATTTCAGTCTGATCACTTTTAGTTTTATGTGTGCTTGATTAATCTCCGGAAGGATGAACAATTCTGCTTCTGTACGATCAGTTAGATTTCCTTCACAAGTTTTGGTCATTCATCTGTAGTGTGTGTTGTCAAATATACTGCATGGCTATAGTCAATAGCACAATGCAACAGTGATCTGCAGATCTATATTATTCCGTTACCCCTTTCACTGTAAAATCACAAAAAGAGAAGCCATATTTCTCAACACTCAGGGAGCAGACATCTTGTTATTATTAACTTTACTCATTGCACAAACTCAACCAGCGGCTACCTGCAGATAGTCGGAGCGAGCACCACATTGCCGTCTATTCACTGACCCATACAGTGTTAGTAGAGATCAGGAGGGTTAAATATATATTGTGTAATGTGAGTGTACAACTTTAAGCGGTAGGAAACATTTAAGAAATTTAAATAAAGACTCTAGACTCTACACTCTCCCAACAACATGCACTGGCTTTGCAGTGCATGTTGTTGGGAGGGTGTAGAGTCAACATTTAGATGCCACATTAACAAGGCATTAGTAGACTAGCAAACCTACATAATCACATGACAATCCTACACAAACATCAACTCTCATGTGCACACGTCATATTTACGGAGGTGTATCCTAAGTTACTCATTCTGTGTACTAGATGTTTCTACAGCACCACCACTCTCATTGCTGCTCTGAACTGAGATTTATGCAGCGAAAAAGGTTTGCTCTCCCTACAACCTCCCGCTTTCAATATTTGCACATGCCCTTTGGAAGCACCAGTGTGCAGATCGGGCTGTGTGATTCAAACTGTACAGCAAAAAAACCTAATCAATCACACTTATCTCTTACTGGCATTTGCTCAATCTTCCTTCAAATACGTACATATGCATAAAAGAGCATCTCTGGGCTCACACACAGAGAGCAACCCCAGATGGACAAGGTACGGGAGCTGTTCTCACTGACCTCATGTGTTCATTGTGCCCCACAAAGCAGGAATTTGTAGCCCAGTCTGCATATAAATTATCATCAGCAGCAACTGACACAGTGGGCTGGAGCAGTGGTATAAACCACCTGGCAGGTGTGTGAAATGTGCATGTTTTTAAACAGCTTAAAGGTTTCTGTGTTGATTCGATTCTACTTATGGTTGGCATTTTTTCACTAACGCCGAATAAATGCGTAAACCTTGTGTGATGCATTGTGAAGAAGTCACAGCCATTTCCATTTCATTTCTGTGACCTTTATTCATTCTTCCAAATCTACAACACAATACATAAAATATTACTTGAATACTATTACTTCCGATTATATTAGATGTGGTTGTCATGACTTTGATTTGGGATTGTGCCTCTAAATAGTTACTATGCGTGTCTGCATGTGGGTGTGCCACACTATGCAACTAGGGAGTCCCTGTCTACAGTGCACTCTAATCACCCCCCTGCTGTAAGGAACACAGAAAAGCGTTGTTCCTGCAATCAGTGCACAGATGTGCACACACACTAACAAACATGCATGCAGTCCTCCGCTGCAGGAATCAGTTTGCAATCAAAAAACAAGAACCATCTCTAAGTTTAGGAAAAGGCAAAGCAAACTCAGAGGGAGTCACAAGACCCACTGTTGTCTGTTTTTAATCAGTGTTTAGTTAAAGCAGAGGTTTTGTGCCTCTTCTGATTGTTTTAATTAGTGTTGTATTGCATGTTTTTGTGTGTATAATGGTTGGTGGCACCTTGGGAGCTGCGTGACGTCCTCCATGATCATATTCATCATGTATGTTTATATTTATTATGTTGCTACACTTGGCATGGAAGAACAACCTCATATGGGTTGTATGAGAAGGTGGGGACAAACAACATATATGGGTGTTGGAGGGCTGGGTATAACTTGAACCTAGGTTTGTATGTACTTTGTACTCTCTTGAAAAAGGTATCGTGACCTCAAAAGCCTAAATAACTAACTTTGAAAAATGATGAATATTGAATTTACAAAACATGTACAATTCACAAAAATACAGCTGACCTGTGTGATGACCCTCACAGTTGTTCTGCTATCAGCATTCACCGAATGCTACCATAGCTACTGTTAATTATGTTCCAGAATCTCATTGACCACATCTGATCAGAGATACCATGAGCAGATTCTGAGAATCTGTATTAGTCCTGCTTGTTTTCCAACGATCCCTGCACTTACAGCTTCTGATTGGCTGAACACACATGATCCAGGTTATGAGCAAAGGGTAGTCAAACAAACAGGACAGCAGCTCTCTAGGACCCTGCTGTGGATTATGTAACGCAGTAGCAAAAACCAAATATTAAATGATTCAGATCAGATGAGAAAAACATATATTAATTGACTGTACTCACTTCAATAACTTTGTATGTAAAGAAATATTTGATCTTTATCATTCTGTATTCTATTTCCTTTCCAGACTGCTCTTAAGTATTGTGTTAGTCTGGAGAGGACAGTTCATGTATGTGTCTTTTAAACTGCTCAGAGCTGAATGTCTGTCTCCTCCTCTCTGCTGCTGTGTCTTTGTAAAGTCCTCTGTTTTGGGACAGAGGGCCACAAAGCTGGAGCCACAGATAAGGCCTTTAGATAAAGAGGGGGTGGTGATAACCATCCTGCCTCCTACGCTGTGCTGCAGCATCAGCTATCTGAACCCTTATCGGACCACACAGGCGTCCCTCCTTCAGTCTCTGTCCTTCTGTTCAACTGTGGGGCACCTCTCCTCCTTTTCCTTTTCTCTCACTCCCTTGTTTGACCCTCTCATTCTTTTGCGCCCCCTGTGTCTCTCTCTTCCATCATCCAATCACCACAATGCCAGCGTAGATCCATATCGACTTATCGGAGAGGCAAAATGGCCAAAGGGGAAATGAGGCTAATTAAATTGATAGGGAAAATAAATGTTGGTCTATGTGGTGTGTTTAGCTGGCAGACCAGACAGCCATGTGCTGTTGTATGAACTTGTCTGTGTGTGCATGTCTCAGTCAGCAGTGTGGAGAATCACCATGATAAGGCAACAGATTTAGTATGGATTGCTGGGCAGAGTGAAAGCTATCTGTAATGAACAACAATGGAGCTGACCTTCAGGGAACGAGGAATCTTTGAAGAAATTCACTTACTGGTTTGGTAGTTGCTATTGCTGTTGTGACCATGTGTGTGTGTGTGTGTGTGTGTGTGTATTGAACTGGATGTGCTGGAATAGCAGGCAATAGCTTAACGCTGGTGACACACAAACACACAAGTGGATATATAAGACAAGTAGGTTGCAAACTTACCTCTATGTCGGTTGGTGGTTTTGTCAAACATTAGCATTGCATCCTCTACCTGAAAGAAGACAGGAAGACTTATAATGTAGATGTGCACACAAAGTAGAAACACAAATACAGTGGCAAGAAAAAGTATGTGACCCATCATTATTTGTCAGTGTGAGTGGAAAAACTATGTGAATCCTTGGAATAATAACCTCAAAAAAGCTAACGGGAGTCAGGTGTTACCACAGGTTAAGACAATTATTTTGAGGTTGTGGACTAGAGCTACTTCGACTGACAAAAACCAATCTAACTTTTTGAGATTGCTCTGCACAAGAAGAATGTGCTTATGCGAGCCATGCCTCCCAAAAAGGAGCTTTCAGAGGATCTGCGATCAAGAATTGTTGATTATGCAAAAAGCTAGAAAGGGTTACAAAGTGAATTCAAAGACCTTAGAAAGTAAAGAACCACCCCAAAGTGACAGCTAAAGATTTGAAGGCATCATTGGAACTGGATAACATCTGTGTTCATGAGTCTACAGTAGGTAAAACATTGAACAAGCAGGGTGTCTATGTCAGGACACCAAGAAGGGAGCTGCTGCTGACCAAAAGAACACATACTTCAGTACTTCCTGGTGTGATAAAACCCATAGTTCAGATTTTCTGGCAACTTACTTAACTGCATCTTGTCTTCTAAGCAAACACAGATACAGTAGGTGGTCTTCCACCAATAATGTATAATGTTTACTTTGAAACAAGAGAGTGCAAATGGAATAAATGTTTCTTACAAACAAACAGGGGTGCGGTGTAGCTGCTAAATATGTGATGCAACCCCAGATCTGCCAAGCTTCCTAACAAATTCTTTGTCTTTTCTTTCCATGACTAAAGACTCAGGTGTAAACAAAGGTTCATACACTTCCCTGAGGCTGTGTTAAGACTGCTGCTGCTGACTTGAAAACTTATTACAACCTTGTTAATTCAAAAGTAGAACCCACAGTAAGGGTGATGAGAGGAAACAATAAGAAAACTAAGAAAATCTATGAAAATAACACCACAACACAAATAACACTGGTCAGAAGGCAACGCCAACAGGAAGTGTAATCAATATTTAGACATAATAAGAAGTTATGTCGGTGAAGATTCTCAGTCATACAGGTGAAGTTATCTGGAAGCTGAGTGAAGGCAACCGGACCTTCTTTGTGTTAGGTTGAATTGTTTCACTACTCATCTAAGTAGCTTCTTCAGTCTTCTTCAGAGGACAGTTGGTGAGAGACCACAAATGTATCCTCCAGAGACCACATATATATCCCCCAAGTTTGTTTCATTCAAAAAAACTAACACAAAAAACAAAAAAAGAAACAGGCCCAATTCACACATCCACCAGGTTGGCCACACCTAATTGTACCCAACTTTAGGGGATAGGAGGGGTAACTACATTGCCTGCCAAGAAAAAAAAATGTCACACACTGATATTTTGTTGGTCCGCCTTGTTGCTGAACCTAGACCTGACCAACTGCAGCAACCCCAGATCATAGCACTGCTCCCACAGGCTTGTACAGTAGGCACTAGGCATGATGAGTGCATCACATTTACCTCTCTTCTTACCCTGATGCTCCCATCACTCTGGAACAGGGTAAATCTGGACTCATCAGACCACATGACCTTCTTCCATTGGACAGTTCAGCAATCTCCTTAGATGTTCTCTTTGCTTGATGAATGCCAATAATTTGATCCTTTCAAAACAGATTAACATCTTATCCAAAACCACAGGATTTGTCTCCCATGGTTGTCAAAGAAATAAGCAGCTACTCACTGCATCAGTTAGGGTTAAATAACTTGTTGCCAGCTGAAAAATAATCATCCATGTAGTTATTATCCAGTGGGAGGCTCTCATCTATTTTCTTAGTTAAATCAGGGTGGTGATGTTTTTTTGGATGGGCATCTCTTAATTAACAAGTAATATTACATATGTCTTGTACATGTATAAAAAAAGGACTGAAGTGCAATTTTAATGTAGAAAATACATTAAACTGCAATTTCATTCACATTTTTTTCTGCAAGATAAGCTTCTCTTCTTATGACATTTGTATTTACAGGGGGCTCACTGAATTTACTGAAGCCAGGTGTTAGTCATTTACAGTAAAGGAAGAAACAGTAAGTAAAGTTACTGACAGCTTACAAAATACTGCGGCTAAAACCCAAAGCTAGTAATTATAAATGATCATTATTGATTGAAAAAATGATTTTATTAACTTCCCAAATGTGTCTTTATGACTAATATTTTTACATTTACTCCTAGCAGACTCTTCTATCCAAAACGACTTACAAGGGTACTACTTACAAGGCAAAGGCAGGGTAAGAATAAAGTGCCTAAGGACTCCTACTGGAGGCAGGCCGCACCCAGGATTTGAACCCAGGCCCCTGCATAGAGGGCAGCAACACTATCTAGCTACTAATATTTTGAGTACAATTCAGTCTTTCTCATTAACTTGACTAGACACAGTGCTCGTATTGTCACCATGGTGCACTTTCTAGACACCTGTATTCACATAAAAACTGATCTAAGGATAAAGACCTTTTCACAGGAAAACCCACTGACACATAACCACAACCACTACTTACTGTACACCATTAAAGATCAGTGGTTAAGAGATTCCTACACAGAGCACATCTTATCAGTGTGGAAGAGAAGAAAGAGAAAGGGGCAGCATGTCCAGAGGGCTCTAAATCTTTGAAAATGGCCTGGAAAATAGTCAGTCATGGACTTGCCTCAGTTTTAATGAATACAATAATTGTCTCCTGGCAGCTGTGACATGCAGCCACAGCTGGAGTTTCAGATGTGTGATTTGGACTGGAGAAATTAACTCACTTCAGTTCGATGAATTACAAATTCATATTCTTTAACTCAGATTTGCTTTAGACAAACAGTGGGCCGTGTGTAGTACAGAATATGAGAGCTGCCCACTTTCCCTCCTCTGCTATTATGTTAAAATCTGTCATTTCTTTTAATTTTGTGATAGGCAGACTGTGGAGGACAGTTCTGGAGGTTCAGGTTAGCATGACAGCACTGCAGGTTGCGGCCTGGGAAATGTAACAGCAAATGGCTCATATTCCCAGCTACTGATGCCAAATCTTTCTCTGTGTGCACAAAGGCAGAACAAAAGAGCTTTATTACTTGGAGCGTGAATTCTAAAGGTAGGAGTGCGACAAGAGAGACGCAAGGCCGCAGATGTGTCGTTCCAGCTCCCAGACAGCGGAGAGTAAATTAAAACAAAGACGTGGAACGATGCAGGGTGAGGGATGACTTGTTGACAGGAGAAAGACGTCCTCGTCTAGCCTCTTTTTGTTGCTGTAATTTCAACCATGTTTTATCACTTTAAATAATCAAAAGGCTCAGATTTCATGGGTGGCCTGTCTCAAGAGGGAGACACGTCGGTGTCAGCTCATCGAGTGTTTTTGCCCTCACTTCGTCACCAGCCTCTCCAGGGATGAGGAAAAAAAACGAACAATGAATAAAGAGATTGAGGCAGAGGGGTCCTGTGAATGTGAGCTAGAAGGCATTACATGGATTCAGCTTTTCGAAAGGCAGCTGCATTTCCTGGGTAACTTTGTGTCTGCTGCCACTAGCAGCGGTTATTAGCCAATATCTGTAAATATGAAATGAAGAGATAAGAGCGCAGCAGATAAGAAGAAACTGACTGAGCCTTTGAGAAACAGCCTATCTAAACTCCCCATGCCTCTGCTCACTGCTTTATCCCTCTAAAGGTAGAAGAGCTGCACTGAATTTTTTTTTTTTTTTTTAAATCTCACCTTTATTTTAACCAAGACAAGCTCTGGTGATAAGAGTTTTCTTTTAAACAAGGTCCTGGGTATCACCCGCTGACAAGAAATAGTCCCAAGCTTTTCAGTGGCCATCTAGAAACACCTCAGGTCTTAGTTTTCAAACCACAATTGCACACACCTGTAATTTTTGATAGAGCTCAAATGTTGCAGACACTGTGGTGTATGTGTGTATTACAGGTCTGTTGCAGTTAGAATATAAATGACATGTTGACCAACTGAAAGTCTTTTTCAAGCAAATATCCACATGATGAAAATAAGCGTTCCACCTCATGATCCACTCAGCCTCAGTCACTGTTGACTGTAGTTCACTAAAAATAACTCAACACAATGTTATACAAAACCCCACTGCAAACTAGCACTACGGCAGAGTAATTACAGAATGACACGGACACACTAGCTCAAAAGTATTAATGGCACATGCCAACTGGATAGATCCAATGCAGATGCATGAGTCAAACTTTGCAAGGGGAATTTAAAAAAGCATATACACAGCACTTTACCTATGTAAACTATAATGTTTGTTGAGGCATAGAGAGACAGCAGGCCAAAATCACAAATTTATCTGTGGTACCTCAAGCGTGGACACTATTAAGATTTCAAACCATGAGAATATAGCTTATTATAGTCTGACCAGAGCCTACGAAATAACAAGCTTGTTGCTGTAAATAAAGTCAAGGGCAGTAGACTTGCTCAACTTGCCCCATAGTTACAAAACTACCATCCAAATTAACAAAGATGAATCATGTGATAAGGAGTCCTTGGTGGCCATTTTGGTGGTGATAGACCACTGCTGACTTTCCGTCTCTTGCCAGCAGCCATCTGTTTACATCCCTGTCCCCAACCAAAGGTATTCTGAACTGTAACCTCATGATACTAAGCCATGTAAAGTTATTTGCAGATGATGTTATCTAGCCAAGATTTTCAAAAGCAGAAAAATACAGTTCCCTTCTGAAGTATAAAAACAACACGGCTATTTTTTTTTTTTGCTTCCTGAAGACATTTGGGTTAAAGAAAGATAAAACCTGAGAATTTTAAGCTTTGACATCATCAACACATTTTTCTTTAGATTTGCTCTTTCAGTTGTTTAAATTTAAAATTAGCCTCTTTCATAAAGCACTGCTGTTTTGATGCAGTACTTGCATAACGACAGTGAGACAGATGCTATAAAGTTATTACGGTAACTTAGTAGTCGGCTTCTTATAACTGTGGGAATCCTTGAAAACGGACTCAGGTTGCTATGGAAGCAGCATGTCTGCTTGTCTTTCCATCTTTTATATTTCTTCATTACTTATATTTATACAGACACAAGACGGTGTTTTATTATTATTAGTTTTATTATGATAATAAAAAAAGTAAAGAAAACTCTAAATAGAAATTGCTATTTTGCCGATTTGGTAGCATGCTGCTCATTTGCAGCAGAGCCTGATGATTTAAACTTTATGTTACAACTGTACTCCAAACACAAGATCTATAGAACAATAAGTAAAACATAGCCCACCTTATTGCCCTATTGCCTAAAATAAACGCCTGTTCTATTCACCAATACTGATGGGTGATTGAGTTTAATGCTACACAGAACAAAAAGTAATACAGTAATATCAACTGTTACAAATGTAGCATAACTAAGTGCATTCCTTGTAAGCCTGGAACTGAGTGTAGATCTGGTCACCCCTGAGCCGTCATTGAGCACCAGCTGCACCTGACTGTCTCCCTGTGCAGCTGCCAACCCCATGAGACTTGCTGCAGAAAACAAGCTATTCTCCAGACAAGTCTGGTTTATTCCAGCTGTCAGTCACCATTATGGCTGTGATAAGGAGCACAACAGCAGGTGCAGAGGAGAAGCTCTCAAAGCTCCACATATTCACTAACATACATATGAAAACTGAATTAATGGAATGTTGGCTTTGTGCAGGTATGAAATGTGCAGTGCCTGTAGTTCCTATAATAACCTGTGGGCCGCACATCCATTATTGTTTTTGTTAGAAGGCCACAAAAGGGACTGAAGATAATGCCACAGCCAATTCTGATGCTGGGTTCATTGTAGACAAATCACTAGTCAATCACTGACACAGAGTAGAGAGACCGACAGTTCACATGTACACCTATGCCTGTTTGTACCAGCAGCATATATCCTGTCTGATGACACCATGGGGTGAGTCAAACAGAAGCATGCAGGTACACAGATCTGTGTACAAATTGAGAATATTGTCTTAGAGAACTAACTGTGACTCTTAAATAATGCTTATAGCTTGAAAACTATATCAGACTACATGTATGAAAACTAATAAAGGAATACCTCCATTCACATCCTTACAGATTGTTTTTCAGAGCAACAGAGAACTGAAATCCCAGCAAACCAATAATTCTATTAATAAATGATTTAGTTGGGCAGCATGGTGGTGTAGTGGTTAGCACTGTTGATGATGGCATGCTTTTCAGAAAAAGTATCAACCTGCTATTTGTAGAGTAATACTTTAATGTCAACCACTAATATTCCTCACAAAGAACAGGCAGAGGGAGATAGAAGTATGGACATGGAAGAAAATATGGTGTGAGAAAAGAGTGGAAGAAGGAGCTCAGGTGCCCCTTACAAAGATCTATTACACAGCAGAGATGACACAACAGCCCAGGACAGCTGACGTCCAAATGAACCTCTGTCTGTCTCGGTGTGAGTATGCGTGGCTGTATGAATAATACAAAGTCGAACCTATGAGAAGATGCATAAGATATATTAACAGCCATTACTTTCTCGGCTTGTACAAACTCTGCTCTGATATGCATGAGAAAAATAATTGTGGAGCATGTGGCAGATTGAAATGGTAGGTAATAAGGTAAACCTCAGGAAAAACCTGCCAGCACTGAAAAATCTGATTGCTGTCTCCACCTGTATTCAACTCATGCATAAAACTCTTTGCCAAGGTCCAGTCACACAGAGATTATGGACCAAAGGCCTTAGCTATGGATAGGTTTAGTTTCTGCCTAGTCTTTGGCTAGGCAAGTGGTTTTTTTTTTAATTATTTTTCGTGCTTTAGTCATGTGATTATCTTTTAACATCAGTCCTCCTCCTGTTAGAAAGTGGTCTATCATACAGGAAATGAGAAGAGACAGGATGATCCTGAGTCATCCTCCAACTTATTTCAGCTCAGTGTGTATCTTCTTCCAAACCTACATCCAACATGTACTGTCAGTGTACTGGCTCTCAGTTACACCACCCCTTTGTAGCAGAATGACCACAATGCATCACTGCAGCTGAGCATCACCATTCCCTTCCATCCAACAGCACTATCACGTCCAGATCTATCCCCTTCCATTGCCCCATTTGGCCATTCCACCTCTGCGACGCCCCCCTCTCCTCCCCCCCCAGCCTCCAACATCATTTCATCTCTTTCTCCAGCAGCCTATCTCGCCACCTCTTTCTCTCCCTGACAGTCCCATGCCGTCATGCGCTCCTCTCTCTGGACTGAGCCAGATAAGCAGGTAATTCATCATTGCAGTGAAGGGGACACACACACACACACACACACATACACACGCATTTACAAACATGCGCACACACCGGGCGGCTCTTATCAGTGCTTCACAAGGATTGGGCCGAGCTCATGCCGGGTCTCTGTCTGAAAGTGACCCGTAGCCTCCGAGCACCAAATTACCATGACAACATTCAAATTATCCCCGGCGAATGACAAGAGACAAATTAATATATTTCCCATCATCCCTCCGTGCCCGCACTCACAGCCCTCAATTTGTGCTTCTATTATAGGGAGGGGAGAAAGAATGGTTTAACCAAACCCTGGGTGTGTAAGGAAGGCCTTTATAAATGCAAATTACCCTGGCTGCCTTTCTCTGCTGAGAACAATGCTGAAAAATAGCAGGTTGGCCTGTTAAAAGTGATACCACTTCCACTTCATTTTTCCCTTTCTGCCGCCTCTTTTTTTATTTACAATGCACAAAAAAGCCTGGGAACAGCAAATTCAATTCAAGCAGCACAATAAAACACAATCATGCGGAAATGTGGCATATTTTAGCTGACAGATTCATAAAAGTGTCGCTGGCATAATTGAGTCAAGAATGAAGAGGAAATGATGATGAAGATGGCGATGATGATTATGGCTGGGTAGCGCTGTCAAGAGGAGTGATTGTGTAGAAGAACGAGCGGAAGCTGTTATTCCTCCACTCGCCTTTTAGAGTAATATAAAGCCTCAGCAGACACAAGATGTTCAGCAATTTTACAATTTAAAACTGTTTTACAGCAGAGAAAGATATCAATCCTGCATCTGCACGACTTTGAGGAGGGAGCGCCATGAAGCAGAAAAACAATTAAAAAGGCTGCATGTATAGTTCTCCAGTTGCTCAGCCACACAGCTGAGATACACTGGAGGATACCTAAATGGGATTTGTGATGCTGATAACAAACTCCATACGCATACAGCAGCATGAGACCATGAAGACAATTTGAATTACATCAAGAAATGAAACATCTTTAGTCAAAACCTTGTGTGTATTTGCGAATGGTTTTATTTTTGTGGTAAGTGGAGGGTAAGTGGATAACTTGGGTTGGGAACTTTAGTTGCACAGCAGGAATCAACAACAGCTGATCTGCAGGGGGCTGATACACTGCAGGCAGTCTGTCAGTCACACAGAACAACACACACACACAGAATTCAAGGCAAAAATATAACGTCATACGTTGACTCTAACGTTGTATAGATCCTGCCTGCCTGTGTCTGTCCAAATTACAAACAAAGCTGCATTAAAGCAGTCTGGTCATTTAGATCACACTGTGCACTGTTGTAACGTTAAGATACACAATGGTACAATGTGTTTGCATATTGTTTTCTCTTAATAAGCCATCTGCTGGGCTTTGTAACATTGAATACAGTTGCAAGAAAAAGTTTGTTTGTGAACCTTTTAGAAGGGTTTTCCGCATTAATTTGTCATAAATGTCATCTGAACTTCATCTAAATCAAGTATTAACAAATAAAATGTGCCTATAATAATAACACAAAAAAAATCTCTTTATTGAGAACAACCATAAAAACCTCATAGTGCTAGTAGAAAAAGTATGTGAAACCTTAGAACACTTACCTCTAAAACTATAAAATATATACTATATAATAAATAAATAAATTGGAGTCAGACATAAATATACCTGCAAGAAAATTAGTTTAGTTTAAGGGTGTGGACTAGAGCTACTTTAAATGACGAAAACTGAGTCTGAGTTTGCTCTGCACAAGAAGGGCATGTTTATGTGAGCCATACCTCGCTAAAAGGAGCTTTCAGAGGATCTATACAATCAAGAATTTTTGATTTACATAAAGCAGGAAAAGGGTTACAAAGTAAAGTCAAAGACTTTAGAAATTCACCAGTCTACAGTTGGCAAACAATCTAATAACTTTGGGACTGTGGCTACTCTACCTACAAGTGAGCATCCAGTCAGAATGACCCTAAGACCACAACACTTATCAATAAAGTAAAGAAACAAGCCCGAGTGACAGCCAAAGATTTGAAGGCATCATTGTAACTGGCTAACATTTGTGTTCATCTTCAGTAGGTGAAACATTGAACAAACAAGGTGTCAAGGAAGCCACTACTGAACACCTGAAGTTTGCAAAAGAGCACATTGATACTCCACAGCAGTATTGGCAAAATGTTTAGTGGACTGATGAAATTATATTCAACTATTTGGAAAGAACACACAGCACTACATCTAGCATAAAAAGGTCACAGCATATCATCATGAAAACATCATCACAACTGTAAAGTATGGTGGAGGAAACATCATGAATTAGGCCTGCTTTGCTGCATCAGGGCCTGGTCAGTTCACAGCGATTGGAGGGAAGATGAATTCTCAAGTGTATCAAAAAATCTTCAGGATAATGTGATAATGTCTGTACATCAGCTGAAACTCTGTAGAAGTTGGGTAATGCTACAGGACAATGACCCAAAACTCAACAACAGAATGGTTTCAGAAAAACAAAATCCACCTTTTGGAGCGGCCAAGTCAAAGCACAGACCTTAGCCCAATAGAGATGCTACTGACCGACTTTAAGAGAGCCACACGCGAGACGGCAAATAATATGACAAAGCTAAAGCAGTTCTGCAGGAAGAATGGGCTAAAATTTCTCCTAAATGACGTGCAGGTCTGATCTATAGCTACAAATTCCAGTCATCACAAGAACACTAACACTAACTAGTTAGATAGTTAACAATGCAGCTTAGAGGCAAAATGCAAAATAATGATAGAGAAAAAAAGATAATCAGATAAAAAATAAGAGTTAAAAATACAAAGACAGGACGAAGAATAATACCTTGTGCAAATCAGGTGGACAATCTGAAAAGCTGTACGAGGTGCAGGATTAGCACCTGTTATTGGAATGCGTGTTACACTTTTATATGTTGAGCATATATAAATTTGTACTGTATGTACTATATGTGTATATACACACCAGAATCCTTTTATACCAGCAACTCTGCCTAACTATGATACATGATGTGTGTAATTTGTATGATTGAAGAATGAATATATATACTGGTCACATAAGTTCAGGTGAACAATGAGAAGGTCTATGGTTTTACTGTGGTCTAACAATAGAAGACAAATCTCAATCTCTTTGAGTATAATGGTACTATTGCACACCTATTTTTGGGTATCCGTCAGGTTGGATAGGGAGAGTTGGTGCACAGCCATTTTTAGATCTCTACAAAGATGTTCAATCGAGTCTGGGCTCTTGCTGGGCTACTCAAAGGACATTCCCAGAGTTGTTCCATAGCCACTCCTTTGTTATCTTGGGCATGTGCTTAGGGTCGTTGTCCTGTTGAAAGATGTGCTGTCGCCCCAGTCTGAAGTCCAGAGTGCTCTGGAACAGTCTTTCATCAAGCATGTGTCTGTACATTGCTGCATTTCTCTTTTCTTCGATTCTGACAAGTCTCCAAATTCCTGCTGCTGAAAACCATCCCCAAAGCATGACGCTGCCACCACCATGCTTTACTGTAGGGATGGTATTTGCCAGGTTGTAAGCGGTGCCTGGTTTGCTCCAGACATGATGCTTGGCATTCAGGCCAAAGAGTTTAATCTTTGCTTCATCAAACTAGAGAATCTCGTTTCTCATGCTATGAGAGTCCCTCAGGTGCCTTTTGGCAAACTTTAGGCTAGCTGTCATTTGCCTTTTACTGAGGAGTGGTTTCCATCAGGCCTGATTGGTGGAGTGCTGCAGAGATGGTTGTTCTTCTGGAAATTTTACTCCCTCCACAGAGAAACGCTGGAGCTCTTTCAGAGTGGCCATCGCGTTCTTGGTCACTGACTAAAGCCCTGAGTGGCTCACTCTAGGAAGAGTCCTGGTGGTTCCAAACTTCATCCATGTAAGGATGATGGAGGCCACTGTGCTCATTGGGACCATCAATGCTGCAGAAAATGTTATGTACCCTTTCCCAGATGCCTTGATACAATCCTGTCTCGAAGCTCTAAAGCTAAATCCTTGAACTTCATAGCTCAGTTTGAGCCCCTTATACATACAGGTGCACAACTCCCCACAGGTGGACTCCAATCAAGTTGTCGAAACATCTCAAGTGACGTGACTAAGTAACTTCTCTAAGATTTGTGACATATCTTTGTTACATGAAAACACTAATTTATATATATATATATATATATATAAATTAGTATATATATATATATATATATTTATATATATATATATATATATATATATTTATATATATATATTTATATATATATATATATATATATATATATATATATATATATATATATATATATATATATATACATATATATATATACTAATTTATATATATATATATATATATATATATAAATTAGTGTTTTCATGTCACAAATCTTAGAGAAGTTACTTAGTCACGTCACTTGAGATGTTTTCTGCATCATTGATGGTCCCAATGAGCACAGTGGCCTCCATCATCCTTACATGGATGAAGTTTGGAACCACCAGGACTCTTCCTAGAGTGAGCCACTCAGGGCTTTAGTCAGTGACCAAGAACGCGATGGCCACTCTGAAAGAGCTCCAGCGTTTCTCTGTGGAGGGTGTAAAATTTCCAGAAGAACAACCATCTCTGCAGCACTCCACCAATCAGGCCTGATGGAAACCACTGATCAGTTACACCTCCACATTGTCAGACCTAAGGGTGAAGCTGTGTGGTTCTTGTCCTCGGTCACTTTAACCACATTGTACATATACAAAGTGAGGACACATTGAGTGCGGCTGCACTCATCACTCAAGCAAAATGAGCCACTAGACACAATGAGTCATGCAGTAGGTAATGGACGCAAATAAATACGATACAGTTGATCAAGTCCCTGATCAAGTATCACACCCCTGAGATCACGTCATTAGAGACAGAAACGGTGTCTAATGAATATAACAAGTGTCTGTTACACCTGCAGGTATGAAAACACACTCTACCCTCAGTAAAAATCTTCATGGGTGTAATGTGTCCATCAATCAATTAAAAACAAGCCTTGGGTCCACATCGGAGACATTATAATCAATTTAAAATAACTAATGGATTAAAAAATGACAGATTGCTCATTTTGTCAGGTTTTGTCATTGAAACTTCTCTGTGGAGGTTACGGAGCATTGATGTGCAGCTAATCAAGCAACAGAAAACCTGAGTACCAGAGGCATTCTTTACCAGACTGTGCAAATGTGTGTGCCGTCTAACTATGAATTATTTGTCTTTTTATTTCAATTTTTTACATTTTAAAGACTGCCTTTATAAAATTGGACAGTCCTGCAGAGCTAATATAGCTTTCTTCTTTTTATCCATAGTCATACGACAACTCATACTGCAAGACACATAACTGTACGTGAGCACCGGACCAAACACACAGTATGTACTGTACCAGAAGAGGTCTGAGTGAGTCAATGACTAAAGGGAATTCAAGAAAGATTTAGCCAAAATGAATGATTGCTCTGTGGGACAACATCTGAAAAGTAATGAGAAGACCTGCAGAGAATTGCACTTTACATACATTCTGGTACCTACAGATCTACCTGTGAGTGTAAGTGAGTGCTTTCTCACATTAGTGCATGACAAAAATCATGGTGACTCTAATCACCAACCTACACGTGAAAAAGCTGAAAAATAAAGTTTATCTCTAGAATTTTTCACATTCAGCTAGAATGGATGTAGAGCAGTAGGTGACAGCCCAATTTACTGGATCAATTACAAGTGGAGCCAAACCTGCATTTAACAGGTTGTTTTCTGTTTGTTTTATTATTTTGTTGGATCCTCATTCTGTCAAAGCAGAAGCTCCTGGACTAAATGGAAAATAGCACGTTCCAGTAGTATCTTATTCTATCTATAATATACACTTGTACTCTAAATTAGCTTAGAGTCTGTCTGACTGACACACAAGATGCAAATCTGGCTCAGTCTAAAAACTGTGACAAGGGCACTGGTGTCAAAGCAATAAACAAAACCTTTGGGTCATGCATCCTCCTCTAATTTTTCTCCCATCAGAGGTGATTATTAGTCTGGTGATAACAGGTGTGCTGAGAGATGAGTAAATTAGGTGACATGCATCACATTTCAGCCCTGCCGTCACTGCCGGGGCTGAGGGCTAATTGGCTAACAGCATTAGGTCGCTGTATAAATATTGTTAAGTACTAAGAATACCAGCTTAAAGTACAGGACAGAGTTACGAAACTATGCTGGAGAGACTGTATGGTAATGTAATCAAGTGGAAACTCATTAAATAATCACTTTACCCTGTTAGCGTGATTTTATACAGAAACATTTATGGAAACATGTATGAAGCTGGTTCTCCTGCTCTCTAGGACAATCATATCCGCATCACTCTTTTAAAGATAAAAATGTCCCCCTTCTAAACTGAGAGGACAGATGTTTGAAAGTGTAGTAAAGGAAGCCTAAGACACATCTTATCAACCTCCAATGCAGTTGTCACTCCTGAATTGTTCACACAGTTATCCCTAATGACACACATGAATGCTGAGTGGACCAACAACCCACACAGGACTTCAAGCTACAGTAGGTCCAGCTTTGCGACAACCATGACCTGGATGACTGAAAACTTTCCCAGTTCAAAAAATAATAAAAAAGTTTAGAACAATGAATCTGTGTATACGTTGAAGGAGTTTTAAGAATTATCCTATTTCTGAACCTAATTTGCACCAAAACACAAAAAACTCAGATTGCAGTGGTTTCTTATAATAGTCCTCTCACCTGTGAACTGTGCATGCTGAACTGCAACAAAACACAAGACAGTCAGGCAGAGTGGATTTCAAAGCTGGGAAATATGACGGCCCCCTTAGGGCAAAGTGCATACAACAGTCAAAACAGTCAAACATTAAGGGACGTGTACAAATCTAGTAATGCAACTAATAACTAATAAAGAAAATAAACAAAAGAACAACTGCTACACCAGTGCTCCCATGAAAAGTTGTGTCTTATTGGTTCAATCTCAGACTGAGCATAGTTAAAAACCACAGGAGAACCTCAACGTCATATATACTGTATACAGTTCATATTTTACACACAGCTACAGGCGACTGAGCCATTGGTAAGTTAGATGCTTGTCCTCCAATCTCTGAAAACCTGACCACATAACACCTGTAACACTGCTAATTATTCAAATGGAGCGCATTGCTCCCACTTTAGCATCCTGACACATGTGCAATGTAGTGATTCTTGTTGCACGCTTTAGTGTTTGTTGCATGCTGTGTTTTGGAGTGTGTTTCAGCTCTAGATACAGTGATTTTGAAAATAGGAATAAACTTGTGTCTGATAATTTGCGACTGTTATCATAGCTAATACAAATGATGAATGAAAAAAACACTTTAATAAACCAAGAATATTGGTACATAAAACTAAAACTTGTGAACATCTCTAATGTCACAGTGGCACATTGCATTAATGTAAACAGTGTTGGTAGACAGGAGTTCAAAAAAATCTGAGAAATTGTTACAGAAGAAAAATAGAAGGAGCACTACAGAGCATATGCTCATATAGTATCAAAGTATGACAGCTTCTATTTGAATTGAACCCTGGTGCTTTGATGAACTGATGTTTTAATGAAGCAAAGTGTTGGCTGTGTTAGGCCGAAGCAGATAGATGTGGAAATGATGTGTGACACAACAGAACACTGCTTTGATCTATGCACATGGACCAGCAGCAGCTCTGACACACACAAACACACACGCACGGGAAACAAACCACAATACTGCCACCCTACAGCTCCTACTGACATGTCACAGTCACAGGTTACGAGCATCCAGCCTGAGCAAGATCTTTGATCAAATGTGGATTTTTGCATTTGCAGCCTGACAGCAGGATCATAAAATAGGATTAAATACAGTTTGATAAAATATAAGTGAATCAATTGACCTCACTTTAATACGGCAGGAGAAACCCCAGTGAAAGTTAGGCTTGATCGATACTGCAGCTGCAACAGTGCCACAAAAATTCAACTGAAAAATAATTTGCAACTGCAAATATATTTTGTAGGAAATGTGCAACAGTTGACATCAGTGATAGGTTTCCAAAAAGTATTGTTCTCTTTTGCCAAAATATTGGTTCTTGCGGTGCAACATCTAGTTTGTCTGAATACAGCATTATTCACTTTTTCTTTCTTTAGACTTACAGTACTTGATTTAGGATCGAGAAAATGTGCGATCTGGTTTCTTAGAGAAAAACTTCTTCAGACTGAACTTCTTTATTTCAACTCAGCTGAACTCAGTCAGTCAGTACTGCACAGTATCAATATCAGTATATACATACACTCATCCAGTATATAGAGTATCTCCAACCATGTTTCTGTTAATAAATTCATTTATTATATTCACTACAGAATCATTCTTATGGCTACAGTTTGGTTATATAAAAATGAAAGAGAATCTGTCCCTAACTCTAACCCTCTAAAGCAAATCCAGTTGCCAATGAACAGCAATTTTTGGGATAACTGAGAATCTTGACAGACACTCTCCCGCACCAGGAATGGGGTCTGAAGGAGAGTTTGGCTCCTCTGGATGGAGCTACGCTATACATTTAGTTGTTACAGACATCTGTGAGTCACGTTTGCCACTGACACTCTCTCTGATGTGTCTTGTTTCAAGGTTCTGTGTCTTGTCTCTTCTCTGCATAGATCTCCACCCTATGCAAACTTTTAACTTACGTCACCTTCTGTCATATGTACTGATACTGCTAGATGTCACCAAAGTACCACACATATCGATGATAATAAATGCTCTGGACTAATGGTGGTTTGTGGTAAGACACCTGAACTTTGCAGGTAAGAACAGGTGAATGTTGGTGTTCCAAGGTTGAAAAGGACCTTCCTATGTAGTCAAACATGGTCAAATATGTTTTTGGAATAATCACATAATAATCATAATCTTCTGATACAACACAAATCTATAGATGTGGACCTCATTCTAACACAGATATACATTATAGATCATGGGAAAAGTAGAAAGAACAGAGTTTACTCCTGTGATGTTTCTTCATATATTTGTAAAGAGTGCAGTTCCACTTACTACACATGCTGTGAATTCCCTTTCATTTGACTTAGACATGTCCTTCTGCTCTCTAGTTCCCAGACTTATCGTTAAAATAAAGAAAGATTACTGAATCACTAAAAAGGCTAGGAGAGTGGTGTCATGGCAGATTCCAGTCTGAATCTGGATCCTCAGGATCTAATGACATATCTAATAACACAGAGAACACAGTATGAGCAGCATGTTAGCAGAACAACAGCAGCAGCTTCAGTGCTGCATATGGATGTTTACATTAAACACAAACGACCATGCAAGTGACTGACTGTTCAAAATTCAGTTAAGATTTAGTAAAGTGTTAAAAGACGAGTGCACATAATCATGACCCTACAACAAACACAATAAAGCCACTACACCTGTTTTGCAAAAGGTTAAAGCACAACATCTCTGCAAACATTTAAAAGACACTCATCGACTCTCTTGCTTAGGTTATAGCCTAAAGATATCATTTTAAATGAATGTTTCTGCCTGTTAAACCTTCATTTATTAACTGGGCTATTAAATCAATTCAATTAATGAAATAGAAATAATCAATTCAATAATGATTATTAATGAAACTCTTTGATGTCTAAGCTACACATTTATGACAAAAAGTAAAACTCTTTTAAATAACAGGAAAAAATTAACACAATTATTTTAAAGTATAGTCATACTTTCTCTGCAATATCCCAATTTCACTGTGAATATGGACTTTTCAAAATATATAGACATCACTAGGAACAAATTCATACATAATAGTGGTGGGAAAAACGAGTCTTTGAACTGACTCAGATTCGTGAGTCTCGAACTCTAAAGTGAACGAATCATTTCGTTCATTTCGTTCATTTCGTTCATTTTCCAGCGGGTTGCGGTGTAACCCTCTAGTGGGCGATATAAAAATGGCCGCGGTTCTCAGACACTATATAGTGAAGACAACATGGTTTGTTCAGCTGACAAATTATAATACACAAAATGCCACAAGCAATTCAAACCATGTGAAAATCTAGGAAAGCAAATACACACCACAATAAAGTGACTTGTGTTCCTGCATCCTCCCTGATATTGTTGTTTAACAGCGCAAAAGTGACTTTGTAGCTGTCACGTGACAAATGAACGAGAGCAGTGAACGAAGAACGATGAACGATGAACGAGAGCGGGTTACTGCTGCTGCAGCAGGTGACAGCTGGTAGAAGACGAGTGAAAGTTAAACTTATTGATAATGAGTTTAGACTTTTAAAGCAACAAGTAACAAGTTCCCGAAAATATTTACATGGTGCATTTATTGTGTCCAAAACGCGACATTATTATTATCATTATTATTATTATTATTATTATTGTTATTATTATTATTATTATTATTATTATTATTGATGTTATTGTAGTTGTTATTAATAATGTTACACTTTATTATTTTATGGAGGAGAATAACACAATTAACATGTTTATCATTTTCGAAAGTATTTATGTACAAACATAATTCACATTATTTACACAAAATCACTACACACATCTACAAGAATCAAAGACCACTAATTAATTATGATTCCATGAATAAATAATGTCTGTCGTGCGTCAGTTGACAATAAATGACCGTCAGATATCAGATATCAGACATCATTTATTTCCTTGTTTCTCAGTCCACAGCTCTGTAGCGGAGCTTCAGCTGTCACGTGACAAAAGAACGAAAGAACGAATCTGTAATGATCCGTATGAACAACTCGTGAACGAACTGTAGTGCTGCTGACAGAGCCTGAGCGGCCTGTTGTCACGTGACAAAAGAACGAGGATCTGAGTAGGGACTCACAGTTGAGCGAGTCGTGAACGAATCATTTCTGTTTCCTGTCCTGCTGACTGAGCTCATGGAGCTGCTGCCATGTGGCGAGAGAAGGTACTGCAATGAACTGGAAATGAACGAATCACTCACTGAGAGAACTAATCACTCCCAAGTCATAGCAAAGATTCGTTCATATTGAACGAATCGTTCACGACCGAAACAACTCTAAATTACATAAGAATATGTCTTATAGTGGACAGAACAGAGTTTTCATTTTAGGACTTTAAAATGTGTCTGAAGAATGGAAAAAAGCAATTTTTGTCAGGACCTAAACTTGGTCCAGTTGACGTGACTGGACCTTCTAGACTTTAGCTGAGGAACCCTGTTCTAGGAGTTGTTTTCTTCTATGCATGATAACTGAGCTAATGCTCTGTATCTGGTCTCTGACACATGGCCATGTAACTATGGAAGATCCATGGTGTGTGCTTGTCTATTTATACTGATGTGTTCCCAGTGAGCACCAACTGTGTGTTTATAATGCCACCAGATCACTTTCAAATACAGCTTGAGGATTCATTACAACATTTGCAGTAGCACAGGCTATGTGCATTTTTCTTTCAGTGCATGCATGAGAACAAATCATTTCTAACAGGAACATGTTTCGGTACACATGCTTGTGCTACATTTGGACATAACTGAGAAATGTCTTTCCCAGCAGGAGGCATATTATTACTCCAGCATGAGGGGAGCTCTATTTACTGTGCAAGTAGCACATTTCGTGGCAGCTTTTCTAAAAATTTATGATGCATGTCGCCATATATTTAGGCTTTTCTTTTGCCACAGCAACAGGGATGCTTGTCTCCATTACTTTGTGATTTATACTTCACTAACATTACCACTAAAAAAGCTTGTGTTTTCTAACCTCACCTTGATTCGTTCAGCACTTGCAATCGATGTGGCTGCAGCAGCCTCGGTCACATTGGTTTGTCTTGTCTTGTCTTGACAAACCAATGATGACTGCATTCTAATGATCATTTCAAAATATTTCACATTAGAAAATTCTTTGCTAATTTATTTGTGTTTCACAACCTAGTGCAAAACATTTTACCTCTGCTTTCATGCAGAGCATCTGGGAAGTGCCTTGCATTGTCTTTAACCTTTGCACACCTATCCTAAAAGGTCTGGGAATTTCTGGCATATTAATGGCTTCTGAAAGCAGATATTGTGTCATATAGTGTGCAGGTTTTAAAAGAAGAAACCGCTAAGCGTTATCAGCCACTCATCAGTAGCTCTGGTGCGATGCGTTTAGGGACAGTAGAAAGTGTAGGTTAAAATTTACATAAAAGTTGTGATAATTGGACAGAATTAAGGGGACTGGTTTGAATTGTGTTAACTGAGAGACTGGCTTAGTTTTAGCACAGATCATCAGAGAAGATACACCTTCGGCTGAGGAACAGAAACAACATTTACGACTCAGCTTGTTCGACCTAATTATAAGTGTAGTTGCTCTTTAAAGCCCACTTTAGAATCCTGCTTTGCTTGTTACCTAGTTGTAATGCAAATAGTGACGAGAGATGTTATGAACTTGTAGCTCGGGGCAGTGGTGGGCTTACACTCGCATATCCGATTTCACGTTTGACTGTGACATTGCAGCAGACCACTCACTCATAAAGATTTTAAATAACTTAAAAATACTGCAGAGACAGATTTTAGTAATGTTACACCACAGGAAGTTCCACTGAGCTTCGGTTTTCCATAATAGCAGCTCTTTGAAATCACCAGCTTCATCTGTGAACGCTGCCTAGCTGCCTCCGCCGCGTGTGTTAACAGGACATGCCTGAGGTGGTGGATGGTCACAGATTCTCAAACTCACACTCTCTGAGAGTCTTCATTTTCTAAAACAACTGTGACAGTAATGTAATCACCACGTCTATGTAATGTGCTGGATATGCCAGTTCTCTTAAAAGTCAAGGCGAACAGACATAAATATAGTGATGGGTAGTGAATATGAGTGAGGACAGAGAGGGTGAAATCGAACTGATGAATGTGACAGTTGGAGAAGTGGCAATGGATGAAATGACACACTTGTGACATCACCTTAGACTCCCACTACTCAAAAAGAAGGAAAATGATTTACACACCTCAATGTTATCTACTACAGTTTTCTTATTGATGTTTTTGTTCACTCTTTGATATAGTTTAGTAGAGAAGAAAACAATTATGTGCGACACATATAGTGTGAATGACTCACTAGGAGCTATGTAGACAGCTGGGTTGATTTAAATAGGAGCATAACTGTTCTATGGCTGAAGAATGCCGCTGAAACACCTTCTGTGCAGACACGCCTTAGAAGGTGCAGTGCTGTAACTATGTTGCACGAATTTCAGGTGCACGATACTTGCAGGACATCTGAAAAAAAAAAAAGCGCTCTCTAATGTGCAAATGGCGGTGGATCAAAGGCAAAACACCAAAGTAGATTATCAGGGACTCTCTGGTATTGGCGTGCTTTTTTATGCCAGTGTCCTGAGCAGTTTCACAGGATGTGTAGTCCCTCACCTCTCCTACACCTTCACTGCACACACTGGGGACATTGGGACAACATTCTAAATGAGTTGGGGTTATGCTTGTGTATTTCTGCTGCTAGGCCAATAATTTTTGTTGTTACAACCAAGGGTGTGTAGTTGTGGTTGTATACTAATGTCACAGTCTCAACACAGATCTACACTGAGAGGTTTCAGTAAAACATACTAATTTACTTTTTCAACCATCTGGATTATCACTGTCAGATACTTATACTAGTGAGTGCAGTAACTAGTAACAGCAACACTTATTTATTAGTTTTAACAGTGACTATGGGTTTACAGTGCTGATTTTCAGATTTAAAAGAGTATTTATGTTTTAATATTGCAGATTCACAAGCTTCGCACAAACATATTGAAAGCAAAATTGAAGCAGTTATGGTGACTATTAGCCCCTAGTAGGGATCCAGCTCCAAAAACAATTTTCATAACACAACTCAATGGCATCTTTCATTAGACCCCTGCAGTTCTCTCAAACTCTGCAATTCCTTTTTTCTAAGACAAGCTTCCTGTAAAAATGTAGCTGTCTTTAAGTCTTGTCAGTATGTTTAACTTAATCATCCTGATGAATTTCCGCAAATGTTGGGAACTATGCATAAAGGGATATGTGTACCATGTGAGTCTGGTTGGATCAATATTAGTTATATGAAATCTTTGAACTGAAATAAGTTCACTTCAGTTAACCTGTTGTGATTAGTGGATTTATAAGTCTTTATCGAATGAATCAACTAATTTTTTACTGTAAAAGTAGGGTAGCAAAGTAATTATAGCTGCCTGTAGTCCCAACTGTTTCAGCAATGACACAAATATCCCTGTGCCTCTTTCAGGTTTGAGTCCACATCTTAAAACGATGTGAAACGTCATGGTCAATCAGTGTGCTTACATGGACATACAGCGAGTAAGGGAACTACTGACAGCTTTCTGTCATAACCTTATTTCCTGAAGCACGTACAAACAGTATAAGGACCTTAACATCCAACTTGATCAGCCTTTGTCACAAATGTGCTTGGAAGCTTTGCAGCTTACTCATTCCCCAGACGGTCCTGTTGAACAAAACATTTGATTCAATCCTGGAGAAAGTCATTCTTTCTTAAGCTCAACCAGCAGCTACTTCAAAGCTATAAATGTCAGCTGCTGTTGTGCTTATATTTGGTAGCAAAGGTTCACAGGTTAGCAGTGAGAGACTTTCAGCTGACAGCTTTACCCAAGACAGGGGAGAAAGAGGTGTGAAGCTACAGCTCTTAACCAGAAATTACAAGACGTGGTGATATTTGTAGGAAGCAGCGTTTCTCATGTCCTCACAGGCTTGTTAACATCACCTCACTGCATTCGCCGCTGGGATTAAAGCACACTGTATTTCTACAGAACAACATCTATCATACTGTACCACCCTGCTAGCATACTTTTTCAGTTAAGACTTATACCTTAAGTAATGACTACTTGGTTTCAGCAGAAGGTATTTGGACGTGGACGCACAGATTGGACTCAGTCAGAAAATCCTGGTAATACCTGATGTGAAGATGTTAACATTGGCTCCAGTTCTTGATCATGTGATTGCTCAGGTGGATTGGTCAGCCCTTAGACGATATATATATATATATATATATATATATATATATATATATATATATATATATATATATATATATATATATATATATATATATACTCAATGTCTGTAGAATTCAATTCTAATTTGAGAGAACAACTAGGACAAAGGTCCTACATACTACCAATGATTCAACATTTTCTGTTACTTTGAGCATCATGAAGGTCAGCAGAACTAGCAGCATATTTCCCCACTTAAAATACCACAAGAGCAATTTCTATCCAATAAAACCATCTACAACGGGAAACACACAATCAAACCCATAACCATCAAGTCACCTTAGATGCACCTGTAAATAATTAACAATTATTACATTGGCATGTTTTATTTGAAACTCTGGTGTAATTAGACATTATAAACATTACATCATGGTTATGGTTAAAGTTTTAAATGATGTCTATGCAGTAACAATGTCCAGATATCAAATGGTTCTAGACTAAATATGTCTTAATATTATAAAAGATCAGAGTTTTGAAGCAATCAGCTTTAAGTTAACAACTAGAGAGCTTAGGTGGTAAAGTAACTACAACAAAATACAACAAAACCGCAAACACAGATGCAACTAGACTAACCTCGCCTAAACCAAACATGGGACTCATTCAAATTCAGACTGGCCTTCTGCGACTCACTTTTACGATAATAAAGTGTTTCATTTACGCAAAAAATATTACATTAGAACATGATGATTATTTGATTATTACAAAAACAATACGTTTGTAGTTTGGCTACATAGAAAGGTCTTTTTTAGTAGGCAGTATTGTATACTACCGTAGTATATATTTCCACAGGAACAAAAATCATCCCCAATTTGAATGTGTTTGTGTGTGTGTGTTTACGTTGATTCAATAAAATCCAGAAGAAATGAAGCGCAAAAGGAATCAAAACGTATCTGTACTGTCATCCAAAGGAGAACAAGAGCTCTGCTAAGATCAAGATAAAAAAACAAAACAAAGAATGTCCGCTAACAGATTAAAAACCTTATTTAAACTGCTTAAAATTCCAGGGGTTCACTAGCATCCAACGTCACATCGTTGCTGAGAGAGAGAAAGCCAGTGGGCTGGCAGTCACTGGACAAACATATGCACACACACACATATACACACACAATAAATCATGCTGACCTACATCTACAAACCCTAAAATAAATTGCAGTTATGCATAAGAGAGAAACACAAAAGCATACCCAACTAGTCCCAATCTTTTTTTTAAGATCCAACATTCACGCAAATACAGCGAAATATATGAATTATGAAAAAAGTATATGAATGTAATGTATTGGAAAAACACAAAGTGCCAGTGCCTGCGAGGCACAAGGATGGCAAGCGTTATTTTATACAGTGCAGTACAGCCTTAGCATAGCCCTGAGGACCTTCCACTGAACCATTGAGTGAATCCTCAACCAGCTAAAGTGTGCTCACTTCAGTGGTCTAAAACTAAGCATGGTCCACACAAGGATGGGGGTCCACATGAACACACACAAGCAGATAAAAAACAAAAAAGCATTGTGGTGACCTGCGGGTAAATGACTCCATAAAATGATTCATTCAGAGCAGAGTACTGATGTCATTACAGGGCTCATAAAAGGATGTGCCTAGAGCAAACACACACACATCATCCTTAAAACTGAAGTCCACTCTGCTTTACAAACGGCACCCATGGGAGCAGCTCTCTGTAAACATAGATTGAGGAAATTTCCAGGCGAGCTACAGTATATTTTATTAATAAAAAGACACAGTTGTTTCTTCTTTCAAGTGAGCAGCTCATTCTTATTTAAAATGGATGGCAAAAGCTGGCAAAGAAAAAGGGATTTAGGGGCTGGATATATATTGCTGCTTGGCCTCTTTCTCTTCAAACAAACTGTGACTTAACTACATCAAACAGTCAATCAATGCTAATTCCTGATGCTTACTGAGGTAGTTAAATTCAGCCACTTTCTCTGCTAGCCTGAATGTTAATTGCTCATTTGAGAGGGAACGTGTCTGGAGGTCATTGTGGTACAGAACATGTGGAAACAACACTAAAACCTCAAGTTCTTTTTTGCCCCTACTGGCAGAAATATTCATTACACTTCCCAGTAACACAGGATCTACTGAGGAATTGTCTTAAGAGGTGTTAGAATAATGTTTGTACTTGGAGTGGCACTATAGAGAAAAAGCACCTTGGGGTCATTAAAATCTAGGTCAGAGGGAAGTTTATCAAACCTTGATTCATTTGACAAACTTCTTTTGTAAAATGACAAGACTTTTTGTATTTCATACGTATTTCATAATATATTGTGCAAAGTTAGCATTAAAAAGAACTGAATTCTGGCACCAGCAGAATCAAAAAAGTCTAACAGTGGCCAGTGGTCAGAAAATTACTAACTTACATATTAGGCTGCCTGGTCCCACCCATAATAGATCATTAATATACAAAGTCATATGTGTCTATATTTAAAGTTGGTAGATTTCTCTTTTTTTAAGTAATGCTGTAGCAGGAATCCAACATTGTATTATATTTTGAGATATATTCAGTAAAATGTTAATGGCATTAGAAAAAGGTACAATATCTACCTTGCTGGATAAAAAAGCAAATGAACTCACTAGAATTAACTGTAGGATGCAATTATTTACAAGCTCAGTCTATTTTAACTAATAACAGAAATTCAATGGAAACAGTTTAGTAGTATGACTAGTCTCCATAGATATTGACTTCTAGCCAAGATGATTCTAAAAGCACAGAATGTTTAATAAGGTAAAAAAAATAAAAAAAAGTGAAAGGCTTAAAGAAACCATTGGGAATGGTTAACATTATCACAAAGCTGATGCACTGATAAAAACTAACCAAGCTAGCTTTTTGCCAGCGAGGTCTGTCACAGTATCTACAGTAAGTTTGTTGATGTAACAGAACAATGACCATGACACATTCAACTAAATCTACAACATAGTGAGAAGTGTCTTAGTCAGAGGCCTGACCTCAACTTAATAGAGATACTGTGAGCTAAAGAGAGCTGACTTTCTACAAGCTTCTGAGCTGAAGCAGTGGAATGGTCTATGGTTGTTGTAGGTCTGATCCACAGCCATGGGAAGCATCCTTGAGTCTAGTTTGCCCCAAAGAAGGTTCACTTATTTTTTCACACCACCAACCTCAGACTTTAATCATTGCACCTACAGTAAATGCCTTAATGTCGCACTAACCCTTAACAAACCTAATTCTAAACGCTAAAACCACTTTTACAGGCAAGTGAGAAATCGAGAACCTTCCTCACTTTGCCATGGTGTCCTCACCCCTATGTTATAGGGGTGACACAGTGTGTTAATAAACTCAGTATTAACACCCAGCACTGGCAACCTCTTAATATTCTCTCATATGTCTTTATTAGTGTGATTTAACTGAATTATTGCTCTGTAAATGTCTACAAGCCTGCAGTCACAGGCAGTAGAAATTAAACTGCATCACTCAGCTACAGTCTGATTTTCCTGTCTGCCCCCTGGTTCCTGTTTAACTTGTGATTAAACCATTTGCTGAAATTTGCTAGAAATATGGCAGCAGTACTGATGTGGGCTAGTGTATGAAATACTGTATGTCAGAATAACTCAGAATGTAAGGGAACCTCAGTGAAGACATGCTCTAAACCAAAGAACGCCAAAAGACATTTTCACTGCTTATCAACAAAAAAGCATAGATGCAATCTGACAAACATAAAAGGTCCAGTGAGAGTGTAAATATGTGAATAGATGGTGAGTATGTGTGTAGCCAGTAGTTATAGCTTTAGTGTGAAGGCCTTGGTAAGTTACTACAGGATATTTTTCCCAGGAAGTACAGAGAGTTCTCTCAAAAGCTCTATTGATGAACTTAGTTTGAGGTATGAGGCTGAAGGTGGCTCATATTGAAAAAGGTTAAGCTTAGTAATAAAGGTGTCATATAATAGCCTCTGTGCAGTTTCTACAAGTTGTACTGGCTTTAATGCCATTGGTTGGTAAAATATTAAGCTCTTTGCCATTGGGTAATAATTCAAAGGCCAAGCCTTTTTGTCCAACATATGAGCTGACAAATGTGTGGGATCTACTCTTGTGGACTTGTTATTGAATTATCTTAGGAAGTATATTAGACTTGTGTTATTAATGTGTTAACGAGTCTTAAGTATATTTACATGGCTTCAATTTAACTTGATGGCTTGCAATCATTTGGTACAAGGCCTACTTAAGTGCTGTTGCTGCGCATACTGTATCCAGATGTTGACCTCAGGTTACCTCACTTAAGAAGGACAGAAAAACAAATATAAACTTTAAGCTAATCTGTATTGAGAACCAAAGAGTTAACAATTTGTCTCTTTTTGCTCTGCTGTTTTATGCCAGTTTTAATAACCCGCTACATGTGTGCCATCATAGAACCAGTGATGGGGCAGCTGGGACAGTCCTGCTGACTGCTGTTTATTTCTTGGTGTGTACAGTGTATGAACACTGTGCTGTATCGTACGAAAAATCATATGCACACCGGCGATTTTGTTGCTATACAGATCAGTGTTTCGGGCTGTCAGCAGCACAGTCCTAGTTCATGCTGTGCTGGCACATGTGCTGTGGAGCAGCATACATAACCGAGTCCCATTTAACTGCATATAAACAACAGCTAGAAATATAAAACTTCACTAAAACAGGTATGAAACACCAAAATAAAAAGCATGAGGCAAATTGTTATCTCCTTAGAATTTCATGCCATGAAGTCTACTGTTAGATAGGGATGTGAGAAAATACTCACATTGGAGTATCACAGTATTGCATATGGTGATACTGTATCGACTCTTAAAAACACTCCATTTCCTTTTATATTAATAGTTTACATACAAATATTTGTCTTCTTTATACCATGGCAGGTTACCTAAAATTGGATTTAAAGAAAATGCAAAATATCACCTTGCTTACAATATCGCAATATATCGCAACATATTGAAACAAAACCTCCATGTCGTGATACGTATCATTCGGCAGATTCTTGCTAATACACAGTCCAAACAATAAGATCCAAGGGGTTGGAACCGTTTTATTCTTAAAGTTTTTGTTGAAAATCCAATAATCTGCATTAAATACTGTTTTCTCCCTGGTCCAATATCAAACCTCCAAAGCTCTCTCGCAAAACACACAGTAAATGTTTCCTTATGAACAGTTCTTTACGAAGCTGCAAGGTGATAAAAAGCTGCAGAGAGGTGAAACAGAGAGAGGATGGAGGGGAGCAGAGCATGGTGTCTTTTTGATTATCCTTCTATCTGACACTTCAGCCCTCCAGTCTGCCTCTGTAATTGTGATTACTGTACCACTATTTCAGGCTATTTGGGTCTTTGGCAGGCAGCCAGGTTAAATAACTGACCTCAGTCCAGCCATGGAGGTTGTTAGGAGACAGCTCTTGTTTTCGGCTGTAGTTACCTTGAAGTCTAAGGGTCTTATTTTCATGGCGGTGCAGCAGCGAGCACATGCAGCACTCTGACAGTTTGGTATTTTCCTGACCTTGAAATTATATTTGTGTATAATTTCGGTGCTCTATGCAGTATGTACAATGCACAGGTGGAAAGAGAGATGAAAACAGGTGGAAGGGTCATTCAAGGGAGCTAAATGTTAACTATCACCTCAGCCTCATCTGTACTGGAGCAGGTGCTCTATACCGTATTTGGCTTCACTCATTCATCTTTATAAATCAAACTTTTGAAAAAATAAATAAATCACACATTATTTCTTTATATTTCATACACAAGCTGTTACTTGTTTTAAAATTACAATGACATCATCTTTGGTGAGGGGTATAAAGTTATGTAGGGCTTGCAAAGATATTATTTTCAAGCCTTTGAACTGACTTGTAAAACAATGGCTTTGTCCTACTTCTTGTTAGAAATGAACCAAATAAGAGTGTATTTCAAAAGACAATAGATCGATATGTTATCATTTAGTACAAACTGATATAATGACGCCATGCAGTTTTCCTTGGAATCTTTCCTAGTCTCTTTTTCATTGTGTTCCATAAGGTCTGGAGAGAAAAGCTGGGAATCGGCAGTTTGTTGTTCCCTCTGGGTTTAGCATTTTCCCTACCACATCAAGGCCACCTCCAGTGCACTAATTGCTGCATGTGGTGGGAGTTTGGATGGATGTGTTTATTTATAGGCAGAGGGCTAGACCACTGTCAGCTGCAACACGCTGACGTACTAGAGCAGCACCACTGAGCATGCAAGCAAAGGTCAGGGGACAAAGCCAGAGGCAGGAACCCATTACACCAAGCATTCCTGTTTCTGTGAACTCTGGGGTAAAGTAGCCCCCAGCTAGGCGACAGATTTGAGTTAATTGATCTTATTACATAACTGACCCAAAACTATCTGAGGCTTAGTAGTACTTATTGCAGAGGCATGCTAAGACAAGGGAAAAGGTATTTCAGAGACACTGTTAGTCCACATGTATGTGGTGCAGCAAAAGCACGCAAGCAAAAAATATAAACCCAAGTAGTTTAGTTGGCAATACAATTAATGTACGGGTATGACTGACAGCAGTAGAGTGTAATAGACAGATAAAATAAGCTAAAGTCACTGCAACAAGATCATATATATATCATAATATATATGCAATATATATTGCACTTTGCCCCAAAAATATCTTTTAAAAAACAACTGCAGTGTGCAGCAAAAGTGAAGGGGCGGGGGTATTTACTTCTGATTATCCTCTTAAACATGACACAGCAGCTCTGCTGATATTAAATGGGACAGTTAGTGAATCATGAGGCCCAGTTGAGACCATCACGACATGCTACCTGTAAGTATCAATTAGGATTCAGTGCTATGAAGTGGATTAATGGAACACGTATTCATCCACAGAAAACAAAATAGCACTTCACCCCTTGAGTTGAGTGTCTAAATTAGCTCTGTACCTGTGAAAGAGGAGAGGTAATGTGTTTTACACCTTTTAATTTAGAGGCAACTGTGAGCAAGCAGGATTTGGAAAACACACTTTGCTCTGAAAACAGAGTGATAGTTCTGAAGTCAACTCCAAATCAATTCATAAACGACTGTCAGTGTGCTTTTGCCCCACACAAAGTAGCAGCTAAAATTCTGCCTGTGCCAGGCTCTGCTGACTCACAGTGACACTGCTGCTGCTTCAACCATGACTAATCCAGACAGCCCGATCACCACGCCCAACCTTCCCCGAACACATAGCCTGTGTGTCTGTGCATGCTCGTAAGCAGCCTAGGCCAGGAAGGAAGAGAGAGGCAACCAGAAGGCATCTACTTCACAGCCAGCTTGTCTCGCTGTATCAGGGCTGCATCGATCCAATCTTATATATGAGATTATTAGATGATTTCTACATTTAATTAGAAGTGTGTCTGACCCCATGATTTGATATTTTGATACTTTCATCCCTCTTAAATTAGACCTTCATTAGGTGCTGTGGATGTATGCAATCTTATGTGCACAGAGGTTAAGCAAGAGACAAAAAACTTGACAAATCAGATGCAAAATGTGTCGGTTGTGCAGTACACAGGTAACACAACTAACCTCAACTGATGAGACGTCTGCCATGCACAGCAGCTCCCCTAGTTAACAGGTTTTCATTTGTAAGCAGATATGAACGGCATCATGATTTGTGCCTGCTTTGCTGCATCAGGACCTGGCCAGCTTGCAGTGACTGGGGGGAAGAGGAATTCCCAAGTGTATCAAAAAATTCTTTAGGATAATGTGAGAATGTCTGTATGTCAGCTGAAGGTTTAGTGATGCTACAGGACAATGACCCAATACAACAGAATGGCTTCAGAAAAACAATATCTGCCATTTGGAGTGACCAAGTCAGAGCCCAGACCTCAACCCAGTAGAGATGCTCTTGAACGACTTGAAGAGAGTCACACACATGAGACGTCCAAAGAATATGACAGAGCTAAAGCAGTTCTGCAGGAAGAATGGACTAAAAATATCTGATCCACAGCTACAGGAAGCACTTGGTTGAAGTTATTGCTGCCAAAGAGGGGTGAAACAGTGAACCAACATATTAGTACCATCCATCCATATTAGTACCATCACATACTTTTTCTCACTTTGAGGTTTTTATGGTTGTTTCAATAAATACATGAAAGATCAGAATTTATTTTTGTGTTATTATTAAAGGCACAATTTTTTTTTTAATCAAGATTAAATCATGTTTTATGCCACTGGAAGTTTAATGTATCGCAGACAGGTTATTGAGATTGGAATCATATCGAGATCCAACCAGAGTTGATGAACTCCAGTAAGTATAACACATTTAATACTTCACTACTTAACACTAAACGTTGAAATACTGATATGTTTGATATTTTCCATTTCACCCAACCCAGCCTGGTTCAGCGAGAGCTGTCATTTATTCTCAAACAGAGCTGGCCTCACAATGTAGCCGCTGCAGAGCACTACAGATTCAACAAGAACCCCAGACTCCTCTAAACGTTACCTGGAGGAACTGTAGAAGAGAACGCAAATGTTGAATGGACATTGCCTTACAAGCTTCCCAGTATAAAACCCAAGCAATGTCTAAGCCTGCATGAGCCCAAGTGCATAAGCAGATAATTGTATTTTTAGTCCTTCAGCAACAGTCCTTTTTCCGTTGCTTTGGTCTTGCACTCGGTCTTGCATGGCCAATCTCCTCTTGTATGCTGCATGTGTAAAGCTGTTTTCACTGTTCATTAAATCCCATTTCAGTCCAGAGCAAGCTGCATCATCAAGTATGGACCAGATCACTGTGCGACACACAGGACACTAACCCATGATAACAATAAATAATATTAGCAGGAGACATAATATCGAATATATTTTGTTAAAAGTTGCTTATTATTTAATAACAGTAATAGACTGCATATCATCAGAAATCTTTCTAAGTTTTGGAAACAATGAGTGCCGGCATCTCCTCATTTATATTTGCACTTGGCCCACATAGCACAGCCATGATGAGTATACTCTCCAGACCCCCCATACAATTTTCCCTTTTCCCTTCACACTTTCTCTTTCTCAATTCCAGTTTTGCCGCCTTTCTCAGGTCTCCCTACAGGTTTCTTAAAAGCACTTTGGCAGCAGCAAGTGTGATATCTCGCTGGTGGTGAAATACCATTAAGGTCACGGTGCGTAATGAAGCATTATAATAATGTGAATAGTTAGAAGTCCTGGGAAATCATGGGCTCTGTAACTGTCCTCTCCAAGAAAAAAAAAACAGAAAAGACCTCAAGAACAAGTCTAGCTGCCAACAAATGGCACTTCTGGAAGCGGTACTGGAACCACTTCTCAGAAAGCGAAACGAGCCTCTGGCCACCTTGACTCTACTAGGGCCATGGATTACCTACACAAATGCATCTGCAACGTCGCACCCTGCGCTCATTTTGTCTGTTAGTTGTATTTGTTGCTCTGTTGACATGGTTTCTATTTATGTTGTACACAGGTGAAAGTTCAAGAGGAAGAAATGCAATTGGTCAAAATGATTAGGCTCTACCCTGCCCCCTTGTGGCCAATATTTGAACCCCCCGGCCGTACACAGATTGCCAGGGAGTGTGTGAACAATGACCACAAATTTGCTTAGGTTTACATTAAAGTATCATAGATTTTTGATGTAGAATCAGATTAATTTAATGTGTATATCTGAGCTTTATCTTCAGTTGGAAAAGGCAAATTTCCGCATTCTCATCTTCCCTGGTACACATATAAGCACAAACAGACAGTCTAACACACACCCAAAGGTTCAAAGATCCAAGGCTGACTCTACACAAAGGTTAATCCACATGCTGCATTTCCCAAAGGGAACACAGAGATTGCTCATGTAAAGCTCTCTCTCATAATTTCGAATAATTTGTTCCTGAGAAGGTCTCCCGACGCCAACGTGAATTAAAACACTCACCAGTGAATCTGTTGCGCTCACTGTGAGAGGCACATCTGCAGCTGCAGCAGATGGCGAGCAGAATTTTAGTCTGCGCTTGCTCTGAACAGGCATTTAAATATTAAGCCATTAGGGCCTTTTGTCAGAGAGAATAAGGTGTGATGGGGATGAAGAGCCTGCTCCAATACACAGACGTACACTACTGCCAAAGTTTCCCTAGCACACCTAGACAGCTGCAGAGAAGAAAAGGCTGAAACACTGTCTCCTTGGAAAACACACATCCCAACAAATCTCTGTTACGAGCTGTTTCAGTGATTCAAATACAAAATGGGAGAATCCATCTTCCAGTTCCTTTTTGTTTCCATAAACTGTTAATAAATTCAAATATACCATGTGCTCTGAGATGTAATCTGTACAAAGTGACAGCATGGATATGTATGGCATTTACATTACAAGGTAAAAGGTCATATTGGACTATGCTGTGATTAAATGTGCAATTAGGCATCCTGTGCTAAATGGAAATAACTCACCTTTTTTTCCTTTACAGTAGCTACTGGTTTAGCATTGACACAAGATTGGTTTGCATTCATTTAGAACCGATTCAAGATACGTGAATCCAGATCACTTCATAGAAACGAAATGACTTGGTCAGATGAAAATGTCAAAATGTGCTGGAAATGCAGAAAATTCTCACTAACATGTAAATTAAAAGAGGAAATTACATTGTTTGTGAATGTGTTTGTGTCACTTCAGTAATTGCAACCACATCAAAGGAGTCGACTCCTGCCACTGTGGGTGATGCCGGTGTAAATGGAGTGTGATACCCCAGGGTTCAGCTGGCATGGTGCTGGGTGGGCACTGGCCTTAGGCAGATGAGAGCTAAACCCTGCCCCAGTTTAAGCCTCATTTAACAGATCTCACGGTGGTCAACATGGTCTGATGTACCAGGCTGTGGCCAAGAATTCAAGCCCAGATAACCTTCTACAATCTGCAGTGGGACCATGAACAGCAAAGACATACCAGAGGGCCACAGTTGACTGCACAGCTAAACCTGTGACTGTGAAGAGAGAGTGCACATGATTTATTTCTCTTTTCTTCTGTAACAGTTTGTGTAAATCCAGATCTATACATTGATACTATGTATTTAATATTACTAAATAGTTTAAAGGGGAATTTGCTTCTTCCAACTTGGGCTTCTATTTTTTAGCTTTTGCTTTAATCATATCAGTAGACATTAACTGTTTAAACTTAGAATCTGGCTCCAGAAATCACCAGAACAATGGAGGAAAAATAAAAGTTGAAACGAACGGCAACGCTTCAGTTTCTTCGCTTCCCACAATGCAACTTAATGGTAGATGTTAATTTCTAAAGCTTGGGAGTAGTCATGCCATGTGAGGACTCCTAAGACCCACTGTAGCTTCTGGCTTTTGACAAAGCTCCTGTTATAAGGGTTATATGCTTGGATTTGCCAGAGATCCTCCAGTGCCACAGATGATATTGTGTGACTGATTATAAGTGGTACTCCTTGTGACTGAATTGACAGTTTTGTTTATTGGAGGCTAAGATAAGTTAAGTGTTTAAATCCTGGAACTGTCAAACCCTAATGTGAAACTAAATGTTATATTTATAATCTTTTGCTAACTCCAACTATTCGCCCACAGGTTCTTGCTCATTTTGTGTTTCTTTTTAATAGTTACAGTACATGTTATTAAACTAGTATTGCTACTCCATACTGGACCTTCAATTCCTCTCCTTATTATCTTGGTCAAAGAAAACATGTAAAGGCTGGCAACAAGGGGTTGCTGAAGTCTTGGTCAAATAAGCAATGAAGAGGCTTGAACATAATTGGCCCTTCTTGAAGTAAAGGGCTATTACAGAATAGTAAGAGAATGAGCACTTTCAAGTGCCTGGCAATTAGGAAGCAACAATTTGCTGTGCAGCAGCATTCAAGCAGCAGCCTCTACATGACGCTATAAACACTAACTACAGACACCAAGCAGAACTCTTCTCCATCCTCGAAGCAGGTTTGTGCAGATTAGGGAGAACAAGTTATAATGAACCTACCTTCCCTGCTCACTTGCAGAGTGCATGCTATCATTACTGAAAATGAAATTTGCTATGCACACACTAAAAGATAATTGACCTAGAGACTGCTTCAACCAGAGATCTTCCCCCTAGTTACAAATCAAGGCTTTATTCAACGAATCAAATGACTGGCCACAAGAGAGACAGCGAGCTCAGTGAACACCAATCTGAACCCACATACAGTAGTTCTGGTTCCTGAAGTATGTGTGTTCTGGGGGTTGTTTTAGTCGCTTTGCAAATTAACTTGACCCCAGTTTAGAGGAAGATAGTAATGTATTTATATATGTTAGATACTTGTATATTGATTATATTATGTAGATACAAGAACTAAAGATTTCCAGGCTATAGCAAAGTGAAAAAAAAAGTTGAGACAACCCAGTGTCTATCAGATAGTCGAGTCTTGATAACTGACCTTTATTGAGTTGAGGAAAGCCCGGACTTCCTTTGATCTCTTTCTTGGATCTTTTCAGACTTCCTGGACGAGTCATCACTGTGCTCTTGGAGTAATTGTGGAAAGTTGGCAACTTCTGAGAAAGTTCACTGTTTTTCCAAGCCTACTCCCTTTGTAGATAGTGCCTTTCACTGTGGATCTCACAATAAAGAGTTTTGTAAACCTTCCCAAACTGATCAATGAATTTTGGTATTGTGCTGGATGTAGTAACTAAAGGGAAAACATTTCTCACAAGGGTGAGGTTTAATTCTTCGCAGCAGTGTAAATGTAACCAAGCTACATGTGTGAATCCTTTTGCTATTTGTATATTTGTCTGCTCTGCACAAACAAGTTACTTTATATAAAGAGTCAGAGTCATGTGTGCTGATACCAGTTATTTCCAGCCGAAAAAAACAAAACAACCAGCATTTGTGTCTTCAACTGCTCAAAGTGTATCTGACATCCAATTGGCATGAGCCTATTACAGTATAGTAGCTGACTTTCCTTTTTCCATTTTACAACAAAGTGTTGTGTTAGTGAAAAAACCTAGACATGAACTGTCCTTGTGTATTTACCATCTTTATAAAGCCAATGCTGGCAAAATACTTGCTTGGATGTTTGTGGGACAGGAACGATAACAGAAAGCAACAGTGTTTGCACTAGTGGTTTCCAGCACAAATCTGGCTGTAGGAGTATCTGATCAGTCCTTGTCTATTTTCTACAAACATCAACAACAAAAAGCATTTGTGCCCCTTTTCCACTTGCATGTTAAAAAAGCATTTTTGAGGTTTTGTTAAAATTAAAGCATTCTCATCTTACATCTATCCGTGCCTGTACTGGCTCTTTATGTAATCATACAGCCTCAAAAATTTCCCCTAGTCACTAGTACCAGAATATTTTCAAACACCTGTTTTCAGATAGACCACCTGCTGCTGTGGGAAATTACAAAGGCATGTTTTCCCTTTGTGTTCTGCTCTTTTTTCATCTTTTTAATTTATGGATTTATTTATCTGACATAGCAGAATTTATGTTAAGTACCGCAAAGGGAACTTGAAATGTGCTCTGTAGCTTTAGAGAAGAGCAATGCCAACAAAAGCCATGGCAGACTATCAGGGTGACACTCTAGTTGGTGAAATGTCAGAAATGCAGAGAGTTGGTAATTACAGGAGAAAAAAGCTGCTTCACAGTAACGGCTGTTGAAAATTGGAGAGTATCTCTGTAGGAAAATCTATTATAGCTACAGGAGGAAAAAAAAGCACACCATGAGAATCAGAGGAATCCTGAGAAAAAGAATGCTTGTAGAAATAATGTGTGGATTAATGGGGATCATTGTGTTCTCCTAACACATCCAAATGAGTGTGTATGGTGTGGATCTGGAAGCAAAGCCAGGCCTTCACTGTAGATTATCTCCATACTTTGCTTCACAACACACACTGATTGCCTGAGGATGTGGAATTCTACATCCTATCGTGCTCCTTTCACTCCTGCTTGTGGTAATTTACTAATTTTACATTTCAAGTCAAATACTGTATCCGAACAATGGACATATCTTCAGTAACCAGCCTGCAAAACCACAGTGTCAATTTGTTTTACAACTTGTTCACATTAGTAATGTTTCAGTTCTGACTAGTACACATCTCTCCCTTTCAGGCTCCTGGAGTATCCTTCATCTCAAACTTGTGAGAGAAACTTAAAAGAAGACATGACAAGCTCCTTTTACACTGTATCTTGAAGGCAGCTTTACAGCGCCAATAAGCCACCTCTCTGTGCTGTATAAAATATAGCAAGCATCTCTAAGCTACCTCAAGACCTCAAGTCAGAGGGGAGGAAAGTTCACCCTACATCATGTGTGAAAGGCGTGAGGTTTTGGGGGTGAAAGGGTCTAGTCTTTCCTAGTCCTGGTTCAACGTGTACTTTTCTAGAGCAACAGCGTCCTCATTTATGTGTAGGTTACAGAATAACAGAGGAAGCTTCCTTACTGAACTCTTTCCAACAGCTCATCTTCCATTGTGTATGCCGGACATGCACACTGATATCAATGACCTGCATTGTGTCAGCAACCCTCTAACTCCCCTCTATGCCATACTCTCTCCACGGTGAGATGGTTTGAATTTCTCAAAACTTCATTAAAATCCAGGTAGTGTGAGTGAATTTCAGTTAATTAGTGCACCAACTAGAGAGTCCTTCACCTCATTGCCTCATGCACTTGACTCCAGCAGCACTCACTGATGACTCACACCAATATATTTTAAATAGATCAGGGAGCAAGGGCTAAAAGATAAACCTTCCAGTTTAGTAAAGCTGTTAACTTGACTCTGCAACTTCCCCTCTCATTGTTATTATTTCTTTAGTACTACAATAACCACACAGTATTTTAAATTATAAGAACTATGAAAATATTCAACATTACGTTAACGAAAAAATTTAACCCGTTCATCTAGTAACTGGGTTAAGATATCTTCTTCTTCTTCTTCTTCTACTTCTTCTTCTTCTTCTTCTTCTTCTTCTTTTCCTTTCAGCAGTTCCCTTTGAAGGGACGCCACAGCGAATCATCTGCCTCTGAACATGTCCAAACCACCTCAATCTGGCCTCTCCGACTTCATCTCCAAACCATCTGACTTAGGCTGTCCCTCTGATGTACTTATTCCTGATCCTAGTCATCCACTTTGTTGCCTTATGTTTTTTTCTCTCTCCTCTTTCCGATCACCCCAACCGGTCGAGGCAGATGGCCACCCACCATGAGCCTGGTTCTGCTGGAGGTTACAACACCAAATCACTAGAGTTTCCCTTTCATAAACACAACATAAACCAGGTAAGCCTGACTGCACATCCCCTCACATTAGTCTTTTCTCCTGTCCGACTGTGTGCAGTGAATATTACAGCGACGAGTGACAAGAAAATCCCAAACTGCTCCTGTTACACACTTTATCTCTGCTGTGTAAGCACAGTAATCGTATATGATGCTTAGTAACTTACAGTCCCCATTAACCTCTCACACATGACTTCAGGCAAGCTAAAAACCAAAACTTATAGGGCAGCAGAGAGGTATGATGAAGCATGGGGACAGCTCTGCTCCTCTGCAGTGAGCAGTGGTTGATGTTTCCAAATCATATGTGCGTTTTTAATTATTATAAAATGATTCTTTCTCACAAAGTAACCACTAAGCTAAACCAATGCAGTTCATAACATAAGTGAATTTACATATATTACATTTGTATGAAGTAAGTGACTGAGTTGAAAGCAACAGACAAAGCTCTTTAAGACATAATTATGTTGTTTTAGGTGGATTGCAGGGAAAAGGTTGCCAAGGAAAGGGGTCTCCAAACTTAATTATTAGACATTCTTTTGGTCATGTTACAATATAACCTTAAGGAACAGGCTTTACTCCATCTGGGTCTCAGTTTCAAAAGATGCCACTGGAATGCAGCACATGCCGCGTTACACATCATAGCCCCTTGACTTTATTTATGAACAGAATTAGAGATTTAGTAGTAATCTGTCTGCTCCTTAAAATTCTGGCCAGACACTAAACAGCAGTAACACAGTTAGGTCAGCACTGGGGGTAGGTTGCTGCTCAATGATAAACAAATAAAAACTATAAAAAAAATGTTCATAATTCCAATGACTAGCATGATATATCTTTATTTCTAGAGAATGCACACTTCACATGTTTCTTTACTTTTGTATAAAAATGTAGGAGACAGAGTTGTTTTCTTCCACATATAGCTCTATGGTCTTGATGTTAATTTACAATTTTTAATAACAAATGCAAGTTTACCTGGGTGACACATGTTCCCATACTTTTCATCAGTTAAAGGTTAGGTGATCTCATACAGAAGGTGACATTCTCTATGTTGTTTAATATATTTATATATTTTCCATTCCACTTTTGAAAAATCTTTGATCATGGGTCTCAAATTTGGAAGGACAACCAGGACAGTCTTATGACTGCAAGTATGGACCAGGACCTGGTTTCATTTTTATTAGCACCAACCAAACCAAAATTAGAGTTTATAGCTTTAAGGTATAAAATGGTCTCTATTAAAATCACTGTTGTGAAAAACTTCCAGGATCTTTAGTTGGTTCACAGTTAAAGACCTTTATTATAGTGACTATATAGTAGACATTTGAAGAAGTGTCCCATAAGTAACAGCAGATTGCATCTTAAAGATCCACCCTCTTCATCACACTCCCTCTGTCATCTCTGTGCTCACTCTAGGACTTCAAAGGCAATTAGAAAGAACTGCTATTAGTGGGATAGATTAACTTTCCAAAATATGGAGTGAGAAGCCGCCATTTAATCAAGCAGCAAATGACCTGATTAAAAAAAAATCACAGAGCAGGTAGAGGGCAAAATATTTTCATTTCACCCATGAGTCATGCTAATGTGCAGAGAATTAAAATGGACTGTGCCCTGAAGAAATGTGGTGTGAGGAAGGTCAGGTGAATACCAGGCTGAATGGAGCAAAGCCCAACACGGCCTCCAGAAGGCACTTCAATACGATGAACTGGTTTCAGATGAGAGGTTTAGGGAGAATAACTCCACTCAGTTAGAAAGAACAATTAGCCAAGAAGCAGCGGACCTTTTTCTCCACAACCAAACCAAACAGATCAGAAAGCGTCTTTCTGTTTCTATTAGGAATCAGGTGCTCATGTTATAGAAGCCTCTTCAGCAGCAGTGATATGAGTGGGATAAGAGGTGATAAGCACCATTTGACACTATCGTGCATTTCCACGTGTTTCTGCCTGTCTGAAAACAAAACCCATCGTTTTATTAGAATCATGGCTTGTGATTTCTAACAGTTGAGCATCCATGTAGACGCAATTTCTAATTCCTGTATCTACTGCTCCTGCGTGGGAAGTATCAAATGCATTCTGGGTTTAAATTGAAGGAAAAAACTCAATTAATTTGTTTAGCTACTGTTTGCCAAATTCTTATGAGGAATTATGTCTTTAATCAGCGACTCATTTCCACTGGAACTACAGTATATGAGAGAGCAGACAAAAATGTTACAGGCAGTTCTCATGGCAGCATTAATCATGTGGACTGGAGAGCAGTCGTCTTTCCTCTTTCATCCCTTACTGACTTCCTCTGAATTGTCCCCTTCTCATCACACCATAGACAGCTGGGCTGAGAAAACCAAATGCTAAGTCTCTCAAGTATTTCAACCATGTTTAAAGGATTGCATGTTTTCACTGACATGAGCTCAAACTATGTGATGTACTGATTTGATGTAGGTTTCCTCTTTGAGTTGCATTTCTGAATGCTGTAGTGCCAACTCACACCACTTTTACAAAGTACTCCTAAGCCCAAAGTTCTCACTGCTGGACTCTGAAGTTAAAGCTGTACTGTCCAAGGATATTTCCAAAGATATGTATGGACCTAATGCAGGTTACAATCAACTGGCTCTTTATGTGTACTACATGTTTGTTATATGTGCTTCTTCTTTGGGGAAATTCTCTCCAACAGTAGGGTAGCCTTGAGCAGAATGGTCTTCAGAGTAAAACACCAGGTGGCTTTAAAAGAAACACTGACTCTGCTTCACTCCACCGCTGCATTCAGAAATACAATCTGAAACTGGAGGAAGCCATATCTAAATTCTACGCATAAACGCAGCACATTCTCTGGGTTCTGGCTCATGTCAGATGAATTAGAAGAGAGTGAAAATGTGTGGCCAATTAGCAGCAAATTAAGTACACGCTTCAACTTGTTTTCAGAGTTTCTTGATGACTGCAGACCGTTATCAGTGAAAGGCGCAAAAGCCAGCGTCTGTGCTGGTGTGTAAGTGCATCAGTGCCAATGACATGGTTGATTTGCGTTGGTGTGAAGGTACCATCAATACAGAAGACCATTTGGGGATCTAAGAGGGGGGGAAGCTGCCATCAAGGCAACATTTTTTTCTTGTAAATAAGCAAATATTTCAGCAGGACAATGTCAGGCCTCATTCTGCATGTTACAACATTGTGGCTTTATAGACACAGAACATGTTCGCCTGCAGTCTCCTATTGAGGAGTATAACACACCTTGAAGAGAAGACATAAAACAATGACCACAGACTGCTAAGAAGCTATAACCTTGTATTCAATAAAAATGGGCAGATATTTTTATTTCCAAAACTGCAACAATTAGTATCCACAGTTCCCAAACAACTGAATTGTGCAATTACAAGAAAATGTGGTATAGCACGGTGGTAAACATCCCTCTGTTTCGCAGGCATCAAACTTTTGTACTCTTGTCAGATAAAAAGATTCAAGCGAATGAACAAATCATAGATTTTCTCAAAATGGGTTTTGCAGATCTGCCAGGAGCAAGGTTCTTTTGATTCTCCATATTACTTATAATCTTAAACAATACTGTATTTTATTCAGTGCGAAGTTAAAGCATGTTGCTTTTTTTTCGCACAGCTTTCTGGCCTACACATCAAATCAGATATCTAGATGCAGAATACAAAGATAGATAGAATTTTTATCTTCAACTACGGGTACAAGTCATTCTCTTGGTCTGCCTCTCCTTACTTACAGTGTCCTTCTAACATAGAACTGTGTTCTGTAATAGTTTGCCACTCATCAACAAAAATTTAAGCTCGCTAGATGTACGGAATAAGACAGAGTCAAAATAAAATCAAAAGTGTCAGCAAAATGAAAGTAACACTTTTTAAAACAGTCCATCTGCAATACAGATTTGAACTGTTCTGCTGATTCATTCAGTTGGACAACAGCAAAACAGAACAGATGTCCTTCTAGTTACTTTGGATGTTCAGCCACGCTCTGCTTTAACCTAGAACTGATTAGCTCAGCATCTAGAAGTTCATTAGAAAAATATATAAATGACTAACTAAATGAAAGGCAGTAGCTGCTGCAATCACAATTAAGATGACACAGCTTATGGCCCAGGCAGAGGAAGTGGCATCGTATCTGATCTCCAAGGTGAGTTTATCCAACATCATACACTCACAAAAAGCTGACAGAAGAGAAAGTATGAGAAACCACACACACACACACACACACACACACATCAGTGTGCAAAAGTAGCAAATGCATTTCTTTGCTTTTTAGTTCTCTACTTATTGACATAATGCATTCCATAGCCCCTAATCCTCTCAATATCCATTCAAGCTACAGTGCATTTCTAACATTAACCCTTATACTCCACCAGACTACACAAACACACACACACACACACACACACACATACTAAAATCACCATCACACTACTAAAAAACCTGATGAGGTCAGGCAAGCAGTCAGACAATTACAAGTTGGAAAGAAGCCAACAGGACAGATTTATTATTTTTTCTATTTGGAAAGAAAGGCTCCTAACATTTAAGCCTGTGTGTCACTTAATCATGATAATAATGACATGTAGCCAGGAGGAAGCAGGAATCAAACCAGTAACCATAGAGTTTATAGATGACTGTGATACCAACTGAGCTGTGGTCCATGTTGAGTGTGGTACACAACATGATACCAAACACCACAGTGACCACTTTTCACCATTTACATAGACAGACTGACTGATTACAAGTTTATAGAAACCTTTGATGCTAATTACAGGACACACTTTAGTTTAACAAACTGTGGTCAAATTATTTAACATCTTTTCCAGGGGTGCCATCGTTTTTGTCCAGGACAGTTTTATTAGTTAGTTTAAAAAAAAAAAAAACCTTCTGTTGAACCACAACTCAAAAGCTACGTCGGATTTTCATGAGTTAATTGTTAGTATTTTATTTTATTTATTATTACTTTTGTCCGTTCTTTTCAGTGACCTTTGTGGGTTTTTCTTTGTTTAAGGTGAGTGTGCCAATAATTTGGTCCACGTCTACATACCAACGTCCACTAACGTCCACACATACACATCTAGATACAGTATGTCTCTTTCACAAACCACAATGTGATAAACTGAGCTGAGCGCAGCGGAACATTTTATTTTTTTCACTTTTGATGGAGCTAGACCTGCGACTTCTCACTGCTTCCTAAGCTACATAGGCTAAAATAAAAATGTCCCCATGTACTAGAAAAACACATATGACACTGATACGCCCTTTATATCTGTCTCTTTATCACTGGATGAAATAACTCCTAAAAGCACTCTCATCTCATGAGACTGGATCCCCTGTTCCATTCTCTGGGCTGAATTTACACATTGTTGCCACAGCGTCGCTAGGAAATCAAACTCACATGAGGAACAGCAGCAGTCTGCCTGAGCGCTCACAAAGCAGAACTAAACTCATCAAACTGCTTTGAACCTTCAAAAGATACAGTTCTATAGGCCCGCAAACACACAAGAACAGAGCAACCCAGCGGAGAAAATACTCCAAATGGTCTTACCTTGCCAAACTGTTCAAAATACTGCTTCACATCTTCAATTACTGTGTTGGCTGATAATCCTCCTACAAATATTTTCTTTGTTCTTGTGACCATCTGGAAAGAGGAAAAGACAAAGAGAAAGAAGAAGGTTATCAAGATTTCCACTCAGCAAAGCAAGAACTATTAAGCATTGTGTCAACTACTTCATCGTGAATGATGTGTGTGTGTGTGTGTGTGTGTGTGTGTGTGTGTGTGTGTGTGTGTGTGTGTGTGTTGGTGGGTGTGTGTAATCGTGTGTTTGCGTCTACAATGCAAGAACCATTTAAGTTTAATACCATGGGAGTGAAAACATTTCTGTGAATCCTCACATCTTACACACCTTGAAAGTGTGTTCTGAGGGTTAGATTCAGGTTAGTCGAGGTTGGGTTTAACTGTGACGGTGAAAGTTATGGAAAGGAACTAGGTAATGCATTAAGTAAATAAATGTCCACAATAAGATCTACAAATGTGTGTGAACATATAGCCCACACAATAAAGCAGGATTCCATCAATTGAGATGTTCATTCCATAGAAATGAAGTTTTGCTAGACAGAAGTCACTAAGCAACAGATCCTAGAGATAAAAAGAGCTCAGCAACACCGCTTGACTTAATCAAAGAGTCTGCTTTATTATACCAACACATTTCAGAGTTACACTACTTGAGCCCCTGGTTGTCTAGTCAAGTAACACGAGTAAACCTCTCCAGCAGATTCTAGAAAGAAATGTGAAGATTGAAAGAAAGAAAACTGTGGTTGATGCAGAGTCAGTAATGGCGAGGTGCCTGAAAAGAAATGGCAGTACAGGCTGTAAAACTGTATTGTATCACACCATACACCATGGTGCTCTCTGTACCAGAGCCAACCTGGGGTACAAACTTTGTTCTTTGGATTAGATAAGAAAGGTGTGCATGCATGCTCAGAGGACAGTTCATCTAGTCTCTGACAACTAAAATCGAGGGGAGACGCATTGACCGCACGTTTTTCAGCTGATGTTTCAGCTGGCCATCTAAGCTCAATCTTAAACTGATCATGAACATTTGCTTTGAAACAGAATACACCAACTACAAGAAAACCCTGGACAGAATGATCAATTACATTTGTCAACCTGAGACTAGATGTAGGAATGGTTCTATGGTTTGAAATCAATAAGATACTGACCCATTAAAGACATGACCACGTCCAAAAGCATAAATGATTTCACTTTTCATTCACTTCTTGTATTAGCTTAAGTAAAAAGTTTTCCTAAGTAACCAGGAAACCTGTGATTATCAGACACTACAATGAACAGAGAAAATAGATTTACAACAAATTCTCCTGTATGTGTAGGATAATGTGAAAGAAGAAGAAGCAGCAACTCAAAGTTAAGGACAGTATACGAAAGAATATCATACATGTTGCATTTAACTGTCATTCTCTAAGAAATAATGATAATGATAAACTTTGAGAAACTGTTGTTTAGGGAGCTGCAGTAGATGACGGTGCTTTGTGGGGTGTCAGTGTGTTGTCCAAGGACACCTTGACATGAAGCCAGGAGGAACCGGGAGTCGGACCACTGACTCTGGGCTTTATAAATGACTGGTCTACCAACTGAGCTACATGTCGCAACAGGTGTCATTTTTCACTGCCAAGAAACACCATTAGTTCATTTGGTGGCTAATACCAATGCTGAGACTAGACACAATTCATCTTAATGATGAGGATAACCACTGCCACTGCTGTGACTGCCGCTGCAATAAATAGCCAAATAGAGAGTTAGGAGTGTGTAACTGAGGTAGGGGAATGAATTAATGTTCTATATATTACAGCAGGCTAAACAATGTCTCAGGGAAATTAAGGCAGGCTTCTTACAACACTGATGTAATTACCACCACAGTAACTATTACTACAAATGCATACCTGAAAAGCTAGGTAGTAGCTAGATAGTTTCATTTCTACTAAAAACTAGCCTCTGAAACTGCACATAATGTATAGCACTTAAGTCATAGTCATATATATTATATATAATATAAATATATAAATATATATATTTGGAGTATCTTATCAGAAACAAAATGATCTAGGTCTACTCTCTACTGACCTCCAGAGTACAGTAGTTCTGATCAGTTAGACATGCAAAACCAACAAGTAAAAACCTAACTGAATCATGTCCAACACATCATGTGATTTACACTGAAAATGTGTGGTCGAGCACAGCTATTTCTAATGGTTTTGTCCAAAGTAGAATTTCTGCCAAGACTACCAAGAAATTTGCTGTGGATATCTGTCATCTTTGCAAACCATGTTCTTGTACAACCACTAAACAATTTTCTACTTTTGCAACCAAAACTGCAAGTTGTGTTACTTCAGGATTATTGAAGGTCTTCCTGAGGCCACAAATGTACTTAATACAGGACATAAACATACATACATAGATACATACAACACATGTAGTGTGTGACCTTTGAATTGTAGAATTCTTATCTGTATGAAAATTTGAAGTTTAGCATGATTGCTAAAGTGCAATCATATTTTTAGTAGTGTTACTGCTGTAAAAATGTAATTTATCTAACCATTAAGTTAATAAAAATAAAGAAGGAGTTAGCAGGCCTAATAATGAACACATTATTTGTTGTACTAATATACTGTAGTTACACCAAGGCAAAAGTAGCATATCAGTAATATCAGTATTTCCTAAATTTATGGAAATATTTGGTGTCTGCTGTATTATTACATTATAGGACATGACTGACACAGTCATTCACAGACACATTTTTCCCCTGAAATGTATTCAAAGGGTCATTTGAGCTATATTACCAACAACAAATTTACAGTTTTCTATACTTTTGTTGCACTGACATTGTACCTTTGTGGCCTGTATTTTCAATGCAGTCCACCTAACCTGCACACAAGAGCAATTAGACAAGTCTGCTTCAAAATAAGTTGTGCAGTTATTGCAAGACGGTACATTTAACTTTTTAGTGATATTTCAGGGGGGTGTGGGCAGTTTTGTAGATTATAGTATATAATTAGCAAATGGAAGGACACTCAAATGCTTAATTTCATCCCTAAGCTGCAGAGGAAGTTAAAGCTAAGGGGATTCCTTTATTGCATCCTTAAACTGCCCAGGGGAGATGTAGCCTTCTTTTAACATCTAATGAAATGAGAGAGGATTTTGACAGGTTTTTTATACATACCACAGGTCAGCAAAAAGTCAGATCACTGCATTTTTAAAGCACTTAACTTGTTACTGACTCTTCGATGCCATTTTACTCTTTATTTCACTGTATCTTAAAGAATTATAGCCAGCTTATATTTTTTGAGAAAACCTCATCAAAAAGAACTCCTTTCCCTTTGCACACTCCATAAACTCTAGCACCACTTTCATATCATAATTTATTTTTAAGTAATTTAACTCCAATAACAAATAATAAATAAAATAAGAACAGTATGAGGCCTATTTCCCTGTGCAGATTCAGGTATATTGCACGATCCTGGTCACTTGATGAGGCTGAATATGAGCTATACTTTCCACCTTTTATCTTTTGTATTAGAAAAAAGAAAGTATGGGACTTCTGGACAGCATATTTGGCTGCAGTCAACTGCACCCCCCTGTCTAACACACATTATTTGCATTTCTACTATCTGGTAACAAGCAAGGTTGTCAAAGAGGAAGAGAGAGGTAGGAGGTAAGAAAGGATAAGATGCAGTAACTTTTTCTGATGATGCAGCCCTCCTTTTTAAAAAGGCATGAGTTCATGTACCAATGACGTTGAGGTCTTACAATCACAGTCTGACTATTTCAGTACGTTTACCAACCATGCTTAAACACAAAAGTGTTTGGAGCTATTATGAATATCCATAGTTGAAGACGAAGCGAATACTAGAAACCAGAGTCAAATTCTATTCTATTCTATTCTATCCACAAATATTTTGCCAACAAATCTTCAGTCAACCCTATATTTGGTGCATTGTTTTGTATCTATTTCTTTCTTCTTCAATCATCTGCCTGCGTATGCAACTGCAAACCGAGAAGCAACTGAGAAAAAATATTACCAAAGCTGCAACATCTGCTATCTCCTCTCAGAGCAGGTTGGAAAGCAAGAACTGAGCCAACAGCCTGAAATGACATTGCTGAGGCTGCTGAAAGAAAGGCTGATTTTTTTGCCAGATGCCAGGATGGGCTAGCTGGCAGTGCAACAGCTGCTGATGATGCTCAAACTGTGCCCTGACATGTGTGGATTAAGAATCGTGATGGTTTTGGATACATTTCTGTCTTAAACTAATTATTTGGAGAAAGGTAACACATAGCTAACATGGTATACTCTTAAATGTCCTATGGGGCTAAATATAATTTAAAGAAATTTCATAGTTAGTATTTGGTATTTTTGCACATGTATATTGTCTTTTTTTGCACAAAGGTAACATCTGCTAGTCTGAACAGTGTTTAGCCTTAGGCTGTGTCCGCTGGTGCCACCAAAGGACACATGAGAGTGTAAGAGGTTAATTATTTGTGCAGATTTGGAAAGGTGCATCTGTGAAGCAGCACCGACGGGAGCATATGTGTGCTCAGGCACCAGCAGGTGCACCAAAACAAAACCACATCGAAACAACTGTTAAGGCTTAAAGAAGCTTTACACAGACATTAACACATCCATTCGACTACTTGTCAGAGCTTGTTGCTCAGAGGACGCAAAAATACAGTCAGCATAAGCACAGACATTGGTTTATCTTTTTGGTCTCTTGAAAAGTTAAATTTGCACAGTGTGTCCATGAATATAAAAGGTGTTCTCAGGAGGAGGGTGGTGAAATGGGAATAGCACATAGCATCAGGAAGTGATGGAGACAAGGTGTTTTTATTTCTGCCGAGACGAGGAGGCTCTGGAGAGAGGACAGGAGATTAGGTGAGAGAGGACATGAGGTGGGGGTGGGTGGATGGGGAGTAAGTTAGTTTTCCTCTTGCTGATGCTACCATTTTGGCCTCTGTCAACTTCCATTATGGCCAAACTCCATCATTCTTCCCTCTGCGACTCCATCCCAGTGTCTCCTCTGCTAACACCCTTCCTCTGCTTCTCAGAGAATGTCAGCTGTCACGGCTGTCCATGAAAGATGCTCCCCCCACCCACACATCCACCCACAAACACACACACACACACCTCAAATGCTGTGTGGTTAGGCTGTGAGGCGCTGATAAAAGGCCGACTACAATAGGAGGGGAACAGGTGGGCCATTTTCACAGAGCACCAGGCAGCGGAAGAAAAGGTGGTCTGTCATTGAAGAGAGAGGCGGGCTGCGCCCAGCCACCTCCGTGCCGTGTTATGGTTATCTGTCCCTCAGTGATAATGCACAGGTCTCCAGAGATGTGGCACATGTATGGCATATGGCAGAGCCAAAGCACATAAAAGCAGCCTCTCACCGTATAGAGCAGAAGAGGACAGTCTGAAGATGGAATACTAATGAATGAAGAGAATACAACCACGGGGGATGAAATCTTAACTGACATTTCCATTAACACAAGAAGGGAAAATCTCAGGAGAGAAAAGACCCTGGTTTTATTTTTTCCACATCTCACAGGCAGCAGGGAATAACTGCGGCGGCTTTCTGGACTAAAAATGCTGATGGCTATTTGCGATTCCCTCAGGAGACAGTTTGACACTTCTTTTCTGAACATGATTGTTTATGTGGAAGCTCTGGATTTAAATCCCCTAGCACAACAAACAGGCAAATGAAGCAGAAAATGTTGCGATTCCATGGATTACACCAGAATTTGGAAAGTGAACTCAAGTGTGTCTAGCACCCTATTTAATGTTTGGATCTACCCCAGAACTACCTCTGTTACTGCATCATCACAGCACCAATAATAAAAAAAGGTTTTCGGACATATAACCTCCCTTCACTACACAAACAACCAACAACACCAATCATCAAGTTATCTGCGTTTGAACTGGCAGGTGCTACACCAGTTGCAGTTTTTAGTTCTATGTGGCTTATACTGCAGAGAGATGACGGGAGGCTAGAACTAATCCCTGCTGTCACTGGGTGCAAGGCAGGGTACAGTGCCAGATCATCACAGACACAACCATTCATGCTCACATTTACAACTATTGATAATAGGTCAGCCCAACCTACGGGGAAAACATGCAAACTTTACTCAGAAAGGACACCAACACTACCACCACCAGGTGGTGTCAATGTAGACAGGGATCAGCATCACTAATGCTAGGTGTCAGAACATGCAGTGTATCATAGTTAGCTGTGTTTGGGGCTGAGTACAAATGCTGACCCATGTCAGCTATATCATCTGGTGGTGGAGTAGCCTTGGCTCAGAAGTTAGAGCAGGTTGGTGGCTTAATATTCAGCTCCTCCAGTCCAGATGTCAAAGTGGTCATGAGCAAGACACTGAACTCAAAGTTGCTCTTGTACCTCTTGTACCTCACGTATCTGCCACATGACTCAATGTTAATGCTGTGGCTGATCGGTATACACATTCTGCAATCAAACCCTTGGAATCAGGTAGTTCTGGGATCACTGAAACATTTACTTTAAATATCCCCTTTTCATTTTTGCCTCACCACCTCTCAAAATGATATTTATACCACTGTATTTGTTATCATGGACCCCATCTGTTACATTAAATACTTCTAATTCTTTCCACAATATTTTAGTCTATGTAAGGCCACATGTGTAACTCGTCTAGGTAAAGTGAATGATTTAGACAGAGTTTGGGTTGAATGACAGACACACTATAGACAAACACCTTGAAACTTGCTAGCCTAACAACATTTGGGCTACAAACAAACCATAATACAAAAGGGTGACACAATGGCTAAATTATTTCCATTTACAGTAAAAACACAGTACGTCTTTTCTGGAAACCACATTATTGGGAGTGTTATTTGAACAGTGTGACTGGTCCACTGACTTCTCCCAAATGAGCAAAAGATATTTTATTGAATGAGACTTTTCAATGCACCCACATTGCTCACTTTTGCCTTTGTCTCCCTTTTAGGACAATTTGAACCTTTTATTGCCAGCTGTCAGAAACAGGAGATGTGACTGGTGTGAGCAGCAGTCTGGGGAGGAACCGGGTTTGTAATAAGTAAAAGGAGTGACAGCTCTTTTTCATATCCTTCTTCATGCAGGCAGTGAGGGAGATCTAATTAAGATTGTTCATTAGATGAGCCTCCCCAGTACACGGATCTTTATCAACGTGTGGCTCATCCAACAGCAAAACAACCTAAACTATCCCAGAGGGCAGAGCAGAATCTTCCCACTCTAACACAGAGCTTCGCAGCAGACTAAATTTTCATATTTGTGATAGTGAGCCATCAATTATTATTCTAGAGTCTCCAGTCAGCCTAGGGGATACACAACACAGGGGGGAACACTTGGAATTACAAATACTTCAAACGGCTCATTTTACATGTTTTTACATAAGACATAAATGGGCATAACACAAGACAAAAAGTCAGCAACAACTCTTTACCATAAAAGAGCTGCACAGTCGGTAAATGATCTCAATCCTGGCCATACAATTGTACTTTTATTTGATAACATTTTTGCAATGTATGTAGCAAAACTCTTAATCTGACAGTCTGTGTCTATCAATAATGACCTTATGACGATGGCTATGCAGACCATGAGGACCAATCACCGATAACCCACCAGACCAAAGCAAGCTATTCCCTGCTAAAGCTTAGAAATTAAAAAATGGTTCTGCTAGCAACAGACTTAACATTGTGAACGTGAAAGCAGACTCCCTTATGTGGAACTAGCTCTAGCGAACAGGTTACCTCTGCCTACAGGTAATCTCTTTTGTCATCATCATTTTAAAGTGAACATAAATAAAAACAGATTTAGTCTGTTCGAAGACAGCAGTGCAAGTGCAGATTCAAAAGAATCACACTGTTAGTACTTTATAGGATATGGTGACATTTACACATTGTGGCTGAAGGTGTGTATTTTAATTTTAATGTAATTGTCGTGTAAGTAAATAAATAAACTGAGTTAAGTTAAAGATGTTCTTCTGTTCTTCTGTTCTTCTATTCTTCTATACTGTTGTCCTATTTAATGTCACCTTGCTGCTGTAGACAAAAGAATTTCCCCATAGTGGGATAAATAAAGTCTTATCTTATCTTATCTTAAGTGACAACACTACACACACTCAAATCTTTCTCTAACCTTAACCAAGGGTGGTGAGTGCCTCAACCTAACTATACCTAGCTATACAAAACTTTAATAACTACAACATATCCTTATTGTGGTAAAATGTAATCCACCTGCAACAGGTAAGAGGAGCAGAGGAGGAAGTGCTGAATTAAGAAAATAAAGGTGCCACAGAAAACTTGCACTGACTGCTTGAAAATCACAGAACCAACCACAGAAGAAGTGGCGCAGTGAGCAAGTGGCTCTGGACCCAAATGTTTAACATCACCTGATGCTGGGACATACTGTTTACAGCTCCTCCTCCACCCAAAGCGATCTTCTCTTACCTCTCTTCCATTGTGTATCTCAATCATCTCATGTTATCATTAGCACCTGATTGCGGAGCACCTAAAAACTGAAATATGCTCACACCAAAGATAACAGACCAAAGATAACACTGCAAGGAGCTAGAGTGGTGTTGATGTGTTGACATAGGAGAAATGTCACAAGAAATTAAAATTTCCTAAAAAAAAAAACATATTTATATAACTACTTGATAATGCCTTTGTGTGGTTGTGTGGATAAAGGGTGTCGTTTGTTGTGTTTTAGGTTGATATTTTAGGGAAGCATAAAGGCTTGAGGATGTTTTTCTAATTAGATTGTTTTGTTGATTGAAAAAAAATGGAAAATATGTTCTTCACATTTCATGTTTTAGAATGGACTGCAAGAACAAGACAAATGTGAAGTCAGTGTGACATTGACCTTTGACCTTTGGCCACCAAAATCAAATTAAATCATCATTGAATCTATGTTGACATCTGGACCAAATGTGAAGTAATTTCCTCCAAGTGTTACTTAGGTATTGCATACACAAGAATTGAGGAGCTCTATGGGTGGACAACACAACAACATAATGCGTCCAACCCTGGCTGTCGTTGACACAGAGACATAAAAAGGCAAACAAAGAGAACAAAACACATGATAAAGTAGCTGCCCTACTGTATTGTTTAACATTCACCATGAATTGGACACTGATCTGTGCTGGATTTTACCTATGTGACCACTTTCTGTACAGCTTCTATATATATATATATATATATATATATATATATATGAGCCCAAAATGCCTTCCTGGAGTGATAATGTACGCAATGCAATGCAGTATGCACTGACAGGGAATAAACTCCCACATATATTCATTGCTTTGCAGACTGCAAACTACTACTCTCTGGTACAGATTGCTGAGGGTTTTTCAATTGCTTAACTTTTTTTATGACGTCCAGCTGTGACTTCCAGATATGGAAAACGAGTTTCTTCAAAAAATACGTAAAGGTACTCGACTCAAGTCTGAAAGTTGGCAGTGTTTTACCTTCCTTTTCACTAAAGTGTGCATTATTATTCGAATTTTTGCAGCCTTCTTCGACAATACACATTTCACCCTGCCTTACAGTCTGGCTATTTGCTACGTGTACCTTTAAATGTGATCCATTAATTCATGTCATACATACCTCGGCCACCTACGCACCACCTGTGTGATGCTTCATGCCACACAGAATATAGTGCTCTGTAAACACTTGCTGTATTGTGTATAATCTTTAAAGGGCATTACATCAAAGCCTGAGCTGCTTTCACTGTTCTCTTGATCCAGTGATAAATCAAATGACTGCTGCAGAGTATTGCTCTGGCATCCTTGTCGTACAACTTCAACATAAGGTCTCCTGAATCTTAACATTCACAGTTGTGATAAAATTGGTTAATACTGACTCTCTGGCTTTATGTACAATCAGTTCTACTCAAAAGCTCATTGTGGAGCCATGAGGATTGATAAGGTGCATACATTTTGGCAGCCTTGAGATTATGGAGGAGGATACACCTCATCTGCGGCTTCCACTCCTGGGAAAGTGAGCTTGGGTCCTGCTTATAGTAAAAAGTCAACTTACTTCAAATATTTAAATATTAATGGAAGGAATTTTATAAAAAAATATAAACGAAAAATTGAGAAGCTGATCCTCAAAGCCATTCTAAAAAATTAATATGCTAATTAAGCGCCTGCTTCAAGGGAAATCTTGAAAACTTTTGCAAGGAAGTTAGAAGCACTTAACAAATTACTTACACTATTATGCTTGAAGCTATATGCATTTTTAAAGTGACTATTTTCTCATGTCTGCTGCGTTTCCTGCTGCATTACAGACTTAACCAAATGTAAAGTCTCTTTCCCCAAGTTGCCATTTAAGAATGTGAGAAAGCAAGATCTGTGCTTGAAGCGTCCTTTCATGAGATATTGAATTCTAGCAGCAGTGAGCGATTTATCAGTGTTCCTCATCAGGCAGGTCCTTAGCAGCTCGGAAGCTGTTCGATAAAGTCTTATATCTGTAGATGTTAAAAAACTACTCTTCCCCACACTCAAAGCAGAGTCATTAGAGACTCATTTTAAATAAAATTTAACCAAGAAGCTTAATTATTCTGCAAGAAAGATCAAGTAACTTTTAGTAACCTTACCATAAGAGTTAGGAACATGCACTGTTCTTATTTATTTAACTACAGACATATTAGTTTAAGCAATAGGATTCATCCTTTATCTTTTTGGGAACTATGTACCAAAGCTCAAAGGTGCACCTACTAACTTTTGACTAAATCTCAATTATATGCCAGAGTCTGTATGTTTAACCACCTGCCCAACCTCCTCTGTAATGTCTTTTTTCTGACAGTAAACAATAACTAACTACATAATCACCTAGGAATTGTGGTCAACAGTTATCAGACTTTAATTTGCTTGTTCGGTTTGAGGCATGTTAACAGCTGTCTTTAGGAAATGGCAACTGGTAGACACCAGTTGGATGCTCAACATGTCCACAGAGGTTTAGTTGTATGGGAGAGCATTACAATGTCAAAACAGAAGTCTCACTGTGTTTTGAGCCAGGGGCAATGAACAGATGTACAACAGGACCCATCATTAATGCAGGCAGGAGCAGAAAAACTTGAATTTGATCAGTAAAGGAAATGAAAACCGGGGTCCTAAACCTTTTGAAAGTACAGCAGCAGCAACATTTTGGACTGCTTGTATGCAATCAGGGAAGGTGAAAAGTGAAACAGTCAAGTCATTAAGTCTCTATTTCTGCAACTATTGGACATGAACATGGAATAGTAGGTACGTCTGGCAGCCGAACCATATTTTTGAAACTAGATATTTTAAATACTCAAAGTGAACTTAAAGATAGGTTGATTTGCACAGACACTCTACTGATGGTGTTAAATAGAAAGAGGCCAAAGTTCTTCAAGCAGTGGTTGGTACATGGCCAGAAACATAGAATCCAACACTAGAAAGCATATACACCTGTTATGAGAGTCAATTAAAAAAAGCTGTGTTGTGTTGCGCTCAGTACAAAGATACTAAGTTGACCTTGATTCAAATGAAGCTCTTTTCAGACATCGACATAATTGAAAAAGAGAGAGCAGTGGTTAGTTCAAAATGATCACCCAAACCACAGTCACTACTTTAATTTCAGCATTTTTAAATGCCTATTAAAAGGCAAATTCCACTGCTGGTTTTATAATATCTGACAGTGTAAAAGCCCTAAATGAGTTCAGCAGGGATTAATGTTTATAGGCTCATATGCTATTTATAAAGCGTTTTGCTGGAAATTCATTAATAAATCTACAAATTTTAATAAATGGTGATGTTTTCTCAGTTTATTGGTTTATGTTGCTCCAATTATACTGCTAAGAAAACATTAACACAACCTGGTGGTCTTAATGTTATGAGGGACAGGGTTCAGCTGGCTTTGATGTGTCAGATACACACAGTATATCACAGCTTGCTCTGCATGAGGAGAGCTGCTTGTGTAGCCCATGCTGACCCCCTTCCACTCATATGTTGTTGTTAGGGTACAAAACTGAACTGGGTCCTGTGCCACAGCTCATTCACAGCTTTCCTGCTTCACTCACCTATTCCACACCAGCCTGTTTTCCAGCCTATTCTTTTAATTTTGTATTTGTCCGACCATTGCCTGTTTTTTGCCTGTATTGATTTCTTACAGCCACCACATGTCCTTTACCAAACCTAATATTTTTACTAACCTGTTACTTAAGATAAACTGAGTTTGTATCTAGTGTCTTTGGAGACATTTGGAGTTCTTGCCTGTTCTGAGCAGTGATCATCCCGATCACCAAGATCAAAACACTAAAAAATGTTGTCATCACGCAAAACAATCCAGAACTGTGGCAGCAAATTTAAAACGGGTACTGTATGTACTATTTTTATTTCTGAATGGTCTGACAAATTCAGACCGAAGAGGCTCAGAAATAAATGTGACACACAAATAAGCACAAGTCCAGAGCTTGACACTTAATGATGAAATGTTTTTGGAAGAGAGAAAACCAAATGAATCTGCCAGAGACAGCAAAGGTATGGAAAACAAGGAGTAGCGCACTCACACAGCTGCAGAGCCCGGAGGCCAACCAGCTGCCACACTCCCTCTGGCATCTATAGGTCAACAGGCTGGGACGACAGAAAAGGGCAGAGAACACACACAGAGTGCGCAAGTGTGTGTGTGCATGCACTGATGTACTGTTGCTCTTCCGGCTGTAGTGTGAAGTCCCTAAGGGATAAGTGCTGCTTTCACAGATTTGTAGAGCATAATTTTCAGAATTGTATTCAAAATCTCAGGCTGTGGTCTGGTGTTTGATGTCAGTAATGGTCTATTACAACTGCTTTGGAGGACTGGATAGTTTGTTCACCTGACCTTGATTGATTTGTATTTATAAATGGTTAGATGTCTCTATTGGATATATCCACTGTGTGTAGGATTTTGCTGTACTGTGTATTGTAGCAGAAATAACACAGACAACGTGGAGCCAGGTATTGTTCCAGGTCTCTTGGTCCCACGGCAGGCTTTTCTTCTATATCCTTTAAATGGCATACCTGTATCCAGGTCTACATATACATATATATATATATATATATATATATATATATATATATATATATATATATATATATATATGTCACTGCTGGTAGGATGAGGTGATACCTGGACCCAACAGAGGTTGAACATGCAGTCCAACTCCTCTAGGATGTCAGATCGGTACCTGCCATTGTCAGAAGGTTTGCTGTGTCTCCCAGCACAGAGAAGATTCCAGGATACAGGAAGTTACTTAAGGAGAGCTGAACAGGGCCGTAGAAGGTCCTTAACCCACCAACAGGACCAGTATCTGCTCCTTTGTGCAAGGAGCTCAAGATAAGCACTATCAGAGCTCTACAAAATGACCTCCAGCAGGCCACTGCTGTGAATGTCTCTAACCAAACAATCAGAAACAGACATCTTCAGGGTTTCCTGAGGGCCAGATGTCCTCTAGTGGGCACTAAATCCAATACAACACCTCTTGGAACTTAATGTTTTATTCCATCCAATGGCACCAGGTTGTACCTCAGACTGTCCAGGAGCTCAGTGATGCCTTGGATCAGATCTGGGAGGTAGCCCTGGGCATAATCCGTCATTCATTAGAAGCATGTCCTGACGTTGTCAGGCATGCATACAAGCATGTGGGGGCCATACAAAGTACAGAGTACCATTTTGAGTTGCTGGAATGAAATTTCAGTAAAATGCACCTGCTGCATCATTTTTCCACTTTGATTTTCAGGGTGTCTTTAATTAAGCCCTCTGTCAGTTGATCATTTTTAATGTTAATCAAACAATTTGGCATCATTTAATTCCTAACATATCACACAGTCTATATCAGTGTAAATATCCAGCATGATTTTCCCCCATTGAAATCTGATGTGTTTTCAAAGTGTTCTTTTCATTTTTTTTGAGCAGTGTATTATAGATAACATATGGATACTGTATGGTAGCTGACAGCAGGCTAATAACAGAAGTCTTCATGGACAATTAAGAACAGCAGCTACACACCCACAGACTCTAGATTAGGAAATCAAATGCTTAGAACAGGCAAGGATTGAAATGCATGTCTCCAAAGATGCCAGATACAAATTTAAATAGTTTATCTTTAGGAACAGGTTGGTGAACAAGTGGGGTGCTCCCACGAGGACAGGATATGCTGGAATACATCAGTTCTAAAACAATCATATTAAACTGAAGAGTTTTAAGGATTTAAGAATAACTCAACTTACTTGTAAATAGTTGAAGGTACAGTACACGCAATAAAGAAAGCAGCAATGGCTCTGCAAACATCTCATGAGGTCAATGACAAGGAGCCTTCATTCATTCATTCACTACTAGTTCATTCATCACACCTGATCTGTCCCTAAACATTCTTCATGCACATGCAGGCTTTGTATCAGACATCAATCAGCTGATCATAGGAAATGATGCATTTTGTACAGTCACCACTACCTGACAGCCAGTGGTGGTTAATTAAAAAGTATACACTTGCCTATAAAATCCCTCATTGCTAACTTTTTTCTTCTGCTGTGCATAATGACAAAAGAACTCACCGTTTAAATCAGGACAGAGTAAGAGGCTGCAAGAAAGTGGCAGCAACCTTTTAACAAAATTGATCACAAAGGATGAGCTGCGATAGGGATCTGTCACACGCATCTCAGCAGAGGACAGTTACTGATTGATCAGGTTTGCACATCACACTTTTTTCTCTCTGGTAATTAATTAGAGTACAAAAGGCCTTCTTTTATACTTTCTGTTTGACCTCCAATGCCACACACACACACACACACACACACACCAACAACAAAATGTATATCACAGATACTGTAGTGGAAACTTTGGTGTTTTTCTTAATGTATGTGAGTTAGTTTGTGTAATAAACCCTTCATTATTAATTAACAAGTAACTTAATAAAGCTGTAATTTAATAATCTGGTCGTTTTCAGCCATGGAGTCTAAGTTAAAAACCTACAGTACCAACATGCACAAGCCCGGACTGCTCTGTGACATGAAGACAACCTTTCACAGAGCTCTGATCTGACACGAGGAGAAATATTCAGAGGACTAACTCCACTGGGGTTTTCCGGTGCTTACAGGGAGCTGGCCTAGTGCTTCTATACATATTTCAAGAGTTGAGGGGCTTAGTGGGTTCACATCAAATAACAGAAACGCTCTGAAACATCCCCAAAGGCCACCCTTACATGACTGATGCCTATATCCATCTAGGGCTAGCCTGATTCTGCAGCCCATGTTACAGCTCTGCATCTTTTGTTCATGTTCCTTCGTGCTTTCTTAAACAGAAAGAGTCTAATTTTTGTTCTTATATTTATGCTTCAAATGGCTTGAAAAGAGTATTCTTGTTTGAGCTGTAAAATGTGGTGTTTAGCTGTCTGCAAACATTTAGTGAACCCAAGTCAGAAGCTCAGGGAAAAACCACAGAAATATTAAAATTTATCGCTATAGACCTGGCAATCAATCATTTCTATCAGTGGTTATGTGTAGTGCTGGGCCATGACCTGTCAATCATGTCCAGCACTACATTATGCCAAGGAAGCAGAATAAGAAACCAATTAAATAATAATAATAAAGCATTTGATAATAAGCGAATTAATCATCATATGTGTATGTCTATACATGTCTAGCTGCGTCAGGTTGTGTGTCCTTCCCTTCAACCTCCACTGGATTCATAACATTTAAAGAAAAGGAAACTACGTTCTTATGTATCTTCCAAAAAAGCAAACTTCCTAGTTTTAGGACAGGTCTTAAAAGAGTTCAAGAGCAGCTATTGCCTAAGCAGTTGTTGTATTCAACTTTAATTTGATTCACTGGAAATAATCCCACTCTGAATATATGGGGAACAACTGGGAAAAGGTTTTCATAGTTCCACAGTTTCCATTACCAAAGTGTAATGAATTCAGTGAGAATACTGGCATGAACTGCTTTTGGCTTCTCTTCTCGTCTGGGCATAGGTACCTGGACAAATCTACAGGTAAAAGCACCTACTTCAAAATGCATTAAAGTGTGACAAAAATAGGGTTTTCTGTAAAGCCAACAGATAATATGAAATAAAGCCAGGTACAGTAGAACCCACACGGTGCGGTGTCAGTGCCAACATCAGTCTGCTCATGTAGTCTTGTTTTATGTGTGCAGAGTACTGATTCCTGAGGTGGACCCTGTAGTCCACAGTATGTGTGACAGACTCCTCCAGGCACTGAGCATGTCAGGGACTTCGCTCTTTTCAAGCTCCACTGCCCTGTAGCCTACGCATTGATTTTCCTGTCTCACCTCTTATTTCAACCACTTGCACACTGCTTGTAGCCGAAGGAGAATGCATTGTGGCAAAACTGACTTAGAATGTGTTCTCTCTGACAACAGCATGTACAAGTCAATTGTTGTGCAGTGTGGACCGCACTGACACATATCTGTTATTCCAAGCCTTATTGCTTTGAGGATTTCTGATGTACTTATGTACTCTGAATACTGTGTCATCGAAACAGCTTTCTGTTGTGAGAGTGAGATTTTCTCCTTTGATGACGAAGCTGTAGCATTAGGATCTTCTATATTTTCCTGCTGATATTTGTGGTCTTTTTGCTTTAGGTGGCGTCAAGCACATCAGAGATGTCTGTTTCACATCTTATTTGTTGCTGAACCATAATGCAAGCTCTGCCCTCCATCATGCTTGTCATGCTTGTAATAAACATCATTAGGCTACTGTATTGCCAATCTCATAATATGACTCGTTATTTTCATCAAGAGGAATTATCATTATGTTTTTTGGACAATATGATATGGCCCATCCCTACTTGGGAGGCAGGTTTGAAGAATCAATAATTAGCACCTGGTGATTTATCAATACTATATAAAAAATACTTACATCATACCCAAAGTCCATTAAAACTAAATAAGCTATAAAAATAAATCACTAGCAGCAGATGTCATGTCTACAAACACCGCGCTGTAATGAACTGCCTAAAAACAGCAGGCTGGCTGTTTCTTAATAATATAATATTTGCTGTAAGACATAATTTATCCTGGGGACAGAAAGCAGTTGTTTAGACCTCTGGATCACCCCTCCTGGCCCCCTGGTCATCCAGTGGCCTTATGTTGGCTGAGGTCCATTGTAGACAACGCTGCTCTTTCCATCGAGTTCTTTGCCAAATATGATGGCGTACATCATATTTGGCATAGGAGATTCTCTTTTTCAGTGACAATGAGGAGCATGCAGTCATGTGCTACAGTGGTTTTCAGGTGAGATACACTTTAAGGAAACAGACATTATCTATTTACAGGTTTGATTCAACTGGAGCATGTAAACACCTATGTTAGGATGCTAGTCATTGATTTAAGCTCTGCCTTTAATTTATAAATCTCCCACAACCTGGTACACAAACCCAGCAACCTGGGCCTAGTCACCTTCCTCTGCAAATGGATTATGACCTTCTTAATCAATAGATCACAAACTGTGAGAATGGGCTCACACGATTGCACACTACTGTAGGCACTAGGCAGACTATCATACTGTATGTTTTTATGGCTTTATTCATCTATATGTTCCAGTTTTGTTTTGGGTTTTTTTTGCAGATTTTTCTATTGCAAATGCAAAATACAATGACAGTGTCACTATTTTTTTTCTGAATAGACAACAGATTTTAATTTCAGCTGTCCCTTCCTCTGAGGGGAATCGTTTTTCTGCAGGCAGGGAATCTGTTGGTTATGAAGGGACCCAAACATTAACCAGCTGATCATGTTACCCACAGTAGCAGGGAGGTTGTGTTCTCTCTGCACTACAATGACTTCACCATTCGACAAAGCCTCACTCTGTTTAATCACTCCTACTCCACTTTAACATAAAGTGTTACAGAAATTATATTAACCTTTGCTAAGGCAAGTCAATATGAATGCAATTTTATGGGAATGTGCCAATAAAAGGAGATAGAAATCTCTGTGTGTGCTCATCCTCGGTCATTAAGGCACATGAGAGAAAGAATACTCCACAGGGCCTGGCACACACAGGCATAGACACCATCCAGGGGCTAAATATAGAACTTTTTCCATGCAGTGGCAAAGTCACTTCACAGGACACTAAGACACACTCAGTGGACAGCCAGTACAAAGATGCAGCACGGCCCTGTGCCATGATCTTGCCACAGTCCTACTGGATGTGTAAAATTCTTGTGTAAGAGCAGTCATAGAGTAAGGTACAGCCACACAAGGTTATAATTCTGTTTAGAAAATAGGAAGTCACAGCAGAAACCAGTGAAACAACATGCTCATGTTCCCCTGAGGTTAACTCCTGGTTATTTTGGCCTTGGAGATGTGTCCAAATGATTCAGGTTTGTCTCATTAGACCAGGGATGGACATTATCTCAAATTAACAGAATGTATGGATACTACTGTATTTCTAATATAATATCTTACACACACTGACATTGCTCTCTTGAGACTAAGCTCAGTAGAACTAGGCTACAGTGTGCAGGCCTAAGCCAATATTTATTTCTATTCAACAGCTGTTCAGTTTAACTTGGTTTTGATTTCCTCTATTCCAAATGCAATTTCTTTTTAGAGAAAAAGGCTAATGAATATAAAGGTTGTCTTAATGCAGACATATTTTTATTTTCATACATTTATCATATTATACTGGTGTGGTTGTGCAGTATGCACCAATCATCAGCCTAACCACATGAGGGTTGCCAGATGCCTTTAGCTTCAAGTGTCTTCCTTTCAAGTAACTCTACCATGGATAGATAGATAGATGATTTTTCCATCTGAAGACGAATTCTCTACAAGCTCTCATACCCCTTTTTTCCACCATCCCAGTGCTTGATTTTTTATTAGTTTATATCAAGACTGAAGAAGCTGGAAAACTGGAGTGGCACCAACTGGTCCCGAGCATGCATAAGGGGCTGTGGACATGATTATAGTGACCAAAAGGATCTATAAGTCATTGCATTGATAGCAGAGTAATTGATGCCAGTTAGCTCACTAAAGACTAAAGCTTACAAAGGCTAACAATAACATCCTGTGTTCAGAACCAAATGTTTCCAAAGTAATCACCCAAATGTTCCACTAAATCATAAAAAGGTCACTGGTTTCATGCCTCTAGTACTGTCAAATGTAATAAAAGGACAAACTCGTCATGACGCAGTCCACAAAAGCACAAACACCCATTTGATATGAATGGCAGGAGGAATTGTTGGAAACAAGCGAGCAGGTGTTGACATGCAGAAACAGGAGGGAGCGTGAAAAGCATTCAGCCAAAAACATGTCAAAAGAGTCAATATCTGCTAATCAGAGCCGTTTGTTTTCTCAGTGAAGAGTAGAGGCATCCAGAGGACGTATTGACCGGCTACAATGTATTTAAAGACTGTATGTGAAGCACCCATTGTCCATGAGCTTGTGCAGAGCAGCACAGAGCTGCAGCCCCACATTCATGCACCTAAATGAACCACCAAATGAACACTGCTGCTGAACTTTATCTGGGAAATAAAATCCAAAACATGAGCTCACATTCTCACTGCAGACTAGTAATGCCTGGTAAAGATTTCTAGCTAAAAGGCAGAATACAAATCAAGCAAGCAAAACAAAAGAGACAATCAAAGTTTCTGCAGGAATCGCTGAATAGGGGACCTTAAACAGGTTATTTCAAATCCCCAATAAGTTCTCAGAGAGCCAGCGAGCAGAGGGGAGTCGTTTAGTCTCTACTAAGAGAAAGTTATCAACTTCCATTCTTCCACTGCCTCTTAATATTAACAGTTTGAATACACCACAGCAGCTGCAGAGTGGAAGAAAAGGAGAAAAAGAAAGTCTGCAGGCCTCTTGGTGTGTTGGTACTGTGGTTTGAGGAGGGGGGGGGGAGTTAAGCTGTAATGTTTGAGTGATCAAACATCAGGCTGCTGAATCCTGCTCTGTGATTACTCTAAACAATATTTAACCACCCAGTTGGACTGTAAGCTGCAATTTCATGAAAATGAATGAAGAAGGAACTAAAGAAAGTGCTGCTATTTACTCCAGTTATATTACAGAAATCAGGACCTTCCAACATCAGTTTGTACACACAGGAGTGCTGTGGTACCATGTCTGGTGTTGTTTCAGTACATATGACAGTGCTAAAAGGAGGTGCACGCAAACCTATGAGCTCAAGCGAGTTAGAGCGCTTTTGAAAAGGTGTTTCAGGATTTAACCCTAAATGATGCTGACACTATTATGATTATTAGTAGAGCAGTTTACTGCTTGGAACACACCTCCTAGAAGTACACTGCTTTTCTGAGAAAGCCCCAGAAAAGTTGACTTTAAATGTTAAGTATTTGTTCGTAGCCTTAAATATTCCTGACTGTTTATTGAAAGTTTAGCGAGTAACAAAACTGCTTTATCATGAGTGAGTGGTTATAGTTTGAATAAATTGGACTGATGGCAACTAAACATTGAACTGTCTTCCTGGGTAGGCCTCTAATGCATGTGGCATAAAATTTTTTCCAACTTAGGTCAACTTAAGCTTATAGTTGGGGACAAATTGTAAGAATGAATTATTTTATATTATTTTTATTATTCTATTTTCAGGTTTTGAAAGCAGGTGTAAGTGGTGTAAGTGGTCTCCTCCACCTCAGATTGGGTAACAACACAGTACTGAGAAATAAAGACTGTTCACTGTGAAGTTTTGAAAAGGTTCCTGACTTTGACAATTTAGCCAATTTAACCAGACTAGACACTAAAACAAGCACTGCATATCAACACAAACCCACCATCGCCACTGTGAAGCATGTTGGTGGCAGCATTATGCTGTGGGGAGGGGGCTTCTGTGCAGCAAACAGTGGAAGGCTTAAAAAAGAGAGGCACAGGAGGGTAAAGTAAATGCATCTAAATACAGGGAAATGATGCCTTCCCTGTAAATGTAGGCGCCAAAATATACAGTAGTTGAATAGTTAACAGTTGAAAAACATGTTTGTTTGCATTTGGCTCCATAAATGTGGTTCAAACAGTTCACTATTAAAAAGTTGAACATTAGTCACTGCAGCCATAACTTCTGTGTCAACTGCAAAGCCTCTGTAGCATGAGCCAAATACCAACTCCTTTCCAGACATTATCTAACATGACATGCTGTATGTCAGTCTCAATGGATTAAGCAAATCATAGCAGTCTGATTTTAAGCCGGGGATTTTGCAAACTTTTTTCAGTGCTATGTAGAAAGAGGTACTATACAATGCATGTCTTCTCACTAATTGAATTATTACAGTGACTTTGAATCACATCAATTCATCATTAATTCAGCACACAACTCTTCTCTTCATGGCGATAAAAGTGATGGATGCACAGACAGGCAGCCTGCAGAAATCCCTGTCAGGTCTGTGGAACAGAAACATTCATTTATTTTCAAATACACAGAGCAAATGTGCCCATAGAAAAATATCTGAGCCCAATTATTTCCCAAATAATGGCTGACTGGTGACTACCTCGCTCGGTATAGATGACTTCCATCTACAGAGCAGATGGAACCCATTGACGAGGACTGTCAATCAAACGTGGAAATGCATTTGACTTAGACAGTGGCGAGTGGGGTAGAGAATCAAGCTGAAGGAGGAACAAAGTCATGAGCGATGTAATTGAATAGGGAATAACACACCAACACTGATTGGTGGATGTTAAATGCATCCTGTTGATAGATTCACTCCAGTGCGCACGTTTTCCAACTGTCGACACCCTTCCAAAGCAAAGGTAACACTGACAAAATATTTAAATACAGAAGGAAGATGCACTGAATAAGTCATGAGCCTGTCACCCACACTGCTCCTTGTCTCCTGTCAGCAAACCGCCTGCACCTTCGGAAAATCTGCACCTTGTTTTACCCATAAATCCTGACAGTGAAACAGGCAGAGAGCAAAAGCAGAAAATCCCTGGTAAACACCGAGGCAAAGTCTTAATACACTGCTGGGATGATAGGTATCATGACTAACAGAGGGTGGAGAAAAAAATAGGAATGCCCGTCTATTTATTATGAGCAATAGGAGCTGACAGAGGCAATCTGAATGCATTTGTGTTTAATGATAATAGAGCTGCAACAGATGACAGAGCACCATTGCTCATGTTTTCTCAATGTTGGGTAAGGACTAATGATTCACACTGTGGAATACAAGCTGAGGATAGGGACCAGCCCAGGCTATTTCTCTTCTGCCCTGGCTGAAAGGTAACTTAAGGCCTCAGCGTGCTTCAAATGAAGTGCTTGTCAGATCATCTAATAGCATGTGAAATCTCATTACCACCAGTGGAATTGGAGAGGGCAGCATTACACATTTTTTACATTTTTCAAAACAGAAAAAACAGCCATTACAGTCGTTTTGCTCGAGTCTAGCGTCATTACTGTATGTGGTCAAAAAAACACGTGTGGAGGGAGGTGCGGGGCATGACCTTTCCCCAAATCTGACCACATCTCATTTTGTAAAATTCATCATTACATATTAGCAAATACTCCAGACAAAGTAAGTGAAATCTTTAGTAACAGGCCTGCAGGAAGCTTGATAAATGAACCTTGTGGCATCAGGTACGAACTCTATAGAGGTCTGGTCAGTTTCATGCTGAGCCTGAACAGGTCTCCATTAAGGAATGGAACAGTGAAGCCAAAAGCTTTTTCTCCACTTCAGTCAAGTGAGGAAGTGGAGGAGAGAGGAGGTGGGAAAGCCTGTCTCAGCAATGCTCTGACAGACCAGTTATCAGAACGAGGAGGGGAGGAGACGGGGAGGAGGGGAAAGGGAACACCAGGAAGGTAAGAGAAGGAGGTTGTTGAATACAGAAAGCGCACAGTGTTTTCTAAATGACATAAAAAAAATAAAGGGAAATCCAGAGTAAATAACAGCTCGCGATGAAATTCAACCTTTTCCAAACAGCAGATATGATTTAAGACAGACTGCGGCGCGAAGTCTGATATCCATGATATGATGTTGTTGTGGTAGCAGCCAAGATTTTCAGCATTTATCTGCACTTATTGTTTTGTGAAAATGCGTCTAGACATAGAAGCTGAATTATGTTATGCCACCCTGCAAAATCAAGCCTTGTGATTTTTCCACTCGTCTTAGAAGCCGTTACGATGTAGTCCTAATCTCTTGTTTACCAAAAGGTAACACTTTAGCAGGTGCTTTAAATTTCAACAGCACATGATTGGAAAATAACTGGAAGACCTCTGCTAAGAAAATGCAGCAGAAAACGTTGAGAAAATCCCAGAATGTGGCAACTAAGTGCATTTTCCACAACAATTCAGTTGTGAATTAATTTCAAGTCTTACATATGAGAAACGTCTCTTAGCTTTCTGTACTTCTTTTATTTCAGTACAAGTTTTAAAACTGAGTCTCATTCAAACTGCTTAACAATGACTGCGCCAGTCCACACTATAGGGCACAATACTAGATCATGCAAACGGCATAAATGAAATCCTGAGGGTACCACACAACAGAAATGTCCAAACTCCACCTGCTCACATGCCCTGTCACAATTACACAGTAACTACCTTTTGTGTGTGTGTGCATTACAGATACACGCACATCATCGGCATGGAAGTTATTTACTGAGTGAAGGAGATATAGTACAAAGCTGTACTTTGATAAAACTGAAATAAGACATGGAGAAATGGCAATTAACAAATGTGTTGCCTTGTTGGTTTCATCTCAGAGGTTCCACGGTGGTGGAAAAACCTACCCACCTCTGTAAGTTCAGCAGCCTCACTCCCAATTTTCAGGAACTTGCAGAAAACAGAACTCTTCCAAACCTTTTTTTTTGTACTTAAATCTTTCTCTGCACTGAAAACCTTAAAAAATAAAAAAAAATAATAATAATAAATCTTGCACTTATACCCAATGAAACTGAAACAGCTCTTCCTAGAGCACTTTACTTCAAAGTTTGTCTCCTTGGCTTAGATATTTGCTTGCTTTGTGCCTCACTTGTAAGTCGCTTTGGATAAAAGCATCTGCCAAATAACTAAATGTAAAAGTGGGAGTCTAAGAAAAAGACCTTTCCCCATTCTTCTCTCAGGTGTAGTCTGGTTGCTCATGGCAATTCCATACATGTATCTTTATTCCATATAACACTGGGATGAAAACACAAAACGCAACCAGCATTTCCTACAGAACACAGCACTATGTGAGACAGCAGCCTGAACATGAACACTTGAGGGCGAGCGCTTAAACCAAAATGAGGCATGCCAGACATAGAAGCCAAGTGATTTGTGGAAGTGCAGTGCAGCAGCTCAGTGGTACTGGCAGCTAGCTGGAGCCGGGGAACCAGGGGCTTTTCCTGATTGCTCCTACAAGGCTGCAATGTGTTGGTTTAAGAGCTGTGGGAGCCTGAGCTGTTTGTCTAAGCTGTACATGATGGGAGATAAAGTCAGTATGATCACAGAGCACACTGTGGGGCTGCATGCTCAAACACTGCCACACAGCCACCCACACACACACACACACACACACACAGGTTATACATTCCTTGCAAAACGTTGTAAAGATGTGCGGTAGGGAGAAAAAGGAGTTGCCAAGACCGAACCAGAACAGAGGACCCAACTCAATTGTCAGGAAGGAAAGGCGAGAGCAAAGTGTGCTTCCTAAGAACAAAGATAGAGGCTGAACAATTTGCTGTGTGTTCCACAGGCAATGAACGCTAGCCAAAGTTATTTAACCATTCATTCAGATTTTTTATAATTAGGTTGGCATTTCTCCTGAACTGAACACAGACTCCTTAGTTACAATTGGAAAAACAAAGAAAACATTGATTGTGAAGTCTTCAGCAGCATCGTGGTGCACCAAGGTGGAGAAACAGCTGGCAAGTTCTGTTTTCCATCTTACAATAAGAAGGTCCTGGGTTCAAACCCACCAACCTCCTGTGGTTCCTACGGTTTCCTCCTATGATCATTGAGTTACTGTGGCTCTAAATTGTCTGTAAGTGTAAATGTGAACGGTTGTCCTTCTCTTTGGGACTGGCACAGCTTTAACAAGATATGAATGAGGGATGGGTAGATGGAAGTTGAGCAAAATATCTATCATTAAATCCAAAATTCAGTCTTTGTTACAGTAAATCTGTTACTGACTTTAGCAGTGACCCCATTTGTTTGTTTGCAGATTTTAGGTCTCAATAATAGTGGATCCTGTGTTACATAAAAATCATCCAAAAACCAGATGGATTCCCCAGATTCAAAGCTGCAGTATGTTGAGTCCTGAGGTGATCAGTAAGCTCAGTTTAAAGACAGGTCCCTGGCTGCTGTCACATGACAGAGACTGGTTGGAAATGTTGAACATCATCTTTCCTCCCTTCAGTGCATTAAATATGTTCTCCATTCTCCTTCCACTCTTCCTCCACATGGTTCTCTCCTGCTCCTACTCGCTTCCATCTTTTTCTAAAGTGGTTTTAGGCTCATGGAGCAAAAGAACTGTTTATAAAGCTGTGTTCAGTCACAGATAATCACTGGCTTCAATTTAGATTCCTGATGGACACTGCAATATTAAAAAACTTCAATCTGCCAAGCCTGCAGAGACACAGGTGTGTATGTGTGTATTACGAGCAAGGTTGGGATTAAATTGTAATCCACTATGTGTATGACATTCAGAGGCTTTTTTGTTTTGAACCATATTAACTATGACCACTTTTATTAAATTCCCACCACAAGTAAAAGCCTGCTGTGTTACTGTACGACTTGCACTGTCTCCACATACAAAGGCATTCTTAGGGTTCATTGGAGGCTGGGAGAAATTATGTGACAGTCGTGTATGACAATCATCTCAGCAAATGACAGCAGATTAAGGTTTCATACCAGAAAATTAACATTAATCTCACAACTAGTAGCCTATTAACTCGTACAATATCCAGATAAAGTAGATATATACTATATTAATAAAGATAGCTAAATGAAGGAGCACATATTACATCAAAAAAGACAATTACATTCCACATTGTGATATTTAAGTCAAGGTTATAATACAACAACATCAGAGAATCTAAAGTGTGTCCTAGTGCAGGCTATTATTAACCTTTCAATGTTATTCAGTGCACTATTAAAGAGTTTTGCTGCGAGCTGTAGGAGACATTAGTTTCAAATCTCAGCTAATCAGATGTTTTACCTTAGCTTCACAATAGAAATCATTTCAAGGCACTTTCCAGTGTAAAGTTTAAAACGTTAGAAAATTTAACTGTATACAGAATTACATAGAAAACCCAACAATCCCACATAAGCAACCACTAGGCAACAATGGAGAGGAAAAAATTCTCTTTAGAGGAAGATACCTCCAGCAGAACCAGGCTCAAGGTGGGCAGCAAAGACACTGGGCAAGGCCAGCAACTGCACTGGGGAAATATGCAGCTCTGATACCTGCAGGAAAGTACAGAGGCAGAGGAGAGGAGAGGAGAGGAGAGGAGAGGAGAGGAGAGGAGAGGAGAGGAATTCAGTGTATCACAGAGGGTTCCCCCGGAAGACTAATCTATAGCAGTTCAAAGTTGCCTGAGCAGTCTCTAACTAAAAGCTATTAAAAAGGAAAGGTTTAAGCTTAGTCTTAAATGTAGACAGGGTGTCTGCCTTCCAAACCATGACAAGTAGACCTGCATTTTGAGAAGTGTTATGCTGGGAAGATATGGAACTATGAGGTCTTTAAGATAAGATGGAGCCAGATTATTAAGTGCTTTATATGTGAGCAGAAGGATTTTGAATTCTATTTTGGATTTTACAGGGAGCCAATGGAGAGAAACTAACAGAAGAGAAATGTTATCTCTCTTGCTAATTCCAATCAGAACTCCGGCTGCAGCATATTAAAGTTTGACTAATTGATTTGTTTTTCATAGATAAGTATAGCTGGGTATCCTCTGCGTAGCAATAAAAACATATAGAGTGTTTCCTAATAATATTGCCTATTGGGGGTTATATATAAAGTGAAAAAAAGGGGTTCAATGACAGAACCCTGTGGAACACCATAGCTAATTTTTGACTCATCATTAACATGCATAAACTGGAATCTATCTGATAGATAAGATTTACACCAGCCTAGTGTTGTTCCTTTAACCCCAATGACATGTTCCAATCTGTGTAATACAATGTTGTGATCTATAGTATATATGCAGCAATAAGATCTAACAAGACATGTACAGAGAGAAGACAGCTGTCTGATGCTAAGAGAAGCCCTCATTAGTGACTCTAAATTCTGACTAGAAATCTTCAGACAGGTTATTCCTGCACAGGTGGTGACATAATTGCTTTGAAACTACTTTTTCTAGGATTTTAGAGATAAAGGGCAGACTGGATATTTGTCTATAAGTAGTTAAAACCCCTGAGTGAAGACTAAGCTTTTTAAGATAGACTAATATCAATATGCTGATTGCAGGTAACATATCTTTGAGCAGTCTAGTCATGATGGGGTCTAAGAGACAAGTTGATGGCTTAGATGACTATATTATTGAAAAGAACTTAAGCGTGATCTATGGGGAAGAAGCAATGGTAGGCTGTTTTCACACCTTAGTTCGTATGCTTTGGTCAAAATTATTGGATGCGTTTGTAAACTTGCAGCGTTTTCCTCTTGGTTCGGCTTCTTTTCACAGTGAGAAAAATCCAAGTGTATCACGCATCACCTTGTCAGATGTGTCTGCCACGGGTTTCCTACGACCCATCACCCAGCCGGCTTGACTTCCAGGCTGCTCAGGAACTGGCAGAGGACAGCTAATGGGAACTAGGCTATGTGGCTCCACACCGGCTACTGGGACCTGGCTAGTTGGCTTGTTTTCCATAGTAAGGAGCGCAGTTTCCAATTCGGTCAGCCTCGCCTCCAACGCTGCAAATAACTTACACTTGTATCAAATCCCCTTATCACTAAAAGAGGCCGAGGAGAAACTAAACATATGACACACAGGAAAAAACAGAGCGGGAGAAGTAGAGGGAGAAGGAGAAGCCATGGCTGCCTGAAGAGCTAGTTAAAGGATGAGCTACACGTCACACAACTGTGAAATTAGTAGTTTTATTAACAGGTGCTGGAGTTATACAAGCATATATTACAACTCTTACAGTCTCTGTATAGTAAAACTAGATATGTAGTGTTAAATGTGTTAAGGGCTAGCATTCATTCATATAGACACAGCACAACTGGAAGTGATGTAATATGCCTTTATCAGCTTTATCAAGACTTAAGGCCCCAAGATGTTCCCCTCAAAGTGAGGATGAGGAAATGTCATGGTGGTTTTGCTTCTGCTCCCCACCAATAAACCTACCCACTCGTGTCAGCTGTAGAAACAATAGGGACAGTGCTGTGCTGCACAGTAAAGCAAACACACCTGCTACAGAGCACAGCAGCATCACTCTAACCAGCTGTACGAGAGACAACTACAGGAAGACACAGTTCCAATCACACTAGGGTGTGCACATATGAGTGAGTGTGTTTCTGTTCCAATGGCTTGTGTGCAAGCCTTGTGTAAAGAGTGACTGGTCTATGTGTACCCTTCCACCAAGACCTGGTGTGTACACTCAAGCAGTTTCTTTTATCAATAATCAGGTCCATTAATATAACCTTTATTTGTGATCAGTCAATAAACTCTAATTATTAAATGTAGCACAGTGGAACCACTCTACTTCTATGCCAGGTCCCTAATAACGCACAATAGATTACAACACAATGGATTTGTCCGCCAAAAAGTCACCACCTGGATTTAACTAAGTTAATAGGTGAGAGCCTCCCATTGGATAATTACTGCATGGAGGATTATTTTTCAGCTGGAAACAAGTTGTTGAACCCTAAATGATGAAGCGCTCATTTCTTAAACTACTATGTCGGAAGACACATATTGTGGTCGTGGAAAATATGTTAATCTGTTTCATCCCTGATGGCACAGGGCATATTCCATGATGATAATGCCCGGATTCATCGGCTCAAATTGTGAAAGAGTGGTTCAGGGAGCTAATTGTTAAAGAGTGGTTCAGGGAGCATGACACATAATTTTCACACATGGATTGGCCACCACAGAGTCCAGACTTCAACCTTTGAGAATCTTTCGTCCAACTCTCCCATCATCAATACAAGAACTTGCCCAAAAACTATTGCAACTAAGGATGGGAATTGTTTGCAAAAGAGCTGCATGTTCAGTACTAATGGACACCAGGACTTGTATTCCATCACACTCTAGTGACTAAAGACACAGAAAATTTGTCATTATTACAAACTGAAACATTTACCTGCAGCAAATGTTTCCTGAGGCACTTAATCTGTGAAACACTGAGGATAGAGCCTGAGGCTGTTAGGCGGTGACATAGCAAGCCAGAGCCATAACCCAAACCCACCGCTGGGATTTGACATTTACTCCTACAAGCCCCAACTATGTGGGTAAAACCTATTGTTCCATTTAGTCATTTTCAATCTCAAGTCTTATGACTTTAATAGCTTCTGTTGTCTTTGATGTAGGCAGAGAGAGAGAGAGAGAGAGAGCAGAGCTAGCAGAGGTAAAATGCTCCAGACCCTCATGCTGTCTTCTAGCCTCCTCTAACTGAGGCTGATTAAAGAGCCCTTGAGATGGAGAAAATACACACACACACACAAAGAGAGAGAGAGAGAGAGAGGTTGTCCTCACTAGAGTTTTAGAGGACAGTAAACTGGCAGGCCAAACAAAGTCATTAAAGGACAGACATTTTCTATTTGGACAGTGCTCAAGTAGGTAAAATAGATATTAATCACATTTACTGGTTAGACTGCAATAGTTTTCCGAGGCTTAGTACCATTAAATTCAACCTCAATTTGAATCCAGTTCCAAGATAGTAAAATACCCAGATTCATTCAGCTCCACAGCCGAATGAATCCCTTAACAAACCTTTCATTCACTGGTTTAGCTGACCTCCCTGTGACACTACCGATACCAACAAAGAGAAAAAGACTCCATACATACAAACACATGATTAACTCAGGATCCTGATTCAATAAGCAGATTCAGATTTGGATTTAAAAAAAAAAAAAAACAGATGAAAGATGAAGATAAAAGCAATAATCAGGTTCCTACAGTATGAAAACACAGGTTCAGAGGAATAAGACAATTTGTCTGCATTTATATGAGAATTTCTGTTCTACTTTTTTAACTTTCTCTTTAAAAACTTCGAGAACATATCACTGTTGCATTAACTGATTAATGTTTACAAGTCACTGCCACCGGGTAAAAAGATGAAAAATCCAGGTAATAAAAAAATATGAGCAATATAAGTAGACACTGGTATGCGAAACAAGAGCAAAGGAGAAACAAGAAGAGAAATATTTGTAGATATACACATCATGATATCATGCAGGATATTATGTTGCAACCCACGGTGGTTTCAGATCCTTGGAAACCCATACAAGAAGGTAATAATCTGTAACCGCTTCAATATCTCACTGGCATTATGAGCTGCAGCTCATCCACTCAAACCAAAAATCACAGGATGTAAAGATTAGACAAGCAGGGGAAAGTATTATGTTGACGTGAGCTCAAAGTCCATTTACAGATGTGTACGAAAAGACAAACAACAATACTGCATTCCTCGTACCGAGAAAACAGGATGGCCAACAAATAAGACTGGGGAAAAAAAGCTATCTCAAGTGCTTGTTGCATGCAGGTGGAAACTGCACTATTCATCTTCACTACCAAGTAATTACAGTCAACGGTGTTTGTTACTGCAAGGAAAAGGATGGTAACTGAGTGGGTTACAGTGGGAGGCCACATGTCGATAGAAAAGTAGGGTGTGCAGGGGATGAAAAGGCAGACTGGGCAGCAGGCCTGGTGGCTGAAGATTCAGCTGAGTGTGTCAAAATTATAACCTGGCGTGTGTGTGTATGTGTGGGTTTCTGTAGTAAGATTACAGAGCACAGAGTCCTAGTGCTGTGCAACACATTATTACGACTGTGACCTTGAAGTGTGCACTCGGGCTCTGTGTGAGAGAAATGCTAACAGAGTGACAGGAGACGAGAGGGGACTGAACGCGGTCACATGTTCCCGAGCTTCACAGCTGATGGAACAGTAAACACACGCAGGACGTAATCATAATAATGAAACTGGCTGGATTTTCTGCTTGTGTGAAAGCATCACAGTGGCGCAGCAGAAACCATATATGAGGACTGATGTTGGTGCTTGACCTCAAAAACTGTAGCCCAAAAATCTTAATGCAGCTTAACTCTACTTGTAGGCGTTGGTTGAGTTGTTAGCTGCCGCTGGAAGCCTCTATCAGCAGAACTGTTGGTGAAATGGTGTCAGACAAATACAGTCACATGATTACACAAGTAGAGAGATTAAGAAAAGACTCAGGACATCCAACACCAGAGACGAGACAGAGTTTATCTCCCCGTATATACTAGTATGACCACCTATAACTATGTGACCAAAGCACCTATTACGGTAATTTTGCTAAAAACATACAAACAATGAAAAAAATGTTTTTCTCTTAGCTGTGACACTCTCTAATTGATTACCATGAGGATAGTGTACAGCCTCTAAGCCTGATCAATCAATCAATGTCAACTGGCAGATTGTGATACATGATACCAGCACATCTTCTAGATCAACTGAATTAATTCTTGAAGAGTTCTGTTAAATTATTATGATGCTGCAGCATCCTGCCCTGTTAGAGCAAGTATCTTATTCTTATTGTACCATAATTTTTAAAAAAAATGTTTGGATTCTAGATTGTATTATTTCTGCCAATATGTTTTTTACTGTACTGTCCATGCTCCTGTGTTTATACATTATTTCAACTCTCTCCAGGCATTCCTAAAATATAGTCTTAACGAGAATAGGACATATGTGAGGTCACAGTGACCTTGACATTTACCCACCAAAATCTAATCAGGTTGTCATTGAGACCAAGTAGACATTTGTGCCAAAATTCAAGGCACGGCTGATATTTCAGGTTCACAAGAATGAGATGGACTTGCAATGACATTAACCTTGACCTTTGACCTCCAAAAATCTAATCAGATCATCCAATGGGACATTTGTGCTAATTTTGAAGACATTCCCCAAAGATATAGCGGATTTCACATTTACAATAATGGGAACAGACGTTCCAAGTACATCTGTAAGAACAACACGTCCTGCTGTGGGTGTCTCCAGTGTGGAGATGTAAAAATAATATTGAAGTCTCATGATTTCGCACATTTTGTTACTGCGACTGAATGAAAGCCGGTTAGGAGTCTCTCAAACTAACAAGTATGTTGTACCCAGCTTTATATGTTGTATTATACTGTAACACTTGTTACAGTATAATACAATTATAAAAAAAAATACATTTTGACTAAAACTACATATTTGTGTGTTGTTAACATCTTGATTTACATCTTCAATACAAACCAACAGGCTTAAAGAGTAGGATGTCAGAGAGCTGGGAGAGTTTAACACAGTGTTGGTTTGGGACATGTTCCCTATAAATACAGAACACTAGACAGACCATTTAACTCAAGGATCATTTACTACATTTGTCTGGTGGTTTAACTCTATTCGCTCTGTGAACCTTGAGTTAAGAATATTTTGGCAAATATAAAGATATGTAGATGCTTTTGAAGCAGGATAGTGAGTGAGATGGACCAGATGACATAAAATGGCTCTATAGTGTATACACTATGAATGTGAATCCATCACCAAGGATCAAAGTCGTACAACAAAGAGGTACCCTTATGCTCATTACAAAGAACTCTAACTAGCGTTTATGAGTGTTTGGGCTCGAATGTGTTCAAAGCAGGGTGCAACTAGCAGGTGTGGGTTTGATTTCAAAAATGGTGGGAAGGAAATGAAGACAGGAAAAGCTAGACGACAGTCCTGATTTTCCGGTTTTGGAGCTATGACAGAGCAGCTGAAATGCAGAGGATTATATTAGGATGCAGCAGGGGGCGTATTCTGAAAAAAAGTCTGGCTCATCTTTATCTATTATACTGACTCTTAATGAATGGAAAGATGAAAGAATATCTTTAATTTAGTAACCACATGAACTGATAACGTAATGATTAAACTGCAATAATCAAACGTCTTGTAGTTGTAGATTTTGAAGTCTTTACTGGAAATATTTTCCCAACTGTCATTTAAATGTTTTCATCTAGTTTTTTTTAGCTATTTACTATGTGGATGAAATATGAGCCTCACCAAAGTGTATTCATTCTCCAGTTAACTGTAGGAGTGTTTGCATATAGTTTTAAGACATTAGTGGAGCGTCGTTATGAAATTTCAATAAATGAAAATGCTCCAGACCTGTCCAGGATGTACAACGCCTCTCACCTAATGACAGATGGGACTTGCTCCAGCACCACCATGAGCCTTAAAAGAAAAAGTGGTGAAGATGATGGATGGATAGATGGATGAAAAAAGCTCTAAAAGTTTCTAATGCTGTATAAATATTATAAATGATTCGACTTGGTTAAAAGAATAAGTTTTGAAAAACATTTAATCTGCAAAGCTGACAAACAATTCAATGATTTTAGATCAGAGGAGGCTTCAAACGCACCTGCCCCCATTAACATGCCCCCATGTTTTAGAGCATATTTCTAATAAAAAAAAAAAAATGCCATTTGAATTGTTACCGGTGTAGCTTTAAGGATATCACGTCTGGCAATGATTAAGTAACTAGGCTGGCTAAAATAGATGTTTTTCCAAGGAATCCAATTGATGTCTGCAACGTATTGCTTCCAGAAGGATGACCGTCTAGGTACCACTCGGTTAATCGGGACTCTTTTGTAGAGCAGCTATGGTGAAGCGAAGGGCTGTTTAAATGTCATGAGGCAAACCTTAAAGGACTTTAAAGGACTTTGAGAGCATAAAGAATAATATGTTCTGGCCTGATAGGACAAAAATGTAACTCTCTGAACAAAACTCCCAGAAGCCCAGGCACTCTTCATCACCTGCTCATGCCATCCCTACAGTGAAGCATGGTGTTCACAATGAAATCACATGACAATTAGTTTTAGTCAACTAAAAACTGATCAATATGGTCTTAATAAACCAATATGGAATTGTGATCTCAGGGCTAAAACCAAATCTGAAAATAAGCTGACAATATTAACACTAACACAGGGACAGAGCAAAACCGGCCTGGGAGCTGTTAGTGGCAGACTAAGCGAGCAGCCTACCGCTGCTCCTCTCTCTCTCTCTCTCCCCCCTTGTCATTCTCCCTCCTGCTCTGCCAGTAATCCCTCACTGCTCGAGAAAAACGGCATCTAAATTTAGCATCAGATTTATCATGCAGCAGGAAAGCTGCAGCAAACTAGACAGCCATCCAGAGAGAAAGTGAGTCTGCATATATGAGAGAGAGAGAGAGAGAGACATAGAGAGAGAGAGGGGTAGCAGGAGGTGTTGACAGACAGAGCCTGTCTATCACACGTGCTGCTCGGGACCAATAAGATGGCTCGGCTCTGAGTGGCAGCCAAGAGTGCAAGAGCCAGAGAGCAGCAGCAGCAGTTTTTGTACAGACAAAGCGAGAGACAGAGATGGTGTAAAACCAGGAAAACCTAAGTAGTGAGTGAGGGGTGGAGGGGTTAAGAGAGAGACTGATGTAGTAAAGCGCCTGCTCGCTTTTTGGAGCGAACCCAGAGTTTCCCGAGCTCTTGTTTTCCATCTTGATGTCTTGTGAACAAGCTGCTGAGTCCCCAGGTCTTTTTTTAACAGGCAGCAGTGTTGCTAAAAACATCCCAGCACTGACCTGCAGCCAGTGGAAAAGCAGTTTAAAGACAGAGGCCGAGTCAAACCTCTCTACCCCATAATAACAACGTCATACTTCATTAAAGCATTTTGAAATGATCACAACTCAACCATCTAATTTACAGCGCAAAAAACGGATTCTCGTTCTGTTAATAATATGAAACTGACTCAGGAAGTCAAACAATACATTGAGTCCATGAGATCCAGCAGGTCCTGAAACACAGCACGTGAGCTGCAGATGAGCTGTTTATTGGATGCTGTGCTTGGAATTGCACGGAATTACATTACGTCAACGTTACTTTAAAAGACATTAGTTTTCCTTTTCTGCACATGTGCAGTCGATGCACTTGCTGCGGACGGTCAAACTCATTTTTTGGCCTGCGCACACACGTCAGTAGAGTCCTCATAGACCATGGAGTTGACAAAATGTAGTGTCTCTGAGAAATATCAAGCTTTTACGCAGTCTGTGCTGACAGCTGGACTGATGAATGTTCAAATCCAAGCAGACACCTGCAGAATGAGCTCGTTTTGAGCAGAAGGAGCTGTTTTTATATATAATATGTATCATTGATTATTGTGTAATGGCATATTGTCATTATTTTCTTATTCATCTTTGTATTTACTGTGGGATTAAAACTAAGTGAAATATGATATTTACACTTACACCAGCATTAAACAGAAATCAAACTTAGCCCTCTCTGCTCTGCCCAGCCCTCCCTCTCCCTGCTCCACTATGCTCTTCTACAGTACCATCTGCTACACTCCAACATCTTGTGAATAGCCTTTAAGGTATTTATTATTAGTTCTTATTAAGTGATTATAAATAAGAAACTGTATAACTAAGTAATAAAGACAAGGTAATTAAAATTCTCGACTAGTTGGACTGGACAGATGAGCCAAGGTGAGGCCAGTGATGTTCAAGTCTTGATCACACAAGTCTTCAACTCCCGCTACATTAGTCTTTTTCTACTAAAATAAATTCAACTAAAGATGCCCGCTGTAGCTTTTAAGGTGAGCTATTCATGTATTTACTCGTGGTGGATTCCCACTGTGTACACCTGTGCTACATGGCATGATTAAACATGAGTTTTGTGCGATTCCTTCATGCTATCAAAGCCTGAGATGTGCACACTTCATCTATGGCTTCCAATCCTACTACTAATTAAGAGTCCACCAGCTTCCTGTCAAATTATGCATACCTGCAGCCTCCAGGCCCCTATATCCCGCTCATCAAAGAGTGGTTTATACTGGCCTGTCTGCTCGCTCTGTTTGAAGCAGCAGATGAGGACGTGTGGGCGAAACAAGCACCGGGGCAGAGGCTACATCGCCCCCCATGCAGAAAAGACAGAGACACCGCGAGCATGGATTTCAACGTGAGAAAAAAAAAGGGGGGGGGGCCCAGTCTTTTATTTGAGCCCATTTATTCAACTGCTCTCCTCATTAATGTCACTCAATGAGAGGGTACTGGTGGGCTGACCACAGCGCCCCCCTCCACTGGCTCCTGTGCTGTCCTGCTGGGTGCTGCTCCAAAATGGGGAAACCGCAGTGTGACTGTGTAGGGGTACTGGGATCAGGGAAGCAGTGAAGCAGGATGAGTCTATGGAAAGCCTTGAAGCTGAAGATGACCACTTGCACTAGATTTCATTGAAAACCTCCATGATCCACTCAGGAACAAAACTGGAACCAGGCCAATCAGAAGAAAAGTAGGAAGGAAATATTTAACACCATTACTGCACTGACCTCTATTTGTATCAGTTCGGGGAAACTGTGAACTGAAGCCAGCGTTATTGTTTACACCGCTGCCTTCATTCACTGCAAAAAAAAAGGCAATAAGAGGACACGTCATGTTACAGAGGTGAGCTATGAAAGGTGCAGCATGAGTCTTCACTCATTATTACCTGCCGTTTAACAACAGAAACACTCTGCGCTCTGCAAACTCTGCACCTGTTTGGTTTGTAGCTTTCATTTTAATTTGTTCTGTCCTTGTCAGAGACAACTGATCAACACCTAAAGGGAAATGAGACAATTTAACTAGAAGGCTCATTTTCACCTGTTTCCTGTAGACAGATGGCACTCTAAAAATAAAATAAAATCACTTTTCAGTACAGAACGCTACAGTCTTCTGTCTAAATCACCATTAGAGCAATTACATAATGACAGACCATCACGGCTCTGTGTTTGATTTTCAGCTAAGGGCTCGCTGTGTTGCTCCGCACATCTGCTGGCCTGGTGCATATTGTTAATTTCATTAAGATCTGAATGTGGTACAGACAGCCACTTACAGTTCTCCACAAATGCTTGACTTGACGAGAAAGTGACACAAACACTAAGACTTTTAATACTCCAAACAAATATAATAAAGGTATTCATGAACATAATAAAATTCAGTTTTTCAACTATCGTTTAGATTTATTATGCTCTAACAAACCAGGAAGCCTCTTTACCTCTACAGCATCTCTAATGTTACTCACCTGAATGCACCTTGAAGTGTGTCGGAGGAAAAATGACGAAAACACAACAAGACTCACACATTGTCTCACTTAGATTTATTGATTTACAATATTTGGTCTACACTGAGCCACCCGATCAGACCTATCAGATCAATTTATTTATTTATTATAAAACCCTGCTGTTCCTTATTATATAGGTTTTTAACCCTTAGAAAAACAAGCATATATGCATGTACACATGAAGTGTAGCCCACCTCAGTTTTCAAACTCCAATAAAAATGTGGTTACGCAAAAACTTACATTTCTGCAAATTTAATTCCAAACATACACTTTGGCCGTGACTATACACGTAGAGCACAAACAAACAAACATGCGAGCTATGTAGCCTGTTGGACTGATTAAAACAAATACATTTCAGGAGTCACACACGACTGATAAACACAGCTGAAACATCTTCTGTATAGACATGCTGTTCTGCAGATTGATTCAGTAAGATACAGTACTGTACACATCCTCTCACTGCCTTCTGTGCTGCTGCTGCTGCAACATGACACACACTCTGACTTAAGGCAAAAAACAATTCATAATTGTTTTCTGCACTAATGAGTTTGCCCTTAAGTAGCAGGTCCAGAAGACAACTTCAGGTCCTGTTCAACCTTCAGCCATCCTCCACTGCGTGCCGCTTTGCAGCTCTCAGCTCCTTCGCAGCTGCTGGCTCCACTACCCGGCTGTCTGCAGCTCTCCTTTATTGTTGTGGATGTCCTTGAGTCAGTTTCATGTATATTCAAATAATGAATGCAAATGCTTCCCCCCCTCTCACAGCTCAACATGGCTCACACAAGCGAGGAATATCAAAGCTTTGTTGAAATCTGCCAAATACTGTAGTGTTGTTTACGCATGTAGATGTGAATATGAAGCCTTTGGTGTTTCCAGGCTTCCACGCTGTCACAACAGTCACTAACAATGCTGCTCAAACTGCCAGCTTGACTTAAACACATATATTTCAAGCAGACAAAAAACACTGAGTGTAGCAGGAAACACGTCCCTTGCTGATCAACAGCCCACCTTAAAAAAAAGTGTCCCAGCTTTGCCTGTTCACTCTTAAAACCCAACAACCAGCGTGTGATAAAGCCGTGACACCAGACCACCTGTTCACTTTAGTCCACAGCAGTACATTAGATGGTACACCTTAAGCACAGCATTAAGGAGAAAAGTCGTCTTACCTTGGGCTGAGCACGTCTAGGAAAGGCAACTTTAGGGTCAATCTGCAGGAGGGAAAGCACATTAAGAGAAGTCAGAGAAGATTTCAAATGCTGAAAATGAATAAAAGACAAATGAAATGTCTGACAACAACAGGGCCAGGAGTCCTATGTGAGGGACCCGGCAGAATATATACCTCCAACAGCCACACTGCCAGAAATACTAGAGATAAACAGATCTGATCTGTCGGTGAATTTCATCTAGGTAAGGTAATCTGAAAGTTGAGTCATAAAAAGATGTCCAGATGCCACGACTCAACTTCCAAGAAACTGTCCAATCTGCTGAAGTTCTGTTAAATAAACCCTCAACACCTCACATTTGATCAGTTCTACTCTGCAACTTCAGGTAGTGATACTGAAAACTAAATTATGCAGATTGGTAGATACACAAGTTGTAAATAGCTTCTTCAGAAAAATACTGACCAGAAACAGCATCAGCATTGTGATTTCTTCAAATCAGGATTAAAACACCTTAATGCCCACCACCAAAAAAATTAAAAAGGGAAAAGTGTCCTGATGATGAGGCATGAGTGAACAGAACATAAAATAAAATCGACAATGACAAAAAGTAAAGCATTAAAAAACAAACCTATCATGTCAGATAAAAGTGTGTATTTGCGTATGTGATGATTTCTATTATTTTTACTAATTTACATGTTCTACTAATATTCCTTGTCATACTGCGCTCTATCGAACCACAATTAGCTCATTACCACCACCAGTTTGATTTACTTTGGGGTAGGTGTAGTGGTTAGCACTGTCGCCTCACAGCAAGAAGGGCCAGGATTCAATTCCACAGGTCAGGTGGGTGTTTCCGTTGGTGGTTTGCATGTTCTCCCAGAGTCTGCGTGGGTTTTGTCTAAGTACTCTGTCCAAAGCGTTGCGGCTAGTGTATAGTTAGGTCGGGTTAATTATTGACTAAATTGTCCATAGATGTTAATGGCTGGTATATGTCAGCCCTGTGACTAGTAACCTGTCTCTCACCCAATGTCTGAAATAGGATCTAGTACTCCTGCAAAGCCTAAGAGGAAAAGTGGTCAGGAAAATGGAGGAAGGGATTGATGGCTTACTTCATCAATCCCCTTGGGGGAAATTCTTGTGGACAGGCAGGTACATTTAAGACACCAAGGGTGTCCCGAGGGATGTGGACAGATAAAACCTGAGCTAAGCTGAAACATCAACCCTGTGGTTCATTGACAACTGGTTGACAACCGGTCGACAGCGACCTCATAAATGTTACTCAGACATACAGTATTTCTTCGTTATTAGACACCAGTATATTCTTTTGTTAGGAGACCCTTTTGTGGATCATCTTGGTGGCCAAATGGTTATAGCACATGCTATTTAGGTACAGTGCCCTGAGATTGAGTCAAACTGGGGACCTTTGCTGCACATTCATACCTCTTTTGATAGTATCAAATAAAGGCAAAATACTGTATACAAATTAGCACACTGTTATTTTTCAAAGAAGACTCCAAAGGTCCATTCACTTTAATAGAAGTAAAAGAGATCCAGAACCATTTTCCCCTCAGAAACCTTATCTATGATCTGTTTTGTTCTTCAAATGTTCAGGTTTGTAGGCCGTCTTGGACACAAGGAATGAAGGTAGAAGTGAATGTGATGTGTGTTTGCAAGTCAGTTTCCATAATAAGAGCAAACGTGCTGGTGGCAAGAGAAACTGCACATAATATCTTATCTTATAACAGAGGATGTATAAATCCTTTCACATCTATGTCTGAGACGATGCAGATCTCAGTTATCATGTTATTAGCTGTGTGTCTAAAATACCCGGATTAACTGTCTGCAGAGTATGAATGCCAATTTTTAATTTACTTAAAATAACCATCCCTACTGGTAACTGTGGTAAATTACAGTTATCTAACCTTAGCTGGGTTTACTATGTGACTTTCTGGGTCTGTGCTGGAACAGACAGACAACAGGCAGTCGACAGATGGAGCTCACAGTGCAACAATTAGGATACTTACTTCTGGATATTATTTTGTGTTAACTTCAGTTCAATCAAACTGGATGACGTCAGTTTAAATGTGGGAATGCATCATTATGGTGTCTTTTCTGATCCAGCCACTGTTACTTTGCCTGTCTGGAGCCGTTTGCTGTGCACATGCATACTTGTGAGAAGCCTGGAAACCTAGTTACACGTATACGCGGCAAGACGAAATGGGTGTTACAGTTATTGGAGCGCATGGAAACACACTGATTTAACAAGACAGAACGGAGAAAGTGGGGGTGGCACGGGGCTCGAACAGATTTCACTCAGTGACAAACAGAATTAGAACTTCTCAGAGCATTAAGACACATCTGTATATTTTAAATCATACATTTATGGTTACTTAGGAAATACTGGGATTTTCTCCCACCAGTGTGCTGCTGGCAGTGTGTGTGCATACATGTGCTGCTCATGTGGACAGATTCAATTGCAGTACCATAGTTGTGAGCTTATTCTGCCAGGGCCCCAGAAGTTCCAAGGGCTATTTGAGCATTTAGGCTTGGTTTTAGGGTCAAGGTTACCATCAGGTTGAGGTTAGGGTAAAGGTTAGACATTGAGTTGTCATGGTTATTGTTAGTTTAAGTGGCTAGGCAGTGCATTATGTCCTCGCAACTCTAGAAATACACAATGTGTGTGTGTGTGTGTGTGTGTGTGTGTGTGTGTGTGTGTTTCTCCACCTCTATATTTAGTTAATCACTGTTTCCATTAAAGATGGCTAATAACATTTAGAGCTACTAGCAATTTACCTCTGCCCAATCACAGGACCATTCCACATCAAAACTAATCTCTTTTTAAGTGTGTGTGTGTGTGTGTGAAGGGGGGGGGGGTCAATAAAACCCTGCAATGATTTAGAAATTACACAGACAAAGAGCTAATTAATGTGCTGTTTTGCCTCCTTGTTGAACTCATGGAAACAGAAGTTCCTCACAGCACCAGAAAGAGACAGACTGGCAGTCGACTCTGTACGTTGTTCACCTCAATTTTCAGCCTTCCAGCACAATCTAAACCTATGTAATGTACCAAAGTCATAGAGTCATAATACAAGGAAGACGTGGTACAGGGGTTGTAGTCAGAAATATCTGCAATGTTAAATCAGTCCTTACAAAATTGTATTTTATGTGGCTATGAACCTTTTCTCCATAAATACTGATGCTATGTTTGCCTGCAGCAGAATCTCACTGAGCTGTTCTGTGCTGACCCATTTTGACAGACTAGCAATTAATCTTCGACAGGACACTTCAAGGAACGGTTTGGGTTTTGGAGTCTGGTGTTAATACCATGCTGAGATGCTTCTGTGTGTTACAGTAGGTCTTGGTCGCTACAGCTGCCGCTTCACATTAAAACATGCTGTATCTCAAACTTTACCCCAAAATAAGCTATACTAAGAGAAATCTAGGCCGAGATGTGCAGCCCTCAATCTATGTAAAGTGCTTGAAATATCATTTCTCTGTCAAAGTTACAGTGTATTTAAACAAATTCCATCAATCCCATCCCAAAATACAGATCAACCACACTCTGTTCTGTCCCTGAACACCTCACAGCACTCTGTTGCATCCCTAAACATCAGGTCATGCAATGCCTTCTATAGAGGCACAGTGTTACTTTTTTAACTTAATAAAAGTATAAAATAATATATGTTTATGCTGAACTCCTCGAGTCCTAATCCTGAGCAACTCGAACTCAAACTGTCTTCACATAAAATGTCCCCAACATCAATCACCAAGTGTTAAACCACGGCCGTAAAAGCAATTCAGCTAAATCAATGAAATGAAGCCAGTTCTGATATTACTACATGTAAATCAAAACGGTCGGATTAAACAGTAACAAAACACATTAAATGTATTTACTGGACAATCAAATACTCAAGTATGGAGACACACTCTAAACACAAGTCACTGCAGCTGCAATGAGCCGAGCGCTGCTCATGTTAGTCAGTTCATCAGAGCAGAACAAACGTGGCATTGATAATAAGCTCCACTGCACTGCTTTCATCCACTCGTCCTTCAAATAAAGAACTCTGCTTTTGTTTCTTAGCACATATTTGCAGGTGTGTGTGTGTGTGTTTCTTTTGGCCCTGTGCTTTTTCCCCGTTTAGAGCCAAAAAGTGAAAAGGAAAGAAAGAAAATGTAGCTGGAGAACAGGATGGTATTTAAAGAGGGGCAGAGTCTGGGAGCTTTAGCAGTTTAGGTCCATAAAGGTGTTTGGTCTGCTGCTAACAGGTTCACCATCGCTCTGTCCAGACTCAACACTACAATACTGTTAACCTACAAGTATGCTGTGTGTGTGTGTGTGTGTGTGTCTATAACACACTGTAAAGCCTCATATGAGCAGCTGGCTGAGTTACAACAGAGTGGCAGCAGTCTGTTCATTCCATTCATAAAGAGACTGGAAACGCACAAGCTGAGAGCACTTCACTCATCTCATCACGTTCGAGGGTTAGAAAGAAAAGACTAAATCACGGCCATGGAACATGCTCACTGCTCATTCGCTCACAGCTTTCTGTCCAAATAGTGAAAGAGGACAAGTTGAACAGTTCCCTTCGAAATCAGACAGAAATCCACGGCAACAGTTCCTTCTACACGGGTAGATCTGATGGTCGGACACCAGGTCCACAGCACAAGTGCAGCAAGTTAACCTCGCACAGGATCTGAATTCATGTTTATAACACTAGATACAAGATGACAACCCATCAAATGTACGCCACACAACAACAGCATGACCACAGCTGTTTGTTTGATCATTGGAACGAGGAATAAAAGGTTTAATACCTCAGCTTTATCATTCTAGGCACACTAGCAGCATAGTGTTTGTTTGACTTGGGTTTACTTTATATATTTCTTAAAGCATAAAAACAGGCTGTGTGTTGCGTTTAAACACATACAGTACATACAGCACATGACAACTAGACTGATTCAGGTTTTGTGACATGATTATGTAAAATGTAAATACCCCTCTGGAGTAGACACTGTGTGAGACTGCAGTAGTTCATAAAGGGTCTGTATCATACGATTGGCTAATTATAATCTCTGTTTTATGGCTACTCCTGTTTGCGCACTTTAACTTTCTAGTGCTTTGATAATGTCGATACATGTAGGAATGCAAACTTGTCACCTTTTGCTGAAATTAGGAATGAGGGGGGGGGGGGGGGGGGGGTCCAAATCATCTGCCAGTAGACATATTAATACTGCTGCTGTCTGGTGTGTGTCACTCTGTAACTACTAAGATCAAAATCAATTTTTCAGTTCTGGATCAGGACCTTTACTGTTTAATGTCCGTTAATGTTAATGTGTAAATACAGTCAAACACCACACGCACACTATGTACACATTAAATATAATACAGTCATTTTAGAATTAACACTACACACCAGAGCCCCTAAACTAAACGTAAGCACCCTAGTTTTACTAACTGTGTCCTCATTGGCCCCCCCTGGACTCCATACTAACTTACTTTGTCTTAAGCTGCAGCGTCTTGCAATATTTGTAACGAACCTGGTGCAAGGCCAGGATTTAAAAAGAGTTAAAAGCTGGGTTAAAAATCACACTGAAAAAATCTATAATAAGGTTTTTATTATAAATGAAATATAACATTTCTATTCTTGTTCTTGTTGTTCCTTTATTAAACAATAATAATCTTTCTAAAAGGGTCCTGGTGGAGATAAAATGTGATAACACTGCACTGAGTGGGACCATGGATGCAAATGAGCTATTGAGTCAAACTGGGCATAGTAACACAGATGCTGCCAATGTGAATATTGATTAGTGTGCACTGTCCCATGGAAATAAGTCCATGACTAAATAAACCCGTTACAGGCCAACATCAGAAAACAGACACAATAGATGGCACAACACAATTCATCAAAGGGGAATAGTGGTTTTAAAATCAGAAATCTAATTTCTAACACAAATAATATATTATTAATTAATATAGCATCCTTGAAATAGTTAATATTTCACAGTGGTGCCTCAAAAACTGCTGTCAACAAGCACAAAAGTAAAGACGTTGGTGAATTAAGATTCTAAAACATCCATTCACACACTAAAGTTACATGTTACATTGTACGTCTAATTCCAGACAACAAAAAAGGCCGTAACGGTCTACATGCAGCTTCTGAGGCGACCGCTTATGACAGGAGAAACACTGTAGGGAAGAGGAAAGAGATTTAAAGTGCAGCAGCTGCTCTGCAGACGTCTCCCCCATGCTCTTTACTGCCAGTGACAGTCAGTGCAGCTCTCCCACAGTCCTCACAGTGATGCACAGACACACCAACACCAACAGGAGACCGATCGACTGTAGCACACTTCGGGGCAGTCCAGTGTTTTCTCATATCGGATGATATGGGCAGAGCCCAGTCGTAACTGTTCACTTCAAACTGTCAACATGACTGCAAATGTGTCAGCATGATGCAACTACATCAGAGTTTCTGCACGTCCATTCTGCAGAGGGCTGTATGCATATGTCACTCCTCTGATGGGACATCTGTACAGTAGACGGTGCATTATGTCTCTACTGACAGCTCAGAAGTAAAAACTGGAGGTTAATATACTAAAGTTACAACGACAACATAGCTTCCTGCACAGAACAGAGCAATAAATCAACATAAATCCTGTGAAAAATGACAACAGGTGTTCCCGCGTGTCACAGTGTGTCTGTGAAACAACCACACGGAGTCGCCAGAGTCGGACATTTAAATGCCACAATAAGGGCTTTAAGCAAAATAACAGCTCCAGCACCTTTCCCGGCTCGGCCACACAACCTCGCTGTCTGTGCCGTGTGGCTGTGAGCATCATACACGAACACTCAAGCAACCTGTGACATTCAGAGCTGCGCAGGCCGGCTGTGGTGCTCACTGGCTTTCATGTCCTCCACACTGATAGACTAGAGTCACCTCCAGCGCTCCTTCACCTCCCACCCACCACTCTCATTCTTCCCTGTCTGTCCGTTTGTCTGTCGCCCAACAGGACGACCCTGTTAAATGCTAAATTGACAACCTTTCTCTGTGTCTGTGTTCCGACTGACGCTCCATCATCTTACAACACATTTTCTCACCCACTGCAAAAATAAAACAGTTGTTCCTGAAAGGTGCATTTGGAGCTACGTCATGAAACTGAAGGACCACTGCGACCTCGCTAGAGTCGAGACATTTCTGCCTAAAGAACCTTCTTTTCTAAAGCGCTTTATTTCTAATATGTGAGGAAGTGAAGGGGCCAACAATCACTGAGATGTTAGAGTAGAGGATGTACGGGAGAGATGCCTGAACTAAAAGTAGGAGTCAGCGAAAGGAGAGTTTTCCTACTTGAAGACAGAACAGTACGAAACACGACAATGAAATCACAAACATCCAAAACACTTCAAACATCTCACCGATTTAAAAGCAACACATCCAGCTAAAGGTCACTGTACATCACACTGCTTTTCACTTCACTCTGCTGGTTCTGTTTTCAGGCCAGCAAGTGCAGAGTTTCCCCCCTCTGCTGATCCCCCCCCCCCCCCCCCCCTAAACATGACACAACCCCATTACAGCTTCAGTCTGTATCGCGGCATTTATTCCAATACCTGTGCTACAGCCTCAGTGAATCAGCTGTCAGAGGCTCTTCTCGACAGTCACCCAGCCTGACCTACTTTGTTCAGCCAGGCCTGCTCATACAAATTACCTCCGTCTCCTGTGTTCCACTAGAAATACTCATGTGGAGAGGAGTGGGGGGAGGGGGGGGGGCAGCTATCTCACCTCAATTGTTCTGTGCTGCTATATCACAAAATGTCAGAAAATATGAGAAAGATGAAAAAAAAAAAGTGCCAAGACAATGAAAAAGACAACAGACAAAGGAGCGGGACGCGCTGTGGTTTGATGTCCTCTACTATAAAACACACCAGACAGAAAATGACTGAGAGCCCGGCCCCACTTTGACTTCTGTGGACCATGACAACAACAAGAGAGAGGCCACTCTATTGAGCGGACCGAGCAGCTGGATGGAGCGTGTTTCCTGGGACGAGGTCTGCTGCCGTCAGCCCAACAGAGGGGTTTTCCACATGCAGTCCAAATTATAAAAAAGAAGAAGTAGAAGAAGAAGAAGAAGAAGAAGAAAAAGGCCGGACGTACCATTTTAGAGTCGAGCTCGTGGTGCGGCTGCGCTAACACTTTATCTACGCTGGCAGCATCTGCGAAAGTGATGAAGCCAAAGCCCCTGTAGAGACACAACACACACAGGGACAGAGAAGAGAAGCAGGTGACATTTCTTCCAGAGCACTGTCGCGCTCCATCTGCACATATGTACGTTCTCCTACTGCCTCCTTTTACTTTCCTGTCCTCAGATTATTACAACAGCATTATCTATACACTAACTGTGTTTCAGCTGAAATGACCTTTAAATTGCTTCTTCTTTTTTTTTTTTTTTTTTTTTTTGCTTTGATTTGAAACACGGTGACCTTTCGGAATAGTTTGCACCATAACAAATGAGGGAAACGGCAGCAGAGGGAATAGTGGTCACAGCTCCATGGTCAATGTCAAACTGCATTATCCTCTCACTCAGCAGCAAATCCAGGTAGACGGCGGCACAGTGTTAAGATCACTATGTCTCACTGCTGTTTTCTGTGCGTGTGTGTTTGTGTGTGTGTGTGTGTGTGTGTGGGAGTCTTTCTTTACCTGGAACGTTTTGTGGTGGGGTCTCTCATCACCATACATTCTCTGATTTCTCCGAATTTACTAAAATAATCTCTAAGGCTGTCTGTGAAGGAGAAGCAGAGACACAGAGGGTTCAGGTTTCCTCGTTGAACAAATCAAATCCAAACAGATGGAATGTCAATGTCACTGTGTTGCACAGGGGGCGAACGGACGTGCGCTGCGTGCGCCGCGCTGCGCTGCGTACGCAGCGCCGCTCAGGACGCCGTTCTTACCTGGTGAAGTTTGCCAGCTGAGGCCCCCGATAAACATTTTCCTGCCAAGAGGGAGAGAGAAAAGCAACAGAAGTCAGTCCAGATTTCACATCGGCCATTTTGACGTTGAGCTGAACAACTTGACCGGCGGGAGACACGTGAAAAGGAAAAATAAGAGCCGGGGACAAAAATAGAGGCGGTGCAGCGGCGACGCAGCCCGACAGCCTGCAGCTGAGCAGCAGCAGCAGCAGCAGCCGTCCCCTGCTCTCTGCTGTGGACCGAGGCTCACGCCAACTTCCATTCAAAACATCTGGCAGTAAACGCCTGGCGGCTCCGCGGCAGGTGGACTTGACGCGTAGATCCAAACTTCGGCTTCTGAACTATTGGCACGAACTCGGGTTTCAGTTCGGCGTGCACGCAGTGAGCCGTGACGGACTCATATCAGCTTAGTTGAACTTTTAAAAAGAGGCTCAAGTGTTAAAGAACTAAGCCTCCTCCATCAAAACACGGCTCAGTGGGTGGTAAAACCGAGCGCAAACCGAATGCGTCGTTCGCGCGTTACTCGGATCAAGTGCGGCGGAGCGCACGAAACAACTGACCGATCACAGCAGAGACAGCTTTACCTGTATAAAAGAGCTCAGCCACAATCGTTAACCCTGTGTGTTATAGCCAGCATGTGCAGCAGCGTTCAACTCCCACATTTCTAAACCAAGTTTGGCGTGTGCTCTCTCCATGCGCGCAATAACGGCACACGCTGGAACCTGCCAGGCGTGCACACTGCAAAAAAGGGGCAGGCCCGTTTGATAATATAACCAAACAAAGGTGTAGTTGTCCGGACCCGGAAGGCAGCGGGACTGACAGTGCGGATTGGAGCTGCAAATGTGCAGTTTTGAAAAGAACAAATCATGTGTGACAAACGCGGCGTTTGTGTTGCCAGGCTGTAACCTTACCCCGGGTCGTGCTGCGGATCGCTCGGGCTTCCAGACGTGGCTTGGCTCCCGTCTCCTTCCATATCTGACCCAGCTACAGGCAGCGACTAACGGACGCACACAGAAGGTCGGTCGGCACACGGAGCGCAGCTACAGTGTCAGCGAGCCGGGGAATGCAGCGCTCCGTCACACGTGGGATCAGTTCGGTCTGTGGTCCCTCCTCCACCGTCACCGACAAACAGAGCTGACGTCAGTTGTCCACAACCCGCCCACATTGATAGAACTGTACATTCTGTCAGATTTTTCCATTAAACGACAACATGTGGAGAGATGGATTTAAAATGGACCCACCCTGTGACAGTGGAAGCTGTGGGACTGCAGGTAGCAGGTGTGTCCCACAAGCAGTCTCAGACCAATACCTGTGCTACTCACCACTGGACATGTAACTACATTATTAGTGAACATGCATATGCAAGACAGTTGATCAGAATTCACTCAAAACCATCCATTTCACTAAACTATAACATATTCATGCATTATGATCATTAATGTGCTCATAACACCTTCTTAAAGTTCACTGTAAATCATACAGGAATGGAATCCGTTTTTTTTTAATTAGCTAAATATCTGAGCTTTATATTTTCTAGTTAATTCTACTTAAAATGTCACAATTAATAAGCAGTGTTTAGTATTTTAACTCCAAATGATGAGCTGGACGACCGAACTTCCTGCATCAACTCATTCAATTCACTTGTGTTGTGTTTGCAGTGCAGAGCAAGTGGTATGATTACAAATGACACTTTCTAACTCTGATTTCCTGAAGTAAAAAAGTGTGGTCCAACAACACAAAGCTGTGTTTTTAACTCTTCACGATGTTGTGCTGAGCGGACCAGCTGAGAGGAAGCACCCCATCGCTCACTGTTACTCACACAGTTTACCTGCTGTGTACACACCTGAGCTCACACAGACATTAAACAGACTTTGTATTGGGGGGGGCTCACATAAAGTTCAGGTAATCTCCGAACTGAATAACTCGGATATTTGTGTTCTCACCCAGGTGAAGTCCAAAAGTTCAGGGTGTCTTTGCATGTGTGAAAGCAGCTTAAGAGAAGTGTTCATGCGGCATAACAGAGATTTTTAACATTTTCCTGGATTAAAGGAGCAAATTGCATTTCTTGACTCGGTGTTAACTTATGAAGCAACTCTTTCTGTTAGTAGTACATGAATAGTACATGAAAATAATAACATAAGTAGCAGCCTGCACCTCAGTGGTGTGTGTTCTAGTTCAAGATGTCGCTCAGGTCCGTGTGATTGAAAAAAGGGAATTTATCAAAACAATGTGTGACTTCTTACTTTACTTTAGTTTAGTCTTACTTCTATGAAGTTTGTGACTCAAGAGGCAAATTTAAGAACTAATAGATGGGAAGTCTTTCACAGGATTTCTAAAGCACTGACATCACTTCCAGGTTAAATGTTTTTCCAGTCAGGATGTTCACTTATTGTTGGTATGAAAGAATTAACGTGAAATATAGTGATGGTTTGCTCTTGTTAGTATTTTTGTTGTGAAAATAATTTCATTAAACTGCTTTAAATAGAAGTAGTTAGTTAGTTAGTTGGCTAACTTAGTTAGGTAGTAATGTTACATTACATTTCAGGGTTGTCCACCAAACAGCATCATTAAGGAGAGTTCCAAAATACTTTAAATAATCGATCAACCACAGCTTTCAAGGAGGGACCAGCCATAAACGTGAAAAGTGCGAAAGCTACATTTTAGACAGGGGTAGTGTGGCAGGAGTTGACCTGTGACCACTGATGACAGGTACACTGACTTTTCTTGCATTGACTTTTACATTGAGGTTGAGGTATTTGGGGTCACAGACACAGTTAAAATAGTGAACAGTTAATGTTGTGAAATGGTCCTGAATAATAAACACAACCTTTTCACACTGTATTTTGATCCATCCAATCCTACTGAATAACACTACCTTAGATCAGTACATCACCTGACATTTACTTTTTCTTGAAACATAATAACAAGATGGTGGGTAGAGTGGTCATCCATCAACAGAGGGATTTTGAGGCCCGACTTTACCTACTATATCTCAAAATGTTCCTAACACTGAACACAACACTGAACCACCAAGTCAGTGCCAGTCCCTAGCCCAGCAAAGTGGGCAGAGTTGTGTCAAGAAGAGCACCAGTTAAAACCCAAATCAACATGTGAATCAGTGGTGATGTGTTGTTTGGGATAAGCTGGATAAGAAACCAGAAGAAGACCTAACAGCAATATGTTACTGTTGGTTATGATAACCTTATAGACCAAACAAAATATGGACTCGTTTTCATGATGTCAGTCTCCTTCTGTCAGTATAAACTGCAGTTCTGCATCAAAGTAACAGTAACAGGCGCCTTGAGGTGGACAAAAAGTCGGAGAGCTGACAAATAAATAAGCAGTTAGACGTATTCTTCTCTGTCCAGTTTTACTCTGTCAGTCATCCCACAGTATTCTTGCACTGTGCTGTATGTTTAACCTTTGAGAGCTGATTTTGTTATCAAAGATATTTAAGCAATATTATAATTAATTAATTATCATCAAGCACAAACTGAGCTCTGTCAGGGAGAAGACAGGCTAGAAGGGGCAGGTGTTCTATAAGAATGATGCACTGGTGCCACCAATAACAACATACTGTAAATAACCATTACCCTGATAACCTACATCTACACTGGATGAGCAGACAGCGCTCACGTTGCCATCTGTGCAAATGGCTGGCATCCACACAGAGATAGTACTTCCTGGTTACTTTACCATTGTCCCTGGTGACTGAGAGTTGTTGGAGCAAAGGGTTTGAGTTAATGTAAGTAGTAGTAACATTTGTTCTGATAATGCAACAAAGGGAGAGAGCTGCTGGGGGTTGTCCTTTTGTCCCTGTGACTAGTGGCTGGACAGTGTAGTGGTAAGATTGCTGCCCTTCCTGTGGGAGACTGGGCCTTCAAATCCTGGCTGTGGCCCACCTCCAGTAGGTGTCCTTAGGCAAGACCTCCTTGCGCTTACTGTGCCTTGTACTTGTAAGTTGCTTTGGAAGTGTCTGCTAAATGACTACATTTTTCCACTCACCCCAACCGGTCAGGGCAGATGGCCGCCCACCCTGAGCCTGGTTCTGCTGGAGGTTTCTCCCTCTAAAGGGAGTTTTTCCCCTCACCTAGTGCTTGCTAACGTGGGGTTGTTGGGTATTCTATATGATTCTGTATACAGTAATATTTTGTAAGGTCTCAAACATTAAACACTGTAAAGTGCCTTGAGATAAAATCCATTGTGGTTTGGTGCTATACAATTACAATTGAATTGAATTAAATGTAAATGCCTTTTTTATCTGGCTTATCTATCTAACTTTTAAGTTAGCCCTGCTCAGGACTGTCTATCACATTCTCAACCTTCTTTATTAAGCTCTGCATGTACAGACCAGTAGATGAGAGGTTGTGTCAGGAATATGGGTGGGTGTGGGTATTTGTAGTGGAACAGAACACACTCCAGACTGCACTCAGTCACACCTATCAGCGATGCTTTTCTGCTTGGCTTTAAGTTCCTCTTCAAGGTTAACAAAACTGGCCCTGAATTTGGACAATTTGGATTGATTTTACCACAAAAATGTACCTGCTCTTTACCACATTCAGAAATCCACTTAGAAATCACACAAACAAACTTATTTTCTCTATACTTTCAGGCAATCATTGCACTCTGAGGTTTGGTAATAATTCTTACTCAATATACTGTATACCATCATAACATGCAGGGAGGCACCTGATCAGTCTCAATTCACTCTGCAGCTTGACATGAGTCCAAATGTACAGTTAGAGTCATACACTTAGAGACAAGAAGAACAAGGAGTTCTGCAGCAGATGGCATGTCCTCACGAAGAGCCTTTATCTCGACATCTTGGAGTCAATCTGGGATTAGATGAAGAGACAGAAGATACAGACGAAACCCACATAAGAACTGTGTAAACCCTGAAATGCTCCTGGGAAACGTTCTCCATTTGCACACAAACAGTCGAATAGTGGTGTCAAAAACTCTATCGAAATAGGGTTCACAAACTTTTAAATGCAGTTGTATTATTGTAGGCACAGTGTTTTTAAAATGAGTGTCATTTCAGAGATGATCAGTTAAAATAAATTGGATCTAGGTAAGAGACAGAGAACGCTTCTTGTTCTTAGAAACAACATTTGAGGAAACTGTAATAATGTAGTGGAAAAATATCCATCTCACTCTTTTAGTTCAATAAATAAAAGGTGAAGTCTTGTGTCTGTAATCAGATGTATTAAATGAATCAATATGATGCAACTGCCAAGGCCAGGGAAACGTCATCATTAACTGATGTTTGATCACTCAAACAGCTAAAAGTGAGAACATCAACAACATAAAGATTAAATGCTTTGCTTAATTAAACTTTCCAGTTGAACCTGGCTTCACCTATTCAGCTATGAAGTTCACACTAAAGGGATATAATTCTAAATAAGAGAGTATCACACGCATCATGGAACACGTAAAGAGTCGAGCATTTATTATGGCATCATATTGGGGTTTATATCTGGTCATTGCAGCTGCAAGTAGTTTAATTAGCCATGTCAAAATTTGAAAATTGAATCAGCAACCTAAAGTAGAAGAAACCCGCTCCTCATTTCCTTATTGTTTCCTTAGTATATTTACTAACAGCACACTTCTTCTTATTCTCTGCCGCATCATCTCGAGTGTTTTCTCAGCCGTAGTGTTTGACTGTGAGTTGAAAACTGGAAATGAAGTCCAACATTTTATCGACCCATCTATCCTCCCACATCAATGTCCCCTGAAAAGTGGACTTTATCACTCTATAACTACAGTCCTGCAGGCCCCTGTTAAAAACATGTATTCAGTGGTGACAATGACTTGTTTGACTGTGACTATGAGATTTTACAGGATTCATCAAGATGATAGGTAAACCCGAAGGTGCTGTTCAGTGGAACAGGACTCATTGGTTTAGCTTTTTGACTACTAGCTGACTGGTTGCTAGTCTCAGGGAGTTCACTCGAGTGGAGTAGTTACATACAGTAGTTATGCCTTGAGGTCACCTGTGCTTCGTGCCCCAACGGACCATCATGTGTGTTCATAGGACCACATGTAAAAGCGTGAAGAGCTGTTAAACCACCTGGGAGTGGGAGATGGTGGAATTGTAGACCACTACCTTGTGTTGTGTGAGGCTTGTTCCATATAGACACACAGATGGGCAGAGTGTGTACATGCCAGTCTTCAGAGGTACATTTCCAGGATTATCTCTGAATACATGGGATGTAGATGAAGATTAGCTTTAAGATAAGTCTTGTACAATACATCAGAGGGCAGCGTTTCTGTTTCATAACGTATATGCTGCCTTACAAACAATAATATGAACTAATTACATTGATCTGTAAAATGAACACACAGTCTCTGTTGTAATAGTGCTGCAGAGCCCTCCATACCTTTGTCTCCAGCAGTGGAAACAGCTGGGTGGGCAGACAGGAATGTGAAAGTGAGAGCTCAATTAAAGCTGGCTGCTCCTCTCTGCCTCTCGTCATGCTACAGTGATTGCTGTTTGTTTCCTCCCTGAGAGAGACAGAGAGAGAGAGAGAGACAGTGAGTGACCTTTAGCCACCCTATACATGCCTCATCTCTCCTCGTGATCTCTCTCTCTGCCTTAAAGGAACAATTTATCCTGTCATATATAAGCAATTTGTGTTGGTTTGTGTTTGTAGGTCACCAGCCACACTGGCTTCACTACATCATATCATTTGTAGAAAAACACACTAGGTCTGAAAATTCCAGGGTGCTTGAGTTCAAGGTGTGAGAGCTCTGACATGATTAGTTCACATGATTTACTCACTCTTCTTTTCCTGACAAGCTACTTGTGTTTGTGCAAATCAGGACTGAAATGGTGCCATGTTGCAGCATTACATTAGGAGCCAATTAGCCACAAGTATTGAGTATTACTGCTTATTAGAGATTTTAAGAGACGTTTCTGCATGCTGCTTTAGAGGCTCCTTGGCTAAATGTGCAATATTGCTTGATGTAGTACCCCTGTAGTGTCAAAAATGACTACTGAGGGGGGTGGTGGAGGTCTCCTAACAGTCGGACTTGCCCAGAAGAACTCCAGTGAAAGTGGATGCTTGAATCACCTCCACTCAGCTGTTGTATGTACAGTATGAATGTACCGAAAGAAAACCGAGTGGGGCTGTTGCTCATTAAACCCTACATTTCAGTTTTGAGTTACTGTTCAGGCGCTTTCATTTTCTATGCACTTACAAAGTAAGGTCACATAATTTTCCAAACATTACTTTGCTCAGTCTAAAGGGAGAGTCTTTGCCACATTTCACACCGGTGTCCATTTGTGTCCACTCTCTCACATCTCAAATTCAAAATTATTTAAATCTGAATTTGGTCTTAGGGAGCAGAAAGGTCCAATCTGTCTATCCCTCCATGAAAGTTTTAATAAAGTAAATGCTAAATAAGGCATTATATGAAGATTAGAGAAGAGTTGTTCACATGTTAACACTCAGCTTCAGTTTTTCTGATCTGTTTTCACCAGAGCAGATCAGAATTGAATTTCTATCCAAGCAGCTAAACATTAACAGATGAGCCTGAATAGCACGTCTTTGTCGTCGTTAGTTGAGCAGGCGAGGAGTCTTGAAACCCTGGGGATGTTGAACAAATTGGAGGAGCTATTAGGATGTTTTCATAAGAAGCCTTTCTCTCAGATCAAACCAGGAAACACAGATAAGAAGATCCCCCAAGTATTCCTCTTCCTTCTGAGGATGAATACAGAAGACTGGCCTGCTATCAAATGCAAAGATAATAAGAGATGACAAACTGTGACTTAATTAATCATCGGGCTTCTTGGAGGAGTCCGTTTTCCCACACATTTCATATCTTTGGTCTACAGATGCCAGCTGCTGGGACTGAAGTCACACAAAGCAACACAAAGAGTACAACTATGGTTTTTGTCTTTTCCGTTCTTAAATGTGAAATACTAGCACTGTGAGCAGGGGCATTTCTTCCATGTTTGTTTTCCTTCCTGACTGAGGTAATCTGGCAACGTTCATAGTCTTCCCTCCTGTTTGAGTGCATTTAGAGATGCTCAGTTGGATTTTGTGCACTGCAGCGCCCCCTCCTGGCAATTCAACCGCACTTCCCACACAGCAAGATTGTTTAATAAATAATTACAGGATCAAGACAACGAGACCCACCTCTCCCACAGGAGAGCTGAAAGAATATAGGAAAACCTGCTCAGTCATTTTGTGTACGTATGTTTTTAATGCTAGGGTCAAATTGTTAATTAACTAAACCAATTACTGCTTCTCTGATGATTTGATTCCTGCAGCTTGTGACAATTACAACAATAAAGTAACTATACAATGTTCAAATAAGTCAGCTGACATACTATTAAGTCAACAACCTGAACATGAATGAGTAAGATAATTGAGCTTAACTGCTGTTGATACTGTGTTTAACTACTATTTGCCACTTTCCACTCTATAACTTCCAGTTATCTGGAGTCAGAAAGTGTGAGGGTAGAATTCAAAGTGGACGATACAGCAGTGCAGCATGAGACTGTGATTAGTTCATTAAAATTTATGCATTGCTAGACCAACTCATAACTTCCTGTTGTCTCCTGCTGAGTATTTATGTTGTAACAACGGTGTGCACTAGATTTGACTGTCTGCAGAGTTATGACTGCAACATAAAACCTATTAATTTATGCTTTTTGACTTTGTTTTTCACTTGACAGCGACTCAGCAACTGTTCACTGATGCTGCCTCAGTGTTTAATGACGACACAAATAGGGGAGCAGGGGAGGGTGGAGCTGCCCTGGAAGGAGACGGAGGTGACTCTCGTGGTATCTTTCTGTCTGTTAGAGGACATAGAGTTACAGAATCGTTACTTGTCTGTCACCGGCAAACGCAGCCAGGACAAGGAGATGTAAAATTCAGTGGTTGCACAAAATCTGTCGTTCAAAAAAGGCACTTGAAAACCCACCTGCAGGTTGACCACCTGGGGTCCATCTGCATTCGCACCTGCAGAACAGAAACACAGGTGGAGTACGTAGAGATAATTCTCACTCTGCAGAAAGATGATGGTCAAAAAATAGATGTAAGGAAGTAATAATGATAAGTAAATAAAGCTGCAGAGTGCAAGGCAGTGCAATTAACATGCACAATAATGTGCAGTATTCTCTCTGTGTTGCAGTAATCACATAGCATTGTGTTCTTCAGTAACTCCCTGTTTTACATTTGGTTCTGTTTTATTTTATCTGTGTTCAGTCTGCTTCTTCCTTTATTGTCTAGTGAATCATATCTGTGTTTACACTTTTTAGAGAAGTTTCTTGCAAAACTCATAGTTGCAAACAGCATAACTTCCAATCCAACAGACTGTACAGTCACCCACTGTTAACATGTCTCCTCCTTGGTAAATACGTGTGCAAAGAGCAGGGAGTCACACCTTGGAAATGCTCACACAAGAAAAAGAGAATGAGTCACGGCTGCTTATGAAAAGCATTCCTCAAAATGCGGCTATTTTATTAATGGACACTTTTCCAGCTGAGGATGAAATGCACTGCTGTGCGTGTGCGATCAGCGGCGTTGTGGGCTGCCTGTTGACTCTACTTCAGCTCAATGACAGACACACACAAAGACATTTAGCTCAAATCAAACTGTATCCTGCTTTTCCTCCGTGGAACAGGAACATGAATGAAGCCCTTAAGAGCTGTTAGTTGTCATTGTAATGGACTTCCATCAAAGAGCTGTGGCTCTGCACATCAAAGCAGAGCTTCATCTAACAGCTGCCAGAGACAGCCCTGCACGTGGGCTAGTCTGCCAGAAGACTCGGAAATAGACTCGGAGTGGTATCTGTCGCCGATACACAAAAGGACTCAAACACACACTTTCAGCGACACAGTGCTTTTCGTGTCTAAAGGACACAGACAGTATGGGATACTCTATGTTACTTTTAGTAGCAACAAATCCCATAAAAACATCCCATGATATATGAAAGCATGTATCCATGCACTGTTCCATCACTCAGCTACGTTTACCCACTTACCTTTCAGGGCTACATGCGGTCTGGAGCTGATCTCAAATGACTTCACGCGGGAGGTGCTATTTGCACACTGGTAAAAGTGATATCAGCTGATGGTATGTTTGTTTCTGTCAACACCAATAAAAGCTTTTTCACACCTAGTTTTTTTCTGAGTGGAAAGTATATAAAACCTAGAATTTAAAAAATCTGACAGACACAGTAAGAGACTGATAAACACTGTTTACCATAGCTATATGTGCTTTGCTTGCCACTGCTCCGTTCAGCACTCTAACTTCATACAACCCTGCATCTACATTGTTATTTTAAACTAGTACCTCCACCTGTCCACAGCCTTGGTTAAGACGCACCTATGTATTGTTGGTAATACCTCCATTAGGTTTGGCACAGTTTCCTCAACTGTCAGAATGACATCAGGTCCACAACCTGGGGCCTAATATAAAGAACCCTGCACAAAATCCATACCAAAAGATTATGTGTACACAGAAAAGGGGAAGCATTTTCAAAACTGTGCACACACAAATAAATCAGTGTGGATTCCTTTCATAAATCACAATCAAGTTGACAATGTGTGTTTTTTGAGGTAAATATAACCGACAGTTAACTATAAATGGTGAATATAAAATGCTAATGGACACTGATAAACACATTGTTGTGTTGAGACTGGAAGCACTATTACGAACAGCACTAACTTTAAGAGACTTTTCATTGCAGCAGCTCTAAATGCTTTGTTGCAAAACTCTTTTTCATTTTGGTATTTACTTGTGTTGTAAACACAGCTGAAGAAATCAATATTAAACTGAGCATACAGAGGATTCTCCCATTTTCACAGTTGTTGATGAAGCAGCCATATTTGAGGTGACAATGGTCAGATATATACAGTATTGTATATATACTGTATTGCATATTGAGGCAACTCCACTCTGTGCCCCTGGTACCACGGTCAGCATTATCAAACAAAAAACAATATGGCAAGATTTCTGTATTTAGAGTGTCACTGAGTTGTGTTTAATGTGTTTTGCATGGGTTGTCAACAGTGTCACTTCATTCTCGTGTCATGATTCTCATCTTTTCCACATTCACGCATTTATTTTCACACTCTTGAGCTCCCATAGTATCCATGTACTATGTTTTGCTTGTGCTATCAGATTCTGCTTGTTCCTCCGCTCTAGTTCTGCTTCTGCCTTTTTTACAGAATAAATGTTGTGACTTATCAGAAAGGCTGAATACATTCAGTTTACTGTAGTTTTACTAAACTAAATAAAGAAAAAAAAGACCTAAGTCTATTTTTATGTTACATATAACATACAAGGATACACGGGTGATCTGTGGTTCCTTTGACCAACAGAACACAGAATACAATCAAAAGGTTTTGGAGAATGAATACAGTGGGCATCCAACCTCTTGGGGTGTGACTATGACTTGCTGTATAGAGAAAGCTTTGACACCTTTGGAAAAGTTGAAAACTGAATTTTTTTTTTAGATACCAAACTAGTGTTTGAGTCTTATGGCTCTGAATCTGATGAATCAGGTTCTACTGAAGGAGAATCAGGGAAAAGGGTTGTGTGGACCTGCTCCTTAACTTGCAGTAGCTAAAGCTAATGTAGTGATTTGAAGCTTTTCACCCGCTGTGCAGCTTCCTCTTTCTGGCCCCTTCTGGCCCAGGCGGGTCTGAAGAATTCCTACACAGCTGAGATTTGTGGCTCTTTAACACCTCCAGAATCTCCCTTGTCCTCCTGTTCCTCTTTGCTCAGTCATTCCTCTTGACTAATCTGCTGGTGGTAGAAATCTCTATGTTACGTTAGTAGTTAGATAGTTAGATATTGGCACAGATATCTCCTTACAATGTTAGATTTCTAATATTTAGGTTAAGGAGGAGAAGGAGAGTTGGAAAAGGCCAAAGGGGCTACAGGTCAGATGGCAGGATTGGTGGACAGCAGGTGCAAGTTGACTTACTTACTGCACTTAGCAGAACATGTGGACCTTTTGAGGGAAATGGAAGCTCCGGAGAGGTCTGATATACCATAAGTTAATGTTACCCTCTCAAGCTTGGGAAGATGTTTGCAATGGACCACTACTTCACAAAGGGAATACCATTTTCAGTTTTATTTCCACCTTAAATGTCTTTGTATGTTACAGGACGTGTATTTGTGACATGGTGACATGTGCTACAAGGAGAAGAGAGTTAGGAACGGGAAAAAATAATGTGTGAATGAAGTTTCACTGTTACACAGAGCATGGTTGTGGGGGTTGTTTTTTTTTTTTGCTAGAATGGATGAGGACATAACCTCAAACGGTGCTTCAAATAGGTATACCATCTCCTAAAGAGATCTCTGTTGTGACATACTTGTGACACTAACAACATTATTAAAGGCTTTTAGGTTGGTTGATGGGGGGAAGGTGGTCTGACCACTCGTGTAGCGACCCACATAGAGAAATTCACAGGGCATGGTCAGAAGAAGAGATTTAATGGAAACAATCGAAGGAAGAGCAACAGAGGAGGGACAGAAATGTAATAGATAGAAGAAGTACATTTACATGATGAATAATACAGACTATTAACCTGAATTGACCAGGTTATTAGCTATCAAAACTCCTTACCTGTAGGACAGATGTGGTAGCAACTTGCCCTCCATCTTGTCCAGCACATGCTCCCAGTTCTAGTTTATTGCCTAAACAGATTCCTCAGACTTTAAGGAAGACCAGGAACACACAAACCTCACCTCAGGAAGGTTTTCTAGATAAGTCTAAATCTTCTTTAATTTTCCAGACATCAAAAAAAGCTTTCTCTTGATCAGCAATATGACGCAACATTACCACACCGCTCATTAAAAACAGGTTATCCTCCACAGATATATATGCAATGCAGTATTGCTGGTTTAATAAAATTAAATAAAGTTCTTCAGTGTATTGGACAGCATCTTAGGAAGAATTTTATACATAAAAGAGCTACTGCATGCTCGCCAGCTTTTGCAAAAAGGATAAATCTTCCTTTATGGGCAGCAGAGAGAGAACAGCACGCCTACAGGGAGCTGAAAAAGTCCCTTAATTAAAACCTGCTTTACGTTCTGCCTCAAAATGTTCCAGAAATGTTTTAAGAAGTCTGATAGTGATCCAGAGCTTTGCCTGATGCCATCTGACAGCAGCAGTCAGGTCATCCAGTGTTATGTCTGTCTTTGATGTGTCCTGATCCTCTGAACTAAGTTGAAGAAGCCCCTGTAGAATCACAGCCTCAGCATCCACACCACAACTGTCTGCCCCTGAATGTGTCCGTGTACACGTTCCCTGTGTGATTCCTCACTTCAGCTGGATGTGTGGTCATCTTTCCATCAGGCAGACAAAACACACTGTTTGATTTTTCTGAGACGTAGACTTTAAATTCTCTAAATTAAATATGAAAACAGTGGGTGCATCCATATCCTGAAGTCTGGTGAAGTGAGCTGGAACTGAAGCCCCTCTCACCTTCTCCTGCAGGAAAGAGTTCAGCTCTTTTCATTGTGAGTCTGTTGATCATTGTGCAAAGAACATACACTTTCCAAATTTTGAATTTCTTGTTCCAACCATCAGATAGCTCTTATGATGTTAGTTGGAGACCCACATGTGGATACTGTTGACTGATTCTTCTTTTCCTATCTCTCACCACTGAGATAAAGTAAGAAAAATCTTTACTGAAGCTAAATTATGATCTGTAAAAGCAACAGAGGAGAGCTGACAACAAACGTACTTACACAAGATCAAGCAGCACTAATTCTGCCGTCTGATATGTAAACCAAAGTCTGCTGTCTGTCTGCGGGGTCTTTAATCCTCCACACACACAACTAAGTGATCTTTAAGAGATGAGATAAACAGTGTTGCTCTTTCCCACATCTGTCTTTTCCAGTCTCAGTCTTCGCTCTCACTAGGCTTTCACTAATCTATGTCCCATGGATCAGGACATACTGTCCTCCCCACCATAGGCCACAGTCTGTTTCATTTGCATCACTACTGTGTGTTTTCTTTATTATTGTCTTTTTTGCTCTCTACATCTCTCATTCACACTTAATGAAGGCACCCTTGAAACCAGAGAAACCAGCCTTCTTCTCTCAGCCTCCCATTCCTCTTTACTTCCTCGTTCACAAATTCTCAAAAAACTGCTGACCTTTGCCATCTCAGTGTGGAGTTGCTGTCCCTGACAGTCCCAAGTGCGAATCTGCTAACCCCCACAGCTGTACAACCCTGCTGAGTACACAAAAAGTTGCCTTAGGAGACGTCTGCTGTCTGGCTCATCAGCAGTGCACACTCTTTTATACTGTATATTTATTTATTTATTTATTTATATATTATTGGACAGAGAATTCTCAGATGTCCTCCTGGGATCTGCTGGAGTCACTCTACCAGTTTTATGGTCACTGCCTCACCACTGTGGCCTTCATCTTCTCTAGCGCTTCTCTCAGCCCTTGGTCTTCTCATGTTCCTTCTTTCTGATGTTGCCATCACTTGGGATTGCTACATCTATCACCACAGCCTTCTTTCTATATCTTTGGAGGTGTATCCCATTTTGACCTTGAGACTTCCAGCCCATACTTGGCACATATGTTCCTGTACACTATGCCAGCCACTATCCATCCATTTTCTTATCTGCTTGTCCACTCAAGGGTCAGGGGAGTAATGGAGTGAGAGGGGCGAGAGACTAAGGACACCCTGGACAGGTAGCCAGTCCATCGCAGTGGTGTGGTACACCCCAGCCTCTATTGATCTTGTACTTAAAGCTTGTTTCTAAGCTGCCATGATAAGAGCCTCTGCGTTTAATCCAGCTTTGTCCAGCCACTGGTTGTATTTTCTTTGCATGGCATGTTGGTGGTACATGCCATGCTGCTTTCTCCTTCCATTATTCTGACTGGAATTAGCAAGAGAGATCATATTTCTCCTCTGTTAGCTTCTCTCCATTGGCTCCCTGTAATATGCAAAATTTAATTTAAAATTCCTATTTTCACATATAAAGCACTTAATAATCAGGCTCCATCTCATCTTAAAGACCTCATAATTCCATATTTTCCCAACAGAACTCTCCGTTCTCAGACTGCAGGTTTACTTGTGGTTCCTAGAGTTTCCAAATGTAGAATGGGAGGCAGAGCCTTTAGCTATCAAGCTCCTCTCCTGTGGAACCAGCCACCATTGCATGTCATTGACTTTGTGTCGTCTCTCTCTTATAGTGTTTCCATCTCTCTATCTCCCTCTCTCTCTCTACTTTTCTGGAGGTATCCTCGGCCTGGAGCTGTATATTTATGTATTTGTTGCCTGCTGTTCTTTTCTCTCTCCTCTTTCCACTCATCCCAACAGGCCGAGGCAAATGGCCGCCCACCATGAGCCTGGTTATGCTGGAGGTTTCGTCCTCTAAGGGGAGTTTTTCTCTCCACTGTTGCCTAAAGTGTGCTCAAAAGGGATTGTTGGGTTTTCATTTATTATACAATACTCAGCACTGTAAAGGGCCTTGAGATGACTTCTGTTGTGATTTGGTGCCATACAAATAAAATTGAATTGAACTGAAATTGAATGATGGTTCCTATTCTTGCCCAACTTCATCCTTGGGGTTCTGTTGCCTGAGATATTCACTAAACATGTAGTTGTTGGGGCCCATATTCCTAAAGCACTCATTGATCTTTGTTGTTTCACCATGGACAGTGGCTCTAAGGCTCACTAGACCTGTGCCTCCTTCTTTCTGTTTAGTGTACAGTCTCACGATGCTGGATTTGGACTTGCCTTACTCTTGCCTATATTTAGTAGTTATAGCTTTCCTCTTTATGATTTCCATTTGCCTGTAGGATCCCAAGGTACTTGTAGTTGTCCTCAATGACATTCCAATGTCACTGCTGTGATCCTAGTGGTGTGAATCAGTGACTTGGTGTCTTATTCACTCCTCAAATACAACTTGATGTCATCCATGTAGAGGAGGTGGCTGATGATGGCTCCATTTCATAGTTGGTAACTGTAACCGGTCTTGTTGATGATCTTGCTAGAGTTGTTTTCCACAGTCCCATTGAGTTGCTGGGGAAGGCTCTTATAGTCCTAGTGATTTTGTACAGCTCTAAGAATTCCAGGATCCATGTGTGAGGCATTGAGTCATAGGTTTTCTTGTAGTCAATCCAGTTGGTACACAGGTTGGCATGTCTGGTCTTACAGTCGCATCTGACTGCTCAATCTAGCAGTATCTAGTGTTTTGCTCCTTGGGTGTTTCTACCAATTCCTTTCGGGGCTGCTCTCATTTAATGAATCATGTGTCTATTTGTCTTAGCTGCCATAATGCCTGACAGAAGCTTCCATGTTGTGCAGAGGCAGGTTATTGGGCGGTAGTTTCATGTGACTGGTCCCTTCTGGAGGTCCTTCTGGATCACGACTGTTCGGCCCCCTGTTAACCATTTGGAGAGGGTCCCATCCATTAGCAGTCAGTTCACCTGGGCTGCCAGGCACTCATGATGTACAGTTGACTTTTTTAGCCACTAGGCGTGGATCATGTCAGGGCCTGGTGCTGTCCAGTTCTTCATGCCTGACACTCTTTCTTGGAGGTCTGCATTGTCATTGTTACTAAATCCAGTTTAGGGAGGTTGCTGTGGTCTGTTCTTAGGTTCTTAGGTCTACTAGATACTGGTTATTGTTATGTGATGCTCTTCCAGTATTGCTCTGTCTCTAGCCTTTGTGGGTCTGCTCTCGTGCTGTTACCCTACCACTAATAGTACACTGAATAAGTGGAATACATCTGGTTTATTCTTCTGGCTTCAATTTTTCTACTGTATTTCTTTAAGCAGTTTACCAGGGCTGGCAGTCTCTAAAGCTTAAGCTATGGACATCTTGTTGTACTTCTTCGGTACCCCTTTCTTCATCCCAGCTTTCAGTAGTTCTGATAGCTGGCTAACTTTCTTCTGTGCCGCCTTGAGATTGGCCTCTTACCTCTTCTCCATGAGGATTTTTCATCTTATAACCAAGCATCTCAAGGATTGTTGCTGCTGTGCTGTGCTTCAACTCATTGGTTTCAGTAATAGTCGTGGTAGGGATTGTTTGTAGTGCTGCATTCACAATGTCTAGTAGACATTCAGACGGTACTTCACCTAGGGTTGATAATCTGCCACGAAGGGTCCAGGTTTCCATTTTAGCCATGATCTTATCTTTCAGATCTGCTGCTCTTGTATTCACCTTACAAGGGCTTATTGTTGATACACAAGCTCCATGCTACCTCACACTGATGTTGTACCTTCTCTAGCTCTAATTGTGATAGCAGTTGCTTCTTGCGGATATTGGAACACTGAGCTGCTAGTTGTTTCGATGTTAGTCTGGATGTTGGTTTTCAATGAATCCATAGGTCCCACATCATCTTCATGTGACCTCTTTTACTGAAAAAAGTGAAAGAGGTCAGGTCATCAGGCGCAGCCCTTGTTAATCCAAGCCACACCTGAGTGAGTTTCTTTGCCTGTGTCTCATATCAGACAAAACACCAATCGACCCATTTCAAAAAACAGAGTTCAGCAGTGAAGCTGTAAATCCATGAAGTTGGCCCTCCCAGTCTGGACCTAGCAGTCAGTACTAGACCTGGCAGCAGGCAAATTCAGGCTCCATTGATTTGTCCATATTTATCCTATGTTCCATGTATGTAAGAACAGTTAATTCAATATTAGTCCACTTGATTTGCTTGTTGTTGATTCTGCCTCAGACCAAGTGTTGGTCAAATGATTACTCTTCCATCAGTACTTACCTTTTAACACCACTGACACTGAGCTAAACTCATGCCCTGCTGTTTGTCCTGTCGGAATTCATCTCTGTGAAACATTCAGTTCAGTATAAATAATTCACACCAAGAGCCACAACCTGCCGAACCTTTACTGAACAAGCTATGTTGAAGATTGCTAAAAATACCAATATATCCTCTGTGCATCTTCCTAGAACCCTGTAAAACAAATATTTACACACCTCACTGACCAGACTTGTGTCTTGCATTTGAATTCCAAATACTTGAGCTTTAAATTAATATCTTCTATCAACCTTACAATGTCTAGTCACTACACCTTACAGTGATCAACCAATATTGGGCTTTTAATAATTCCTTTGAACTTTTCTCTTTCTGGGGCCGAATGATCACAACATACTATACAGCTTTATTAGTAGATAGAAATATATAACCTCCAATAATAGACACAGTCGACATATTTTTAATGAGGTTTGGGTCAGGAACCTCATTTATCAACTATACGTATGCATACTTTGTCATTGACATTTAGACCAGGCGTACCAACTTCATAGACATAATCACTGAAAAACTGATTCCTAATTTTTTGTGGAAAACAAGATAATTACTTGATCAGAGTAAATGATGCCATTACTGCCTCTATTTCATCGTATTTCTCTTGTAGTGCCCCAGCATGCTGATGTGGCAGATTCAGTTGTCATCAGTCCTTAATTGACAGATATTTCTTATTATCTGTTAAACTGATAAACCATGAAACTAAAAAACAACTCTAATTTACAATCTATGGACTGAACCACAGTGGTTTTCTCATTTCTGCTACACCTGACTCTACACATAGGTTCTTCATATTTGTTGTTTACGAGGTGTTTCTATATATGTAAATGAACCAGTTTGTAGAAGAACTGAAATTGATAAACGTTCATTGCAAGAAGCTCTGTATGCACTTCTTTTATAAATACCAATTTTCTTGTTCGTACAGACCTTTCCTGTGTGCACGTTTAGAATTTGTTTTATAGAAGCCTCTCAGTCCATAATGAACTCATTGGAATTTCCCATTGTCTTGTGAACTGGTCAATCCAGTCAGTGCATTCAAACAAACCCTTTTGATGCTACCAGCTGTAGTCAGTCATAACCACTGTAAGGAAGTTAAGAAGCCTTGGGTTTGGCAAATGAAGAGACGTTTTAGAACATACAGCACCATTGTATTAACAGTCTAAATGCATCTAACCATGTGCACCACACACTTAAATTTAAAGCTCAATATTGGTTCAATATAAGTCCACCTAACTGGTCTGTAAGTCTGTATTCTGATAAAACATTATTTCATAAACATTGTTCCAATACTAAACTCTGTCAACCTCAATGTTCACTGTGTTGAATCATCCCCAGATCATCTAATTAATTGCTTGATTGAGAGAGGGTGTAACTCTAATTGAAGCATGCTTCATATCATGGTGTGCAGAGTTGTTAGGCAGCTTTTATACTGCAGGCATAATGGATGTGGAAAGAGGCTGAACAGACACTGAGCAGATCTTTTTGAAGAATGCTAAACTTTTTACCTTGTTGAGATGTGGTACTGCACGATCAAATTATGTCAATGAGGGTAGGCTGGATTTAAGGTTGAAACTAACAGGAACCCTTCAGCCTGAGAAAATAGATCACAGGAAAACGTCAAAAGAAATCAATCAGCTGTAAAAACCCAAGTTAGAGACATATTTTAGAAAGCTCATTTGCCAGGGGTAAAAAATATATGAATTCCTTTTTTTAAGGTTGATTAAATAACTCTGGTTGAAGTGGTAGCAGTAGTGATAGTAGTAGTAGTAGTAATCATTGTTGTAGCTGCAGATGTACTATCAATAGCATTATTGACATGAAATTTGCCATCTGCTTCAATGGTCTTAAAAGATCTTCCACCAACATCTGTCCTTTTCAGTCAGTGTATCATTACATGCTTCTTGGTGTCATGATGAAACTGCAGCCTGTCTCCTGCTGATGTCTGCTGCCATCTGCTGAGCTGCTTCCACAATGTACTACCTTGTGTGATTGCCATAATCCCTTTCATCGTGATTGTAATTCTGCTTATTTGATTCTTGCCTCTAACAAAAATGAGGATGATCAGTACAATTTAAAATTAAGATGAAGAAAGACTCACTATGTCTGTCACATACAGACAGCTGATATGTTAAAAAATCTTAATGGGATTTAATTGTAGTCAAAGCAGCTGTGATGAAAGCTCTACTGTCTCCAGTGAAACTATTCATACATAGTGCAACATCCTGCACACCTTTGTAGGCTGTAAAGAGAATTTATCTCATGCAAGAGCTTATACGTTAAAGAACATTTTAAACACCTTAGAACTAATGTGGTCACACAAAAGATCAGCATAAATCTGGGTTTTTAAATGGGATCAAAAGCTCGACAGTAGCTTGACAGTAGCACTAGCAGGAGCTGGGTGCATGACCTGCTACTGCTGCTAAAATTTACTGTTTAGTAACTGCAACCTTAGAGCACCACCCACAGGACTATCTGTGTAATAGCATCTAAAGCAGAGTATTTAGTGAATCTCTACATGTGCTGTACTTGACTTGTTTTCATTTGACATCAGGTAACTGATTCCCATGTAGCAAAAATGACAGATAATTTGCTCACTGGGTGAACACACTCTACTGAGTGAACATTCATTTGACATTATTAACTCACCATAACGCAGAGGGACTGATGATTCATTTCAGAAATCCGCAGATTTGCTCCATGTAATCACATCTTAAATTTCAAGTGGGGATGATGAATCATGAACGTCTCCGGGCCCATGCTGCGATAATCCTGATGGCATCACTCTGACAATCTGACCTGACTGTGGCAAGTTCTGATTCAGACAATGACAATAATAATAAGTGCATTTCTACCATCTTTAGCACAGTTTACACATTTTATTGCGCTACAGTGGTGTCTGATATGACAATGCAGCAGAAGCAGCTGAGAGACATGTGGTACACCATACAGATTTGACAAAGTGATGTTTTAGATGAGTTTGCATTTAAATTTCTCTGCTATAAACAAGAAAGAACAGCTCTCAGCAATGAACTGCAAGCCCTCCACTTAAAATCACAGCATACCTGTATCAAATATATTGCATCAACCTTCTGCAAGTACAATTTATGTGATTATGAAAAGCAAGAAGAGTTTGTCTCTGTAGTTTCTTTAAGTGAATGCAGCCTTTTCGTGCCGATAGGTATTAGAAATGTATCAAAGGAATGAATGAAATGACAACACAGAAACACACAGCAAAATAAAAAGTCTATGAGAAGCCAACAAAATGATAACAGTGTTTCAATAAACTGTAAAAGTTATAATCACAACACACTGAAATCTAATACAGTCAAATAATTTAGTTTGAAATATTCCAAAAAGCACCATTAATTGTTTCTATAATATCCTATAATATCTGTCTTTTGAATTGAATTAAAGGTGAAGACATTTTTCATGTACCACCAGTGAAAAACTATATCATCTCAAAATTCACTCTAGCTTTAAGTAGGCAAAAATCAATGCCTGGCACCACTTTTTAAACTTTATAAAGCTTTATAAAAGCTTTATAAAAGCAAACATCCATCCACATTCCATATGTGGAATACATTTTGCATACATTTTGGGAGTTTGGTGTGTCAATGCTTAAAAAGTCCATCCATCCATTATCGTATCCGCTCTTGCTTTTAGGGGTCACAAGAGTGCTGGAGTTTATCCCAGCTGTCATTGCATGAGAGGCGGAGTACACCCTGGATATGTTGCCAGTCTATGAAGACAAACAAACATTCACACTCACATTTACACCTATGGGCAATTTGGAGTCACCAAACCTGAAGAGAACCCACGCAGACACAGAAAGGCACATGGCCGATTTGTGGATTCAAACAAGGGTCCTTCTTGCTGTGAGGCGACAAAATATAAATCAATAAACTCAGTGTGGGCCATTGTCCGTTAATGCAAGGCTTATGAGGAGTTCCTCACAACTGTATAACATTCAAAATAGTCCTCATAAAACAAAGTAAAGAATACGTTTCCAAAAAATGTGTGCTTTTTGTTTAATGCTGTGGCAATAGTTGTTTGGTGTTAAGTTTTTAATAACTTTGTTTGAGCTTTGGGCTTGACAGCATCTCATGGTTCTTATTGGTGGATGGGATTTTGCTGGACGTTGTTGTGGTCACTAACCAAACTTAACACCAGACATGTTTGTCCATACTTGTCATACTTGTCATGTGTAAAACTCCAGATAAAGTTCAACTGAAATATTTCCCCCCTCTTTCTTCAACAATCTGCAAACATCCACTAATAAACCACCACTCTGAGGAAAGTACTGGACACTGATGTCTTCACTGAACTCATTCTGCAAATGTTATTTTTGCTGTATCTCAGGTTAGGGAAAAGTAAAACAAAGTAGGGTTAGGTTTTAGGCCATAGTGGTTACAGTTGCACTCCCTACAACATTTTTGATTACAGTCTACTTAATTAAAAACATGAATTTCATGCTGTGACAGACCATGAACTCTGGTCACCACCCCATCAACCACAGCCTTACTATCTACCTTATTACACAGAGTACACAGTACACCCTGTGAATACTGGCACTGGACACTTCATCAGGACATCAGGCTGGCAAAATTAGTACACAGTATAGAGTAACACTGTGTATTGTGGATCTGGGACACAACTATATAAACTTTCCCTTTGCCACAGCAGCATTCAAATGCTTGCTGTGCAATAATGTCTACACTTAATATTGGCTCTGTAAAATATCTATGTTTCCACCTTTATGTTGGGTGTGCATGTTTCACAAATATACCAAAGTTATAGAAAAGTGTCACTCTCATAGCCAGGACTTCTTAGTCCGTCCCAGCCTGGCCATGTTGGCAAGCTTGACCTTCACTTTGTCTCTACTCTCCGGGGTTCTCTTGGAGGTGCATTCCACAGTTGAGTCTGTCTCAAAGGAGATAGCTGGGGCATGGGTGAGCAGACCTCTGGTTTTCTCTGGAGCCATGGCTGCTGGGGTTTGCAGAACTAGCTGGCCCCTCAGAGAATGCCTGAGTTGCAGCAGGAGGGGGTTGGAGTTTGAGTACAGTTTGACAGTGTCCCTCTCCTGACTGCAGCAGGTGGAGCAGGCTGAGCAGAGGATGCGGAATATGTAGACCCAGCCCAGGTAGTGGAGCTCTGCGATGTTGAGCACAAAGCAGCCCAGGCTGATGCTAAACATGAAGTTTAGAAAGATGGTTTTCTCAGTGGCACGTGACACAAAGCAGTCTGTGCGAGTAGGGCAAGGGTACGTCTCACAGCGGTACAGGTGGGGCACCTCGAAACCAAACAAGAAGTACTGACCCACCAGAAAGGTGATCTCCATGACAGATCGTAGTAATACATGGAGGATGTAGATGAACAAAACTTGATTGGACTGCTGGGTGGGGTCCTCTCCTAGCTCACCATAATCCTCCTCCAGAAAGCTTTGTTCTACTCCATCCTGCTCCCTCAGGTTCCACTCCTCGCTGTAATGAGGGCAGTAGGTGGGTATGCCGACCCTCAGGGGCTCCATGCCATCCTTTTCTGTGTACCCACATTTTTGTCTTGGAGGCCTTTGGCCCACCACCTGGGCTTTTTGTCCATCCAGCTTCTCGTCCTTTGCAATTTTATGCATTACAAAAACTATATAGAAGATGGATGGGGTGGAGACCAGCACTATTTGGAAGACCCAGAACCGTAGATGTGAAACAGGAGCGAAAGTGTCATAACAGACGTTGTTGCATCCAGGCTGTTGGGTGTTACAGGTAAACTTGGACTGCTCGTCGCTGTAGACGGCATCGCCCACCAAGGCCACCAGCAGGATACGGAAAATGAGCAACATGGTGAGCCAGATCTTGCCTATCACTGTAGAGTGGTTCTGGACCTCAGACAGGAAGCGACCAAGAATGGACCAGTCACCCATGGCTTGACCTTAGAGAAAGTAAATTTAAGTCATCAAATCAACCAATGATAATATTGGTGAAACTATTTCTAACAACAAAATAAAGTCAAGATCAATGTGATTTAAGTCTTTCTGAGAAATGTTTTAGTGTCTTCTGTCTTACTGACACTGTTATGACATTTAAATAACTGATTTAGGGACATATTATGTAGTGGAAGTTATGAATATGCTTTATCTGCCTTTTGCAGCACAGATGAAATATTGTGCTGGTATAATGGAACAATGTTGCTCTAAATATTACACCATTTTAAACTACATCCATGTTACACAACACAACACTGGTGTGTCATCATTGTTGTGTAACACTGATATGTACTACACCTTATATAGACAGATGCTTATGTACGTGCTGATCTTCTTTGCGACATGAAAAGCTGACACCAGTAAATGATAAATCACAAAATCATGACATGGAAGCTAAATTAAACAGACAGGTAAATACAATTACAGTTAGGCAACCAGAAAACAAAGAAGGCTCATCACCTCAGGCATTGATCTATGTATGTATGTTTGTGTATATGTATGTGTGTGTATTTGTATGTATGTATATGTGTGTGTGTTTATGTATATATTTATTTATTTATTTATGCTAGGAAACTGCTTTATGGAACACATTTCAATACACTTTTCATACATTTGACAGCGCTTCATGGTAACATCCTACTGTTAATAGTTATACATTCGATTAGCCAACAGTTTAGAGAAGAAAAATATAACGTACATGCTCTACGTTCATACATTGTGCAGTACTGGCTGGCAAAACTGATGTTTGGGAAAAATGATGTTAGCAAACGTTTTCTGTGTAATTAAAACAGGAAAGTGTTACACCACAGCTCACAAACCCTATCATTAATGTGATGTCAAATGCACTTTTCTGTTATGAACAAGCAATTGTTTCACTGTATGATTTGGAATAAAGCATTGCTGCGGCTTATAACAGGTACACTGGAGGAGGTAACAAACGTACTGTTGTTATACTGTTGTCTATGTAGACAGTTAAGGCATGTAGGTAGGCTACGCATTATTATTGCAGTTTACACAGTAACAAGGGGGTATGTGGACTGTAATATGATGCTGTTTGCTGATTTTGTTCTGTAGTCCTCTTTAATTCTACACTAAAAAAATAATTTCACCAAACACCAGCACTACATACTGTAGATACTCAGTGTTCACAAAAAATACTACATACCACAAGCCTAGACCATACTTTCTTTCTTTTCAGCCATCACATTTTGAATTAGGAACCAGCCAGTATATTGTATGATGTTAATTAAAGGCTGTAACATATATGAATGATATAAGAATTTCAAATTATTCGTTTTGAAAACATTAAGTTGACCTTAATGATGACTTATTGAACTAAATGCCCATATTGCTGAGTAAGCACTACTTCTAATGTGCATGTATGAATGTGAGTGAATTTGTCATTTACTTTATCAGGCACAGTTAAACATAACTAAATATCTACTTTGTCATTTTCAGTACAGGCCTCAAAGAAAACGTACAGCATGTAGAAATAAACTGTCACAGAATGCAATTCAAACTCACCTTAATGTAACCTTCAACTTTCCAGAATAAATCTCTATGTCGTAGCTTTTGCCATGCAGTTTGCATGGCTATTTTTAATGTTCAATCGTTGATGAAATTAATCCTGTTGAGCGTGGCCAGGGAGAATTGGCTGACCGCACATATTGAGCCAGTCTATCTGAAACCGGCATTGTGCTGTGCGGCTACAAAGGCCGGCAATGTACAGTGCAACAAAGATTTCAAAACACAATGGGGGGGGGTTCCTTTTCTGAACAGCCGGGAACAGTCAAACAAAAAGCATATGGAACCAGCTCGAAAGAGGACACAATGCAGGTTTATGCAAAGGTTCTGTATTCAGCCAGCACGAAAAGTACAAGTTAGAGACAAATTTATCGTTCTGTACTTTTTTTTCCCTCAGATGATGCTTCAAACCTTTTCAAATTGGAAACACAGGGCAATGACAGCAGGTTTCAGCTGGAGCCTTTGTAGTTTCCCATCCAATCAACCTACAGGGCTGAGTTGAAGAAAATCAGGATTTCAGTTTCATCTACAAGCAAGTCCCATAATGTGTAAATAATAATATAAGATTAGTAGGACAGAGTAAGACATAAGAGTCAGTCAAAAGAACAGTGTGTGTCCCCTGGACGCAGTCTTTTATTAGTAAGTTGGTTGCAGACATGTTGCCAGTCCAATTTGAGAAGCAGTAATCTTAGTTACTTTAATGATCATTGCACCTGCTCTATTGCACCACCTGCAGTACATGCAGGAGCTAATGCAGAGAAGCCTTGTGCAGTTTGCTCTAAGTTGAAATTCAGCTGTTACTGTATGCAGACTGGATGAAAGGCTGGGCTGGCTTCAACACATGTCAGCCAGATGTGAAAAACACCAGTCAAACTGACTGAAATTAGTGTTCTGAGTAGACTGTCACTTCTACATTATGTTTCACAGATCTGCTCTTTGTGGGTGTTCTTATACCCTTCTTTCAGTTGAATGCTCTGTAAAGCAGCTCAGTGAACTTTCTTCTGAGGACAGGTATCAGTTTTATTTTCTGTACACACGGGTACCAAACATGGCCCCATTATACGAGACAGCTGCCACCCTGCTGCTCATTGTGGCACGTTGCAGATGCACAGTTAAAAGTTAGTGGGTGCTCATTTCTTGTGAAATTTCAAACTGTGGACGAAGGACAATTAATTTCGATAGTTGCAGCCCTGTAATTAAATGTGCACGTGAAAAACCTAGAGAACATTTAATCCAGGTGCCAGCTGAGAGACAGTGTAGAGACATAGACATTTAAACCATGCATCATAATTATGCTTGAACAAACAAGAAACAGATTTGTTAGAGGCTCTAGGTTATATTTATATTAAAAAGCTGTGTCGGACAAAAAGTAACTTGTAAGTAAAACTATCGAGTAAATGTAGTGGAGTAGTAACTGCAATATTTTCCTCAGATTTGTAATAGAGTAAATGTAAAAGTAACATTAAATTAAACAAATCTCCTTAAAGTACAAGTAAAAGACGTTACTTGAGTAACTGTACTTAGTACTTACTTTTTTTGCACACAGATAAAACTGGATTTATTGAATTTTTATTCGTTAATCAATAAATAGAAAATAAGTTTCATCTTATTTAAATGCATCTTAAAACAGATTCGATCACATGTTCACCATCTGTTAGTACAGAATGAGATTCTGTGATTGGAACATGTTTCTATTTCATTCTTTTACGAACACATGCTTACGTAATTCACTACATTCATCAGCACGCACATCCTAAATATATTTTTTTTTTTTTTCCTGACAGTAGTTTCTCTTGGGAAAGTTTTTTGTTACAGAAAGGTACAAATCAAGCTCCATTTCTCGCGAAGTACAGAGGTCCTAAAAAAAAAAAAAGTCCAGTGGACTTGGTTCAGCCCTGGGGGTTACAGGAAGTTGTAGCTGCCATGTTTAGCTGCTTTGTTGTAGATTCCTTGTAGGTTTCCTGCAGATTTTAGTCCAAGTGTTGCAATGGAACCGAGCTGGAGTACGTTTTTATTTCAAGTAAGTGGTACCGTACAGCAATAGTCCGAGAAACTGCATGAACGTTTTCGAAATGGCGTAAAGGCTGCTGGGCTGCTATTTTATATCACTTTCTGAAATGAGTAAGAGTTAGCCAAGCAAAACAAAGGTGTTAGCTTTAGCCTGTTTGTTAGCTGCGCTGTGTGGGCTGCTGTAGCAAACTGCTAACCAGCTTTATCGAACCAGACACCTCCGGCTGTGTCCGGTGTACGAAAACTGTTCAAGGTCTTGATATTAATGATATGATGTTATCTTTGTGTCGCATCGTAATGCTGGGTTTTATCTCAATACGCACCAAAACTACTACGAAGCTAATTTCTGGTGCCGCTGGTGTTGATGCGCGCGCGCGCTAGCAAATTAGCTAGTGGGTCGAGCTATTGCTATTGCATGGGTATGCTAAGCTAATCGGCTAACGGGGGGGGGGGTACTCCTCTTGTATGCACCACAGCAATCCTCGCCACAGTGCAGATCACGATAATTCAGCTGCAGTGATTTGTTGTAGGTTGTATTTGTAATTCTGTTGACGAAGCAAGAAAACTAGTGGGCCATACGAACGTCAACATTACGCCAGACAGCCGTCCGGTAATCAGAAGTTAGCTAACGCTAACGCCGTAACATTTCGTTTACCCCATCCAGCACGCGGACAGCGGCGATTAAAGCAGACATAAGTATCAAAACTTAGTTTTACCAGAGAGCCACAGATCTCAAACCCACTCAGACGATATGAGAAACCTTCTGTCACCAATTATACAACACTTAAAGCTCCACGTAACTTTCAAGTGTAATGTGGCCTTGTGTGTGGTAAATAAAAGTAATAACGGTGTGCTCTGTGTAACTTGTCGTGTTAACTGGACCAAACGTGGGACAGTCCTGACTAGATTGAGACGCAGGACACAGGACAACGTTAGCTCCTGTCCAGCGTTACATTATGACCCGGGGTGTGGAGCTAACCCTGTGTCATGTATTCCTGGAGGTGAGATGGAAAGTGAAGGGCTGCTAAGAGCACTGTTTAATATGTGAGACACCACTGCAGATGTTAAGGAACATCTTAAATCATGCATTGTTCATTCCACAAATTTGTCTTTTAAAATAGCGTGTGTTAATGCAGATTTGGTCCTGCTTAATAATATAGATTGTAATACTATTACAGCCATTGTACATGCATACATCAGGAGCTTTTTGGTAATGGTTAAGTTTGTATTATTCTTGAGTTAAAGGTTTTCCGGTCTTCAGTTTTTTTTATTACATTTTACTGACAAAACCCAACTACGTTTTGCTGCTAGAAAATATGATACTGTGAGATCAAACCAGAATGTATATTGCATCATAATGGTGTGAATAGTTTTTGATTCTCACTTTAAGTTATCTTCTGAGAAGTGAATTCCTGCAAATTATGGGAAGTAATTTTCCTTTTATTGGTGAATAGTCATATAACTGGGTTGTATTATATTCTGTTTTGTTAGTTTGTTTCGCTTTTATTCTAGTATGCTATGTTGTATGACCGTAAATAGCAAATTCCTTAAGAACCTCATCAGTGCAGGTTATGAAGGGTTGTTTCATTGCCGCAGTGATGAACAGACCTCTCCGCCAGAGTCATTAAATTGATCCATAATCATTGCAGAGTGCACTGTATTAATTAAAATACTCTCAATTGGTTCAGTGACTTGTTCAAAACTTAACATCTAACTGAACTTCATTGTTGCTTTTTTTGTTTGTTGGTGATGCAGTTATTGGCATTAATGACTAATAACTAGTTTTTTCAGCCTGATCACATTTGTAATTTATTAGATGTGCTGGTTCAGAGCTGTTGTTGTAAGGTGACTTTGGAAAGGGCTCTTTGATTCTGAGAAAACAGTGAAACATTTTGAGGGTTAAAAAAAGAAAAAGAGAGGGAAAAGATTTATTGAAATATAAATTCTTAAAATCCTAAGCTTTGCAATTTCACTTTTTCTCAGCAAACTTGATACATCTGCTACAAATGTTATATCCATGCAGCTGTTATGTTTTGTAAACCAACGGCTACATGATGTTTATATTGTCTGTTCTGTGGAAAGTGAGTTGTTATAATCTCGGCATAATGCTCATTTTAAGTTTTTGTATCATAGATGCTGCTGTTAAATAAGATGCATTGAGTGATGACAGTACATCAGACTTGGACGTTGCAGTAGATGAATGTAGAGATCGAATCTATTAGAGGGACGGACTGAAAAAGGACTTTGCACACTTATCTTAACTCTCGCTCTGTATTTGTTGTAGAGATATGATCTGTGAGATGTGAGTCTGTGGAAATCGACTGAACTGTGTATGGATGCTACTTTATTCAGTATGTCTATGCCAGGGAGCTGAAGTAGCTAACAGCTGTCTGCAAATATCAGGTCATGTCAACACAAACTGAGGATGAGTTAGTGAACAGAGTTTCAGTTTCTGCACTGTACTCAAACTGATCATTAAAGTGAAAGTCTCTACTTAGTTGAAGCTTCTACTGCTGATACTTCAGATGTAGGTGAATGTAATGATGATACTCTTTTAAGTGTTGCACAAACTTTATTTTTCTTCCTGTTCTGCACATGTAGGCATACAAAAATAGATGAGCAGATGTATCATGTTTTGGTTGTTTGGTCTGTGCCAAGGACAATACACTTATGGTCAACAGTTTAATAACCTGGAAGAGTGTGCAGTGATGTGCACATTTAGATTTTTGCAGTTTTGCACAAAAGTGTGTCCAAAAATTTTTGAAAAGAACTGAATGACACAGTTATCTGATGTAACTGGATCTAAATACATGAACTGTGGACATTTTGAATCAAAATCAAATTGGAAGATACTGATGTTATTAACAGGGCCTTAATACACTGTGGCCAAACTGCAAAGTTTCACGTTTTCTCTATTGGTGTGTTCATGGTTTGTTTGAATTATATCATACATTATATCACTTTTGTTGTCATTTCAGACTTTCTGGCATTTGTCTTGGGAACCCATCTAATTTTATCATTAAACTATACATTACTTTTAACTCTGTCATATTGAAATGTTCAGACAGTTGATCTAATGAGAAGACACAGGTTCGCTGGCCCTAGACATTCACAGCAGTTGATTTCATGAAGCTTCATTTGCTACGGTATTTGACACACTAGCAAGGATCAAGCATGTGCGTAGGCTGCTACTTCACTCCCCTGCTGAAGTGGGGCAGCTGTTAATAGTCAGTATTTATCACAGTTTGGTTTAACGGTAGACATGACTAGAATACCTGGAGCTGGTGTGTAAGAGACAATAGACTACAGAGCCTACAATTCAGGTTCCATATTGTTCATTTCTTGTGATGAAGCATCAAATGTATACTATTGGCCTGATTTGGTTGTGGTGGAGTTTAAAGGAAGTTGCTATCAGACTTCAGTATTCTCAGTCATGTTGCATTTCATAACTAAACTCCTTAACAAGACATTTTTTAGAGTTAAGATGGAAAAAACGTTGAAAAACTACAACATAGTTAATCATTATTTTTATTTTCACTATTGTCATTTAAAAATTTAAAACTTACATAATCAATTCAGTCAGTTGAAAGGCCTTAGTGAGACTGATTTGTACAAATAACATTCTATCAAATGTGTCTCTGGTGTTGTGAATCTATACACTTCATCGCATTGAAAAAACAAAGGCAGAGTTAGTTTTTATTTGTACTGTTTCTTCTTGCTCATTTCCAAGCTTCTCTTTTTTTCAGTAGTATTTATCTTGGAAGGGACCTCACCCTTCACAGCAGATTTGTATCAAATTCATCAGAGCAGCGTGATAGAACAGCAGGCTGCTCTCCCTCTTTTTGCTGAGAAAGAGAGATACACATACGCTAGAAGAAATGCTAATTGCAGTAATGATTGTTGTTCAAGTACTGCTACAGTGTGGCGGATATAAAAGCGAGTCGACAAACTGTGACGGCCCCCAGCTCTCTCCAACACATTAAAGCACATAGCGTGGCCGCCTGCACTAAGTAGAAACGTGGCCGGCAGCTGAACGGAGAGACCCCGCCCCCCTCAAAGGCCATAAGTGCATCAGCACTTGGATTTGTGTTGTCCATAAAAGAACACAGTGGGGAAAAAAAGCAGCACTTAGGAACCTGGCCCCCTTAGACCACATCCCCCCTCCTGCCTGACCGGGTTGGGATGCTTGGCTGAACCTGAAAGGCCATGGGTCAGGTCTATAACCTTGCCCAGTGGTTATTACAGACAAGAACAAGGCTGTCTCAATCGCTGTGTTTCTAGGCTGACATGATGTAAAGTTGCTAGTTACAATGTGAATCTTTGCTTTCACCCTGACCAAAATATTCATACAAGCCCCCACCATCCTGTTCCACTGGGAATCTGCCATGACCAATCAGACAATGCCTGCCAGCAGCTGCAGACTTAAGATGTTCTCCGTACACGTTTTTTTTTTTTAAACTGCTCTTGCGTCACATTTTTTTTGTGTCTGGATTAACGTTATTCAGGGGCACATTTTAATTCTTTGTGTACATCTTTTTTTTTTGTTTGTTTCAGATTTTAATTTGCATGATTTTTAAAAATTATGTGTCTGTCTCCTGAACACCTGCTTGACTATCCGTGCTTAATCAGGTTTAATAGCCATTTATTGTGGAAGGGTGAATGGAGTATGCTGAATTTTTTAAAGAACTGGTTCCGTCATTTGAGACATAAATTCCTTTTTCTTCAAATGTATGTATTTCAGATTTTTATAAAGACATACATGTCAAGCTACAGACTTAAGTGACCTTTTTATAATTCACTCCAGATTAAATAGCAGTCCTTGAGAAGTTACAACTTGCTTCCACTTTCAGATATCAGACTTAGACTGATATCTTGGTTGATTATTTTCTCCTCAAGAAACACCATTCATACCTCACCCATCCCCTTTGCCCATTTGGATTTATTAGCACATTCTAGCAGAGGTTGTCTGTTGGTTTTCTGTTGCAGACCAGTCTTGTCCCTGCTCACTGAACTGGGTATTAGAGGGCTGAGCCTAAAGCAGGCAGTGAAAAACATACCAGACTGTGCAGCTAGTTCCAGTAACTGGCTTTGAGTTAGAAGAAAGGCAAATGACCGGGGCAAAGATAATACAGAACTTGAAGTGTGAACTTAAGATGCTCCAAACTCTAGTGTGTGACATGTTGCTTGTTTTGATGAGAGTGAAGACCTTGGCTGTTTTTATCGGTGGATTGCCAAGATGCTGTATAAATAAAAATACTTTTTGTTTACACAGCGTATCAGGCAGCATGATGTTACTATGTTAGTTAGGTAGATGTAAACTCCAGTGCTAGTTATGATGCAATTTTTGCATCATAGTCAAACTGTGTTGCTGCAAATTCAAGCACCTTTGTACAAAAAGCATATATTTGATAGAGAATTCTTATTTGCAGATATAGAACAGCCAATATTCTTTTTCTGAGAATTACAAATTGTATAATAATGATAGTCATAAATAATGACTATCTGATCTTATTATCAGACTCGTTTGGAAGTTTTTCAAGATTTTATTATGGGCATAGGCTGATACCCACTCTGGCTCCCACTGAGAGGTCAAAACATTATTTCATATGAATAATGGGCTTCTATAAATGCTAACCCAATGTTTTATTTTTTGTGCCACATATTGTTTTGTATGTCTGTGGTAATTGTAGGAAACCAAGATGTCTCTGCTGAGCTGATGATTAATATATGACACTCCATAGCACACTATGCTTTAAAGATTTGTATAAACATGATTCACATGGCTGTGTCTTCTCTCATTACAGCAGGCTAATGAGGCTCTGCATCACCAGCACCAAGTAGCTGGGAACAGCCTATTGCCTTTGCTCAATTCTGGAACAGAGCCACCTGATCAGAAACCAGTGCTCCCCATTCCCTTGGACCAGAAACCCCCTGTCAGTGCTGCAGAACTTCTTAAAGACAATGTGGCCAGTGGGACTGGGGGTGGGGGAGGTGGTGGGCCTCCAGTCGCTGTGGTCAAAAAGGAGCCTAAATCAAAGACGCCTTTCATCTGTGGCTACTGCAACAAGGCTTTCCGGGACAGCTACCACCTGCGGCGGCACGAGTCTTGCCACACTGGCATTAAGATGGTTTCACGGCCTAAGAAGACACAAACAGCCCCCACCATGGTGCCACTCATATCCACTGTCCCCCGTGAGAATAACGGAAACCCTTCGTACATTACTACTGTAGCTGGTATTCTCACTACAGCCACCACGTCAACATCCACAGGCACTAGCATAATGACCCCGATGCAACACCAACAGCAGCAGAGTATTCCTAAGAAGCCCCCCAAACCAGTGAAAAAGAATCACGGCTGTGACATGTGTGGTAAGGCTTTCAGAGATGTGTATCACCTCAACCGCCACAAGCTGTCACACTCTGACGAGAAGCCATTTGAGTGTCCCATCTGCCAGCAGAGGTTTAAGAGGAAGGATCGCATGACATACCACGTCCGCTCTCATGATGGTGGAGTTCACAAGCCTTATATTTGTTCAGTCTGTGGCAAGGGCTTCTCCAGGTATATAGACCACATTTCTAAATTTTCTTGAATGGTTAAAGTCAAATTTAAGAAGTCTGTCATTTTTCAGAGATGATAATGATTAGTAAACCTTAATATTTGATGTGTCTCATTATAGCTATTGGGAATATTCAAACTAAATTTCTATTCAACTATAGTATCCTGATAATAACAGTATATATCAATATAGTATTGTACCCTGATACTTAAGAATTATTTTGTCTTAATAGTTCTCCTAAGTTTGCTACTTTGAAGTTAGCTTTGCACACCATAGGCATAGAGGAACAGCTGGTTTGTCACATTCCTGCAAGTTGGTGTTCTGCTTGTTCAACAGCTGTTTGATATATTGCATGTCTCTTATACTAAGAAGGTTAGGTAAAGGTAAGGTTAACAAGCATTGCAGTAGGTAAATTATAACCTTCCTTCTGCTCCACTCCACCACTCTGTGATTGCTTCTCTACAGAGCAAGGGGAGATAAATAGATTCTGGTTAAGATCTGTAATTGTAAAAGACACATTTTATTATTATGTTTATGTCAGCATGGATCCAATTTATTTTCACAAGCTACTTGATGTAAATACTAAAAGTTGTTAGTCGAAGTTATTAGAGTACTGTAGTATTTTAAGGTAGAGCTTCATCTCTCGCTGGTTTAAGTACAGACTTCAGCTTGCAGAGAGCACTTAATGCTAAACTAAGTCATCAGCTCCGGAGTGCAAAAAAAGTAAGGCGAACAGTAATGCAACTTTAGCAGTTTGAACTGGAAGAAACTCAAAGAAAGGAGAGGATTTTAGTTGACATAATTTAAACTAAACAAATACTCTAAAAGATTTGACATGCTTAAACTGCTTAATATTTGTCAACCAAGCATCTCTGCCAACTCACAATACAGAGGATAGGAGTATATTTAAAGAAATTTACTACTTTTTTAATTTAATGCCAAAATAGATGTTCAGTCTGTATCAAATGCTCTTTTCTGTGGTTTCTTGGCCCCGGACTAGGGCTGGGCGATAAAACGATAAAGATATATACTGCCAAATATCTTTTGTTTAATAGAATTTTTAGACATTGTCTAGTTAACTGTGACACAAAAAGCCAGTGATAATTGACATAGCGCTGCACAAACCAATGGCCGGAAAGGTTACAGCCATGTTAGGTGAACACAGTGTGGAGAAATTCTGGCTAATGACAGTCCAACCGAGAAGCAGATGTGTGTCCACTGCAAACTGTGTCAAAAGCAAGTTACCACAGAAACAGGTGATACCAATAATATGAAGCAGTACCATCCTTTAGTACATGCACAATGCAAGACTTTACAGTCCTAGACCCAAGCAAGTGAGGGTGGTTAAACAAGCAGTGTGATGCTAACACAACAACAGACCTGATAGTGTCCGCTTTCGACCTCCATGTCTTTACAACAAAAACAACTAGACAGTGATATCACACATGTAATAGCCTACTCTACTGCAAAAGACAGATTACCAGCAAGATAAATCTGTCAAAAGTGACAGATTTAAGCACCTTCACATCTCACTTAGGAGTAAAAGGGAAGCTTTAAGCTTGATAAAAAAAAAAATAATGATTTGACTTATATTCAGGTATATATCTATATAGACTGACTGAAAACAATTATTGTGTCAACATTTTTTTTCCATATCGCCCAGCCCTACCCCTGAACTAATCTATTAGCTGAATACAATGATGCTGCATGTATAGCTAAAACTGAGGATTTCTACCTTGTCTTTATTTTATCTTGCAGACCTGATCACCTAAGCTGTCACGTCAAGCATGTTCATTCCTCAGAAAGGCCATTTAAGTGCCAAGTAACGGTAAGAGTCATGAATCAGTTTACCCTCTGCATATTCCGTTCATGTTTCCGCTAGGTTTAGACTTATGTAATCATTGATACCCACAACAACTCCACTGAGAACTGTAAAGACTAGAGCAGATTAGACAACATTACATTTTAACTGCCTGTTTATGCAGCCTGTCAAATGTTCTCCACATAAAGTAATAACATTAGAGGTTCCTCCTGGCTACTTGTCGAGCTGTCGTTGGACAAGCCACCAGAACCCTGTTCCAGCGCCGATATGTACTGTCTGGCAGCTGTCCAACTACAATTTCCCCAAGGCGATCAATAAAATATGTCATTATTAGCAGCCACCCATACGTCACCCTATTCACTGTATGCCTTAGTGTTACTATTTCTGCATAATTCAGATAACTAAATTAACAGTACAGAGTTCTGCTCAGTGGATACAATTTATGCAAGCAATATTAATAACTCTTAGTTTGTCAGAATTTGTAGCATACCATGAGTTGGACTTGGTTTGGACCCCCAAAAAAGAAAATAACAGTGCAGCATGGGCTTGAAAAGCATTACCCACATTTTGTTTTTTCTATCACAGTACATTAATGCAAGAATTCCAGTCAAGTTCAAATCAGGGAAAGAAGAGAATAATCACTGTTTACTGGTTTTCTTTCTCAGGCTTGTACCTCTGCCTTTGCTACCAAAGACCGTCTGCGCTCCCATATGATCAGGCACGAAGGCAAAGTGACCTGCAACATCTGTGGCAAAATGCTTAGTGCTGCCTACATCACAAGTCACCTCAAGACACACGGCCAGGCCAGCTTCAACAACCCATGTAACAATAAAGGTAGGCCACATATCTCCTTTCTACTTAAAGTCCAACCATTGCCACTCTTCAAGTTAACACTTCAGCAGGAGCAACGTTTAAAGTGATGGAAACACCCCAGCCACACTTCTAAACTTCCAAATGCCTTAAAGCTATTAAATACATAATTTATCAACATACTGTTATGGCTTTTCTATCGATAACCTTGACCCTCCAGTTCTATAATGAACATACACATTTGAAAGAAGACATAGATCGATACTGAGGCAGGATATCTCCCAGCTGTACAAACTTGAATGACTGTCTTTCACTGGGGTATAGTTACTATTTCTCTTGTGCTTACTGGCATTCAGTTCATCTGAAAGAAGCTGCAGTTAGAACCATTTTACACTTAGATTACAGCACACTCTAACAACACAACCTAACAAGGACTATGTTTATTTTGACCACTAGATCGTGCAAAATACATTAAAACATGTAAATGTCCTATTTTTTTCAGTACTAATTAGTTAGTTTTTAAATGTTGTCTTGTGTTTGCTCCTCTCTTAGGATTGGCTGTTGATGCTTACTTGCCAAACAGCATGTGTTTGGTTTTGTTTGTCTAAAATGATCTGAAACAAGTTCCCCACAATGGGCTTTTTATTGTCACTGAGGTTGGCGATGTGGTCCTTAAAGGGAGAGATGTATTAAATATGATTAATTCAAAGAGCAACAGTTAATTTTGGTTTGTTTTGGTTAATGTGTGTGGTAACATCTCCTTTTGAAGTGTTTAAAGCACTTCAAAAGGGGGTGTTTAAGACTGCAGCTCGTGTTCTACAGTTTAGTAATACTAAGCACTAAATAGAAACCTGAATGCACATTCTTCTTTAGTTTTTGTTTTTCTGACCCGAATAGAAGCCATGAAGATACAGTAAATGTGTAGAATGTAAGACCCACCATCTCCAGCCCACATACACAACTGTTGAAACTCCCAGATGGTAGCACTGCTGCCTTGTGCTCTTATAACCCGATATGTGTCTGTATTTCTGAATAGGCATAAGTGACTGGCAGTGGAACCACTCAGGGCCAAGAAAAGGTAATCCAGTAGCTAGTAGCAGAAACCCCTTAACACTCAATTGTAACGTCACAAGTGGCCAGTTGTCCTTGAAGTTGTACCATGTCACTCGAGTACAGAAGCATTTCTTTTCTCTGAGGACTGGTGTAATTAAGCTTCTCCTGTTCTGAACACACAGTTTTGCTAATGTTAGGTTAAATTTCATGAAGCAGGATCAGTAGATGATTTAAATTAACCACAAACTGAACACAGGCTAGATGCACACTACCTGACCTTACAGCAGATGTCATCTTGTACTATCTCTCATTTGTGTCTTGACTTTGACAAGATTTGGTAAATGGGCTTCTTGAACCACTCACTATTCAGAACTACCAATACTAACAGCAGTTCGAGGAATAATTGGCATTCGCCCCCCAAATTGGATCACAGATGAGCTAGCACTTAAGCTAATTTGCCACTGATCCTATGATGTGTTTGCTATGAACCCATCTGAGATTTTCAAATTTTACATATCTACAGTGTGTGTGCATCTGGTCTTAGGCATACACCGATTTTAAGATGTCCTTGATAATGTGTTACTTGGAATTCACACTGAAAGCGAAACATAAGTGGCACATAAGCACTACTGAAGTGATATTTCATCCAATTCACATTGACTCTGACCTCTGTTCAACTCTTTCTCTGTCATGGGAACAGTGGTCTGTTTCTGTCTGTCAGAAACAAACTGCCTTCACCAGACTTACTGACAACAGAAATCTACTGGACCAGCATAGTTTTCATGTTGGTTCAGCAGAAAGACATCAGCCAGATTTTTATGACAACTAGATTTGTTCATTTCATTGATTTTATTTTTTCTTCCCTAATCTGCTGCAGAGTGTGGGGAAATTAGAACCACCAATCTCATTGTGAAACAGAGCCCCATCAGTTATCAGACAGATGGATAAAATATCTGCAACAACATAAAAAGTCTAAAAGATGCGCGAGTGACGCTTTCTGTGTGAATTTTAAATGAAAACAAATAGACAGTTAGCTGGTTAGTCTATTGATCCTGCTTTTTGAATTTACCCCTCAGGTGAGTTGACGGTAGGAGAGATTTTAAATAACTCCTTCCAAGTCCTAATTGACAACTCTCACAAAGGTAGGTTTCTTCAACAATATTATCACAGTTGACATTATGTATTAATAATATATTGACATTTTCAGTGACGCAGCTTAACAGCCAAGGAACTCACAGGCTGTTGGCTTTCCTTGTTTTGGAGAGGTGTATATTTCTGCAAGGTCAACCAGCCCTAATCTCTGTCTTCTCTTCTTTTTTTACTTTTATATTATTTTAAACACAGATGCCAACAGTGTGCACAACAACTCGGCCACTACGACGCCAGTCACCAACTCGGCAGCCATCACCTCAGCTATGAACCGTGGCGGCAACGCCAGCAATCCTGTTACCATTGCCGCTCAGATGAACATTGCCACCAGCACGGTCAACATCACATCGCCGGTCAATCTGCAGCACCCCGTCACCATCACCGGCCCCGTCAACCTGGCCTCTGTCAACATCCCTACAACAGCGCACATGAATATTGCCCACCCAGTGGCCATCACCACCCCCATGCCCATGAATATCACAGGGCCGCTCAACATTGCCATGAGGCCCATGGAGAGCATGCCTTTTCTATCCCAGGTTCTGCCATCCACTCCTCCTTGGTAGAGCCTTTTAGTCCAAGTAGCAGCTGACAATGTTTTAACTGCCTGATGGATGAGCCTGTCATATCTTCTCTACATATAAAATAGTGATAACTAATAAGATGCAGCCACAGGTAGTAACCAGCGATTGTTACTTACATTGTCATTTTGTTAGTTTTATTTCTGTTTATAAAAGGGAAAAATTAACATGCCCTTAATCATGACAAAGTTTACTGCTATTCATAGTCTCTCCCAGAATAATTTCAGTGAATTACCTAACAAATCAGGTATCAGTAGTACCACGCAGCAAACCTGCTCATACATTTGACATAAAAGTACAGATAAATACCATGGCAAAGTTTAAATAATAAAGAATTATCTCAAAGTATACATTTCAAAGCAGATATCGGTCCACAATAATTGCCCCAAGGGAGATAAAGTATCAGCTATTATTGTTAATATTATATTGCCCAACTTAGTTGTTTGTAGCTGTAAGCTCCTGCTGATACTTTTTGGGGTTTCAGAAAACCCTGTTTAATTTCAAATATATCAAGAGAAGCTGCTTTAAACGCATAGCTGAATGCCACTAACCTTTTTGTAGTGTCCTCATCAGCAGCTGAGTGTTAGACATCACTGTGACAGACATCATGTCATATAATAACAGATGATCATGGTGGGGTGGATTGTAACCCCTTTGTCTGCGCCAAGATAACCACCGCAATCAGTTTCTGTTGATCCAGACAATGATATGTAGTTGCAGCAGGTATAAAGCTCATATTACTTTTGTTAGATTGCTGCCTCCAAGGTTGTGAGTATGTCTTGAGTTCTTATGCTCAGATAGACTGTACCTTTTTACTTCCTGAATTATCTGAATTATGACATTTTTAACTTAATTTTCACATGCTAACACAAGCCCACTGAATACAGATATTCTGTGTAAGCAATATCCATTTTATGCCAAAGATTGTTTCCCAGATGAATTTTTATTTTGGAACCCAAATTAATAAAAAAAAAAAAAAAGTGCAGCAGCTATTTCTCTTCTCCCCTTTAGAGCTATGGGTAGGAGGCTTTTGAGCCAGCACATGAGGTGTTGAGGTTTACAAATGTTGCTACTTATCTAATACGCATTGTATAATTGCAATAATACATAATGTACACATGATGTTGAAATTTGAAATGTGTATATTCATGTTAAATTGCTTTATTATGCGAACAGGTTTCATACACTTTAAAACCTAAATAGTATTTATTTTTTTCACTTTCACATGGTTTCAAATGAGTGGGCAGTTATTATATTGTCAGCTGCTACATGTTCACCCTTATTTTGTTTGTATTTATCCTTTTGTCAAACTCGAGTAGTTTGTTTTACTCCAATAGATAGTTGCGGGCGAGCCGGCGGCAGTGTTGTCAGCTGCTGTTGAAAAGCAGACCCTTTTAAAGCCCTTTCCCTCTTCATTTAGCCACCGAAGGACAGTGAAAGTCTTGTAATAGTGAGCAGTTGAAAATGATCTCCTCAACTGAGCATCTGACTTCAAACATGGGTGATGTGTGATGCTTTACTATACCTTAGGCATTGTTAACAACTCCTGAAACGGAAGTGTATTGCTGGAGTTGTTCTTAAATGCTTCCTCTTAGGGCAAATTTTCTTTCATGTTCTTATTTTTTCTATGGTTATTTTAGTGGACTTATCAGTATTTAATAGTTTATGTATTTTAAAGTTTAAGTACAAAAAAAAGACAGCTTCCATATTTGGAGAGTGAGTGATTTTATGTGGAATTCACTGATGGTTCAGAAGCTGTTTTTGATGCATCAACCATCAGGTCCACCGCCTCCAAGTCTGTATTTTAACATTACTGGAAACCAGTCACTTGTCACTGCTGGATACTCTACACAAGTTTATCTGTGACATCTGTTTAGAAACATTTGTATGTATTTATATCAGGACATGACAGAGGAAGGTACAGCAAAAAGGAAATGTCTCGTACTGAAACAATGTCACCTAGGTTTTGCCCTTAAAATGGCAGTATTATCAAAGGTCAATCTAAAAGTTTGATTACCGAGGACTTTTTAAACTGTAGAGGTCAAGAGAGCTACATGGTGGCTTCTTAGACTCTTTGCTACATAAGCAGTCCCAAAGTTAACTGTAGTGGTATGTTCAGTTGGATAGATTTGTTTACTTTAGCAGGTATAGGATCCCATCACTGTCCGTCAAACTCAGGAAGGTTACTGAGAATAGTCTTTTTGAAAATCCTGTTCATTGATTTACACACTGACCATTTCTTTGTACATACAAAACACTATTTTATTGCCTTTATATTGTGGGAGCGGGAAACCTCTCGGCTTACCACATGCTAGCAATGCAAGAAATCTATCACCACTGATGTGGCCGTCCATCCCGGAGAGGACAGAGAAATGAGCAGAGACTAATGAAAGGATAAGGCTGTTGTCATTTTCTTTTTATCAGCAAATCCCATTAAATGGGTAAAAAACAATTATTTAATCCTAATAACAAGCATCCACTGCTGTAACAACAGCTTGATATTGTGTCACAAGTGCCATAGAACTCCAGTGTTGTCCATAAAAACACATTGTTGTGACAAATCGGTGAAGGTACAGCAGCTGCTCCACACAGTTATACTCTCCAGAGCCTTCAGAGAAACACTGCTCATGTTTCTCTCGCATGTCAAGAAGAACATGCCACACTTTGCTGCAATGTAGATCTTGTTTGTATTTGTATGTAGTTCAATGGTACTGTGTTAGCAATACCAGGCTGCCGTTACACACATCAGACGTGTCAGCAGGGTCAGCTTACTGCTTTGTTGTAGTTTCTTCAGGGAAGTGATCTGTTATTATAAAGAGACAAAACAGTCCCTGCCTTATCCTTCTGAAGTGGAATGTTCTCTGTAGATCTCACTTGCATAGCTCAGAGTGGTGTTTATTTTTGTTCTTATTTTATAGATTTAATCTCCACTGGAAAGTTGTGGCTGTGATCACAAAGGAGGTGTCCCGTTCGAAGCTCAGGTGTACCTGAAAAAGCAAGACATCAGTGTGAGAGTAGCTTTTATTCACATTGCAAAGCAACAAGCAAATGAATGTCTTCCTTCAGTCTCCCGGCTTCAAACTACAGTCTGAACTGCCTTTAGGTGCACCCATGGTATTTTTTCTTTCTAGGAACTAAAGACCAGGAACCTTTCCTGATCATCATACAATTAATCAGTCCATCGCTCTTTAAATCACCTCCGCTGCTCCATCCTGATGCCCCATGTGTCAGTGGAGTGCAGTAAATACAGGTAGAGGAACAAAGTTCCATAAGAGGCCATAATGATAAAGTGGGCTAATGCCTCAAGTCCTCAAGTCTCGTGTGAGGGCTATGATGGGATCGAAATTGAGACTTTCTCAACCCAAAAACATTAAGAGCAGGTTTCCAGGAAACCATAGTACCAGAATTTAATCTGATTACAAAAGCACATGCTCGTCACCAAGTCTCCTTTGTGATCTCAGCCTCAACAGTTCCTGCACCAGGCTTGCATACTGTCCCTCAGTTCCTTGGCTGTGTGAGTCTTGGGGAACACAAGTGAATTAATTTGTTGATGTGAAGCCTGTTCGAAGTTAAGGGCCTTTTTTTTTTTAGTGCAGGAACTCTGAAGCACTTCCAACAAACTGTAGGATGTGCACACTACAGAATAGTGGTACTTATTAGGGCATTTCAGTTTGGTGATGAAGACAGTGATTGGTGCTTGTTTTACAGTTCACTTGACCACATCGGCAAGAGTGTGAGACCTGTGAATGTCACTGCATACATGCTGACTCTGTCCACCAAAGGAAATGCTCTGTTGTGGAATGGCATTATGATCTTGGCAATTGACTCATTTTCCACCATTTGTTTTATTTTCAATTTTTTTCCAATGTTGCATGTGGATGACTGAGCTTTTTCCAATGTAGGTTTGAGTTCAGCAGCCATTTCTTAGAAAGCTAGTGACTTTTAATGAAAACACTAAAAAACAAAAAAATTAGGACGAAAAAGGAAGCTCGTAGTGTCATTTGTCCTTCTCCAGTGGCCGTAAACAAGTGTGCCTGAAAACACTTTACAAGACTTTTCCACACGTTGATGCTTCCCCCTCTAGATGTGCTGTGTGATGGAATAGTTTTGTGAAGGAAGCCTTCGTCGTTCAGACGGCCGAGGACTCCGCAGATCCGGCAGCCAAACTTCGTTGCGATTGGCTTTTTCTTTTTCTTTTAATTTATTTTTTGAAACGTAACAACGGTCTTTTACTTCAGCAACAACCTTGAAACATCAATTGAGATTTTTTTTTGTGTCATTAAATGTATTAGTAAGTTTAAACTTTTTTTTTTTTTTTTTTTTTTGGTTAATTTGACTCCAACCTAATGTGAAAAAGCAACTGTTTATTTGGCCAAATAATGATTTGGAAACTGATTTTTATTTTCTGTGAAGTTTGTGTGATGAATTTGGCAGATGTGAAGGCAAATGAATGTATATCTTTGTACAAACCATTTAGTTCAGAGGACATGTTAGTTACGACAGACACATGCAAGAAAAAAATAACCTTTTATAAATCTTTTTGTATTAGAACATTAACAATGGTAATTTTTGTATATACGAAGGCTAGGCTTTCTGATTAGCAGAAAGGTAAAACATTCCTACATTTTTTTTAAATGTATGTCCATTGAGAATAATTATGTAAACATATGCGCAATGTTTTATGTGCCTTTTATTTTGGTTTGTCTAAATAAAAGTAAACAATAAAACATAATTGGGGACTGTCTCTGTTTAGTCCCACTGAGGACAGTCAGTCGTGTACATGTTGGCTGACCCTCCTACACACCAGACACACAACCATAGATCAGAAGACATGCACTCCCACGTGGATTTAAGTTAAGTGGATAACTAAGATCTGAAGAAGCAAAGATCATGTATGGAAGGCCAAAAAGGTCATAATTCATCTGTTATTCCTCTGTTTAGTGTTCATAAACACCACCTGGCAAAGTTACACTACTTTAAAGTGAATAATAAACACCAAACAACAGGGAAAAGGAGACCAATTCTGACGTCTTACTTTTGATGCCCATCTGTTTTATGCACTGTGTGCCCAAGAATATATGGACGTTAATGTTCAAACAGTCAAGTGTCCTGCTGGCCTGTGTCTTGGTTTGGGTTACATTCTTTAGATACTGTGCAGGGACACTCTAACATCCCTGCTGTGGAATTCCAACCTCTGGGAAGAGTAGAAGCTAGAGCAGCATATTTCTGTGCTACAGAAGTAAATACAGTCACACATGGAGGGAATGCATCGCTGCCATGAGAAGTCAACACCTGGTTATACAAGCTGCTGGACACTACTGGTTCTGCTTTCATGCTTTTAACTCCACTAGAACTTTTTTTAGAATGAGTTACCAGTGGATTTGCCAGTTAATTAATATAAGTAATAAAAGTTCCCAAAGAAGTTGGGACGGTGTGTAAAATGTAAATAAAAACAGAATGCAATCATTTACAAATCACTTAAAACATTAACACATTATTATTATTATTATTATTATTCTTATTATTATTATTCTTATATCTGACTGAAAATAGGACGAATGCCAAAATGGAGAAACTTCATTGTTTTCTTAGAAACATCTGCTTATTAGGAATTTAATGTGACGTGTTTCAGAGTTGAGACAGAGGCACATTTACTGCTGTGATGCATCACCTCTTCTTCTCTGATAAAGACATCATCTGCAAGGCAGCATGCATAACCAAAGCTTCTGTCTCCACTAGCTGTGACTTTCTGTCTGTTGGATGCTTTGTGGAGCCCGCTATTCCACGTGGGTCCACCTGGGGTCCTCAGAGCACTTTCCTCAGTATCTGATGAACATGTTTAGCAGACACTTTGAAAAGCCTGAGGAGTTCATCACAATATGACTACCACTGTACAATTTGTAGCAGATGCCCAAAACTATTTGCTTTTTGCAGAGGAAAAAAAGGTTTAAGTTAATACCTGGGTGTGAGTGTGAATCGAACAGACCACAAAAAGCCACTGTAATGCTAACACAGAGATAGGACTTCATGAACTTTTTCAATAACAAAATTGTAAATATAAGGCAGAAAATTCAAGCTTTAAAACCAGACAATTTAGTTGACGCAGGTGACGAGCTAACCACAGCAGATCAGTACCTAGATTACTTTACTCCTCTTGAAGAGAATGAACTAATTTCACTCATCTCTTCTGCAAAATCTTCAACCTGTACATTAGACCCTATACCGACACACTTTCTAAAACAGATAGTGCCAGAAATAATAGAACCCCTGCTGACAATCATAAATTCCTCACTCAGCTGTGGGTATGTCCCAAAGTGTTTTAAATTAGCAGTTATTAAACCGCTAATCAAGAAACCTGATCTCGACCCTTGTCAGCTGTCAAATTACAGGCCGATATCAAACCTCCCCTTTATCTCAAAGATTCTCGAAAAGATAGTAGCTGGGCAGCTATCCTCGTATCTTCATAGAAATAACATACATGAACTCTATCAGTCAGGATTTAGGCCTCATCACAGCACAGAGACGGCCCTTGTTAAAGTAGTAAATGACCTCCTATTGGCCTCTGATCAGGGTAGTGTCTCTATGCTTGTGCTACTCGATCTCATTGCAGCTTTCGACACCATTGACCATAGTATTCTCCTTCACAGACTAGAAAATGTTGTTGGAATTAGGGGAACGGCCCTCTCCTGGCTTAGGTCCTATTTGACCGATCGTTATCAGTATGTAGATCTAAATGGCGATTACTCCACATGCTCTCCAGTGGAGTTTGGTGTTCCACAGGGTTCAGTTTTAGGCCCCCTGCTTTTTTCCCTCTACATGCTTCCTCTGGGCAACATTATCCGTAAACATGGTATTAACTTTCATTGTTATGCTGACGACACACAGTTATATGTTTCATCAAAACCAGATGAGATCAAACTGCTTAATAAAGTTGAGCAATGTGTAAAGGATATACGAGACTGGATGCTAAATCCTGATAAGACAGAAGTACTAGTTATAGGATCATCTGCAGCTAGAAGCAAGATGTTAGACCACACCGTAACTCTAGATGGCCTTTCCGTTACATCTAGTGCAACAGTCAAAGACCTTGTTGTGATTCTAGATTCCAGTCTTTCATTTGAAGCTCATGTAGATAATGTCACCAGGACAGCTTTCTTTCACCTCAGAAATATTGCCAAGATAAGGAATATTTTGTCACTAAATAATGCAGAAAAATTAGTCCATGCTTTCATCACCTCTAGGTTGGACTACTGTAATGCCTTACTGTCTGGCTGTTCAACCAGGTGCATAAACAAGCTTCAGTTAGTTCAGAATGCAGCAGCGAGAGTCCTCACTCGAACCAGAAGATATGAGCACATCACCCCTATCTTATCTACACTTCATTGGCTCCCCGTGAAATTTCACATTGATTTTAAAATACTACTTTTGACATTTAAAGCATTAAATGGTCTTGCGCCGCATTATCTAAGTGAACTGCTAGTGTCTTATGATCCACCACGCCTACTTCGCTCAAAGGATGCTGGCTGCCTGTCAGTACCTCGTATCCTAAAAACTACAGCTGGGGGCAGAGCTTTTTCTTACAAAGCCCCAAAGTTATGGAATAGCCTTCCAAATAGCGTTCGGGACTCAGACACAGTCTCAGTGTTTAAGTCTAGGCTGAAAACCTACCTATTTAGTCAAGCATTTGAGTAAATAGATCTGGGAAGGACTCATGGACGTAGAGCATTATGGTGAACTGGTATGTTTAGATGCTGTCTTCCCAACTCTCACTGATCACTCAGGTTTGTTGATGGTGAAGTGATTGGTTGCTCTACATCCCAGTGCGCCCTCATGTCTGTGTTTCCTTCTGAACCCACCCTTTTAGTTAGGCTGTCATAATTAGTCCTGCCGGAGTCCCTGCTGCACTACACTAAATATACATTCACCTCAAACTTTATCTGACTGTGATTACAACTAACTGCAATCTCTCCTCTTCTCTCTCTTTCCCTCTCCCTCTCTCTTTTCCCTCTTCCTGTCTCTCTGTCGAGCTACACGTCATTCCACCCTTTGCCCTCTGGACCTGTCTGACTCGTCCTGATGCCCAACTTCTGGCTGGAGATCTCGTCGCCTGGATCCACCGTTTGCCCTTTGGGATGCGTTTGGAGACTGGATTGGTCACAAGCTACTATGATGTCGGTCCCGGCCTCGGCGGACGTCGGAAGCTGTTTCTTGGAGCTCTCGACTCAACGCTCGATAGTCAAGGAATGGAACATGTCTGCCTGCAATAACTAACTGGACTCCATATTAACTTAAAAGACTTTAACTGTTATACTGGACTGCTGCCTACACAGCATGTAATCACCCATATGAGGATGGGTTCCCTGTTGAGTCTGGTTCCTCTCAAGGTTTCTTCCTGTTGCCTTCTCAGGGAGTTTTTCCTTGCCACTGTCGCCCTCGGCTTGCTCATCAGGGACAATCAGATTATTATGACTCATACACATACACTGTTCATGTACTGTTCTTTGGTTGTGTAAAGCTGCTTTGTGACAATGTCAATTGTAAAAAGCGCTCTACAAATAAAATTGAATTGAATTGAAAATACAAGTTCACTGGATGAATTCATCCTTCAAAATGGATGTTTAGTGGAGCTTTGAGTCCAGTCCTGCAGACAGCAGACCTCTGTGAGGGCACCATAATGTCTGGGTACTGCTCTGTTACGTATAGTGAAGTGGTCGTGTTCACTACTATGTTTCTTCTAATTATACTTTGATGACTGCTTTATTCCTAATCTTTTGCTTGATACTTTTTCTGGTGATGCTCTGTCAGGACTGTGCTGCCACCGTCTTTGTTGCACCAGTGAAAGTCAAAGAAGCCATAATGAGACAGAGAAGCAAGAATCCAGTGGTTAGAGACATTCAGACTTCAGACCAAAATCAACGGTGTGGAAAACAATTAAGAAGAAAGAGAGAACGTGTGAACTTGCTAATGGGCAGGACTGTCAGGTCATGGATGAGCTCCACAGCTGGTAATAGAAGAAGTCTCTTATTAATAAAGAACAATCCTCAAACACTTGTGTGACTCATCAGAAACAGTCTTCAGGGTAAGGCAGGGATATGTGACCTCATGTCAAGAAATGTAGGTATGAATAAAAACAAGACTCCAGAATACATTTGAAAAGATAAAAAGGAAGTTTAGCGTAAACATTTAAAACAGAATGAATTATAAGAATTATAATAAAGATTTTTTTTAAGGAGTCCACCAGGCCAATGATAACGAGACACAGGTGGACGCTCCAACCTTGAACACGTGTCTGCTTAGAAGAAGAAAGTGGTAAATCAACCTGAACACTGTCGGAGAACCGTTTCTTTGTACAGGAATTACCTTGAAGCTGTTCTCTTACTGTGTGGGCATTACTTTTTCCCATGTTTTATTCTAATTCACATTCACAGAACTTTTCCAGAACAGATTGGACTCGTAGCATTTCTTTAGATTTCGCGCTTTATAGCAATGTAGAACTTGACTATCACTGGAAATGTGCTTAATAAAGAAATATTACCATGTTGAATACTCCCCCACTGTACAGCTAGCTCATGAAGGAGGGGCTCAATGAGAAAAACTGTTTGAGACTAACAATATCCTAAATTAGAGTGAGTTCACGACTCATGATGGTAAAAAGCGACATCACTTGACCTGCACTTCATTTGCTGAAACCAAGCACGAAGGCAAGACAGCAGATTGCAAGCCAACATCTGGTGATGTGTGTGGTGCCTGTAGCTGAGTTCCTTCTGCATAAAATGTGTGAATTTCAAGATGTTCGTAAAAAGCTTGCTGTATGTTTCTGTGCCAGCGCCAACAGAGTCGGTTTCCTCTGCGTGTGTTCGGGGCGGGGTCGACTGAGCTTACATATGACAGAACCTGTGCAGTCTTGGCTGACTTGTCCTGTGACTTTCAAAGGCATTTTGTGTGGTAACTGGAGGCTTGGCATGCGAGGTGTGCACGAGGCAGGCTGTGACTTTCCAGTTCTGAGTTTCAGGGGAAATCAATATTCAGCCGTCTCTTCATCCTTTGCAGCCACTGTCGCTCCTGTCAGCAGTTATTTGACTCCTCTTCCACAATGACGGCCACCCTGGAACTTAAGTAATGTTTGGGCCGACTGAGGCAATTTGTACACATTAATCTCCCATCATGCCCCCAGGTGATCACAGAGGGAGGCAGCTACTGAGCATGTGCAGGAGAGCGGAGGGATGGTTGATACCAGGTGTGGAAGTACTGAGAGAAAGGCATAGGTAAAGAAGTAGAGGAGAGTGTAGAGTCATCATTATGTAATAATTGTAATCTAATAAACACTAGTAATGTTAATATATAACACAATTTTATGTAGATCATGTAAATGAATCAAGCCGTGTAAATAAAACCGATAGAGACATATTACTACAGTATTTGTTGCTGAACACAATAATCGTCTCCAGGCATCAGTGCTGACAGTAAAACAAAGTCAAAGTTAAAAATAATAATTTTATTGACATTGAAACTTTTTACAGTGGCAAACATTTTTTACATTGGTCAACTTATAAATCAAATTCCATCATAGACTTCAGTCACAGTAATAAACACACTGCTCAAAAACATCAAGGGAACACTTAAATCTCACTTCAGATATTGATGAAGAAATTATTCAAGTTGAAAATCTTAACTCCTGCACTTTGTATAATTTGTTCATTTGTCATTAGAAACCAAACTTATCATGGAGGCTGTATTCAAAATCCCACTGAACATCAGTGACATTTTGAACTCATCCAAGTGGCCTAAATTTTATCACTGCAATTTACAAAGTGACTCAAAAGTGTGTATGGCCTGCATGCCTGTGTGTTCCCATCATGCCTGTCTGGGAATTCTCCTGATAAGTTGGTGGATGGTGTCCTTCTCCCAGACCTGAATCAGGCATGAGTCAGCTCCTGAACAGTCTGTGGCGGTACTTTGTGGTGTTGGATGCACCCATACATAATGTTCCATTGGATTTAGGTGAGGGGAACGAGAGGGCCAGTTAGCAGCATCGATACTTTTTTCATCCAAGAACTGCCTACACATTCTGACCACATAGGGCTGGACATTGTCCTGCACCAGGAGGAACCCAGCACCCAGTTTACCAGTATAATGTGATAGTCACTCTAAGGATTTCATTCTAGTAGCCCACAGCAGTATGACATGGAGGTCTGTGCACCAGTCCATCACCAAACTGGTCATGTTCGATGATGTTACAGGCAGCATAATATTCACCACTGCGTCTCAGTGTGAACCTGCTCCCATCTATGATAAGAATGGGACATTGATGGCAGACCTGCCATTTCTGGAGTTCCCTGGTGAATGCCAGTTGAGCTGCACAGTGCTGTGCTGTGAGCACAAGTCATATTAGAAGACGTCATAGAGTCTGTTTCTGCTGGAGTGGGTCATTTCATAGGGCTCTCACAGTGCTCAGCCTGCTCCTCATCCAAACTGGGAGACACAGCAAACTTCTCTTGTAGTGGCTTCGTCTTGTTTGTGTCTCTCTATTGCACCTGTTGTCACTTTCATTTGCACCAAAGTGATCACTTGTGCTTCCTAAATAGACAGATTGAAATCCCTGAAGTTCAACTGACTTGGTGTTAGACTGTAGTGAGGAGGTGTTCCCTTAATAGTTCTAAGCAGTGTACATCAATGATATGGATAATATCACATATTTTGCTTCCGTTTTCCTTTGCCACTTAAAGGACCACTAAGTGATTTGGCAGAATGATGAAATAAACAAAAGAACACAACAGTTTGTAGTAACACTGTTTTACATAATACATACTGACAATGGCTCTGTATGAGTTTGTGTGTTCCACAGTGTGTTCCTGTTGTTGCTTCCAGGTCATTCGGCATAAATTAGGTACAAAGTAAAGGGCAGACAACACATACTAGGTATTGAGGTATTGAATTTGAGATTGTTAGACTGAATCCACATTTGAGCTATGTCTCTGACAGCTGCCTGTAGAGTCTGTTCAGGATCGATCAATTGACAGAGTTAAACCATTAACCCACTGTAGCATGAGCGACTCTTTCAATCTATCAACAAAGAAATTCAATATGTATAAATACCATTTGACACAAAGCAAGTCTGAGAGAATTTGGGCAATAAACACAAATATATGAAATATTGCTTTTTCTCTTTGTACTAATGAACAATCTGTAAAAAGTGTTAGTAAGTGATATGTGTGATACAACTAGGTGAAGGGGGCAAAGGAGAATTTTTATTCCTGAACATGCAGGAAAAAATAACCCTGTACTTGCCTTTTTATTTGAGAATCCGTAACTACTTTAAAAACTCTTTAAGACCATCTCACTTCTCATCTCAGTGCAGGGAAATCTTTGAATCAGTTCATACAGAAAGAGCAGGCAGGATCTCCATCAGAACTGCACCATCACATATAATGTTATTTTAGTACCTAATCGAACCTTATGATAAATGACAATATTACCATACCATAAAAACCAATAGTGAAATAACACTACTCAGAAAGAAGCCATCAATTTCTACCAAAGCACTTCCTTTCACAAGACGTTCAGGTTCAGAAGAGCCCTTTGAGGCACTTGAGGGCTTTAAATATGAAAATAATGCAATAGTAGTAATAAAAATAATGCTATTGAGTTAGATTGGTCTTTAAAAACAGTAACATCATCAACAATAACCCAACACAGTGGTAAATAAGAAAACATGACAGCTTACTACAATATGAAATATAGTCAAATGATAATAGAAATAAAGATCATTTGCAAATATAAATCTGCATCACACTGCATGTGAGGTAAATAAATAGACCATGTAATAGTTGTGATTTTATAGTATGTACTCGAGCTGTCACTCGTGACATTTCTTAAAGTCCTACTAGGTTATTGTTGAAATGTTGAAATGGATGACCATGTATGTAGGTGTCAGTACAGAAGAATCTGTGAAGAAAACCACTTAGTGATCCTTTAAAAACAATATCAAGTCTTTGTCAACCTTTAGTCATTTCATTAACAGCAGACATACAGTACTTAGTATGCACCGTTGGTTCCCACCCATTGATCGTCATAATCATTATTGTCATCATTACCTTAATCTTTTCAGCAGCCATTTTTCACCATTCTTACTAGACCCCCGAGGCAGAATCGCCTCACCCAAGCACAAGACGTAATAATAGACAAGTCAAATATAACAGAGCAACCAAAACTCATGCACATTCTTTACCACCACGGAATTCAGCATGACAAGCCGTGAGATCAGCCTGCACTGACTGAGTGACTTGGTTTTTACTAAGATAAACTGGTTAAAAACAGTAGTAGCATTATTCACAGGTATTGAGTGAGCATTGTTTGGCGTCATGTTCTGATATGAAGTATGAAATGCATAGAGAAAGTGGTGATTCTCATCATTACTAAGATCAAAACTTTACTAAGATTTAAATCTGTAAACTGCATAAGTACACTGTCACCCGGGAACCATAGATAATTGTGCTTTTATATTGGCTACCAGGGTTTTTTGTTCTGTGAATTTACAGTGGCCTTACATATGGTTCCTTAAATGTTCTAACAGTTCAACAGACAAAGCAGAATGTTAAAGCATTGCGTTTGTCTGATGACTAAAGGTGTGTTCAGACCAAATCCAGAAGCACATCTTTGCTTTGTGTTTGCACTACATGTTTACCAGTTGTGACCAAGAGGCACCGCTGACTATACTGTTGCAAACATGACCATTTAAAAAAAGTTTTCAACGAAGAATAGGACCTTAAATGTATGGGTAGAAGATGAATGCAACACAAAACCGAGGTTGTTGTAATTTTAAAATGCTTATTCATTTTAAATTTACTTTGATATACTCGAAAACCTTAATTTGTGGGTGTCTCTGCTTACATGTGCAGCCATACTGTCCATGTTTCCAGTGCATGCTGGGAAATCCCTCTTACCCCTTTGCTTGAAATGTTGTCCTGAAAAATCTTAATTTCAGTCCTAACCCTCCATCCAAAAAGGAATTGGGATAACCCCTCATATGAATGAGCAAAATGGATGGGTAGTGCTAAGGGGTAGAAATGGAACTGGATTAATGACAAAACGTGTGGGAAAATTCTGTCTGATCTCAAAACGTACCAGGATATGTCTCAATTATTTTTCTCCTGGCTTGTCCTCTTGATGTGCTGTAGTCACAGTGGCGTCATTGCTGTAACTTGACATGCAGTGCCACCGCAAAAATTTTACTTCGCGTTTGATGTGAACACACCTTGGAGTTAATCTATCAGCTGATGAGTGATAAAAGGTCGGTATTATAACCTAATAATAATATACCTGTTACTCTACCATTGCGTCCTGTCAGCATGGTTTGTCTTTTTGGTAAAATCTTCATTTTGAGGCGATGAACAATAAATCAGGCACCTTTGACAAACCATTATAATGTCCATTAGAAATTTGAGGCATCCACCAGTAACAAAGTGAAAGACATCTGTTGAGGATTTACCATGCTGTAGTCCACGTACCCATGGTTACCATAAAAAAATGACAAAATAAGCGAATCATTTTCTGGTAAAAAGTAAAGGTACAATAATTACAGTTATACAGTATACCTTTAAAAACGTTTGTGTCCCAAAACACTTAATGCACAGCAGTACATTATTAATACAGTACAGAAAATCCAGACAGATAATGGAACTGCTGTGTGGACTTTTAGAGATAACCATCATGGACATCATGATGTAATAAACCTAAATTACTAATTTACTTGGTGCCTCCAATGTCACATACATATTGCCCAAAGAGTAGAGGAGGCAGGCACCCTGAGGTGTACAAACATGAAACATATAATAACTTACAATACATTGTTAGGGCTCATCAATTTTAGTTTTTTTTTAAAAGAGTCAGGAATTTTTCTAAAAAAAAAAAAAGAACTGCTGATCAGATCACAAAATTCACTGGTAGAAACATTATAGCAAGAATAAAAGATGCAAACTAGAGGAAAAAGGCTGCCAAGGTTGTTTCATCCTAATTTACTAAAGTGTACAAATGTGAGCACTGCACAAACTTCTCCTGGAATCATTACGGTCCAGTACAACAAAACTGCTTTTCAGATTGCATTTTTGTATGAATCATAGTCAGAATGGATTTTTTACATTATTTTTACGTCATGGTTGGTATAGTTTAAGCAGTAAAGCCTTCTGGTTAAGGTTAGAGAAACATTGTGGTTTTGTTTAAATGTTAATAAAACACTGTGACACAAATTACTAGAGTTACTAGTTATACAAGACCACATCTTTCCCAAACCTTAGCCAAGTGCTGCGAAGGTCTATGTCTAGTCCCTAGCCACAATAAAGGCCCTACACATACTGACTTACTCAGTCCTGGGCCTGTGTTTGACTAAATGACAACCTGTAAATAAGGTGGTTCCACTAAAAATTAATGCTAGGCAGAAGTTTAAAGGTTTCTTAAAAATTACAGTATATGTTCTTCAACAAGACCAAAATATATGTAATTTACAGTTTAATTTAATGCACCTGCAGTATATTCTAAAAAAAAAAGTAAAGTAAATAACCGCCAAAAACACTTTTTTGTGTAAGTAGTCTCTTTTGATCTGTGCACAAACATCACAACTGTGTTGGTTTTTGCCTTGTGTTAAAAAAAGTCACCTGTGGTCTTTATGTCAGTCACTTCAGACTAATTTGCCTAATCTTTTCTTGCAGTCAGACATTTTACATGCCTCAACTTTAACTCCTTATGGAGTTATGAATTATGAAATGTAAGTATACATAAACAGCTGAATATGAGCTGAATACATAGTGAGAGAGTCTCCTCTGTCAGTGTGCTCTGTGTCACAACCGTCTCCTTATTTTGATAGTTGTTGTGTAAGAGTAGAATTTGGAACAGGCCTTCACATGGTTTGTTTTTTCCTTCACTTTGTCAGTCAAAACTTACTCTGTGGTGATTTACTGTAAATTACATTTTTCCCCAAGCTGACTCAGGGGATTCATACTGGCACCAATCTGACCTTATTCTACTGAATCTTTATCAGCTAACTGCTAAAAAGCCAATTATTGCTTCACTGAATTCTAATGTATTTTGTCCCAACCTGCTGGTGAACCGTATGTGAACTGCACAGCAATAATGGTAATAATAACAATAATACTATTAATAATAACTATAGAATAATGGAAAATAAAATAATGGAAAATCAGAGTGAGACCTCTTCACTCCATACAATTCGCATTGTGTCAGTTTCAGAAGTCTCATTCTCACAGTTTTTCTATTTTTCGTATTATGATTGTTCAAGCTTCTAAACATAACTTCTTTAAACTAAGATCTTCACTGTTTGGATTATGTATCTCTTGAAAACCAAGGTCTGTCAGGACACAATGTGTCAAATACATACTTAATGAAACGTTACTTTAGGTATATAAGCATTGGATCAAACTTAGCATTGACAGATACCAAATAGTAAAGGACCCAAAAAAAGCTGGTGCTAATATAAAAATAATCTTGATTCAGATAAAACTAGTACAAACCAAAACTGATGAGCCTTAGATTTGATAATTGGCACTCTTAAAAGAATGTATGTCACAGCTATTGTAGTCAGCAACCCTCCTTCTCTCTATTTTTCCATTTTCATCGCCCTCACTGTTGATCACCCTGGTTCTTTGCTTTGGCACAGTACAGAATAATCTGCTCAATGGCACTGCACAAGTGAACACAGAAGAGGAAATGAAAACTTGGAAAACAGTGTCACAGACTTTCTCCTTTCACTTGCTCATTGTTATTTAGCCCAGGTGAGGGTTTGCTCTTCATGGCCTCAGTACCCCCCCGTGACGTCTCCTGGAAGAAAAGATGTGGCATCCACACAGACATGATGATCCGCTTGTACTCCCTGCGGAAGTTCTGGTTCAGCAGGCCATAGATGATGGCATTAAGGCAGCTGTTGAAGTAAGCCATGAAGTAGCTGACCACAAACAGCCACTCAGGAATGCGAGGCACCACTTCTTCAGGGTTGATAGAAACGGCAAGCCCAATGAAGTTGAGTGGCGCCCAACAAATTGCAAACAGCACGAAAACCACAAACATGGTGATGAAGTTCCTCAGGTCACTGGGCTTGATGCGAGGGCGGACCTCTGACTTTACCTTCCTCCTTACCTGGATGACCAAGATCCAGATACGCAGGTAGCAGAAGGTGACCACAGCAATGGGCACAAAGAAATGGATGACCACCACTGTGATGGTGTAGGACGTGCTGACTGTTTGTGCAAATGTGCATGAGTAGATGCGTGGGTCATACTGCAGTGATCCAACAAAGAAGTTGGGCACAATAGCTACGACTGTGAGCAGCCAGATGAGTGCCACGAGCAGCAGCGTGTTGCGATAGCTATACAGCTTGTCATAGCTGAAGCTGTGGCAGATGTAACAATAGCGGTTGATGGCGATGCCTGTTATATTGAAGATGGAGCCAATGACGCTCAAGCCCATCAGGAAGCCACTCACCTGAGAAGGACATAGAGTTGACAACTTAGTGTTGCAATTAATACTAATAATAAGTAAATGACAGCATGTTGTTTGTGCTAATTAAGAGTAAATGTGTGTGTCACCATTTCAGTCTCACTTTACAACTTTTACACCCCTGCTGAATTTGCTTCCAAATTGGTATTCTGTGTAAAAGGCAGCATGTGAGACTTTAGGGGGGAAACTGTAACCTAATTAGGATTAAAGGTTTGGACACTGAAAATAAACATTTTTAATAAGAAATAGGTAATTTTGAAATTGATGCAGCAACACAGATCACAAAAGTTGGGACTGTGGAAACAGAAGACTGGAAGAATAAGTGGTACTAACAAAGAAAATCTTGAAGAACATTTTGCAACTGATTAAGTTAACTGGCAACAGGTCAGTAACATGACTGGATATAAAAAGAGCAACTGAGCAAGTCAGAGTCTCTCAGAAGTAAAGATGAGCAGAGGTTTACCAATCTGTGAAAAGCAGCTTCTAAAAACTGTATAATAGTTACCAGTTAGTTATTTAGCAGACACTTTTATCCAAAGCAACTTACAGTACGAGATACAAGGTAAAGGCAGGGTAAGTGTAAGGAGGTCTTGCCTAAGGACCCCTACTGGAGGTAGGCCACAAGGACCCCTACTGGAGGTAGGCCACAGCCAGGATTCAAACCCCTCGAGGGCCATGACCTTACCACTACACTACCCAGCCACCAATTTCAGAATAATGTTTCTCAACATTCAATTGTGGACTATAAATATATCATCATCTGTAGAACATAATACCATCAAAAGATTCTGAGAATTTGGAGAAACCTCTGTGCACAAGCAACAAGGCCGACATGCAATACCGGATGCCACTGATCTTTGGGCTCTGACTAAAGAGTAGAGGGACCTTCTGGTTTGTTACCGCACCTGGTTTTGGAGGTGCCATTAGTGCTTGTGGAATGGGTAGCTTACACATCTGGGAAGACAACATAAATAAGAAAATCCAGATAAGATAAATCCAGGTTGTAGAGCAGCATATGCTCCCATCCAGATGATCTGGTCTTTTTCAATAAGGGGCATGTGTATTTCAGGAGGACAATCCTATACCACATACTGCATCTATAGTTGTTATAGATGCAGTATGTGGTATAGGATTGTCCTCCTGACATGGCTTTGTAGTAGAAGAGTCCAGGTGCTGAAGTGGTCTGTCTGCAGTCCAGAGCTTTCAGCAACCGAAAATACAGTGGCAACCCCATGTGACAGCCAAACATTTGAAGGCATCATTGGAGCTGGCTAACATCTGTGCTAGCACTACACTAGGTGTTTAGGTTTTTTGTTAATACTTTTGACTCAGATTAAGATCAGACTTTAGGTTTCCAATCACATTTTATGACAAATTAATGCAGAAAATCATCAAATAAAAAAATCAAAGGTTCACATACTTTTTCTTGCCACTGTATCTGGTGCATCTTGAACCGATAAATATAATAAAGGAGAGCCAGGACTGTTGAGTAGTTAGAATCTTCTATTAGGCAAGAAGGGGACACAGTCCTCTCCCAAATCTCCTCCTCCTCCACCCTAAAGAAGAAGGGATGCTACACTATGGTGTACATCAGACCTGGGCAAATTAAGGCCCGCGGGCCACATCCGGCCCTTTGTACGTCCCTGTCCGGCCCGCGTGAGGCCAATCATAAACACCATAAATTAAACTTTTTTTTTAACTTTTATTTTGAAAACTCTACACCACCAAGCATGAAGATAAATACAGAAATCTGTCTGGTGAAGAGCACACCTGAGGAGGCATGCTCAGAGGATCCTAGTCCTCTTTGGATCTACCTATCAATGTGAACAGACATTCTCAGTTATGAAGTTCAACAAATCCAAACACAGATCCTCTATGACTGATGACCACCTCTCAGCTGTCCTTCGCATAGCCACTTCAGACATTCCGCCAGATTTCAATGCCCTTGTTCAAGCCCAGAACAGACTGGATTATTCTCACTGAAGAGGTAACATGAGGTGGAAAGCATTACAAGTTATTGTTTGTGGAGATTAACAAGTTAAAAAATAAATTGCACTGGTTCAATAATTGTTTTTCTTATTTAACCAATAGACCACAGTTTCACATAACCTAATATACATATTTACAGAGTACTTTATTCTTCTGATTATCAGTACCAGGTATTCAAAATATTTAATTTAAGTATTTTACAATGAAAGAAAGTTGGTGGCCCTCTGACACAATTCAGGCTTCTCATGCGGCCCCTGATAAAAATTAATTGCCCACCCCTGGTGTACATGGTCTTGTCCCAACTTTTTTCAGGCATGTTGCTGCAGTCAATTTCAAAATGACCATACCTTTATTGGAATTGGGGCTTGTATTTGAACAAGTGGAATCAATGTGACGTGAGGTGAGGAAGGATGTTGTGTAGCTCAGCCTTGTGTCTTATCTCCTCTCTCTCTGGATGATTGGCATCCAGTAGGATGTGTGACTCACATTCTGCCTGTTTTGGTTGTCCATGGAAATTGCTTGACCTCTCTTAGGTTCTTAAGGTTTTGTTTTCTCCTATAAATTTAGTTTCCGTACAGCTGGGGTGTGGTGTGACAGTCCTGTGCTTTGTATACCCACTCCTGAGAGTGTTTCCATTACCAGTTATGCTAAGTATGTTACATCGGAACAGGGTTGTCTGTACAGATTTTAAAGGATATCATCAAGGTTTCTGAAAATCCAGGTATACATTCATGGCTCACCTTGCACTGGGTCTCACCCAGTGACCAACCGTCATGGAAGATGGCGTACAACACTAGAGGGTACGGGTAGAACGCTACCACCAAGTCAGCAAAGGCCAGGCTCACAACAAAGACATTTCCTGCGAAGAGACAAAGAGAGGAACCAGATTCATGTGAGGCTGCAGCTGAAATTGTAACAACCTTGAGTGAAGCGGCAGCAGGTCAATGTTTTCGCATGATCACATTACTCAGCCACAGCAGGATTCCTCACACTGTCGAGCAGTCACACTAACACAGACAGCTTCACTGAGAAAAGAAACAAAACAAAACAAAACACTGAACTCCTAACTGTGGAACAGATACAAACATTCATTCCCTTTCATAGCATCACACTTCATTCCAGCTTCCTGCTTGTGTTCTCCAGCTGACCGGAAAAAACAAAACAAAAAACAGGACATGCTTTGATCTAAAACACGCTATATTTCATTCAAGACAGACTAATAGAGGCTTAAAGAATATTTCTTAATTTATTTCACTTAGTGTGAAAGGAAAGTGGAGGATCCGTAGTGTTCCATAATTTAAATGTCTAGAACAGAAAATACCCAAATACCCATTCTACACTCTGCAACCTGCAACATATTCAATAAAAGTTAAGACATGTTTACCAGTATATACAAGATTTAAGCAGTGGTTGCCATTGCCTCATTTCCTGGAAAAAGATGTTCATGGCAGCATATGCCTCTCTAAAATCCCAGTGAACACCTCTGTCTCGATGGTATCGTTATTTGTCGCTTTTGCTGTGCAAGTAACCCATTCTGTGGGTACTGATGCACCCTTTCAGCCTGTCTGACAAGAGTTCAGCCCAGACAACTCACAATAAAATGTACACTAATCAGGCTTTACGGTATGACCACGGACAGATGAGTATTTCTTCAGGATGGAGCTTGTTAGTGGGTGAGGTATACAGTATTAGACAGCAAATGAACATGTTGTTGATGTGTTAGAAGCAGGAGGAGGGCAAGGATTTGGCCAAACTATGATGGCTAGATGACTGGGTCAGTGCATCTCTAAAACTGCAGTTCTTGTGGGATGTTGCTGGGAAACCTTGGGTCCAGCCATCCATGTAGATGTTACTCTGACACGTACCAGTGTACCGTCCTAAGTGTTGTTGTCAGGTAGTTATGATGTTATGCGTTATCTGTGTTTATACGACTAAAACACACCTATGTATGAGCAAGTACAGACACAGATACACCGTGTACTTCAATAAGAAAGCTCCACATCAAACCAGTAATCCTTGCACAGTGGCAACACACATACTCCCACTATTTACATGTCAGAGAAACAGGAAGATTTTCAGTTTAGCTTTAAACATAAGTGCAGCTTTTATAGATCTCAGTTCAAATGGCAAAGCATACCAGAGGGAGGTTCCAACTAAATGCACTATGCTTACTTTTTTATTCTGGGATCACAAGAAATCAATTTTCTGAGGACCTCAGAGCTCTAATAGAGCTTAAATGTGGTTGTAGTTGTCAAGTGAATAGACAAACCACAGAATTTAAGTGAGGGTGGTCAGTGATGGTAAACAGTCATGGGCCATTTACAGGGTCAGGCTCAAGCTTTCCTGCTTTGGTGTAGATGGACAAATACTGGTTCTCTTCTGTATTTTTATTACATGGATAGCATTGCAACTTTCAGTTTTATCACATGCTATCATCTGATCTAATGTTCTTTGTTGTTGCTGACTGGCATTAGCTACAAATATGACAAAAAGTTTCAGTATATTCTCACTATATTTTTAAAGTATATGTCCAAGGTAACATGTTCACTATGTGAGCGTCTGCCACTCACTTCCTGCTGCTCACAGTGCCTTTGGCTCATCATTTGTTAAACTGAAACCCTTTAGCATGCATGAATCAAACAATACAACGCTCATAATGTGACCATTTATACTGTGCTGTGGTTGTAATTGACTTATGTAAAAAATGTTTATCCTGTTTTTGATCTGTTTAAATGGGTAATGACAACCGCTAACAGGCCTTTACATTTACACTTGGTGATGATAAGCACTTGCATTGTCTTGATTGGGATCTCGCTGCATTCAGATTTCAATCGGCATATTAGATGGAAGCTGTTTGCAGACAGACAAAGCTTTCACTGTGACTTCCTGTGAGAGCTCGAGATCAGAGCAGAAGAGCAAAAAGCTTTTGTTTTTCCTCATGATTGTGAATTGTACAAATGTCATTTAGAAGGGCATTGAATGAGAATCAATGCAAGAGCAGATATTATTTAAATTGGAGTCAGGTGCATGTTTGAATTTAACACTGGTGGTAAATGGTAAATGGCATGCAAAGAAAATATACCTTATTTTCCTCCATGTTTTCTTTTTAAAGCTCTGAATTATCATAAGATGTGTCGACATATACAGTACTTACATTGTTAACCTTACATAACCAGCGTTGGCTGGTTTAATTGTGGTCATGTCAAAAGAAGAAAAGAAAAGACAACACGGCGCCTCTGAGAACAACACACTAAGAGCAACCACATTTCTCTTGTGTATTCCACATGCACGTTGTTATGTTGGTATAAGTTGCTGTGCACACTCATGCATATTTGATTATTTGAGTGGTCGGATTCCCTGTTGTTCACAAACTATGTTTATGGAACACTGTAAAAGAAGCTTAGACGAGAGTTGACTAAGGAAGATCTCTTTCCTAACACACTGCCTTGTTCCTCTACAGTGTATTAGCCTGATCTAATTCTCTCTCTCTCCCACACTGTCTGATCCTTCCATTATCAATCCCAATGTCATCGTGTTTGGTCAATGATCTTTCTTGTTGTGTCTCTTCAGGCAATTACTGGCCGCCATTCTTGGCCCGCCTGTGTTTAAGAACTACCACTATGTATATACCTGTGATAGAGTCACAGGCTCAAGAGGTCATCTGAGTCATTTTTAACCTGCATGAACCTCTGTAATCTGTATAATAAGATATTTGCAGATTACAGATGATAACTTTGCAGCTTCTTCAGGCTGTTGGTAGGGATGAACTTTACTCCAACAGCTTTGCTACCAGACTTACTGCCTTAACTAACTAAAGATGCAAATATAATCTAAATATTGATTAGTAAGTCAAACACACTCTTACCGTTTGCTGTTCACAACACAGTACATCTGCCCAGGCAGGACCATCATCTACACTGATAAAATACATTTCTTTTTTATTTTTCTGTAATTTAACTTTTGCTTTTCAGAATCAGAATCAGAATCAGAATCAGAATCTGATTCTGATTCTGATTCAGACTGCATATAAAGGATGTTAAAGTTAGAACAAGTATATAGCATATTAAGTAAACTTATCAGAAGCATATAATTAGTAAAAGAGTAAAATATTAAGAGTGTATGTTTGTAAGTAGTAATTTAGTTGTTTTCTGCAAAGTGATCTACATATTAAATATGTATTATAATCATTACATATTCTCATTTATTCATTCTTAATTAAACATATAATTGATTTTTCTGTGAAAATATATTTATAGGAAATATGCATGCAGGTAATCTAAACCCCAATTTAAAAAAAGTGTATTATTTCAAAAGATCTTTGAAATGTGTAAAAAGTTTATTTTTCATAGGTTTGTTAAAACAATTCATCATTTACAACTGAGTAAAAGTAATTCTGAAAGTGCTTTCGTATATTTATGTGCTATAAAAGCCTAAAAGCCTAAGATTGTCTTCATGGCAATCAATTTAGTCACGTCAATGGTGCTCACAGTACATGACAAACCACACAGGGTCTTTAATTCAAGTGCGAGTGCCAGAGTAACCAGTATTCTAGATACTGTACCACTTGAAAATGGTGGTATAGCTGTACCCATTAGGACAACCATCCACTATCTGCTTTCTGAGTTGCAGACTCATTCTTTTACTTTTTGGCATGATGAAATTGCTTTTAGCCAAGAATCAAAGAGCAATCCCTGTTAAGTAGTCCTTTAGGTAATGTCCAATGCTGACTGATTTCTGAGATGTGATTGGTCAGATGTGTTTAGAAAGCAAATAAAGCAAAAAAGGTAGATCTATAATTTTGTATTTAATTTATATGTTATGTGAAATGTGTGAAATCAATTACATGTAGTGATTTGTGAAGTGGACATTAACCAGATTGTTATTCTTTAAAAGGAGAGCTCTTCGACAGAAACAACACACACAGTGACATACAACACACACTGTCCAGCTGGACAGACCGGTCCCTGCCCTTTTATATTTCCTGGCACCACTACTACAATGCGAAAAACTTTTGACCTTTTCAGCCTGCCACGGTTTTCCTAGAAATGACCTTTGTTCATCTTTCAACAGCCATGAAAAATTACATGTTCTCCCCAAACATGTAGTGCAACTAAATATAGCCACGTGTCGGTCAGGGGCAGGGACTAATCTCTCATCTCTAATCTGTTTTCATGTGTCAGAGAAGTTATGGGCTCAGTAGTCTGAGCCAAGATTTTTCTTTCACAACAAAGATGGAGATGGGGGGATTAATGCAGCAAAAATATTGGCAGGAATTAAAGCTTAAAACATGAGAAATTAAGCTTATATAATAAAGCCAGGCTGAATCGAATAATCTTAGACGGGTCTACAGGTCACTACAGTTGGCCAGAGAAAGGCAATTTTTCAGTGGTATGAATTTCAAACACGTATCAGTACCGTTCAGCTACCTCAGGCACACCTTGCCATGTCACAGCTAATCCATGAGAGGCTGCAGAGGAGCTCTGCTCTGCTCTGCTCAAAGACTTTCTTCTGATTGACTGTTGTTGAAATGCTCAGAAACCCACCGGACACCTGAAAAGCTGTGTCAGTGTTGAGGTGTCCTGTGCTGCAGCAGTGCTCTCGTTGGTGACATTTCCTCACCCTTCAGATGCCCCCTGAAACGCAACATGGCAGATGAACCTGCCAGACCTCGCTGACAAAGCCACTGGGGTAACCCTGTGGAATCAGCACAGGAAGTGCAGCTCTACCACAACACATTCAATGACATCAGTGTGACACAGCTAGGATGAGTCACTGTTTCTGTATGAAGACAGAGCTGAGACCTGGGTGCATACTTATCACTGGACATCAGAGTAAGAACTACAATATGTTGAGTTGAGTATGGCAAAAGTGTAATGTCAAGCAATATAAGCTTCATTATATGATTACAAGCTGCTGTGAGTATTGACAATTAAGTATTAGGCACGTTATCACACTGCAATGGAGCACCAACCCAATGACTGCAAGTAGACATGTCTGATATGTGGAGTAGCAGTCCACATGATTTGACTGGATGCAACCACATGCAACAAGGCATGGATAAAAAAGGCTGTCGACTGACAGGCTATGACAGAGAAAGTCTTACTACAAGGCACTATTTCCAGACGGGGCTGGTAAGAGTCAGGCTCATGTAGAGGCCATCCTCTGCTGCCACCTCACACAAAGGACAGGTAATTTCCTGATTTCATCCGAGAAAACAGAACATCGAGGTCTGTGAAGTATGGTACTTCACCTTACTCACAAATCCTTATGCTCTCATGATGTTGGTTATTTAACCGTTTGTAAAGAATCTGATAAAATGCATGAAATGAACTTCAGTAACACAGCTACAGCGAGCCCAGAGAGCTCAGTTAATCACCACCTCTAATGCTTAAAGCTAGTCTTTGTCACACAGTATGTTGGAGTTTATAATAGTATTTGAGTTAGGGTAAGGTTATAATATTACCACTTACAGTGGCTTGTAAAAGTATTCATACCCCTTGAACTTTTCCACATTTTCTCACATTATGACCACAAACATAAATATATTTTATTGGAATATTATGTGAAAGACCAACACAAAGTAGCATATAATTGTGAAGTAGAAAGAAAATTATACATGAGTTTATTTATTTTTTACAAATAAAAAACTGAAAAGTGCAGTGTGCAAAAGTATTCAGCCCCCCTGAGTCAATATTTTGTGGACCCCCCTTTTGCTGCAATTACAGCTGCAAGTCTTTTGAGGTATGTCTCCACCAGCTTTGCACATCTAGAGACAGAAATCTTTGCCCATTTTTCTTTGCAAAACAAGTCAAGTAAAGGGTAAAGTTCGGGTAAAGTTGTGGAGAGATTTAAAGCAGGGTTAGGCTATAAAAAGATTTCCCAAGCTTTGAACATCTGACAGACCACTGTTCAGTCCATCATCCGCAAATGGAAAGAGTATGGCACAACTGCAAACCTACCGAGACATGGTCGTCCACCTAAACTAACAGGCCAAACAAGGAGACCACTGATCAGAGATGCAGCCAAGAGGCCCATGATGACTCTGGATGAACTGCAGAGATCTACAGCTCAGAAAGGGGTGGCAAGAAGAAAGCCAATGTTAAAAGAAAACCGAAAGAAGTCGCGTTTGCAGTTTGCCAGAAGCCATGTGAGTGACCCAGCAAATGTGTGGAAGTAGGTGCTCTGGTCAGATGAGACCAAAATTGAACTTTTTGGCCTAAATGCAAAACGCTATGTATAGCAGAAATGTAACACTGCACATCATTCTGAACACACCATACCCATTGTCAAACATGGTGGTGGCAGCATCATGCCCTGGGGCTGCTTCTCTTCAGCAGGGACAGGGAAGCTAGTCAGGGTAGATGGGAAGATGGACGGAGCCAAATACAGGGCAATCTTGGAGGAAAACCTGTTGGAGTCTGCAAAACACTTCTAATCTGACTCATCTTGAATTGTTTTGCAAAGAAAAATGGGCAAAGATTTCAGTCTCTAGATGTGCAAAGCTGGTGGAGACATACCTCAAAAGACTTGCAGCTGTAATTGCAGCAAAAGGGGGTTCCACAAAGTATTGACTCAGGGGGGCTGAATACTTTTGCACACTGCACTTTTCAGTTTTTTATTTGTAAAAAATAAATAAACTCATGTATAATTTTCTTTCTACTTCACAATTATATGCCACTTTGTGTTGGTCTTTCACATAACATTCCAATAAAATATATATATGTTTGTGGTCATAATGTGAGAAAATGTGGAAAAGTTCAAGGGGTATGAATACTTTTACAAGCCACTGTACATGGTTAATACCACCCTCACACAGATACTGTATAGGTGTGAAGAAGTGAGAAAGGATTTGAACCTCTCGTTCATACATATGGGCAAACATGTATCACACTATGATTGTTAAAGTGAGACTGTATAAGTGTGTGTGTTCGCTTGTCTCCTTCCCATTCTGTGACAGCCCGCCAGTTCTACTTTCTAGCATTATCCAGCAATTAGTATCATTGCCACAGATGAATTCAGAGCAGCTTGCTTCAACTCTCCACTAATATCCACAAAGTTCACTTTTTTGAGGCTCACCTGTGAATTTAAATGTGCAGACACCTCGAATTAGAGAAGCTGTAGAATGACAGTTTACCTTATCCTCCACACCACAGGGCATGTATTAATTATACAACAGCGATGATTCTTCACTTATACCTTTACACACACACAAAAGGGTGCAGCAAATCATAGGTTTTCCACTCTGCTCAGAGCAACCAATCATTTTTGATCTCACACACATCGCATCTGTTGAAATGTGCTGTTCAGCCACCAAGACACGCTTTCAACCAGAGGTCAGGTTAGTTAAACACTGTAACCAGTAACATGTTGAAGACATTGGAGCACAGCTTGTGGTAAGTTTTTATCTCACAGAAGCCAATCATTTGTGATCAAATGGAGGAGTGCAATCAAACACTACCCACAGGGCATGTATTAATTATACAACAGTGATGATTCTTCACAGTAACTATCAAATTATCTCCATCTGTCTTTGTCATGTCTTGTTCAGTTAGGTCTTTACGGTGGATTAAATACCAACATAACTTTCTACTACTTTTCTTTGACAGGAACTAAAATTCAGGTATTTTACATAAGGTAGCTTCCTTATAGGGAACTATGATTTGTATTTATACAGCAACGGTCACACATTAACATTAACTTTAACTTAAACAACCTCAGTGGAAATACATAAAGTTCCCTATCCCTGGGATAAGTTCCTGGAATAGAAATGGTGTGTGGACAGCAGAAGAGTGCCATTAAAAAAACAAAAACAGTTAAGAGTCATTCTAAAATAAATGTTGCTGCATCATATGGGATGATCTGTGATGATCTGAGAACACACAGACAAATGTATTATTAGGTTTTTATGTTACATTGTGTAACAATTTATATAAACATGCACCTGACGTCAGCAGTAACATCATAGGTGTTCATTTAATGGGGTTGCAGAGTTGAATGGGCTGATCTTTGTAAAAGCATTCACAAAAAGCCTGGATGACTAGTGCTCTCCACAGCAGAAGGTGGTCCTCCACTGTGTGTCATCCCCTCAAGGGCCATTGTCTAAAATGCTAGCAGTGTGTAGACCCGAGCACAGCAGCAAGAGTCACAAAGACCTGCATTCGAGTGGAAGAGGAAGCAGTAGAGTGTAAAAACAGCAATTTGGTTGAGTGTCATGTAAACCTGATGACATCTGCTGAGAAGAGATGAAGACACAGCAGCAGATAGAAGGCACACTTCAGAGAGAAACTGTTCTGTACTGGCCAGCTCCATCCCTCTCACTGCACAGTACAGTACACATGAGCATAAACAGTTTGTGCTATAAAAAAAAAAGAAACACTTTCCGTGAGTAGATCACAATATAAATTCCATACTAAATTCCCACCTTTATCCAACCACTTCCCACGATTATTCTGAATAATCCAGATGTTACATTAAAGATGATGTGATCTGGTGGTGACACTCCACGCTAGCTCCCTGGGCGCTGTATGTAGCTGCCCGCTGCTCCCCCAGGGGATGGGTTAAATGCAGAGGACAAATTTCATTGTGACATATGACGATTAAAGGCTTACTTCTTCTAATCTTTCGCTAAAGAAATAGACTGAATTACAGGAAGTGTGCTCAGGGTACTGTGGGGCTTCCACTTCCAGGGATGAAAAACTCCACCACCAAGGTTTGTGGTTTGTCATTTACTGTGACTGGAAATGGGCATGACTGTATTAATTGCTAGACATCATAGGGCTTTCAGACCTTTATAGGAAGGCAACTGAACATATTAGAAGCCCATTTTAAACTGCAGACTTAAGACTTGGTTATTGTGTAACATATTGTGGCCAATATGCTGTTCTGTTAAAAGGTACAAACCCAACAAGGTGGATATTGTTGACCCTTCTTTTTACCAGGACCATAGGTAGTAAAACCACCCATTTTATTTGTGAGACCAGCCATCAGGGTTGTTTTTCATAGAAGCATGTTGGAGGAGAAATAGCCTGCATGATTTGAAGTGGCTGTGCATTATGTAAAACATGTTAATGATTATGGTCACATTCAGATTCTTGCAGTCAAGGTCTTCATGTGAGATGTACACTGGCCACTAACATGCAAAGTGGATGAAAGCAGTCCACTGCTGCTTTTTGGTGGTGCTAACCAGTTGTGTGATATGGTGTTTAACCTGACCCTAGTCCTGCTCCAACACTAACAACTTACCTCCCCCAACTGCAAAGCACATCCCAGTGAGTCCGAGGCAAAGCTAATAGTATTTGAATGTGTTGAATGTCAACTCTTTTGTTTGAGACTGCTAGTAGCTGTAAAATAACATTTTGGTGCCAAGAGTCAACTTGGGTGTAGTATGCAGGGCTTTAGCTTTATTCAACATCACACAAGTTTAACCAGCTTGATCTCAGTATCTTGTAACTTCTACTATAATCAAGTTTACAGCAGGTCTGACAGGAAAGATGGTTAGATCTACATTAACTATCAGCTTATTTACAACTGGGACAACACCTGGCTGCTTCTGCTGTATCTGACTGTTGTATCAGAGTTACCGCGTTAGACGCAGGCATTAATTTAAGCAAACTGGATTGAAATCAAGGACAACAATACTTAAATAATGTATTTAGAAACAAAACAGAACAGTCTTTTGCAATCTTTTTAGAAAGACTGTGTTGACATTAAAATTGCAGCACAGGTACCATTATCTTCCCTTCGTTAGCTTTCTGGGAAGTCCGCTCTTGCCTGCTGACTTTGTTTTACCTTTTCCACTTCAGTAGCCATCCATAGCACTATCACAGCCCAGAGGCTTTAATTGAAGCCATTCATCTGTAAAGATAGCCCAAGTGCCAGTGTCATTAAAAGTGAGTCATACATCAGCGGAAGCAAACATGATTAGCACATTGTAGGGTAGGCCCGAGGCAGCAGAGCTTTCCAACACACAGGAGAGTGTGCAACCGGGGCATGTCTTTGACCTACCATGTCCTTCTCTCACACCCCTTCAACCAATTATGAAGTCCCCTCACCTCTCGCTCCCTTTTCCCTTGATTACCTGACATTCCCTTCCCCCTTTTCCATGATTTCTCCTCCCATTGCTTTGTTCCCTTCTCATCCCTCATTCTCTCCACTATCACATTCTTTATTAAACCTCCTCCCACGCCCCATCTTCCATTTGGATGAGCCATCGAAGGACTGGTTCCAGGAAATGGAAGCTAGTAGTTCGAGAGATGGGGCTCTCCTTCAATTCTGCATCACCTCAGCTGGCAGGGATGACTCTGGAATGACAAAGCTTGGTGTTGATTGATGGTGACAGTCAAGTACAAGGAAGGAGAGGAGGATGAGGAGGAATAATAAACAACATGGGGACTGGATATGGAGAAATCAAGGGGAAGAGAAAGCACGGGAGACATCCAGTTGTGCTCTGTGATGGTTTCCATACATATGTATGACCATGTAACGTTGGGCCTACATCAAAGCTACTGCTACAACTACACACTGACATACATACATGATACAAGCCATACAGATGTGTGGTGATTCACCAGCAAGCCTTCTCAACACCACAGATTTTGAAGACCTCAGGCTTGTGGCTCTAATCTCTAATGTGTTTTTGGTGAGGTGTATGTATGGTATAATATGATTAGCATTCATGGTTCTCATTGATAGCTGGGGCTGAAATGTCCTCCTCCTCCTATCAAGAAAGAAGTACTTTTATTACATCACACATGTTCCCATATCTGTAAAATGACCAGTTAGTTTGTTTTTATTACAAAATTGTACTGAATGTTTATAAAATCCTAAATAGAACAGCCCCACAGTACCTCCCTGACAGACAAACTAATTCAGTAAGAACTAGAACCAGAACCTTTACACTAGAACTTCTGGTTAAGAAGACTTGCTTGTGGCTTTTAGTCATTTCTGGTCCTAGCTGATGGATGGAAGTATTGCTAGCCAGTGTCTAAACCCAAAAAACACACAGAAACTGGTTCCCTGAATAGTCAATATACCCTATTTTCTTCTGTCCAATTTGTCACTTTCTCTGACTTATCCCAGAATTTGAGCTGAGATGAATGTACATCTGAGTGTCCAACATTAATTTCTATGTTCCTTAATCAAAGACTAGAATGCAAAATGCAGTTAGGCATGTCCTGTGTAGTGTCCTGAGGTTGTGGCACCACACCCGTGCTATTCTGCGGTCTCACACAGTGAACCCATAGCATACTCAAGAGGACATCAAGATGAATCCATCTTTATACGTCAAATACCTGCTTGGAATTCAGAACAGCTATGGAGGCAGTGGCTCAGACACTTTGCACTCTCGTGAGACAGAGTGAATGAAAAAAACCTTGGAAAAATCTACCTCTGTAATGTCAAAAATAAAGGTGAAGTTACAAAGAAGACAATAGCCAACGTAGGCTGCCACCAAAGAAAAAGACAGAAAGGGAAAACGGGGAAACATTGGCTGAAGCCAGAAGATGAATTATTGTAAACCAAACCAACTGAGAGCACAAACATTCCATACACAATCTAACTATCACGGGGGGTAACACGAGGTTAACTGTCACTGTGGTGCTATGAGAAGTCTGCCCCAGTCTAGTAAACAGTTCAGTGAGATGAGAAGGAAAGTCAAACACCAGTTGACAGCAAACAGTAGGAAGTTTATTGACAATGACGCTCTTATACAACATGTGGCTGCATGCACAGTCATTATACAAAGATGAAACGCATGCATTGAGGCTTTAGCAAAACAGGACGATACATCAATTCTGAATTCATTAAATTCATTTTATTAAGCACTCAACTCCCAGGTCCACCTCAAAATATTTGTCTTTCACACTCGTTTTTTTTTTTTTTTTACTTTTTCTAATGTTTTTTTCTAAGGTCTAGGATAGGATAGTAGTTGTGCTGTTGAAATAATGCAGAGACAGTCATTAGAGGTCTGTTTACATTAGCGTATTGTCATGGTAATATGGTGTGCAGCACCTCGCTGTCAGCTGCAGAGTGCTCTTTTCTTTGATATTGGAGTAAACTGATGACAGCTGCTCAGCAAATGAAGATGTACCCCAGGCTACAGGTGATGAGGAATTAGTTTTTGTGTCATTTAATCAAGAAATACACACTTTAAAAGCTTGTGAATGGTGACTCTCACTGAAACAATATAAGCTCTACTACTCAACATATAGGCTGAGTAGTAGACAGTTATTATCAATTACTTTGGCTTCATTACGACTTGTTGTAGAGCAACAACAACCTCAATACAAAACCTGTTATAAGCAGTCTTACACTTTTGAAAAAAATATAGCATGCTGTTTATCTTGGCTGTGGAGCCGCTTTAGGGTCCACAGGATTACGGCTGGGATGTTGAAGGTGATTGGTAATGCAGCCGTGTGCTCCAGTTTGCACAGTGCAGTTTGTACATATCTCAATGAGCTAAAATTGTCACAATCGATAAAGCTGCAGTTCTAGCTGATGAAGTCTTGCTGACACATAAGACAAATCCTGTTTCTATTGTAAAAAGCCTAGCTATTAAGTGTATTAAGAGCAAAAAGCAGAGACCTTCTAAACCTGTATCTCTATTAAGAACTGCAAAATGTCCCGTTTTGACTCACAACATGGAACATTCAACTCCTAAAAGTGAGTCACAAGTCCTTTCACCTTCTCTTATGGAAGGTTTTTTCTCCCTCAAAACTTATTAAAGACCTATTAAAATCTGGAGAGACACTGGAGCTTTCAATTACTCCAGGAGTTTCTCCCAGTTTCTGATGGTTCTGCATTGAGTTCTTATGTCCGTATTGAGGGTTTTGGTGGAGGTTAATTGTTTTGGTCTCTACATCATCTTAACCTTCAAAGAGAAGTTGCCGTGGCTCTCATATTCCTATTTAAGGTGTTTCTTTCTTTCTTGGAAATAATTTGGCTGGTAGTAATGTACTTGTAACACCGGAAGTTGTTTCTAAACCCATAGTGGTCGAAGGCCAGATAACCTTGAGCAGCAGTATCCAGACACATTTCCTGTATGTTTTGAAACTCGTGCCATGACAAGAGCCTAGAGGAAGAAAAATGAGTCAGGAATTGCACTTTCTGATACATTTTTAGCCAGAGGTGATGCGCTGGCATTTGGATTTGGTACAACATTTCCTTCTCATTAGGAGTTTAGGCAGCAACAGAAAGCCGATAGCGCCTTGTCTCCAGTTTTTGAAGCTGCAGTTTCAGAAGATGCAATTAGGGAGGTTTCTCCTGGCTTTTTTGTGAGTGATGATGTGCTCGTGATCACATCATCGTAAGTCTTTACTCAGGTGCTTCAGTATTGTCTATTCAGCACTGTACTCCAGAGTCACAGGGAGCCTCAGAGAGGTTTCAGTAGACACTCAAAACCATGTTGAGAACATACTGGACATACTGGAGTATAGAAAAGTTAGGATGATAGAGAAGTTACAAAGGTTTCATCCCAGCTGAACTTGTATTTGGCTATACTGTGCGGAGTCCGCTGAAGTTACTCAAAGAGAAATGGTTGGCATAGCAGCCATCCTGTACAAACCTTCCTTATTTTATATATCTATGTATAACATAAACCTAATAGAGCATGTGAATTGGCAAAGAAACATCTAGGTGAATCTCAAGAAAAAAAGAAAAGTAGGTATGACCAGAAATCTCTGTGAGAAATTTACAAAATTCTAAACCTTTAGACAAGTTTATTGCTTGCTATCTTTTTTAGCTGTGTGTACGAATGTCCTTCGCTATGATGTAGATGTTGGTGCTATTCCTGTGAAACACCATCCCTACAGAGTGAGTTTCTGCTTTTGTGACACATGATGACTTCTGTCCGTTTACAGTTGTGGTATATGGAATGCGGAATGCACCTGCTTTACTACAACGTAAATAAAGTACTGAAAGGAGTTGAAGGCTTTGAAGCCTATCTTGACGATGTGGTCATCAGCAGCTCTACTTGTTTCCAGCATGTAGGGCAGTTGCGGAAACGTTTGCCCCCTTGGAGCTAATGTAAAGGCTATTGTTGCATTTAGTGTTCCTACATCTTGTGAGCTTAAGTGTTTTCTTGGCATGGCAGGTTATTATAGGAGTTTTTGTAAAAGCTTTGCATCATGAAAGGTATACAACTATTGAGAAAGAGGCCTTGGCCCTTATTTTTGTATTGGACCATTTAGATATTTATGTTTCTTCCAAGCCAGACCCTTGTGGTCTATACCGATCACAACCCTCTTGTTTTTATCAGCAATATGAAAAACTCTAACCAACGACTGATGCTATGGAGTCTGTCCTTGCAACGGTATAACCTAGACATTTGACATATTTATGGAAAGGACTTATGGAAAGATGTGCTTGCAGATGCCCTCTCAAGGTTAAAATTTGTATTCACTGTATCTGCTCTGTGCTAGTAACGTGCATTTGATCTAGTAGCTAGATCAACTCGCCTATGGGTGGAGGGGTTCTGTATGTAACCTGAGTGATTTGTCATGGAGTCTTGCAGGTATTTTGGACTGACTCCTCCCAACCCACCATGTGACTTCTACAAAAAGACCTGAGAAATAACTCCCCCTCTCATTCTGCTTCAGCAGCCAGGCACAGCAGCCATGTTGCTAGCCACCTTGTTGTGTTTGTTCTCCTGTTATTCTACATGCAATGAATTCAAATGCGTGTTTTGAGTTATCTCTGTCACCAACAAGCCGTCACCAACCCCAAAACCACCTTCCCCCACTGAGACAGTGTCTGTTCCCTGACTACTAAGTTGTATATATAAAAAACTAACACAAAAAGATTGATTCATAAGAACTTAATAAAAATAAAATGACTCCTTAACTTATACGATGGCTGCCCACCCTGGGCATGGTCCTGCTGGAGGTTTATTCCATTAAAGGGAGTTTTGGGATAAGGACTGTTAGGTTTTCTATTTAATACTATATACAGTCATATTCTTTAGGGTCTCACACTTTACACTTTCAAGTGCCTTAAAAATGACTTTAGTTGTTTTGGTTTCCTTTGGTTTGGTACTATGTATATAAACTGAATTCAGTTGAAATCAGTGTGCAATACACCAAACCTGTATCTTAAAAATCTTTTATTGTAAAAAGCCTACTCAGACCTCCCAGAAGACATTTTTCACAGGAGACATTATTCCTTCTTTCAGAAAATGTGAATGTGATTAGCACGACTGAAACAATTGCATTCTATTCAGGTGTGGCCGTCTGGAGCCCTGCTGTTATCCATGCTTACTGGGACACCTAATGCTATTAGTTACACGTGTGCTTTTCTTTCTAAGGTGAATGTCTGCCATGTAAAGCATCTATTAGCACTATCCCACTGTTTGAAACAAAATATTTAACTGAAAGCCATTTTAGAATCTGTGGATTTAAAGAGCAGTGATTGTGCCACTGGTTTGTGCCAGACTATCTCTGGATGGAGAAAGTGCACCAGCAGTTCTTGTGTATTCTTCCTCACCACCGCTGAAGTGTATGAGTAAGGCCCTGAGGTGGCTCCATTGCATCAAATCAGTGTGGTTTTAGTGGGCAGCTTTAGGTTTGAATGTGTGGATCAGTGTCAGTGTCAGGGAATTGCCTCCTTTGGTTGAAGAGTCCCTCTGGAACCAAATGTGCTGCTGCCTGCTGCGGGAAGAAAACTGCAGGTTGTAGAGAAGCTGGTGATGTTTCTGGCAGTAAAGTCCCATTACTTTCTAAAGTAAACTATAGTGGTTACTTTCTATTATGTTGCTTTATAATCCCTCCACTGTAGGCTAGATGCAGTAATTGATATTTATGTGGAAGCAAGTTGGTAGGTTTGTAAATAAATATGAGGTTACCCTCTTAAAATATGAGACAGAGGGATGCAGAAAAGATAAGAAGTTATTTTATAAGCCTGAATTCAAAGGAGCACTAGACAGTTAACACTAGAATGAATATAGAAAATCTCAAAATGTACTTCTTGTACACTTTATATCTCCATAATCTACAAACTATGTTTGATATAGACGTAACTGAACTCTTGAAAAGAGGTGCATTGTGAAGGTATCGATTACAAAGCCCTTTTCAACTAAATTTGATATACAGTCCACTGTATTGTTATTGCAATAAAATCGAATTAAGATAAAAAGGGCTCAGTCTTTGTAAGCAAAGACGAATCATTTTGTTTTGTTCTCTGTGCCTAAGACAAAAAAGACCATTCCGACTGTTATCAGGGAAAGACGCAAAAGCCAACATCTGGGATGGTGTGGGGTTGGGTGACTGGCAGACGTGTCAGTGGAGGATATTGGAATTTTAGAGACAAACATCTCTTCATGTGAAGTCCCATCTAATCTGGATGGGGAGTTTGTTAATTGAGCATCATTGTTCTGTGTATACAATATATATTCAATAGTATATTTAACATTATATATTTCAAGAACTGTTACATTCCTGTAGTTTGAATAAAGCTTTGCTGAGACGAACAGACCTTCTGGGAGGATTCTTCAAACAATCAGGTGTTTAGGCATCACACCACAGGGGACTGTTGGTTCTGCATCCGCAGGAGCGGAGTGATTGACTGACCCAGAACTGTAGGAGTCCGTCCATTTCCTCCTGCACATGCAATGCAGGCTGACAGGGAGGCTGACACTCCAGACACTGACAGCAGCAGCACCAGCTTTGGTGTTTTGTTTCCTACCACTTAAAACCTGAATTGTCTGAATGTTTTTGTCGCTGTGTGATCATCATTTCCACCAAATATTAAACGTGTTATTACAGTAAATTGCAGCATATTTTTGTGATGGCAACATTAACACCCCTAAAATGGAAAATACAATATTAATTGCAGCAACACAGAAGTGCAGCAGTAGTTGATTTTATGTTTTCTGTTAAAACTGGTATTGCTAGTATACTGGTATTAAACAGGAAACAATCAGGGTCAAGGGCGATTACTTGAAGCTGTAGCTACTGACGCTACAAGCTGCTCATTCAGCGTCACTGAAAGTCCCAGTCCAGACTAAGTGAGATTAACACACTAAAGCTGTTGTTAGTAAGAGCACACAACAAACCAATGTGGCTGTCAGAGACTCCAGTCTGCAGTGGAGTTTCATACATTTCACTAACAGTATTTAATGGAACAAAATGTACACATTTCACACAATTGCCAGAGAAAAGTTTAACCATCACGTCTTTCTTTGTATCTCAACACACGTTCTCTTATTGGAGTCAGTTTATAAAATAATCATCAGTCTTTAAAGTGGTTTTTCATCAGGTTGGACTGGAATTAAGATCACTGCTTTGGACTTTTGCCCAGACAGGTCCACCACTACTGGTTATACATATACCATTCTTGTATTTTCCTCCAGTCAAAGTACCCAGCAGTACCTAATACCATCCCTTAGCTGATTATTGTATTATGCTAAAATGGAAAATGATGTTGTCATATAGCACCTGTAAAAAGTAGCCATCCCCTGACACATGCCTGCTTTCAATAACCTTTTCACAGAGTTGCTTGGAGCATTTTGTAGTTTTAGATAAGGATACTGATTCACCAGTTACAGGACCTTCCACTTACAGCTTCATTTATACCACAATCATTCGAGACACCTTCACTGCACGATTGTGTGACTTATTTACATCAGTTGGCTGCATGCTGTGATGATTTAATTAAGTTACTTTGAAGGGCTTTGATACTATACTATTCTATATATTTTCTGTTAAATATATTTTCAGTTTCAGCAACAAAGTGGAGATCTGATATGGAAATTTCCCACATGTGCAGTTGACTCTCTTCTGACCTGTTTGGAGCCTTTGGGGCATTTTTTTTAAATCTTCAAGTCACATGTTTTGAATGCAGTGGCGCTGGGTCTTCCTGATTAATGACAGAGCTCTTTCCACCTCCAGCAATATCTACCACCTTGCTGGTTTTTATGATTGCACCTGTGATAAATGAAACTTTTCACTGATGCTGATGCTGCCTCATACATTGTTACTGCTGCCTCATTAACAGCTCTGATTCTCCATCCTGCTGTCTATCTGCCTCTGCAGGACATGTCTGTCTCTCTTCCTCCCTCATCAGTCAGCTCAGGCTGCTCCTAGTGCACATCCTGTACTTGCAGCTGATTAGCTGGTGGTGATGGTACTGCAGTATTGGTGCTAGCAGCAAACAAGCTCGGAAGTTTAGCACATTTTGCAGCCTCTGGCTTTGTAGATCTCAATTTTCATGCACTCACTGGGACACCAGCCCTCAGCTCATTGGGAGAATGCCCAGTATGCCTGATGGCCAGTCTGTGGTTTTCTACAGATGTCAACCTAACTTAAAGTGAACTGGGGAAGGTGAGTCGGGGAGCAGGAGGATTATTTTTAACTGCTTTGGATCAGAGAACAACTGTCGCAGCAAGTTTCCTTTATGCTGAGTGACAGCAAAAAAAAAAAAGATCTTATGTTTAATAATAAATGAAACACACGTCTGCCTTTTATACATCTTTGCTCTTTCTCTCTGCTCTTCTATGTTAGGCAGTGTCAAACATCTGAATGCCCTGTCTACTCTTAGCACCTCCAATATGCCCTAGGCCTTGCAATCACAAATAGTTTTTAATTGTGGATTAGTCAGTCATGCATTTTGCTACTAGTTACGACCTTCCACCATTGCTTAGCCAAAGCAAAGACATAATTTATATTAATAACATATAAAGTTAAAATGTACATATTACCAGGAAATGAAACAATATGCAAAACTGACAGATAAGAAGTCAGAAGACAAAACAGACAGTACATACCTCACATTCATTCTGCAGACCAGTAGAGACTTTAAGTCGGAGAGGACAGAAACAGTTTTGTTTTTATGTTTTAGTGGACAAAGGTTGTAACAGATCTCCAGTCAGCAGGGTGTGCGCTCATGTGTTGCACTTTACTCATGTCCCTAGTAAACTTATCCCATTTAAAAGCACATCCCTGTTTACTTTGTCCTTGCCAGCTTTTCAGTTCTCATGATGCACTCCAGACACACTTTTTGCCTTCTATCTTGTCTTGCGTTTAGCCTTGTGTTTCTTGTTTGTATTTACACCTTGCCCTTGCCCTGTGTTTTTAGACCATTGTTTTCTCCTGAAGTAACCTTTGGGACTCTTGGATGTACTCCTGGACTACAGACCTGGTACCTCTGCTCTATGAGTTTTTTTTGCCTGCCTGTGTGGCAGTGTTTGTTCTTGTCCTTCTGGTTTTCTGCTGGAATATTACTTTTTTTTTTTTATCTCTTTTTGATTCTGTTTTTTGACTTTTGTTGTCACTTTGTATCTATGAATTCCCTTTCGGACTGAGCTCACCGCCTTGTTTATGTTTTGCTGTGAAGTTGTATCTTGTCCCTCGTCATGTGTTTTAAATTCCAAGCATCTCGCCACACAGAGAATGCCAAATTTGGCACTAGCCATTTTGTTCTCCATAACTACAACTCAGAAAGTTCCCTGCTCCCCCTGTCGGTTTCCTGTTTTTATGCTTCTTTTTCTACGTAGATGACTATCTGTAATAATGAGCTATACAAAGTAGTTCCATGAAAGCTGAACAAAACCCACTGCAGATAAAGAAAATGATTTGTAGTCAAAGGCTCCAGCATCGACAGTAAACAGCGCTAGAGTCACATCTGGACTAATCCTGTGATCCAGTCTGTCACACATTGGTCATTCCTCTGCTGTTCATCAGTTTGTTCCAACCTGCTTCATCACCTGTTGCACAGCTGCTGCACTGGTGGATGATCTAATGTGCTTCATATGACCTTAGAAGTCCACACTTTGTTTTCCATTCTTTCTGCCTTTTGTGATTTTTCTTTCATGTTGTAACTATGTGTTCTTGAATGTAAGCTGAATTTGTATATTCTTCTTAAAGAAGTGAAGTAGATTGTGATGTCCGTATGGAGATGATGAAAACAAATATTACATTACAAAGAAACATTGATACAGTTTAGTAAATGCCAACATCCATGTAATAAAAAAATCTAATTCTAGGTCCTAAAGTGTAAAAAGCATAAAAATGGAAATTTGGGCCAATGCATTAAGAGAAACATCTTAATGCATATTAGCACATTTGCCTTGCTTGGGGTCTCTTGACCCAACCGGTCAAGGGAAATGGCCACCCACCTTGAGTCTGGTTCTGACGGAGGTTTCTTCTGCTAAAAAGAATTTTTCCCGAAGTGGGACTGTTGGTTTCTCTCTCTCTATATATAAATTGTAGTATTGTTATATTCTGTAAGGTCTTAAACCTTAAAGTTTAAAGTGTGTTGAGATGACTTTTGTTGTGATTTGGCACTAAATAAATAAACTAAATTGACACACAATGAACTGGACCTAATAAATTCCAAACTTTCCAAAGTAGTCCGGAGCCCATGTAGCTACATATTCGTTACAGCAGCACAACTGTTTCTCATGGAAAAGGTTCAAAGGTCACTCCTATTCAACAGTAACATCTTTGACTTTTACGGTCCTTCAATCATTTCTCAGCATTATGTACTGTAGATGGTGAAATATCTGATGATGATCTGAAATACAGATTTGCTCACTGACTGACAAGACTGAGACTCTGTTGGATGCTCCCTTTACACCCAATCATGAGAAGGAGAAGAGTGTGCTTATGCTGATTAGCTGGCACAACTGAATTCTGTTGGTAATACTGAAATCGATTACATTTAAAATGACCTGGTATTGCAGGTTTTTGTTGGCAGTGGGATATAAACACTGTGACACATTCTGTCATCACACAGCAGCAGAAATGACACATTCAGCAATGTCTCAATATTCAGCAGTAATTCCATTAATTATTTAAAATGTCCCAACATGGCAACTGAATCACTGAGGATCTAATGGAAATGAGCAGTCAGCAGAGTGGCTGATGTGGCAGCTTCACTTTATGAGTCTCAAAGCTGGATAAGGAGAGTGGCAAAGGGCAGGTCAGCTTGCTTCTTTATGTGATGGGAAAAGAAGCAGAACCAATTTATGACTCCTTTGAGTATGACAAGCACGAAGAGCATCCTAAGTTCAACTACAAAATGATGATGAACAATTTTAGTGACCGCTTAGTTCAACCCAGTATGATGTTGTCAAATAGTTGTCAGTACAGAGAATGACATTGTAATAATGTCCAGTTAAAGTGGTTTTCTACTCCATGGGGATTAGAATATTAGTTTTTGTTGTTATTCATGCATGGATATTATTATTTTACTGTATCTACTGGAAAATGTTGGACTGTTGACAGAGACTCAGGTTGATAGGAGCACGGGCTAAATTCTTCTTCTATTTAACCATAGTTGTTATGCATAACCGTGTTTCTTCCAGAGCGACACACTGGATGGATGTCAGACTAAAGCTCAATGGAGACAAAGGTTAGGAAAACTCTGCTACTGCCAACTGTAAACATAAAGACACATAGTGTTCCCCAAGAAATCTGAAGGCTGTTCCTGAGACCACCAACTTGACCAATCATTAGCAGCTGCAGTGAGAGGAACCTACAACAAAGTTCAGCAACACACCTCTTGCTTGGATACGTATCAAGTCTGTAGTTAGTTTCAATTCAATTCAATTCAATTCAATTCAATTCAATTCAATTCAATTCAATTCAACTCAATTCAATTCAATTCAATTCAATTCAATTCAATTTTGTTTGTATAGCGTCAAATTACAACAGCAGTCCTCTCAAGGCACTTTACAGTGTTTAAGGTTTAAAACTTTACAAAATATAACTCTTTACAGAATTATATAGAAAACCCAACAACCCCCCTTTTCTAAACACTCTGCCGCCCAATTGTACATTTGGAAACTCTAGGAACCACAAGTAGGTCTGCACTCTGTGGAGAAAGTGTTCTGCTTGGAAAATATGGAACTATGAGTTTTTTAATATATGATGGAGCCTGATTATTAAGTGTTTTTATGTGCGGAGAAGAATTCTAAATTCAATTCTGGATTTTACAGAGAGCCAATGGAGAGAACCTAATGTAGGAGAAACCTGATCTCTCTGCTGTGTCTACAATTGTGTCTGTGAAGGAGACACATGTCACCTGTTTACAAGGTCAGCAAGAACTAACAGGACCTGCATCTACAAAGGACAGAATAATCTCTAAGTTGCTGTAGGAGGCTTAAGGACAGTCAACTGTGAACCCAGAGACTTGAAATGAACATTTTAGTTTGGTAAATAGCAGTTCAGAGAATGTTAACTTAGGTTAGTTGTTCATTAGTCCTCAAAGCAGTTAAGTGCAGTTCAGTGATATGTGCTGCAGGCTTGTGTAGTTTTACATTTTAGATTTGTATTTATCTGAAGGTTTATCACTAACATTAGCAGGGCTTGACACTAACAACCGCTAACCTGCCAAATGTGGGTGGATTTCAGAACAGTCACTCTCACTTTGTGTGCTGCAGACCATTGTCGATGTGTGTCTATGTGTAATGTGCTCTGAACCAACGGTGGTCCACTGGTCATTAGGCTCGCTCAACACAGAGTGAGTTAAGGACAACTCAGACTTAGAAACATAAAAAAAAGACACTGTCTGCAATAAGAAGAGGCTGTTTTTGTCTTAGTCTTAATAGACTGTATGTTATCATAAAAACAAGCTTTACACACAACTCCACTGCTAATTCAGATCTAATTATTGATTCTTCTTCTTGGCAATGATACCCTTCTTGGGAAGTTTACATTGCCCTTTAAACTGGGGCAAAACTGTCTGTTTGTTCTGGGTCAGAATGTCTGTTTCTGTTGACCTGTGGTACTGCCTACTGCGTTTAGCATTGTACTAAACTAGTACTCCAACTGCAGAGTTTGTATTTTTACAGTGGCATTTGACTTGACTGTGATACTGTATAACCAACTATGCATGCACATAACATTTACAAGAGCTGTATTTGCAAACAAGCAATACAAATAAATAGATTAACTGAGGAACTGACCATATAATGTTATTTAAATTACATTATATCATCTATCTATTGGTCACAATTTATATGGCAGAATTCTATCATATTGTTACTTAAAATAAAATCCCTCCCAGCTTCAGCACTCTTCCAACAAACAAAGTCTAGTTGTTCCCTCACCCACCTCAAAAGATCCCAGGCTAAGCTCTTTAGCTCAGTGTTTCCAAAATGGTGGAACAACCTACCCACATCTGCACACTCAGCAGCCTCACTCCCAGACTTCAAAATGATTTCACAACGTTCTCTGCACTTGCACCTCAAACAGTGTTTTTTTTTTTTCCTTGACTTAGATATCTTGCTTGACTTGTACCTTGGTGGTAAGTCTCTTTGGATAAAAGCATCTGCCAAGTGACTAAACATAAATGGAAATTTTAAATAATAATTGCACGTAATTTAACCCCTCACTACATATACAAACAATTCTGCTTATTCTCAGAAAATAAATTTCCAGGGCCTGCCCATGAAAAGAAACTGACTGACCATATGTTTTCTTCTAGATAGAGCGGGACATCTATCAACTCTAGGGTCGACAGTAATCTGGCATTAAACCTGTGCCAAATAAATGTGCCAACCATGATCCACTGCTGAGCCCCATTGGATAAGCTGAAAAAGGGAAAAAGTGCTGAATCTAGGAACTTCATTCAACTATTCATCCAGATATGAATACCAAGAAGATACCATTACCTTCATTTACTCTAAACCTTTGCCTTTGCAACTCGGAACAACATACAGCTATTTTTGCTAATAGCCTTTTCAAGCACAAGCTACTGACACAAAGCAGCTGGTAACCGGAAAAACAGTTGACAGGCCCCAGTTGGACCAAAATGGAACAGCATCTTGTGACGGCAGTAGTCTAGCTTTTAGGCTGCATCACTCATGCTACAAGTAAACAAAAGGGCATACCCTGAGGGAGCAGTGGTATTGCAACAAGAACTGAAGTGGAAGACAATTCACATGCAGGACACCCAGCTATTTACCTTGGAATGGAATTGAGAACAAGCAGGACAGCACTTCAGTGAAAGCCCCAATGTCAGAGAATGAAAAAAGATCAACATGCCTTTGTGGCTAGAAGAAAGCGTTGTCAATTGAGTAAAATCCCTTGACAGGTTTGCGGGATGTCAGCATTGCTGCCACTGAGGAGGAGGCAGAAGACAAGGCTGAACAGCATGCCAGAACTCATAGTTCAAATGACATATGGCTATAGGAGCACCCTCAGGGTTGAAAAAACAAAAAGTTCAATAAAATAGGAGCCTTTATGTATGACTGTGGCATGGAGCCTGTCAGAGTAAAAGAGAGAGAAAAAGACACCAGTAGAGTAGTCGAGAAAGGCTGTAGTTGCTGCTGGGGGACCTCCCTCACACTGAGCTCCCCTGCTTTCTCTTCTCCTCTATCCTTCCATATGCCACCATTTCATGGCTTTAACTTTGTGTCTTCTCTCTCCTGTAGTTGTGTTTCCTCATTTCTGGACTTTTCTGCAGGTATCCCCAGCCTCGAAGCTGTACACCTCCAGATATCTCCAGAGTGCAGTTACTGTGCCTACCAACCTGCCCAGTGGTTTTTTTTTTCTGATTGCTGTTCTTATCTTTCTCCTCTCTCCACTCACCCCAACCAGTGACAACATTTCCAGAAACCCTTTTGTAAAATGCAATAAAAAAAAAAAACCTAAAATCTATTTTATCAGCTTGCTTTAAACTTTATGTACATATTTGACAAAGGCACAAATAGATTTTGTTACAATGTCACTGAATTTAATTGCATTTTAAAAACGAGCAAGGCGGATGACGGCTGGGACATAGGCAACCTAGTACTAAAACGTCTACAAAGTATTCAAATAACATTCATTCATGTTGTGGATGAATCAGATTTTAGCAGGTTTACTGTTTTAGGAGAGCTAAGTGACGATACACAAGACCATCTCTTGCAGAAGTCTTTTACTGGACAGTCACACCCCTTTATTGGACACCTGTTGGTGATTGGTTGAAACTGCATCACAACACTTATAACAATACGCCCATGTTTTTATTTATTTATTTTTTAGATCCATCATCTGGATCACAGACCTTTAGTTCTCTGTGCCAAAGAGTCATGAACAACTTTCTTTATACACTTTTCAATTACAATACAATTGTTTCTATGTAACAGCTATAATTAACTATTATAAAGAACATTGACACAGAAGAGTGTGAACATGGAGATATGTTTTTTTTTTCCACTTTTTTGTTTAATTTAGTTCCTCTAACAATGAATTTCTACAATATCTAATTGATATTTTAATTGAGTGATTAAGTCTTGAACCAAACCAATAAATATAATGCAAGTAACTAAGGTTTGACATGAATCATGAGCTAGGTACTGAAGTCTAAATTAATGACACACTGAGGATAGCAAAAATACAGAAGCAGGCTCTAGTAAATGAGCAAATGTTTCTATTCAAAAAACACAGTGGAGACCAACTATTTGTCTTAATTATAATTTGGATAAATATAGTCTATACTTTGGGAAATACAACATGGAACTCAGTGTGTCTGCTTAGGAACTGATTGGTTAGAATTCCATCCGTCTTAACATAAAAGACACTGAATGGCAGTAGAGACATGCTTTGTGGACAGACAAGTCCACAGCTTGTTTTCAGTACAAACAGACATACAGGGATCCATGACTGCAGATAGTTATCAGCGAAAGGTGCAAAAGCCAGCATCTGTAATGGTGTGGCCAATGTCCCGGCCTCCTTCTGAACATGATGTTACAAGAGTAGGGCTTTGTAGACACAGAGTGCGTGTGGTGGACTGGCCCGCCTGCAGTCCAGACCTGTCTCCTAATTGGAATGCACGGTGCATCACGCAGCTGTACATCGGGCAATGGCAACCACTGAGTATTGAGCAGCTGAACTTTTATTTCCAGTAAGTTTGGGCAAACATTCTACTTGCAAACTGCAATAATTAGTGCCCCCAGTTTCAAAAGGATTCTAAAGTGTAATTAGAGGAAAGATGATGCAACAAAGTGGTAAACCTGCCTCTGTCACAGTTTTGTTTTAGTGTGTTGCAAGTTTGAAACTAAATATGAATACACTGAAATTCTTTTTTTTACTTTTATCAGATAAATGAAAGTTGACATACTGCAGATTTTAGTTGTTGCATTTTTGAAAAAGCCTCAACTCAAATTTATAGTAAAACAAATGTAAATGTAAAATAAATGAAAACAGTATAACTTGTAAAGTGACTACAAAAGATCCTAGAGGCTTACTTAAGGTTATCAGGAGATATGACACATAAATAGTAGATGAGAGGTGAAAATGGTAGTTAGTTTGAAGGTTTTTGGGTTATCAGGGTAGCATGTCATGTCTTAGTCTACTACTGAAGTTGTGATCTTTATTCCTTAGGAGACATTAAGTTTATGTAGGGCAATTTAGACCTATTTGCCCTGTTGAGAGGTTTTTCTTCAGTGTAGTGAAACAGAGGTTGTTAAGCTGCCTGGAAAATAATGAACTCTAACACTTTGTGGTAAGGGGACCTGAATTATCTTGAGAAAAAAAAGTGAATAAACTTCTTGATTCATTGCAAAGCTGGAATTGTTGGAGGTAGACGTGATGGCAGTATGCACCATTAGACTCATAATTAGTGATTACATGACAGTGAAGGTTATTTTTAGGGCATCTAAGTGGGTTGTAGGAGGGGAGAGGCTTCAGTGAGGACAACACTTACCAACCATAAAAGAAGTGTCTATCACATGCCACAGCATCATGTGCATAATGGCTGTTGGAAAAGCGGAATTTAAAGTGAAGATAAAGATTTAAGATAAAGGTTAATAGGTAGGAGTAGGGTTAAAGGTTAAGGAGTGTTTAAATTGTAAATGGTGTGCTTTCGAGTAGGATGTTTTTGTATAGATCAGGCAATTCCAACTGTGTTAGAGAAGCCAGTTAAGGGTTTAGGTAGGAGTGATGATGCAACTTTTAGTTATAAAGATCAGATCCAAGGCCTGAAGCAGAAGAAACTGGAAGATGGAGTTTAAATGTACGGAGATGACTCTGTCAGAATCTAGGTAGTCTCCACAGGAAGGGGGACTCCAGGATGGCAGTTTTAGAGCATGCACATTGTGGATTTGGTCAAAGCATGCTCCAGCTTACATGTGAAATTTAAACTGTTAGCAGATGAGATTTAGAAGCAAGAAAAAGGTGCTAGGTCTAATAGTCTCTCAGGCTAAGCAGGGCTATTATATGAGAAGTGTGCAAATGAAGAGGAGTCTTGAAAATGGAACGGAGCAAATTATGATGATTTTCCAATCTCCTCAGAATTGTAGATGGAAGTTAGAGTGACACTTTTACTTTGGTATTCACTTTTAATGTATAAAACTAGTCAGCCTCTAGGGTGTTATATCTGAACAGATGATCTATTGCAGCCATGTGATAGAAAACAGTTTAAACAGGTGTGATGCAGCGCAAATAGCACAAATGAATATGAATGAATAGATTTAGGAAAACAGCTTACGGTCCCTCAGGAGACAAAGGTGAATGATTGGGGCCTAGATAGATGAGTGCAGAAGTAGTAGAGTGAACTCAAAACATGTATTTTGTATTGCTTACTAAGTTAAGGTGGCACAATAGGTTTGGCTGGTTTGTTTGATGAATTACCACTGTGAGGTTAATGCTTGATGATGTGGCCTCATCCGGCTTGTTACCTTAGAACACAGTTAACAGGAAAAGCCAACTCATTTTTGATCAGCCACACGTTACACGGAACTCTTCAGATGTCTTCCTGTAGCTGCCCGCATCAGGTTCAAAGCCTTGACCCTTGCCAAAGTGTCAACTCAACAGCTCCTGCCCACCTGAACTCCCTCATCCAGGTCTACACTCGCTCCCGTCCACTGCACTTGTCCAGTAAAAGACGTCTTGTGGTCCCCTCACCTCACCCACTCTGGATACTCAGCAGCCTCACTCCTAATTTTCAAAAACCTGTTGAAAACAGAACACTTCTGCAACTTTCTCTGCACTTAAATCTAATGTTTTTTTTTTTTTTATTCTTGCACTTACACCTTGTGAAACAGAAAAAGTTCATCCTATAGCACTTTACTTTCAAGTTTTTCTCCTTGGCTTAGATATTTTGCTTGCCTTGTGTCTAACTTGTAACTTACTTTGGATAAAAGCATCTGCCAAATGACTAAATGGAAATGGAAATATTAGTTGAAAAGGGAGGTATTTTATTCAGAGAAGTTGCTAAGTAGTGTCTATTGATCAGATCAGTGGAATTGACATTGATGGTCAGTGGACAGTTGAGGGGGTCTGGCTCTCAACTGAAACTATTTAACCAGAGGTGAGGGCAAGCCACCAAGTTTGCACAAGATGCACAAGAAAAAAGCATTGTCACTTTTTGATACACCGTGACTAGAAAAAGTTTTGGAATTGAATAGTTTGAATATTGAATTCTATAGTTTTGCATTAATTTGTCATAAAATGTGATCTGATCTTTATCTAAGTTGAGAGTATTAACAAATATAATGTGCCCAAAATAATAACATGAACACATCTTTCAGATCTTTCATGTCTTTATTGAGAACAACCATAAAAACTTAATGAAAAATATGTGAACCCTTGAATTAATAACTGGTTGACCCTCCTTTGGCAGCAATGACTTCAACCAGGCACTTCCTGTAGCTGTGGGTCAGCCCTGCATCACATTCAAGAGGATTTTAGCCTATTCTTCCTGGCAAAACTGCTTTACCTCTGTCATATTCTCTAGTAGTTCAATGGCATCTCTATTAGGTTGAGGTCTGGGCTTCGACTTGGCCACTCCAAAAGAAGAGAGAGAGAAAAGAGCGGATTTTATCTGAAGCCATTCTGTTGTGGAGTTGCTTTGGTGTTTTTGTTTATTGTCCTGTTGCATTAACCAACTTCTACAGAGTTTGAGCTGACATACAAACATTCTCACATTACCCTGAAGTATTTTTGATGCACTTGGGAATTCATGCACTGCAAGCTGGCCAGGCCTTGATGCAGCAAAGCAGGCCCAAATCATATCTTCTCCATTATCATTTACATCTGGAATCTGCTGGTGCAAACTGTCTGTCCAGAGAGAAATCACTGCCAGTAAAGTCAGACACCATCAGGCTGAAAAACCCAAACAAATCAATTGGAGAGAGAGTAAAAACATTATCTGTGGCCAATCAGTGATCAGCATACTTCTGAAATAGACAGTGGTAGTTTCTAACTTTTGGCTTTGCATCACAATCATTTAAACAACAGCTAATAAACTGCAGGTTTGCCAGCTGATTGATCAGACAGCATAATTAGGGGAATGATTTGACAATAAGTCAATAATAATAATAATAATAATAATAATAATAACTGTAGACAGGTGGGTTTTTAAAGTCTTTTAAATCATTTTGTAATGCGTTCTAGCTTTGTGTATATAAATAATCAATTCTAGATCCTAGATCCTCTGAAAGCTCCTTTTGGCCAGGCATGGCTCACATAAGCTTATTGTAAAGTAAGCTTATTAAAGTACTTCTAGTCCCTCAAAATATTTTTTTTCTATGTAAGTATTTACTTTTTGCTTGGATGAAGGTTGAAATTAAAGCTATTTTAAGCAGGGTACTTTAGGTAAGGGCTAGAGAATCATGTTCCCTGCCATCGTACCCAGCAGATTTATGATAGCATGGCGTGATACACACTGTGGGGTCCGGTGATTCAGCTTCCACTGGTAAGATGTATTTTCCCCATGCCTGGAACTCAATGAGGAAAGCTATACAGTCTGTCTAGAACCACTGTATGTTGCAAAGCACAAGGAATTAATAGAAACAAAACTTGGTGCTGTCAAAAATACATATACAAGTTGGTCCTAAAAACAAGGACACCAAAGTCAAGGTCCTGTACACTGTAAAATGTTACTTGATGTGTCAACTTAAAAACACAAGTCAAAGGGCTGCCTTAAAATTGGGCATCAGGTCAACTAATGCAAATTGTTTTTCTAACACAGCTGAATGTTATCTTAACTATTGTGTAAACCTATGTCTTAGTTTGGTTGATTTAGATTTATTACTTCATTGAACAAGTTAGGTAGTTGTTTAGACTTAAATATCTAGCTTCATTTAAACAATCATATGGTCGTTCTAATATACAGGTGCTGGTCATATAATTAGAATATCTTCAAAAAGTTGATGTATTTCACTAATTCCATACAAGAAGTGAAGCTTGTATAATGTATACATTCATTCCACACAGACTGATATATTTCAGGTGTTTATTTCTTTTAATTTTGATGATTATAACTGACAACTGATGAAAACCCCAAATTCATTATCTCAGAAAATTGTAATATGTCATGCCTACATGTCCATCTATAACATTACTTTCTACTTTTCTTTACATAAAACACACACTTCTGTTGGCATCAGACATAGAGTAAATCCTGTGCTGCATCCAGTATACTGTATTTCTAGTGCTACTCATGCTTGTGCATTCCAAAGTCTACTGGATACATACACCTAAACCTGTGTGTGAAGGGTACTGCTGAACCTACATATTATCTGTAGGCTAATAGACAAGTTATATGGATATTGACCTAAACTTAAACCTTGAGGATATTTCACTAAAACATGCACAATATGTCTTTGATGTAATAGAACCTAATATTTATGATTTCTTTATATTGAACAACCAAACCTACCTCAATCTGCAGCTGACCCTAACCTGCAGGACAACCATCTATAGAGTACTTTAATTATGAAGATCATGCAACTTAAAAAAAGGATACTAGTTGAAGTTTTAGGTAAAAAAGGTTGAATGCAGAAAAGCCCACAGGTCATCAGAAACACTGACAAACCAGACTTGAGGATGTTTCAGCATGGCTGCTTTTTATATTAATGACAGTGACTGTTTCAGACCAACAAGGTCACCAGTCATGCTGAGAGACAACTGTGTGTGTGTGTGTGTGTGTGTGTGTGTGTGAGAGAGAGAGAGAGAGAAAGAAGAAAGGACAGTGTAAGTTTACAGTGTGTATCCGTTTCAGCATAATTACTTCTTGCGCCTGTGTCCTTTTTGTCTTCTCCATTGTGGATTGTAAGGTAAGGGTAAAGCATAGAAGCTGACACATCCATTGAACCTCTGTGGCTGACACAAGGTGACCTTTACACTCACACACAAACATACACATGTATGTGGCAAGAAAAAGTATGTGAAATGTAATGATTTCTGTAATAATTGGTCATTAAATATGATCTGATCTTCATCCCAGTCAAGAGTATTAACAAATATGATGTGCCTTAAATAATAACACAAAAAATCTGATTATTGAGAACAACCATAAACCCTCATAGTGAACTCATGGAATGAATACTGCTGTGGATGGCCAATGAGCTCTTTGGCAAACTTCAGGTGTGCAGCAATGTTTTTTTTTGTAAGCAGCTTCTTCCTTCGTGGTATAGAAATCCTGCTTGTTCAATGTTTTACATCTTTTTTTTTTTTTTTTTACAAATGATTTTACAAAATCATTTGCTCAGATTTATCTAAATTCTTTACAATGGAAACAGAAAATGGCCTAAAGACTTTACCAAAGCAAAGAAGTGAAATATTCTGAAATGACCAAGTCAATCACCCAACCTGAGTCCGGCTGAGATTTCACTCTGTGACATGGTTCTATCGTATTACGAATTAGAGCGTTGAGACTATACTTTAAGCACTTCTTCACTGTTTCACTCAAAGCCATGGTGGTGGTGCACAAAATGAACAAGATGAAAACGGTGTCATTGTCCAAAAATGTAGGCACCAGATGATGGCACATCACACAGTGTCATTACCTTTATTATAATTTTTACACATAAAACCTTAATGAATAATCTAAATGTCTATGATGGAACAGAGACTTTATACATGAAGGAAATGAAAATTTAAAGCCATTTTGAAGATGTTTACACAGTACAGAAGCAGTCCCAGCTCAGGTAAAGACACTAACATACTGATTTGCCAATATTATGTTGACCACATAGTATGTACACTGCTATTTATTGTACACAGAAAAATGAGTTACTCAGTGTTTAAGTACACGTTTTATGATGTTAGCGGTTATTACATTATAGTTTTCCACAGCTCCTCGGTGCAGTATGTTATTCAACAAAGTTAAACAAGTGTTGACTACCTGTGTGTGTGTCTGTGTTTAGACTGCTGTCTTTCCAATGCCCCAGTGATCATGACTGCATATTTACAGTGTGTGTGCATGCACGCTTGTATTCACTGAACATGTGCATTTTTATCATTTGGAGAGGAGCCAGCAGCCCGGGTGTCTTCTCTCCTCCCCTGGCTCCCCTCTGTGACTCGCTCTGCTTTACGCTCTGCTCTTTACTAATGTAACGTGATTTGGAGGATTCCCCTGACATTTACTTATCCCAAAGAGCACAGGCTGCCATCGTTTCACAGCTGTGCAGCTTCTACATCATTACCAGCAAACAGTGCTCCAGACTTCAAAGGCCGACCCAGCTGACAACAACACACAGGCCCAGTGCCTGACAATGAGTCCAGCACCTGACAACACGCCCAGGCTCTGCACTTGACAATAGCATCCGGACCCTGAAAACAATCTCTACACATGAAAACCCACACATGGGCACCTAACAAGCCACATGTTCCTTTAGAAAACAAACTATCACTCACACCCTGAGTCATGATGTATTTGAGTCATCCTGCCTTCTGTAACACTGACTGTCCTGGCATGTGTTAGATAAGGAATGACAAAAACTGTTGAAACACACTTCACCTCATGTTTTAGCAATGATAACTATGCAAAGTTTGCTTTGACAAATCTAGTGGTTAAATATTGCCCTGGAAATAGAAAAGAAATATTAGCATGGCAAGAAGAAAATAGATCCATATCACTTGAAAGAAACAGTTTCTGATGAAAAATAACCTTCCATTCTATTTCAAGACTAAGAGTGCTTTCACACTTGTATAGCACATCAGTTTATTTGTGAAGGGTAGGATTCAGAGTAATTTAATAATGAAGTACTTCAAGATGTATCATGAAATTCTGATGCTTACTGTTTAGTGTTTAGTCACTATGGCTTTATTTGATTAGTTTGTCCTTACTTTAACAGTTAAAGTGCCCATTTTATGCCCCTCTTGGGGCTTAAAAACAGATTCTAAAAAAACAGAGTCCTCAAAATGTTCCTGTATATTTTCAAGCTGAAAAACTTTGTAAATCATAGTGAGTTAAAAATGTGTGAGGACAGACCCTCTCAAATATGACCAGTTTGAGGTGGTTCTGCCACACTGATTTTTGTGAACCATGGTGAAAGTTTGGGGGAAAAAAATGAACGTGCTATGAGTTCCAAAGACACTGGAGCAGGATCTGTGGTAGCTGCACTACGTTATAATGACGACAGATAAACATGCAACTTTACCACCATTCAATCTATTACTGCCATAAAAATTGTTTTACACAATGTCTCTAGGACATCCTGACTGTCCTGTTGAGTAAATAGCCTTAAAATGTCTCTTGCTCCAGAGAAGAAGATAACATGAGCCACGTTAACTGTGTAGCATTACAGTGCAGCTAATGTGACTACATTCACCAAGCTAACCCAGTAAACAGGCCTAAACACACAGTATTTCAAGATTTAAGATTCAAAAAACTTTGTTAATCCCAGAGGGGAACTGTCCCCTGTGGAGCACCTGTGCTACAGACCACAGTGTCAGACACACAGTACTGCAAACGGATGTACTGGGGGCAGTTGGTGAGGTAGTCCACGATCCACAAAATCAGCACAACCTGCATGTTTTTTAATTTTTCTCCCCCGCAGTGCAGGCTGGATGATGTTGAATGCACTAGAGAAACCAAAAAACATGATCCTCAGGGTGGGTATAGGTGCAATGGAGCAGATGTCTGATGGCATCATCCACTCCAAGATAAGGGTTAATAGGCAAGTAAGGGTTTGACCAGAGATCCGAGGGACTCCAGGATCAGCCTCTCAAAAGCCTTAACGAGTGGCATGGATGTGGCATCTTATTCACGAGTACTAAACACAACCTTTTCCACCCAAGAGGAACTCTCTCCAGATGCAGACTGAAGATTGAAGAGGTGTTGGAGAACACCACAAAGCTGGAGAGCACAGGCTTTCAGCATTGGGCTGATTCCATCTGGTCCTGCAACCTTTGTAGGGTGTTCAGCTCTCTCCTCATCCCATCTCCTGAGATGGACATCATGTGGGTGGTAGCTAAGTCATGTGGAGGAGGGAGGAGGTACTGAGGAGCCTGTAGTGCAGGGGGTTCTGGGGCTCAGCCTGGAATATATTGAAAAAAATATTACATTCGTTGGCCCGGTCCACATCCCTTTCAGTCACCTGGCTACTTGTAGCCAGTGATGGTCCTCATGCCCCTCCAAACCTCCCTGGTGTTGTTATGTTGAAGGCTTTGTTTCAGTTTCCTCCTGTAAGCCTCCTTCCCCTCTCTCATCCTGACAGACAGCAGTCTCTGGACTCTCCTCGCTGCCCCGAGTAATCCAGGGCTTGTTTTTGGGAAAGTAGCAAATAGTTTTTGTGGGTACGTGGGTGTCCACACAGAAATTTATGTAATCAATGATGCAGTCTATCAGTCCATCAATGTCCTCACCGTGAGGTTCAAACAGAGTCTGTCTGTATTTTCAAAGCATTCCTGAAGGGCAATGTGGGCCCCTCCTATCCACCTTTTTACAGTTTTAACAGTGGCAGGCTGCCTCTAAACCAAAGGTGTGTATTATGGGATGAGATGTACCAGGTTGTGATGTGACTCGCCCAGAGGGGTGAATCATACATATCATACATGAGGTCCAGTGTCCTTTCTGCCTGGTGGGGCAGCTCACAAACTGTGTAATGTACAAAGTGTCGTAGTGTATTTAGCGTGATCAAAGTCATAAAGAAAGTGTCAGGGTATCAGCCAGTCTGCAGACTGGAGGTGACGTCACACGCAGCAGTGGCATTAGCAGATACCGGATTGTAAACAGTGATTAAAGTTTGTAACACAGCTACAAACTTTCAATAAGACCCAGGTTTAGGTCACAGACTTCACACTTTGTTTGCTTAGATCCACAGTTTGCTTAGATCCTAAGAAGATGGTAGAAAGAAGAGAGACGTCTGTGTTCATCTTGGTGTGGCAGTAACTCTGTTGGTAGAGCAGTTGTCTACAAACGCCAGCATTAGTGGTTTGATTCACAGTTCTTCCTGGTAACTGGTTGAGGTGTCCTTGAAGAGGAAACCAAAACCCTGTTTGCGGAATGAGTCTACTGTAGTGATGAAAAACAATGGCAGACTGCAAGTTTTCGGCCTAGGCTACCTTGGGCAGTGTTTGTACCAAGACTGCATGTGACGTCAGCCCTAACCCATACAAGGTGATGAATTCTGGATTCTACAAAGCAGAACATTTTAAAAAGGAGGAATTGCATTTCTAACATACTTGGTGTCTTCCTACAGTACATGCACCAGAGAGTCATATATGTGTTCCCTGCCCTTGCCCTTTAAGTAATGTTGATTCACAGTTACTTCATATATCTACACAAATCTACTGACTCAAAAGTGCATTTCAGACTCATACAAGTTGCCACATGATTGTGGCTTTCATCTAACCCCTCAGAAAGACATAATTGATTCTGAGATGTCAATTTATCTGACAGGTTCTCCCATCTATGCAGAAAACCTATGCTAGAGTGACAGTTGTGTCTCTGGTCAACCCCCTGTCCAAGGTCATTTTTGCCTCACTTAAAGGCAAATTCTAGAAATTGCTGGGTTTTATCCTGACAGGTAGTGTTCTAAACGATGTCCAATTAATTTTATTTGCCAAAGGTGGACTCCAGTAAGGCTCTAGAATCAAAAGGAAACTATAAAATACAAATAGAATGCACCTGACCACAATGTGGAGTCATAGTGAAGGGTAGTGGTATTTTCTTATTTAATCTACAAGCAAGGTTTTTAAAATTGCACTAAGCAGAATGGACATGGATGTTGTCTGTCACAGTCACATGCACAACAATGTTCATATCTAGTGTTGAAGATATCCATATTTCAAGTTAGGAGATAATAGGAAGCAGAGTCCATGCGCAGGCCTTTGAATTCCTGGCACAACAGAGTTGGTTCACCTTATAAATCTGGTGCTTACTTCAGAATCAAGCGCTGAACTTAACCCTGAACCTAAAAGTCGAATAAGAAACTGAGATTTCAAAAAAGCTGATTCAATGGACTTAGAATATGTGCGTGATGACTGTTAAAAGGTATCCTTACTGGAGCTCCAGTGTGATGATTCACTACGGCTATGTGTCAATGAAAACCAGAGCATCCTTTTTAATCCTCTGGAACTAGAAATATTAATGTGTGACATTTCTGCACATTTATATTTAAAAAAAACACAGCAGCCGCAGCAGTGAAGGAATGTGTGTTGGAGAAAGGAGTCAATAAATTAACACTCAACCATGTTAAATAAAACATTCAACTTTCATTCATTATTTAGCACACTCTGGTTTCTTTAATGGGTGATGAAATGCTGGAATCCTATTGTTTGTTAAAATAATTTATTAAATGCAGCTATTTGTTGCTGCTGGCAACAGAAGATAAAATGAAGCCTGGAAGGTTATTCAAAAACATCTGATTGTAACTTAATAGTCTGACTAATCATGGTTTTTATTATTTGAATTTGAAAAAGGCACTGAGATTATAAGTGAGTATATTATTTTTTAATAATTTAATTGGAATCCCCCCGGGACCTGCTGCACGTTGTCACTCACAAGATGCTCTGCTTTCTGCAAAATGCACCTCACCTCTACTCTGTCTCAGAAGAAAGTGAATAACAAGGAACAAAATAGTTCAAAACAGCCTCCTCCTTTACCTCCTGGTATTTAATTACAGTGCTAGAAAAACTGGGACAGTCCATTTGAACTCACCACACTGACCTCTACATATGACCAGCTGCCATTTCACACCACAAGAATACTGTCATTGTAAGAACTGTGTGTGTATGTATGTGTGTTAGGACTGTGTGTAATCTACCATGCTGTCATGGCACAGTGGATTGGGATAAGTGCATGCAGTCTGGATTTTATTACGAGATTAGTGCTTTATTATGGCATCAGGAAACAGAGACACACTGTAAAACATATTGATCTTGGCCTGGCATTATACTGCATATTCACTGAAATGAACAGCCTATAATGTGCTGATGGCATATAAATAGCATATGAGCATTTCATTTCACTTATGTTACTCAACACAATCTTATAGATTGGAAGTTGGAAGATTGGAAAGCAAATGATCATCATTATGAAGATTTCTAGAATCAATTAGCTTCATCTTCTGACACACAGCTTCAACTCATCCAGAAACCCATAAAAAAATATTTCTGGTGTTCTGCAACTGAAACAAATTAAATGAACAAAGTCCATTATCTAAGCATTAGTGATGGTTTCCCAAGTCTTCCCATTCACTTGGCTTATTGGATTTTGAGTTTCAAGTTTTAAGTCAGAGGGATACTTTTGCCTGTTAAGGTTAGCTTCTTTCACATTTAATACATACAGTGGCAAGAAAAAGTATGTGAACCTTTTGGAAGTTCATGGTTTTCTGCGTTCATTTGTCATAATTAATTAATTTGTTCACATACTTTTTCTTGCTACAGAACATAAACGGCCATGGAGCATCTGTATAGAACTGTCCAGATACCCATGAGCCAGCTAAAATGGGGGTCTATGAAAGAGTTGAACCAATATTTTTGACTAAACATTTAAATTAAGATTGAGTCTGCACTTTAACCACATATTCATTGTTTAATTTCAAATTGACATTATGGTGGCACATCAGAGGCAAAATAATTGGTATTTGTTGTCTAAGTCTAAGGTTATGTGGCTCAGATGTTGTATTTCATATCTCATGTACCCGACCTGATGATGTTGACATATAGAAAGGGAAAGACAAACACAAACCAAGAAAATCAAATGCAATGCATGAATGGATCTGTGTAGAAGATGATGTTTAAGGAGGTAGGTAGAGAGAATATTCACAAGAAGGAGGAGAGGAGAGAAAGGGGAACATCCAAGAGGAGGGCATACATGGCATGAGGGAGAATGTGAGAGATAGATTCATAGGTCATGTAAGGCGCATCTTTCTCTGGGGGACTGAATGGAAGCTCTTTCTTCCTCACAGACACACATCCACACAGGCCAATGTGAAGGCAGATTAAGGTTACATAATCTGAGGGAGAGTAGACTGAATGCTCCCAGTACAACATGTTTCCTTGTTGTTTTAGAGCTACAGTGTGTGACCTGAAGAAAACACTGATCTGAGTGCAGCAGACTCTCAAAAGTAACACAAGCAGCAGTTGTATCAATTATAGATGCTTGCCTACAGCCTCTCAGGTATTAATAGAAAGATACTCTGTCAATTCCTTCTGATGCTTAATATAGACTGTGCTGGTTCTCTCATAGAGAGGGCAGAGGGAAGGAGAGCAGGACTGACGGGGCTTAGGGGTACTTTGCTGCAGGTGTAGAATCCTCATTAAGGCCTTTAAGTTGCAAGTCTTGGAATGTCAAGGAGGGTAAACCCTGCAAAACTCAGTTAAAGCCTCCTTTTTCAATGTAGCAATGTAGAAAAACAAGGGGGTCGCATGAGATGAGAATCAGGATGCTATTTGATTGGAATGTTACGCAAATGCAAGACAGTTCTTTTTCTCATTTCCCATGAGCCTATTTTTACTGTTAAGGCAAAATAATTGTTGTCTATATCACAGTGCTTCTATTACATTAATTTAGTCATTAACAAGGAAATATACAGTAGCAAGGAGTTGGTTGGGCAAACAAAGTGCACACAGAATCCCGTGTGTGGTTAGAAGTAGGCTAGAAAAGCACTTTCACAAAGTTTCTTCCTTTAAGCCATTCCACAATCTTTTTTTTAATCTTAACAAAGTGCTGTGAGTTAACCTAACCATGAAATCATGTAATAAGGTAAGGTAACACTTTGTGATCGCCTACGAGGGAAATTCAGAAGCTACAGGATCAGAAAACATCAGACCACAATAAACCTAGAGTATAATGTAAACATGCAGAATAATAATACTATAAATAATTAGATGTGAAATACAGTTACTAGTTACTTCATGAAAGGCAACAACTTCACGTTGACAGGTGATTTAGGCTCTGATTGCTCTGATAACTGGCTGGCTCATGAGATCATGTGCTTTTTTTGGTGTTTTGTATTTTTTTTTTTTGTACTTCTCTCCAGTTCTGCACCTCCAGATGGGCGTCCTGGCGTATTTCAGGTGTGTCTCCTGGGAGCAGGCATGCAATTTGCAGGGCTAACATCTAATAGCATGCTAGCTGTTGCTGTGTGTAAACAATGGTGTTTCTATGGTAACTTGTATCTTCCAAAACAAAAAGTCCTCACACAAGAAGCAAAGAGACAAAGAGAGGAGCTCCTGTAGCTGGCTGCCACCAAACAGGGGCCAATATAGAATCATTCTGTTTTACTGCAAGGTCAGATATTTTTGCAGCAAAAAAAAATATCTTGTAACAGTATGTTCAGCATCAACATATTTGGAATTTGTCATTTATGCAAATTAGCAACTCATATCCAGCTGACCTAATGCGTCATGGAGGAAAGCTGCTGATGGAGGCTGGCCCTGGAGAAAGGAAGGTCAGGGTTGAATGATCCCTCAGGAGTGGTTTCGTGAGGAAGTATGTAATTAAGAGCTGGACTGATGGAGGAGTTGGGCAAAAATGTTTTAGATACAGAATCTGAGAGAAGTTGGGATTTGAGAGTGCTGGAGTGGGGGGTAGGGGCTGTTCTTTAGGGGGAGTTGGGTGCTAGGAGCAGGATTTGGGCAGTCATTAGAAGGCTGTAGTTAATGTAGTGTGACAGGAGTGAGAGGGAAGAAGATTTGAGGAGTCGGGGTTGGGGCAAATTTGTTGATTGGTTAAAAACAGGGCACAACACCTGTCCCATTATGCATGATAATGAGACAGTGTGGTCAAACAACCACAAGCGTCTGATTTCATAGCAACAGTGCAAAGCACAGAGTTATAGCAGTGCCCCTAGTCACACCTCAACAGTCCCCATTCGCAGATTAGGCAATTGTTTAAATAAAGAAGCTGTGTGTGTGTGTGTGTGTGTGTGTGTGTGTGTGTGTGTGTGTGTGTGTGTGTGTGTGTGTGTGTCAGTGAGTGAGATATCGTTGTCATGGCATCAGGTGACAGCACCTACAGACACGTCAGTGAGGATGGGTAACGTCTGTGTGCTTTGTGTTTCAGGATGGAAGGAATATCAAGTGAATAAAATATGAAGTGCAATTTACAAATGTTATAGAGGAAGGACAAGGACAGAGTGATAAAACAGCTAGGAGACCAAAATTCATTATTCATAGCTCAGAGATGTGCCCTGTGTGCTAAGACGCACGTATCCTCAATGTCCCCTGTTTGAATGTGGAGACAAAGTGAGGATCTTTGTTTTGTTTCCCATCTTTGTTTTCTCTCTCCTGTATAATCTATAAAGTTCCCCAATAAAAATCTGAATACATGATTTATCTCAAAAGCAGTCCGTTTAGCACTATAATAATGTCAGACTAAACCAGATCACACAATTAAAAAATATTTTCTTTTCCTTACATCCCTTCTTCTTTGTCAAAACCTACTGTCCACACAGTGCAGCTTAATGGTAGACAGTTCTGCCAAAAACCTGTGAGTGTTAAACTAATACTGGCTAATATAGCCTTGAGCGTCTACCCTGAGGATTAGGAGTAGGCTAAAGGTCTTAGTAGCCCACTACTATCTTTTACCACACCTCCAGATTTTGGGCTTTAGGAGGGAACCTTGTTTCCCCAAGAGTCTAATTCTTAAAGGACTAAAGTGGAGAATGACCTTGCCAGTACAGCTGTAAGAGAGGAAAAGAAGCAGGGACAGACACGGAGACAGACAGAGAGATAGTCCACAAGGAGGATGAGGAGAGAGACTATGAGACAGACCCAGGCAGAGAGGAAATCCATTAAAGAAGAATGAAGCAGAGACAGAGGAAGGTATTACAGAAATTACAAACAACACTAAATTGGCAGAGCAATAAATCAAAACTTGACAGAAATTAAATGAGGGAAATTAAACAACAATGGGAAGAGGAAACAAATCCAATAAAAACAGAAAAGGAAAAGGAGAACATCTGAAGGTGTCAAAAGTAAAATTTTAGCTCCCAACAATAGTCAAAAGCTTTGTTATCAAACAGCTGGAGGGAACGGAAGCTGCAATCAAACATAACCACCTGCTCAGACCTCTGACTAAGACACAAAATCAGTAAAAGTGTGTAGTCAAAGAGGAGAAAAGCAACACCACAGCAGTCCTGAGGTGAGTAAAGCCACCTTTACCGTGTTTAAGAGGGTAACTAGAGCAACATAGTCCCTGATTTCTGGGCATTATATGACTGATAGTTATAGAAAGGGAAATATATACTTAGCCAAGTAAGCAAAGAATTTTCAGTCAAAGCTGTTTCTGACCACGATGATGCTCCATCTCCTTCGCTTGGCTGAATGCCTCTTTGCCAACAACCCAATCTCCTAGAAATTTAAATTCTATAAAATCAATTTGCAACAGCAAATATGTTTTGTAGGAAACATAATTGCAACTGGATTGCAACCAGTTTTCTGTCCCTATAATGAGTACATGTAGGTAATTTACATATTTGGCACTGCCTTTTACTTTTATATTCAGTCTTGCAGAACAATATCCTTTTTAGTGTCCACAGCGTTATTAAACTGTGTTATGGTTCTGTTTAGACTACTAAGGGTTGTATTGCACTCATGCTTGTGTCTGAAATGGAACAAATTCCAGCAACTGGCTCAATATCTTACAACAGTATGCCTTCATGTCACTGATGATAAGTGGGGCTGGAGGCATTACGTTTGATGTCTGTCCTTTTTTTGTGAACGTGGTATCACAGGAATACCTGGAGGGAATTTCTTCAAATTTGACAGTAATGTCCACCTGGAGTGGAGGATGAACTGATTAGATTTTGGTGTAGTGATGGCATGTTCACAAATGATACGGTTAATTTGAACAGCTCCTGGAAGGAAGGGATTTGAGTCTTAGTTAAAAGCCGTTCCTTTTGACGCTGTGCCCCAATTTTACTCGCACCTGCCACAAATTCACTTGTCTCTTCTTTTCCTTTAAAGTTGGAATTAGCCTGTCATGAGAGGTAGAATTTGCTGATTATCGTTTCATATCTGCCAGTGAATGCACTATTGACCCCTTCTCCCTGGCTCAACAAGTTTGCGGTGGTTGTGTAAGTTAAACAGTGAACAAAGAGAGGGAGCAACGTGAGCGAGAACAGAGGAATAAATAAAAATAAGAAATAAATTGTTTACTGGTTGTTTCACAGTGTGTTTTGATCTAAAGCTCAAATAAACATGGCGACATCTCTGCAAAAACCTACAGGATGGATTTTCTTTGAATAAAACTGATACACAGGTTAAATTGTCTTTTCTCCTCTGTGCAGATGAAACTGGATGTAATGTTTATAATGCAATTCACTGACAGATCACAGGACATATGAGTCTTTTACCACTGCTAAAAGGATATTTTTTTGTGGGGGAATTCAAGTATACGAATTCTTGTGAAAGTGATGTATCAGAAACACAACTTGAGGGAACGTCTTTAAATTTAGCACAAATGTTCACCTGGACTGTGTATATAAACTTAATGATGAACTGATGAGATTTTAGTCATCAAAGGTCAAAGTGATTGTAAGTTCATGTACGGCAAGATCCATATACAATGGAATGATAAGTGTTTCGACATTAATGCTGTCACCACCACATTGCATTTGAAATGAAACTCTCAAGATGTGAGTGAAGTCAAGACTTCCAGCTTTAATTTGCTGGTTTTGGCGTCAGTGTGCCATCAACCCATCAGGACTTACATTTTTAAATAATGGTACAAATGGCTGACAAGCAGTTGCGTGGCAAGTGTAGATTGTTACCTCATTAGTCAATGACTAAATGCCTGGAGGTGGTTCTGTGGGTTAACATTTGCTGTAATCTCAACATGAGGTCCAAAGTAATGTCTATACTAGTGACGAAGTCCATCGTTAGGCTGAAAAAGCACAGAAATGGAGGTCCAGGAGAGGTTGGCAGAGATGTTTGTGCCCAGAAATCTGTGGTATGGATAGTTTGATAATTAATATGTGGAGGATGATGGTATTGAACCATCAGCTATAGTCCACAAAGAGCATCCTCACATAACTCCTCCAGTTGTCCAAATGACTCAGCACTCTATGAAGTGGTATGGCGATGGTGTCCATTGGGAATGGTTCGCTGTATTAGCAAACTGATGGTGGTTAAAATATCATATTCCAGTTTTGTATATATGACATGCCTATGGTCGGGGCTGCTAGATCCACCATTGTGTTAAGGATTAGCAAGTGCAGCAGGATTCATTCACAATGAAGAGACAACACTCATGTATATGGCATTTGGTATTTGTGCTGATGTATGTAAAAACCTCATAGTGCTAGGGGAAAAAGTATGTGAACCCTTGGAAGAATAACTGTAGTCACGTGCTGGCATACCTGGAGTCTTGTTAAGAAAATTAGTTTGGAGATGTGGACTTGAGCTACTTTCACTGACAAAAAACACTCAAACTTTTTGAGTCTGTTCTGCACAAGAAGAATGTGATTATGGGAGTCATGCCCTGTCAAAAGGAGCTTTCAGAGGATCTATGATTAAGAATTGTCGATTTACATAAAGCTGGAAAGGGTTACAAAGTGATTTCAAAGACTTTAGATATTTACAGGCATCATTGGAACTGGTTAACATCTGTGTTCACGAGTCTACAGTAGGTAAAACATTGAACAAGAGGGTGTCTATTACAGGACCCCACAAAGGAAGCTGCTGCTTACTAAAAAAGCATTCCTACATGAGTGTCGATGTGCAAAGAGCACATCGACACTCTACAGCAGTATTGGCAAAATGTTTTGCAGATTGATTAAAGTTTGGATCTAAGATTAAACTATTTGGAAAGAACACACAGCACTAAATCTGGCATGTAAAGGTTAGAGCATATCAGCATGAAAGCATTATTCCAATAATAAAGTATGGTGGAGGAAACATCATGACTTGGGCCTGCTTTGCTGCATCTGGACCTGGCCAGCTTGCAGTGATTGGGGGAAAGATTAATTCCCAAGTGACTCTAAAATGACTGTGCCTGCATGAGCTGCAGAATCAGTGTCATTATTTTAGGCACATCATATTTGTAAATACTTTTGACTTATATGAACATCAGAACATGTTTTATTACAGAATGCAGAAAACCACTAAATTGCAAAAGGCACATACTTTTTCTTGCCACTGTACTTGTAGTGTATGATGGTTTTTCAATTTATCCCTCCACACACAAAAAGGGAAAGAAGATGATGGAGACAGTGACATAGATTTAGACAGAAAGAGAGGAGAGAGGATGAAGCTGACAGAGGGAGATAGACTGAACGATGCTGAAGGCATTATCTCACTCTCTCTTCTCCATAGATGATTTATATCAAAGGTCTCTCACCCGGTGTGCCCCAGGAGTCCCCTCTCTCCCTCTATACTGTTCTCTAATTGGCTCCTTTTCTTTAGCTGTGGGATTTCTGAGACTCTTTGGAACTCTACTGGCATATAAATGAGCACTCCCCTCACTGCTGATTGGCCACTTGAACCACATGGGGCTGTGATGGACATTGCATGCTTTACGGTACGCCATGGCCATTATTATTCATTTATATACTTAATGCAAAAGATGTGTTAAAGGTGTTAAAAGGAGAGACTTATGTAACATATTAAGTGAATCTCAGTACACACTGACTGTAGACTTAAAAACGTTTCTGGTAATAATCTTCATATAGATATATAGATATATTATATATAATACAATCCAGATATTTACGGTTTCTCCACACACCCTATTCAACCTACCTTATTCAAAAAAAGGGAATAAAAAACTGAATCAGATTTTGAGAGAGATTCTTGAGCTTAGAAGCAACTTCAAAATGTCCCTTCGAGCTTGTGCTTTTGTTGAAGCTGATGTAAAACAATTAAGTTGTGCATAATGTATAGTGTGTCAGCTTTAATCTGATCATAGATCACCAGTTGTGATGACAAATGACAAATATTTGGACATTTGGCTGCTCAGCTTTTTCCACAGCCAGGTGTGTGTCATCTCCTCTTTAGGTCATTGACAAGTAAACAGATAAAAACCTTAGAGGTGATTTTAAGTGTGCCATTTGCATTTCGAATTAGTTGCTGTTAACTGTCAATATCAAGTCCAAGAGCTGTCACTGCCAGCAAGCTATCATTAGACTGAAAAACTGAAATTACCTGAATTAGCTGTTGCCAAATCAGCTATTTAGTACACACAAAGAGAGAAAGCACATGTTGGTGAGCCCAGGAACATAAAAAGGCCCAGCCGACCACAGACCCCAGTTGCTGATGTGGAATTCTTTCCCTGGTGATGAAAACACCTGTATAATAGATAGAGAGAAGGAAAACCAGAGGTCTAATGCTACATATATACATTTGTGAAGTTGACGGCCTGTGTTACACATAGTCAGAGGCCCAAAGCTTAAAGGTGAATCTCCACATATTTCTGCTCATCAGTTATCTTTCTCTCATCATCCTCACCACCCAGACCATAAGTCAGACTCCATATTCAGAGGTACTCACCTTTGCCTTACCATTCATTCCATTAACTATTAATTTTCTTTCTAAATTTAATTGTAAACCTATTTTCATGTCATCATATATATTGCAAGGTGCATAACTGTAGCCGTGATAAAATAACAATAAAAGTCATTGCACCCTTTTGTAAGCATTTTATTTTTGGTGTGACTATGCTCATGTGATGCTGTGGAACTAATCTGTGCACATATTGAAACATTCAGTACCCAGGGATGGAAGGAAGAGTTTGATATTTCTGAAAGCAGGCAGCAATGTAACAGTGAGGATTGAGGGAAACAGAATGCAGAGTTCAGTGTTATGAATGCCGACCGAATGAATATTACATGTTTACAGGGGCTGACTGCAGTAGGAGAGAGGCTGTGGACATGGCTATATAGAACATGTGACTGTAAAATGACTGCGCCTGCATGAGCTGCCACAGGCTCCATGATTTATTACTTATTAGAGCTAGCTGGTAGCTGTGGCTCTGGAGGTAGAATGGGTTGTCCACCTAGCACGGAATATGTAGTCCAATCCCTAGTATTCATGGATAAGACGCTAAACTTCCATATAATTTGATCTGCCAAGTATCTGCCAACAGACTACATGTAAAGTTGGCCATTTTACTGCATTTCATTACAATGAACCAGGGGTTACCTCTTGCAGCTGATGCATTCTATTTATACAGATTATGTGGCTTTTTATTCATTATCCCCTTCACACATCAGAATGTCTGTGTTATGATAAAAAAAAAAAAAATGAATGTGAAAAAATAAAGTCATCAAAATTAATGTAACAAAAGCTGAGATGGGATTTATTTGTACCTGGTCGTCTCTGTTCTCCTCTGGCCTTTGTTTGTCCCCTACAGATATAGTCTGTTGTTCTACCAACTACAGGAATGACCCACATCATTCTTTGGGGAAGCAGCATGTTGTTTCCAGAACTGTACTGCCTTTCTTCTTTAGCCATTCAGCAAATGACTAAAATCTTTTAGTGCCTTGTCTGGTTTTCTACTGTCAAAACACAACAGTGCTGTGAGGCTAAAGTATGTTCGGCACATTGAACTAAATAACCAACATCTACATGATACTACACTCGCTTACATGCTAATGTTGAGCAGATAATATTTACACTATGTCAATAGCAAAAACATTCATTGTCAGGAGACCATGAATATCACTATCAAATATATGGAAAGCCATTCAGTAGTTGTAGACATACTTCACGACATCTGGTCCATACAGATTACAGGTGAAATATCAGTCAGATTAAGTTCTGTACAGGATGGTGGGACCCTTGGTGACCAAGCACATGATCTCTGTGGTGCATCCATGTTTGGTGGTATTGGATTTTACAATTACAGGTGATTCTGCTCCACCACATCATGTACACTGATTTTGTTTGCTGAAATGTACTGTTAAATGACGCAGTCTATAAAAGACCTGGCTGTAAAGAGAGGATGCATGGAGTCATTGTAGGCCAATTTTGGACGAGGACACAGATCTAGGACTAGTAGAAATGGGTCCTGATTTAAAGGCATCGGGGGATGTCACCGCCCTTCTCCTGAACCTGACAGTGTGCTGGAGCTGCAGTGCACTTGGTAAATGTGCTTAGTACTGAGTAACAGACAAATGCTTTGGAAAGCACTTGATTGAACCTGCTGCCACACACTTAACCTATATGTGTAGTGTGAAACTGTAGGTAAAGAACATGATGTATGTAGGATAGTGGAAAAATATAAATAGAGGCATTGAATGCGAGTATTTTTTATTGTATGAGAGTGTGTGTTTATAGTTCCAAGAATAGTAATATATGACAAAATAGAGACAGGGTTAAAGCTACTGGAAAAAAACAAACATACAAAAACAGGACACCATAGTGTATTGGGCCATTTGGAGGCTGTGTATTCAGAAGGAGGAGGAGTACAACATATGTCTTTGGGGTTATATTTGATCATCTAGGTAATGGCAGGTTTTTGGGTAACGTTGCTCTTAAAAACCCTCTTCAGAGTCTAAAAGTAAAAAGGACTCAAATTACTCACTCCCTGTGGAGCCGGGAGACAGTGTTTTAAAGAAAGAATGGTTCAAATCAAAGCAGCAGGCTGAGACAGTGCACATTTTAGTATGTAGTATGAGAAAAGCTCCATAAACAATAATACTATTTGATGGCATCTCTTCATTTGGCCTTGACTGCCTGACAACATTTTACTGTGCGTTTTTAAAGCAGGCACTTATCTTTATTCTTGAAGCCCAAAATGAGATAACCCCAATGACATCACCATCGTTAACTGGGCTTTACTGCAGTGTGTGGTGTGGTGGATGGAAGGAGGAGTTTAAATCCTTCTTTGGGCTGGGCTGTTGGAACAATGCTAATGTACTATGTCTTTGTAGTAAAGTATTAAGATGAGAATATCTACTCCATTTATGTGTTGTCATCGCATGAAGAATGGTCCTACGTTGCTCCCGCAGCTGATGCTGAATAATAACAATACAGCATGGCCGCAGGAGCAAACTCTCAACTGGGTCACACTTGAGAGTTTGTGGCTGACTCAGTTCGCCCTCTTTCAAGTGCAATTTAAGCAGAAGACCCACAGTGGCATGGTTTGTGAAGCTGTAGAGGCCTCTGCTGAATACTGAGGGCAAAACTGAAGCACGCCAATTCAGATGTAATCAATTCTACCTGATGTTGTTTTTCCTGGCCATTTTGCAGCTAGTTGAAAAGGTTGGGTTTTCATTAATAATTACTTACAACAACTGAAATTACAGACATGCCCCACTAACAATTCAAATTCCCCAGTTCCAACTGTAAAACCAATCCAATTCAGAAATGGCTAAGGTATCATTTTCAATAGTTTGATTATTCTTAGAACTATACAGACTATGAGTGGAGCGCCTGAAAGCCTGGATGTTTCAATGCATTTGAGATTATCATGTAGCATCTAATTATCTGCCAGAACAGAATGTGCTTGTGCATCTTAATGAATACCAGCACATGATCTACTCTATAAAATGATTTCATGGGCAAGGAAGAGGTTGTTTCAATTTGTGTGCACCTGGAAAAATGTGCAGTATATGGCAAATACCTAATAGACTCCTTGGACAACATCTCAAGAGGCACAACGATTGGCTTGATGTCAAGAAAGTAAAGTTTATTTTGCATAACGAAAATGTATTGCTTGTTGAGGAGACCCAGAGGTAGTCATTATGAAAAACTAAATAAACGATGGCAGTGTTCCAGAAGTATAAAAAATATAGTAGGTCTCGTAATTAATGCTTTGGGTTTCCTAAGTCCACCTAACACAAATAATTAATAAATTAAACTGAAGCTAATAAGACTAGGGCTACTCATGAACCCTGCTGCAGCCTTAACGGACACGCATGCAGATGTGATGTCGCCGTCACGCGTCGCAGTGATTGGTACACTGCAATGCTAATTAAAACAATCACAATAATTACTGGTATTATTATTACTGGTAACATTGGTTAGTTTTAAGAAAGCTTTAAAGTCTCTCTGAGGAAGGTGTATCTCTAACTTACAGCTGTGTTTTGGTTCATTCCAGTAGTGAGGTGTTACTTGAAACCAGTCTTCCTGAGTTTCAGATTCCCTAGAGTCGCTGTTAGGAACTTTTAAAGCCAGTCTCTCCCCATGATCTGGTCTCATGGTTATGGTTCTGAACTCAACTAAGGATGTTATATATCTCAGCAGCTAAGATAGTAAAATCTTACAGACGAAGACACAGGTATGCTCATGTCTTTTAGATGCCAGAGATGACCTCTGGCCTTTTCATATAAATCACAGTGGTGAGTGTGGGCATTAACTGTACAGTAATAAATCAAACGGCACTGTGGAAGAGAGAGTCCAGAATTCTAATGACAAAGAATGTCAGCCAGCAGATGGGCTAGATATCTATAATATAATCTAGTATGACAGCAAGAAGAAATATGCAGAATGATATGTCTTACGTTCTGAATGCTCGCTGCATCTGCGTGGAGGAAGCTTCCACACAGAGAGTGTCAGAGCAGGTGATGCAGCAGATATATCAGACAAGTGAACTGCTGCTTTTAGACTTGGAGGGAGAGGCAACCATAGAGGGTCGGCTAGTATTTCTGTCAACCTGCCACAAAGGTGTCACAAGCAGGTGATTTGAACATGACACAGGGAGGTGACTCTTCATGAAGCATATCTAATCTGGCGGTTCCAATTAGGACACAGAAAGTACTAGAGTGACAATTCCTATATTGGACCATAGCAAGTGTGATGGTGATGATTATTATGTCTGTCTGTCCACTATGGATTTCAAGGTTCAAGACTCAAAAAACTTTATCAATCCCAAAGCATTACAGTTCTTATGCTTCTAAAGATGAATCAATTAGTTCAATAATGTTCGGGGTGGAATGCAGTGCAGAGAACAGTTAAGACATAAATAAGGATTGTGATCACGAAAAATGAAAAGTTGGATGTGAGGATGAGATGATCTAATAACAGTCCTGATCCAACTTTAGTTACAGCCCCCTTACCTATAGAGGGGGGGAGTGGCTGTACAGTTTAATGGCCACTGGGAGAATAGATCTCCTGTGGTCTTCTGTGGAGCATATGACATTGATTGAGCACACTGTGTAGTGGGTGGCAGTGACTGACACAGTTGAGTTTGTTATCTGTTCCATTTTATTGTCCAAGTAGACTCCCACGTATTTGTCGTCAGGTACAACCTTTTCTCCCTGGCCCTAATTAGAGAGAGAAATGACAGAGATCTATCATATGTTCTGAAGATCATCACCAGCTCCGGTGTTTTACTGATGTTAAACTGCAGATTGTTAAGTCCACAAAGCTGTCCACCACTGTCTGGTCTGGACTTCCTCCACCCCACAGGGCTCAGATTGAGGTTGAAGATGTGTTGGAATACACCACACAGCTGAGGGGCACAGGTTTGAGCGCCCTCAGACTGACTCTATCCTGACCCTGCAGAGCCGTGGTGTGAAATCTGTTCAGCTCTCTCTTCTGATCTGCTGAGATGGCATTTACATTGGCAGGAAAGGGATTGGGGTGTTTGTAGTGGAACTGTTGGAGGTTGGATTTGAAGCTCAATAATGAATCTATTAGCGAAGTATTCAATTTGTTGGCCCAGTCTACACTCCCTTTAGTCACCTGGCTGCTGGTCTTATGGCCAGTGATGGTCCTCATGCTCCTCCACATAATAACACCTCCCTGGTGTAATTTTGCTGAAACCTCCTGTAAGCTTCCTCTCCTAAATTGATCCTGTCAGGGCCCTTCCTCCCCGTCTCTCTCCTTTTTTTAAATTCCGAGTGGCCTTGACTTACCTGATGACACAGGGTTCATCGTTAGGGAAACAGTGAATAGATTTTAGGGGTACATGCATGTCCACACAGAAGTTGATGTAGGCCGTCAGTGTTCTCCCCATGTGGCTCACAGAGTGCCTCTCAGTCTATAGCCTCAAACAGTTAGGCTATTCAGCTAGACATCAGACATGAACATTCAGGGTCACTGTTCCTAACCTGTAGCAAACTGCCCCGTGTACAAGGAACTTTCAAGATTCCATAGTAAATATTATGTAATATTCAAAGAATATGTGTAATTTGCCCTCCAGCACCACCCAAAGAATCATCACTGGATTATGGTAAAGCTGTAGAAGCACAGTAACACTCATCAGAATAAAAAAAGGAGAGGGTCCTAGCGGAGAGCCGAGGCTGCCATCTGCAGCGCCAACATGTTGCTAGTTCTGAATTCTTTATCATAGTCAGAGGGCACAAAATACTGCAGTCACAAATTTAATTATCTCCATCATCATTCCACCACAACAATTTGACCAGTTACCGGAAATTTGTGTAACTGTCAGCCATTGCTTTAACTGTGTAATTCATTTCCTCATTCATTATAGCCCCTTTATCCTTCAGGCTCACAGATGTGCATTAGGGTGAGACTGAACATAGGGCTGACACAGAAACAGCCATCTACAATATTCACCAGTTGGACACACAAGTCACTGGTCCAGTAGTGTTTTTGAGAGGGTCCAGAGAAAGTGTCAGGGACAGGCTGCAACAGAGCAGTCAAAGACCTCTTCTACGCATGTTCACATTCTACAACAGTCTTTTTATTTTAGTATAGTGTATAGTTTTTTATTTCTAGTCTTGCATGTGTTTTGAGTTTGAATTGGGCAGTCAAGGGCAGGGGACATATGTGAGAGAGAGAGAGAGAGAGAGAGAGAGAGAGAGAGAAAGAGAGAGAGAGAGAGAGAGAGGGAGGGAGGGAGCATGTGACAAAGGTCCCCAGCCTCAGTGGGTGTGCGTCTTACCACTCAGCCATAAGGACAAATGTTATCAAATGGATTTTCCAGATCATGCATGTAATTATCTATTGTCATGAATGAACTTTAAAACACACTCTGAATGGACAGTACAGTACAGTCCAGTCCACCCAACATAAGTCAGCCTAATGTTGCAACACATGTATTTTCACATCATTCAAATGAGCGTTTAAATGTCTTGTTCATGTTGTAATGTGCTGTAAACAGCACAGTAAAATCATTCAACCTTACTGATGAATAAAACAGTATTTACACACATTTTTTTTTTGTTTTTTTGTTTTTTTTTTTTTTTTTGCACATTTAAATAAAATCAACTTGAATTCAAAGGTCAAACACAACGTTGGATCTAAAGCTGCTTTACATCTTGTTTCAATGCCCACAACTGTAGCATTTGAAGGTTTAGGTGAAACCTCCAACCTGCTCAAGGCTTTGCTCCACTGAACGCACACTGAATGGAATGAAAATGAGACCATTTGACAGACAACTTTGGTGGGACGCTGATGGCTGGATGGCTGGATGGATGGATGGATGGAGGCAGAGTGTGGAAAACCACTCATTCAGTAAAACAGCGCCAGAGCTGGAATGAATTCAAACTCATTCATTTCTGCAGCATTCATTCATTCATTGATTCACTGCTGATGGAGACTATTTGATTTCAGTCCAACACCATGTGGCATCAGGTTATTTCCTTATTTCCTGTCTCTTCATTCAGGACATGCCTTCAGTGTGCACACATCTTCGCTCTACTTCATTCTCACGATAACAATAAAGCTCAGCTCGCACCTCTGGATGTATAATAACCGGAGCTCTGTGCTCCCTGTGTCTCTGTTGTTTATATACACACACACACACACACACACACACACTGGAATGGCAATAGCTTCAGCTTCTTACCCGCATTTCGGAGTTTACGGTTCCTAAGCACGGCCACGATGACCAGCAGGTTTCCCAGGACGTCCACCACAGTGGTGAAGATCAGCACGCTGGCCAGCGCCGTGATCACCCATGCAGGACGCGCTGCTCCCTGGTTCGGTTCTGGCCCGGGTTCCGTCCGGTTCTTCAGCAGCGACTCATCCTCCGGCATGTCCATCTGTGTCCCCTCCTTCACAGACCCCGGTCGGTGTGACTGATCGCTGGCATGCCTGTTCACTGTGCCAGCCAAAAAAGAAAAAAAAAAAAAGAAAAGCGTCAGATGTGTCCTCCGGTGTCCGGCGGGTCGTCTCTGCGCTGTGGCCGCGTCCAGCCGCGAAACTTGCGCTAGAGACCGGAGCTGTTCCTCCGCCCCGCTGCCAGTCCACCCGGAGCGGACCGCAGCCCGCCGAGACCCATAGGAGCGTCCAGGGGAGCCTGGGAGCTGGAAGCAGAGCTGCACGCCTCCTATTCTTTCTCCTGCTCCTCTGTCTTTCCAGACATCATGCTCCTCATCGCTCCTCTTGCCTGCCTCACCAGTCACATCTCCTCCTCATCTCCTCCCTCCTCCCCTCTCTCCTGCTCTCTGTTTGTGGGGCTGGAGGCGACTCTCTGAGTCTCCTCTGGAATCCCTGTGCGCTCTCTACAGCTTCTGTGCTGTAGATGGCTTCTGTCCACTGTAGTGATGGACAGGCTGAACGTTTCATTACTTTTGTCATCATAGAAAATAATCAACTCTCTAGTTGCCAACAGAAAGAGTGAGTGATTTACATTGTCAGGGTCTTTTCTTTTCTGTGGGGTTCTCCTTTTCATGGAGTTAATGTCTAAAGCAGGAGGGTGTGGGTTTAGAAATACAAACAGAGGATCTTCCCCTGGTGTTGGGACTCTTTACTCAAATATGAACCAGACTCCCAGCAGCTGAGTGCAGCTGAGTGTTCTAACATAGAGTGCCTTCCTTTATGTTCTGAGCTTCTAAGCACATGAGGGTTTGGCAGTTACACGGTGCATCTATAGTCAGATCAACTGCTGACCACATAAGCACAGTAACTGTCTTTCATCAATGCTTGCTTCATAAATCATAAGTCAATTATCCTTACGAAGCAGAGACCGCTTCACAACTCCGAGTACATAGAGTAAGGTTTTAAGGTGACTGAACACTGGGGTGCTTTGAGTGTCCTGATCAAACACCGCAGCCTGATCAGTGTGACGTGAGAGTCAAAGGGGCAAAGCGGCTACTCTGATCCCAGTTCACTGAAGAGATGCAACCAGCTGAGCTGTGGATCAGGTGGATTTGGACTGACAGGGAACTCAAATGTTTAAACTTCCATTGTATAAAGTTTTATTATGATGCAAAAATGAAGCTTAATACTGTGCTGTGAGAAACTGTCTTGAATGATATGCATGTGTAGTGGCATTATGGGAAAACATACTTGATAGTAAATATTATACACACCAGATGTTTAAACCTATGACTACATCCCATAAATAGTCCTCATGTTCTAACTAAACTAGCCTGTCTGCAGTTTCGAATCAGTTCAATGACTTCCTGAACAGTAAAATGTTTTTGCTATGCATCTTTTCTGGAGTGATAAGGTGCCACGCTGATAACTGTACTGCTCTGTAGTGGTCCTCACCCAGTTCACAATGAGAATGGGGGGGCTGAGCATGAAGCTGCCACAGGACGTCAATGGGGGCTTTGACTCTATCGCTCCAAAATCTTAATTTAGTCTGGATCAGTTGTGGCTGTGTATGATGAAAACTGGAGGCTCCCTTCTGAGCAGGGTTTTCTCAGACTGGATTTGATGGCGTTTACTGTGCTACTGAGTGGCCCAGTGTTTGAAATGGCGTCGTAACCTTCTGATGGCCAAATGATCTCATTTCTCTTTTCTTCTGGAACTTCCTCTGGTTGTGACTTAGTGTGCTGCTTTGTTGCAGCCTTTTTATCTCTCTGCAGTCAGTGGAGACCCACAGACAGTCCAGATACCCTGGAAGCTGAAAACAAAGATGCACTGCCTGAATCCCCACGCCTCCCATTCTTTTCCCTGCTCTATCTTTCCAGACCTCATGCTCCTCCTCACTCTGTTTGTTTGCCTCACCAGACACATCTGCTCACATTTGATAGCTCATTTGCCTAAATAAATAAAGGAGGGCTTAGTGCTCAGTTTGACTTAAACTAAATACTACTAGGACATATTAGCTTAGTGTGTGTTGGGAAGGAAATGATTATTGGTCAGTTTGAACCATATGTGACATTAATCATGTGTGTATGAAGTAAGTATTCACAGTCTATATCACTGATACAGAGTGATGCAAAAAGATAAATTAAACCCCTTCTCTGTAGATTATATTTGTCTTTAGAAGCTAAAACATCTTTAATGAGAAGTTAGTCACATTAGAAGCTTATTAGTAATGACAGTAATCAACAATGACCTCGCAGTGCAAACTGATCATCTCTGGACCACCTCATTGTAATACTGGCAAACAGAAATACTGAAGAGTGTCATTCTGAATAATAAATATTCATTTTTCAATGCCAATAAGTTCCTGCTCCCTTTGTGCCATTTGTGTCAGTCAGATAGGAAACGTGTGATGGCTAAATCTACTTCACATGGTTTCACTTCTTTGAACTCATGAACAAACCATGTGTCCCACTGACAGCCAGACTCATGGGCATACTGTGCCTCAGTACGTGGAGTTAGAGACACATGAAGCGGTCGTTTGTTGTTTTTTTTTTTTGTACCCTTTTCATGCACCCTTCTTCATTACTTCACCACTATGATGAGCAGCTAATAAGTTGTTTATGGAGAATTTCTTATTTGTTGCTACACAGGAAGATAAAAAAATGTATGTAAATGTAACAACGTTCCTCACGACGCCCGTGTTCATCAGGATCATAACCCACTCATTTATTAATATATAATATATTTTTGCCAATAACTCATCATAATCCACAGTACTGTAAATGGTCCTCAGTTCTGAGTTACCTACTCATCAACTAATAATTAATAGCTTGTTCCGGATTTGTTCCTCACTTGTTCCTCAGTAACTTATTACATTTTCTGAACCATATTGGAGTGTGACTGTGGGTATCTCATAAATGTGTGAGTCAACAATATTGAATTACACAGCTGGCCTGTGAGCTAGGCTACTTATATTAACATAATACAACATAATTAAGTATGGTATAACATAACAAAATCCTCTCTTCTACCTGGACAGACTTTCTGCAGTCAATATTTTCATTTGAATAGGACTTTTTTATGTTAGTGGATAAAAAAAATCCACTTTTTCTGACTATTATTAATTGTCAGAAAACCAATCAAATAAAATCTGATCTGATTCCATTTGCAGTTAATACATGGAACAATACACACCTTCAAATGAAGCCTTACTGCGACTTGATTATTTCATCCTTGAGAGGGTTTAATAGTCCCTGGGGACTGGGATTTTCAATGTGCTCCACTGTGGGCTTTCAAGAGTCCAAATTGGAGTTTTAATGTGTTTTTAGGAGCCTGTACTCCTCCCGTCACATATTAATGCTTCCAACTTGGTGTCTTAATACTGATGTTAAGATGCACAGGGATCTAAATTGATTGCGTGTGTGTTGTAACAACACTGTTCCAGGAGGTACTTTTAACTTTTGTCTTAACCTAACCCAGATTTTTTGTACCTATAGTTTAGTGTTTGTGTATCTTGTTGGGATAAAGGCATATGACACGACAAAGTCAGTTGACAGCATGTGGGTTCCTTGAAAGACTTCCCACGTCTACCTACTGCTATAGGAAACCTTCTTGCCACTACTTCAAGCTGTTCCTGAGAGGCGAGGTGCTAATGCAGGCTGACAGTCACATAGCAGTGGCTTAGATCAACCAGTAGGGGTTAATTCCAATTGTCTTGCATGTGAAGGCCATGCTGTGTACATTCTGAACTAATAACTAACATGCATTCAGCAGAAGACTCTCCCCTGCAGCTACGCGACACATAATGTCATTTAGCAGTGGATTCCCCGTTTGTGCTTTACTGGTTCAGTAATGGATTCCTTCATCAGCAGCACAATTAGCTTAAACTAACCTCAACCACTTAACTGCAATGCTTTGACCGCAGATTTGTGCAGCATACAGGGTAAATGTCATGTGTGGCGCTCGTAGACAGTTTGGCGTGACCTGGAACAGCAGGTTGCCGCTCTCGGCCTTCTAACAAATTGCCCCGGCTAACTGCTGTGATGGGAGGTGTTTGAGAGGGGGGCTTTGGAAGAGTGCCAGTTTAATTCATTTACCGTGAAACTGGCCAGGCCTCTGTCTCAGCTGCTGAGTCGGCCTAGCTGCAACGTTAAAGGCTGTTGATGAAGATAGGAGCAAGGGACGGGTTACGGACTGTATCATATGGCATGGGTTAAAAGCACTGAGGGAGGTGTACCCCTACGACAGATACAAGACTGTTAAGGCCTTATATGTTGGTCCCAACTGAATGTTTCATTTCTTTGTTTTAAGTTTAACTCTAGGGCAGGACCACTGAAATAGTTGACAGTTGGTAGGTAAGGACTGAGCAAACAGGAAGAGTGCACCTTGTCCACTCTGGCAGCTGAGTACAGGCAACATGTCAGCAGCTGCTGCAGATGTGTTCAGTGACAGTGCTGTACACCACTGACACTGTGAAAGATATGTTCTTAAGTCAGTAAAAGGGTATACACAGCTTGGGTTAGACCAAAACAGAGTTTTATTCACTTCTGGAAGAGTTGACGTAATGATGTGCACAAAATAGTGGCCATCAAACTCTTCTAGGAGACAACTTCAACAATTATTAGCTTAGTTTTTTCAAAAGGTTCAACATTCACACCACACAGCACTTCTCTTCAACCAGATACTGTGTATGTCAAAACGCCAGGGTTCCAGTTACTGGTATTACTGAACCCCTTTTAACACTCATGTCAACCACACAGTTCAGTAACCATAAATAAATGTCCTTTGTTGAGATATCCCTTTTATCCTCTTCTTCCATAATTTTAAACTCAGTTTATAAATAGACACTATCTCCAGCAGCCTCATTTCCCAGCAGAGCCACACGCACCTCTCCACTGGCCTCTCCCCCTAAACTACTCACCCCTGTATCAACCCTCTCTAGTCTCCCCGATGCAGCTTTCCTGTTTCATGGTGGATATAAAACACTGGACCTCGTTTTATTAATGTTTATTAAGAACTGTTAGCTTTGCTGATGACATTCAGCCTTTCATTACCAAAACTGATGCTGCCACTGTGACTAACTGACTCACTGTAATTCATTCATGCATACACACCAACCTCCTGAATGTTAGAAATCCAACATAATAATCATTAGCCCCAAATCCTTCACTGAAGCCCCACAGAATTTCTACAGTTTCTCTAACTCCTGACACCCTCAGCCATACTTTGATCACATTAAGGTTCACCTAGCATTCTCCATACTATATAAAGTTACTGTCTAGGTCTAAGTTTGTACTAAAGCAGTTAATAAACTAACCAAACATCTGTTCCTTGCCTGTTACTGTCTCCACATCACCCCTGTCCTCCAGAATTTCTTGGCTGTCTGTCCCACAACACATCCAGTTCACAGACCTTCTTATTACTCACAGAGGTCTCCAAACCAGGGCTCTTCTCTCCTCTCTCATCTTGACAGCCACTTTCCACTCAGCTGATGCCAATCTCTCTTCTCCTCGCCATTCAGGCCAAGTTTTGGACCTGGACAAACAGGGCTTTCTACCCTGCTACCTCCACATTCTCACAGTTCTGTCTATTGAACATTGATTTTACATTGAATATTAATATCTGTAAATGTTTAACTTCAGTAACAAACATGTATTTAATCATTTTTAATTTGACCTTTTGTCCAAAGTCTTTAAATCAGTTTTCATTAAATCCAGTATACATATGGTGTTCAGAAGTTACCATCATAATAAGACTGCTTGTCCACTGAAGAGGCCTCTGAATCTTAAACTGCCACAGCACACCGCGACCATAACTCAGTTGCATCCAGTGCACGAGGGGCTCTTCATCATGACACACCATGGACCAAATAACAATGCTAACAATCTTTGTTACTGGCAAATTGCACACTGGAGAGGAGCTGCTTTTTATTCAAATATTGTGCTACGCTTTGCTTTAAGATAAGCCCACCCAAGCAGCAGCAGCTGTTATTCATACTCATATCTCTTTGCAACATAAACCTCCTCCTTCAAACTCTTCTCTCTCCTCATATATTTATTCATGTCGCCTCCACTCCCATTCACTAACAGGCTGATTTGTTGTTCTACCCCCTTCCTCCTCTCTTTCATTCTATCTACCAGAAACCTATTGATTAAACTGTCACACATCACTCATACACTTTGACTTCTCACAACCAGACTGTGACAGACTTCCTACTGTTAAGCAGGTTTTATTGTTCGGGTGCAGGAAGCCAGTGGAACCAACAACATAAAAGCTGAAGGATTTGTAGTATCTTTCCAGAACACCACACATTTATTGTTCACCGGAGAATACATCAAATTCACCAGTGATTTTGGTGTCCAGCTGTGCTATAAAGTGTATGCTGAAAATTGAAGGTGCAGTGTTGGTAGATGATTATGTAGTGAACTTTTAAAAGGCAGCCTCAGGATATTCTAGGGGCTTATCTCACTCAGCGTCCCAGATAGAAACTAATGTCTTGAAACATCAGCAGAGTGATTCTTATATGGCAAGAAGAAATTCTGATGAAAACTCATTTCTGATTTGAAAGAATCCACTAGCAAACACACAGATCTATTACTTCCAGCCATATATCAAGTCAAGTTTTTGTTAAGTTTTTTTGAGCACACATATGCTTGAAAAAATGGTGCAACATGCATTTATTTAACTTGCCACTTTAAAAATGTTGTATTGCTGTATTGTTGCTGTTTTCCTGATGTTAACTCAAGCTACGGCTATACCCCTGGCCAGAGGTGAAAGTAGTATTTCCCATTTGACTGTTATCACAATGGGTGCACATAATTTTGAAACCCCTCATTCTTGGTTCAAATTTTAAATAACATAAGAGTACAGCAGAAGCGTCTGAGGCTCAGCTCTGCCTGCTCAAACATGTCACTGATCTCATCATGCAAATACACACAGAAACTTAACATCCAGTTCTAGTTTATTCTTTGGGTAAATTGAGAAGGTAGAGCTGTCAGTCCTATGATATTTGGGCGAGACACACACACACTGGGTCTGACCAGCACCTTGCACTGCAGCCTGTGAAAGAGTGGATGAAAAGAAACACTGTAAAGTGCTGATAAGGTAGAAAAGTCTTATAGAAGTGCAGACCAATTGCAGTCCTGTCTTGACCTGATGTTTAGGCAGTGAGGAAAAGTTGAAGATGGACAGGGGGAAGTGGCTGTAAACCTTTTACAGCAGGTAGTAGAACACTAGTCCCACCACTCAGCACTAGCCTTGTTTCTACTGGAGGAACCTAATGATCAGATAGTCAAGGAAACAAACAGAAGTCAGGAAGTCAAGAAAACACACCTGAAGAATCTGGGGGACAGCTGCCAGCTGGTCGTACTGAAATTACAAATGGAAAAAAAGGCAGTAAAACACTGATGTCAGGCACTGTGTATCTGAATTTGGGCTTCAAACACTGTCACTGCAGCTACACGCACATCCTCCATTATTACAGCCATTTTATGAACTTGCAGAAATAATACTATGGGTTTCAAGAAACAATGCAAAGTTGAAGAACATCTGCTTGAGCGGATTACATTTAACAGCCTGTCAGCGCCTCAGTGAAAATGCCAGATTTTGTATCATCTTTTAGGCAGTGCTGAAATTCAGTTGCTGGAACGTGTCGGAAATTGAAGTAGAAGTGTCATCTGTGAAAGTAGTAACAACATGCTCGGTTACAGGTTGTTAAGCCTCCTTATGTGGAAACGTTGCTTTTGTAAAATTCTTGGAATGAAAGTGAATCTCACTCCGGTGAGTTAAAAGAAGACACCACAATGATTCTGTGACTGCACCGCAGTACAAGGCTTGGATCGCTCTTGAAGCCTGTCACTCTGTGTTTGTATCTGTGGAAGAGATACATGTGAGACAGCAGGTAAGGAGGAGCTGATGTTCCACTAAGGGCGCTGGAGATGCAGAGAGACAGCTCAAAGGCAGTTTCATTAAATTTGACTTTGAGGAATGAGTGTTTTGCTTTGACCAGCTACACATCAAGCTGTGATACATCACCATATATGGGAAACTCTATTAGCAGCCACACTGACTATCACAAAATGTGTCAGCAATGGGTAGTTACCCCCCAAACCCCCACCCCCCACACTGCACCCTGCACCCCTCACATGGCCGAACGACAAGAACACTTTCCAGGATCAACAAGCACAGCTGCTGCTCACACCTGATTTACTCATTTTCTGTAAAAGCTCAGAAGAGCTAGTGAAAATTAAAGTGCAGTTACATTTACTCATTTGGCTTTTATCCAAAGCAACAGCAGTGTAAGCGTGAGGAGGTCTTGCCTAAGGACCCCTACTGCAGGTAGGCCAGCCAACATTCAAACCCCAGTCTCCTGCATAGAAAGCGCCCACACTACACTATCCAGCCGCAGTTACAGTCACTTGTGATGTCATCTCAGCAGTAAAGCAAGTGTGTGTTGAATCCAGTACACATTTCATGAGGTAATGGCAGAGGCAGGATGAGACCTTAACACTGCTGCTCCCAACCCCACTGACAAAGTCATGGCAGACATTCAGAGTGGAGGAAAACCAAGCAGAGCCTTGATGAAAGAAAAAATTTAATGAAGTGAGTGGGAGTGTTCCTCGTCAGCAGCCACAGGCACTGGGGACACCTCATTAGTGGCATCAGAAACAAACAAACAAAAAAAAAAAAACAAGTGAGTCAGCGTGTTAGTGAATTACAGCGATGCTCAGACCTGCTTCCTGTGTTACACTCCTACTCTGCCTACACTGTCCGATTGATCTAGCCTCAGATCAAACAAATATTTCTAATGACACAAACTCTATTTAGTTTGGAGCAGTTTGTGTATGGCTAACAAATTCACACATGATGAGGTAATTCATGACATGATTACATGAATTATCTCAGATAAAACAAGCAGAATGAGCAGGGTAAACATGCAAACTAGTTAGCACTATAAACCAAAGTACACATCCTATACTATTATGATTAATGTAATATATTTAAAATAACAATCTAAATAAAATAACCCTTGCTTAATGTGCGTAATCTCCACAAGGAGAAGAAAACTAGCTCCACAACATACTGAATGTGTAGTGAGCTCCTGCTTCATGCTGGTAATTACATGTCAACCAGCAACAGTGACCACAACAGCTGTGCGTGTGCCAAAAAAGCCTAATTTTCTTAATTGTCTTCATTTACTGCTATAAAATTAGGTTTACCCTCGATGATAAAATCACTAATGCTTCAACAGTAGACATGATGGGAAGATGTCTGTTCTCAGAATGGCACCACTGCTCTACCTCAATAAACGTCCAACCTGTTTGTTTCTGTCCTTAATCTGTCACACCTTAGCTTTTTAGGAACTTCTAAATCCAAACCCTTAAAAAAACAGAAGGCTTATCAGCCTAAACTATTATTATTATTATTATGATACAGTACAAATGAAAGGACAACTAGTAGAATAACCCTCAGACAGATCAGATTGTGAGGAGTCAGTGTCACTGGTCACTCACAATTGTACAGTCGTATGACAACGTGGGATATCTTCTCACATAAACAGTCTTCGTCCTCTCCAGTGTAGATGTTACATTACTAAATCAGTGTTTCACAGTGCCATAATTGTCCACTGTCCACTTGTCCACTGTCTGTCCCACAGAACGATGGTCCACCTCTGTTTGCTAGATATGTGCCACACATGGACCACAACCTGGTCACCTCAGCCAGGAAGGAAATAACCAAGCCAACTGGGTCACATCGTTGCCAAACATGTCCATGGAACATTACAGGGTGGGTGTCGGCACAGTCTAAGATTCAATTCAAGATTTAAAGAACAGAATCTGAATTCATTTTAAAAATCTATTTTTGCTAAAGCAGTTTATATCATCACATCTATCCAACACTTTTCAGTCTCAGTTGTGCTCAGTGCTGCCCAAAACGAACTCACTCATATATTTTATGGATATTTTTAGTAAGGTTGATATAAATTGAGTTTGCACTACCTCCAGGATATAGACCATATCCATTCTAATCAGAATCAGAAATAGGCTGCTAAGAAGTGCATTGATCTGTACACTGAAGAATATCAGCTACCGATCCACAAATAGCTGGGACAGCACAGGACGGCCAGGACAAGAATCAGCAGTGCATCTGTATCTGACAGACATTATTTATGTAATTTATTTTTCCAACAGCTTTCACCCTCCCCCATCTATTCAGGTTTTTATGTTGCACAAACTGGCAGTCATATAAATCAAGGTATTACAACATTAAAGAAGGTTAAAACATGGGTACCATGCAGGTGATGACTGACTGAATCAACTCTGACTTGAGACTTTTCAGTACCACAAACCTTAATACTTTACACAGTGAGCATCATAGAGTTTCTTTGCAAGTTTCCCTGTTTCTTCTTCAACAAAGTCTTATGACACAAACTAGGATGTATAACTAACAGAATGCACAAAAATCTCGGGGGAGAAACAAGGAATTTCATCAACTTACCAACAACTCGCTTTGCATCGTACAAATAGCACACAGAAAGAGAAGACTAAAGATTAGCCAGTGTTACTAGGACCAACTTGTTATAGCCTTCAGAACCCAATAATGATCAATGAAACGTACCTCTCAGTATTACTGGTTAATACAGAATGTATCACTAATACATGGTCTTCTAGGATTTGTTCATCATCTGAACTCTAAAGGTCAGTGAGATTTGTCTAAATGATTCTGAAGTTCCTGTAGTCTGAGTCTATAACGTGTCAAACAGTATGTAACAAAGCTGCATGTAACAATAAAACAGTGTGTATTGTATATTATATTTCATAATGTAATACATGCTCCAGTACAGTGCTTTTAGAAACCAGGCTCAGGTTGGACTTAAGAATAAAAGCTTCTGACCTCTGTAGTAGAACCACACAACTTAGGTGTCCAAACGCATCCCATTTGGAGACTGGATTTGGTCATAAGCTACTATGATGTCGGTCCCGGCCTCGGCGGACGTCGGCAGCTGTTTCTCGGAGGTCTCGACTCAATGCTCGATAGTCAAGGAATGGAACAAGTCTGCCTGCAATTAACTAACTGGACTCCACATTAACTTAAAGACATTAACTGTTATACTGGACTGCTGCCTACACAGCATGTAATCACCCATATGAGGATGGGTTCCCTGTTGAGTCTTGTTCTTCTCAAGGTTTCTTCCTGTTGCTTTCTCAGGGAGTTTTTCTTGCCACCGTTGCCCTCGGCTTGCTCATCAGGGACAATCTGATTATTATGATTCTTACACATTCACTGTTCATGTACTGTTCTTTGGTTGTGTAAAGCTGCTTTGTGACAATGTCAATTGTAAAAAGCGCTCTACAAATAAAATTTTAATTGAATTAAACTTAGCGTGTAGTAATAAACAACATGTCACATTTTTTTGACCACTTTATACCTTTTTTATTTGTTTTGTCAAAACAAATTCATAGTTCACAAATTCCTCCAGAAATATTATTCAGCAGGTGGAATGCTGTTAGGTTAAGATCTGGTGATTGACTGGTCAGTCTAAAACGTTCCTCTTTTTTTCCTCTGAAGAGGTCCTTTGATATGTGTTGTGGATAATTGTCTTGCTGCTCCAAATTATTTTTGATTCATTTCTCTGTAAATTGGCACACTTAATGTTTCTGTTCGCCTCTAAATTCCTGCTGCTGTCATTATCATGATTAAATAATCAATACAGATTAGCGAGACTGTTTCAGAAGCAGCCATGCAATTCCTGCTCTGGGGGGTTGTTGATGATGCTTAATTTAGTTTTTTCTTCACAGTTCTTCTGTCATCAGCTGTTGCTTTTCTTGACTGACCCATTATGTGCATGTCGTTCAGTACACCAGTGGTTTCTTTTTTCTTGAAGGCATTATATTAGCTAGGTAAGAAGTTGTTTTCCCCTCTTTTCTCAGGATTTCATGTTGATTTAACAACAAATGTGGTTTAATGTTTATTTTGAAATGTTCTCCTTTGCTTGTATATATTTTGCTTGTCTTGTAACTCACTTTGGATCAAAGCATCTGCCAAATAAAATATAACTAAATGTAAATGAATTGTAAAATATGTTATAATATACAGTATAAACTGAACAGTACAGTTTCCCTACCAAAAGAAAAACTAGGTTTTTATATAGTACAAGTGTATTTTAACAATTTAGAATATAGTACAAAAAAACATTTCAAACCTTGTTTTGTTTTGACTTTGATGATTAAAGTACATAGCTCACAAAATCAGAAATCCAGAATCTCAAAACATTTGAATATTTTCCAAGATAGCTTAAAAAAAACAATTTAAATATCATCTGAAACATCTGAAAGTAAGTTTGTTTATGCACTCAATACTTAGGGCTTATTTATCATTCATCACTCTTTTGAAATAACTTGTATGGTGAAGGTTTCAAGTTAAACAACTAGTAACTTTTAGTAACCTTACTGAACTGACAACTGATTTGTTTGTTTGGAGTTGTTCTGCTGACATGCTTAGATGACCCCCTGCTATAGTAGCTGTGTGTCCCACATTCAGAAAAACATCTATGCAGTGAGATCCTGCCACCACCCCATCTGTAAAGCATACTTATTACTCATAATCCCTTGCATTTAATACATAGACTAATTTCATGGGTTTTACACACAGCTCTGCTGAAAGATCCACTGTCTGACTTTGATCCTCTTTGTGTATGTAGATGTTCATTTACTTGTAGACACAAGCTATTTTACAGTCACATACAAGACATCCAGTACAATATCCACACCAGCCTGGTGATGTAGACATGAAGGCAATGAGAAGGGTGGTGCCTCTATCCATTCTGCAGTATTTCAACCCTTGCTGGAGCTAAACATTTAAAATCTACACATGCAAATTAACTTCAGAAGCGCTGATAGCTAAGCATATAGCAAGAGTTCTCAATCACTTAAATCAGAGATATTTATAACTCATTGTCGCTTGATCAGCAGCTCAGGAACACAAACATTCAAGGTTAGATGAACTTAATCTAGGGGAGAACAGAGAGTATGCTTATGAATATATATTGCTTTGCTCTAATGATAATGTTAAATTATACAATGTGTCATCTCCATAAATCACTCTAATTACATCACCTTGTGTGCATGTTGTAGGAATGCCAGGGCCAAGTGAAATGTGCATGTGTTTAACCTTGGTGACATCCTACCTGTGTTATGTTAATACTGTGAGTGCTCTTACAAAAGTTTGTTTTAGGTTAGATTGATGGTTCACTTTTTTTGCCGTGATAGCCTTAAAATCTTCTTTTCAGTAGCCCAACCACAGCAGATTCAAGTGAGACATTTAGCATTTTGCTGCCACTCAGATACTACATGAAGTTGGTGCTGCCGATGGACACTCTTTGAAATGAGATCACATTCAAATCCAAATCCACTCCCAGCATCTCCCAGTTTGGTCACCAAGACTAATATGCAGGACTTCGTATTAGGAGGTGGTAACAGTCGGTTCGGCTACAATCCATCTAGTTAGTATCTGTTAGTTTTATCATCACATTTTTGCTATTTGCTGAACTAGGCCAGTGGAACTTTAATGGCTAATATTGTGTGAATGTATGTCCATAATCATATTACAAATATTTGACCCAGTAGTGTGCTGACCCCTGCTTCGATAAAGATAAGACAGCAGGAGAAAATACAGAGGCAATGCTTGAATTAGCATGCTGCTATAATGTCAGCCTTTAACAAACAATATACAAAATACACTCAGTTTTACCAGTTAAGACCCTTTGTATCCAAAGCGACTTATAAGTGAGATACAAGGTACGAGGCAAAGGCAGGGGAAGTGAAAGTTAAACTAAAAAGTAAAAACTAAAGCAGGAAAATTGAATACTACTTAGAAAAGGAAAATAACCCCTATATAGAAAATTACACTGATTTAGCAGACTAGTAAGGTGCGGTTTACAGACACAACAAAGAGGAACGTGGACACATCATGTTCTGAAGAACAAATTATGTGCAGATACCACCTGCACCTGAAGCAATTTCCAGCAAATAAGAGAGATATTTGTTACTTTGCCACTGTCTCCTTGAGGAATTTCATTGTCATACGTGGAAGCCTAAGGATACTTTACGGAGCAGGAGGGTTGTCAGATGTGATCAAATCAGATGTGCACTGGCTTCGGTGGGATCATTCGCTCTAATAACAAACGGAGCAATTTGAACAAGCTGTGCTACTAAAGGACAGATGGCCACTCTGTATCACCTGAACAACATTTGGAGGGAGAATTGTTTTCGTTTTATTGGTTGAACAGCTGACCAAGGTGAAAGGCCCACAGAATGTAGAGTCATTTATCATGTTATACATGATGAGGATTTATTGTCTTTGTGAGATGTTTCTACAGAAGTCATTTACATTACTGAACACCTCTTCTCTCCTTCATCTACACACTGAAGAAATCCTAAATGCACCATAAAATGGCAGTAGTGAGGTCCTTTTATGTAACTTTACTTCTGTCAAAGGCCCTCTCTGCTACTGCAGACAACTTCTGTCCTGAAGTTTCTTCTGACTTTCACTGCAGTGGAATAGATTCACATTTAGCAGATGCTTTTATCCAAAGCAACTTACAAGTGAGATACAAGGGTAGGCAGGGTAAATGTAAGAACCCCTTAACAGAGGTAGGCAACAGGTGGGATTTGACCCCAGTCTCCCAGTGTGTCAACCTGACACCATAGATATAGTTAAATTATTCCAGAACTGGTCTTTTTTTAAGTGTTTTCTGGCAAACTCTAATCTGGCCTTTCTGTTCTTGAATGCCTCCCGTGTTTGCACATTGTTGTGTAGCCTCTGTTCTTACAGTCATAAAACTTTCTCTTAACTGATGTTGTTAGAGGGTTCTTCTTCACCATGGGTAGAATTCTGCAGTCATTCACTTTAGTTGTCATCAGTGGTCTTCCAGGCTGTTGCTGAGCTCCTCAGTTCCAATGTTTTTGCTATCTCTCTGGTGGGTTTCTTTTCTCTTCTTCATTCAGCCTGATGATGGCCTCCTCCACCTATAGACACCTCTTTAGATCGTATGTTGAAGGTTCCAGTGAACAGCAACCTCCAGGTCTTTATCTGCTTGATTAGTCATTGAATAATGAAGCACAGATCACACTTGGCCGTGCCACTGCTTGTCAGACATTTGTTGTGTTATTTATGAGCTCACCTATAAAACGACCGTACTTCCTGATTGGTTGATGGCACATTTTTGTCAAACCCTTTGAATTAAAGCTTAAAAGTCTTGACTTTGCACATATCTTAAATACTTCATTTCAAATTCTGTGTGGTGCTGAACACAAGACAAATGCTATTCCGTTATTTAAAACCCGTCTGGCTATGCAGAGGACTAAAACCAAACATAAAACGTGAAGATAAACCTTGACTTGAGCAGCCAGGCTCTGGCCTCTCTCTCTGTCTCTCTTTCTGGATCTCTAATTAGGTAAAAACCCATTTAAACCTAGGATACACTTTGCGTTAGGCTTGCCCCTAACCCAAAGCCAAAACACACACACGTTGTATGGCAGCCAGTGTGAGGACACTCATTGACATAATGCATTCTCTAGCCGCAACTGTCATGTAGGCCAGCATAATCTACTCCCTAACACTAACCCTAACCAAAATCTAAATCTAACTCTAACCCTAAAACCTAGTCTTTATCAAAAGATTGCTCTTATAATATCCTATAATACCCTCCAGAGGCTAGTCATTTGTGCTGGTCCTCACAATGGCCATACACACACACACACACACACACACACACACACACACACACACACACAGATACACCATCACAGTGCCCCTTGCTCCACCGGGTTCAAGCAGTTTGGACTGTACAACGTGGAAGGATGAAAGGGAGGAAGCAAGGGTTTTTCTTCCATCTCTAGTGAAATTACTTCAGGCTTTGAGCAAATGCTACATAGTAATAAGGCTTTTTAAAGCCTTAATGGAAAGGCTAATGTTACCAACGTATGAAATGGCTTTAATTAACTGTTTGACCTTTTCACCCTTGTTATTTTTGGGTAGTATTTGGTAGTATTAAAGCAAGCATCCTGTTTAAGTCATTTGGTTTTACTATGTGGGCTTTGGGGTGCAGATTGTCTTTGGTCTATGGCTTTTTTATGTTTGGGTATTTAAATCAAATACTTGGAGAAAAAGAATCATTTAATTTGCTCATTTGCCCCTGGACTTTGTCCTGATATTGCTTTGCCAAATTGTATAAAAATGTGTGTGTGCTGTACGTCCTAAGCAAACAGAGTTAATCACTTTATCCCATTAAGATCCTCTCATGATCACAGAGGTCTGTGGGTGCTGAATTGTGGCCAATATTTAGTACCAGTCTTAATATTACCAGCAACAATAAGTTACTGACGATTTTTATAATTGACTTGCCTAAAGTTTTAGTACCAGCCTTCAAGCTAGTTTTTGTAACAATACAAAATGCTTCAATTATATACTATCTGATGAAATGCTGGAATGTATACAGTCTAAAAGTCAGAAAAAGTCACCACTTGGGGCAAATTGTTTATTATCCACTGAGGTTTGCTTTGCTGGTCTAGGACTAGGTCTAGGAAGAATGGCTTATGTCAGGGACTGACATTTTAATTCACTTCAATAAAATTTTACTTCAATTTAGTTTTGTTTGTATTGCGCCAAATCACAACAAAAGTAATCTCAAGGCACTTTTCAGTGTTTAAGACCTTACAAAATATAACTGTACACAGATTCATATAGAAAACCCAAAAGTTCCACTTGAGCTAATATTAATAAACCGCCTACATTCAGTGCTAAAAAGAATCAAAATTTGTTAGATAATTACATTTTTTATCAAATGCAATCACCGTTCATGGTGAACACATGTGCATTAGACCAGTTGTGTTTAGATACTAATGTATGCTTGTCAAGTCAAAAAGCAAAAGCAGAGATACATGCAGGCATATAAACTGAAAATATAAACATATAGACTATATAAAAGTAATGAACCGATTCTATGATGTTAGTTTGTGTTGGTCAAAAAACGGTTATTGTCTCACAACAAAGACTCCTGCAATGCAGGTAACTTTGTTTATGAAGTTTGTACATTGTCCCTGCACGTGCATGTTTTCTCCCACAGCACAAAGACAAACAGATTAACATGAGACAGTAATATAGTGGATGGTCCTACGAGAAACTGCTACAGTATCTTCTTACTTAATTCCTTCCACTTCCTTTATTTATTGGTTTACAATAAAAAGGAAAAAAAAAACAGCAGACAGAGCAATACCGCTGGGTGCAACCTAATGTCACAATCTGAGTTATTAAGCAGTGCAATGCAGCAAACGTTATGCTAATAAAGTGTTTTTGTTTGTTTTTGTTCATCTTTTGTTCTTTGATCATTGAGTATTATCCACACATGCAGGGAGGCTGTAGTGAGATTCACTGAGCTTGGAGCAGTGAACAAAGGCTCGTATAGACAACTGACACAGCACCATGGCAAGAGCAGCTGCTAATGCTGAGTTAGCAGTTATTTTCCAGATGTCTTCAAGGAGCTGAACCCAGACGCTGTAGATGCTGAGAGCTATGAGCTTTCACTCCACTGCAGTGAGAGCTGATAACTGAGAAGAAAGAAAGCATGTTAAAAGTCACTTGGTATGATATGTAAGTGGTTGGTTAGAGAGTTGAGCTATATCTCAGTTTGACCGTACATAATTCAGTACACTAGGTATGCCTTTGGTGAAGTTTAACCCCAAAATGAATGTATTTAAACACGTGGTACTAAAAGAAAAGACATAATTCATGTACTACTAGTTGACAATTGACAATGACAGTTACTTCTTGTTTTAGTCTTCTGTGTTTGCTTTGGAAGACATTACTGATTGATGTGATGTTGGAGTCTTCTTGTATGTAAAGACAGTTTTTGCTTGAGGATGGTCTGAAATATTCATTTCTTTGGTTGTTTTCTGCTGTGAAAAAACAGTTGAAAAACCGATATTAAAAACAGTACAATGCCGCTGGTAGCATTAACAGGGTAGTGGTCTGAGGTGCTTTATATTTGCTTCTTTGCACGTGCAGCCACAAACATGTTAAAGGTTATTCATTTCATTTGAGAATCATTGGGTTTTGTCTACAGCCAAATTGTTTCAAGTGCTGTTTTAGTTTGAAGGTGAATGGGTTTCTATGCCTCAACAAGCGTATATACATCAATAAAACCTCATTAGTGCTGAGGCACTATTGAGCCTTTCATGGGAGTGCACAGACTACTAAAAAGTTAGACCAGGCATAGTGCTACTTTTATGCCGTTACCACGGATGTATTCTGTAAATATACTGCAATACTGTTTGTCCTCAAAGGCAGGTGGTAAATGAGGAATTAGTGAATATAGTTAATAAAGACACAGCCATTCATGGTGGTGGATGATGGTAGAGTTAGGGAGCTAATCAGTGTGCTACATCCTACTCACATTCACACGTGATAGAAAAAGGTGCTATCTTCTGTGTTCATTAAACACCTCATATTAAACCATTTTTGGGGAATAAAAAACAAACCAGAAGGTCCCCAAACTGTGTCAGTAAATGTTCTTCCTAGAGGGCGGTGTAACTCATAGTTGGAGATTGTGCTCCCCACTGCAGTGCCTGCTACACAGGGGATTTTCACATATGTTTTTGATAATGTGTAAAAGCAGCTTGTGTTGCAAGACTGCTGAACCAGCTTCTGAACCCACCGTCATGTATTGTTAACCACCTAGGACTGGAACCAGTATGCTTAAGCGTGTTCTCCTTTCACAACACATTCAACATATAAGGCACTGACTATGGACTGGTCTAAGTAAGTACAAATGAAAATGACTAATTCATACATTTTATTTAAAAATGTGGCCTAGGCTATACAGTTTTATTTAAAAGATGGGCTGCCTCACAGTTCATATACATAAAATGAAATATTTCAACTGCATATACTAACAGATTCTCATGTCATCATTACTCAAACTTAAATCATCAAATTATAATACACTGAATGCCATATGAGACCAAAGTCTCCATGCACTGTGGTCATTTTGTGGTTGAAAACCTGCTCGAAGTAAATTGACTTTACAAACTACTGTAAGCTTTGCTGTTTAGCTTTTTTAGTCAATCATGGGTCATGGCAGCAGTCAAGCAGCTAAAGGCTGAATGTACCAGCATAATAAACCCACCTTTCACATGCACAATCAGCTGACTACAGTGTCTACTGACTACTACTTGTGCTGCAGCCAAGCCTGCCACTTTTGAAAATGGACCATTTTGTTTTTGTTTTTGGCTCCTGCTGGTCTGCACATTGGACTTAAGGAGCACAAATGCTTCTTCTGATGGCACAGGTAAAGTGCAGCGCTTGGCTACTTGGCAGAAACCACCCTCGTACATCTTCAGGATCCTCTCTAAAACCAAAGCAAACAAAATTGCAATTACCCTTATCTGTGCCACTTGACACTACAATTTTTTGTGCACGCCAGCCTCCTCTGTTTCTTGTGAGAGTTGTCTCCCAGGCAGGGGAGGTTGTATCAAAGAAGAGGAACCGTTTGTACCTAAACACAGAGAAGACACTTCTGTTTCTTAATACAAATTCCCCCCATCCTTGCTCAGTTATACAAGCAATCCCTATCTGCAGTACAAAATGCACTTGTCCAATAACTGTCTGGCTTCAGTGTCCTGCTCTTGCACAAATCTTACAGGTGGGATTTGTGCTGGGACATTATCTTTTATGACTTAGATGATTTGGATTTAATGAAATGAGACTTTGCCATTAAGTTGTTTGGCTATTGCTACCTCCTGCTGCTCCAGCACAGCCTGACTGCCAACCAGCCATGTGTTGGGTCTCTAATATCTCAAATATTCACCCTCATAACATAAAAAACCATAAAACATACTTTTGTCGCCAGCTTCCATAAGGTGCTGCCTCCTATTCCTGTCACAGCTTATTCCCTCCCACACAAGGAAGATATGCAAGGGAAAAGACTGCGTCAAGAGGAGGAAACAGGTTTTTAGAAATGTCCTTCTCCATCATCACACAACACTAGTTTCAAATGATAACAGCACAACTGGATCAGCTGTTACTCTGCAGGGAGTGATCTTCATACTGTCTTTGCATTTAGTGTCCAAATACTGTCAGTGTAGCGGTGTAAAAATGGCCAGACCACTACGAAGTATTTACACTCCCAAACCACAGTATGCAACATAATACCAGAGACATACTAAAGTTACCGTACAGTTACAAAACACCCAATAAATATAGAAAGATAATCATGGCAATAGTACAGTAAAAACTGTATATTAAATTTTTTTCGTATAGCACCAAATGACAACACTTATCTCAAGGCATCTCAAGGCACTTCACATTGTTTGAGGTTTGAGACTTTACGAAATAATACATATAGAATTATATAGAAAACCAGATAATCCCATTTGAGCAAGCTTTGGGCAACAGTGAAGAGGAAAAACTCCTTTAGAGGAAGAAACCTCCAGCAGAACCAGGCTCATAGTGGGCGGCCATCTGCCTCGACCGGGTGGGGTGAGTGGAAAGAGGAGAGAGAAAAGAACAGCAAGAGAAAAGAACAGCAGTACACTATTGAACTGTAAACATTACTTATGTTGCATTCACACATAAGTATAACAAATAGCTGTACGCCGTTAGGCTCTGGGGATTCTATAGTTGAAGATATGTGTTGTATTGACCATGTAGTGTATTGCTGTGCACTGACTGGACAGACCGCTGGGATTGGCTGTTCACCATAGGAAATTATAGCACAAGGAGAGAAACAGAAGTGACAGACAATTAATACACAGACAATTACATTTTTTATGTTTATGTTTTATGATTTTTTACATGTTAATTACTGTACTGATTTTGAATGAATCAAAGCAGCAGATCACAAAGCAGCAGCACAAAACCTTAATTGAGGTTTCCTGATTGAAGAACATGTGTTAGCTGGGTAGCTGGAGCTCTCAGAAAGTCAAATAGGTCACACAAAGATGTGTCTTTGTATGGATATACTGAGTCCTTCCAGATACAGATCAGAGATTCAGACGTCCTCTGGAGAGATAGAAGAAGCTGTCAGAAAGGCGACCAATCCCAGTAACACTTCATCAATCAGGCCTTTATGGTAGAGTGGTTGGATAGAAGACATTAAACTTGGCATTTTTCAAACAGCATTTACAGAACTCTGAGATCAAGAGGGAAAAGATTCTCTAGCTCAATGAAACCAAAATAAACTCTTTAGACAAAACCCCAAGCACTATGTGTGGCAAACACTCGCTAAAGCTCATCACCTTATAATATTATCCTTAAAGTATGTGGTGTCAGCAACAGGCCAAGATTTACCCAGTTACCCAACTACAGGAGATAAACCAAAGGCAAAGAAGACATTTTTCCCACAATACCTGTTTTAATCACTGCTGCCACATGGAATGCCATTTAGAAATGCTGCTTATGAATATGGCAAAATTCAACTTTATTAAAACAGGATTTAAACACTAACTGGTAGTAAAAATGAATGATTATGACCCCTATGGCTTTTGATACTGAGCCAGCTGAATTCCTCATCATTCCATTAACACACAGATGGGTTAAAATAAATGTATCTCTCAGCTCCACATGTACAGTAGCAGCTTTTGAAGTGTTATAGGGCCAATCATATAATCATTGCAGCACCCTGAGCTATTCCAAGAGACTTTGCCTTGATGTACTGTACAGTGTTTTTAATATAATTAAAGTGTACGTTTGAAAAACTGAGCCTCATTTCAAGGTAACACCAAAGTAACAATGGGATTTACCATGTGTGTGTCAGAATAACTTATGCTGTTAAGATGTGTAAATTCCATCCATCCATCCATTGTCTTAACTGCTTGTCCGCTCAAGGGTCACAGGAGCACTGGAGCCCATCCCACCTGTCATCTGGCGAGAGGCGGGGTCACCCTGGACAGGTCGCCAGTCCATCGCAGGGCCAGATGTGTAAATTAAGAAGGTAAAATATGCACAGATAAAAAAAAAAATCCCAGGATTCCTGTTAAGATGAAGTTAACAACAAATATCGTCTTGGTTTTCATAAATATGAAATCAACATGGGACCAGCTAATATAAAAACATGGATTAGTTGGTGAATCTCTGTGCAGGTATAATGTTTTTTCATGTGCTGTTCACCACTAATAGGAATTTGGAGTAAATGGGGACTGTTATAAAACTTTATTCTGTAACATTTGAATGACTTTATAAGAAGAAGTAAATAGATTTCTGGATTATGATTCAGTCAGGAGTTTTCACCAGATGAGTGTGACAAGGGTCATTTTTACCCTTAGGACAAGGGAATGGGATTGTACAGAACATAAAGGCAACAGGATTGTCTCCAGGCTTTCTTTCTCCAGGCTTGCATCCTTTTTCTCAGCAACACAAAAGTAAAGATAGTTTTATAGGAGAGGACGTGCATCAAAACACCAAGCATAACACAGTTTAGTTTATAGAGATAGAAGGAGCTCAAGGGAGTTTAAGATGAAATGAGAGAGACATGAGAGGAGTCTGTGAGTGCAATACATAACACAACACCACACAGAGTCCTGGTGTATAATGTTTGCATCATCATGAGATCAGCAGCTTGATGACAAAACCTATTGATTCACCCTAATCTGGTGTTTCTGCATGCCTGTTTACTGTGTGTATATCTAATGCCAGAGAAAAAATCTCCCTCCATTTTTACAGCCTTGGGTGTGACATTATGCAACAGGCAAACACCTCCAACTATCTCCAAGACGAAACTCATTCAGTGCTGCAGCTAAGGGACCACAGCAATCTGTAGCCTTGGCTTTCTCACAAAACAAATCGAATTACTGTGAATCATTGCTGTTCAAAGAGGCACTACAAATTCACCAGGAGCGTTCAATCAACTGTCTCTCAAAGTAGGCAGCCAACACTTTACTCTGTGAGCTGATTCAAGTGTCAATGTAACATCGACCTAAGCTTCATTCTTCGGTCTCTTAAGAAATCTTTCTTGAGAGACTGCCAGGAACGCTGGATTCAGAATGACTTCTAGTAGCACTAATGTAGCTCCTGATTGTTTTGTGCCAGAATACACCAACCAGCCACAACAAAAAAACTACCAACATTCTCTATTTCACACTGTGACTTCTGATTCTGGTAAGGCATCATCAAACTAACCATTAATCATTACTGAACTTTAATATTAATAATGTCACACTCTCACTGAATATTCACAGAAATGACTGAAGCAAATCATCCAATAATAAATCTGCATGATTTTAAAAAAGTCAAACATCGACTAAAAGAATTATAAGTTGAATAAAGAATGCAAAAATACAAAAAGTAGTGGATTGTACTCAACTAGAGTACGTAAGCTCAAACTCAAAGTTTTAGTTATAACAGTTCATGTAAACAAAGTGAAACTCTTAAATACTCTGGAATCATTAGATGTTAAGTGAAACCTTTCTTTTTCTTCTTCACTCACAGTTCATGAAACTGAGAAATGCAGTACTTTGAGTAAAGTACTATTCACACAGTAGTATATACTGTGTAGTGCTAGCTAGTTCAGTGCAGTTCTGTAAGGGAAGTCTGTTGACTTGGCGAACATCTTCTGGACAACTGTCGACACCCTCTACAGGACTAAGGATCAGCAGCAGCCACAGAAGGCCTGCAGAGGGCTGTATGGAAGTAGATTTATGGAAAGTTGACAAAAGGGAAAAGTGTGGTAGGAATAGTTTTACAAGCAACAGTCGTCTTAAGACTGCAGCCTTAAGAATATTGTCAAGACTGTGAGAGAACTTCAGAATGAGAAGAGAGAGGCTGCAGTGCGTGCATCAGGACCCACCAGGTACAGACGTCGTCAGGAACTGTGCTACAACGTTCCTAGTAAAAATCCACCCATTTGGAAATCATAGTCTCAGAGTCTGGAGGGAGAGTGAACAGGGAAGAATCCAAGTTTCCAGTGTGATTTGGGGCTAAGTCACCTGCTAGTGTTGGTCCACTGTCTTTTATCAAAAACCCAAAGTCAATGCAGCCTATCAGGAGATTTTAGAGCTTTTCATGCTTCTTTCTGCTGACAAGCTTCATTGAGATGCTGATTTCCTTTTCCAGCAGGACTTAGCAGCTGCCCACTCTGCCAAAACTAACTGGTTTGCTGATGATATTACTGTGCTTGATCGGCCAGCCAATGTGCCTGACCTGAACCCCATAGAGAACCAATAGGTAACTGTCAAAGCATTGTCTAATTTCCCTGTCAATTGCTGTCAAAGCAACACGGTCTTTAATAACACCTCAACAGACCCACAGGCTGATTGAAACCGTGCCTCACCGCATGCCTCACACATGCTGTAATTCCTGCTGAAGGAGCCTCAACCAAGTACTGAGAGTATACATTATGATACTTTTTACAAGTAAATCCTTTTTTGATTGATCTGAAAAAATATTCTAATATATTGAGATACTGATTTATTGTTAATGTGACAGTCACTTATCTGCAACTCTTCCGCAATATAACAAAGCTATAAGTAACCATTATGAGACTACAGATCACTAAATTACAACTGTTCAAAAGAAAGTAATGCGACAATAAGACTGGCGCTCCAGCCTAATCAGGTTGGTAGGCAGGAGGTAGGCCACTCTGGTTTCAACTTTCAACATGCTACTTTGAACGCAACATGTGCAGGGTTAGAGACATGCAGGAAGGGGCTAAAATCCTGGGCCCCAATGCTTCCATTGATTTGTGACATCATTGAATCTCGGCCCACATTCCTCACCACAGCCCGTCCTCAGAGACCGTTCAGTAAATGTGATTGCACTTCTGTCATTCCATCCTCTGGCTTTGTGCCAAGAAGTTCATATCTCACGTCTTCATAGGCCTGGTAGTGTGCACTTGTACTTGCATTTTTGCCAGCTTTGTCTAGGGATTAGCTTCAGGGGTTTCAGTGGCTCCATTCCAAGTTTGAATTTTAGTGTTGAAACAGTTTTGAACATCAAGAGCCACAGTGTTGTGAAACAAAAGAAATGAATGAGTTTATGTTTGATGTCATGTGCAAATCACCTACTGGATTTATTCAGCTTGTCTGAAGTTGAAATAATTAAAACTCACAGACAGTTAGACTGTCCTTCGCATACTGCATGTCACAACATTTGACTGTCTAGATTTTGGTTTAGGTATCTTAGGTTACATCTTTTATACATAGTTTCGACTGTGGGTTCTCTTAACACTATTCATCAAATGATGTCTCACTAATTTTATAATCTCAAGACATTATGTCAATATCAAAGAGGAATGCATTTCACAAGAGCCCAAAACACAAATTGGACAACTGATTCTGAATGTCACATTCCACTGCAGTGCATTCAGCAATTGCAGTTATAATTTAGTGTTGACTAAAATAGTGGACAGTCAAACCATAAATCTATTCTTAACCAAATCTATACGATCGACTATTCGTTCTGCTCTGTACTGTGGAAATATACTGCGTGCTCATGCTGCTGTCTTGACTTTACTACTACTTTAATTCATGACTCAAGACTGCTATCACAGTCACCACTGTGAATTATGTGAAAAGGTCAGATAGTAACCACTCAAGTGGAGAAAGCATCTATCAAGTGCTTTATTTTTTTCGCTTTGACAGATGAATTATCATACCCTTTATGGCCTTATTATAGATGAACTGACAATTTGTGAGACTAAAGCAAACATAATCCATACAGGTTTCAATGGGTTTAAGTCGTTGTCAGTTGTCCAGATTCCAGTGAAACATTTTCAATGACCTGAATCTGTTTGCTGTATGCTTCTGTTCTTTGTTGTGCTGGAAGGTGTCATGTAGACAGTTCTGTTGCGGCTGAGATCATGCTTCACTGAATCCTTGTCCTTATGCTCTCAGAGTCATTTATATGCTATTTTGCAAACTACAAACAGGATGTGAGCTCAGCCACTGTACTAAAAAGACTTGACTGATGCAGTGTCAATGAGATAGTAGTATTTCTTCTAGCTACTTTCACCTCTGCAGAGGATTCCTGAATTGTTGGAGTGACCCTTTTGGCTGGTTACTCAGTTTGGCCAGACAGCCTATCCTAGGAAGAGTCCTGGTAATTGAGGTCACTGTGCTGAGCACAGTCAGTTTTGAAAATTGTACGGGTCTACAGAGTTTCTTGGACTCTTGGATGTCTGTTTATGTCCTACCCTGTAGTTTTACACTCATATGAAGAAGAATAAAAGCAAACGGGATGTAAAAATTAGGCGTTGTGTACTGTGAATACTGAATATTGTAGATAGACTGTATGATGCCAAACTCATTCCCAACTGGTGTAGTGCTAGAAAGAAAAACATTTACCTCTGGTGTTTGGCAAAGGCAAACAGAAGTGAGTGAGCACTGTTTGAACCAGCTTTGATTCTTTTAAATTTCATGTCACATGTTTGTGAGTGCACAATGCAAATTATCATCAAATATTTAGCCTAAGAGCCAGTAAACAGCTGTAGCGATCTGTCAGAAGTGAGGACACGTGACTCGGTGAGCAAGAACCTTTTTTTTATTTTCTGTACTGAATTAAAAAAAAAAAAAACTTTAAAAAAGCACTCATTTTGTACACTCAGTTTCTGCAGATAGGGGACATATTTTTGATACTGCCTAACATCTCTGAAAACACACAGACCTGAAAAGAACATTAGAAAATGATCACAAAAGATCTCCCTCATTACCATAAAAATGTGTCAACTTAATAAAATACAAAACATCTCTTGGGGGTTTGTAATGTCTGGAGTTAATACTGTGCAAAATGCATCCATAATATTGAATGGCATTCAATTAAAGAGTAAAAGAGTAACAAAAACAACTTAGAGCAAAGAGTCAGTTGCAGAGGAGGAATGATGTGAAAATAATTAATATTCCACGGTCTCTTATTGTCGACATCCACATCAAGCTGTCCAACAACAACAGGAAAACAAAAAACCCAAAGGCAGTTCAGGATTGCAATTCCATATCTACAAAATCTGCATTTTAACACCCTAGCTATATACACTGTACAGAGTTTAAACACAAACATACATATTTTACAAAGAAAAAAAAAACAAGGAGCTGCAGGCCTGAATGGATCAGGCACAATATAGTACAATACCGTGATGATCTGGAGTGTTCAGATGTGCCATCTGTCCTAGAGGCAAGAAGGAAACTAAGCCTTTACTGACCTGGATAAGAGTTTAAGATTTGTCCGCAGATGTGTTTCTGGAATCAAACGAGGCTACAAAGTAATTGAAAACACTGGAATGCACTAAACTCAGTAACAAATGTCTGCCTCACACAGCTTTGGGTGAATAGTGGCATGACAACTCAAACAGTTTAAACAAAAGGAGGAAAAAAAAAACACATAAAAGATGGGCATCAACTCAGCTGGAGTTTAAAAATGATTTTTGCCAAAGGTTTACAGCTCTGGAGTGACACTGGGTCTTTTATGATGTCTGTTTATCATAATGACACAGTGCCACCAAGACAGCACAAAATCTTACCAAAAAACAAAATGACAGGTCAACACCAAATCACTAGTGCAACAAAGATAAAGCAATTCCACAAAACAACATGGCTAAAGCTAAGCGTGGCTGTGGTTGCTAATTTGAGCTTTTAGGATTTTCTAGCTTAACTGTACTAGTTAGAATCCAGATCTTGTACTTAGGTTAAAATATGGCATCTATTCCCAACATCTGGCTTTCCTGATCACCTTAAAGCAATTATGGGGTGATACAGGAATTCAGTATTTATCCTTGGGTGGGCTTTAAAGCCTTAGTGTAAATATTCAAGATTGTTTAATTTAATTGAAATAACAGGCCTTAAAATATATTAGCAACTACAGCAGCTCTTGGTTTCTGCCCACAATCTGGGGGAATAAAACAAAAATGGAAGGCATGTCACACATTGGACAGTTTGGGATAATCAGCTGCTATCCCCGAATGGCTCAATAGGGCTGGGGTGGGGTGGGGTGGGGTGGGGTTGCTTATATTTTTGGGAAAGAGCAATCACATTCCAAATTAAAGCAAAGTGGCTTTTTGAAATGTGTCCAGAACATGATTTTCATACTTATTCACCAATAATGTTAAACTATTTTACAAAGTCTGTACAAGCTTGGAGAGCTACAAAGTTTACAAATCTAAGGCGGTAAAAACAAAATGGGGATTTGTGTCTTTCTTTTAGTAAGAAGTAGTCCAATGGGCTTCTGTGAAGGAGCAGGGAACCAAACCACCCTTCCACTTACTTGATTGTCCCTTCTCATTCTCTAATTTTCTCTACCACATCTTTACAATTCAATTGCTTTTTGGATTACTCTTTCTCATTCACATTCTCTATCACGTTCTTGTCACATAACAAATGACTCCCTGTTGGAATAAGAAGGACACTTCTGACTGTTCTCCACTGCAGGGGACAGGACTGACAATGCAGTATCATGAACAGGTTTGTTGTTCGTGGTACAGTAAAAATGTAAAACACTCCCATTTATGGACAGAATTAGATGGGAGGACAATACAAGTGAGATGAGGTTTTAAATTTGTGGTTTAAAGCCATTCTTATAGTAGTGTATATGGTTCTAGCAGTACCTAGCATTGCTGACAAAGCACTTCTTCCCCTGTGATAACAGCTTCTTGTGTATCTTTTTCCATCTTCACTGATGTTATGCTCCTTCTGGCCCATTATACACCCCATAGCATCTCTATATTGGTCATTCAATCACACCTCAGTCTGTTGCTGTGAGTCAGTAATGATGGTCACCCCTCGACGAAGCTCATCCATACTGTCAAAATCACTGCCATGTTCAGAGTCATCCAGCCCGCAGGGGGCCGACATGTCTGAGGCTGATGATGCACCAACTGAAAGTCGCATATTTAGTGACACAGAGTCATCTGTGTCCCCATTTCCTGGGGTTACCCCACTCATTGAAGTGCTAAAGTCTCCGTGCGGTGCCTCCCCAAGGGGCAGCTGGTGAGGCGGTAGGTATTGGCTGGGGTGGAACTGTGGCCTTGCATTCTGACGCCCAGTGCTGCCAGAGCTCAAAGTACTCTCCTTGGAGACAGGTGGGTTGGAAGGCAGCGTTGTATAGGGCTCAGGATAGTCCTCACCTGTGGGCAGTGGTGGTGGCAACTGGTCCTGGCTCAAGAATACCTCTTCATGGGGAGGGGGGTAGTCACTGTCAATGTCATAGCCCCCCAGGTAGTAGTCTGACTCCAGTCCACGTGTGCTTCCTCCAAGGTGGCGGGCTGGGCCTGCTACTTCACTGCCAGGACCTGCCTCATAGCCTGGTGCCTCTTCAATGTCTGATAGCCTGGTGCTTGGCATCCAGTCTGAAGTGTCCCAGTGATATGCTGGACAGTAGAAGGGGAGATGATTAGTAACAGTCACCCCATAACATCATAAAATGGGAAGTGGTGCAGGAGACATGCCTTCAATATACACCAGGCACGTTAGCCACAATACACAACGGTACACAGAGTTGCTGAAGGTCAAGTACATGACAAGGCACAACCTGTACAGAAAACATGTTAAGACTTTGGAGGGTATATGACATGCACAATAGCCTTTCAGAATCGGGGTCACAGGTGTCACAGCATGCTGAGATCATCATGAAAAACTGCAGCACTTAAGCCAAGTTGAAGAACTCAAAAACACAGCGACATTTGGATGTTAGAGAGGTACGCCACATGGCTGGGAATTTTTCCTTATGGTCAGTGTAGCAATCATCAGCGGGTTGTTGGCTCCAGCGTACCCTGCTACCACCACACACTACACAAATAGTGCTGTTTGAATACAGCTATGTTTTTGACAGTTGGAAGTTGCTGCGTCCGTTCACAGGAGTCACAGCAAGGCCACACTGCCAGAATACTGTGACAGGATTTGTTGGCTCTTCTGAACCCATCCGATGGTTACATTTTCCGGAGAAGTGACTAATTTTGCTTTTGCCAATGATTGCTAGTGTTATAAATCAGTAAAACCTCTAAACAGGCAGGTTGTTTGACAATCTGCATAAAACTGTTGAATCTATTATATTTTGTGGGGGGTTCACTTTGACAATGAATAGCAAGTGTGGCTAGTCCAGCCTTCTGAATGTATTTATGAACACGCTGTTACATTATAATAAACTGATTCAAACAAAACAACGCTGCTTGTCTTGGCTGTATTGGAAAGCAAGAGGACTTGTTGACCCTTAAGAGCATATTCTGTGCTATGATGAAATGAAATTATTTATTAAATGGTATATGCTAAAGAGTAAGCATTGGGCACCAGAACAACAATCTACTGACATTGCATGAATGATGATACTCATCACAAAGGCTTGGCTGACCAAAAAGGCAATCTACAGATTAATTTACCTGTAGGCAGATTTCATTTAAGAGCAAACGATAAATGAAGTTAAAAGAAAAGCAATGACAAATCAAATAAAAAAGACATCCATGCATCAAAGCATAACACAAACCATGGAAAGACTGAGGCTGTGAAAACATCATCAAGCAACAACTGGTACAGTACCAACAGTGCCATCACTAGGCTGGAGATAAAAGTCCAAAGTAGCACAGTGGGATGCAGAAAGGTGAGAGCTGACAGGCAAAAGGGTGAGGGTTTATAAAGTGACTGCCAGTCAGCATACAATGAGTGATGGGGAGAGGGGATAGGATATCACATGAAATCATACAGACGCACAGAGAGCTTTGTATGCCTTTTCCCTAGGGCACACAAAACTCTGCCTAGGGAAGGGGATGAGCCGAAGAATTTACCAGTGACAAATTAAAGTATAAACGTTCAGCTGGGTATGCACAGAGACAGAAGGTTACAGTGGGTAGACAAAATCATTTGAGTACGAATGGTCTAGCTGAATGGTATTTTTGAAGATTTAAGTTTCACGCAGACTCTACAAATTAGCTGGCTGCTGACTGCTAGAATAACTACGTTTGTTAGCAGAAAAGCCTTCAATATGTGAACAACACGGCATTCACAATTCACTGAAATCTACTATATGTGAACATTTTGCCCTACTGTAGTTTATTGCATAACCTGCTGTCATTCAATTGAAATGGTTTTGCTTTCAACTTTCATTATTTTAAATGTTAGTGTCATCAGGATGTTGGGTTCAAGGGCTGAGACACACCAAGGCATGCGACCATTGGAAGAGACTGCTTAGTCTTTGTGGTGTGTCCCATCTATGTAGTCTCTTGCTTTCCCTTTCTGAATGATGACCAAAGACTACTGACTGTTGTGTGTAACTTGGAACACCTGTTTTTCCATCTTTTTTGCTCTAGTTGTTGCATGGTGGGGTACTTATAGCAGGCCAATTAAAAAATCTAACCAGTGGGGCGCAGTGCAGGTTAGTGCAAATGATGACTGAAGAAGCAGCGGAGTGCCTTCCTTTCTCTGAGACTACTTTGATCACTCTGGTGGGTCATAATAGGTTGGAAACCTATTAGCATAATTTGTCATGATACTAATCATCATTCAGCAGTACGTCTGAAAATCAGTGCTCGGAATTTGAATACAGTCTACAAAGTAATGCAGGAAAACCTATGAGCTCTAGAGAGGATCGAAGCTGAAAAATGCTGCCTAACTTATGTAGAGGTAAATGAGACCTAGCTTATACTGTAGAGGTATCTACTGCTTAATTCAAGTTATTTAGTTTTAAGTGGTTGTTATTTTGTCTACTCACTGCTGTTAGATAGAAGGACAGATGAATAAGCAGGGGTAGGATAGAGAAGGGGGGTGGGGGGTTGGTAGTCACCTCTGTTGTAGGTTTGACCTTGGTCCATGACTGACACTGTCAGATGGAAGAACAACATAGAACAGCGACCTTTAGCGTTTGCTTGAGAGGTTGTCTAAATGTAGGGCTAGAGCTATGTGAACAGAAGCTAACATAGAAGCTGGGTGGACTGACTAACCACTGACTATGACAAAGTGTGAGATGGCAGAAAAGCAATAATCCACTATACACAGGTCTTGGCATGTTGGGACCTAATCTACAGTATGTACAGAAGGGGCCCAGAGTGGCCTTTACTGAATAATGCAGTACCCACAGTGAGAGTGTGTTTAACTTAAGTATATAACCTATGACTTCTTTCAGATGAGATACTGCAATAACAAGACTGAGATAAGAGAGGAGTGGGTGAGTGAGAGGAGAGACACAAAGGGAATGAGACATGGTACCTTCACTTTCGATTGTGTCGACTGCATCATTGACCAGTCGAATGACGGTCACTATGGAGGCTTGTGGAGGGAAAAAAAGATAAGTTTTGAAAATACAGTCATTCAAAGTGAATAATGCTCATCGTGGTGTAGGTTGGGGGTATCCCCTCACACCTGTGGCACTGCTCATGATGGACTACCAGGTCTGCCTTTTGGTACAGTTAAGACATCTTGCTGATTTTGATGTTTGGGGGCAGTTTTCACATAATCATATATACATATGGAGATTTACACTACCAAACAAAGAAAATAACTTCACAAAGACAAAGAAAACCAAGTGACAACAAAACAATATTAAAGGAAAAATCCAACAACACAAGATATTTCTCCTACTATTCCTACTACTGTCGTTAAGTGCACACACACTAATCTGGTGATACCAGTCAGACTATAGCAAGCACAGGAATGACGATGGCAACGATGTTAACACTGCAGAGAGGGAGAATCCATATAATGAGTCAACTAATGACTAGGGGGTAAAAAGCTGTCATTTCTCGACTAATGACCATTTTGAAAAGTAAAACGATGAATCTCATGGGTTGCAAATAAATTCTGGTGAGAACAGCATGATGCATTGAAAATGAAACACAAAACCAAATACATAGCTCCAGCACAAAGGCCACAGTCAACAACACCACAACAAACAAAGCATTCAACACCATAATGATGCTGTTTAAAAATCGATAAGCAGGCGCATTTACAGTTGTGAGAAAAAGTTTGTGAATCCTTGGGAATACATCCCTGCATTATTTTCTTCTTTGAAATGTATATAACTTCTAAGGGTTTTGTATATTTTAGTACGCTTTATTAATCCGAATGATGATATTTACAGTAGATATTATAATTTTTGCATACTTTACTTTACATTTACATTTAATCAGTTGGCAGATGCTTTTATCCAAAGCGACTTACAGCTGAGGTACAAGTAAAAAAAATAAATTTAAGTCAAGGAGAAAATATGAAATCAAAGTATTTTTTTTTTTTATGAATTAGAAATTTCTGCATTAATTTGTCATAAACCCAAATACAATGTGGCTAAAATAATAACACAAGAAATGTACTGAGAATGACCATAAAAACCTTGTAGTGCTAGGGGAGAAAGTATGTTAACTTTGTTAACAACTTTGTTACATTTAGGAACAAAAAATTGATTACATTTAAAGATTTTCTTTCTTCTCTTCTCTCTTCATTATTTGCACTTCCTGTTTGAAGCAGACATTTGACAACTTCAGTGTACCTTTGTAGTTTGAAGACATTTTTTTCAATAACAACTTTGAGTGTCTGAGCTGATTTATGCTGAGCTTGTCTGTCAGTCTGCATATTTTCATTTGTTATTAACTAATGCAACAATATAGAAGCAAATAATGCCCAAACATTTCCTCACAAATGTATGAAAACCAAGAATAAAGAAAAGCACTGCTTGTGCATGGATCTTGATGAGCAAAGGTTTGCGAACAGAAGAATGAGACACCCTGTGTGACCAAAAAATAAACAAGCAAAGCAATTTGAAACAACCACGTCTAAAACTGAAACACTAGTCAACTGCAATATTGCCTAAATGCTGGGCATGGGTTGGGGGCTTACCATTGTCATCACAGGAGTCAGATTGGAAGGAGCTCAGTGATTGGACCTCTGAGTTACTGCCTTTGTTGCTCCCTGAGAAACATGTTACTTCCTCTGCCATGTCAACCATCTTACCTATGGGGAGAGGTCAGAATCAAAAACAAACACAAGCATAGAAAATGATGAATAGTATGCATACATGCTTGTTATTCAATGGTAATTAGTCAGGTCTTCCTATCTTTCATGTCATTCACCCTTTTAAATCATGCTATTATATCGTAAGGATAGCACCAACGTGTGAGTAGAGCGATCCATCCCTGGAACAGGCTCGGGATCAGGGCCTGCATTTTGTATTTTTTATCTGCCAACAGAGTAATGTTGAAGCAAACAGGATGCCATGTGGATGTAAGGAGCTGGAGTTCTGCTCCCATGGGAGGACAAGCACCACACTAAGGACAACGCTGATGATATGCTACTGACAGATAATTACGAGACTAATGACAACTGATAACGCCCATTATATGGTGTTACAGTATCTAAACTGCACACGCCAAAGGAAGAACAAACTAAACACACGCACACATCTCTCCCTGGCATGTTCCCTATGCCAGGGACTACCCCTGCACAAAAGCTGAGTATGCTGGAGAAGGAGAGTGTAATGTCACTTTCTTTCATCCACCTCAGTCTGCTGCTGCAGTTGTTCTGACAACTGGGAAGACATCACACTCGCTGTTACTGGATAACCTTAACTTTTTAACAGTCTGAGCATACTGAGCATCTTTAGCATGATTCCTTTAGGGATTCAGTTCTACTAGTTCTATCCTAGAAGTAAATATTCTGTAAGTGCTGAAATGGATTAACCCAACATTAGCAAGTTGTCGAAAACAGGCCACTTCTAAGAACACGTACCCTCATCGCTGTCCCATGGGCTTTTGCGAATAGAGTCACAGTCTGAGCGACAGGGTGACACTGGCGGCAGGTTGGGGGCCACGCTGCACACCACCACCCCCCTCCTGGTGGTTCCTGACAAGATCCTTGGTGACTCTGGGTGAAAGGTGCTCATCTCTGTATGCTCCACACTGCGCCCATCCACCATCTTCTCCAGTGTGGAGCGTGGGTCTCCTTGGAAACAGGGGGTGTACGCCATGGGCCTCACAGGGACCTGCGGAGGTCCCATCATCCCACCCCCTCCCACCACAGTGGGCCCCAGCCCTGGCTCTGCGTATAAGTTGAGAGGATCCCCTGGTGTGCAATGGAGGGTCTTAAACTGAATACCATTGGCCTTGTTGAGGAGCGCTGCAGTGGCTGGGTCCTGGACCAGAGACAGGTTGTTCCGCGAGTAGTTCTTCTGGAAAACCTTCTTGCGGAAAGCGATGAAGAGGATGATGAGGGTAATGATTACAAAGAGCACCACAGCGATGCCAATCAGCTCCTCTTTACCGACCACAGCGTGACCCGCCTGCATGTCGGGGACGACGACAGGCCGCAGGCTGCAGCGCTGGCCCACAAAGCCTGCGGTGCAGTTACAGTAGAAAGAGCCGTGAGTGTTGACGCAGACGCCACCGTTCTCACACTCGCCCTCTGGATTGCTGCGGTCGCATTCATTCACGTCTTCCTCACACCTGCAAGATGGAAAAGATGGAAGAGAGACAGGAAGAGAATGATGTATGAATAACTTTAGACTGCTATATTACCTGCTTCCAGTTGGATCACTTTGTAAAAGAGTGACTAAGATAAAATACACTAAGGATAGATTGCAGAAGAAGTGATCCCTGGGTGGGCTCACAACACAATCCCTTTGTATTTAGTATCATTAAGCTGCTGTGTGTGGAATATCAACTCACTGTGCAGTGCCATTTAACTTTTACAGAATTAAAAGAGAATTTAAGGTCACTGCTGGAGGCTCGAGAGGAAAGGAAAGTGTTTTGTTCTTGTCTTTTGCTCTTTTACTCACCTATCCAGGCTTTTCTTAAACTCACTAACCTTATGTACCCATTGGCACTTCAGTCATTACAAACTCCACAAAGCCTCAGAACTCAATTTAAATTCCAGTCAACATCTCAAAGTTTAGCTGGGGTTTGGGCAAATACAAGTAAAATCCATAAGACTTCTCAAATGTGTGCATTTGATAGAACGGTACAGCTGGCAAAACAGTGACACAATGAACTTCAATTAAGATCTGATATAAAGTGACAATAGTATTCAAAATATCATTTTGTGCATGGACATTTTAGGAAATGCTTATTGACTTTATTTTTTAGATGAGATATTAACAAGTAAGCATGTACAGAGCCCAGCATAGCATAAAATGCACCCACAAAACTTTTATCGTCCCTAATAATCTCATTGTGGGTTATTTGTTGTATGAGTCAGATGCAGACTGTGTTTAGCTTACTAGTAACGTTAACTAGTAAAAGTTCTAATCTAAATCTAAAAGTTAAAAAGTTAAAAAAGGTCACAGATAGTGTGATATAGATAGATAGAGAGTCAACCAGTGACACCAAGCTGCAGTAACCGAATAGGAACCATTTAAATAGCAGAGCACAATACAGATGATGCTGTGACTGAACATCAGTCACAGCATCACACTGCTGTGGTAGTTGTCTTAACAGAGTGATGCAAGCTGCTGCTGCAGTGGGGAACTACAAAAAATGAGTATGTTTCAAGGGTGCACAGTAGGGTGAAGGACTGATGATGCATTTCTGTTGTGGGAAGTTTGCAGATCTTTGAGCTGAATTCATTCTCTCAAGTTTCCCACACTGAGGAAAAAGAAGATAATAAATCACTCAGTAAACTTCTTGCAACCTGAATTAATAAAGGATCAGGCTTTGGTAAATTAAGTTGATCAGCCTCTGTATAATCGTGGTATCTTTACAGTATGCATGTAAGTGTGTGTGCCTGTGAAGGATAGTACGACTACATCAACCTCACAGAGTGTTCGGTTCTGTCAGCTGTCATTCGTCTTACATCTGGGAATGTGACAAGCAGGATCAAGTGTTGTGTTTGAAGATGCTTGGAAGCGATGGACAATATGCTGAGCTGTGATTGAACACTGCCTCCCTGTGGCTGTGAATAGCACTTGCAGCCAATACAACATTATTTCATACCAGGTTGAATATGTCCAATCCATACTTAAGTGTTTTCAAAAAGCTTTTTAAAGGATTCAGGACTATGTTTTGATGACACGTGAAATGATCCATGAGTCTTTACTTTAAATATGTTGAATATGTTTCTCAGTATAAACAATGCATCATGTAAAGCAGATAAATTCCATCATATTGTCAGTGTGAAAAAACGATTCTTTTCTAACATGTAACCTACCTGAGCGTAAGTTACAAGGTTCAGCAGATACAATATCTGGCTTACTTATATTTTAAATAGGTTACATCCATGAGTTTAGCCATTAACCTTAGCATTGCTAAACAGTACATTTTAGTTTAAATAGACTGTTTCTTTAATGGAGTTAACCACCAATTTAGGCAAATAAACCTTATAATCTAATAAATAACATAAGCTCTACATTAGTCTTGAGGCAGTTATTGATGGGGGGTACTTAATCACTAACTACTACTACTCACAACAAGTCCTTGCTATGCTCAATTACCTGCAGAAAGCCTCAGACGTGACACTGAGCCTGTAGATGAGGTCAAGCTGCAGTAAACTCACTACTATACTAATCAAGTACACTGGCATTGCTGTCAGTATAAAGAACAACACCTTAAAATAACTAAATACATTTACTTAAGTACTTTACCTTAGTACAATTAATATAAGTACTTGACCTAAATGTTTCTATTATTACAAAAATATAATGAACTAATTAATGCTGATCTATTATTATGGTTCCACTTCACTTTTACCAGCTGCTGTATTTGTGTTCTCATTAATACAATACCGTAAACTGTCTCTGGCATAATGTTAATGTTTGAAAGTTTGATAAAAACATCTGGACTTAATTCTCCCATAGGCTTTATCAACAGTGTTTAAGGTACATTTTAAAGCACATACTGTACTTAGTACTTCAAACTGAGTAAAGAATCGGAAGTAATACTAGTACTAAAACTCATTTTAGTAAAATATAGAGATTGTCTACATTACAGAGCATTGTGGGACACAAGTGTACCTCACCTGCACACTTAGCAGACATGTTAGTTTCAATCTGCACACTGATCCGTAAGTATCAGTAATTTATTTACTTTTCCACGTGAACAGATTACTCTGTACATAAATCCTGCTGAGAAGCCGTGTGTAGCCTGGAACAGTCATGTTAGATAAAAGTGGTAAGTTCAATAAAATGACACCCCTGGTGTTATCGACGTTATTCACTATGAATGTTAACGTGGGTTGGTCATCTCGTTGATTATTGTTTTTTACATTACATCGCCCGCAGAGTCATCAGACCTGGTGTCTGTGAGACACTTCACCTCCTTACACTTTTGTCCTCCATTAATCAGACAGCATGTTTTTGGTGGACTAACAGAAAAGGGGAAAATCTACACACTACCCAAAGTCTTCATGTGATTCATAGCGTTTGGTCCCACACCAGAGTTTGCTAAGTGATTTGGATCGAGACCACCTCATTTTGGGGGTCTCGGTGCAGTTGTTTTGGTGCGCACCCAAGTGTGATTACCCCGTTCACACCAGACAAAATGAACTGCACCGAGAGGGAAAACAAACTTGAGTTTGATTTAATCGAACTACATCCTTTAGGTGTGAAAGCACCCAGATACTGCACCTCCATATAAAACCATTGGCACGGGGAGACACCTCCAGCAGTGTGTAACAAAAGCTGATTTTGCCCAAACGTGGGTGACTTGACTTGTTAAGGACTCTCAGTTGAGGTTTGGATGTTTGAACTGGAACTCACGTCAGGCCCTTGAAGCCTCTCCTGCAACTGCAGAGGAAGGCGTTGCCAATGGGCTTGCACACACCACTGTTCTGACACGGGTTGGGAACGCACGCCGTTATCTCCATCTCACAGCGCCCTCCGGTGTACTGGGGGTTACAGTTGCATGAAAACCCTGGCAAAGAAACAGAGGAAGGGAGTGAGGGGGGGCAAGGAGATAGACTCCATTACCAATTCAGAGCAGTCAGTGCACTGTTTACAACTGCTTGGCCAAAACACACACGCACCGCTGGGAAATCACTCCAGTACAAAGCATAATGAAGATGCACACACACAGCTACACAGATGCACACATACACAAAAGGGAATTGCTCTGACATGTAAATCCATGAAAAAAGCTCAAACAAACCCCTTAAAATCACAAATACACGTTAGAAAAGAGACAGTGGTGAATTAGCATTTTTGATTGTTTGTGTACAAATACATGAGAGACACACAAACCTTTCAACAGCGGTGTGCAAGTGACAACAGTGGGCTGCCGCTATTCTCGAGATGCTTTTCTCATTACAGAGTAAATGAGGAACATGTGGTGTGTGGGAATTCTTACAGCAGTGTTCACTGAAGCCAGCTGGTGCCATAGCCTTACAACAAACATGCACCTCGGCTGGAAGCTGTGTGTGTGTGTGTGTGTGTGTGTGTGTTTGTGTGTGTGTGTGTGTGTGTGTGTGTGTGTGTGTGTGCTGCCACTCGTACATTCACTTTACCGAAAGAGTAGTTTTCACACTTTGCAATTACAATTATACTTCTCAACTACCTTAGATTTAGTCTTCTCTGGTAGGGGACTGAATTAGACTGGGTTAGACACCTGCACGCCTGTTTTTCAGAAGCTTCAGTGTGAGGTAATTGCTCTGCCTGGTGTACTTCCTATTACTCACCACCAGAGGGCAGGCTGGTGCAAGTGGCTCCATTGCGGCAGGGCTGCTGCAGGCACGCGTCTGGGTAGAGGATGCAGCCGAGCTTCAGCTCCGTGAGTCCCACCACCTCCGCATAGCGGGAGCGCTTGTTCTGCAGCGGCAGCTCGTTGTTGTTCAGCATGACTGAGTCCAAGCAGCCCTGGAAACCCTCAAGCACCCGCGGGTCCTTCTGGGAGTCCACGAGGCTGCGGGAGTTTGGGTTCTGCACCTGAAGAGATTCACACACAAAACAGTTTTCCACACGAACAGAAGACACGCGGCTCTTATCGTCACAGTTTCGAGCATCACGAGCTGAGAGCATCACAACCACTGAGCACTTCAACAGCATGAGAGCATCTGAATATTTAAACCACAGGAAATAAAACTAAAACTGTCCGGTACATGTCAGCAATGCAGTGAATTCTAAATAACAGTTCGAGCTGTTATTTTCCTTTTTAGAAATGCTGTTTCCTAATTGTATTTATTCTGTTAGATTGTGCCGTTCTTCAGCTCTAACAACATAACAAATGCATTTTGTTCCTCGTAAAACATTTGCAAGGTTAATTTAACAGTTCCAAAGCAATCAGTCAGCCCTCCTGTCCTTGCTGCTGAATTGCTGCAGGTCTTGGTGCATTTCAATTATCTGTCAATCTGTGGCAGAGTGTGAAACGACCGGCGTTCACGTGCGCCTTTGTGCTCATGCAAGAGCAGAGCAGGAGACAGAACTGCTCCATACAGCAGCTACAAGCCAGAAAATGGTGTTCACTAATCCTATAGTATTTTATACTGCATGGTACAACACATGTAGTACAGCATCAAAGTAGCTTCTCGCAAATCTGCTGTGATCACCATGTGAGACCTCGTGGGACTGACCAGTGCTCCAAAGTAGACGCTTCTGTCTGGAGCTAGTGGTTGTATGAACGGGGGTCCGCGGCGTCTCTCCACGTAGCTGTCATCCAGAGCCAGGCTGCTGAAGTTGCGGTTCAGCTCCAGCGCCACAGTGTGCCAGCTGCCGTCGTTGATACGCCGGCTGGAGATGCCCAACATGTCGCCGCTGTCGCCACCTGCGCCCCCACCACCGCCACTGCCGCCACCGAGGCCACAGGCCAGCTGGAACCACAGCTTCCCCTCCTCCAGCTGCTCACACACAAACACAGTGTGGCTTTAATGTTGCACGGTACATCCAATCTGAGAATGACCAACCTAACAAATGGCTCATAGCCTTTTGTTTGTTTTTTGGATCTCCTACATGGAAAGTGTGTATTCAGTGTTTTGTTTCTTTTTAATTAGCAGCTACTGTATTCTGCACCTAACAAGTACACACTCTAGATACTTCTGCTGTTTTGCATTTGTCTTATGTTTTCATATCTTATTACTTCACAGTCTAATTATTTCAGTTTTATTCCTTCATTCTGTTCTTTGAAGGATTCAGGTCAAAGCAGACCAGCAGTTTTTGATGATGATCGTGTGTGTGTGTGTGTGTGTGTGTGTGTGTGTGTGTGTGTGTGTGTGTGTGTGTGTGTGTGTGTGTGTATGGGTGTACCTTGAGCATGGTGCAGGGCTCAGTGTGTGTGTACATGATGATGCCCCGGCTCTGCAGCGTCCTGATCCTCAGGCTGAGTTTCAGCTCAGTCTGCAGCCAGTCCGACAGTCTGTACTTGATGTAGCTGTTACCTGAGAAACTCAGAGACGAATGGCCTGCACCCAGAGCCATGCACAAGAGCACACACTGCCATTTAAATAGGTTCAAAAAGCAGTTGTACTGACTTCAAACATCATTATTGTTATTATAGACTGGAGAATTTCAAACAGTTTGCTTCTTTCTATCTCACACACTCACACACCTGCACACTCTCCCAGTTTCCCCGGTGGACACTGGCACGCGTATCGCCCTCTGGTGGCCTCAAGTGAAACACACTGCATGTCTGCTGGACAGGGCTGGTCCTCGCACTGTTCCGACAGGACGGCACAGCTGGCGTCTGTACACGCACACAGGGAGGGAAACAAAACGCCGTGATGAGCACAAACTGACAGCAAGGCGGACAGACAGGTGAGTTGTTTCGGGCAGAATTAAACTGCTCTGTGGCTACTTCAGCAGTCATCAAGGTGGGTAGAGGTAGAGTAGGTTGACTAAAGGAAGGATCTTCTTTATTACACCAACACATTTCAGACTTATCAGCATAATTTACAGGACGTTCATATTTTAAATGGTCTTGTTTTGTTGACTTTATGTAACCCTTAGATTATTTTTTATTTAGTTTTACTTTGTAACATACTCTAACACGTACTGACAGTAACATCTGTAAACATAAAAACAAGGGAAAGTATATTAAAAACATGATTATTTAGGTCATTCCACATTTACATGGTCAGACCTGATACTTTACACACACCAGCACTGGGATTATTGTGTTCCTCTGTAACAACGTGAAGTTGCAACATTTGCATTTTTAATGAACAATAAGGATTTCAGGCAGCAAGCAGAGTTAGGATACATCACTGTGCTCTGTATTAAGAATATTTCCAACAGTTCATCTGCTTTTGCAAATGAGCTCTTTTATGTATTTGGAGCCAAAAATTGAGCCTTAATGTGAACTTCCAGAGTTGGTCAATTATTCCTAGGAGATTTCTAAGTCATGTACTGTAAATTTTAAGATATTTATTAACATATCTCTGCAGTTTACACTGATCATCATGACCACTGAGCTGTGTTTTGCCACCTAACAAGTTTAAAGAAAGGAGTGGTAGTTGAAACATGCTGGTTTAGCACCACATTACAGTGATTGTTACACTCTTACCTTTGGCACAGAGGAGTTAATGACTCTGTGCCATATGCATATTGACATGTCATCAATATGTACAGCTCACAACATGCTTGAAAGTGCAGTTGGTGCATGAAATATATTCGTGTAACACGTGGCATTTATGCACAAAATACAACTTTTCTGACACTAAATAAGAAACTAGTCCCATGCTCTTGTCACCTATGGAGTGTACTTTATGGCACAGAATAACTGGCACACCCATGAAGCTGCCTGTGCAGTGTGTGAATGGCCTGAAGGCAAGACAAACCAAACCAATGTGTAATGTGCTAACTATATGTACAGAATACAGAAATGAAGGAAACAATCTGATCTGAATTTTGACAGATTAAGGTCAGTAGACCAAGTGTTTAAAAAGAGGAAGCAGTTGAAATGTTACAATAACGTATGAAAGTGTTCCTGAATCTTTAATAGTGTGATCATGGTCATTTCATGTAATTTGTGTACAGTAGTAATCCATCCATCAACGTTCTTTGGTAATAACCAGTAATCTTAAAGGCAAATTCTCTTGTACCTCTGGGGGAATTATCCAACTCACATATTCCATCTGTGCATGATACGTACGTAGCGCTGTTTAGCTGTTGGGGAATAATTAAGTTTATGGTCCACTGGCCAAAAGCTTTGGAAGTCAATGAGCTATTTTTGGAGACTTGTATAATAAGTTGCACTCCATCATGGCCACATCGCACTTTTCTACACAGAAATCCCAACAAACCTGTCATCCGGAAGATGTAGTACAGATTTGCTTTTCCATCCATTTCTCTCAGCACAGTGAGCTGTTTTTAAAATTATAATGGCGTGCTGCGAGAAGTAAAGCTGTGCATGAGCAGCTGAATCCATGCCAGAGGCTGGAAAAAGTGAGGGTCGTTCTTAGGCTTTAGAGAACCAGCTTCTAAATGAGCAACAATCCCAGCCAGTTAACACAATTCATTCATGGCTGAAAATAAGAAATCACTGCCCTTCTCCTTTGAAGCATCCAGAATAAGCATTGATACTATGACATGTTGCATAAGAACAGTCACCCTGCTCTAAATGAAACCGAATCATCTGGAGAGACTCTAATCTCATGAATGCATCCAGCATGACCTCTGTAGTACACGGTCTTCCCTGCAGCTTGTGTTGGATCCTTCTTTGGCCAAACTGCAGTTGGAGCCTCCCTGTTTTGAGTTCCCATCTCTTTGCAGATCTAACCAACTTTCATCATCTTCCAGATGTTGTTTCAGTGAATCTGTTGCTGCACCTCATTCAAAAACAATGCAAGGAATCCACCACATAAACCACTGTTTCCGTTAGAGGACAGCAGGTTTGCACTCTGCACTTTTCTTTCAAGAGTTGGATTTTGAGGTTCTATCACTCACCATTACACGTGCAGCGTGAGGTCCGGTGGAAGCGTGGTGAGACGAAGCTGACCCGTGGGGTGCTGTACGTGGCTAGGTTGTGTGAATCAAGGATGATGCTCTGTTCACACTGCGCCCCACGACACTCCAAGCCCGAGCAGTTCTTGTCTAGGATAGCTGACACTCTCAAGACCTCCTCCAGCTGTCGCCGTGATGCACTGAGTTTCTGGGTGAGGTAAGCTGCCTTGTAGTACCCACCCCCTGCTGTTTCCACTGCGACGAGCATGTCCAGTTGTTGCGTCCCACCGACTGGCTGCAGGCTGAGGAGGTGCAGCGTGTCCTGTTGCTGTGACGCAGCTGCCTGCTGCAGGACCTTCAACACATTCTTCAGGTGCAATGCCACAAAGTCGTGCGGCGCCACACTCTCAAATCGCACCGTCACGGCCTCACGTAACATCTCCGGCGTTGCCTGCTCCACATGCACGCTCACGGGCACAGGAACAGCGAAGCGGCCGTCACTGACACTGGCATTGAGGGAGTACCTGCCTGCATCCAACCCACCCAGGGCAATGATTTTCCCATCACGAGGACTGATCTTGAAGAGGCTGCGCTGGGCGGGAGGTGCGTGGCCGAAGGTCAACGCGTCATAAGGGTCAGCATCAGTGGCATGTAGCTGGCCAATCACACCACCAGGAAACTCATCTTCCATAGTGACAATATGAACTTCCAGGGGTAGAGCAACTGGCCGGTGAAGGCTTTCCTCAATCACCCTGACTGTCAGCGTGGAGGAGGAGGACAGACGAGGCTTCCCTGAGTCTGTCACCTAGAAGAAGAAGAGAGAAGAAATCACTTTACCTGCAAAGATCTGTTTTGTCTTTATTTGGTTAAGTCAGCCACATTGGTTTCATAAAGCTGCAGGGACTTTTTTTTAAAACAAGAACTGTACATTTTAGCCTCCATCTCTACAATTGCTTTAAGAAACCATTTCTTCAAAGTCAGTGCTGTTCAAATGTGAAACATTACCACAAGCACAGACCTACTTAAGTAAATTTGTAGACATAATGTACAGTGAGTTTCCATCTGTCCACAGTGAACAGGCTATAATTGGTTTTGGTTATAACTGTCACTCTGAATAGCAAATTCAAATCTCTCATTGCAGCATTTCTATTTTAGAACTATTCAAAACTCGCAACCCAGCAGCTGGCGTGATGTGACAGTACTGAGGTGTGACTCTACCTGTATCTGAATAACATATTCAGTCGCCAGGTCCCTCCTGAACACCTGATTAGCCAGCAGTGTTCCATCTTTCTCCAGCACAAACTCTCCTCCCTCATTTCCTGACAGGATGCGGAAGTCAAAGGGCGGGCCATTATGGGACGAGTCCTGATCGATGACGGACAGCTGCAGGATGCTGGTGCCGATTGGCTTGTTTTCCTGGAAGAGGACACACAGCATGACATGATATTTCAGGGAGATGATGGTATTCAACAGCAAGTTTATTTGATGCCTGGAAGTGAGGAGGTCCAATGAATGAACACTGGAGAATCCCAGACATGTTGCTCTGATTCAAAATAGCTCATGAGTTTCAGACAGAACTTCAGAATATGGAATCTCAACCCAGGTTCCTGTCTAGTACTGCTGTAATGTAGCGTCAGTTGTGTTGAAGGCAACCTGTAGATTTAATAAGACTAGATCTGAAGAGCATTCAGAAAACTCACCGAGTAGTCATTTGATGTTTAAAAAGCTGAAAATATATGTATGTTTGGAAAATCCCAAATGTTTCCACTTGGTCATGTAGAAATGGACTCATTGTATTGCTAACTGTCACTGATCATAGCAAAAAAAATAAAAAAATCAATAATCCTGCAAAACCAAATGGACTTCCTAGATAACAAACCCTACATTACTGATTACCCTAATAATCTCTGAGGATGCTTTGGGCAAAGTGTGCTTGAAATCAATATATTTACCTGTATGACAGTAGTGAGGTTGGCTGGGGAGAAGGTAGGTGGGTTGTCATTGATGTCAGAGATGTCTATGTTGACCATCACGGTAGAGGACATGGGCGGCATTCCACTATCCAGGGCTCTGATGGCTAATGAGTAGCTGGGAAGCTGCAAAGACAGACACAATTAAAACAATAATAAAAAAAACAAAAAAACATCATGGCTATAAATAAATGACAACATGTCTGCCAGCATTGTCGCATCATGGCAGTTAATGAAGGCAGAAAATCCAGGTACAGCTGAATAAGAATATGACAGAGCTAAAGCAGTTCTGCAGGAAGAACGGGCAAACATTCCTCCTGAAGAATGTGCAGGTCTGATCCACAGCTACAGGAAGGACCTGAGTCAGATGTTAATTATTGCATACAAAATGCATACATTTTCCACTAGCACTGTGTTCTTATGGTTGTTCTCTATAAAGACATTAAAGATCAGAATGTCTTATTTTAGGGACTGCCCTTGGTAAACATTTTCATGCAACTCTGGACGGGAACAAACGTTGTGAGTTTGCAGAAGCTTATTGAGTATGTGACTGTTTTTTTGGACGGGCAGTGTATGTGTCAATACTTTTGAAGATGGAGATCAGATCATGTTTTATGACAAATTAATGCAGAAAAACACAAAACTAAACTACTTTTTCTTGCCAATGTGTAACTTAATTAGAGTGGAACTTGTGATCATCGTTAGCTGGCATAACTGGCTATGAGAAGTGCATACTGATTTAATCATATGTTAGGCAATAGTAGCAGAAACAACTCAAGTGTGACTTTTGATTGCTGGATAAATGTCAAACAAAAGGGCGCTGATTGGCAGATTAAAGGCTCCTTGATTAGTTTTGAGCATTTAATCCTTCATAACTGTAATCTGACATGGTTCCTATTATAGAACAAACCCAGCGCTTCTGTATGTGGTTGTCTTAAGCAGTTGAGAATGTTTAGGTTCACACACACACACACACACACACACATGGACACACACTTGTTCCACTGCCAGGATGCTCATTCTTCCCTAAACCTGCTGCAGGATATTTTTCTGTTTCTCCACATTGCTTTATAATAAAGAGCTAATGAAGCACACTGAGGAGAATCGCGAGAGCAGCAACAAAACAATATTCTGCTGCCTGGGATATACGAAAAAATAAAACTCGGTAGTAAACAACTATGACCTCCTTTAACAGGGAGGAGGGAGCTGGAGAAAATAAAAGAACCTGTATGGAAATGAGGAGAGGAGACATATGTAAAAAGACACACACACACACACACACACACACTGTTCTCGGTGTGATAACCCCAAACACACATTCATCAGCCAAAAGCTTTGATCCCCCACCACCACACACCCCTGCACTCCTTTTCTGAGCACGCTCAGACGGCTCATCGACTGCGCTCATGAATACTTTATGATAGAAATATGAACATTTCTGAAGTTTTCAAGCACTGCGGAGAAGAAGGAGATGAGGGAGAGGGGTGGGGGAGGCGGGAGAGGGGGCAGGGGGGAGCTGGGTACATGCCTTCAATAATTTTTCCTGCTGCAAATGAATGCACTCATATCCAGAGCTGCCTTGCGTGTGTGAGTTTCCCATTCATGTGTGTTTAGCCAACTGGTCAGGGAGCTGTTACTTAAGAAACCAGCGCCCAGTGACTCTGTCAGGCTGCGAACAGACTCCTTCTTTCCATCAAAGATGACAGACCGTGACAGCTCACAGTGTGCCGGCATTCACTCTACAGCAGCTTGTTTGGAGATCAACTGATACATGAATATCTGAAAAACTACTGCATATCAAAAGACAGTGTTGGAAACACGAGGCATGGTTTCAGTTCCGGTTTCTGTTCCATCGTAATTAAATCTCCACATTGAATAAACTACCACGCTAACAAATAAAAGTCTTGTCTTTTCCTCATAACAAAGGGGATGGGAACATTGTTTCCACCTGTCAGAATTACAACTGCCGCCAGCTGCAGATTATATCAACTGTAACTGATGTTTCACGCTGATGGCGTAGGAAGCTAAAATGAAAATGTGGCTATCTCGATAATGTGCGCACTGTACAGTCACTGTCTGTCCTTGGATCATTTGTTAGAGACAACTGTCACTTTTTCCAACGCATGGCAGTATCACCCCATCGAGGAGTCACACCAGATGAGCAGTCTTCACTACTTTAACCCACTGCATCGTGTCAGTTTGAGAAGTCTTGTGTCAGACTTTTTATCTTTAAAACGCTGCCAGCCTATACGAAATATGTTACGATACAGCTGCTATCTTAACCTAATATACATATTTCATTATATTTAACATCACATACCTTCTACTGTCTAATTTTCCGATTTTATTAACCTAGCCATGACATTCAAATTCTAAAACGCTATTTTTACTGATAAGATGAAATGAAAATCAAGTGAAAAGCTTCTCTACACTATACTTATTTCTAGAGCAGACTGTAGAAGAGTGTTCCTCACTGTTTCACGGTCCAGTTGCTTGTTGACCTTGATGACCCCGCTGAGCGGGTCGATGAAGAACTGGTTGTCTCGGTCTCCGCTGATGATGGAGTAGAGAATGGCTCCGTTCAGTTGACTGTCCACGTCTTCCGCTATCAGCTGCAAACGTGGGGACACACGGACACACACATGCACAGGCAGGATGAGGGGAGGATTGTGGCACAGTCACACATTTTGACCAGCTGACCCTGTCCTTTACTTTAACAATAACACACTTTATATATACAAATAGGTTGTTACCATTTCCTGATGACCTGTCTCTCTTCCAGCCGTCTCCTACCAACTTGTCAGCACACACAGGTTTCTGTGGTCACAGTGACTTTGATGTTGATGTGTAACTGTGCTGCCATTGGATCCATTATGAATCTCAGGTGATTCAAACTTTACCAGCCTAAACTCAAGAGGCTAAAATATACTCTGGCAACAGACTCCCTCTGTCACTGAAGGTAGTGAGTTTCTTATAAATTGTGAAACATTGCTTTACAAAATCTTTACATATATGATACCAATTTTTCGAACCAGTGACCGACCATTCTCTTTCCTCCACTGTCGGCCATTTTCCAAAGCACACTGCCCTGCACACTGAGATTTTTTATTTTAACTAAATGCATTTCAGTGTCGTATTTAAACTCCAAATTAAGGTGAAGTCCCTTTAATTCTTAAGTCAACAACAATAGGTCTGTCTTTTTAAGCCACTCAATAACTTCGATCTTTCATCAGAAAATTCCTTGATGTCAAAAATTCTCTTTAACAACTCATTCATGCCACTGGCCAAGAAATCTGTTTGCACAGTGGTTCTTTCATTAGGGCCAATGTCTTTTATAATACAGAGCAGAAAAAAAAAACAATTTTTACGGACATTAAACGCCAATAAACATGAAAATCTATGAAAATGTGATTCTATTACAAATTTCACAGTTGAAAACTTGCTCAGAGCCGCTTGCCTGCTCGCCATCTGTTCCGTCTGTGAGACTCGTCGAATAAAAAATGAAAGCACCGAAGCCCATCAAGCCGTGGGAGATCAGTTAACGTTGGAAACAGTAATTACCAGCATCTAGGTTTAACTGATGATAGAATCATGCAATCTTAAAGTGCGTGGCCTCGACACTGACACACTGTATATCACTATATACTACAAAAGCATCAGTACAGTATACATAAGCTGTCCCTCACACAAACACATTCCCTTTCAACTCTTGCCATGTATTTCATGGCTACAACACAACAGAACCATTTAACTGAAGTCAAGCTGCTAGTCTCACCATATGTCTGCACAAAGAAAAACACACAGGAACAGATAAAGCCGAAATGTGCTGGCTAACCATGGGTGCAGGATTCAAGCTTTATAAATGGAACAAAGAACATAACTACGATTTTTCTAGAACCTTCTACAGAATATCTGAACTAATGGAAAGCTTGTGAATTGTGGAAAATGGAAATGTTCATCTTCTGGGGATCAGGACTCTGTTCTGTAAATGTCAAGGCAAACTGCACTATTCTCTGGGAATCATGAACATGCTCAGTAAATTTAAGTCAGCCAGAAAGCTGTTTACAAAAGGAGTTTTCCTATCAAAACAATGGTGGAATTGTATAAAAGCCAGATAATCCGAATTTGCTCTATTTAGACAATAAGTATTAAATATACCATGTCTTCTGTCTCTGAACCTACCTGAACTACAGACTCTCCAATGGTGGCATCCTCTGACACCACTGCGGTGTAAAGGTCACGGCTGAACATAGGCGCATTGTCGTTGACATCGGTCAGGTTTATGTTCACCGTAGTAATTGCGCTCAGCGGTGGCGTTCCACCATCACGAGCCTCCACTGTCAGGAAGTAATCCCTGCAGGTCTCATAGTCCAGAGGCTGGGTGACTAAAATGGCACCTGAGTACAGTGAGAAGAGAGTAAAATCCATGAAAATATCCAAATGCTTAATGTATCCTACTGCTTGAAGTATTGTGTGTGTGCCTGTGTGTATGTGTGTAATCTCTATTATTTCCCCGAATCTATTAAAACATGTCAGTGAGCTCCACTGTTGCAATGGATGACATGTTCCTTCATTGACATTAACACAAACGGGTTCATTGTGACTGAGAAACAGTCCAGAACAAATGCACTGTTTCCTCCTGTTTGATTGAAGATACGAACTACAGAAATGACTATGCCTGTTTTTAAATGAAACTTGTTTATGAGCTGTTCTGAAGGATTTATGACGTCAGTAGAAAACACTCTGCTCGAGGCTAAGAGCCACTACTAGGTTGGAAAATCTGAAAGTGCTACGAGCTGAGAAGAGCACTTGAGAAATTTATTGAGAAGTTTATTGTAATGGCTTCTGATTCCATGTTTGGATTTGAGGATATGAAAAGATGGAGTTACCAGCTGTACAATAATAAGAAGCTGATGCTGCATGTCCAGGCTATAGAACTAACAAAAGATCTCAGTTTAGAGGAATAGAACGAAAAGGAAAGAACAGAGCTTAAAAGGTTGGTTTACTTTTTCTAATGTAAATGCCTTGAAGGTAACATTAACCTATGTGGACAGCTAATGTCCCCAAAGTCAAGTCCAATATGACTTTGAAGATCTTCAGAATACATTTGTATCGTATAAGCCCTGTAATGACCATTTTCTTGGTAAATGATCACTAAAGACATTTTGCATGTAGCGTGCTAGAATCATTGTTTTACTGACTACTATTGGCTATAATGAAGAGAGTTCCAGTCGATATCTGGATCTTTTCTTTACTGTACTGCACAGTTTTGTCCAAATCGTTCATCTTGCATTGTACTGCAGCAAGGCCTGGGTCACTTAACAGTTAATTGCTAATTAACTGCTAAGATCCAACAATAGTAAGTAATTTCCAATGACTAAATATTTCTTTTCTGCATCTGGATGAACTCTGCTCCATAATCATCCACCAGGCAAATAGTGGAAGAGCAGTTTTCTCCTTTGTATAGCTGCATAGCCTTGGATGAACCAAATAAGCATGCATTTAAAACTATTGCATAAAAATAAAAGGCAGCAATTCATTTGATTCATGTGCAATTTACACTGAATTTACTACTTTCACTAAGATGATCATTAAGATGAAAATCCAGCTCCACAATGGTTCTGCTGCAAATAAAAATGTGTGTGTAACAGTAAGAAATTATTGGACACAGCTGTCCAACTTAAACTAAGTTCAGACCTGAGGGTTGGCAAAATAAACTAATCTGCAAACAAATCATTTGTCTCCCTTATTAAAGTGCAAAAACCCTTTTTAAACTCTGGTTGGGGCTACACTGGTTCCTGAGAAAACCCCATTGGCTGGTTGATGTTTGAACCTTTCACCTTTAGGCTTTGTAATTGATAACAGCTGCTTGGTGCAGACGGAAAGGAGGTTAATGACAATGGAGACTACAGACTGTAAAATCTAAACTATGAGATAGAAGAGTTTAAGACACGTGACGGTATCTGCTGTGTGACCAGAATAAGGCTAAATTTGTCAGTGAGAAGCACACCTGTTCCATGACACAAGCTACAAAAGGGAAACAGAAGAAAGAAACATGTTCTATAATAACGCATATAAAGTGTGATCAAATTGCTGGATGACCAGTGCAGAGATTTGCAGAGTTGTGTTTAGCTCCCTCACCTGTTAGTGGGTGAATGTGGAACTTTCCATGCTCGTTGCCTGATCGGATACTGTAAGTGATCTCAGCATTGGTCCCGATGTCCTTGCTGGCAGCATGAACTCTGAGAACCTCTGTGCCCACTCCCACATCCTCCGGCACTGTCGCCAGTTGATCACGCCGCTCAAACACAGGGGGGTTATCATTGATATCCAGCACAGTAATAGTGACGTTAACCAATGAGGAGAGAGGTCGTGGGGAACCCTGGTCAGAAGCGCGGACTGCTATTTGATAAGCTGGCTTGACTTCGCGGTCGAGGACACGTTCCAAGACCACAATGCCTGAGGACTTGTCTATGGAGAAGGAACCTCCTGCAGAGTCTGCCAGGGAGTAGACCACCATACGTCCAGGACCTGTTGCAGAAGCAGAATAAGACTATAAGATATAAAAAAGTGAAACATAATAAATGAAGTGGCAGTAAGTGTGCTTATTTTGCTATTTCTAGAAACAGAGTATTAGCATTTGAAGCAATACATATAGTGGTAATAGCAGAAGTAGTAGCAGCAATATTAGTAGTAGTATCACCTTCATCAGGGTCTATGGCCTGGATGCGGGTAAGCAGAGCTTTGGTGGCAGTGTCTTCGTAGACACTGGCAGTGTACTGTGACAGGGTGAAGATGGGGGGGTTGTCATTCACATCAGTAACCACCAGCTGCACCTCAGAGCGACACCACCGCCCACCACCATCAGTTGCCTGGGCAACAAGCCAGTAGTTAGGTGTCATCTCCCGGTCCAGATTGACAGATGACTTGACCTCACCTGGAAATGTTAGCAACAACGTGCAAGACATTTAGAGCTGGAGCCAAATGGAGGCGTGATCATACAAAGTTCAAAAGTATTAGATTTGTACAGGTTTTGTTAAAGAAACATTTAGCTTGACAAAGAAATGTACTGTAGGGGTTAGGGTTAGGGGTGTGTTTTCAAAGTCATGTTAAGTCTCTACCGGTGTCTGGGTCTATGCTGAAGTCCTGAGATCCAGGACCGTGTAAGGAGTATTGGATCCAGGCACTGATGCCCACGTCTGCATCTGTTGCTCCAACCCTCAGCAGCACACTGTTGACTGGGAGGTCCTCCGGAATCGAGGCAGTGTACGCAGCCTGCAGTGACACACAGAGCAATAATATAAAGAGATAAACTCAGTGAAATGAAATGGCACATGGCTACACTTGAGGTTAGCACACGTGGTGGACCTACACCTCTATTAAGCCTGCCACTTGCCATTGTCTTTGACAATGTGGCTGCATATGTCTTTCATACATAGTCAGCATACAGATTTTTTCCTCACCTGGTCACAGATGGGGCTGTTATCATTGGTATCTATCACTGTCACCTCTACCGTTGCCTGGGAAACAAATAGTCCATCGCTAGCAGTGACATTGATGATGTAGAGGTTGCGTTCCTCTCTGTCCAGTGGCCCCTTCACATACATCTTCCATTCACCCTGAACGAGACCCAGTGCAAACACACCGCGGTAGTTCCCACCTGGACAACACAGACATGGACACAGAGACAGGGTTAGAGAGATCCAGGAGTGTTACAGAAGATTTTAGACAAATAGACCTCCACAATGTCTCTGCTTGCTGTACATATTCTGTACATAACTTTAGAGTAGCATACATGTCAACAGAAAGTAGAACACCACGATATGTGTGTGATACAGTTTAACCAGTACTTGTTAGATCATAAAGTACAGACCATTATCCAACATACTGCATTTGTTTGGGGTGGAGGGACAAATTCATGGTCACAGTGAAGTCACAAGTTTTAGTCTGAGAATTAGTCCACTAGTGCACATTCACACATACATAAAGACAATTTCTTTATCCTCATTAATTAAAACAATCATTATTACTTCCTACTTTAAGTGACCAGTATAGGGAAATAAATGTTGTACAAGTAGATAAAGGTTGGGTCATAACACTGAGGATTTATGAAAGCACTGGGTGGCTGCTGACCCATTTAACTGGGCTGTCAAGTCAAAGTAGTACAGTGCTCTGCTCATCCATCCCCAGGCAGCTTTGTCCTCTCTCACAGACTGATGGGTGTAGGCCCTGCCTATAGGCTGATAATACTGTATATAACTAATAATGCATGTGACTACAATGATTTTCATTTTAGAAAATGTATTAAAATTACGGTGGCAATCACAAAAGAAAAAAAAAAACTATTATTCATAAGGAAACTGAACAGTAATTCCTCTTCTACTCAGACAGTCAGGCATGAGGTTACCATCCCCAACGCTTAAAAACCCATTGGGGATCTAAATACATTGGTGCAATCAGAATTTTCTGAAAATATGAAAAACTGTAATATTTTGAATATTCTGGATATGATCATACTGACTTTTTACTTAACTATCAAGTGTTTTACCTCATTTGAAAGCTTGGTGATTGTGATTCCTGTTTCAGTTAGTATGACATACAAGTAGCAGAGATTGATTCTGTTGGTCCTGCCTAACTAGTTATTATTAGTTAATATTATTATACATTGATACTCAGAGGGTTGTGATAATACTAATAAAATAAGATAATAGATAGATAGATAATAGATAGATAATAAAAAATACACTGGCACAGATCAGAGGTTAACAGAGTAGAAATGAGGTCTAGACCATTGGGGTCTAGGCAAAAAGAGCTTTGCAACACCTACTAGTTTCTACACAAAGTAATCCTAATAAGAACCAGGTGTATGCTCACAATGTTCGGTTTAGACGGTTTCATGCCTGAATAATCTGTATAGTAAAGAATTCTGCTTTTAGCTTGTACACATGAAACCCTCTCGCTCTGTAAATGTTCACAGATTAAGAGCAGCATATTGAGTACGAGGTATTTGGATGGATACTGTACTGTTAAGATGACCACCTTCCATGAGGAAGACTGGGGTTTGAATCCTTGCTGTGGCCAGTAGGGGTTCTTAGGCAAGACCTCCTTATCCTTACCCTTCCTTGCCTTTGTACCTTGTACCTCACCTATAAGTCGCTTTGGATAAAAGTGTGTGCTAAATAAGTAAATGTGTGCATCACCTAAACCATAGATTTTCATTTTACACTACTGTTGGCTATTCTTAAAAGTATCACCACACTTTGCAAATAGGAAACTTCGACGGGAAAGCTTCAATTTGCATGAGCAGTAATTTAATACAGCTTCAATATAACTGAAAGTGATTGTCTAACAGTATAATAAGACTGATATGTGAAAGAATAAACTCCAATACTGCAAGATACAAGCTACAAAAGTACTAACAGACAAATGCAGAGAGACTTTCAAAAAAACAAGAGTGTATCGTCTCCCGCATGAACTTGAGCAGCATGAGAACAGACACAAGGAGAGGAGGCTATTACAGGTTAAATTTGCTCAACTGTGCTACCTACTATACGTAAGGGGACTACAGCAGCACAGTTTGGTGCAAGTCTATTCCATTGTGGGGCTGTAGTGCCATCACATCATGGATTGGCCCAGCTAGGTGCAGTTAAAGGGGACCAACCTGCAATAATGGTAAGACCCTATTACAGTGACCTAGTGCCCATAAGTCTGCAAATGTGTGGAGGGTTTGCCAGTGGATAGAGGAGCACATTTGGCTTATGAGATAATCCTGTCACTCACAAAAAAGTATAGTTTAATCAAACTCATATGCTTTGTTGTATGTTTGTTTTTTGCAGCAGGAGAAGATAGAATCAAGCACAGTGTCAGTTAAGTGTACATACATTATATGTATCTTTGTTGAAGATAATATGATTTGAACCATGAATGTAAGTTTGACTAGAGAGGTTAGTTTAGAGAAAGAGCAAGCTGCTCCATACTTTCACTCCCTCTATTGCAACACTCGAACTAAGGGTGGCAGTGTGGTACAAATTAAATCCACCTTGAACATATTTATACACAGTGCTGCCGCTGCAGGCAGATGTCTGTACACTCACTGGGACTAGACGTCTGGCTGTTTAATGACTCTCCACAAGCCACAGCTTTCAGACAGGAGTCGCATTTATTATTGTTTGTTAATATTAACACATTAATGCACAAAACCAATGTTTGTGAGTATTATGCTCCTATAATGTAGTGGATATATAGTTAGATATAGGTAAAGAAGAATCAGAAATGTTTGCAGGGAGTCAGTGGTAAATGGTCTATTTGTAATATGCAATAATTAACAATGGCTAGTAAATCAGCTCCTCTGATAAAATAATAAAGAGAAGCAATTAACAAAATGAGATAAAAGAGAAGGAATAGAAACTTTAGAACTTAAGTAAACCTTAAAAAAACAAGCATCAGGAGACTCTGAAGACTTCAGTGAATTCCACGTTCTAGTACTTCATAACAGACAAACAAGCAGTAAAGTAGGAGTGTGGCAAAATGTCAAGATTTGGAAAAGGGAGACAGGTAATAAGGAGCTGATAGGAAAGTTCAAATCACATATTTCTGTCAGACTATACCAGTGTCACTGCAATGAAATGGAGACAATCTTCTCACAGCAAGAAGACCTGTTTCTCTATGTTCTGTCTTGATTTGCCGCGGCACTTTTATAATAGAAATGAAAAAGGTCACATCACATTTGTCAGCATTCCCAAGCGTCCATTTGTTTTTCTAACATTTCTGTTATCTTTGATTCTTTTCCTTCCCACGCGTAGGTGGCAGCTCACTTCTACTTGTCTCCTTCCTAACTATAAGGTCACATCACTCACTTGTCTGTCATTCACTCCAGCTCTGACTGATACTCATTACAGTGTCATTAGGGGAAAGATTTCCTTCCCATTAAAAGTCCCTCGTTAGCTCTTTGTCTCCTGTTGACATGGCAGTCTTCTGTCTTAGTCTCACGGGGAGTGCTAACTTCATTATTACCTTCTGGCGTGTCAGTGAGTAGACAGCAAATCAGTCAGCCAGTTGATCACTGTTAGTATTATTAATGCAGCTTCAGCAGTCACCTTGAATCTCCCTTATTCTTTGTGTCATTCTCTTTGTTTCATTTCCAGACTATTTTTTATTGTGCCTTGAGCCTGTGTCATGTTTTGACATTACACTCCCGTTGATTTCCCAGGGTAAGCCATGCAGTTGATGTTCAGACTAGTACCAAGACCACCTTATAAATGTAACATTCAGGAATGCAGAAGATAAAATATAACATGTTCACAGCCGCTTTCATCAGATGTGCTGCAGGCATTAAATTGTCTACTCTAACTCTATTTACCACTTCTTTGACCTCTGGAGAACTGTAACTCGGTAAATGTCACAGGCTGTTGAATTCTATTCTGCCATGAAATGTTATCACATTTCAGTGCCTGTATCTCAGTCAGACTTGGAATGCTGGCATGCATAAACACATTCTCTGGAAACAACCATAGAAAATTGGTGAATTATATAATAAATAACGACTCTAACCTTGTGTTCTGTACACCGTCTGTCCTTATGTTTACTTAGAGCTATAGGAAGTACAAGTGTGATGACTACTGTATCTTGAGTATACTACTGGGCCAAGACAGAGAAACACATAAAGGTCTTCAGCTATCTTTAGACAACTGGGTCACAATAAACAGAACAGAACCCCCTGAAATTTCATACTGGACCATCTACATTGGAACATTTATGCCTGCATCTCTTATAAAACTAAGCCATATCTTTTATTCACTTGATGCAAGAGAGGATGTGTACATATGTTAAAGTGCGCATGCATTATTCTCCCTTAGTAGTCGTTTTTTGGGGTCTTAGTAAATCGGGGCCCTAGAGTTTTACTCACCAGTGATGTGGTAGCTGACTTGTCGGTTCACAGCAGAGCTGTCATCATCTCTGGTGTTCAGCACAGCCACCACCTCGCCTGGCGGGTCACTCTCCTGAACTGAACCAAAGTAGTGCTGCTCCATGAACCTGGGTGGGTTATCGTTAATGTCTGACACGGCCACTGTCACAGTGGTGGTACTTGAAAGATACAGAGTCTCTCCCAGATCTGAGGCCACAACTGTGAATGTATAGGATGGATTGGTCTCATGATCCAGGTCCTTGCGTGTGGAGATCCAGCCTGTGTTGCTGTCAATGCTAAATGTGCCAACTAATGTCTCGGAATCTCCCGCTGATTGGATTAACGTCCCAAGACTATACGTTACTTGGCCATTGGCTCCTGAGTCTGGATCTTGTGCTTGGACTTGAATGATTCTGATCCCGGCTGACATCCCCTCCATAACTGTGGCCTCATAGGAGATGGCCTCAAAGGCTGGTTTGTTGTCATTTAGATCCAACACTTTGATTTCAACATCAACAGAAGTCACAGAATCCAGCTTAGCCTGTTGTACAGTGGCAGTAACTTTAAAGAAGTAACCTTCAATCACCTCATGGTCCAAGGGCTTATCAAGCTTGATCACACCTGTATCCTTTTCCACCACAAACACCCCATCTTGGTTGTTTTCTCCAGTTTCTCCATTAACTAGGGCAAACGTGGCAGAGAGCAAGGCATATCCAGGAGAGCTGTTGAGACGCACTGTCCCTATAGCTGAACCTATGGGGGTATCCTCTGGTAAGCTAAATAAGTATTGATGTTGACTGAAGGAAGGAATGAAGGCATCTGGAGAAAGGACATGGATATAGACAGACACCAGAGAGTGCCTCACCGGATTTCCTCCATCCACTGCCTTGACAAAAAAAGATAATACAGAGTTCCGCAAGTGACTGAAGCTGCCTTTAGTCACCATCCAACCATTGTCTGGATCTATCTCCAAAATGTCAACCACAGGGACATGCGCCTCACTGTAAAGTGAATATGTCACTTTGGCATTGGGGCCATCATCAGGATCATAAGCCTGAATCTGTGTCACCAAAAAACCTTTAGCCACATCAGATTTGACTGAAGCTCGATACTCTGTGGCATGGAATCGAGGTGCATTATCATTATCATCCAACAGAGCAACTCGCACTGTACAGTAAGAGATACGTCCACCTGAGTCCTGGGCTGCCACTCTCAGAACAATGTCTTTATTGGCTGGGTCTTCACGATCAAGCTTCTCTACAGTAGTGATCTGACCACTTGCATCAATGCTGAATTGGTCTTTGCCCACATCATTAACAAAAGAATAAACGATGTGACCAAACACTCCAGGATCTGCATCTGTTGCCTTCACCTGGAAAAGGAAAATATATTTCAGAATTACAGTACTATATTACTAATGTTCCTTCTGAGAAATGATATTAGAATAAAAAATAAATTTAGTGAGAACTTACCTGTACAACTTTGGTTCCCACAGCAACATTCTCTTTTAACTCTGCCTCATATATATTCTGTCCAAACACTGGACTATAAAGGTTGGCTCCCAACACCTTAACATGAACCTGTGCGGTGCTGGTGAACACTCCATCAGACACAGACACGTTCAGGCTGTAGGCAGTCTCCATCCTCTGTTTACGGTGGCTGGACAGTGTAATGATTCCTGTCTTTCTGTCCATTACGAAGTTCATTCGTTCATTTCCTGACAAAATGCTGTACTCCAATTTGTCAAAATCTGAACTGTCAGCATCTGAGGCCTGGACACAGGTTACAAAATGACTCCTTGGTGCTAATTCATTTACGTACGCTTCATAGAGCAGCTGGTTAAAAACTGGTGGATTGTCATTCATGTCATTCACAACAATTATGACTGATACTTCACTACTTAGTGGTGGGAAACCATTATCGGTGGCTCTGACAATGAAGTCATACTTCTGGACCAGTTCATGGTCTAGCATACGTGCTGTTAGGATTAATCCACTGCTGCTATCAATGTGAAAGTAATCTGTGCTGTTTTGCATGTCTGAGAAGATCTGGTAACGGACAACATTGTTCTTCTCTGAGTCTTTGTCAGTGGCAATAACTTGAAGTGCTGGAGTTCCAATCATGGCTGTTTCAGACAAAACTATCTTATAGGACATTTTCTGGAAGATCGGTGAGTTATCATTTACATCTAGGACAATCACATCAACATCAACCTCAGCACGGGCACCAGTCAGATAGTCTGTGGCTCTGATGGTCAAGTGGTAGGATGATGCCTCTTCATAGTCCAAAGTGTGGATGACACTTATCACTCCAGTATCGAAACCAATGTCAAATTGAAGAAATGGGTCTCCATCAACAATAGTGTAGATGATGTTTTGACCTTCGGGACTGGTGGCATTGATCCCGAGAATAGGTGTGTGCACAGCCACATCCTCATTAACAGAAACAGAATAAAATGATTTGTCAAATACAGGCATGGCTTTGTTGACGACAGTGATGGGAAACTCTATATCAGATGACAGAGATGGATATCCACCATCTCTGGCAAATATTACCATCTGGTATTCCACATTCGACAAGTCAGATTCAAAAGCTCTTTTGAGGCTGAGGACACCTGTCTGTTGGTTGATCTCAAAGTGACCATGGTCATCCTTGAGATAGTAGGAGACCTCTCCATTTATCCCTTTGTCACCATCTATAGCCATGACCCTGAAAATGGATGATCCTGGCTCAGCTTCTACTTGAACAGCTGCATAATAAGGAAGTCCAACAAACACAGGGGCATTATCATTTATGTCTTCAACTTGGACTCTAACCATAACTCTGGCTACATGTAGAAGGTCGTGCTCCCTTCTTGCCTCTACAACTAACTCATAGAACTCCTGTTCTTCACGGTCAAAGGGTATTCCTGTGGTTTGGATCACGCCAGAAGTTGGACGGATTCTGAAGCGTGTACCAGCATTTAACAAGGTATACTTCAATGGTTCATTGAGACGGTTTCCCACAGCATTGACCACAGCCACTTTGGTGATATTTGATACATTCTCTTGAATTGAAGATGAGTAAAGGCTTTGGGTGAAGCTCAGACCAGAATCCAGAGCTTCTCGGACAAGAATGGTCACCAGAGCTGTGCTGGAAAATTTGCCATCAGAAACCTTGACACTGAAGCGAAAGCGTTCTTTGGAGAAGTTGTTGTTTTTTACTATGATGACTCCACTAGAAGGTTTAATGTAAAAATGCTCCAATACTCCATCAGTCAAAGAGTAGGTGAGCTCTGTAGAAACATCTTTGTCAGGGTCGATGGCTGAAACCTGCAAGGCTTCAACTCCTACATAGGTGGGGAGTAGCAGAACTGTTTCATAGGAATTCTGAGTGAAGCGAGGTGGGGAATCATTTGTATCTATCACTTGTATTGTGACCTCAGTTGGACTGTCTGCAGTCAACTGGGGTTTACCATTGTCTCTTACATGAACATGGAAGTGGAAGAGGGCAACTGTCTCATGGTCTAAATTGGCAATGGTTCTGATAGAGCCAGTTCCTGAGTCCACCGTGAAGAACATTTTTGCAGTGTCCTCAACAATCTGGTAGACTAACAGAGCATTTTGGTTGCGGTCAGCATCAGTGGCCTTAATTACTAGGGGTGAATCATCTGAGTTCAACACCACACTGTTGACTGGTGCTGCCTCACTGATGCTGCCACGATAGTGAGGCTGCTGGAACACTGGTGGATTATCATTCTCATCAACTACCTGGATTAACAAAGTAGCATTGGAAGCCATGCCAGCCATGTTGGTAGCTTGGACTATAAGTGTGTAAGAGGTTGTGGTCTCAAAGTCTAGAAGCTTTTGAGTAGTAATGACTCCACTGTACTGATTTATCTGAAAAAGACGATTGGTGTTGCCTTTCTTGATGTCATAAGTGAGGGTGGACTGGCTGACTGCGCTGATTGTAGTGACAGATGTCCCAATCACAACGTTCTCTGTAATCTCTGCTTGGTACTCAGGCTGTGGGAACTTTGGGCCGGCGTTGTCAGAGAGGGTGACAGCAATACGCACAATAGTGGTTGTGGACAGGGGAGGAGAGCCATTGTCTGTGACTCTTACAGTCAGAACATAATGACCTATGCTGGACAAGTCCAGGTCACGCGCAACAGAGATGATACCCAAAACTGGCTCAATATGGAATGCGTTTCCAGTGTTTCCTGTTGGAAAACCAAAAACAAAGGTCATCTTAAGGGCGACAATTTAAAGACTTCATGCAAGTATTTCCTTTTCAGAGGTGCCTACCTGCTTCAATGGAATAGTGTAGCTCTGCATTCTGTCCTTTGTCTTTGTCCAAAGCTGTGACCTGTACTACACCAGATCCCACAGCTGCTGACTCATAGACTGAACCTTCATACAGAGCACTGGTAAAGATGGGTACATGGTCATTTATATCATCCACTTCTATTAGCACACGAGCTAGACTCTTTCTGTATGGGAACTCTTGGTCCTTTACCTGTAGGGACAACAAACAACAAGAAATATTTCTCAGTGGTCACACTAAACTCAGTAAAATGTAACTTTTACCAGTCTGAAAACAACCACATAAGACTATGGTGATTCTAGTACAACAAAACAGGTAAGACGTTAGCCATTGAGTAAAAACCGAGGTGTTCAAAGAGTCAAATTCATTACCTTAAAAGCTTATATAACCATATGATACCTTAGACTTTTAGGTTATGCTAAACCAAAATGAATCTTACAATGACAGTGAGAATGTGCTGGGCACACGCTTCATGGTCCAGCCTTTGAGCAGTATGGATGGTGCCCAGGGAAGGGTGGATGCGGAACAGACGCATGCTGCTGGGGTCTATCGAGCTCTGTATAGAGTAGGTCAGCCGGTGATGCTCATCACGGTCCGATGCCAGAACCTGGACAACCTCAGTATCAGGTGGTGTATCTTCAGAGATAGTGACATCATATGTTGGCTGGGAGAAGATGGGAGCATTGTCATTGTTGTCCATGACAGTTATGTGAACCTGAACACGACAAAGACAAAGAGAGGAACAGAAATATAATGTAATGTATCGACTTCTGTTACAGAGCTCTTGATGCACTTTGTAGTTCTTTAAGCATTCATTTGCAGATATTTCATTAGCATGAAGGAGATTGTTGTTGGATATAAATGTACAGTCCCATACATTGAACGATAGGCACTAGGCATGATGGGTGCATCACTTCACCCTCCTCTCTTCTTACCCTGATGCACCCATCACTATGGAACAGGGTAAATCTGGACTCATCTGACCACATGACCTTCTTCCATTGGACAGTTCTGAACCCAGTTTTAGTAGTTTCAGCAATCACCCTATGTTTTTTTGCTTGATGAATGACAATAATTTGACTCTTCTGAAACAGATTAACATCTTTTCCACAACCACAGGATGTGTCTTCTGACATGGTTGCTTAAGAAATGAGAAGCTCTTCATTGCCTCAGTTAGGGTTACATAACTTGTTGCCAGCTGAAACATAATCATCCATGCAGTAATTATCCAATAGGAGACATATTTACTTAGTTAAATCCAGGTGGTGACCTTTTCTTGGACAGGCAGTGTATTTTTTAGGAGACAGGGTTGAGGATTTAGTTTTTAGGAATCTTACTTTTCTGTACAGACTCATTGACAGGGTTTCTAGTCTATGAATCTCTTAACTATCATCCCAGAAACAATTCCTATTTGCAGATGATTCCTAACTATAGCAGTAAAACAACGTGAAGAAGCCATCATATTTGGTATGAGCTTTTGCTGGTCCTGTCAAGAAACCAGTGTGATCAGTTCTTTGTTGTTACCAGTTCCTGGAGAAAACTTAGTTTAATAATAATAAATGGAATAAGTTGTGTATATATACTTACATGGTCATTATGGTGTTGTCATGTACTGTAGAGTTCAACTTTACCACATATTTTACTATACTTTATCATTAGTGTAGTAGCAGTGGCAGTGGCACTAAAGATAGTGATAGTATCACTATCTTTAGTGCCACTGGAATTATGTAGCAGAGCGTATACAGAATGAATTAAATGTGTGTTATTGTACAGACTGCAGAGAATTCATGCAGGGTGTTGGTGGTTGGTGTGTGTCATGACTCATGGAAAGTTCCTGAGTCACAGATGACTGGTGATGAAGCCCTGCATGAGACAGGAAAACACAGGAGGAGAGCCAGAGACAGACAGGTTGGAAAAGGAGACGAAAGAGACAGAAAGGCAGGAAATGAAAAAAGTAAGAGCAGCTTTAATTTGGTCAAACCCCCTTGGGTAAAATAAGCTGTATCAGTCTGACGCAACAAAGCAGAAAATACATAAAAAGTGTATGAATGCACAATTACTGATTACTGAAATACTGTTTGTTAAGCATTTAGCAAGGTTTTATCTTCCTATTGGTGTTAAATGACTAAATTATATAAGCAGGATAAAATATCTGTGTATCCAAAACACATTACTGATATCCATGCTGCTTTAAAAAGAACCCCCTAGATATATTTTGTTGAAACCTCTTCCTTAGAAGTGTCAGATTATATCACTGATCTTAGCAGTAGACCTAATTATTGTAATAATGTGTCTAATTAGCGTGACTGTCTGGCCACTGTAGAGTTTCAGGGCAAGGCAGGCAGGATGCCAACCCTAGTTCAGGTAAGGGGCCAGGGCTGGAGGCCAGTGGCAGCATAATACAAGCTGCTGCTACAGCAAGGAGCTAAGCAGGGGGAAAAGAGGTCACGATCTGCTGCAGTCTGGCTGGTGTCAGAAATTGGCATGCCAAGAAGAGGTGTTAGGTCTGGGCCAGAGTGATGGGCATGTTGCTGAAACAAGGAAGGAAGAGGAGAATAAAAAGCTAGCATTGGGTCTTAAGTTGTTTTTAATTTGATGCGATATTTGTAGGCACTCCTGTTGTAAATGTCCGAGCTGTAGGTTAAAAATGTAATCTTGATAATAACTTAATGATGTATTATTATTATTATTATTATATTTGAATGATCAGAGAAATTCAAAAAACACACCTTTCTCACCAAGTTTACATATTTAGCAGGAACATGTTGCTCTGTTAACTGTTTGTACTGTCTGCAGTTGTAGGTTTCTTCCGCTTTCGCTTTTTGATTAAAAAATACAGACTACTGTCACCTGATGGTATAGAGTTATTTTCTAGTGCCACTTTTTGTCCCAGATGAAGGCAACACAGCAACTAATACGAGCTGCCTTTTGTTCTTTGATATCAGCTTGATGTACATTTACATTTAGTTATTTGGCAGATGCTTTAATCCAAAGCGACTTACGAGTGAGGTACAAAGCATGAAAATATCTAAGCCAAGGAGACAAACTTTAAAGTAAAGTGCTCTAGGAAGAGCTGTTTCAGTTTTATGGGGTATAAGTACATGATTTTATTTATTTATTTATTTATTTTTAAGGTTTAAGTGCAGGAAAAGATTGAAGTGCAGAGAAAGGTCCGGAAGAGTTCTGTTGTCAGCAGGTTTTTGAAAGTTAGGAGTGAGGCTGCTGAGTGTGCAGAGGTGGGTAGGTCGTTCCACCATCGTGGAACCACAGAGCTGAAAAGTTTTGCCTGAGGTCTTTTGAGGTGAGGTGAGGTGAGGTGAGGGGAAGACAAGATGTTGTTCGCTTGCAGAGCGCAGTGAGCGAGAGGGATTGTAGACCTGGATAAGGGAGTTCAGGTAAGCTGGTGCTGTTGAGTTAACCACTTTGTAGGCAACGGTCAGGGGTTTGAACGTGATGCAGGCAGCTACAGGAAACCAGTGCAGAGATCTGAAAAGTGGTGTAACATTTGTCCGTTTTGGTTGATCAAAAATGAGACATGCTGCTGCATTTTGAATCATCTGGAGAGGTTTGATGGTGCATGCTGGTAACCCCATCAGTAAAGAACTGGAGTAGTCAAGCTAAGTTATGACTAGAGCCTGCACAATGAGTTGTGTTGTATAGTTCAAAAGGTAGGGTTTGATAGCAGGGTGTCATGGCAGAAGGTAAATCATCAGCTGTCTTCTGATGTCATCAATGCTGATATACTCTTAAACAACTGAGGACAGCAGGGTAGAAATTGGACACACACACACACCCAGTACACCAGATGTCTGCAGAGGTAGACATGGCCACACACTCCATTCACATTCAGCATGTACAGCACAGCGAAAACCAACACAATGTCGGTGGAAAATTCTGAGTCCTTATAGAAAGCAAATGATCAAGCCCCGGATCCCAGGAACATCTTTTTGTGAGGTGACAGTGTGAACCGCTGAGCCACTGTGCTGGCTATACCCCTGCCAGAATATGGCAAGTGAACTCTGAAAAGATTACAAAGTACAAAATAGCAGCAGGGGCAAGAGCAGGACTTAAAGGGGAAGGCAAGTGACAACATGCACTATACACATCCCAAAAAAGGAGCAGGAGATTTGTACTCATTCCTACCCAGAGAAACTATAAAGACTAGTGGAGGGAGAAGGAGACAGGAGCTGCCAGCCGGTGAGTCTAAATTTAAACCCTGCTGCAGCAACCGTCCTTCTGTTGCTCAACTGTGGAGACATTCCCTAGCAGTATGACGCCATGCTGACTCTCCATCTGGGAGACTATGCTGCTATCTCACAGGTGTGTAGGCTTTATTGTTTTAAAATAATATTATCAGTTCAGTGACTGTGAGTGGAGGTTGACTGGCGATCACACCAAACTGACGTTTAAGACCCCCCTCGTGTGATGCCACAAGGGCAACGTGACACAGAGACGAGTAGGGATACAACACAGGCAAGACAGGAGACTGTGTGACTATGTGGCTCAATACAAATAAAATAGTCTGATTTGGTTTCACTAAAGCACTACTGTTGGCAGCCGCTGGAAGTTGAATAGACATTAGGTTGTGTGCTGCACTCAGATTGCTCTGAAAAAGACTCTTAGCCTAACTTACAATTTTACAAAATTGAATTTATTTATTACATAGTAGAGAATAGCATGTATAACACAGTGTAAAGTGCTTTGAGTACCAGCTAGGTAGAAAAGCGCTATACAAGTGCAGACCATTTACCATTTACCATTTATAACAGTCCTTTCTAGTTTTTCAGTCTGGAGCCTTCTATGATACAAAACTGTTAGTACAGTATGTAATGTGAAACTAATACTGCACATGCGATTTTGGATCCATGGATAATTTCCTTACTTAAAAATCTAAAACTATCGTGAGTTTGATGTTGTTAAAATAAGTGGCTATCCTCTCAAGCTGAAGCTCTTTTTTAGTATAATATAATTCCCCCACAGTAAGAGGGAAATTTGTACTGAAAACTCTTTGGAAGGCATTCAACATAAGGGGGCTAATTTAAAATCTGAAACCTATGTTGTCTTCATATAAAAGTAATGATACTTTCTTTCACAGACTGGAGGACTGTCTTTTAGAGGATGGATGATCGGGCACCAGGCTTGAACAGTTGTAACTCCATTAAGGTGTTGAATGGATAAAAATGCTAAAAGCCTTGAAGTCAAAAAATCCTAAAAATATGCTAAACTGTACAGTAAATACTCCTGCGCTCCACAGAAAGCCCAGCCTGGATTTGAAGTGGCTGTCTGTGATAGTAAACCTCTTTCAACAAAAGCAGGGATTATGTGATAAGGTTTGTTCGTCCTCACAGTCATCTAATCTTTGAAGATGAACAATGCGATTTGGTCAGTTTATCTGAGTGATATACAGACTTTACTATTCATCTTACTGCATTCGTTTCTTTCTCATACTGTACATACTACCCGAATAGAAGTTTATACTGTACCTGTGTGTACGCGGTGTTGGTGCCGTCTGTGGCCTGCACCGTCAGGTTGTAGAAGGAGCGCTGCTCGGCATCCAGAGGCTTGGCGATGATGATGGTGCCCACAGCCTTTTCTACGTCAAACACGCTGTCGCTGTTCCCACCTGCTCCATGGGAGGAAGGTCAGACATGAGGATAACAAGGGGGGCACAAAGTGTCAATCATACAGACGTAGTACACTGTACTCTGAACACACTCTCACATACACACACATTGTTTATGATGAACACGTGAACACAAACCAGACAGTTTTCTTTATGAACCAATGGTATTCAGTCATGTGCAACCGTGGGTTTAAACATCCTAATGTTAATTTAAATGTTTGTATCCAACCTGCAGAATCACATGCAGCGAACTGAGCAGCTGCACTGACTGAACGGCACATGACTGGAGTCCACTGCTGCGCACACTCTTCCTCAGAGTGTATGATGGTATAGAGGAGGGGGGGAGGGAGGAATGGCTGCTGACAGGGTTAACCCCACCTCCCAGCCATCCACCCTACACACACACACACACACACACACACACACACAGGCTCCACACACTCCTGTAAAAAGTCAAAAGCACACAATCACAGCAATGCAATGAAGCGGGAGCACTGGTCATGCAAACAGCCACACACACACCCTCTGTGCACGTGTGTGTGTTTTCCTATAAAGACCTGCGCTGCACACTTAATCTGATTGAAAACATATGGTATATACGAGTGCCACATGTGCGTTTGAGTGATGTTTAACTGGGCATTCATTACAGCGCTGGTTGGGTCCTCCCAACCAACTGGTGATATTTTAAAAGGAAAACCAGCATGCTGTCTGGCAACTTAGACACAACCCGCTGTATATATTTCTTAGTGGAAAAGAAGAATATAACTTAAGTATGTCAAATTCATTCAAACTAAATAAAGAGGAAACTTCACTGTTTCTGTGTTTAGAGAATAAAAGTCTGCTGAGGACATGGCGGGGAGGTCGAATGCCGTGTTTTGGGCCTTTTGGCTTGCCATATATCTCTCCTACCTACATTACCAGCGTTACGGAGGAAGAGGTAAAGCTGTTGTGTAGGTGTAGCTGTGACAGCGACTGTGCAGACATTCTGCTTTAATTCTCATTTCACCTCCCACATTGAATCAAAAGCTCCATTTAGTCTAGAGCTGGCTTCAGAACGGTGTGTGTGCGTTATAGAATAAGAATCTGTCACGATCTGTTTCCTACATGCCCCAGTGGATGTGTCCGTTGGTGTGTGTCAACGGTGATGACTCAGTTGTGAGTATGCGTGTGTGTGTGTGTGCGTGTGTGCGTGTGTGCCACAGACTCCAAGGGATTCCTCGGTGGCATCTCTGTCTAATAAATCCATGATCTCACCACATCAGCTAAGACCTCAGCCTCAGCCTCAGCCTGCCATGTGTGTGTGTGTGTGTGTGTGTGTGTTTCTGTGTGTTTGTATGTACCCAGCAACATGTGCTACTATGCTGTCTGTTTGTTAAGCCCATTTGAAACAACCTAGCTTCCTCCCTGTTCATTGATGTTTGGGCTCATCGCAGTAAGTGCAGTGAAACAGCTCTGCTGATATTACATTATACATGAAATCATGAAAACACTTCCATTTGTAACTAAGCTACCTGGCATCTACAGTACTTATACTGTAACTAAAGTAGATTGCTTCATAAAGTGCATTGCTTCTTTGTTGAATGGGGTTAAACTTTGCATCATGCCACACTCAGTTTGCCTTCACAGTAAGCCTTCTGACTTGAAAAGCAGTGTCTATGTGCTGATTGTGACAGCAGCCATAGTGAATGGAAAGTAGGATGCACTAGGCTGTGCTGGTTCTTGTAAAATAAAACCACTAAATACTAATGACCGCATGTAAAAAGAAAATACGTTAAACCACGCTGTTATCACAGGCAGCTTCAAACAGCCATGTGTGTCATCCAAGCTTACAGTCTTCATTTAGGCAGGAGGAAGAAGAAGGTTTGGCGCGAATCCTTCAAAAACGACAAATTACAGAGAGAAAAAAAGTCCAACGCACCACAGAGCAAGGGGAGGCCTCTACTCTGATCTAAAATAGTTTTCATCTGTCTGCCTAAAGCTGACATTACACCCATCAGCTCAGCTGGCCGGCTGTCTCACCACAGAGCATGGTAACGTCTCGCCTCAATCTACAGTTGGAGACGCGTTCTATCTTTCGTAGATACACCACGTAAGTGAGTGCACATTCTACCTTCTTCTCACCTTGCTTGCTTGTGAAGATTCTCATAGTGTGTATCATCTCTCTGTATATTTGTGTGTGTGTGTGTGTGTGTGGGTTGCTCTGGCTCAGCCTGCCGGGGTGGGGCATGAGCAGCTCCAGCTATAAATGGAGCACGTGTTTAGAGGACACGGCGTGTTCACGGATGTGTCGCGCATGCATTCTGCTAAATCTGTGCGCGTGTGTATATATGTGTGTTGAATCTTTAAGCTCCGTTTCCTATCCCGAGTATGCACCATCTTCTACACTCATCCATCTCGAATGTTTGTCTCTTGGGTGAACTGCTTCTCAGGAAAATCTGCAGCACGTAAACAGACACATACATTTTTGTGTGACACGTAACCATCTGCATTTCTCTACACTCAAAGTCCCAGTATTAGCTTTATCCTTTAGTGCTCTCAACTCGATCAGCTCCTCATTATGTCTTCTTTCCTTATTTTTTTGTCTCCTCCGTTTGCCTCTGCCGCTTCACATCTGCTTCGAGTCACACTACCTATTTTTAAGCAGACTGCACTTTGCTGGGTGTTCGCGGTTGCATGAAGGAAGCTGGGTGTTGGTGCTAAATATTGTGTGTTCTGGGTTCACAGAAATGCTTTGTGGGTGGATGCAGGGTGCCAGAGGCTGTGTTGTGCTTCTTCAGTCCTAAACCTGCTTGCCGACATGCGAGTGCCAGCCATTCGTTTTTGTAAAGTATCAGCAGATAGCAGGAGATTTGTATGCATTTGCGAGCACGCCTTAGAAGAGTGCTACATGGAGGCATGCATTAATTCCATAAGGAATGTGTGTACAGGTGCTGCTAACAGCAGGTCATTAGGCAGAGCTGTCACCGAGGTAACCCAGGGTTGTTGCCATGGGAGCAGATAAAATAAGGTTGTGATACCTTTTTACTAAACCCTCCTCTCTTCAATTAACCTTGGCTGCAGTGTGGTCCATTAGTGTGAAACACACACACACACACACACACACACACACAGGATACACAGTAACACATAGAAACACACACAGCTCGGGGTGAGCTCCTGTGTGGTTTACTCCACTCATTCAACCAACTAATCAAAGGAACACGTCAGCAGCATCGATGGGAAGCACAAGAGGTGGATGGAAAATGAAAGAAAAGAAGTGGAAATAAGACAGCAAAAACGGTATTGGAAGTTTGGAAGCGAGATACCTTCTGAGGAACAGTTCCTGCCGCAAGCACTCTGCAGAATATAGAACATCTCACGGAAAAACCTGGGACCTTCCAGGCCATGAAGCGTTGAGGAGAGAGAGGAGAGAAAAGGTGAGACCAGAGGGATAGACGGGCTTGGAGGGCGGAGGACAGGAGAGCAGGAGGGGTGGCGTGATGGGCAAAGGAGAGCCAGAGACAGAGACAGAGACTGCTTCTGATGAGCTGAACTCTATAGCATTTGTACTCGTAGAAATGTCATATTAGTCATTTGTGTTGTCTTGATGATAGTACAACTATACTGACTGATGCTATATATAATACGTCATGGACATTATACCATCTCACACCATGTTCCGAGTTATGACCTATACTGAAGTTCTCTCTGCCTTCCCTGTCTTAAAGGATATCTTATATAGATATGGGTCTGGATCTGTCTTGTTGGGTGATTTTTCTTAGTTTTTTTAGTTCTGACAATGTCCTCTGTTTGCTCATATAGCATGAAAGTAGTTCCTTAGGCGCTGTAGCATATGAATATATTGTACTATAGCTTCTGGGTTTGTTTTTTGAACCCCTAAATTTTCCTTTACAAGTTGTAAACAGAGTTAACGTGGAAGTAAATGTGCATTAGGTCCACTATACAAATGATATGTAATCTAACTTTTCCCCCTTTCTGAAACTTCTTTAGTCAGAATTCTGCAAAAAAAAAAAAGGACTTTTTAAAAAATGACCCTAATCCTCAATATTACTGAACTAATATTAGAATAATTACAAAATCCAAACTGTTCCTTTAAGCATCACTGCTCTTATTAATGACTACTGGTCAGTTTGTTACAAACTCACGTTCAGTCTGTGAGTATCTTGACAACAGGCCAAACTTAAACTTGTATTCTTTTCGGCATACAACACATTTATTTATTCACTTGCAATTGCATTTACTGTATTTACTGTATTTTGTATTTATAAATACATTGATGTACTGTAATATTACTGTAATAAAAATATACAGTATGTTTCTGCTATGTTACTAGTAGGTTGCACTATTACTATTGCAGAGTTTGGGTGCACCTAGGCCAACTGACTGGTCCGTTTCTTGTGTTGCTGTCATTGCTGAATTTCCCTCATGGGATTATTATTTTTTATATTATTATTGTTGTGCCATATAATCACTAAAAGTATTATTGCTCTATTGTTACTGATGTATTTGTTTTTAATATGATATTTACATATGTGCATAATTTACAAAGATAAAAACATACAAAAAAATCTATTGCTCGCTGCCCACTAAAAAAAACATCTCTAGAGAGACAGAGCGAGATGGACACAGACATTAGGGAGACAGAGAAGAGATGGACAGTGCTACGGAGAGCCAGAAGCACGAGCCAGAAGGTATCTCCAGCTGGATACACACTGACTGTCACTGCTCAGTGACAACAAAAGGAAAGATGGATGGTGCATTGTGAGAACCGCAGTCCTTCCTGGTCCTTCTTGTCCATCTAGATTGGGCTGACCTTTGCCCCACAGTGCATGCATCACAGCTGGGGAGCTGTCAGTGTGCATGTAGTACTGAATGGTGTTGAAAACGAATAGAATTAGAATCAAACGTGGCGATTATTAGAATTATTAAATCACTTTTACCACACCCGAATCGTCACCATACATAATGCGTACAAATTGAGCTTAGTGCGCTGGCCATGACATAATCTGGTTAAGCCTTTCAAGTGGGTGAAAGTGAACTTTGACGGATCAAAGGGATTTAAGTGTGCTATGTTGGGCATTCCCCACTTAGGGGAATGTCACACTGACTTTAAAATCTGTCAGAATGTTCTTTATACAGACGAAGCCAGCACCTGCTCTAAAATTCTTCCTATGAAAGAAAAAATAATATTTATAAATAACAAAAATCTAACAGGAGAGTGCCTTAAAAATAGATTTAGCTTTCGTTTAATTTAAGTGTTTTTGTGTAATTCAGTTATCCTGAATTCAATCCCTATAATTCCTCTTTCTACTGCCAACTGTTCACAGTGCTTTACCTCCTATAGTGCATACAGACCAGGCAACTAGAGAAGCCGTCGCCATTGTGACTGGGATGGGCAGAGCATAACAGATCATGCAGCGAGGCCACAGTACCTGAGCTGCACCTCATATACGCCAACACACACCAACACTGTCAGCACCAACACACACCGTGCACTGAGCCTGGGCAACCCCCAGCTCACACCACACCACACCAAGCCTTCCACTGGCAGGAAGGTTGTGCTCACCTTACGCAGAGCTTTTACCTGTAATGTCAAACCACAAGGGGGCGGAGCTCTGCTGCAAGGACACCACGCCCACAATCTCAGCCACTTTGTCATTTTCCATGACGGTGAAATTATAGAACAGCTCGTCGAAGACCAGCGGCACAGTGGAGGGAGCAGGCCGACGGATCCACTCAATGTGAAGGCGTGCTGTGGACGACTTCTGAGGACGCCCGTTGTCTGTGGCTTTGATCTGAAGAGACAATACATAATTTGCAAACTAGGGATAAAGTGGTAAAGGATAAAATGTGAGAAGTAAAATGTGGCTCCCCCCCCACCCCAAACTTGCGAACTTGCACATCAGTAATGGGGGATTAGGTAAAACCTTGAACTCTATACAAAGCAAAAAGACTCATACAGTCAGGATGTCGTAGCTCCCGGCAGTGAAGGCCTTTCGTGACGATACCACTGCAGTCTTGGGATCGATGAAGAACTTCCCATCCTCGTTGCCATCCACGATGCTGTAGGATAGGTCGCTATTGGGCCCGTCATCCCGATCGTATGCGAACACCCGATAGATGGGCTCGCCCTTCTTTCTTCGCTCTCTCTCCGGAAGTTTGACCTGGTAGACCTTCTCAGGAAATGTGGGCTTGTTGTCGTTTTCATCCAGCACCTGGACCATCACCCACACTGTACTTTGCCTGGTACTAGGACCACCATCGGACACCAACACCTGCAGGGATACCAAATTATGACTTTGTAAAACACATCCAGTCTTAAAAAACACCACTATCTGTCCCTGTTAATTCTGCTGCCTGTCAGTCGCCCGCTAATATGATGAGAAGGAAAAGACTCCTCTGTTAAGACAGCTAATTCATTAAGCTTCTTTACTGCAACAGTGATAAAGAAGGTGATCACTGAGAGGCGGAGTTACAACCAAGCAGAGTTATAAAGCAGGATTGCCTGTATCGTACTAAATTGATATTAATTGCGGTAGAAGTGCGATCACTTTTCAGCCTGTCACAGATGAACAACGCAGCAGCAGTTCATTTCCCCTTCGCTCACGGCTGGCTTCATTTAGGAAAAGCATTTGCCATTTTGGAAAACGCCTGACGAGACAAGCAGCAGGGATTGAGGAGAAGGACTTATAATATCCCTAAACTGCCCAGCTAGCCTTCTGACTACACAAGGCAGGAATTTAAATGTAATACTTAATTTACATGAAGCACTGAGAACTGATGGCAACAGATGCCAGTGGGTGTAGATCAATGCTTCATTACAAAGCTCCTCAACCTCTGCCTAAGATACAAAAAAAGGGTTTAGAGCTGATACAACAGTGATGTTGATTTTAGAATATAATGACAATGATGAATTTTTGTCTCTTTCATATGATTCTCAGCTGAACTTGGGTTTCTTCAAAATTAGTTTGGGTCCTATCAGCCACAAGTCACTTTTAAATCACTGCACAGTCATGGACGCATTATAGACAGAAGTCAAAATGTTAACATTGTCTAATAACTTATCATGTGTTCATCTAACACATTAACAAAAGCCCAACAATTTGGAGTGATATTCCAAAAAGCATGCTTTCACCTTGTCAGTATAAATGTATTCATGTAGCTTGATGGGCACAAACTGCAGTTTTTATTTGCCTTTACTTTTTGGACACATTTGCGTCTATATAGCAATTTTTATATGAATACTTCATAAGTCGGTGTATACAGTGTCCGCACACGATAGGCATGCAGTCTTCACACTGAGTGCTATGAGTCACGAGGAAGCCAGTGGCTCGATTTATCACCAATCAGGGTAAAGCAGAGTAGAGACAGGTTCCCATTATGGTCTAATAGAGAACAATGCACACACACTGTCTTCAGAGTAGCTCTATTACCAAGTTAATGCAAACCTCACAGAGGAAAGCAAAGAGCAAAGGGGACAGTGTGTGTGTTTGTGTGTGTGTGTGTGTGTGTGTGTGTGTGTGTGTGTTTGTGTGTGTGTGTGAGTGTAGAAGAGTAGAGAAGATTGGAGAGGTGATTTATTTTCATCTAAATCCTGGCAGACTCTGGATTGGAGCACAACTTCATGGGCTTAACACACACTGGGCATTGTCGAGTGTGTTCCAGTCATTACCAAAGCAACGAGTGTCAGTGCACCACCCTGAGTGTCCTCTGTTACCCAATACAACAAGGTTTATTCAGGAAAAGGCGGGATAGTTAGTTAGTAACCAACTACTGTTTCACATGTCATATGCACCTGAAAAAACTCTAATGTTGAAGGTTGTCCAACCACACGAGACCATATAAGAACATCACATACAGACTTTTCCAAAAGTGTCAATCTTCTACCTTTGCTGCACACTGATGTGTGTGTCCTCTATCACCTACTGTGTGTCAAGCCCATTACTGCACGCACACACGCATACACTTGTACAGCTATCTTTGCGAGGACAATCACTGACATAATGCATCACTTCAGTGATGACTGTCTTTGTGTGTTTGTGTCTGTATATTCACTTTATAGATTACTTTGTGGAGCTCCGTTGCCAAAACCTGATGAAGACCTTTGTTAGCTCCAACATTTGCTGTACTCTAGCTTCAGTTTGAGTTGTGCCTCAACTTTGTAATAAAGCATCTTTTCTAATAGAGTTCTGTTTTAGTCAGACTGCTGTGAATACTTTTTCAAGACTAAAAAGAAGAATATTTGATATTATTATATAAAAAAATCTGATATTGTTTAAGTCTGGTTTGACTGACCAGTGAGACAGAAAGAAAACACGTTCTCAGCAACTACATTTCAGATTAGGGGTTAACTCTAACCCTACCTGTAATCATTCGAAATGTAACCTGATACCTAAAACCTGTCCCAACTCTAACAAAGACCTTTGAAGACAAACAGTGAAGTGTCCTCCCCTCCTGTCTTTTAAAACTCACTACATACAGTAGAGTCTGGATAGCGAAGTGGTAAGATGGTAAGATGTAAATGTAAATCCAGCATTGTCCTTACCTCTAAAACATGTTCTGTCTGTTGTTCACGGTCCAGTTTCCTGGTGGTTGTGGTGATCAGCCCTGAGACAGAAAACAGCAGAGAAAACAATTAGAAAAGGGACTAAGCACACACTCACATCTCACTGAGTAAACTCAATGACATGATACCTTCCCTAGGTCTTTACCCTGACCTTGACCATTACAACTGACTGTCTAAACCCAAATCTTAAGCCTCAAACATTTAAAGGTGGGAAGACTAAATGTCCTCACCACAATGGTTTAGACCAAAGTTACTCACAACTATAAGGAAAAAATTCATGTGCACACACTCACACACATACGGTGATGCCTGTAAGCGAAACGAGCAAAGTGACATGGTAATTAGTTGTGGGTGTCGTTCTAATTACAGTACATGGAACAAGAGATGGTGAAGACAAAAACAATGCAGCTCTCTTGTGCAGTTATTATTCATTGTGATGAATTGTGCGTTATTTAGTATTAAGAGCATAATATTTAATATTATAAAGAACTCGGTTAACTTTTTACTGCTGCGGGGGTGATGGGGCTCCATTGTTTTAATCAAAAAGCTTAAAAAAAAGGAGAGCAGGCAGGAGAAGGCTTACAGAATGATGCATCAAACCTGATAATTAACTTCATGTTCAAAAATACAATCAAACAATCAGAGATTTGGGAAATGCGTGTTCGCCATTAATGCTTTAGCACTTTAAAATTTTGTCAGTCCGCAGAACATTTTCAATACATTAAGGAAATTCAAGGTTTTCCACAATTTGTGAGGAACAATTACAGCTGTTAAGTGAAAGCTCTCAAAGCTAAACTTGATTGCCGTGTCCTTCAGTCATTATGGTTGGATGTAGAAAAGTCAGGTGAACATTATATGCATTTGGAATCTATTATTTCTGCAGATTTTTGGTGATGAAAGTTGAATTAAAAGTTGGAATGAAATAAAAAGGAAAAACAGATTCAAACTTTTGTTAGAAACATAAGTGTGATCCTGAAATGGAGGGTTAAAATATTTACAGCATACTCATCAAAAATGCTCAGCTCAGACTGCAGCACAGTGCGTGTAGCATGCTCGTGTCAGTTTTAAATTAAAGGATGGAGCTGGAAGGCCACTGCCCTATAACTTCTCTCACTTAAGCAAAAGTTTCCAATTAAAGAGCACATTGCCTTGAATGTATTTTTAAAATGCATCAACCATTTACACATGGTAATGGAAGCATGAATTAAACAATCCACCCAACAAATGTGCAAACACATAAGTGGGGCTGTTTACAACCAAGGCCAAACTTATCTCCCGGGAAATGTCTCTGCCCTGAGTCAAGGTGTATACAGTATTTTGTGGCACTGATTGGAAATGAAGGCAAGCTGGAATGCAAGAGGAGAAGATGAATTGGCTCTACATCAGCAGTAATAATGACAGACTGGACTGTTTTGGGGCAATCTACATCCTTGATTGTATCAGTGGATACAAACAACCAAAATGGATTGCCTTCTCATCGTGGGCTCATCCTTAGAAACAAGGAGTGGTGGTCAGGCATCCCGAACGACTAGAACTGCACGGAGAAAGATAACAGGTTGCCGTAGCTTGGCCATTTGAAAAGAATTCCTCCTGGACACTTAGGTCAGACCCAAAACACACTGAGGAAATACTCCTGGGTCTGGAACAGTTCATGAATCTCCAGGAGGAACTGGAGAGAATGGCTAGAAAGAAGGAACTTGAACCAAAGTCTTGAATACATAACATGGAGAGAAGTCCAAAATCCTAAAACCCAAAATAACTCAATGGAAACCAAAGAAAAAAAAAAACTGCAGACATATATAACAGTGATATATATGCTATAATATTTGGGTGGAGGTCTTCTGCAATCCCAATGGAAAAGGTCAATTCCCACTGGAAAGTCTGGCATTTCCCCAGCAGAGACAAAGCCCCAGAAAGATGAACAGATTACCCAAACAAGCTCTATAATGTCTCCAAAGCAAAATAGTGCACACCATTGTGCAATGTTTCTTTTTTTTAATGTATGAAACACTGTGCAATATTTATAGTTTGAGATGTTCTGGGCTGCAGATCCCATCCCTGTGGTTCCTGTACTTTCAGAAAGTACTAAATCTTGACCAGTGGTGGTCTACTACAGCCCCAGAACTAAATTTAGACCCTCCAGTGGAAATAGGGGAGGAGAAATAAAATTCCACAAAAGATTGTTATTACTCAGGAAAAGTTTGTGAGGTGGAAACAGCCAGCTCTAAGTATCAAACACACAAAAAATGGAATGCCGTACCTGTGTTTCAGTAATTTTATACATGGGTAGATGGGTATTGAAGACTTATTTTTACTCTCTGGCTTTTAATTCAGCATGAAGACTCTGTGTTTGTTCCTTTGTTTTATTCTTTTGTTTTTATTGTCATCTTATTTATTATTCATTGTTTTAAGTATTGTCTTAATTGCTTGTCTTTCTTTTGACTAACTGTGTACAGCACTTTGGTCAGCCAAAGGTTGTTTTAAAGGGCTTTATAAATAAAGTTGAGTTGAGTTGAGGGTATTTCAGCATCATATTTACAGAAGGTTTTGTTTTCATAGGAATATGAAAGATTGAATTAAATACAGAAATGTAACTGAATCCAACGATTAAAACCCATATCACTCTGGATTCCATGGATCACTGCCAATAAAATGATATAGTTCATCTTTGTTAATGTCTTAGACTAAATGATTGATGGACTCAGTTTTTTGGTCTCAAATAAAATCAGAGTGACGCGTCTTGCATTTTCAGTCCTAAAAAGAGCATCTGGTTTCTTCACAGCAAACATGAAACTACACATGAGCCTTTCTGAAAGCGTTTGACAGCATAACAAATTAAAGCATTTCCCCACAAATGTACTACAGAGCAAGCATGCTTTGTGAAAAATTAAAAACAAAAGAGAGAGAGAGAGAGACATCCCTTCAACTTTCCAGCGTCTGAGCTTTTCTCCTCTTGGGGAAAGCAAAGAAATTCTCAAACATCTGAGCTGTCAGAACATCTTCAAAACAATAAAAGCTTTTCAATTTGAAGAACTTGACAGGAGGAATGAAGACAGCACAGACAGACGCATGTAGAAAATGAGGAAAATGAAGAGTTTGAGAGCAGAGATGTGGAGCTCACTGGAAAGTGAAGTTCAGTCCACTATATTCAAACACAGAAACCATATCAAATCATCGTTACTGACTTTTTATTTTTCAAGCCAAATATTTGCACATATTCCAGAAATCAAATGCATCACATCTCATCCGGTGCATTCTCTTGAACCCACATAATAAATGTAACACTGGGATTATATTAATGGATAATAAAAGGACAGACTAATGCATGACACATATTAAGCTAAACATTGGCCTCCAGCCCTGAATGAATTTCATTAAAGGCCCTGATGAGGCTGCTAATGTCTTAAGTCACCCATTCACTCCCTCTGTTTCCACATTTTGACTGTGTGCAAATGTTTACTAGTTATTCTTTACTAGTCTGGACATCGTGATGGTTCATTGGCAGTGTTTTGTGAAAGATTCCTGCATATATATTGCAGAGATATAATACTTCCTAGCGGTGACGACCTGTGTCAAAGCCCAAGTCCAACCTGTCAATGAATTAAAGCTCATATCTTCACACTATTATCTTGGCAATGGTGTCTGTGTTTACCACCTAACAGTGGACTGTTGGAGTAATAAATAAAAGCTTAACCATCATTGAAAATGCTATTGATTAATGAGAACACAACTGCTGGGTTTCTGCTTTATTAGCCACACAGACTGACGTGCTAACAAGCCAGGAGCAGCTGACTCCAGTTCCTGCATCTGTTAGTGCCACGTTATTAGCTTTAGCAAAGAAGAGAAAGTGACAGCTCCCAACAAGTACACTGCACAAGTCACAGTAACTGACACAACAACGCCTTGAGAACCAATGCACGTTATTTCAATGCTACACAAATCCCAAAACACGGCCATGCACGAGGTGCACGGAAATGCTCGCATTTCTATAATTAGATGCAGAAGAAAAGAACATATCCAGACACAAGTTCCTCCCTCACACACAAACACATGCACCATCTGTTATGAAATGGCAAGAACCCCCCTGGCAGAAACCTAATTAACAAAGACCAACAGCATGATTACTACACACACACACACACACACACACACAGCCCATCATTACATGTTGCATGATTCAAGTTATGAGTGTGAATTATTTACTGTACAGCACTCCACATGGATACCATGTCACTAATTGTTCTAGTTCTAGTTCCTCTAATAATTATCCTGTTTTAGTTTTAGTGTGATTAGTTCGTTTTTTGAGGTTTGTTTTTTTTTTTGATTCTTTTGAGGCGTTGATTTGGTTAGTGAAATCAAATCTCATGAACGTCCACCTTGTCATGAACAGGTGGTAATTTTTTTCTTAATCATAATCCAAACTATTATGTCACATCCTGCTACTGGACCACCAGTGGAGCCCCTGTAGAGCTAGGGGCTAACTGCTTCCACCTTTTACCAACCCACGTGCAAAGAGAAACATAGAGTCCTTCAACACATTCCCATCATTATCTGATAGAATTTGTGACTATAGTAAATTATTTCTTTTATTTTACAGAAGAGCTCCAAGCTCTGAGAATGACTCACACTTTGTACAGCCTGTGAAATGGATTTTTGAAAAAGAAATAGCCAAGCACAGTGAATAAACCCATTTCATCGATTGTTTTAGTCTTTTATTATGATCTATCTCTAGATTTGTTGACAATACAAAACAAAAAGGTATAAAATCACTGTCCTTATCCTTTAAGCACATCTTGATTGTGCAGTGGATATGGGAAGTGTATGATTATTATACAGGATGCGGCTTAAAGAAGAAATAACGCGTTAATGGTGGCCCTTCTTTCAGGATAAGTAACCCTGCTTAATACAGAGGGAGCCTGTCCTGACTTTTCCCAAGGAATCCACTCACACACACTTTGTACTAGTCTCTCCTTTCCTCCTGGTGTCTACCAGCCTTATGAATGAAGCAGGAGACCAGCAGCAATGCGATTATGCAACATTAGCTCAAACGCCTTGGCAGCCAAGAGAACTAATTGCGATTGTAAGATTGGGAATGGGCCGAGGGAAGAAGAAGGTGTTGCTTTGTGTAATAGATTTGACAAATAGGCCAAAAATGGAGGACAAGGCATGGCAAGACGGCTGGAAGGTGTGAACGAATCGTTATGAAAGGAATTTTCAGTCACAGTAAATGATTGTAGAATCATTCCCACCATCTGTAATCACAGCAGGTTGCATGGTACTAGATTAACTTCCTTTACAGCCATCTGAAAGCTGCAGATACAGTATGGGCCTGATCTACTCTATCCCAAGTCACGAAGAAAACCTGCATGATTGACAACATGTGTAGCTGTACAGGAAAGTCATTAAAGATGAAATTTTGAAATGGGAAGTTATGATCAGAGGTGAATACCGGAGGAATTTGACAGTTGATGATACATCTGACTCAAACTCATTCTCTACTGCGCACTTTATGATGTGGAGGATGTTTGGAATTAACCTTAATGAACTGCAGGAACATTTAGTTACTTATGAAGGTCCCTGGTCTTACTTCCCACAGTACTTTAGTTGAGCAAAAGCATATTTTGGGAGATCAAGATCAAGCTGCCCTACAGAATTTGTACAATGCCATGTGATGCAGTAAAATGTAGTACCACTTTACTGTCATTGTTGTTAGTTCCACTGAAACTCATTTTGCATCTCAATGTAGCTCCATGCAAAAGCTAAAGCAACAGCACCCATATCTGTGGAATAGTTGGTGGAACACCTCATCGACACTTGGCACTGCAGTGGAAGCAGCACAAAAAGTGTCCCACCTGCTGCCGCCTCATTGACTTCAGTGAGACCACTGTGTTGGTGCAGCTGCTGCGGTGTCTGACCTGGCTTAAGTCTTCCCACAGAGCAATGTGACTTCATCCATCAAAGCTCAGCACTAAGCAGCCAAGTGTCCCAGCTGCCAATCCTGGTAATTTTCACATTAACAACAACATATACTGTCCAGAGCTGTAATTTCCTTTTATTAACACCAGGTCATATAAACACATTAAACTCACACACCCCCATGTTAATAAAATGTGTATACAGAGAGAAATCTGATTATGCAGATTAAAGTAAAATGTTTGATTAATTATCAGATTTCTCAACTTCTTCAGCTGAAACCTTTTTTGTGGGCGTAGAAAATGTGGTTCAGCCATTAGAAATCAGAATATTGCAGAATGAAAAGTGTAACTTAGTTATTTTAGTGCTTGTGAACGCATAAAGACCTTAGAGCCGCAATATAGACATCATGCTGTCAAATGGGGTGAAATAAGATATTTTTGCTAGTGTGGAGAAAGGAGGTAAGATATATATAAACTTAATTTATTCTTGATTTATTCCTTGCATTGAATTTATAAAGATACTGTGTAGTAAACTATGTGAGTGGATTACTCTGTTGGGAGAATTCATATGTAGTAATTTGTTTTTCTAATTTTCCTTTTATTTGCTCAAACATCGTTGACTATCTTAGCACATTACCACTGCCTGTGGATCAGTGGAATAGTGTGAATCCAATAGCAGGAGTGTGCCAACCCCATGTTTCCTTTAAAGGGGCCGTATTTCCCTTTATATTTTTCGTGAAGCCCAGCTGTACTAGCTGTACTAGCTATACTTTGTGTGTTTAGAGAGAATGCTTTGTGTTTCTTCACCCACCAGCAGGGAGAAGCTAAAATGAACCATTTCACACATACAGTAACACGCTGCATGTGTGTCTAGAATTTGTCATAAACAGAGAAAAAGAAGCTTCATCACAGCCTGTCAACTACCGCAGTAGTTACAAGCTACCATCTAAGTGGACTGTGCTCTGCTTCATGCACTGAGGGACGTTGGGATAACACAGACAGACAAATGAGGGGAGAATTAGAGAAGAAATGATAAGGGGATAAACACAGAGTGACAGAGACCCTCAGATTGACAGAGGAAATAAACATAATGAAAACATGTAAATCAGAGAGGAAGAATTCTCCGGGCTTATGGATGATCTGCAGTCCCTCATCAATGTTTCATAAGGAGAAAATCAAATATTCAACATCAGCCATCGAGAGAGACAGACACACGGGTTGGGGGGGGGGAGCAGGAGAAAAAGCTATGAAAAGAAGAAAGGCGCAAGTCAGAGGGAACCAGTGTATGACAGGGAGCGAAAACACGAGGACGTACAAGATGACATTACAGAAAGCAAAGGAGAAGAATCTCTTTAATAAAGGCAGAAAGGGAGAAAGGAGGAGTTGCTTGAGATGAATGGGTACAGTATTATCGAATTCAAAGCAAAGCGATCTTGACTAAAGAAAAGATAAATATAGCTGCAGCCAATTATATCTCCCGCTCTCTCCTCCACGAGCCTTATCTGCAGAACAAACTGTGTGTGAGACATTGTGCAGAGGGGAGTGTGTGTGTGTGTGTGTGTGTGTGTGTGTGTTCATGTTCCCAGACCATACTGCAGCGGCTGCTGCTGTTGTTTACTCCAGCTTCCACCTTTTCCTCCTTCTCCTCACTCCTTCTGCTTCATCCTACATGCACACCCACGTATCAACACGCTATACAGATGTTACTGTTCGAACGTTTCCCACAGAGCCAGTGCTTCAGCAAGACTCTTTACAGACACGTACGCTCACCTAGCAAAAGCTAGCACAGTTGGATCCGACAGCCCCGAAATAAATGTATGCAGGTGATGATGTCCACTGAGGTGTTGATTCAGTTTAGACACAGATCAGACCTGGATCACTTTGTGCTGACAGCCGCGTGAGTAATTGTTTGGTTTCCGAGACCTACGCCATGAAGCGAGATTAGTAGGTTACCAAGCTGTCTTTGGGCTTAACTCACGTTTTCTGGTATCACTCAGCTGGCTCACTTTTTAACCGGGGTGTATCGCCATGGTAACAGGGGTAGATCACAATGGTAACCAGGGTAGATCACCACAGTAACCTGAGCCGCATGGCAAACTTGCTCAAGAGCAGGTTAAATTCAGAAGATCAGATAAAAAACAGTGTGTCCAATCAGATCACTGCCAAACTAACCATCTCTCCAACATGTATTAGCAGCAAATGAAAACAAACAGGGATTGTTTACCATAATGAATATGTCACACTAAAATTTATAACGGCCACTATAGCTGCATTTTAAAATTGCACAGCTTAAACCTTGGCCGTGCTGATGCTTTGCACTCTTATTATATCCTCTGCAGCTCAGAATAGCATGCCAGCCTGTGGTGATAATTGGAAATAAAACTAAACCCTTGGTTGTCTTTTTTAGAAAAATAATCCAAACACGCTTAATTAGCTTCAATGATTATAAATGCAACATTTGACTCAGATCAAGCTCATCCGGCATTAACTACTTTCCTTTTCTCCTTCTCTTTTTTATTTCTCTCTGCTGCTTTGGAAACAGAATTAACATGACTTTTTAACTTCACATTCATTACATTCAAAATCAATTAGATCAAGTTCAAAATAGACACACGCACAGAAAAACACTCTAAACTACTAGAGAAGTATCATTTCCACACTCATTTGTAGCCTTGCTATTATTTCTACAACATTTCACTCTGCTGAATGTTACAACTGAATTTATCCATTGGCCACTTTCCATAAACACGTTTCCTACTGCTTTATTTTCTCAGAAACTAAAGTCCAGAAACCTTCCCTGCAGTAAAAGACTTTGAGGTAACTGTGATTTACATTTCCGCAGCAGAACCAAAACCTTGAGAAGATTAAGCAAATTAGTCCACCGGTGTATGAAAAACTTTTAACTTTTAGCTTTTAGCGTGTGCAGCAAGTTTTCCCAAATGCCAGGTGTGAACATTTCTATGCGGTATGGCCAAGCACTGCCACAAACTCCTTAACCTTAAGCAGGGCGTACATTTCCAGTTTCCTCATACTGTGCAAATGGGCCTAAATAACTTGGGCACTTGCTTTACGGTCCTAATGATGATTTTTGTCAACCAAGCGTTGTTGTTGTCAACGGAACCAGTTGACAACAGTTATTCAGAATCATCGGTGGACAGGTTCAGAAGACCTTGGTCATCTCAAGAAAAGGAGCCATGAACATTAGTTTTCCAAAGAGAACCAAGAGAATCTTGCTGCTCAATGTGTACAGGCTGACAAACCAAGATTCACGATGTGTGATTCCACACATATGTGCAGATCATCAATTGGGGACGTTCTGCAGTCCCTTAAAGTACCTAACAGTGGAGTCATGTTGGCTACGTAACAACAACAACTGAACTTCATTCAGACCTTCACATTCACCTCACCTCACTGTTTTCATTTTCAACACCATTACTCACCAGTTCGGCTGTTGATGGTGAAGAAATTCTGCGGGTTTCCGCTGACGATGCGGTAGCTGAGCCTATCAGAAGCAGTGGGGGGCGTGGCATCAGGATCCTGGGCCTGGATCTGGATCACAGAAACATCCCGCGGAGAGTTCTCCGGCACTGACGGGCGGTACATTGGCTCTGAGGTAAGTGGGGCATTGTCGTTAACATCCTCCACCTGGACAAAGACTTCGATAGTGGCAAACTGGGGCACCACGCCGTGGTCGCTGGCGTACACCGTTAGCCAATATGAGTCCTTGGTCTCGCGGTCCAACATGTCAGTGGTGTAAATTACCCCTGGTAGAAAAGAGACAAAGAAAGTGAAAAGTTTCTATTTATTTCTGTCAAATTTCTCATCATCCAGAAATGTCTCGATGTAAAGAACTGTCTGTTTTGTACGCCCACAACAGTACAAGAAAATAAGTCACATCAAGGCTTTGTTACTGCAGCTTCTTGGTCAATTACGCTGTTTTCTGCTAGAATAAAAAAAAAAAGACTTCGCTGTGCTATTTTTCATCTAATGTAAGAAGTCGTCAACACAACAAGGAGCGAAGTCATAAAGGAATAGCCTAGAGGGTGTTCCAGTACAAACACAGCAACCACAATAACACATCATATGGCATAAAGCAAAGCTTTCATTATCAGCACAATGTTTCACTATTGACAACAACTGCATGCTTTGACCTGAACAGGTACACTGAGTGCTGGTTGCTGAATTCACAGACTTCTCCAATGTCCAAAGTTTTAAAGTTGACAGAGCTGTCTGCTGTGGTGGTGAAGTCAGTGGGAGAGATCTGAACTTCAAAGAACCTAAACTGTATGTACTGTATCTACAGCATGAATCGTGTATCCTGTATCCCTCACAGCTTAAGTATGTGCACATAAATCCAGGTTACGGTTCTGCAAATACTGCAGTTTGTGAGCCTGGTTTTGTTTCTGAATGTAACCAGTTGTTTTTGTGCCGGAGCCAAGTTCTTTTTGTTCTTCAGCAAAACCAAACCGTGATTGTTCCATAATCATAACCTGGTGTTTAGGATATTTTCCATAACAAGGAATGTACTGGATGCAAGCCACCATTAACCTTGTTGAACATTAGCCTTTTGGCTAACACAGGTACAGTCTGTCCATTGCATTAAAGAAAAACTACATACAAAAATGAGACGAATAAAATAAGACAGGGTCCTATTTTAAGAAATGCCTGCTGCCAAAGGGCGCTATTTCAGGACATGCCCTTATGGGTCATATGAAAGGGTAATGTTAAGCATTAGGTAGTCTCTACCCCCACCAGAACACCACCACAGTGCAAGTGTGACAGATGATGTCATCTCTAAACGCTTCACATGCCAGTGATTATTCTGCACAGCAGGAGGTCTTGCTCTGAAATCCTCTGAACTCTACAGAGACACTAATATTACATGAAACTATTATAACACATGCACAACCCCAGTACTGTATGTCTGCTATCAGTCAGCACCACACTCACATCTGCAGCAATAAGCTTCCTCATGACAGCTCCAAACAGCCCACCCTGTGCTACAATAAAGCACATTATTGCTTTAAACTAAACATAGACTGGATGAATAAACACCTGGCCCAACCACAGGCTTTCAAACAGACCTGTGAAACTGTGTGAAAGAGATTTGGAGGGAGGGGGGGGGGGGGGGGGGTATCAAGGCTATAGAAAATCTGTTAAACATATGACCTAATCCCATGATGCTTGCCAGTGGAAAGTCTAATCAAAACTCCTGTGACCCCTGACCTCTCTGTGTGGATGTTTGTGTGCTCTCCTGTTGGTTGTGTGAGTTGCTGTGGCTGGTAGGGAGTATTTGCCTTTCTTCTACATCATGTGTCTAATGTGAGTGTGCGTTTGTGTGCGTGACGCTGTCTTGAGTGTTCTTCATTAGCCAACTTAGACGATAATATTTACTTGGCGTATTGTCTAAGTGGCTGATTACTCTTCAAAAAGCACTTCTGTCTATGTGCAATCCTCCTGGGCTTTCACATGAGTGCCGCTGCCTGATCGTGGCACACGCATACACACGCACTGAGGTATCTCTAGCATGATAGTGTAAAGCTTTTAGCCACTCCATTTGCTCCCATGCTTTAGTGGAGAAGCTCATAAGATATTTAGACTGAGTGTTGCTGCTGCTGCTTCCAGGATGACTCTAGAGAAGGAAGACACATCCGAGCATTATTTGTACTTTCTCGTGTCCCGAATAATCCCCCCACCTGCATATGTATGCTAATTGGGTGTGTGTGTGTGTGTCCAGTTTCCATGCTTTAAGCTGATTCTGGTCTGTCATCTCACCTCACTATGATATGGTGGTGTGAAAGCAAACTGTACATACTGTATATTCTGCAGACCTCATCTAGAATAATGCATCATACTTTACAAGCCAACCATATGTTTTACATGTCAAATGTATAAAAGAAAATATTGGAAATCTCTGATCTACCAGCTGTATTGCATTGCCATCATAACTGAGTGTTACTTTAAAAGGTATGCTCTCCATTTCACTACCTCACACTGTTGGAACTTTGGAAAGCACTTTCACACAAAAAGAGCACTCTGCATTTGTCCTCCTTCAATTCCATTGGATTTGTGTTAAGAGGGGGTCATGTCACCTCGTGTGTGCACTGTTGTGACACATAATTAACACGTTCAGCGTAGAGATTCAGTCTTGACCTCGGAAACTATATAACCTGAAAAAAAACCTTCTCACACTCAGTGTTCACCTACTTAGCTATTCCCAAAGCAATCAGCCCCCAGTATACAGTATTTAATTGTGTTATTGCACGTACCTCATTTGCTTCCTAATACATAACACACACATCCTAAGCAGCAGACTCTCAGTATAGTAACCTCTGTTACTCACAGAATAGTTAGTATTTTGCTTTCCCAGCTGTTGCATGTACATAACAACAATAGAGTATACAGAGCTGCAGCATATAGTTGATAGTTCATGAAAATATGCTGGATGATTCAGAGTTGAATTCTGTACGTGTCAGAGGTGGAATCATTTTCCAAATCCACAGTTGGAATCAGATCTAAATTTTTGGTCTGTTTTTTGTTGTTTGGGGGTTGGGTTGGTCCCTGAACGCAGCATACCAGAACAGGAGCTGATAGACTGTTAATTCTTCTCCGGTAACAACGTAATTTTCTTAATGTAATTCCTGCTCACAAAGGCAAGTGATGGTCCTCTTACAACAAGAAATACTAGATTTGTAGGATATTCTATCAAATGTGGGGATGTAGGGGGAATATGCAGGTGACTGGTTTAGGTTGTGTCACAGTTTTCGGAGATGGTTTTGGTCTCAGTTTCGGAGCAGTCAGAAGGAGAGACTTCACCGTTGTCGTTGAAGATAACTCATTCATGTGCTACATCACTACAACATCATTGTTGGCTATTTATGAACTTAGCAAAATCTAGTCATATTCAAAAACATGGAGCTATAAATACACTGCTTCCATTCAATGCTTACAGATGACCAGCGACTATCATTTTAGATGAAACAAATAAACCTTCCACACCTTCCACTTGACCAAATTTTGAATATAAAGTAAAATATGTTTATAACATTTTGATGTTTTGTGTATTTTAGGGTAGATGCTGTATCTAACCGGCTTTGATGCTTCTGTTATTGACTGAAATCTAAATGCAGATCCTGCAGCGATATGATGCAGTGAGAAAGAACTTGTCATCAAACTGAAGCTCTCTCTCTCTCTCTCTCTCTCTCTCTATGCATGTTCATAGACCCTCCACCAAACACACACACACACACACACACACACACACACACAATGTGTGCGTCATTGTTCTTGTCCTGTGGGACAACTTTAATGTTCAAGGTTAGCTGCAATTAATTTAGAGTTGCCCTGTGCTGTGTTCCCTCTGCCTTACTGTTCATTCATCTCTGCCTCCTTCTGGCCCCTTGGCTGCACTACAATTAATAGCTATGCACCATGCTACAACATTGCTTTTAATAGCCTGAACTCCTGCTTACAAGCCTGCTTTCCAATTAAGAGTGTGGAATTAACTACAAATGTCACAGGAGTGCTACACATGAAACACACTGGAGTGCAGGGAGTGGCTCAGTCTGCATCGCCGTCCAATCAGATTCCTCGCAGCGAAGAGCCGTAACAAAGCAGACACGCTGCAAATGAGAGTACGGTGTGCAAAAGAGACATGGTAGACTTTCACGCTGAACTGGAAGAACTTAGCCTTCTTCAGCCTTGATTCTTGTGCAGTTGCATTGAGGTGTGGGCCTCTTGAGCCCAACTGACCGGAGGGCTGCTGGGTGTCTGGGGAAGCAAAGCCCGACGAAGTGAGTCTCAGGTTTAATTGGGATTTAGAATTAGGAGAAGCTTAATTAAGGCAGTGATCAGCATTTGCACTAATCCAAGAGAGTGGAGGCCCTTTGTAATTCACTAGGCAGACATTTATTCAGTCTTTTATTGCTACCTACTACAGAGTCTGCATGTCTTTAAAAGCTTGAGGCGAATGCATTCAATTTGCAGTGCTGCTTCATGTAAACACTGACTAGTGTGTGAATGTGTGCGTCTCTGTGCATTGAGAATGCACACACCATTAGAATCGTTCCAGTAATCAGTTTTTAATGAAGTCCAAATGAGTTAGTTCGTGCAGTGCATAACAACAAACCACATCTACTGTAAATGTCTCATCTGCTCTTCTGCCTCACTGTTCCTTCACAGTGGTGCATGTTTAATGTACATGACATCACTCCAGTATATTGGTACAGTATGTATGGGAAACTATTTTGTGTAAACCACTGGGTCTTTTTCTATCACTAACACTTCTTTTAGGTAGTTTCTAATCTAAAAGCAATCACTTACTGGCACATATTATTCATCTATTTATCTACTGTCCATCCTTTTATATTAGCTCTGGACATGCATGGTACATAGCCCGTGGACTGCCAAGGTTCATAAATGGGAGAAAAAAAACAAGAAATATTGAAATCAAATTGCCCAAGCACTTTCTGTACACAAAACACCCCCACAGACCACATAGAGCAGGTTTTATCATTCTTCATCTGTTGTACTAAGACATCTCCTGTCTAGGTTGCAATACCATTGAAAACAGAAGCATTCTTGCAGATTGCTCTGTGTGGAAGCCCTCTTGGATACCCTCATTCAAGTTGGGGAGCAAGAGTGCAAAGAGCATTAAACCTCATTAGATCGCACTGATGGAATTCAACCCTTTGTGTCAGGCACTCAAGGCTCTGAGCCTAAAATGAGCCTTTTCACAGGGGCAACTGGGGACATCCATCATACTACCATGTATTCATGTTCATGTTTATTTGTTTTTTTTAACTACATGTTTTTCTTTGAGATGGCGGTCTCAAATGTGGCCAGGTTTGTAGCCCCTGCTGACCCGACATTGTGACTCCGGGGCCCTTCTATTGGCCAAGCATGTTATCCATCTGTGGTTTCACCTTTTAATAACCTGAAATTCAGCTGAGTTGTCAGATGACTACCCTTCAGCAGAGGACTTTTCTTGCCTCACGGTTCTCGCTGACCCTTTCTTATGAAACTTTCTAAAACCTCACCACACTATTTCCATGCCAGCAAAAAAGCAATCCACAGCGGAGGCAGAAAATAAAAAGTGAGAGGATAAGTCAAAGAGTGAAAGTGGCAGATGGAAGAGTAAGGCAAAATGGAGAGGTCACATATATGGGCTTGGTTTGAAGTCAGAACATTCAGCCTTAGAGATTACTGCTACAGTTCACAGGCAGGGAAACCAGGAAGATGAGAAACATCCAGTACAAAAACTCAGCTGACACGCCACTCATCCCTCCGCAAACACACCTATATACATGTATGCACACACCCAGGAAGGACAATGGAAGAATACGCATATTGAAAATGGTTTGAACACAAAGAGACAGTCAGCTTCAGACAGTATGGCTGTGATAAAACAGGTTTTGCTCTTTCAAAAGGCTGTTTTCAGCTCGGTGTGGTGTACCGCAATCATGATCGAACAAGAGTGACTGCACTGAATGGAGGAACGACAGTCATGCTAGCAGCTCTGTGAAGCTTTGACTTAGGCAGCAAGTTGCTGAATTTAAGCATCTTGCTGACAAAAACTATTCTGACATGCTGATGTTTAGCAGCTGTGTATAATATTTACCATATTCATAAATCTGCATGTCATAATGTTAACATTTGCTAATTAGCACTAAACACAAAGTACAACTGTGGTTGATGAGGATGTCACTTTTGCAGGTATTTGGTAATAAACCATTACTGGACAAAATCAGAAGCTGAAATTTTATGATCGTCATGTCAATCCACCCAAGGGTTTGCAAGACACTTCAATCGAAACCACAATTTATGGAGGTGCTGGAGGAAAAGCCAGGGGATCACCAAGGTTATTAGGATACATGGTGTAGCCCAGGCAGATCCATTCAGCTTCTAAGAAACATCCAGTAGAGGCTACAGCCCTCCCAGCCAGCAATACATGATGATTATGATGAGCATCATTACAAGTATGGGGTAGAATCTACAGTGTAGATTGTAGGTTGAAGCAGGATGACATGGAAGGTGGGTTATGATTAAAGCTCAGGAAATAGTGAAAACAATGTGATCTTATTCTGTGCATTCAATATGGTATCTTTCAAACTGTTATCCCTGGAGCTCCTCACTCAATCTAAAAGCAAATAACCTTTCACAACATACTTTTCAAAATATTATGTGAAGTGGATTCAAACCCCTCACCACTAAAGTAAAGAATCTATCTCATCTTCTAGAGGCCGTGAACATCCAAAACAAATTCCACGGCAGTCTGACCTGTAACTGTATCCTGCTTTCAATATATTGTGTATTTTACTTTCTTTTTGTGTGATCAGCAGCAGAATTGCTTTGCCTTGCAATAGTGCCACCACAGAGCTGCAAGTTCAGCCTGTGTCAACTGTAATGCCATACTTCTGCTCTATTGTGTGTCTTGGATCCTCAGACCATGACTAGTAGAAGTAGAAAAAAGAAATTCAGAACAAACATTCAGTTTGTAGAGGGATGTGTTGGGCCTGTTTCACAGACAGACCGTCTCTCTCTCTCCACCACAGTCAGCTTTTTATACCTGCTACCTCATTCATCATTCAGGAAAGGCCAGAGGAGAGGGGGAAGCAGAGTGGATAGACAGAAAAGAAAGAAAACAGAATGACAGAAAAAAAAAAAGTGAGAGCTGCTGGTCCAGCATTCTGTGGTATTCAGCTGGGTAATGGAGGAATCAGGAGTGACTGCATGGAAAGGGAGGGCCGTAGGTGTGAGAGGTCAGGAAGTCAGTCACATTGTATGAGGGGGCTATTAGTGAGAAATGAACAGCGGGAAGCCTTTATCAGACTTCTGTTAAGCTGCCCTCTCCCAGGTTTATAATGAGTCCTCAGCTAGTCCTTCAGCTATGAGCAAGGATTAGCACCTGAGACCCCACAGGTAAAACCCTCATTAGCCAGCTAGCATTAGAGCGATAAAGTGCTGGGCCACGACGTAGGGAGAGGAGAAGTCTCTATCAGCATGAGGGAGAGGAACACAGCAGGTGAGTGAAGGTAAAGGTTAGCCCATAAATAAGAGAAGACCTTCTCATCATCACCATGCTCTACCTGCAGAAGGGCAGGGAGGAAAAAAAGAACAATAAGAGAGGGAGAGAGAACTTAAATCACCTCAAAAAGGAACTGAGAGAGTGAGGTCGGAGTGCTGGGTGGTAAAGTACTTGATTTGTAGTGATCTAAAGCATTGTTGGTAAACCTAAATTACAGATTCCAGGCCTCATTTGTTTGGTTTTTCAGATATCTATAGCTAAGACCTTCTGTCTACAGCCCATCACAGCGAAGGCAGAGGTGTAGCGATGCATGGTAGGTATACAGATATAACCTTTTCTGCTCAGGGGGATTTCTCGCCAATAGCCATCAGAGTGGATAAAATGAAGGAGGGATGTGAGACTGGCAAAGATGGACAGCTACAGAGAGAGCACTTAAGAGGTGTACAAGTGAAGTGAGCCTTTGACCTTCATCTGATCCCCGCTGTAGAGGCTAGGTGCATTCTGTGGAGTGCAGAAAGTGCAAATATTTAGGAATTCCATTCTTTGGATTTCGTTTTTTCCAAGGACTTTTACGCTGGTGGTCAGTTTTGCTTTATGATGATGATGATGTTGACGTACCTTCATCCATCTGTATGGTGGATAGAGCTGTGGTATATCCCAGAATCCTGAGACCCAAACATATGCAGCGCCCCTGACTTTCAGCTCATTTAGTACAACAAAGCACTTGTCAGATGTTGAATTTGAAAAGCAGGACTTTCTTGCTTCAAAGTGACAAAGCTGGTCATGAAACCTCTGAAAACACAGTAAGTTCAATGACAAAGCTTTTAACCTGGGGGTGTTTTAATTGAAAATAACATTATTCTACAGTTCAGCTGCAAAACCCGCATAGAGCCTTTCTGAAAGCAACAAGCTGCCAGTGTCCACAATTTGACATCCAGACTGAAATATCTCACCAACTATTGGATCGCTATTGGATATTGTACAGATGGTCATGTTCCCCCTGCTGATGTCCCTGAATCATCATCTGACTTTCCCTCTGGAATGAACTAACGTACTGTAATTAACACATGTCTGCTTGCTAATCATTTATGTCAAACCGCAGGTCCACTAGTGTAACTGTAGGTCAATTCTTACTTGCCACTTACATGTGCCTGACATGGTATGTGCGATGCAAAGCCACCGTCCAGGCCCATGAGATTCAGGACTCTCTGCAGACAGTGTGCAGTCAAGTTTGCATCCGCGCAAACTGTCCACAGTGCCAGTGCACCAACTGCGCATGTGCCAGACCACTATGGAAAACGATGTTTTCAGTTGTGCCAAAAATCGTCTGTATTGTGTAGCTCACAGCTACTGCAAAAAGCTTTATTAGATCTTACACACAGTGAGAGTTCAGAGAATACAACAGGGACTCACTGAGCTTGTGATTTTATTATTTAACCATAAACTAGGACACTCGCGCACACACACACACACACACAATGTACATAACCTAGAGAAAAACAGTGCCTCAAGTTTACTGAACTACAGAGCTGATGCTAGCTATGCACCATATCTAGTTTGTTCACGAAGGCATGGACGTAATAGTGTAAATGCATTATAGTGTGTTAGAGAAAGAGAGAGCAGTCAGTGAACAGGATTACTTGCTCTGTGGGTGAAGTGAGGACGCAGTGTTGTAGGGCAGGCGTTTTGTGAGGAGGTGTGTAGGTTATTCACACAGGTTTTAATCCTAATTGCTTTCCATGCCACACTGCTCTGTCACTGAAATTATACACTACCAGTACAAAGTGTGTAACAGAGTGTGTGTTGGCTAAGTGAGGGCAACCACAGGCTATCATTACCAATGTTTTTCTCTCTCAGTGCAGGAAACCTAGCCTGGATTGTACACTCCAAGTGTGTGTGTTTGTGTGTGTGTGTGTGTGTGTGTGTGTGTGTGTGTGAGTGCAGCCAGAGGCCCAATCCCACAGCCCTGGTCCCTGCAGGGCACAGCCACAAGCAGGCCAACCTCAACCCAAAAAAGACATGAGATCCAGCAAACACTACAAATACAGCAAAGCATTGGTTAAAGATATGAGGCCACTTCCTTGTTAAGTATATATATATATATATATATATATATATATATATATATATATATACATATACATATACATATAAGAAGACACATTAAAGCTCAAATCAAATCTGAAAACAAGTGAAAGAGCAAACTAGATTCTTATCCAATATGAAAGTACCATAGTGTTTCAACAACATAAAGGTGTGGTGTTTTTTCACCCTATCCACCCTCCCAGCCTCTTCCTTACACAGTTTTTCACATCGTCACACTACTTCCACCTTTTCACCTGACAATAATCACAATCCACACTTCAACTGTCAGTTCATCAAAACAAAGTCTATTTTTAAGGGAACGTCTGATTACATGGTTATATTTCATCCCTGGAATCTGGGTAGCACAACCTCAGTGTCTCTTGCTAAAGAGTCCCCCTGTGCTTGGCTTTTTCACTGCTTGGTACTTCTTGACACCAGGCTATTCCCTACTTCTGTCTGATTTGTTGTCTGCTTCTAGGATAACCATTGCTCACTCGTGATAACTGAAGGCAAAATCTGCTGTACCTGACAAACCTGTTACATGGGACCATTTCGTCAGTATCTCACCTTCTGCACCTACTGTGTGTCAAGCCCATAATGCTGCATTTGTGTTAAGCAGGTGAAAAGCTCTGGAGCAAGTGTAGCAGCAGTAATGGCCACTAGATGCCAAAATCTAAAATTTTCATCTGTATCAATCGCTGAGGAACTGTGTTTGTGTGCTCTCTATAGACCACATGTCATCAAACAGTGGTTGGTACTATGCGGCTGTTTTCTTTAGCTGTTCCATTAAAAACGTTGTTAGGCAATCACTGCTACACATCTTCCTTTATTTAAAAGCAAGTGCATTTAAAGAAAAGGAATATTGGCATCAAATGTGGAAATCAGCCAAAAGCCCATATGGGTTGAGTCAATAAGCAACAAAGTATCCAAACATCACTAATTCATGATGATTCCCAGCCGCTACCTCTGCACCCACACACACACACACACACACACACACACACACACACACTCTCTATCCACATCCCAGCTGACACCTCAACACAGCAAAGTACTCAGCAAGACATTTGTGCTCCTTCTCAGCCTGCAATTATGATAAATGCAGTCATTAATTCACTAATTATGGTAATAGAAGGAGTGCAGCTCTGTGTAATGTGCAGAGTGTGTGATTAGTCTGTGTTGATGGTCAAACATGTTTCTGTGCGTAGCCTTAAGAAAATATTGGCAGTTAAGGGATGCACCTAGGAGAGGGTCCTGGGCTGTAGGTGTACGTGTAGGGTTTGAAGAACTGATGTGTTGTTCTGATTGTCCTGCACTGCCTGTAAAATTCACTTCACATTCTGACGTGGTGTGCACAAGTAAGCAAACACAATAACAATGCTTGGCCCAGCTGACACAAACTAATGATTCAAAGCTATAATAAATTAAAAGCTGAAAAGTTCCAGTGGGAGGGACTACTTTTTCAAGGTACAGTGCATTTCAGATACCAGTCTGATTAGACAGAGGCTGACTCCAGGAAATACAGAGGGTGTTCTGTAACTGACCTTTACCTGGATTGCAAGCCATAAAATAAGGCCATTTTCATACCTGACCCCAATATATGAAGTTGGGACCAGGCTTTGTCCTCATGTTGTTGACTTGGCGTCAACCCTCGCTTGCTGGTATTTCCTAAAGCTTTAACATGAGTCGGTGGATGACATGTTTTATCATACACAATTTACAAACACACAAGACATGTTGTGTGCACATTTCCCACATCCCTATCTCTGTATTAACTCCTGGCTGTGCATTTGAGACTCTCCACAATGCTAGTTTTGTTAAGACACAAAGCCGTGGGCCTCCCAGCCTTTTAGAAACGATTCACTGTGGAATCGAGAGCCATGAATTCTCCTTCACCTCCTCCTCTTTTCTTTCTTTCGCTCCCAAAACACAGTGGTTCCCAGGGAGAAGTGACACCGTGATTAAGCGTCTTGATGTGAAGAGCTTCCTGCTGAACAGAGTGGGCGGGGGAATGACATGGAAAGGTTAGACTTCCAAAGTAAGAGTGGGTGCATGGATGCGTGTGCGTGTGTGTGGGAAGTGAAGGCGGGCATCTAATGTTAAAACTATCACATTACAGCAGCTACTGGCAGACTACAACATCTATATCAACAAACACAACAACAAGCTACAATTTCCTCTCTGCAGCATAAAGCCGCCCACCACCTTATTGTTTTAGGTTGGGAAACATCAGAGAGAGAAAACTCCTACACTGAGACACTGCGTGCTCGGAGAATAAACACACATGCTAAATGCACACACTCAACACCAAATAAAGAGCCCCTTCAGTCCTTCTACCATCTTGTTTTTGCCAACATATTTATTCCAGTTTCTGCATTCTACCGTGCATAGTTAAGATATGGTGAGGCTTAAGGAGGCAAATTATAAATGCAGGTCTGTGATGGGATGCAAACTCGAGGCTCCTGCAATAAAGTGTGATGTGCTACATACCTATTCATCAATCTGACCTTCACCTTTACCTTCCACTAGGCAGCATAAAGAACACTGCTAACTGCATCAGCACTGAGCACTGCCGCTGGACATAAATCAAGAATTCCTTGGAACCATCCAAGGCTGTAATTCCTGGGGATACTGGGCTCCTCACGTGGACTACTACAATTCTTTCTTCCCTAGAGTCTCTATTTCTATTCCAGAATCCTGCAGTACTCCTGGTGTTCAACAACCTCACATTTTCACACAACACAGCTCCTCATTGCAGCTGATGCCCAATTCCCAGCTCATCACATCTTCCTGTGGATTCTGAAGTCAGCTCTTTTTAGGGGTGACTTTGTTTTGGATATCATGGCTATCAATACCATAAAGGTGGGGTTATGAAGAAATGTCTAGAATACCTATTCACATAACTTATTATATCATCCTTTATTTTGACTTTGCTCAAAGACTGACAGCTGCAGCTTATGACAATCAAATACAATGATTTTTGCAAACTTGCTCTAAGTCAACCAGGTCCAGTTCTTGTGCTCTTATGTTTTCTTATTAAAATCTATGTTGACCATCATGGTTTATAGACCTTGTCAGTGTGTGTGTGTGTGTGTGTGTGTGTATAAATGCCAGAATAATTCCCTTTAAGTTGTAATTGTGTTTGTAGTGTTTCTCAGCAGCTTGGGCCTGATTTATGAGGCTTGCCAGGGCTCAGCTAACAAGGGCCATAAATCCTCCCCTTCTCTCTGCTCCTGTTCATCACCTTAGGACAAACACACCAGGTTAACGACTGTGTGTGTGTGTGTGTATGTATGTGTGTAAGTGAAAGAGAGAGAGAGAGTGTGTATGTAGATGTTTGTAAGTGTAAGAAATAAAATGAGTCAATTTTTTTCTGTTGACCACCTTCATTCAGAAATGTACTCTTCAGGCAGTGATGGCTGGGTGTGGTGTGTTTTGCCCACAACGTATTTCCCTGATACAGTTTGAGATGTACAGCAATATGCCTGCAATGTGTAAAGCAATGTGTTCTAGTGTGATACTTCTATATGTTCACTACTTTAGGATAGATGTCGATTACCAATCTGTCTAATGTTAGAAAAGCTGACCAACATGTTCGTATGGAAAAATAACACTGTCTTCTCATAACACACAGCTTGACTGCATGACTGTCAGACATGTGTACCATGGAAATCTAGGGAATGCAGCAATTGCATACTATCTCAAATGGCCTAAGATCAAAAAGACTTTAATTAAGTCGAATACTGACAGTCATCCCGTTAGTTAGCTGCATACAAGTCTTATGCCATTTGTTCAATATTCTGGGTGAAATCCTACATAAGAACATGAGTGCAAACACCATGTCTGCTAAGGTTTAGTAATAGTAAGTGCACTGTCTGTTGACTGATATTTAATATTAGACTGATGATATAACATTTCAATTAGTGTTAAAATATATACTTAAATTTGGATAGGGACAGGGGTGCAGCTACATTTACATTTAGTTGTTTGGCAGAAGCTTTTATTCAAAGGCATATCCTTTGGCAGGGTAAGCGTAAGGGGGTCTTGACTAAAGACCCCTAGTTGAAGTAGGCCACAGCTGGGATTCATATGGAAGGCAGTGATCTTACCACTACGCTATCCAGCTTTTTACACATTTTGCTACTGGGCAGCGAAGTGGAGCAGTGGTAAACACTGTCACATTTAAATATGACAATGGCATGCATATTCACATGATAACTGAAATTGTTTATACAGTTTTTCCCAGAATGACTAATGACAAATTAAGCTTTTTGAGTCAAAAAGGCTGCAAAGTTGATTTAAAACCTCAGAGATGATTCACTGTCTCCATGAGATAATGAGAGATACTGTTTCAAATATATACAATACTTTGTCATAAGCTAAACATCCCCAATGGGACTTACAGTAGGTCTTAGTTATTTAATCTCTGTTGATCTATTCTACATCTGTCCTCTATCTCTCATATTCTTCCTCTGGTCTTAATGCCTTGACTGCAGTCAGAGTATGAAGCCACTATAGAGGTATAACCATGAAAATACTTTAAAATTAAAATGACAGAAAGCCTATTCAATGCCTCTATGACTCTTCTCTCCTATTTGTCTGTGAAACTGGCTCTTTGGGGTCATATAACATGTTGTAGAATGAAATTCAAAGTCATTATTCATAGTTATACACATTTTGTAGAACACCTTTATCTTAAATCTAGCAATGACTAATCTTTATCAGCAGGTGGATCGACTGACTGTCCAGAACTTGTAAATTTATGATCAAATTCTATTTAGCATTTATAAGTTTGAGTGCTGTCATCTATTCTCTTTAATCTCCAGTTTTAAATGAGCCAAAACTGATTAAAAGCACAATACACATAGAGTACAAACCAATACTTAAATCTTTTCAAAGAAATCTCACCTGTCTCTTCATCAATGGCAAACCGTCCAAGCCCACTCCCATCACGAATGGAGTATTGGATTTCCCCATCTCTTCCAGCATCATCATCATTAGCGGTGACTTGGAGTAGGGTAGTTCCAATCCGGGCATTCTCTTTAACTAATCCTGTCAATGCAAAGTGGGAAAAGTATGGGGCGTAGAGGTTTTCATTCACATCTACAACCTCCACCTCCACATATGTGACAGAGAGAAGAGAAACAGGCCTTCCCTTGTCTTTGGCTTTCACAGTGAGGTTGTAGAACTGCTGGGTCTCATAGTCCAGTTCCTTTGTCAGCCGAATAGCCCCGCTGGCCTTATCTACCTCAAACCATCCATTGTAGTCATTGGCTAAAGAGTACCTTACCTGGCCTCCCAAACCCAAATCTGGATCCTGGGTTTCTAACCAGGCCACTACTGTTCCCACTGGAAGATCCTCCAGAGCCCTGGCCTTGTACACACTGGGGATAAAGAGTGGGGGGCAGTCGTTCACATCCTCCAAAATGATTTTCAAAGTGGTCACAGAAAATCTCTGGCTCCCTTTTTGTCCCTTGTCCCGAGCCTCGATTTTCAGGTTGAAAGTAGAAACTAATTCCCGGTCTAGCTGGCCAGCAACATACACTATTCCATTAGTGGAGTTGATGCCAAATTGCGTGGTGCTGGTCAAAACAGAATAAACTGTCTCCCCATTGGGTCCAAGATCTTTGTCAGTGGCCTCAACCTGGATTACATCTGTACCTATTGCAGTATTTTCAGGAATGACAATTCTATAGCCTCCTTCTTGCAAAAACTGGGGTGCATTGTCATTAGCATCTTCTATGTAGATAGTAAGCAAACGCCAGGCAGTTTTCTGTGGCTGGCCAAGATCATAGATAGTGAGGTTAAGAAGATAGCGATCTCGCTTTTCTCTGTCCATGGGCAGGAAGACACTGATAAGACCAGTATTCATGTCAATGGTGAAACAGCTGTCAATGTTTCCATCTGAAATAGAGTATAAAATCTGACCATTGAAACCTGTGTCACCATCATAGGCATTCACCATGAAAACACTTGAACCAACCTTTAGGTCTTCTGGGACAGCAATATCTGTGGGAAAAGCTTTGTCAAACTGGGGTGTTTGTCGGTTGACAGAGAAAAGGTCAATAAAACCTTCCTCAATTTTGGGCTTGGTGCTACCTTTGGACTTCTTCAGTAACTTCTCAGCTAGTTTTTGAGCTACCCTTGTCTCTTTACAGTTGAAGCTTTTGGGAGGAGATTTCCCATGAACAACTGAGATGTTAACAAACATGGGATCGGAAAAGTTCTCACCATCTGTGGCAGTTATTTTCAGACTAAAGATGCCATTCTTTGGATTTGCTGTGGCAAGGGGACGTCGCAATGCAAGGACTCCCGAATCTGGGTTTAAGTTAAAGTATCCCCATTCATTCCCTGAAATGATCTTATATTTCACTAGCTCTAACTCATCTATATCGATTGCTGACATTGTTGTAATCACTTCATCCACTGGGAAATCCCTAGAGATTACCCCCTGGCATGCTACCTTCTCAAACAATGGTTGGTTGTCATTTACATTCTCCACATGGATTGTTACATTAACTTCACTTTCTCGCCTGTAAGGTGACCCCCAGTCAGAAGCTCTGACAATAAACACAAAGCTCTCTGATGAGGATTCAAAGTCCAACTCTTTAGATGTGCTAATGATACCAGAAAACTGATTGATTTTGAAGGGTAATGGCTGAAGGCTGGAAATGCTGTAAGTAATGTATCCATTTTCTCCTTTATCCTCATCCACTGCTGAAACAGTTAGGACGTAAGTCCCAACTGCTACACTTTCATTGACAAAAACCTCGTAAGAGGACTGAGCAAATGTCGGTGTGTTGTCATTGGCATCCTCAATAGTTACCTGGACACTAACTTTGAGCTCACTATCTATTTCTAGTACTTCAAGATTAAAGACATCCTGGCTCACATGAGAGAACCAGCGAGTGGTGGAGATGACGCCTGTCAGGGTGTTCATTTGAAAAAAAGCTGAATCTGCAGAAGGTGCCAGGATATATTCTGCATCATCAGGCTCTGGCTTGATTTTAACAGCCACTACAATTGTGCCTGGTGGTGAAATTTCATTCAGACAAACTTCATACAATTCCTGCTCAAACCTAGCTTTTGGTGTTGGCCGTTTCTTGATCAAAGTATGGACAACCTTGACAGCAGAGAACTTCTGTGGGGTTCCCCTGTCTTTAGCCTGTAAAGTAAGGTTACAGCCATAAGGGTAAGTCTCCCAGTTTACTGACTCAGAGGCCTTTATGGCAAACTCGCCTTCCTCTGTTCTTTCTACGAAAAACTGCTCTGAGGGGTCTCCACCCAGGATGTCCACTGAGTCTATTTCTCCATTTAAGCCTTCATCTAGGTCCTCAACAGTGATCAAAGCATACACAGGGTTTTTATCAAGCCATGAAGGGCTATGAGTTACCACATTCATGACTGGGGCATGCTCATTTACACGCTCTACATGGACAAAAAGCTTTGCTGTGCTGCTGACCCCATTATTTCCATAGAGTTTCATGCCACGGTCCACAGCCAGGATTTCTAAGTCATACCGGTTCTGCTCATCAACATTAAGCTTTCCACTGAGAGAAACCACTCCACTGGTTGGGTGTACTGCAAACAGATCAATTTTCTCCTTGAAAAAATAGTAAAATTCTCCATTTGACCCAATGTCTGCATCTGTGGCAGTAACTTGTGCTATACTAGTTCTGAGAGGGGTGCTCTCCGCTATGGTGACAGAGTAAGTGGTAGGTGAGAACAAGGGTCGCAGGTCATTCATATCCAAGACCTGAATGCTGACTTTAGTCCAGGTTTCAAGTAGGGTCTCTCCCTTGACAGAGGCTTTCACTGTCAACACATAATTATCCTGAATTTCTCGGTTCAATATGGCTGCGTTGCCTCCTTTAGTCCTTATACGCAAGAAGCAGAAATCACCCAATACATACTCCTCTGCCTTGAAAAATCCTTCATCGTCACCTGAGGTGATCCTGTAGCGTATCTCCCAGGAGCGATGGGCCAGGTGGATGCCCATTTTAACTTTACTGTTGGCATAGGTGCGTGCTGCTGAGTTTTCATAAACCGTGGCATGGTAGACAGCCTGAGTGAAGCTGAAGTGAGGTCCATCCTGAGGGCCTCCCTGGGTGTTCTGGCCACAACAGGGTGAAGGCTTGAGGAGCAGCAATGGCAGCAGCAGGGCCAGGCTGAGGAAAGGGGCTCGCATGCCTGCCCACTGGCCCATTTTCAAATCCATCCCATCATCACTCCATCCTGAAACAGAGGGAGACAGGGAGACAAGGGTTAGCCACAGGCGGAAGATTTACAGCAACAAAAGACGCACCATATATCCATGACTTAACCTTAATTACCCATTGGACTACAAAGATTGATTGAAAGTATAGAGAGGAGGGGGTGGCTGCAGTTTCCAGGCAACCAAAATGAAGGCTGACATCATCCCTGTGTGGTCTCTGGACACTGACAGTCAATTGCAAGTTTCAGAAAAACCAGAGGTGGTTTGAGAAGGAACAAAATAATTGTATGGCTAGGAAGAGGAGTGTAAGATCACCAAAACAAACACTAAAGAAAATAGCTGCAGAGCACAAAATGATGGGCTTCTACACCATGACCCTATCATAACCCTTTTCCTGAAATACATGAAAACTGTAGCCCTGTGTCTCAAAACCATGGAATATCTCCAGAGGCAAACCAGATATGGCTTTGAAAATGAGAGTCAACTAGCTGCTGTGTTGAGATTTTGTTCTCATTTTTTTTTTATTAGAAAAAAAGCGTTCTGAAAGTAAGCAGCCACAAATATGTGCCAATCTGGGCTTTGGGAGCAAAGCCTGATCCGGTAAAAGCCAATGTCGTGGCCATAGGAGTGCCACAGTGGTCTGCATTTTGATGATTTGGCACTTTCCACCACAAGAGATAGACAAATGAGGCAGGAAAAGACAGACCATGTCCGAGTGCATTGATAATAACAGAGTGCTGAAGCACACAACTCAATCTACAAATACACACACAGTTACATACATGCACACAGAACCTGAAAAAGGACTTTTTTGTTTCGAACTGGAGTCTTGACTTTTGAAGAGAAAAACATTTGGCTTTGTGAGCGTGACCAAAAACCACCTCAGCTGAAACAATGCAAACCAAGTCTAAGCCTGCATTTAAATAGAATTCAACAGTCATCCAGGGAAGAGAGGCTAGAATCTACCCAAGTGAAATGGGAAAAACAACACTTCTGTTTTCATCTGACCTTAAACTGTCATCTCAGTGTCAACTTCAGTCAGTGGGGGGTGGATGCAGGGGGGGGGTGGGCAGCGGGATGGTTTCGAGGACTTTCTTGCTGGAAGTGTCTCCAACTTGTCTCACTAATGATGCCTCAGTACTGCATTAACCTTATGAACCGAGGCTGTTTATTTGTTCAGCTTTTACTCTGTGTTCTCTGATGTACAGCACATTTAATTTCACTATACTGTCAACCTAGGCATATTGTTACAAGTCCTCATTTAGTGTGTTGGTCTACAAATAAAGAAGTAAAAAAAAATAGTTAGACGAGAGCATCCAGGGCTATGAGAACCATGTTAATGAGGTCTTCTTACATTTATTTTATTTCTGATTCGCATAAATATGATTTGAGTTTCCCATCATGAATTTCTAACCACAGGTACTACAGCAGTATACACAGAGGTGAGAGTAAACAGAATAGAATCAGTAAATTACATATACAACTACTGTCTAGTATAAATTTGAGCACTGCTCATAACGCAGTCAACTGTTTCCAGTGCTGGAGAGCTCTGCTTTCTGACACAAATTGGTTCTCAGGCTGGATCACCCTCTGTCTTGTGAGTATGCATTTGGGGATAACAGGCAAGACTGCATGCTAGTCCTATATATGACTTGGAGTATGTCTGGCCATAGTACTAGTGTTCTCACTTTCAAAATGTCTTCCAGCTACTCTTAAAGGCTAAATGGAACCAACAACTCAGTCAACGTCCATTTATTTTCTAATGATGTTTATTCATATGTGTATGCTGGAAGCATACAGCATGTGTGCGGAAAATGCTCATTAGACTATAGCAGCCGGTGGCACCATTGCTGTTCCTACTGTAGCGCTCGCATTTAGCCTGATGTTACTCTTGATGGTTACAATCGCACTGTACCCATGTGGCAGCCAGGTTTAGAAGTACAATAAAAACACAAAACACGTGGCCATCAGAACTCATTCCTGTCCCTAACTTGTAGAGCTTTGCCTCAAGGCTTGGTACCCGGGCAGTGTGCAGTGGTTTGACTATGAGTATGTATACCTAATGAGCTGTGTGCTGCCCTAATAGTGCAGAGATCTGTGTTCACTAAGACTATTTACCAGGGAAGGAAGTCACCGCCAGGCTGAAGTTGCTGTGTCACAGCCTGCAGCAAATTTGTCCTGCAACTTGTGTTCTCTGTTTAGTGTGGCTGTAACCATTTAGGACCAGCATGAATTTTTAACCTCTGGGCTAAGGACATTTTAACAAAGTGAGGACATTTTAGCCAGTCCTCACAATGAGAAGGTTGTTTAAAGAGCAATTTTGGGGCGAAGTTAGGATTATAATTAGGTTTGTTTAGGGTTATGATAAAGTTTAGGTTGAGCCAGTTAGTTGTGATAGTTAGAGTTAGAGTAAGGGGGTACATGTGATAAATAAAAAAAAAAATTATACAGAGTGTAAATTAACAATATAATAATAATAATAATAATAATAATAATAAAGCAGTTTTGTCAAAATGACTGCCATACAAAAATGTGTGTATGTGTATGTGTGTGCACATGTGGATGTGTGTGTTTGTGTTGATAGAAGTGGGAGCAATTTGGAAGACATGTCATTTTGATTTTGGTATTCCTGTCATCATCCTGGGCCACATCAGTATTTTTGCATATTCTAGACGATGCATCCAAATCATATTTACTGTTTTTGCTTTATTGTGTCTCATACCATGGTGCTGGAAATGTATGTGTTTTCCTATATGACATGCAGAAATGGCTTTGCTTTCTATTCTGTTGACAATACATTGGTTAGTTACTGGACTTGTGGCTACAAGGTTAGCTAGGATTTTTCTTTGTTGTTTCAACTTGTTTCAACTTAAATCTTGTATCCATCTCAGCTTCATTAAAGTGATCTGTCGTGTGAAACTCAGGTATGTATATGAAAGCTACCTTAACTTGAAAAGTAAACTGTTCAAACTGAAAATACGTGACTTCATGTAATATCAACTGCAGACTGTGGAGAGATTGGCTTTAGAACTGGCTTTAGTTCTTTAAAAACTGAATTTAATGAGTTGAGTGTCCTCTCAGAAGTTCATTCATTCAGCTCATTATTTCAGGTTAAACAATTTCACGTCAGAACTGCTCTTCCATATGGGTTCTGATGCTAAACACTAGGAATTTTAAAATATAAGAGTAGATATTTATGTTAAGCTGAGTAATGATTTATAATGACCACAATGTTTAAGTGCTTTTCCAAATATCTAATCTCTGAAAGTTATTTGTAAAGTTGCACAATAATGAAAGAAAACCTGTAGGCTGCCTGGGAGATACATAAACCCATTCAGTCAGCAGGAATGTGAAGTATGTGTGGTTTGTAGTTTACAGTAAAAAGCTCCCTCCTACAAGTCCTTCAACTCACTGTTGAGTTGGGAGATGTTCTTTTCTTGAAATGAGGGAAACAAAGGCATTCAACTCTCTGAACACAAATTTAACCCAAGCAGGCACAGTGTTCTGTCTAACCCGATAGTAAGTGAGTAGGAAATTTAGATGTAGTCATAACAAAAAGATCTGGTCTTGAAGGACCTTAAATTTATCCCCTTGAATCCAGGTTTTTCCTTAAATTCTGGTTTAAGTCATACTTCAGTACATGGGTGTAATGATAGACATACTTGTGGTTCCAGCAGAGTTCAAGCAGTAAATAATTCTTTTTAAGACTGCAGACACACTGGAAATTGAAATCAGTTCAATTCATGTGCTTCTCTGCTCTTAAGTGCATAATTACCATGTTGTTTCTATACAAGGAAACCCCACAAGCCTGTGTCTGCTACATGTTTGCCACACACACACACACACACACACACATACACACTATCATTCTCCACAGAGAAGCCCCACTTACTGTCAGCTCGGAAACACCCTTTCATTAGCTTTTCATTACAGGCTAATTGGCCTTGAATTGTGTGGCAAACAGCAGCCTCCACACCCCAGACACACCGCTGCCACTGCACTGACCCTGCTATATGATAAGAGCTAACAGAGAGGCAGGCCTGCTGGAGAAGCTGCTGGTTTTCCCCTGCCTTAGTTACCTCAGCTTACATGCTGACAAAGCAGCTCACACACACACACACACACAGACATGAAATTCAATTCAATTCAATTTTATTTGTATAGCACTAAATTGTAACAGAAATAATCTCAAGGCACTTTACAGTGTAAGGTTTAAGAACTCACAGAGTATAATTGTATAAAAAAATGATATAGAAAACCCAACAACCCCACTGAACAGCACCAGGAGACAGTGGAGAGTAAAAACTCCCTTTAGAGGAAGAAACCTCCAGCAGAACCAGGCTCAGGGTGGGCGGCCATCTGCCTCGACCGGTTGAGGTGAATGAATGTACATAGCGAGGAGCTAAAAGAGGCAACAATATAATGCAGCAAGCTGACAGTAGTTTCTGAGGCAGTGAGTAAGGACAACAAGACTACAGTGAACATGTCTTCTGTAGAGATGCTCCAGTCAATCAGCTGCTGCTCACGACAGTTATAATATTCATATCATATTGCTAATAGCATTTTGATTAATTCAGTTTGTAATTCCAATTCATTTTTGTAACCCTAAACAGCCACTGCAAAACATTCTGAATGACAATATGCTGTTTGAAGAACAAATCAAGCACCATTCATTACATGCACCACATAGCCAGATACACCATACATGCAAAACACTCCAAACTGACCAAATATTCTCAGTGTCACATATGTGTGGTCCTATTTTTAGGATTAGAAGTAGCAGCAATTAATCAACGTCCTTAACTTAACAAATCACTCCACCAAAATGGAGTTCCAGAAGAATCCCAACTGGTTATGAGCTCTCAGGAAACAGCGTCCAAACAGAGAGTGGAGATGTTTATAACACCTAATGACACAGAGTTTATTATAAGACACAGTTTGGACACACATTTATTCTTTTTTCTGACAGATCCATGCGTTTCAGCCACTTTAGGCATGTATTATGGTAGAAATCTGTTTCAAAGTCAAAAATGTTTATGTCTGCTTTTGTGCAGAACGTGAGGGAACTGCCCTGCATGGTCTTTAGCAGCAACTTCTGCAGACATCTAAGGCCTCTCCTGTCATAATAATAATAATAATAATAATAATAATAATAATAATAATAATAATAATAATAATAATAATAATAATAATAATAATAATAATAGCAGCTCCCTGATGACCAAAATTAATGTACAATATCCCAGTAATCAGATAGTCCTTTCTTTTTGTTGTAACTGAACATATTGTTTGCTGTTATGTGCGTGTTAGCAGCCTCTCATCAGAAGCTCTCTTGTGCTAGGTGTGAGGGATTCAGGCACAGCAAATAGACTGGGGACTGACTATGTGAATGAACAACATTATGACAGCCCAAGTGGTTGTGGATGCAAACCATCATATCATATATCATCTTTTTGTTGAACAAAAGTCACAGATCCATGAGCCTTGAAATACTAATTGAGAGCTGACTGATCAATGTGTGATACAAACAAAATGTAATTGAATCAGACTAGAGCTGGGCAATAATCCACTTTGTACCTTACAACAAAACAACGAAGACACACAGTGATATCACACATGTAATAGCCTACTGTATACAGCGATATATATCAGTATTATTAAAAAATGATCGTAATATATTGTTTTATTTATTTATTTGTTTTTTTTTTTTTTTGCACATGGCCCAGCCCTACCTCAGCCTCATTTCACACAGTAAATAACACAGTGCCTTTTCAATAAACTTAGCAGAAGCAGAATGAAATACTCCAACGACTGTTTTAGTCCGAGGTTAAATTTCAGCACTATTTTCAGGAGTGATTCTGAGACGTTTGATAAACACAGGTCCCAGTCTGCATGAGTACCGTCATTGAGTTTGATCACCAGACACAAAAACATACACCATCGGAGTGAAAATGGTGTTTTGTCAGTTAAGAGCTCTTGCTGCCAAATCCTGCTATGCAGCAAAACACTGGGACTGTTTTCTGTCCTGCTGTGATAATTACAACCTCCTCTGTTTGGAAGGAGTGTAGGAAGACAAGCAAAAAGACAGCCTGGCAGACGATAGGGAACAGAGAGCAATGGAGAAGAAAACAAACAGCACAACAAGACGGAAGGAAGAGACAGAGGAAGACAGAGGGTGAGTGCATATTATCTCATCCGTACAGAAAACTACAGCACAATAGCGCCCACAATTACAACTGGCAACTCTGGTTAGCACATCAATCAGCAGAAAGGCATCCACTGGGCCAGAAAAACTCAATTACCAACGATCCATCATTTGTCGTTGTGCTTCTATTTCACAAGACGTTTAAAAAGCATCACACACCTCAAAGTGCAGCCACTACACACAAATTGTGGAGTTGCAAAGGAAAAGGTGAATTCACAGAGAGACAGAGAGACTGTGTGTGTGTGTGTGTGTGCACAGCGGGACATGGTGTGTTCCAGTATTTGTACACTGCATAAAACTACACAAAAAGAGAAACATGGGAGCAGTCAGAGAGAGTGAGATGTAAAATGTAGAATGACGGGCGTCAGGTCCACTTTGTAGTTTACTGTGATTTCTGATTTCACGTCATCCTTTACACTAATTATATAAATTTGTTTTTATGACGCACAGTTTGGAGTTATTACAGAAACTTCTATTGCTGTCATGGAACATCTCTATTTTCTTTCCTGCTTTTCAGTTTTTGTTTTAGTACCAAACTTTAACAGCTTGGTCTAAGGACATACCAGTAATTGTATAGATACTGTGTATCAGGGGATATAAACCTATGTGTAGTTTTGGCTTTTGGCCTCTGTGGTTCAGGGTAGATGATGCTTTCATTCTGACAATGGGCATTGAACGCACACACACATCTGTATAATGTGGTATAATGTGTGTCCAGCTCTTGGGTAATGGGGAGACAAACAAGTGTGTATGTATGTACAGTATGAGAGAGCAAAGAGCACACACACATGAACTGTGTGTTTTACTAATGTCACTCTGAAACCCACCTACATTTTCTCTCTCTGCCACACACACACACACTCATCCATTAGTCTGTTATTCTTGCCCAGTGTTGCTGTCCTTGCTGCTGTATGTTATCTAGCTCGGAGTAATGGATGAGCAATTAACAGTGAGGTGAGAAGCAGACCCAGTGTTGCCCTCAGCACATCGTGCACACAAGTCTGGACATTCACATAATGTTTACTGTAACTAATGCACAACACATATCTAACCTCTGACCCAAACTAATCTACCTCTGACTATTTTTGACCTATGGAGTCTTTTGAGAGTGATACACAGTCCACAAGTAAGACATCAGTGTCTCCTTATCTTTATGTTTGGATACAGTAACTAAACTGAAAACTAAATACTATGAGTGCTAAGTGAGATAGTGGTTTATAGTGTATCTGAAAAAAAAAAAAATTAGCAGTAGTTAATTAGTTTCCCCTAAAAAATAGTCTCTGCAACCACATGCTAAAATGTTGTATATGTAAATTGCAGCGTAAAGAACAAGTAAAGCGCACAAATAACTGGCAAAGCTATCAATACTTTCACAATCGAAGACGTTGCAATTGTAAAACAATTATATAAAAATAACTAAATAAAAATATAGCAATAAAAAATAAATAAAAGGCACAGCATGAAATACATCAAATAATAAAATAATAATAAAGCCAGATGTTCTATGTTGATTTCTATCCACTGCACCTCTGGTACAGCTGACATTACCATTAGACTAGTGTGAGCTGTGGGTTTCTGCTCAATATTGCACTGGTTTCTAAGGTCTTAGATATTTATGTTGAGATAGTTGGTCATTTAGATCATGTCTGTAAACCCCTCAGGCTATACACGATCATTTGGACAGATGTGCCTTGAGGAATGCCCCTGCAATTATCAGGAAGGACGAACTGCATCCAAAATCTGATGATCCTATCATGCGGGGCCAGCACGAGCCTCATTTCCAACAGCAACAGGCAGTAAAGAAAAGAGCTCCACCAACTCCATGCTGCCTCCCTTTAATAATGATGCAAATATTACATTAGTGCCCGGCTCTGTTCTGAATCACTGAGTAGTCCTCTGGGTCATAAGCACACCAACATGGCATAGTTTAAAGTCATTTGGTTCATAATTCTTTTGTCCCAGCAGCTAAATGACAGCTCCGATTATCAACTGGTGGCAGGAAAATTGAGCAAATACAACATAATACACCAAATATGGCTCTACTAACGTTCTGTTCTAAAAATAACCAGACCTGTGCATATCCTCCACATTTAAATTCAAACAGGATTTGTGTCTAATTCCTATTCTGTGTTCACTCTGTTCTGTGTAGCACACAGGAGAGGACACGCGTTGTAGTGCTCTGGTTTTCTGATGGCTGATGATTTATCTTTGCTTTTATTTCTTTATCATTTCTATGTTCAACCACGACATTTAGAGATTCAACAACGGTTGAAACACAGGAGAAGATGTGGAGGCTCCTGGGGAAAACGAGAGAGAGAGAGAGAGAGAAGGAAAGAGAGAAAGAGAGAGGGCTGGACCCCACTGACCAATCACATTTAAGAATGCTTTTTTTTTTTTTTCCTCTGGACATCCTCTTGGCCAATAAGAAGGTGCCAGCCAGCTCCTCTGTGCCGGTACAGTTAGAAGTACAAAAGAAGAATTCCTTCAGTCAGCATGCGCGAGCACGAACACACATGCACGCACGCAATCACACACGCTGGTGTAGTGTCGTTACTCTCTTGTATTGTCACACTCACATCACTCCTTCCTGCCTCTCACGTTTTTATTTCCCCTTCTCCATCCTCCCTCCTTCCCTTTCTCACACAAAGCTCCAGCTCCTCCTCTCTCTCCCTCTTTAATTATTTCCTCCTGTCCTTGTGTCCTTCCCTTTCACAGTCCTTCATTTGCTCCCTCATGGTTTCCATCCCCCTCCCTTACCGCACTCTCTATCGCTCTATTATCTGCCCTTAATTTTTACCTATCCTTCCCTCGTCACTCCCTCCATTCGTCCTACTGTCTCCCAGCTCCCTCCTCCACCTAAGGGAGAGAGAGCACCAGTGTGTGGGTGGGTGGTAATTAACTTTCAGTGTCTCTGGGAAAGCAGGTGATATTAACCCATTTTCTAACACTGCAGAGAAATGTGGATTTAAATTAGCGAAGGCTTCATTTTTCCATTTCGCTCCCGCTTTTGTTTCTCCTTCGTCCCCATCCTGTGGAGTCCACTCAATACCGAGCACTAATGATTTTAATTGGTTCCTCTCTGTGTATCTTCCAAGTTGGGATTTTTTTATTCCTCATCTCTTTGTCTGCACACCAACTCTGGACTTCACAGGATCAATGGGAAGCCTCAATAAGTAGAAGGGTCACATTTCCATCCGGCTGCTCTCACAACAACTGCACAAATTCACGCTGCAACTGACAAACTCGGTTCACGTTCACCACAGCAGCTAATCTTATGTGCACAGCAGCCACACTGCACATTACGTTATTTACTCTGAGCCCAACGGAGGGCAATGTGATGGCATGCAAGTAAGAGATAAAGATACATTTAGTTCAGTTTATTTTGAAGGTACTTTCACAGCTGCGCCATCGCTTTCAGCGGAAACTTGGTCCTAAAATTGACCTTAACAAACTGATCTAATCTTTAGAAGACTGGGTTTGGAGAATCAGGTCAAGACTATCTGGATATTTTCTTTCCAGCAAAACAGCAGATTTGTATTATAACTGTGTTGTGATTCTTGTTTCATGTTTAGAGTCTCACAGCTCTTAAGAAAAGATGGTGCATTTGGTAGAATGCACTGTGTATTAAAGCCGACCGTGATCTTTCTCTAACCTTAACCAAAGTCCCATTGTTGTCTAAACCACAGGTGACACTCTGGAACTGATCTGTTTCTGGTGGGACCATTGTATGATTTGCAAATCTGACATCTAGCCAGACCACCTCATGGAGGCTCTCAATGCCCAATTTAATGTTTTAATCATTCATTCAAGAAAAAAACACTTTATCATCTCACAGCGTCAGACAATGAAGTTCCCACTGAGCTTCCTATACTGATGTTAAAGGTTCCCTCCGGCATCACAAACTGAGACACTGGGTGCATCATTCTTTGACTAAACAGTAATGCTGGTGGCTCCCTGTTGGCCCTCTCTTCAAAACAATCACTTACAGGGGGAAAGGGATTTGAATGACTTTATGTACAAACCGGGTTAGTATTACAATCAATATCAGTGATTAAATCTCACCATTAACCTGCATCAGTTTGGTTTAATAGTACAGGAATTGTGTTTGTCTGCAGGTTTAGGCGCAAGTAAACAACAGAATAGAATAAAATTACTTAGAGACTGAGACAAGTGGCGGAGGAGCACCTGGAAATGTTTAGACTTCAAGCTCACAGGATGTCAACAATGTCAAAAGACTGAGTTGTGCAGTGGCGAAATTGCTGGTTTATCAACTGACAACTAGGAGCTGCAATTTTCAGAATTACTGTTTGTTATTTATCAATCAAGAACACGTTTCAGTTTCTCCAGCTGGCTTTTTCTGCTTTATTATACTAGACTGACCTGTCGAATAATGTCAGATAAATCAATGATGAAATAATCAATATTTAACATGAAGTTCCAGCGGTGATCTGCAACTTGAGCTAGCACTGGCATGAGATTGGAAATCAATCCACCTACTCGGCCCAGCCGTCCTTCTGCCTGCTCTGTGATGCTCCTCTACGCTCTGCTGGGCCCTTCAGGGATTAGTGGTTATCAAATTACAATAAATCAAAACGCTGCATAACGTCCTGATATGACACAACAGGACTTTGAGAAAACACAATGTCTAATTGATAAATGAAACGTAGTTTATGATGATGAGGGTCTTTAGTTTTATGCAAGTATAATCTCACTGTCTGTTGAGATGGACATGTTTGCAGGACAAGCTGTTCTAATATATTCTAGTACATGTAGCAGGGAGGCTGAGTAGAACACAACAGATGACTTTATCATGCTCAGTTACTGGAGAAACCCAAATAGCAAAGTGAAAATCGTTGTCCATTTCTAAAAAATACTTTAGGCTCATGTGGTGAGAGTCTTTGCTTTAACCAGTATTTAGTTTAACCACAAAACCAGGAGACCACGAGCACATGTGTGTGCGTGTGTGTGTGTGTGTGTGTGTGTGTGTCTCACACAAACCACACAACTGCATTATGTGGGAAAACCCACACTAACACACACACACGCACATGCACACAACCAATGTTAATCAAATAGTGCTGCCACAAGAGGACAAAATGGCAGCAGAGAATGAAGCAGTGTTTCACACACTGTCACTCCTCCCCCCACCAGCTGCTGTGGAACATGAGAACCCCCCCTATTTACTCTGACAGAGGGAGAGGATGGAGAGACCGGGCAGTGGTGGATTAGAGAACAAATGCTTTTGGGAGAGGAGGAGATGGAAAGACAGAGTGCAGGGTCTGCTAAATCACTTACCTGCCTGCAGCTGAATGCAGCAACAGGATAGAGGAGGGAGGGGGCCCAACGGGTGGGGTCTTCTCTGGTTACCTGCCCAGCCCTAACACACTGTACCGTAAATGTGGGTTCATTCTTACACCATGTCAGGGAATAATACTAATTATAGGCTGTACTGCACATTAATGCTTTATTGTACAGGGTTGTAATTTATTTAAAGTGCTGATATTTCCTCGGAGGTTCTGCATGTAATTCAATTCTAATTATAGAGAACAAATGATGGCTCCGTTTCAAATCCAAATAAATGAACGACATATTTTTTGTCTCTCTCCATATGTGTTGAGTTGGAGTCTTAGTTAGTCCCAGACACATTTCTAACTCTACGAACATGACATGATGCTTGATGTAAAATGTGTGATTGTGTTTTAATTAATACAGAGCACCCACAAATCAACTGAACATGCACTGTCCAGCTCCATGTTTTTATCTATGTATGCAGTGTATAAAGACCATTTACTAACCCTAACTGACACCTATCCCTCGGTATTAATGCTACAGAAAGATGTCGATGTGATGTTTGACAAATTGCTGTTGTCATCACACAGTTATAATAAAAACCATCCCTAGTCACCTCACTTTGAAACTGCCTTTCTGTAGTGTATGCTCTTCATCACACACACACACACACACACACACACACACACACACACACACACACACACATAGATAATGAAACTAAATGAGCAGTCTGAGCATTTTTGTCTCCAAGGCTTTGCTGCATGAGAGAAGATACTCGAGCACCAAGGACAACTGCTCCTATCTCCTCAATACTTCAGTACGATGAGTGGCTGTATCTTTTACTCACACACACATTTTAAGGGTCTGATATTAATATGCACACACACACACACACACACACACACACAAGGAGATACATAGGAATGCACATAGAGAGTGAAAAAGCAGCAGCTCTGACCTTGAAGCAGCCTTAGGAGGTGCTTATCTGTGCTCATGGTCATCTGACAGCTGGAGAGGCAGCATTCCACATGCACTCACAGGCAATTTTCTCATCCATACATGTGTTGAGTGAGAGAAGAGTCTGGTTCATGCTCATACATATTCAGGCTGCGCAGCTCCCTTTAACTAACACTGGCTCCGATGCAGTACGTGTGCACGGGACGGTTCACACTCACGTTTCAGTGGTGCAGAAAGAGTTTTTACCAAACAGACGTGGGTGCTGCTACGATGGGAGGACATACTTTTTGTATTGCACACGTGCGCACACACACACACACTGAGAGAGAGAGAGAGACACACACTTCAGAGTGGGTGCATTGCAGAAAAGCAGAAATAATTGCATAAGACTGACTTCGACACCCTATTTACTTCAGTGGCTCTGAAGAAAGGCAGGGGGACAGCTTGAGCATGCGTGTGTGGCGTTGTGTGTGTGGGAAAAACCTCAAGCACTAAAACAATTGTGTGCGTTTCCCTGCTCCACCCCATGATAAGAAACTAAATCCAATCAACCTGGCCTTTCTTTTTTTGAATGTGTGTGTGTGTGTGTGTGTGTGTGTGTGTGTGTGTGTGTGGTTATAGCTTATGAATGTGTGTGTGAGTGAGAGAGAGAGAGAGCACGTCCCTGCAGAGCTGTATAGACTATAAGCGTGAGAGCTCTAGCTTGGTCAAGACCACCCCTCGCCTCTGCTTCTGTTCCTACTGGGCCCATTTGTTCTGCTCTGAAAGCTATGATCCATTTAAGGCTAACGTGTGTGTGTGTGTGTGTGTGTGTGTGTGTGTGTGTGTGTGTGTGTGTGTGTGTGAGTGTGTGTGGTGGCTTATTCTCTAGTTTTGCACTCTCTGCCATGTAACGCTATCCCCACCGTGTCCCTTTAGGCGTTCCCAGAGGTCTCAGGCAGCAGAAACAGGAAAACAAGAAACAGGAGGATGAAAAGTGAGGTGGAAGATGTGCTGGTGGACGAGGAGGGATGTCTGATAAAGCGCTTAGGTCAAAACAAAGGAATAGTTTAAGACTGAGTAGTGAAGTTAATGCAGTTCCCCCAGTGACCACAAGATGCAGGCTCCACCTCCAGCAACACTGACATTTAGCCAACAGTTGCACATCCTGGCTTCAAATACAGCATTCACATCATCACACCATGGAGTGGTGGAACAGTCCACCATCTTGTCTGTTATTTCTCCTTCTTCTAGATCTGATTGTCAGTTAGATTTGAATATATAGCATCATTTTTCTGCATGATGTCTGGTGAGACGTGATGGTTCTGCTGCTCCCACATTGTCCGATCAGGCCACTGAAGTTTGAAGTTTGTCACAGAAGTGTGGTTACGATATGAGAGACAGTCACCTTCATGCTCAGGAGGCTTCATCATTTGTACTCAGCACTGGGCTTGGCTCACACATTGTCTGGAGGCAACCAGAGCTGTGTGCTTAATGGAACCATGTGTTCCCACCTCCTGTGTATAGCTGACATTTTGGCTGTGCACAAACACAGACAGTGAAGGTATCAGGTCAAAAGTTCACTTAGGAGTTAATTAGCAATAAATTGTTCTTGCTGACATTCTAAAATGGCAGCAAACTTTAAATCATGACAGAAACCCACCTAGGCCGGGCTGCAGTACTGTCTGAGTACTTACAGTCCACAACACAGCTACAAGAGCAGTAAAAATATTTATCAGATATAAACTGTATGTGTGCGTGTGTTGATTCTAAATCTTCACCTCATTGTTAAAACGGCTAGAGGTTATGTTAACTGAGAACCTTTCACAGAATTAGTCTGGCTATAAGGAAATGTCGGGGAAGTCAAACGGCAAGTCCAACAAACGAGTCACTTGATGAATGATCAACAGAGCGGCTTTAGGTGGAAGCAGCTGCTGAAGTGAAGCGGGCCACCTACAACACACTCAGGACATTTACATTTCCCAGCCTGATGACTGGAGCGTGGAAATCAACCAATCGCAAGCTGGAGTAACCCTGCGGGCAGCCAGTCATACAAATGGATCTGCTCAGTGCACAGAGCTCCACATAAGCCAGGAGCTGAGTGCACTCTGTGGAGGCCAGCAGAGCTAAATCAGCCGCCTGTGTTCTGCTCTTCCTGTCCTACAGCATCTCCAGGAACACCTGATTCCTTTTAAATTCACACATGTACCTCACCTGATGTTTCACATATGATATATTTAGTCATTTAATAAAAACATACAGATGTAGTGCTAGTGTAAAACTGCCCAATGAATACCTTCTAAGTGTGAATGGTTGTTTGTCTCTATATGTCAGACCTGTGATAGACTGGCCACCTGTCAAGGGTGTACCCCTCCTTTTGCCCAATGACAGCTGAGATAGGATTCAGCACTCTTGCGACCCCCAAGTGGACAAGCAGTAAAAAAATGAATGGATGGATTTACAGAACAAATCTGAATTCACTACACTCCAGCAACATCATGATGGTAAGTCAAGCTGGAGTGCTTCACAACGAAGCAAAAGGCTGGTTATTGTTTATATTTTTCCTATATTCGATTATGAATTGCCTCTACTCACCATAATGTCCATCAATCTTCAACCTGATTTCGCTTAGTCGTCTGTGCCATAGACCTCCGTGGTGATCTGAAAACCATTAAAAACACATCAGTGAAACACACCCCGATAAGTTTTTTTTTTTTTTTTAAACTAGCTCCTAACGCAAAAAGCAACCATCATTCTTTACAGCAAACAAATGCAGCCTTTACTGTCATTATGTTACAGCTCCACCATCATACAGGAACTTCTTTAGTTCCAGTGAGAGTCACCAAAGTCATTACAATACATAATCTTGAGTCCTTGAATGTGTTAGCCGAATTTTATCCAGTCCTTGCAACATTTACTGTATATAATACTTTCTGTGTGAAATATCTGTGTCAGTTCTGGAAACGCTGGAGGATCAGCTGGGTAACACTCACAAGCCGTGGCTACTAAAGAAATGTATCACTGTGCCCCTATGCAGATGTGAGGTTGCAGCATGCTAAGCATGATCCCTGTAGAGCAGCATATTGACGCTTGGGGCATGTTCTACTCTACACGCACTGATGTGTAGCAAAATAGGTCAAATCATATTGGTAAACATCTAAAATACAGTAATTAATGAAGATGCAGGCATAGAGCTATTACAACAACATTCTCGGGCACAGTGGCCGATCGTGATTAATTGCAAAAGCTCAGAGTGAAACGAGTACAATGTTCCTGACATTATTCTGTTTAGGCACACAACCAGGCATTTCCTGACAATGACAGCATCATTCTGGAATAGAGGACAGGATTATTTATTTTCACACAGTCGTTACTAAAATGCAACTTGCAGCTTTTTCGGGCCATGTGTAGCAGCTTGGGCTTTTATTAAATCTTCATATATAGAGGAGATCAGCCATGTATTGCCGACTCAACCCCGAGGGTGCAAACAAATGCTACACTGATGCAAGTGTACCAGCACAATGACTGGGCAATAGAATATAACTGGCTGTCATTAGCAACAGCATGTCGGAGGAGCCTGAGGCGAATTCACATGCTAATGTAGCATACTAGTACGACACATATTCACAATACACCCATCTCACTGGTCAGCGGAGGTTTCTTTTTTTTTTTTTCATATTCATGGTTTAAATCTGGAAATCACATGATAGTGAAATGATAATAAAAACCAGACAGTTCTATACCATATACATATAAATAACAAAACCATTCAAGGATTTCATTTTCCAAATCTGCTGCCGCCTCAATCGTACATACGTATATACATAGCGTCTATCCATCTGCCTGATATATGTAATTTTCTTCAGCTGCATTATTGTCCTAAATACATATTTCTGTTGCCCCAAATGCTCACTATAATTCTACCTAATGTGTATTGATCCGCTGCTGAAAATAGTTCCCATTGATTTATTTACAGCTATTAATTTACTTAGATTTTTAAGGCTGTAGCTCAGTTGGTACAGCAGTGATCCGCACCACTTCAATGGTGCAAGCCCAGTTTCTCCTGGTCACATGTTGAACTGTCCTTGGACAAGACACTTAGCCTACAAGTAACAGCTGTATAGAAACTGTATACTGACTGTTGACTGCACAAGTAATTGACAGCATTTTAGGTGAGTAGAGTCTAATTAAAATTCAATTATAGTCATTATATATATGACCACAGCTCATGAAAACTTACAGAAAATTTCAGCTAAATTGTCTAAACCAGAAGTTTCATTAAAAAATAAGTAAACAAAAATGGAAAGACACAAAAATACTTTGTGTATTGCTCTACACAAAAATACAACTTTGTCTCTCACATACACACACATACCAAGACAACCTCTCATTCACTAGATTCACTAGATTCAACATGGAGGAATGGTTATATGGCCCCTAGTTTTTTTCCTGAGGCCAATAAACATTGTGCTGATCAATTATTCATCTGTTCTGCTAGAGTGTGGATATCAAAGCAAGAAAGGCTGGTACTGTCCACCGCCCCTCAACTGATACGGGAAAGACACATCGAGGCTTGAGACAGCCTGCATCAAAGCAGCGCTGCCAGTTTGGAGACTAAAAGAAATAATATCACTCTCTACACTAACGACAGAAACTACATTTCATTTTATCCAAATGACAACATGCAATTATCAACAGCGCTGTCTTCAGCAGCAGCAATAAGTGAATGAACATAAGGTGACACGTTCAAGAATTAGGTGGCTGTACAGACAGATGGATCACCCGAAAACAGAATGCCTCTGGTCCTGGGTATTGCTTGGGCAGTGGAATAAAAAAGGACTCAAGACTGAGAATGGACAAAATCTTCCATAAGCATAAAAGAAAGGAAGGAAACCTTGTAAGCATCTTCACGTAACATCAACACACAGTAAGTCATTATATGACGGGTCCACCAATTGTCAATTAAGTTGGCTCCTCCTTTGAACATAAAGTGCTTTCCATAAGATCAGGATTCGTCTTGGAGTGTGTCCATATATGTGGTCTAGCTGTGACTCTGTTACAGTGTGTGTGCTCTGTGATCCGAGTGGATCTGGGCATGAAAAGCAGAGAAACATGTTGAGTCTTAGCTAAAGTTGGTAGCGGATTCATTACTCCATGACTCAATTTGCATCTTTGTGTTATCTAATTCCATAAATAATGCATTCTGGGAGTCAGTGGCAATGCTGTTAGGGCGCCAACACACACGCTCACTGCCACAACAGTATGGATATCAATGTAGACAGAGTACATGCATACATAAACAGCTGTGAGTGACACATGCAGAGCAAACAACGAGAGCACACCCACTCATGTACTTCCACGGCTAATCTCAAAATAGATTTAGCTCTTTCTCCAACTCAATATATTTCTCTCTCTCACACACACACACACACATACCCACACACACACTTCAATCCAGTCATGGGAATAGAAAGGAAGCATGAATATGAATGGGAGCAAGTCGCTGCTACCGAGTCGCCGTGATTTCTGTCTAGCTCGTGTTCTAACAGGAGTCGGAAAACACCCTGCAGACCTGACTTATTTATAGGCCTTGACTCTTTCACACACACGCGCGTAACCTACACACGCATGCTCGCACTGATAACTCCACGCGTCCTGACACGTATTCCACAAAAACCTCCCAAAGCCGTCTCCCAGCGGGCTCAGAATTCACCAGTTCCTCGTCCTGGTATGGGACTGTCATTTGTGACTGAGGCCCACCATGACACGCGTAGACAGCCACATGGAAGATGAAAAAGTGGAAGAATAAGAAGGAACTGCTACTGAATAAGACATTCATGGTAGTTCCATGTGGGTACGTTTACTACCAATTACACAGCAGCAAAAGTATAAAAGCTCAGTAATATCTACACATTCATTAACTGCTCTGGCATCACATTGCACGTATCATGGGCCCGTTTGCATTCCCAAACTTTTATTGCTACTGAGCTACCTGGCAACAGCTTGTTAGAAGACAGCGGAATTAATTAAAACAGTTTGGTGCCATCAGATTACAATATACACAAGATGAGCATACCAATGTTACTGCTGAGCTACTGAGACTAAATCAGCATATTGCAGGGAGATGATTCTCATCCTCTACTGCAAGTAGCCAGAATTGATTACCCATAATGCAACATGTGGTTTGGGTAGGGTAGTGACGTAGTATTACACACAAAGCAATTGTTGGCAACCGGTGCAGTTTTTTTAGTTAAGTTTGTTGTTTTATTGTTCCTACTATAAGAAAAATGTATTTGTCCAGCAGGTGTGGTCTATCATTCCTCTTTGGTGCTTTTGTTGTGTGCTGAATGGTGAGATTGGGGTTAACAAAGCACATGGATTCACTAAACTCTGAGGTTACTTATTATCAGCAAACGTCAGCGTACAAAACATTCAGCCGCTTTCATATTCTTAGTAAGTGCTGACACTGCCTTTAATGGTTAAAATGACAAACGTCACCAGCAGCAGGCTGTTACAGCTGGGAATAATGAACCGTTCTTCCTGTAGCCGGTGTCTGTACTCAGCAAATGGCTGCTTGTGAAGGAAGGTATTCGACTTTGTAACACTGTTATATAGCCATGTTTGAAGTGAGTGATAGCACAGCTCTAGAAAATGTATTGAAGTAATACATATCCATTCTAGAGGATATCATGGTGCTAGTTATACCTTTACATTTTTCAATAATATGTTAATTTGGAATTTGGATCCAGAAGGTCTTAAACAACAAGGAATAAAAAGGTAAATACATCTATTATTTCAACATGTCAAATACATATTTAATGAACAATTACATGCGGTGCTGGTGGATTTGGCCCCTGGACGTGCCGAATGCATAGAATAGTTCTGTACTGGATCAGACTCAGTATTGGCAGACACAGTATCAAATCCTAAAGGACTCAAGATGATGGGCAAATAAGCTTGAGCAGGACATGCCTAGTAATTACACATCTGCTTTACTAATCCCATTGACAGCACATGTAAGCTGCATTAACTTGCAGACAAAAAAGGAACCTTTAGCATAGGTTTGTAAAAGTTCTTGCAGAGGAAGTTGCTGAACACTGAGCAGCTGGAGTCCTTAGATGCATACAGTGCATATTCACTGCTCCCCAAGCTGTCAATTGTTCTGCTGCATTAGAATATTTCTGACAAGGCAAACACTGAATTAAAGTCCTAAAAGTAGGCATTTTATAACACAGATTGTGGATTAGACGTACTGAGAACTGCAGCCAGCCTCCACATACGAGGTCTTGAGAGTGAGCATGGCAAGAGCATGCCTATTTTCGTCTTGAGTGTGGGTGGATTTGTGACTGGGCTGCTTGGTGCAGAGGAGAAGCCTGCAGCCATAGCAGCCACAATGTGTTAAGGTGAGACAAGCTGTACGAGGCCAACCAGGACTGGCTGACAACTGACTGGATGCAAGATGGATGGAGTGAGAGGCCAGGAGGAGAAGGAGCAGAAAAAAAAGATACTGGAGGAGAACAAGATACTCCCGAGCCTGAGTCTTGCTCGAATCCCATATCTAAGCCAAGCATGAGGCGTTTAGAGCAGATCTAAGGGTTCGAGATCCTCCTGGGTGTAAATTAGGGCCATCAACATAACTGCTGGCTCTGCAGTAACCAGGGATTTTCCCAGTGGGATTGTGCCAAGGCTGAAGGTTTCAGACCAGGTTTCTGTGGAGGGAACACGAGCAGGATAAGGCAGGTATTTATAGCACACAATGCTCTTTTTTTTTTCCGACCTGAACAAGCTGCTGCCATCCTATAACAGCCTGAGGCTGTACACACATAATAATAAAACATATATTCACACAGAAGCATATGCGCTAGCACACACATTTACACACAGCTGTTTTCTTTGAGGATAATTGAGCAAGAACATCTGGTTTCTTTTCAACTTGCGTTTCATTGTGTGCGTCTGTGTGTGTGTGTGTGTGTGTGTGTGTGTGTTCATGCAATTTGCAAACTGTGTCAAACATCTCTCCGAGCTCATGTTTTCTACTGCACAACGAGGTGACAGGAAGAGATGCACATTCCAGATCAGATAGACTGCCTTTGTTCTGAAAGCTGTGTGTGCAGTCTTGGAAGAATCTGAACCATGAGCACACAATATTGCCACAAAACACTACATACATAATGCCACCACATTACACAACGTCTCAACACAAAGGCTTAAATTGCCATGTCTATAATCCCGAGTCGCTTAACCACAACCCTAACAAAGCCACCACACAATAAATTCCTGCTGTTTGCCATTCTCACAGTCGTCTGAGCGGTGAGCCGGCAGGTCGGATGAGGAGCGAATAAGGAACAGACGACCTCGCATCAGTGGAACGGTGGCTTTGGATAGGACAGCCTGTTGTACTTGCACATATTTTCTATATGTCCAAACTGTTTAAGACCGTGACAGAGAGTAGCCTGAAGAACACTGCATTAGAAGCAGCACATTAACCTCTTGCGTTTAACCTCTTTAATGCTAACTGACCCAGCAGCGGGGTCCGTCAGCACAAACAAGCAGGGTTCAAACTGGCAGAAGTTTAAATTTGACTCTCAGAGGCTCCAAAGAAAGCAAATACATCAGGACTGAATGTTGGGAAATGTGAACAAACTGATGCACACGGCTTGTCAAATATTTCCATTTGTACGGGCGCAGCCGTGATACAATGTCAGCATCACACAGAACACACATGTGATACTGTCAAACAGTGTGGAGAAATGTGGACAAATGCAATGCGGGCTCTGACTTAGCGTTCTGGTGTGAATAAACAATTTCTAAAAATGCGTCAGATGTCATTTATAATTTCTAGTCTGATCAAAGCTGTTTATAATGATGTTGCGCTAATGGATCCACCACCAGGGTTGAAGCGTTAAAGAAATGCAATGAGTGCATTTGCAAAGCAGTTGGCACTTTTATCCAAAGTGATGTCAAATTTTCCCTCACGTACACATGCAACAACATTTGGACATTCGAGAGCGAAGGCCTCACTAGAGGAGATTTGGACACGTGGACGGAGGCCGAGCGGCTCCACCACCTGAGGACAAATGTGACACTGAGCGTTTTTGACAACATCACTTTATGCCACACAAAACTCCACTTATGAAGTCATGATTTCTGAAACAATGAGGTTGTCTTATACAGCTTTGTCTGAGCACTAATCCTTATTTAAAAGGTCTTGTCTTTAAATGATTCTTGGGAAAAGTGGAAAGCAAACTGAGCTGTGCGACTGTAATTACTGAGGTAAGATGTTATGTTATCAGCCAGTAGATTCTCAGTTCTCGGGGTTAAAGTCTTACTTTAGCTGTTTTTAGACATGCACTAGAGGTGCTGCACAGTATGCAGCAATGCAAAAACACACATGAAATAGATTAGAAGCACGGCTTCACATCTTTACTAGTCCTTTTTTGAACATTTGCTTAACATTTGTGCAATGATGTCACATCTAAGTTGTTTTGGGCATTTACATTTTGTATGTAGTATGTCTTCCCATAAATATATGGCTCACATCTGCTAAATTCTATCTTCAATAGCACCTAAACCCAAATTTTATGCAACTTTATTTTTAATGTGCACTTGAGGTCTGCCTGTCACACACCCTTAGCAAGTCCATGAGAACCTTGCACATGAAAACAGCATTAATCTAAATACAGTTGCTGTGACCTTCATCACAGGTCTACAAGCACCAGTCTCAATTTCACATTCCAGTATCATGTCAGTGCCCGTCTTTATTTGCTCTCTTTCAATTTGTCTTGATCACTGTCTGTGGTGATTTCATCACTTGTACAAGCCCGCAGCGTTGATGGTCCATACTCATGAAACACTGAGACGTCTGCATGTCCGCTCATCTGTCATGGTTTCATGACTCGCCACTGAAGGGGGGGAGGGCGGGGCTAATTTCCAGCCTATTTCCTGCTCTTGTTGCAGAGAAGCACTTAAGAGGAGAGGGAATGGAAAACAAGCTGAAGAGCATCTGCATGGATGAGTGGCAGAGGAGGGGATGTTAGACCTCAGAGCCAAATAACTCATTAGAGGAAATGTTCCTCTGCAGTTTTGACCTTTTGCTTTGTAAAATCGCTCAAGGCTACCATAAACATATGGCTTATCCATCCGCAGCTCATAACTTATTAATTAATTTGCCATTTTATTTTTTTAATACAGCATCTGATACGTTGGTTGCACAAGCAGTCGAGTTAGAAAATGTTGATGGTTTAATAACTAAAACCTCTGAATGCTGAATGTCTGGAGCACACTGTTTGACATTAGCTACTGCTAGCAGCTCCACGGTTTAGTTTTTAAAATTAAAAACATTTTAATTATTATTCCTTCAATTAATCATGTGGTATATGATATATGTGTCACTATAGTCAGTCAGCAGCTAAAACTTCCTCCTGACACTGTTTTTGGGTCTAAACACTGTCAGGAGGGAGTTGGGGATGGAACAAACACGTCTTTCCCTAAGGAGACTGGAGTCCAGTGTGAAACTGTCACTGTCCTTGTAACCAGTCAACATTTGACATTTTCAATAACTCTAACTATGTTTATGTGGGGCCTGCTTTGCACAGTTGTTATCCAGCGTATTTTAATGGTTTTCCTTTCAGTTTCTTTACTTCTGACTTTTATTGGACATGTCCAACTGGTTGGGCCTGACCACAACACACTGGCATGACAACACCTTAGAAACCCGTTTGAAGAACTGTCAAAAGTTGGCTGGTGAATCAATCAATGTCTGAACAATTTCAAGCTGAATTTAAAAACTCTGACAAGAAAATTTACCGACTAATGCGATGTCCTTTAAGGAAAGTGATTTTGTTGGTCACACCAAGATCTTTGCACCACCTTTAGCATCACGCTCTGATTAGAAACAATAGATGCCTGCTATAGACAAGGTACATTAAATGTAATCCTGTTTAGCCAGGCTTGTGCTGGCACCTATGATGCCCTCCAACTCCGCCTGGGAAATTCCCCTTGTTGTATAATGCACTGACCTGCAGCTCCTCCACTGCTCTGTTGTGCTGTGCTGCAGAGACACAGTCGCTCCACACCTATTACACTCTGTCTCCCTCTAACTCTCAATCCCTTCCCATCCCATTACTCAGATTAAATTTTTTTTCCTTTTCACATTGTTTCCTCCTTCCTCAGCCACCATTCCACTTCTCTCTATGCCTTTGCTAGAGTGAGCTCAGGGTTCAGGTCTAAAACTCATTAGTTCTGGCGCCTTAAAATCCGTTACAAACAAACAGGCAAACATCCAAGATTAATGGCTGCTCAGTGGCTGAGAAAAAAGACTGGCTGAGATTTAGGAGCGCCGCACAACTTCACTCTCTCATGCACTTTCCCAGAGAGACACACACACACACACACCTCTGCTTCAGTTCAAGTGTAGGAGGGATTAACAAACTGACCGTTATTTTACCTCTGTCTCTATCAGTTGTTCAACTTGTCCGTCAGTCTTTTGTTTGTTCTTTCCACCTTCTCTTCCATCCACAGCTATAAATGGATGTCAAAGGAAGGGTGGCAGGAGGGGGAGACGTTGCCATGACAGTGGATGCCAGGGACTCTTCTGGCCAGTGCCCACTGCCTAGCATTCCTACATCCAAACCCTACACATCTTGCCAACTGCAATAACAGTAAGCGACAGACAAAAGCTGGCTGGATCACCCCCCCCCCCCCCCCCCCCTCCCCCCATCCACCAGTTTACAGTGTTAACGGTTTTGCAATTACATCATCATCTAGTTCCCATGAGTCAACTGCAGTCTGGACAGCATGTGAGAGCTTGGTGCTTCTTTGTATGTGGAAACAAGTGTGTTTGAGCATTTCATTTCATTTAATGTTCATTTATTCTACACAAATGTAGTTTACAGAAGTAAGTATTAATTCTATATTGTATTTTACTTCACATACAAGTATGTAAAATATGTATATTCATATATGTATATTGTAAAATCATGTTGGATAGTTATGCTGATATGGGCCGGGTTGATGTGTTTGGAATGAAATGATGCCAAATCATTTGATGGAAGTTAAAATGATCAACCTACAGAGGGCTTGATTAAGGACACACTGAAAATCAAAGTGGAAAAATGATGAAACAGGTGCATTTTACTGAAATTTCATTCCAGCAACCCAAAATGGTACTCAGTACTTTGTATGGCCCTGCATGCTTGTATGCATGCCTGACAACGTCAGGACATGCTCCTAATGAGTCAACAGATAATGCCCAGGGGTATCTCTTCTCCTCTCCTCCGTCCAAGGCATCACTGAGCTCCCGGACAGTCTGAGGTACAACCTGGCAGCATTGGATGGACCAAAACATAATGTCCCAGAGGTGTTCTATTGGATTTAGGTCAGGCGAGCGCGGGGGTCAGTCAAGGGTATCAATTCTTTTATCCTCCAGCAACTGCCAGCGCACTCTCATCGCATGAGGCCGGGCCTTGTTGTCACCAACTGAACCAGTGTAGGGTCTATCAGGGGGTCCAAGGATTTTACCCTGACACCTATTGGCACTCAGGTTGCTGTTGTCTAGTCCATAGAAGTCTGTGCGTCCCTTCACTGATATGCCTCCTCTGACCACTACTGACCCACCACCAAACCGGTCATGCTCAGCAATGTAACAGGTAGCAGATTGTTCTCCACAGCTTCTCCAGACCTTTCATGTCTGTCACATTTTTTCAGGGTGTCTTCTCTGTGCTGGGAGACACAGCAAACCTTCTGAGAATGGCACCTACTGATGTGCCATCCTGGAGGAGTTGGACTGTCTGTTCAACCTCTGTTGGGTCCAGGTATCACCTCATGCTAACAGTAGTGACACGGACCCTAGCCAACTACAAAACTAGTGTTAAAAATATGATTAAAATGTGTTGCTTTAATTTTTTTGAGCAGTGTGTGTATATATATATATATATATATATATATGATATATATGATACATATATGTATGTATATATCCATATATATTTTATACTTTTAAGTTAACTTTTAACAATCTAAAGTGTCCAAAACAGAAAAACGTTTTTCGTCCAGCTAAAAATAATTCCACATGAGGTTGTAATCTGACTGCTATGACAAGTAACTGTTATTTCTAACTTTAATCAGAGAAAGCTGTTAAAGCTTATGTCAGGCAATAAATCAGGCAGCAGTAAGCAGAGGAAATGAAGGCAGGAAAAGTCATCAGAAGTGAAGACAACAAATACAAAACACCTATTCATCTTTCGTAACCTGTTATGTTCTCTAAACATTGTTACTGCAGCTAAATGCACAGCGCCACGTTTATCCACATGCAAACCTAGCTGATCCTGTGCCTGTTTCACGGAGGCACCTCTGTGTTCAGGCAGCTGAGTGACATGAAGCAGGTGGAGACACTGAAAAACAACAGGCCGGCTTTTCATCCCTTAAACAGTTGTACCAGTGTTGAGCACATTTGCAACAAACTGCCCAAACTAGAGACCAGCACCTTCTTTAAGATGGGTAGATAATTTGGGGACAGATTCATTTGTAATAATAAAGTTTCAAGTGTGTACAAGTAGATTTTCACAGTGAATTAAACTGAGAACAATGGCTGCTTAAAGTCACAGAACATTAAACAGTGCAGCCATGTGAAAAATGCTCTGCAGTACTGCTAACTTCAATAACTCACTTTCATAATCCCCTCATGCAAAAAGCAATATACATACATCCATATCATTTAAACTAGTTGATATAAATCTTCCAGGTTTCCAAAATGATTAAAAGTGGATCTGAACCATTTGAGCATGTTGCAGCTGCTGTAGACTATACATTACACTGGGTCCTTTACAAGGCACGTTATGACTAAAACAGATTTCCTGTGGCTGGATTTGGAGCCCAGCTCAGCTTTCTCACCACCGCGGCTCATAAAGGTATCTTAAACCTAGGAAGACATTTACAAGGTGGCTCCATTACAACCGTTTTGATGAAAAACACTAAGCTGTCATGTTTGTGGTACTGACACCCTCTGGCTGTCTTGTTGGGGGCTGAGCGGGTACACAAGCCTGCAAGGCACATCAGGCATCGGGCATAATGAGATTTTCCATAGCTGGCCCTCCACTCAGGGGCCAGATGGCTATTCCTTCTCTAAATCACATAGTGCTGACAGGATTGAAGTGCTCTCATAATGTAACAGACTAATATACACCACTTATGTAAACCTTGTTAGAGCTGCTATAGCTGGTCTTCATCTCCGCAGGAACACACGTTTGTACCACACTGTGGTAAATGTAAAGTTCCAGTGTTTTTCAGCTTGACCTGCTCATTAACCACAGTCGGGCTCTGTGCTTAACTGATGTCTGCTTATTACACATACCAAGGCAACCCCCGCATGTGCAGCAATGCCCAAACATAGAATGTATTAATGTCACGGTGCATGATTGCAAAGTGCAATCATGCACGGTGCACTATCAGGAAAAAAGGTTGAGAGCTTTCTCCCCAAAGAGACGGGACATATGTGAACAATTTTGTACTAGAAAGCTTCTGGAAAGGTTTACTGAAAAACTTACTGAATGTGAATGAGAGCCTAATTTGTAGGGAAGGATTTGCTTTTTAACCTCTGATAGCCTTTTTTTTTAAAGTTAGAGTTCTCCAAATTACGTTTTTATCATCTCAAACACTCCTGAGAGCCAAAGTCATTGTGTCACATCCAGGTTAGACACTGTTCAATGAGCAAATCAATGCAATCCCCCATTTCATTGTGGACCTCTGGATTTCTCCCTGTATTCTATTCCAAGACCTACCCCTACAGCCCAGCTTACTTACAAACCATTGTGATTTTAAAAGAAGATAGTCAACAATTTAATTTTAGCTTCTGATAAATTACAGGTCCAGTAAAATGATAGTGAAAGTACAGTGATGTTATTTCATCATAACATAAATTCATCCAGATAAATCAATGCATCAAGCTAATTTGTTCTTGCTTCTGTAAGACAACCCGATTACTGCTTCACTTATGCCTATATTTTTAGGTGTAAATTCACCCAAGGTTTCATTGGCAGTCCAGTGCATCCATATTTACTGATGCCAGCAAAGAGATTTGATGACCAAAACCCAAACACATAAAATCCTACTGATACAATCCAAAAACTAAAAGTCCTCAACCTCTATTAAAATATTTTCTATATTATTATTATTCTATCTATTCTAGCACATTGGAAATATTTGGCATACTCATTTTATTTTGCAAAGATTCTCCCTGCACATCAGATAAATATTTTCTTAACCCACAACAGGATGCTCTTCATACTGAACTGCACCTCAGAAAGCATGTTTGAAAACAGTGGGGTCATTGAGGAAATACATTTAAATAAATTGAGCTAAAAGCTGGCAGTTGCAGGCAGAAACCTCAATTAGATTTCCAGTTCTTCCAGAACCTGCAGAACCACTTAACATTACAGATGCACCAATCCAATCCACTGGCTCTGATATCAGCCTGAGCCGACGATCCGAAGTGGATCGACTGTCGACCAGATGTGAACTAATGCAAAAACCTCAAACGGTTTCATTTGTGTCATTAAAAATCATTGTTTCCACTGTTAGTGATATGTAGGTAACAGTCACAGCAGGCTGGCTCATGGATTGGATTGGTCCTGAGCTTGGGTATTGAAGCCAATACAGGAAATACAGGAAAGAGTTAAACGGATGCATCTTGACTTAACAGTGCAAAACAATGCAGTACAGTGAGTTCTATGGGCACAAGCTGAAGAAGCTAGAGGGATCATCGACTGTATTTCTATTTCTGGTGTCTGGGATCATGTCCACACAAGATCAGTATTTTGCATTATACAGAACTGTGCAATCTGTGCTTTCATATACAAGATCGGTTTGATGAGATTTTCTATCCATACTGAAACACCAACATGAAACAAGAACAACACAACAGTGCATTTACAAATGTATCCGTGCAGACAGGCCCTTCTGTGAATTTCATTACCAAAAGAACAGAGAGAAAAACACAGACATGTGAAAAGGCTAGGCCGGTGTGCTCCTGCAGACACTCTGTAATGATCCTAACTGTAGCCTGCAGCCTGTGAAGAAAAGGTGACCTGTGGTGCGCAGACAGCAGTGAATGATGAAAGTGTGAGGAAGTGATCGGGGTAAAGAGCTGTTCTTCGTCGCGTTTAGTATGCACGGCCACGCTCCGGGCTGTAGCATGGCAGCGGAGTGTTGATTCACATCAAAGCTTGCTGCTGAGCTCAATTCAGTCACTTATTCACAACGGCAGAGTTTGCATCCTAATAGGCTCCATGCCCTGATCTCTGCTGAAAGATGAACACTTTAGTTTCAGCTCAATGTAGTAAGGCCTTGAGTGAAGTGAAGTGAAGCTCATATTTCATACCCACTCCAACACTGTGTTTGCTCTTTGTGTTTTGACAGACACTTTTAGTTGCTCTTACTGACTCACTGCTGCTTCTCTGCAAGCTCAGGCTAACACCACACCTTTCAGTCCTTTGATTTTCTTCCAAACTCCCAGTGTTTCTACCTGTTTAGTAAAAGTAAAGTTAGCGAAGTAAGCAGTTTCTCTTCTCTAACAGAAATATTACTGTCATTCACTGACTAATGCCTGCCAGTCTTTCTTTCCCACTGTACAGTTCTTAAATAAAATTCAACACTAACTAGATTTGTTTCACATTAAAAGCCTACAAGTGGCATTTCAGCAGCTGGACAGCTTTTAATGTGTAACGTCTGTGTAGGAAGTGTTGAATTCACACTGTACCTACAGGCTGCACAGGCCTGTCCCCCTATCCCATACCTAAGTGCAACATCCAGTGATGCAACAACGCAGACTGCAACAACTGTGATTGATCCACTAGGTAGCATTGCAGTGGTTGTATTATAGACCATGCCCGTCGAGGTCTTCACTCATTTCCCATTAAAAAAATAATTGCTTAACACAGTGCCACTGCATCTCCACTGCCCCCTAGCCATTTGGTGGTGTAATTGCAGAGCAACACAGACACCAGTGCACAATGTAAATGCTCACAACAGCATAGCCTCTGCACAGAGTTAATGCAGAAAGATAAATCAAGCTTAAGTGCAACAATTTCCTCAAGAGGCGGCAGAGAATGTACGTTAATTATGCAGAGTTCATCTGGAAACAGGGTAGGAAAAACATCCCCATACTCAATATGAGCAAACCTGATTAAACATATAAAAGAAAGTTGAAAAAAAGACTTCTTTTATAGAAGATATCTATAAAAGAAGTGTTTCTAATAACATCGTCTACTCCATCTTTCGTTTGTCAACCAAATGTGTTTCGGTTCTAACCTGATGTCTACATGTAATTTGAATTAAACGTTACAAAACCAAATCCTCATCAGCTGCTCATCATTATTGGCTTTCACACATTATGGAAGGTGCACAAAATATCCTGTCCTCACAATCTGTAGTCTTATAGACAAGGATCTAGTTCTTGAAGCGGTTTTAGGCTAATTAAGTCAACAAGGTTTGCGTGTGACCTGGAGTTGCTGCAGGTGCTGAGGGCTCAGGAAACATCAGGTCAAACTATTTGTTTGCACCCCTGTCATACAGGAAGCAGAACACTCCTCGGTGGAACAAAAGCCGAGTAGTACGACTTGAGGCTAGCCAACAGCTACTCTGACACATGATGGACAGGTGCTACTAGCTGTACACGCACCTGTGTCACATAACTTTACATACATAGCTCCACACATAGAGAAACAAGGCTAAACTGAGTATGCATGTCCCGTCCAGTCAGCCTCTCAGGGTTAAACATTCCCATCACATATCTCAGAGGACTGAGCCCAGCAATCACTCCGTCTGCAGAGCTATATCGGCGTGGCTCTGGCCTGCAAGACAAACACCGAGCAGAGGGCAGTGCAGCTAGACCCATGTCTGATGAAAGAGGTCTACTGTTACCATTTCTATTAAAATCCTGGCATTACTACTGTCCACAGCTCAGCAAGTTGCATACCAATCTCCAAGATGACATGATATACATAGACTGATAATAGATATTCATAGTCCTCAATGATGAAGGCTGCACTCCCAGTTCAGACAGACATCCACAGTAGGGCTAAACTATTCATCATTTTTATCTGTCATGTCTTTTATTCCCTGGCTAATTTACTCATCTGTAGCTAATTATAAGTGATTCTTGGAACTGGCCAAACAACAAATACCTCTCGGCTGTTTTTAGGCCGTTTCTGCTGCTGAATTTACCTTCAACTTCAGTCCAAAGTGGTTAATGCAAGGAGAGAAAGAAAATCACATTACTCTGTCACATTGCCTAAAAGTGTGCTTTTGCCTTTGAAAACAAGGAACATAGTAGCGAGGCTTTCTCTAGAGCGAGCCTGAAGAATGCTTCACTTATTTTTAGTCAGCCAGCAGCTGCCTCAGTAGTTTACTCAGTAGAGTTGTAATTAGTGCCATTTAGTTTAACTTTTAACCAACAGATGACTGTAGGTGGTACCAATAAATATAGTTTCACTTATGAACATTGTATTCACACACTGGAGTTTTCTCTTGTTTTGGAAAAACATCCTTAGGAACTTTAACATCAAGCAGAGGTGGTCAGTAGGGTTGGGCGATGACACTTACAGGGGTGTTGGCTGAGGCTGTCCTCCATACCAGTCTATTATACAGTAAGCAAGTTTAAAATTACCAGCTAGTTAGGACTGGGAACCAAAATCAGCCAGCAGCAGTAGCACCTCTCAGCCACCTCCAGTATATCCAGGGACAGTCAGTCACGACACACCGATGTCTATGACAAGAAATAGAAAGCTGACTAACAGAAAGCACTAAGGGCGTTTGTGGTGAAAAGGCTACATCTTTTTATATCTGTAGTAAAATATAATCTTTTTAAATGTTGCTTGTCTTCCATGAGGCGTTCACAATCATTACCCACTCCGGTGAACATCCAGGCTAAGGACTTTAAGATAGTGGACTCTTACAGATATCTGAGTGTTCACCTGAGCAAAAACTGGACAGATAACACAACTGTTATGTATAGAAAAGCCAGAGCGGATCCTTTCTTTCTTTAGCACTACTAAAGACCTTCTTTGACTCTGTAGTGGCTTCAGCCATCTTTTATGGCGCGATCTGCTGGTGCAGCAGCATCTCTACTGCAGGCCGGTAAGAGTCTAGACAAGCTGATCAGTAAGGCCAGCTCAGTCCTGTGGATGCCCTTGGACACAGTTCAGGAGGCGGGAGAAAAGAGGACAGTAGCCAAGCTATCATCCTTGCTGGAAAATGAGTCTCAAACCCTATATGACACAGTGACATCTCTGAGCAGCTCCTTCAGTGATAGACTGTTACATCCCAAATGTCTGAAGGACAGATACTGCAGGTCTTTTCTTCCTGCTGCTGTTGGGCTTTACAGCCAGAGCTGCTCCCAGTGAACAAAAATACATCACAGTACAAACTGTCACTACTACTGTAAATATGGAGAATAGTGCAATTGATTGATGGTGGACATAACATAAATGCTTTTGTTTTTGTTTTGTTATTCTGTTTAGGCCCATTCCCCTATCCCACAGGGTTTACAAACGTAGTGTAGTTTAGCACATAACTGTATAGATGTAGTTGTTGTGTATTGTCTGTGTATTATGAGTAATGTCATCTCTGGACAGCTACTGTTATTTCTGTCCTTTCTGTTGCTGTAACACTGCAAATCTCCCCACAGAGGGATGAATAAAGGTTTATCTTATCTTACTTTATTTTAATTGCATTTAATTAATTTGAATTAATTAATTTAACTTAATAATAAGTCGATTTTATTATCTGGAGCAAGTTTCTTTTTTTTTTTTCTTTTTTCTTTTACCAAAACAAAGAATTGGTATAAGAACCACAATCCATTTCTAGAATCTGAATCAGAATTGCTCTAATTCAAATAAAGCCCACTCCCACAGCCAGTAATTTATGAACTGCATAGCAAACAGCCATTTGTACCAATGTATCATTAGTCCATTAATTGTATTGTCAACCCTGCTGTCTGTGTAGACCTTGGGAGTTTTAAACTGTCCAGATTCTTCTATAGTCATAAGAAACATCTCTGATGTATTACTAAGTAAACTTAGAGTAGAGCAGATACAGCACCTGGCAAAGATAGAACCGATTTGAACACTGAAGCTATGTACAAACAGCTGCTTCATCTATAATAATTCACCAATTATCTTCACTGCTCTTCCTGTTAAGGATTGTGGGGGTGCTGGAGCCAGTCCCAGCTGTCATTGGGCAAGAGGCAGGTACGCCCTGGACAGCTCACCAGTCTACCACAGGGGTGACATATAGGAACAGACAACCATTCACAATCACTGTGAAGATTCTCAGTCATTCAGGTTATGGTTATCCATAAGATGCTATTCAGTGGCAACTGAACTTTCCTTAATTGGGCAGAAAACTATACTTGGTGACTTCTGTGTTCATCAGTGAACTAGTACCCAGTCAGTTAGGACTGATGAAACCTTTTGAATGAAACCTCCACCTCCACACAGAAAGGCACCTAGTCAACCAGTGTATTCAAACCCAGTGATAAACATTAAACCACCATCCCACCTCCATGATAACTATAATTTATTACTTGATAGTTACATTTTGCACATTCTCCAAATTAAATGTAGTGGAGTAAAAAGTAAGTTGAGTGTGAGTACCTCGACGTTGTACTTACTGTAAGTACAGCACACTTCTTGGGTAAAAAACCCTGTGTCATTTTGTATTGTTTGCTTGTAGAAACCTGTCAGTAAAACTTAAGATTGTACTTTTAGATATCCAATATCTAAAGTTTCAACGGACAGTTTATTAGCATTTTTGCGTTTTGGAACTAATTTGGAACATGTGTGAAAAATGACTGTGGGACACATACAACTCTGCTTTCAGTTTAACATTCTCTATCACACTGCCTTGCACCATGAAGAAGGCAAAACTCTGCCTCCAACCAAATTTCTTTCACTTGGAGAAAGAAAAAAACTTTCTTCAATCCACTTGGCCTCTGTCTCCACTGTGCATAATTCATGGCCCTGGTACTAATACATTCAAGTTTGGTGGCTCAGTGGAGCATTTTAAAGAGAGAGGCAAGCCCTGCTCTCCTGCTCTGCTGGGAGCCTCTCAGTTGCTAAGTGGCTGTTTTAACATCCACGACAAGCTGGAGAGCCAGGGACGCAACACGGCACTGTGTCAATATTCATGCAGCACTGAGCGACCTGACATTTACAATGTGACGAAACATAAAAAGCACTGTGAAATGATGCTCGCACTCTTGGGTTACACACAAACTGATACACTGCAGAGTGAACACACAGTGCCCTGCCCTCATCCCTAATCACTCCCAAACTGTATTTTCTTCAATTTCATACAGTCAAAGCACAGCAATAGATAGGTCTTTTATACACACATGGACACACACACAGTGGAAATCTCATTTGGTACAGGCCCACATCAGAGGTGCGAGGAGGTCAGAGGCCACGGCTCCTCCTTATCACGCAGCCACCGGCCAGGCCTCTCTTGACACACTGTGCACCTCCAGAATGGATTGGAAACAGCTTCTATGAAGTGAGACACGGGCCTAGCACTGGCTGTTTGCTACAATTTGGGGCCAATTTTTCATGTTTCTTAAATATCTCATTTATATGCTCAGCCCACTCCCTCCAGTGGCTCTAATCTGTCACCATCAGCCAGGAGGCTGCAGGACTTTCTTGGTTAGTCATCTCCTTCCTCCTGCTGGCCGGCCCTCGTCCTCTTGGACCTGATCCTCACTCTCTCTTTCTCTCTCTCTCTCTCTCTGTCTCTCTCTCTCTCTTTCTCTCTCTCTCTCTCTCTCTTTCTCTGACAGTTCTGCAGGACAGAGAGGAGATGTCACATCAGGGTGAGAGAGCATCTCATGCATGGCAACACAGTAAGCAGAGAGAGTGGTTGGGGGGGCTGCCAGAGGACGTGAAGGAGAGAGATAAGAGGAAAGGTGTAGAAAGATACAGATGAAGGGTTCTCTCTGCCTATCTAAAGCTTAGGTGTTTATTTTGACCACGTAAATCTACCCACCTAAAAATAGCAACTTTGAGCAGAATTAGCTCCAGAAAGAATTACAGAATATTGTTATTTCATCTATTGACATGATTATTTCACCTATTCCTACCACTACTTTGCATCTGGGAGACGATAGTAGTATTGTAACCGACCCTCATGCCAACAAAAGTGACCCATCGAGGCCTAGACTCCACAAGACCTCTGATATCTGGCACCAAGGCGTATTTCACACAATTCCTGAACAATGTTTGCACTGTGGCAGGATGCATTGTCCTGCTCAAAAAGGGCCCCTGACATTCAGAAAATACTGTTGCTAATAAGGTGTGTTGTGGTATGTATGTGGTACATGTCAAGGTAACATCCCAACTAATGCAGTTCCCATGTAACGGGCTACCCTTCGCTCGAGAGCCTTGGGTGCCCGCCTGTTGTTCTTTTGACCACTTTTAGTAGATATTGACCTCTACATACTGGGAACAGTCCACAGCATCTGCTGTTTTGGGGGTGCTGTAGTTCAGTCATCTTGTCAGAGTTGCCCCTGTTGCTTTGACTGTTCATTTATCAGTGTTTTTTTTGTTGTGGCACTATAGTTAACAGATCAGTGGAACAATCGGACCAACAAGCTGCACTTTAGACCAATGCTGCACATCATAATTTAGATTTTCATTTGTAGTGACACACTCTAAATAAAGTCATCTCAGGTCTATCAGTGACTCAGACTCAGTGAGCTTTTTTTTGTTTCCCCCATCATGTTACAGCCTATATCTAGAAATCCAATCTACAAATCAAAGACTTTACTCCAGAGATGGTAGCCTGGGCAGTGGAGTGCAGTGCAGCCAGTGAAATACACTTCCAATCCTATTATGTACATATGTTCTTCACTTTGTTGTGTAAACCAATGTCGTTCTATATGAATCCCTGCTAAGAAATTGCCAATTTATCCAATTCACAAAGGCTCACTCCTGTTCTGTCTCTTCATCATGAATGTGTGGCCCCAAGCCTCAGACCAGCCATCACAGCTGCCCTCACCATCCCCAGTCACCAACACACTCACCAGACACCCTTTTAACAAGGTTATAACCCAGAGCTGCAGATCAGCCCGCTAAATCAAATCAGAATGTGTCATATTCCTCTGTCATCTAGACTTCCACCATGCCTTCAGTGGACGTGGGCTGTCAGAGCCATTTAGCAGCAGCACACTAGGAAACACACTGACAAAATACACACTGATGTGATCAGAACACATCTGTTCCTGCTGATATACTGGGTGTAAACTAGGAGCAGAGTGGAGGGGAGTCAACACCAATACAAGCGAGCATACAAATAGCATCTGAAGAGAATCAGGACAGTTTCTGTGGATCAAATAACCAGGATGAACACCGGGGTTGATATACAGTAGGTGGTGTTTGCGTGTCACACTGTGGAATGTTAGCTGTTTCAGTTTGTTCAAAAAGTCACAACTAGAAGTGTTGATAACACTCATGGTCATCTGAGGCTATCCATACAGTGAGAAACTCAAACAATCATTATTGATTTATGCCAGTGGAGGGCTCACCTTCTAAATCTTATGTTGTCACTCTAGCAGAGTTATCATGGCAATACTGCGTTAGTACAGATATTAGTGCATCTCCTAGAAGAGGCAATGTGGAAACAGAACAGTTTAGTCAGCCAACTCACATGTTTATGTATGTACAGTATTTTGAATATACTGTCATAACTGTCAGAGTTATGACAGGAAAGAGGAGAGAGAAAAGAGCAGTGGTCAGTCAGCTCCCTGTGTGAGGATGTAGTTAAACTAAAAGTATCTCAGCTGCATACCATATCTAGTTACTCTTGTACCCTTGTTTGTGTGTCATTCATCATGACACATGCATTCCCCCCTTTCTCACTGGCCTTGGTGTGTGGATCATGTAACTGCTACACCAAGTATGCTGTTCTCATTAGTCCTACATGCTTGTTTTGTTGGCCCTACTAGAATAGATAAAAAGGTCATTGTTTGTTGCTTATAATGACTTTACCCTTTTTTATATAACTCCTGCTGACCTACTTCTTGGACTTTATTTCTATTTGCCTTACCTGGAAACGACGTGCAGGACACAGGTGCCTTTGGGACAGAAATGTAGTTTCTTCAAAACACGTTTGGTTTCCATGGCAGCACAAGCAGACAAAGAAGTCTTTTGTGAAGCTAACATTTCAGTGCTTTTGTCGTCCTGCTTGTCTTCAAGCATAAAAAATGAGTCCGGGTATTTTAAGAGCATTGCCAGGACCCATTGTTGCTATCTGGGAATACTGTGGTTGTTTGGACTGTTGTCAACTGGTGAAACAACATCAGTAACTTTTTTATCATCAGTGGAAACTTCCAAGAGGAGACTGAGCATTTTCATACTACATATTGATTTACAGTCATTATTAATGCCCAGGAGCTCAACAAGGCTCAACCTGTTCTTCATCATCATTATGTCCTTAAGTGTCTTGCAGCAGGTCTTTACTGCACATTTTCAGTCTTGCAGATGGTTTTGCTATTGTCAAAGATAACTAGGACATCATCCTCAACTTGCATTGCACATAGTGTACATATCCAACAGCTATAGTAGAAATAACTGGCAGAAACGTGAGGAAGAAACAGAGAAGATAGAAAAGAGAAAGAAGAAGACGACAGGAACTCTTCCTGCAGTGTTGTTCAGAACCCTGTCAGACACTTGGAGCCCATGGATACTATCAGGCTGTGTGTGTGTGTGTGCTAAAAAGAGCAGGAGGGAGCTAGAGAGGGCCAGTGAAATGTTAATGAGGGCAGTGGGATGTGAACAAACAGCTTCCAGCCTGATGAATCCATTCAGACAAAGACAGAGACAGAGACTTAGAGAGAGGGCTGCTGCGGGAGGAACTTCAGGGGTCAAACACTCAAATTTGAATATAAATGGACATGGATGACCCTAGCAGCTTACTGCTATGTGTCTGTGTATGTGCCTGGCAGTGATTCTAGCACTCCTTACATACATTCTCATGTTTCACAACCCAAAATACCAGCAGCTACGCAAACTCAAACATCTCCACTGGGAAATCCAAGAGGAGAGGGATACATTACACACTCAGCCAGAAAACTTCTAAAAGTCTTGTTAGTTTATCTTTCAGTCACACACACTTTAGAATGGGCTACTAAATTGCCTTTGTATCTATCAGACAGCCAGGGTTCATACTCATCAGTCCTATCATGGCCCACTGCAATTTCTGATTGCTCAAAAGGTCACCAATCCCTGCCTGAGGTGGGTGTTAAAGCCTATATGTTTTAAAAAGCTACAGATGTTGTTGATGTGACACCATAGACAGCCTGCAATGCTATTTACTACTGGAGGGAGGCTACTAATAATGAGTCACCATGTCCTGTCTCAATATTAAAGATTATTTAATTTCAACTGCAGGAAGTTTTTCAAATGACCAGGAACTTTTTGAAATGAATCAATTCCATCACCTGAACCAGATTTTCAATCTCTCTAAGAACTATAGCATCCGCAAACAATTTTCAATCTTTTTATTTAATAAATATTTTTTTTAAATAAGTAGCTTCTAAATTTTCTAAAATAAAAGTGCTCCACATTAACTTCCAAGTAAGGATTAAGTGTAGTACTGTAATTTTCCAGCTGTAAACATGTGCAAGAGGTGCAGTAATAGAAACAGAAGAATATAACAAGGCACTAAATAATTATACGGTCGCTCCATGGATTGTTTCCGCCTTATAGGTGTTACAAAAATGCAAACGTTGCTTCACTCACAGTAAATAACTTCCATGCTGATGGCATGTTGTGTATATCTGGAGTACAGATACATACAAAAGCAACAACATGTGTATCTGGAATATAGATACACACAAACCTGTTACTGTGTAACTGTGCGACGGAGCATGTGAGCAGGTGGAGTTTGGACAGAGAGTGTCGTCCTACATCCTGCTCCAATTTCACTCCAGCACTGCTCACACCACGAGCCTGGAGCACGGCTAAGCCCGACCCAGAACGCCAGTTTTGCAGGGGTAAGCGGATTGGGTGAAGAACAAGGACCAGAAATTCTCAGCGCTCCACCGCGCTCTGATGCTCTACGTAAACCATACTGCTCGCACGTGCATGGGATTGGCACAGAACTTGATATCTCAGCCTGATCAGCCGGTCACAATTAAAATCAGTCCATTTCAATCTCCAACTGACTGATTGGTGCATTTCTATGCTTTGAATTACCAAACATTAGCAGTATTTGCTAATGTTAGATGATGAATATGACTTATAGTAGACCTGGTGAAGATGATGTCAGAGGTCGAGTTGAAGGCTTTAATTTATCAATTTGAATTAAATTGGACTTGGGAAGCATCCTTACCTGTGGGTCTGACTACAACAAAGCTGTGGCTGCGGGGTGGATGTATTATCTGTTTGGTTCTGAAGACATTTTCAACCAAAGGGCTTTATCGTTGCTACTCATTAAAGAAAAAAAAAAAAAACTTTAAGAGATAAGAATTGTAAGTCATTTTAAAGCTTAGCTCACTATCCTTTACATCCTGTCAGGGTTTAGCTGCTGTTTAGAATCCACCCGCTTAAGCCGCAGCTCTTCTTTCTCTGCATTTATAGATAAAGAACGTTGGTTGTACAGGGTTTTGATACCTCTGTACTCACTTATCGGGCTTTTCATAAATACTGACACACACGCACAGACACGCGCGCACACAACTCAAAGTTCTCTTTCTTTCATGGCAGAAACACACAAAGATGATAATGGCCACACCTTTTCAAATACTCTGTGTGAAATATTACTATCTGAAGGTGCAGCGAGACTGAAATGTCAACAGCACCGTGTCCTGTCACTGAAGCTGGCCTCCCCATATTATTTTCCTTTTCATTTCCTCGCCTGGACGCTGGGCCTTATCTCTGTTCCCCAAAGACATTTAAAATCACCAAACCAGTCAAAGAAATGGAGCAATATACATAGAAAATCCTCTTTTCTCCCCGGTCAGAGGTCAGTGGCTGATACAGAACACAGGCCCACACCCGGTCAGGTTTCATTGTGCTCTTAAGTGCACTTCGGCAGAGTGGAAACTTGAACTTGGGCCCTCGTCTTTGAGAAGGGTCTCTTTATAGATCAGATGATTGTGCTAATATCATGAAAAGGAGATCAGCCTTTAATTAGAGTTGAATAGACCAGAAATTCTGGAGGAAAATCCTCTGAACTGCAGGCAGGGCAGAGATACTGACAGACATGTTGCTTCTGTTCACTTCACTACAGTATAGGTGTAATTTAAAGCATGTGTCTGTGACTTCTACTGCACGTTATAATAATGTATCACCAATTGTTCAAAATGATATGATGGGGTTACCCTAATGGTCTGAAGTGCTTAAAACATTATGTCACTGAAAAATGATCTTGCACATGAAAAGCTAATTTTAATGGCTTTCAAGGACTAGTTCAGGAACTCAGAAACTCTAACGGCCAGTTCTTACTTCCTGAATTTGTGTATTCACCTCACCATGCATGACCCACCTAAGTCAGGGACAGGATTGACTCTTTACTGATCTTCCAAGGTATGAAACTCATACCATACAAACCATGCAAGAATGCACACACACACACACAAACACACACACACACACACAAACACAGACCTCTTCCCCTTTCTGAGTTTCCTGGAAACCCCCTATGAGGACCACACCTTGTAGACAGTATTACACCTGTAGGTGATGGGAATATTGTCATTCTCGCAAACAATCACAACATTGTTCCAGTCATACAGAGTACCCCTCTCACAGCTCTGGTACATAAAGCTTCCTTGGGACATTGCTCACATTTCTTTCTGTAGCAGCACAAAAAGCTCTGCATGACACAAACTCTGCATGAGGCTCTTGAGCTGATCTTCGATTCTCACACTAGTAAGGAGAAAAGAGGACGGGACGGACGCTGAAAGTGAAGATGCATCAGAAGAAGTCTCAGAGGATGGTACAACTGATGCTATCAAGCTCCCTCCTGAGCCTGTAACATTGGAGCTGAAAAATGGGAGAGGTTTGGTCACCTCTCACATCAAAAGCTAAAAGGAAAAGGTACACACTCTGCACCAAGAGATGGACTTTGTGTTCTGTCTTGTTTAGACCATTGACACCACAGATCTGATAAATGTGGGGTGTGATAAATAACACAATATGATTGTCACATGAGCTCTTTATTATTATTAGTCATTAAATGTTAAGTTTTCTTTATTTCCCTTTCGTGGTCGCTGATGATCCATTCTTCTTCTAGTTCTTTTTTATATGCTCATCCCCCAATTTCCAACCGATCCACTGTCCATCTCCACCTTTGAGGAAATGGACAGTGTGGAAATCCTAAATGTACTGCTTCTGGATCTTTGCGCACGTGTGTGTGTGTGTGTTTGTGTGTGTGTGTGCAGTGGTGTTGTATAGGTTGAAATGAGGCCCATTTCTCAGCAGAGCCTGTAGGCTCTCTGTACAGGATGTAATTTAAGCTGCTTCACTCTGCTCATTCCTGTCTCCACTCCTGCTTCCCAGCACTGCTCTGTTAGGACACTGATTTCCATTTGGCTGCATACCTGGCCTGTGGCCCCCACTAACCAACTGTGATCAAAACGTGATTACACTCTCACTGATTTGGATGTTTGACATTTGCCAAAACAGTTCCCTGTATTATTTTACAGCGGCCAGCTTTTGTCAGCCTCATCTCCTACTGTAAAGAGCGGAAAAGGCCACACTCAGGAGATTATATTCAGACTTCCACATGTGGCTGTTTGAAAGCTAAAGTAAAACAGCTCACACACTCAAATCTGCCATGTTGCTAACTGAACTCTATAAAGACAGTGGTGTTATGGTGGAAAACTCAGGATGTGAGGTGAGACTACATCCTCTACAGTCTGTCTTGTATGAGTCAGATCCTGAGTCAGCTCTACTGTAGTTAAGCAGCTATCGATGTTTAACAGCAGATCAATCTGTGTGGGACAGTTCCATTTATAGGAATTGATCAGCACTACATGAAACCTCTAGGCCAGTTACTGGTAGTGTGGTGTTACATTGGTCATAGTTAGCACATTGGCCCAAAGGCCTTCCATCCCCAGTCACCAAGCAACAAAATAAAAGCCAGTAATTCTGCAGAACCCCTATGCTCTAATTAAAAGCATCAACACGAGGATTCATATTGTATTCATATTATATTATTCTAGCCACTAACTCTTAAGCCACTTAAAAAAAGAAAATGCTTATCAATGTGACACAGATTAACCTATTAGCCATTCATATATTATAAAACTCCCAATAAATCAGTGCAACCTACAATGAAACTGTCATCTCCAACTATGATGACACCTTTCCGAGACTCAAAACAAGAGTCTTTGAACATGCAGAAAATAAAAGTGTTGTTAAAATGACTCTACAGTTAGAAATGGTCATCATGTACTGTTTCAGGGGGTATCTGGTGAGTGTGGCCTCTGGTGTGGTACTGGATTATTAGTAAAAGATGAAATAGTACATTTACAGATTAGTCCTATGCCAAAACACTGTATATAGACCTTTATACCCATGGTATCTAATTTATTGTATTTTATGTTCATATGATGCATGTTGCCATATAAAGATGTGCTTAGTTAAATGACTACAAACCCTGGCAGCACTATTCCAGCACAGAAGTAGCAGTTTGTCCATGGATCCCTGGACAAACATTGCTATTTGCAGTAAACAGGCACTTGAAAGCTATACGATTACTCATCCTCAGTCTCCGCTTAGTATGTTTCAGTGGCTGAAGAATGCAACTGAGGCAGGCTGCTAATATCACAGTTAACATCATCACGCAGAGTGAATTAAATGACACAGTGTGTGGAACTGCAGTGATTGTTATTATTAAAGGCAATGAAGTACATGAGGAAGTGTCAGTGTTCTTAAGTACTTTCAAATTACACGTTCATTTTTATGACAAGTCCACTCACTGCAGACCAATTACTGTGCTTTTACACAAATCTGAAGGATTGGCCTGTTGGCTTGGCCTATTTCAGCCACTATTGTGAACAGGGGAGAAAAAGCATAATTGTGTGTGTGCATGTGTGTGTGTTGTCCAGAGGCAGCCAATAGCCAAGTGAAGCACATAGTAGAAGATGTATAGAATCTAACAATAGGTAATTACCGTTATCAGAGCTCGCCTGTACTGAAGTCACATCTCCAGTCCCTGGAGCCTGGTTAGAGCTGCGCTTAGGTCTCATCAGCACACACACACACACACAAACACACACATACACACGCTCCTTGTTGTAATCCATCACACCTGTAGTGATGTAGTGCGGCCGCAGCACACCTCATGCTTTTTGAGTCTGCAAAGGACACAGTGAGGAGAGGTGCTGCGATGCAAGGCAGCTGAAAACTGAGACACTACCAGAATGCTTTTTAACATCAACTAGCTCCTTGCTTCACACGCGCGCACACACACACACACACACACAAACTCACACAGAATATGGCAGGTCCTGGGAGTGCAACCAACATCCTCCTGGTCACAAGCCTCCCTGATCTCTGGGCAGCTGCTGTCCCACATGATCACATCCAAAGTAAAAAGAAAGGACATCACAGCCTTCAGGGCTACACAGCCACAGAGGCAGGTTGCAGGGCTGCACAGATTTATGACTCAACCTAAAATACTCCCAAAAGCTGAAAACAACCACGTTCATCAGGAAAATAAAATCATCTGTGAACCGCTGAAACAAAGCGGAGTAAACCTCCAGCGCGGTCCATGTACATCTGAGGTAAAAGAGAATAATGATTGACAGCAGGTTGATTGTATTACCAACTGTATTAGTTTGTAATCACAGCTTCAAAGAAATGTGTTGATGGTAAAAAAAAAAAAAAATCTACATTACAAATCTGCCACCGCTCCAAACATCAGCAGTGATTGTCTTGTCAGTTTTCAATGTTCAGTGCTCCAGACATGTTGTTGCTGTCAATACCAACACAGTTAAGATTCCATACTCTGTCATAGCATAGCTATGAGGTGTAATTCATGATGAAACATGACACTAAATTGACATGCATACAAAATGAGTTGTGTATTTATTTCTTGGCAGGAACAGGCTTCTGTACCTTAGACAGTCCACAGGTAGACTAGAGAGTCCAAACTTATTATTTTAATTAATTTTAACTACTTTGTAACTCTTTACACCCTGCTGAGCATCAAAACCTCATCCACATTTCTCTTCTTTGGGTTTTTTTTTTTCTATTGTGCAGTTGTTTCACCTACAAAAGTTGCAAACCAGGGCAAACAACAAGCAGCTGGAAAACAGTGAATATCACAAAAGAAGCTGCGGCATTTAAAATCGAAATACAATCAAAAGAAGAGAACAAAGTCAAATCACCAGAGAACAATAACCAGAGCAAAGTCAAATAATACAAAAAAAAAAAAAACACAAATGCAGGCTGACTGTGAGAAAAACAAACCGAGACTCGACGAGCTTTGAATATAAGAGAGCCAAATAAGAACAGTGTCAGTGCTGGAGGATGGGTACAAAACCGTGAGTGTAAAGCTGAAGGAGGACGGGGTGGGGTGGTGCAGTGGGGGTGAGCGCTGAGAGGAAAACAGAGAATAGAAAGAGAGCAGCAGTAGAAAGATAAGAAGGAGGTTATGTTGTACTGAGAAACAGAGAGGGGAGACAAAACACTGATGGGCTACTGAATAATCACGGCCATCAGACGTCAAGCAAAAGCCTTTTTACTTCCATTACTGCAAGTGCAATGATGGACGGGAGCCTGTTTTAGTGTGTGTCTGTGTGTGTTCCATCCACCCGACTTGCATCAATGCATGTTTGTCATCATTTTGTACGCGCACAACCAGAGACTGAGTTCTGTGAGCAGGCTCTTTAAACCACCTTCACGTTTATTAAAATGACGTAGATCCAAGGGATGCTCAGATCCTGTATTTGTGTTTTTTTGGTGGAAATCAGCAAAAAGACAGCAGAGAACCAATTACCCATGGCACACTCACTTACTCACATAGACCTCCCTCTCACACGGTCTCAGAAAGACTGAAAAGAATGATTTATGGACCATTACACACTGCTACAGTCACACCATTACTGTCAGTGAAAGGTCAACATCAGGCCTGTTAACTGCTCTCTGTCACACACACTTGTATCTGCGTTGCAATCAATTCAGTGTTTTTTTTTTCTGATTTCGCAGTGAGAGATGAAAGAAGAGACCAAGTTTACGTCTCAGTTCACAGCCGAATTACCTTCAACGCCGGAGCTGATCAAATGGTCCCCTAATGAGGAATCGATGCCGAGAAACGCCACCACTCTCCGCTTTAAACGCAGAATTTTCCCATTTCCTGTCGACCAGGTCTCTCACTCTGAACAACAACATCTATCAAGGGCAGGAAGGGATCAGGGCCACTGCAGTGGCCCGGCCAATACACGATTGGTGAACACCTTCAGCAATGAGCCAGAAATTGATTGAGAGGTTGGCACTGACAAGCAGCTCTACTCAGAAGAAAAAGAGGTTAAGTCGCAAGCGGTTTGGCTGTCACTATATCACCAGGCCGACGCAGCGGCCACACGGTCTATCTGTGAAAGTCGGCAGCATATCTGCAGAACAGCACAGAGCAGAGCTGAAATTCAACGCTCCGAGCCCCGAAGGCAGAAATATGAAGATGTGCCTGTATTCCTTCTCAGCACGCCTCTCTCTTCTGTTTTTGTGCATTTCGGTGAGTGGGTGACATGACGAGAGTCTGTGCTAGCCAGTAAATGATGCCACAGAAAGACTTACTCCACTGAGACACAGCTGTTTCTTCTGGACTTTTCCATTTCATGGGCCTATCAGCATCATTTCAGAGCACAGCACACCACCGAGCAGTCAAACTTATTTACAGGACTGCATTTCTCTCAAATAATAGGAATGACAGAAGGCTTTTTACCACAAAGAAAACAAAAACACAGCTGAGGGTTGGTGGGACTTCTGGCAGATGAGACAAAACGGTACACGATTTCCATTCTGACGAACAGAAAACCGGTCTATGGCAAGACCAAACTATGGCTGAATAATCTCACACTTGAATGATGATTTTGTTTGACCTCTTCGAGGTCACCCTGGAGTAGGAGCCACCGTAACTGATGCATCAACGCATTCCACACAAACGCTTTTTTGCACACTCATGGTTGTTGCCAATCTGACAAAATCTTGTACACAGGTGCCAAAAAACGCTAAAGTCAGAACAAACAGTCTGGTTTGAAACCCATCTCACACTTATCTATGTGCACCTGGAGGTCTCACAGTGAATAATAAAGGTAAATGAGAAGTCCCTCCACCTACAGTGACTGACAAAACAGGAATGTCTTTGCATATTTCCTCTCCTGCAGACGCTGGCCAAATGGCAGATACTCTGACTGACACCTCACCGAGTGTCTGGCCAACATGCCAACACTAACCCCACCACGCGTGGGATCAACACCCATCTGCTCTGGCAGCACCGAGCGCCAGGCACACATGCCAGGCATGAAGGAACACGTACGGCGCGCCGGAGACATCCCCGTCTGAGGGCACCCATAAACACGCCACCTGTCTAGGTGTCTGACATTAGCAGGATGTGAACTCTGACGGTGACGTCGCAGCGGTAACAAGCTTTGGAAAAGGAACCAAAAGAAGCAAAGAGTGATTTGAAGAATGTCGAAACTGATGGACTGTGAAGAATATTCAAGGTTAGTGATGTGGGAAGTAATGAGGGTTAAGCCAAACTTGACACAAACCAATCAAGCCATATAGGCACTTGACAGCATGACCCCACTTCTCTTCACAAAGTAGAAGTGCGGCGCCTCCTACTCACATTCTTGCTCGTTCATGACTCTCTGCTGGATTTTTGGCCCAATTAGACACAGCTCATGACCAGTTACACGATCCTTTAACTACCCTTCTGCTGTTCTATGCACATACACATGGAGCTAGCAGCACAGGAGCCGCACACAAAGAACTAGTGGCGCTTAGGGACCTGTCCTCCGCGTGGGTGGAAGGGCAGTACAGCATCTTCCAGTCACCAAACACAATACCTGCTTAAATAATGATTCTCCAACTATATTAGCTGAAGTACAATTATTCTCCGGTAATGTCAGCAGTGACTGTAGCTTGGAGGTACAGGAATGTTTAATTGATGTTTTCTGCACACACTGGCAAGAACTTCATCTCTCTTTCTTGTGTATGTGGATGTAGAAAAAGGAGTCCTGGCACTGTGTCAGCTAAATCTGACACAGTAAATGAATAGCTGTGGACGTGATTTAACATGACAAAGAGCTTACTGTGAATTATTCTGCTGGCTGATTAGACAGCTGCCATAGAAAATGGGCTCCTTTTGAAGGCTCATGCGGTAATTAATTTGAACCTGTTGGATTTGAAGCTTCATTCACAGGTTTGGCTCGTGGTCAGGTGAATCAGTGTAGGACAGCAGCTCGGACAGCTGGGGACAGGCGCGTCCTGACTGTGGCTCTGGCTCAGAACGATGAAAAAGGGAATGCATTAAACATGTTTTAAAGGGCTGTTCTTAAAATGGCCACAATTTCAGCAGCGTGCAAAGATTCAGCTTTATTGTAAAAGTGCAAAAGCAGGAGATAATGATACAAGAACGTGCTGCTGTTGCTGAACATGGGCATTAACTGTGCAGGTAACTAACACCTCGGATTCACAGGAGAAATGCGTACACACGTGAGACACCGTGGTCTCACCACACAGTGCAGCGTGAAACACTTGCGTGTCTCCTCAGTGTTCATAGTAAGGAGACGGATGTATTTGCTGCACGGAGCCGTCACGCGTTCACACTTGCTGTGAGCGAGCAGCTGATCCTGTAGCGAACGTGAGAGTGAAAATGAAGTGAAAGAAAACGAGGCACAGTGAAAGTCTCACTCGTGCAAAGGGGGTCAAAAACAGCTATGATTAGTTTTGTTCTGTTGCTTTATAATGGTGCATAGAGTAGAGCTATAGAAGGGTAGTTGAAGGATAAAACTACAACTATAAAAACATTCAGTTATGTCCAACTGAACAGTGCTATTACAGCGTGCAGCTTCGTTAACCTCCATTACCTCCTGTATCTCAAAAGTCACAACTAAAACGTGAGGAAGACCGGCAGATAAGCCCGATAACAGCAATGTACAATGTACAATGTACAATGGGCTAACATCGAGAAGCTGCAGTTTTGTATTCTCTTAACTCAAAAATTAGACATTAAGAGAAGTATTTTATCAATCAGAATTCAAAAAAAGCTAATACAGCTCAGCAACGGAAAAGTTAGTGCTAGATCTACATTATTTTAGCAGATATAATGTTTTATAGTGCACTGGCAAGAAAAAGTATGTGAAACTTTTGTAATATTGTTTTTGGTTTTCTGCATTAGTTTGTAATGAAACATGATCTGATCTATATCTAAGTCAAGTATTAACAAATATAATGTGACTAAAGTAATAACACAAAAGAAATTCTGATCTTTTATGTCTTTATTGAGAACAACCATAAAAACCTCATAGTGCTAGTGGAAAAAGTATGTGAACCCAGTTTAACATGCTTTTTCCTGCCACTGTACACCTCGATCAGGCCTAATCTGGATCCTTGACATGACTACCAACAGTCTTACCAACATAGCATGTTTTTTAGGTTTTTTCCGGATTGGCTTGGCCCCGAAAATAGCAAGTATACAGTAGATGTGATGATGTGGTTTTACTACAACCGTACCGCATCATCAAATCATCAATCATAACAAGAACAGCTCATCCTGAATTCGGATGTTGACAAAAAAGAGCAAAGAAATTATGAAAACTGAGCCTAGAAGCTCAACAGTTCACCTGCCACCACAAGAGACTGCCCATACCCCAACTGAGATTCATCATTTCCAGCCACATACACAGACAGGCTCGGTGCAGACTCTGGGGAGCTGCTAAACAAATTAAGTAATAACAAACCAAGCATGACAGCACTTTAGGCTATGAGACACTAAAGAGAGCTGTGCAGTCAGAGTAGCACCGTGGTAAGTCGAGTCTGAATGAACTGCATGAACACATGGGCAGGATGAGGATGAATGTGATCTTTGATGAGTGATCACTGGAGTTCAGCATACATGAAGAATTTACTCTGCACTTGAACCAAATAAGTCTCAGTTCTTTATTCTACGTCAAATTCAAACCTTTTTATTGCCTCAACACCCAAGCAAGTGCGTCGATTAGCTTTGCTTATCTTTTTTTAGTTGGCATTTGGCATCAAAACAGATAAAAGCTGCTGTAAAAAAAAGAAACTGATTGGTTTGAACTCAGTCCTTAAATCAATTTGAATCCTGAATTCTATAAGTGAAGTCCAGCTCACTAGTTGGAGTCTACATATCACATCTTAGCTCCAGAGCATCAAGTGAAGAACAGCAACATCTTCTCTTTTTACTGTGCAATCTTGCAGTAAAATGTACTGTTTCCCTCTTTAAAAAAAAAAAAAGACGTGCTGGCACACACTTTACTATGCAGTGTTGAAGCTATCAGCGTCTGCTGGCGGTGTTCAAAACAATGATTATATGCTAATGGCACGAAACGACATGATTTATTGACGGTAAACGGATACAGCACCTTGAAATTCTCCTCCAAACAAGGCAGAATCTATATTATTAGTTTTCCAGATGCTGTTTCCACACTGTTGGCTCTTTGTCTACATGCAGACAGCGTGTTCGGAGCAGCGAGCAGAGCAGGGAGGCAGGTTGATGGTGAGAGCAGCCTGTCGCACACATGAAGAGCAGAAAATGGACTGTACACAGATCAAAATGACAAAGACAGACAATACTGCCGGGCATCTGGGCTGACACAACCACCATTCAGCAGCATTCCAGCAGTCGCTGAGAACAATAGCAGGCCCATTCAGACACACACACACACACACACACGCACCAGCCAATTGCAAAAACCGTGGGGACGAAGCACTAGTACACAACAGGCTCCCACCTCGCCCCCTCCCTAGCTTGGATGAAGAGGGGGAACCAAAGAAATCCCCCAACTCTCTCCGTCTCTCTTTCTCTCTCACACAAACAGAGATAGGGAAAAGAGGGGTGGGCGGGGGGGGGGGGGGCTGCAGAGTGCTGGCATTTGGCACGAACAGACGCTCACAAAGCCCTCGGGACCCCAGAGATGAAGGAAAAGCGAGGGGGAGGGTGGCTGAGGTAGAGGAGGAGGAGGGGTTGCAACGATGCCATTTCCAAGCAGGCAGCCTGTGGAGCAAGGCGCTCAGGGAGAAGGAGAACAAAACCCAACTCCATCTCCTCCACCCCCCTCTTCTCCTTTCCATGTGGAGGTCAGCGTGCTCGGCGGGGAGGTCAGCCACTGCAGGCAGAGGCGGTGCAGCAGCTCCTCTGCAAAACCTCATGCACATATTATCTGCAGTGATGCAGTCGGAATTCAGAACGGCGACATGCAACCGCAGGAGGGAGAAGGACTCGAGTACTGTAACCTACATCAGACGAACTGACATGAATTTAGTTAAGAGAAAACATCACTTGCATGTGTAACAGGCATGTGTAGCCTAGTTTAGCACAAAGAGCAGAGCCCACTCTCCACTCTAAATATCTGGAAACAGCAACTCTCAGCCTCGTTAAAGCTCCATTCACGCCTCGTGTTGGTCTATCACAGAAGAAGGTTAGTTGTGCAACGACGTGGGGCACCTCGTGTGGGCCTGCTAACACATGAAGTATGGTAGAACGTCGTCTGTTGCGCGCCTGAAGAGTCCGAGGAGAAGTTCATTCCAAATAAAAGCGCTATCACTGTCATCCAGAAACAGTTTGGCAAAAAAAAAACAAGCAGAAATGATCGCTGCTGCACGGCTTTCAAGACTGTCCGCTGTGATCTGTGGCCAAAAAGATACTGTTGAATGGTTCTGTTTTTAATTAGTGTTCCTGCAAACATACTGTAGAATATTGTGATATAGTTTATATCACTGACCACAGGATTTGTGTTATATTCCATCACATTTCCTTCATAGAGGTTGATGCTCTGCTGGTTTTCTTATTCCTGTTTCTAGTTGTTTTCCCAGGTCTCTTACGAACACACTAAATGTATATAAATGTGTGATATATTCAAACCATTGATAACATTTTGGACTAGACACTAAAGCCCTGTAGCAGCGCCATCATACATGTGCATCTGTTCAACAACAGTTTCCCCACAGGGATAAGTTAAGTATGTCATTCTAATTCCAGCACATGGAATATTGTAAGTTCAAACAAGCTTCTTTCCAGAGGTGCCAGACTTTTTACTTTAAGGGAAACTCTGAGGCAGAACAAGGTTTTGGGAGGTTAATAAAAATAGAAGCCAACCATACAGGAAACCACAGGCTAAATTACACTGCTATCTGTCTAATAAAAGCAACCGGTTATTAAGTGCAGTTAACAACAGCGAGAGTAGCCCAAGCCAGCGGTAATGCACATTAACGGAGAGGTGTGCAGCGGGCCGGGCTGAGTTCCAATCAGCCAGCGAGAGAAGGAGGCGATGAAAGCGTTGCATGGATAAGAGGTGATGAGGAGGAGGAAGACGAGGAGAAGGTGTCGGAGAAAAGAGGTGAACACGCCTGATGACAGGTGAGAGGAGGAAGCATCTGCACGCCCGCACACACACACACACACACACACACACGCACACAGTGCGCACAGGTACGTGCGCGTGCACGTTGTGAGCAGGTACTGCATGCACAGACGAGCCGTGCGTGGGCTGAACGTCTCCTTCATCCTCATGTGAAATCACTGTCTCCTACATCGTGATGCCTTTTGCAGAAACCGCCCAGTAAAAGTGACAGTTAGTGGAGCTCCACCCTGAGACAGAGCTGCTAACCTTCATGGTGCTGCCTGCCCTATCACACACACACACACACACACACACACACACACACACACATCTTGGTCCTTCTGTAACTGTGGGGCCTCTCACTGCCAAACGTCATCCCATAACCCATTAACCATAACAGCTACCTGCCTAACCCTCGACTCATAGCCTTACACTAAGCTCTACGCCAGACTCGACCCTGAATCCTAAAACCAGGTCCTAACCCCTAAAAAGCCCTTTGAAAGGACAAAAATGTCCCCACTAATGTAGATATATTCTCACAGCAATGGTTTCAAACTAACATCTCCACAACCATAGAAAGGCATAAAACACACACAGACACACACACACACACACACACACTGTTTTCACTGAATGCCTGTGGGACACTTCAGACCAACCCCAGTTGTTGCTTCCATCTGCCTGTCTGCAGCACACACACACACACACACACACACACACATACACACACACACACCAACACATACACATCTCTAAAGTCCAACATATCTTGCGCTGCCATCACATTGAGCCTGCAGGACTGTCTCACTGTGACAATGAATATCCAAGGATTTCAGTGCTTTCGGGCTTCCAGCTGATGAAGTGATCCACTCATTATCATTCTTTATTTCACTCCCACAGCTGTAGCGCTGGATGTGCCCTCCTGCAGGCTACAGCAGAGTGGGGGAAATGATCATAAAGGTGCAGGGAAGGCCTCCTTCAGAAGGCTTTTTATTGTGGTTCTGTGGACGGCTGCACATGCTGAACTTATTGCATCTGATGTGTAATCGATGACAGCGACGTGCACCTGCCTCCGTAGGAAACCTATGAAACGCGCAACGTTTCTGTTACTGCGCGTCCGACTACACAGCAAACGTTATTTGATGCTGCAAGTCGCGGTGCAGGACGAGAGAGAGCTACGCTGGCTGCAGCGGGACCTGCCTCTCAGTTGTGTCCCATGCAGCTGAAAGCCGGAGCCCCGCAGCCCCCTTCATCCGCACGCTCCGCTGGCGCTCAGTGAACGCTGCGCGGAGCCGCACGGCTGCAGCGCATCACACACACACACACACACACACACTGCTATTAGACATCAGACGTTGCCGTGCTCAGGTCACCCACCTCGCTCTACTTTGCATTGCAGATAAAAATAAAAAGAAAAGAGACAGAAACAAATAAAAAAAAAAAAGCCCCATCACCATCCTGTGGAAACCCGCTCCCCGCATTCACACCGCACGCTCGTCCGCACACCTCTAACTTTGCCGCCGTGTCTCAGATGGGACTGCGGCTCTCCCCGCGGGACTCACCCGGCCATGCTGTTGAATATCCCGGTGCAAAAGCTCCGTCCTACTCGGTACCATCCACACCAGCAGAGCCGCGCAGACACAGGGTGACTGACTGACTGACTGCTGACTGACCGTCCGCTGCGCTCCCTCTCTCTGTCTCTCTCCCTCTGTCTCTCTCTCTGTCTCTCTCCCTCTGTCTCTCTCTCTCTCTGTCTCTCACTCTCTCTCTCTGACTCACTCTCGCTCTCTGTCTCTCTCCCACTTTCTCTCTCTCTCTCTGCTACTGGTGCTGGTGCGGCGCGTCCGCGACGAGCGAGTGGCGCGCAGGGGGTGCGCGGTCACCGCACAGCGCACATTTGATTGATTTGATCACTGTATTTTAGCACGTTAATTAAATCAACATCTTCATTTAATCATTTAATTGATGTTCACTAAACACATCCTGCCGTCACTGGGGGCGGAGCTGGATGATGCGCATCACCCTCATCTTCCCACTTGAGCGTGTGAGACCGGCTGAAAACAAATCTTCAATTGGAATCAGGGAATGTTTCAAATCAACCTTTGCTTGTTGCTGCTAAAGCTGTAAGTGAAGAACAAAAAGGTAAATATGACCATTAGCTGTTGAAATCCCTGAAACAAACAAAGTCAGTCATTATAAACAACTTATTAGAACCCCCCAAAATAAAAAGTGCCAGTTACATCTTTTGTCCTTTTTTGCCCTAATTAACTCTCCTTGTGTTGTTTTTCCAGCTCTGCAGTTTGAAACATGGAGGAAAACACAACAACAGTGAACTAACTGACTAAGTTTACACTTAAACAACACAAACCCACAATGAAAGCGTTACAGTGATCACTGTGTCCGACACCATCCAGTGTTCATTGCAGGATACATGCCTGTTTCAGTGGATTGTACTATTTGCCTTTATTGACGTGTTAACTCCCAAAATTCTGAGGTATTTCTGTATCAGGTCTTCTGCTTCACCCTGACAATGCAAGTTCTCTTTTCAGGGTGCTAACCTCATTACCACGTTCCTCTTTGTCTGGAAGAATAGAACCGCCTTTTGGCCTGTTCCTGGCTGGGAGGCGGACTCTAAAGAAATGAAACTCGCCCGTGCTGCTGTCTCATTCCCTCCCTCGATTCAGGATGTGCTATATTATCTTACGTTGGAGGCAGTGAGACTCTCCCTCTAAGGACACTGCAGTTCATTTGTCAGGGTTGCTCATGGTCCCCTGCTGATGTGTGTTCACACCCATCAGCCCCAATATGAACATGGTTTTATTGTTCTGGTGGACAGAGGTCAGCATGGACACTCTGACCAGTCTGTACATACACAGTTCCATACACAGCTAACAGTGGTGCACTGTCTGCAACCAGCAACCGACCCATCAGCCGTGGTTGGGGCAGGTGTACGGCAGACATACTTATTAGTCAGTCGACATTCTTCTTTGCGTTTGGTTGGTTTACTTACATTTAGGCAACCAAACCACTGGGCAGGACAAAAAGATTAAGCCAATCAGAGGCGGAGAAGGGTGATACATGCTGTACATGCATCATACATTCTGTTTGTCACACACCAACATTTGGCCTCTTGTAGAAAATTTAAGTAATCAAATTACCAAGAACAGAGTGATCTATCTAAAAACAATCAATGAGTGGTGGCAGCTAGCAGCAGCTCGGGAAACCACAGCCCAGCGCCCCACACTCTCTCAGTCAGTGACCCCGGTCAGAGAGGATGCTGACAGGGGTCAAATCAGCTGTTTAAAAAATGTAAAAATAAATAGATCTCTGACTGAAAAGTGATGTTCACATCGTCTTCAATTTGTCCTCATTAATATTCATGAATTAGACCTGTGTGGGACCAGTAATACTTGACGAATCATTTTCATTTTCTGATGGTGGCACACTGTGACCCTCTCTATCTGTTGCAAATTAGATGTTCCAAGACACGGATTACTGAATAATCTACGGAGCCCCATAGACAATAAAAAAGCCTAAATACACCGTGGCTCAGGCTGCAGTAGGAGCCAAACTTACTCAGAAAATCTGCATCTCTGTGGACTCTTCTGTTAATTTCATAATAATCCTCTCTCCCTGAAGTCACACAGCAGAACTGGGTTTGTGTAAATACTACTGGCTTTTTCTAGTGTGAGCTAAACATGAAAGAGTCCAAGCTTGAAACACCTTTACTGGATGAACCACGTTAAAACATTTGAAGGACACATTTACGGTAGACTCACTTCTCGAGGATCCAGTACAACACTCACCATCAACCCTGCAGTTCATCTTGCTATATGAAGGTTCACTGAGATGTGAATAAAGGAAAATTAAAGTAAATTACATTAGCAACGCCGGCCTTCTAATTAAAATGGAGCATGTTATAAAACAACAAAGCCACCACAGCTTCATTTGAACGACTGAGTATTCTTTAACAAGGTACTGAAGCTCAGAGCTCAGATATTTAATTACAGCTGAAGAATGCGGGGGACTGGAAGAAGTGAAAGATATACATTGGAGCATTTGTTTCAGGATGCGACATGTTCCTCAGAGATGTTACAGTCAATTGCTGCCAACTAGCAGAGAGGTGGCTTCGTTTCCCGAAGCTCGGTGAACTCTAAAAAAAACAGCGAGCGAGTGCCAGATAGGTGGGTGAAGGCAGCTGCCAGACTCGTCGTGTTTCTGCTTGTTATGTTTGCAGGAGCCCAGCATGCATCTCCCTCTGAAATGCCTAATGTAGGTATTTCTCTTTCCTGTTCCAGGGTAAGCTCAGTCCTTACAGTAGGTGAGCTCTGGTGATTGGCGCGTTGTAAGTGCATGTCTTTTTGAAGGCATTAGAGAGCAGTTTGAGCACTCTGTCCATTAAACCCTAACGGTTATTGACTGGGACAGGATGTTTAATCTCTGATAAGACTAAATAAATAACAGACTTTCAATTATGCTTAATTAGGACAAACTATTGACCAGTAAATGTACAAACTATAGGCTTCCATCTTTATCTCAGACAACATCAGTTTCCCATGAGAAACTCGTGTGAGCTTTCTACATCAACAGCACAACAAGCGTGGCCCAAAGTGGGGGTGGGCCATCGGCTGCAAGGACAATCTGTCTGGTTACTATTATTATTAATAATGACTTATATCAGCCTCACATTTGGTCAGTTCTCTTTGTGCTGAAGGTTTCACATTGATTTATAATCTTGTACCATGTACCTACCAGTAGTTGAGCAGGTGCTCCCTGTTTGGAGGAAGAAGTGAGGGATCTCTGAAGGGACATGAGCACATGAGGGACACTGAATGATTTCTCAATGAAACAGTATTATTATAACCTGGATAACATAATGTCAAACAGAGGATCAGTCATTGGGTATTAAAAGAATTCATGACTAAACAAAGTGTTGCTGCTTCCCCTGCTTACTGCGTCTGCTCGTAACTTTACAATCTGTCCACAGTACAGAAGATTTTAATCCATGTGTGAATGCTGTCTATGAAGAAAGATGCACATGTCACTTTCCCTTTAGTCTCTACCGCTGCACTGGCACTGGAATCAGTACGTACTTATTATTATTATCATATCATTATCCTTGTGTCAGAGAGACAATAACATGAGGAAATGAGGAGACATGTAAGACAAATGAGTGGGAGCCACTCAGTCAAACACTGGATTTCCATCCTTTCCCAAACTGAAGTGCTGCTCTGCAGGAGTCTGCTCAACGCCGCCGCTGGTGGCTAGAAGATACGCAGCAACAAAACTGAAAACTTAGAGGAATGTCTTGTAACAGGAGCAATGAAGCAGATAACATATTCTCATATCAGCCAGTCTGCATCATGAGTACTTTTACTTTTGGCACTGGAATAAAGTATACATGATGATGCCAATACTTTGGATTTTACTGTAGGCCTTAGACACATGTGGAACACATTTAAGCCTTTGCTTTGTGTTATCAACAGTGTTTAAAATAGCTTTTTTATCAGTATCTCAGTCAGACTAATGACCAGATAAATCAGATTCTCAGTGCAGTACTCGTACGTATGTGTTTAAAGTAAATTGTACCACATATACTTCAGGTGGAGAGAAGAATTTGAGTAGTAGTAGTACTTTAAGTAGTTTGTGTACTTCTGCAACCTCTCTGAACTTTAATGACAGAAAAACTGTGTGTGGATCATTGTCTTTGATAATGAGCCTCCTCCACAGAGCACACATACATGTGAACTACATTTGCAAAGGGATTATTGAGGCATTAAAGTAGGCTCATTTCATCACCATGTTCTATCTTGGTCACACACTTGACAGCAGCATCCACATCTTTATCTGCCTTTGGGAACACGAAGGGAATTATTAAACAGGAAACAAAAGGAGGGGACAAGGGAAGAAGGAAGGAGACATAGGGAGTACATAGGAAACAAACTAAGAATCTAGGAAGGTAACTAGAAAATAAAGGACAATGATCCAAGCACAGATGGTAGCAAAGAAGAGTGAAAGGGAACTATCAACAAGGAAGTAAACTAGGAAATGGATGAACAAAGACAGAAATAAGCAACAAGTAAGGAAACCATCCATCCATTCATCCATCCATTCTAACCACTTTTCCTCTCAAGGGTTGTAGGGGTGCTGGAGCCTGTCCCAGCTGACATTCGGCAAGAAGTAGGGTACACCCTGGACAGGTCACCAGACTAGTAAGGAAACTAGGTAAGTAGAAAACAACAGAAAAATAAAAGGAACTAGTAAAAGGAAGGAAACTGAATTAGAAGAAGAAGGAAATAGTATAACTTTCAGGTAGCACACTAGAAAAGACACTTCAGCAACAAACTATTTGTTACCACATCAACCATGAACGAGCTGGAATCATGTGTTCAATATTCTTTAAAACACAACGATGTTGGCAGAACAACTCAATATAATATTGAAAATGTGTCTGCAGAAGAACAGAGCGAAGACAGATCCCAACAGACGGGTGCCGTGGTGCACCCAGAATGCAACACAGGGAGTGGGAGTCCAGTGAACATGGAGAATATACGAGAAGAGACGACTTTTGATGCGCATAAATAAACAGGAAATGCATCCAAGAGCCGTGGAATATTCAAAGGGCTGGCAGGGCCATGTGGAGATCTGCTTCGTAGGAGGCAAGGTGAAAAAAACATGTCAGGAGGGTTTAAAGGTAGGAAAAACATCAGATTTACTCAGATGAAAAGGCTGGTGACTTGAATTAAAGACAACACAAGATTCATCCCAAATACCGAAAGCAGTTTTCATAGAAAGCTTGTGTGAGGCATTTGCTGTGGACAGACACGACAGGCTTTCCCTTCCCCGGGGCCTTGCTGCCTCTTCAGAGCCTCATGAATCTGAGCTTACAATTTACTGTTGTGGAGCACTTCATTCAATTCAGTTAAAAGACTGAGCCTCTCATCTTCCCTTTCTTTTCCTCTTCATGTGCTTAAACGACAAAGGCGCAGCACACACTCAGCGTGATTTCTTTTATATGACCATTATCCCTGCCAACAATTTCCAATAAGGATTTATGTACAGCTCAGTCAGCGATCTTGATCTTTAAATAGAGCCGCTGGATGACAACAGAGTAAAAATGAAGTGACCTTTGAATCATATTTTTGTCTCCACTATCATTATTTTCGGTAAATGGTGCAGAAAGCCCTGCATTTCCTTGTCATGTTTGACATAGCTGGTTGTGCGCTCGCTGCAGCCGCAGCAACCGGGGAAAGTGCTCCAAAAAAAATTACAGGCTTCCCTGTCTGTCTCTCCTCCTCTGTCTGTCTCCCCCTTTCTCTCAGCCTCCCTCAGTTCCAATTTTATCTTGCTTTCCAGGCTGACATGTAGACAGATGCCTCCCTCTCTTTTTTAGTGCTTCATTGTGGGTCCCTCCAAAGTCAGCGCAGTTCTCCACTGATGACTTCTGTCAGCAAACTGTCCTTCCCTCCCTGACCTGAATGTTCTACCTATCTGACACTGTGAATTAATATAATGTTCATTAAATTAATAATAATAAATCAGAACTAGTAGAGTGTGCAGTGGTCTGCAGCCATGCTGGCAGCTCTGTGAGGCCACACTCAGGAACAAGGTGCACTGGGCTAAATGCTAATGGTTAGCATGCCTTCCTCAATGCAAAGTATAGACTTTGTTTTTATTTTTGTGTTTGTGCAAGTGTGTTGGGTTGTTTTAACTCTAAATAGTCATAAAGAAATAGTAGCCTGATGGGGAGAGGTACAAGTTCACCCCTTTAAGAGATAACCTGTTTGGTGGAAACTGCTATACACTTCTAGTGTTATAAAAACAAGAACACACCTTAAATATCCTAAAAAAATACTTTATAATTGTACCATGTACCTACCACCTTCTGCCAGAGTCAGAAGGTGGTAGGTACAGGTACAATTATAAAGTACACTGTGCCAAGGGTGGTACATGGTGCCAAGGGTGAACAACCAGGGTGAACAACCAGATTTTGGGGCCTGTGCCACCCTGGGCAACCCCTCTGGACGCGCCATGCTTGATATGTAAAGGAGGATTCCACATGTTAACAGCGAGTGATGATGCATTCTGTTCCATTCAGCACAGATTGGATTTACAAGAGCCACAAGAAAAGTTGGAAGCCAAAAAAACATATATAAACATCCTTCATACAGGCCAGTATAGACAGTTGTATGCAAAGGTTTGGGCCCCTTGACAGATTTGTATTAGCTTCTCTTGGTTATAGACTACAAAACACTCTCACAGTTAGTGCACGTGCTCCTTTTCATGTCATTTTTAGAACAAAAAAATCCAAAACTAAAAATATTGCAGTTCACGCTTTCAGTAACACTCCCTTTGAAAGATAGCACTGCTTGCCAATGCTTTTTGCAGCTGTCTCTTAAATATTTTTGGGCTGTCTTGCACGCACAGCTCGTTTGAAATCTGCCCACAGATTTTTAATTACGTTTATTAAATTCTAAAATCTTCAGTTTAGCGAGGTAGACCATGGTATTTCAACATATGTTGGGGGGTTGTTGATTCATGCTGCAGTCCACCATTTGCATCCAGAATTTGCTGATAATTAGTGAAATCCATTCTTTGTGTAAGAGTTGAAGAAGTGTTCTTTTCATGAAATCCCCAACATTTTCTAAACAATACATTGGCTGGTTGTGGCAAAAGGGCTCGAGGTAACTTTAGCAGTGTGCAGTTTCCAAAAGGCATCAGACTTGTGTAGATGGTTGCATGTGAGGACACAAGTAAGGTTTCTTCAGCAGACTGTTCCAAAAAGGTCTCATTGGAACAATCATCAGTGAACAGTGGATCAGTGCAACATCATTAATTCTGACCAGCCTCTCTCTCCATCTTCAGCCTCCTTTCTTCTTTTACATTGATTTAGCAGAAGCCAAATAATGCATTCCTCTGTAGCTATTTTCAATGAGGTTGAAAACCTTGATAACTTTTACTGACCCCTGTTGGATGAACAGTATAAAAGTAGTGACGCAGCTGAAGACTAACTAAGACTTATTATGACTAGATCATTCAAAGACACTCCTGACAACATGGAGCATGTGGGCAACATATTTGATGACTGGTCAGTAACGACTTGAAGTTCTGGCTGTAGACAAAGCTGCAAGCTTGCTCCTATGTGAGCAAAGTTGCACATTTTCTTCTTGTAGCCTCCCTCTGCATTGTGGCATGAATAACTTTTATTTTCAGAGCCTTACACAGCTGCTTAGGAGTTGAGTGTTTGATTCACTATGTATTTATAAAGAAATTAGAACCTGCTGACATTCCCAAAAGGCAACTGTTGACATGCCTCACGTCTAATGAGCTAATTAAGATATGAGACCTTGTAATCTGGGACTCAACAACTCTGCACAGAATTGATGTTTGACTTCCTTCTAGAGGAGTCAAGTTTAAAATGTTTAAAACAAAAGTTTACTGGAAATGTGGTTTGTTCAGTAGTTTGGACCAGTAACCCAACACCTAGCCAGTTGTTGGGTTGTTCCAGATAAAAGAATAGGGAAGGAGCTCGACGTAAAAATGATGTGAGTAGACCTTGATGTGCAATACTTGAAGGAATCCCAGCTGTGTTCCTTCCTCTGCTTAGTGCCGGACAGCACAGTGTGAAGCTGAGAGGCTTTCAGGAGGCTTCAGGTAACAGCCTCTGTCTTCACGTTATTATGTCTTCCAACACTGTGTGCAGTCATCTCTGCAGCAACACTTTCTGTCACTGTCTCTCTTTCACGCACACGCTCCCCTCCCCCACGGTCATACTGCTTTCTCTCCTCCCTTTGCCTACTTTCTTCTGTCTGCCGGCTTGTAACACCCCTCAGATTCCCCTCAGAGTCTGTGTTCTGTATCTGAGTCGCAGTGACATGGAAGCACATGTGTCACCACACAGCTCCGTATCATGACAAAACACCATGGGGGAGACAAACTACCAAGGTTACCCTACGAAAACCATGATACCCCCTCTGTACTGTATTCTACTTATTACTGGCTGCAGAAGGAGCATGAACAACTCATCTGTAGCCCCCAGGGTCAGCAGTGCCGTGCACCGTTCCACTGGGTCCTATTGGAACACCATCCCTGACTGGGAATTGCTGCTACTGGGTCACTGGAATAGTGCAGCGATAATAATTAATGTCTTATTTGACATCCAGCCAGTATTCTGTTCTCATTTCAGAGCCATGCATCACTGTTTTGGGCTGGGGGGCGCTTGTATTTTCTAGCGCGTTAGCAGACGTTAATGTTATTACTGCAGTCTGGGTTATTCATCTTTGTTTCTTCATAATCGTTCTGTTTACTTTTTAACTGGGGGTTTTGCTGTCGTATCTGTAATACTGTAGCATAAATGAATGTAATCAGTCAAACTGTTTAATTTGCTTGTTGTGATGAATACAATTCAAAGCTCATTAATATGGAATGGAAACATTCCCTTTGAGCCTGTCCCAACATCCTCCTCATGCTCTTTATTTAAAATCACACAGTGACATTTGTAATAATGCAAATTTCTAAAATGCCCACATCACAAATTCACAACGTACACTTCTACATACATACACACTAAGAATCAAGGAGAGAGAGAGGTCTCAGGGTGATCCCACACGGAGAGTGTAAGTGAAACAATAAGGAGAGGGAGAGAGAGGCACAAACATGTCAGGGAGCCAGTGAATTTGTTAACACGTCGGCCTAAAGATTTGTAACTTATTATAATGTCAGAAGTAGAGGTAGAAAAAAGTTTGAAATTATTGCACAGTATCCTTCAGGCCAAACTCTTCAAGAATTAGACTGTCCAACACATCTTTTGCTTCTAAATTTAACAAAAATAGCATTTCAAATTTGAATGTGCATTAATATTATCCTTTAAGGTATAGATAGATATAGAATAGTTTGGCTCGCTTACACAAGACTAATTCAACATCATCAGTACAATGTCAGAATTTAGCTTTGTACAGTAGCTGCAGGTAAATTTCCAAGCTAGAGTAAACTCGAGTTTTACCCATACAAGTTCACCCCTATATTACAGCACCAGACTGACTTCCTGTGCATTAAGGGACATCATTCCAGAGTCATTACACCATCAGTATCAGCATGGGTATTGTTAGATTTTCTTGCCCAGAGCTGTTCTACATGTGTAAAGATGCCTGTCCTCCAAACTAGACAGTGGCTTTCTGGTAATCAAAGCTTTGTTGTCATGTTTCAGCTTCTATTCAGGGTGCTGGTGTTCGATTTGCCAGGAGGAAGGCGGAACAGAATTTATTTTTTCACTTACACACCTACAGACACACATACATACACACGCATTGTTTGGCTGTGAGGATTGGGATGTACTTATCTCTCCAGGCTATCATCCTATTGACAGCAGTTCTTCTCTCACAGTGTTATCTGTTCCTCCCCTCCTGTGACCTTTCAAAGGGCCTCAATGTGCTGCACTAAAGTGCAGCAGTTGGTGTGAAATGGACGTAATCGTTTTTTCCTTAGCTTTAGGAACAAAAAACAAGCAGGCATGCAATGACTAGGCTGTATTTGTGCCTATATTAACATTTTCCCTATGATCCACTTTGTTTGTTGGATATATGTTTCTTTACCATTCCCCTGGTGGGAAATTTTGCAAATAATGATGTGCTTGTAGCAACAGTTCAGGTCTGATTACTGGGTAAAAAAGAACACTCTCTTTGAGCACAGTCTTTTAGAAGAAAAGATGGGGCGTGGTTCACTGCTGTCTAAAGTAGTGGGCAACTTAGAAATATTTTTCTCAATGTAACACTGTAAAGATTTTGGAGATTTCATCATCTGCAGTTCATAATATTATTAAATGATTGAGATAATCCAGAGAAATTATGTCTGTATGCTAGGTAAAAGGCCAAAAATTAATACTGAATGATTGTGAGCTTCTGGACCTCAGGTGGCATTTTGTTATAAACAGACATGATTTCCTAGTAAAAATCACTGCAGCGTTTTAGGAACAACTCTCAAAACAGGTGTCAGTGAATGTGGTCTATTGGTGCATCTGTAAATGCAAGAGGAACCTCAATAGTTAAATAAAGGTAACTGGACAAAGTAATATAATTACAAAATGTTTGTTTTTAATACTTATGTCAGGCAGTCAATGACTGCCTGACATATGGAACCCCTTCCTCCCTTAAGATGCTCTATTGGGTAGACATCAGGTGACTTGGCAAGTAAAGAAGATTCTATTTCTTTGCTTTGAGAAAACTCAAAAGTCACTTCCAGAGCACATTTGTGTTATTATCTGTATGCAATTTAAACAACCAATACTTTTTGCAGCATGTGGTTGAATCTGAGCAGAGACTACAGCCCTATACACCTCAGAATTCATCCTGCTACTTTTATGAGCAGTCAGGTCATCAATAAACAACAGTGACAGTTCCATTCACAGCCATACATGTCCGTGCCATTACACTGCCTCCACCATGCTTGACACATGATGTGATACGTTTTGGATCACGAACTGTTTTTTCCTTCTTCATACTTTTCTCTTCCCATCATTCAGGTACAAGTTAATGTTGGTTTCATCACTCCAAAGAATCTTACTCCCAGCATTACCAGTGTTGACTGTAGACTTTGATAATGACATGCCCGCACCCTTGAGAGTTTTCTAGATATTGTGGTGTTGCTCTCTACCAATGACAGAATTCTGTGGTCATTAACTGTAGTTGTCTTCTGTGGTCTTCTAGGCTTTTTGGTGTTGTTTAACTTGCCAGTATATTCCTTTTTTAAAATTGTACCAAACCATTGATTTGGCTGCTCCTCAAGTTTTTGCTGTGTCTCGGGTGGGTTTATTTTGTTTTTACAGCCTAATGATGGCTTCACTTCCATAGACACTTCTCTGTACCTCATGTGGAGTGTTTCGGTAAACAATTACAAAATGGAAATTAAACACACCCATGTCCAAACCTTTTGTCTGCTTGATTTGTCATGGAAAATCTAATAAAATGATCACACCTGGTCATAAAAGTGCTTGTCATCAATTGTCCAATTACCTTTGAGACTCTGAGGATCATGTATTAAAATTGCTGTTAATTCAATCCTTTTGTTAAACTCCTTGAATTACAGATGAAAGTCTACACTTTAATGACATTTTAATTGCTTCATTTTAAAACCATTGTGGGTGTACAGATACAAATCTGGGGTAGTGTAGAGTACATACACATTTGTAAACACCTGGCACGGCCAAAATGAACTTGATTGTAAAATAGTGGTTGTTTTTTGACTTTTTTGCTCTGGGTCACTAGCTGGACCACCAGCCACTTAATGGTTAATTCAAGAGAATTCACTCTTACATACAACTAACATGATGGCTTCTTTCATTGTGGCCCTAAAACATCAGTGCGGTTAAGACAGTTTATTGTCAATTTGCTCAAATTTTGCTTGTCAGAGTTCATCAGAGTTTGTGTGAAAGCAGTGTGACAATTGGCTTCACTCCTGCATGTAAATCCACAGATAAAGACAATTTCATTTAAATAAACTCATTTTGAATCATAATGGTGACAAGGCCGGTAGGCTTGTTGATGTGAAAATTTGGGGTAATGATACCTGTGAATACAGAGCTGATGTTGAATGGAGCTGGAAAAGACATTTTGATGAATTTGTATTGCGGCTGTTTCTTCAGGCTGCCGAGACACAGGACCTTCCTCCTACAGTGAGTGAGTGGCAGTGAATTGCCAAGCTACTGCTGCTACCTGCCAAGCTTTCTAGGACACATCAACACCCATGTGTACTTGTCAAAACAGTCCAGCTACAAGAAAAAAGTCACTTTACACTTTTCAATTTGTTTGGAACATGATGCATGAAATTTGGGGTGATACAGGATCCACTGGGAATTAGCTTGTCAACACCCTTACCTTTTATCTAGTTCTAGGGTTTTTCAGTTCAGATGACGCCATCTGGTTCCTTAGAATATAGAGGTTGTTAGTCTTGGTTGGTAGTCCATATACCTCATTTGTCCTTAATTCATTATATGATCCATAAAAATAGAGTGCCCTAATTGTGGGCAAAGTGTTGGCCTCATGCGTGAAAGTCCTGTGTTTAAAACTCATCCACCCACTCTGATCTCATGCTAATACAGAATATCTCACTCTCCAACGAACGTCACCAACTTTTCATATTAATTGTGTCCACTTTATGTTACTTAACTATAAGATGTTACCGTGATGGTACCATCAAATGTGAAGCCTTGATTTTAATGACACTCATCCCGATCTTTCTATTTCTATTTAGATGCACTCACAAATGAGTTTTTGTAGGGAAAGTAATTTTGCAACAGAATTGCATTTTCTATAAACATAATGAGTGTATGTTAGTGTGAACAAAAAGTTGCAAATACATGTACCTAAACAGTGGATTTCTCTCTGCCAAAATATCCAATCCACAACTTTTCTTTCATGATTTCATCATGCAGTATGCCACAAAAAAATAAGTGAGTTTGCAGCCTAATAAGTTAAGAAGACAGCATGGCAACATGAGCATAACTCCACTAGTATAGGGTGGACTGTGTTCTTTTGTCCAACACTCAGTCCCAATGAAGATAACAACACACCATGGGATAACAGGGCAGCTAAATGTTTAAGAGACTTACACTGTATGTGCTTTCAAACACTGAAGTCTTTTATGAATCCAGTTTATTAATTCAACATTTTACAGGGCTGCAGGTAAAGTTGCAGAGAGTGGAGTCAATGCCCTTTTCTACCTCCAGGTGTGAGGAATATTCTGACTCTGCACTTTATGAGGTGGAAAGACAACCGACTCACGAGTAGAGAGCTGATGTGAGGAAGCCAGCAACACGGTGCTTTCAGTGGAGAGGAGCTGAAGTGACAGCTACAGACTTCTACAGTGAACTGATGTGGGGGCGCAGGAGTGTTCACCTCTTAATTATCTGTACTGCTCGCTTATTTCCAGAAATGTTCAATTTCCAGCGTGAGCTGAATGCTTCCCATTCCTTAAGAGACCTGAATGGAGATGGATGAGGATTAGATTTACAGTACATGAAGAACAATGGCCAGCATTCAGAGCTTCTGTCCTGCTGATGGATTCTTTCTTTGTGCAAATATAAGTCAGCTACACTTAGCTGCAACTCATAATGCACATGGAATGGTTACGTGCGCATTAAAAAAAACATGTGCACATACACTTTCATGCTGCTTCTTTGCTCTTCTTCGGAGCAGCAAATTATTTACAGAGAGATTGCAAATGTGTCGGAGAGGTCTAATCGCTCACAGGCAATTTAACTGCAATGATTACGAAGCAATTTACGGTCTTTTCAACAGTGGGAGACGTGAAGTAATGATATCACAATGTGACGGCCTCCTCACTGACTTACAGTAAAGCTCTAGTTTTAATATTCAGGGGGAGGTGGCTGATAAAAATGCTGCCCAGTGGCTACTTGACAATTCGGCCAGTGTCATGCTACAGCGAAGGGTTCACTGTGGAAAATGCATCCGCCAACAACTTTGCTTACTTAGGGATGCTGTTTGGACAGTGGGCTCTCTGTACCTCATTTAAAACTATACTTCAGGTCATTTATTCTGAGACCAGCGATTCCTTTGGAGACTTGAAGACACAAACGAATGATTAACTCTAATTTCGAGTTCCTCTTCTCTACGGTATTTGTTCCATCTGCCTTTGCACTGTTCAGGCTCTGTCAAGAGCCAAAGAGGTCATAATGCATTGTTCCCCCCACCTCTGTTTTATATGTGTATATGTATGTGTATACGTCTTGGCAGTTTTGGCACCATATAGGAAACAGAGAATCAGAACAGTGCACCTGGAACAAAGACACACAGACAGACGTGGCCATGAAACAGAGAGAGAGCTTGTCAGTTATTAGAAGCTTCTGTTTCTCTGCTCAGTCTTGCACTTGGCTCCGTCTTTGCCTTACTGAAATTATCACATAGTCTCAGCCTCTGCATACAAATAAAAATCAGTAAAGCCCAGTAATTCACCAGAAGCTAAATCTTAGCATGATTAATTTGGGGGGCTTAGCCTCTTCCTGCCACAGCCTCTGACTTCTTGTACGTTCTAGATCTGGAGTTTACTGTATGTGAATTGAATTGAACTGCAGAGCATCATCTCACTCTCCCTTATTTCATAATCTTTGTCTCTTAATAGGAGGCAGCTTCTTAGTGGAGCAATAGTAACATTTCCTCACCCTTACACTTAACTTACTTAGTCTTTAAGTGATATTAGTAATGAGAAAGGCCTGGGGCTCCAGAGAGCCTTTCACACAGCTGCGTTCTCCTTTTTCTTTTACTCACAGGTTAGGCGTAACTTTAAAAGCCCATGGTTTTCTGTGACACCACCCCTTATCTGCACCTAAAGACAAATAAGCGTCCACACCTGTGCAGACTGGGAAAATCAGTTGTTTCAGCAAATGCTCTGAAACTGCATGTTAACGTAGCAGCTGCAGTATTAATGATTGATTGTTAATCCACATGAACAGCAGGATGCAACGTTTGATGCAGAAGAATAGTGTAGAGTAGGCAGCAGGACGTTAACCTGAGACAAACTGTGATTGATGAACGTGTGCCAGCTCTGTCTACCTCATTTGCACACTGAGATCCAATCACAGGTACATCCAAATGGCCTTAATTGATCTGTTCTCGATCTTTGATCCTCACTCACCCAGGAAGTCTTTCTGCTCCTCCATCCTGAAGGACGTCCCAGAGCTTCTTGCTTTATTCTGATAAGTGAGGAGTGAGGAATGATGTTTGAGAAGGGAGAAGCGAGGATCTACCAGACCATATGTGAAAAGCTTTAACTCATGACAAAATACTGAAACCGGTTTTAATAAATGAGACAGATGGTAACTATGCATCTTAATTATGATTTGGACAAATTTAATCTCTAATCCAACAAAAGTGATCTTAAAGTCGGGAGTCATGAACAGCTGATCTACTGCCATTAGAAACAGGCGTTGCAGCAAACCTTGTTTCCTCGGTTCCTTGCTGCTCGTGTCTTCTCCTTCCATCTCTACATGTACCTTTGGTAGGAGGGATTAAGACGCAAGCAAAACCAAGCGAGGGAAATGTGGATGCAGCTGAGAATTGGGATCCACCTATAGTGCTGACAGACGCAAGAACTGAGTCTCACTGTAACAGCGTGCAAATAAAATGGCGTGCAGGACATGAAGCTGTGAAATCAGTGAAGTTATAGCTGGACTATATATTGAATATATGGGTGTCTGAGTCATTTGCTGACATCCAACTCCAACTCATAGTATTTTTGTATTTTAATAACAGGAAACTTGATCTATTCTTTATTCCTTCTGTGCTTCAGCTCTCAAAACGTCAACATGAAGCTAAAGTGGAGTGAACCTGGCAGGCTGGACGTCCCACTCTGACAGAAAATATGCATTACTTGATCTGAGGTTCAAAGGTCACAGCTCATAGCAACAAAGCATGTCAGCATAAACTGATCTGTATTTATTAACCTGCTATTAGCACAAAGACGAATGACCTCCACGTGTGTGTGCATGTGTATCTGTGTGTGTGTGTGTTTATCAGTGATGAAAGCAGCCGTGAAGGGGGAAGCGTGCAGTTGTTTTCCAGTTGGCTCCAAAGGCTTCTGGGTAACAGCCCACACCACACACAGCTGTTTACTTCAAGCTCCTTTGAGATTGTTAGCATCTTCATTGAAGGAATATTCCTCTCTCCTCTTTGTCTTGTGCAGATGATGGAAAGTTAAACAAGCAGTTGTGTATATTTATACAACGTCAGCATATTTGCCTATATTTTTATTTGTATGTGATGAACAGTTTTTCCACTGCTCTGTTCTGACACAGTTCAGTGGTGCACTGACCCCACTGTTTGTTTTCTCATGTATACAGCAGGATTGGTGTTATCTTGAAACCTGATATAAACACTCACGGGACAATAACTGCATTACAGCATGTCAAACGTCAGAAACCACACACTGTACTGTAGCTGCATCCCCTGTTCACTTCTGTCATTTGATTTTTTTTATTTCTATCGGGAATAGACCCAGTATTGAATGCATAAACACTGAAAACGGTTGTGGTTTGGATTAATCATCAGACTTATAATGCATGACTTCCACTCCACTGGCTGGGACTCCATGGGAAATCAAACCACATAAACCCGAACTGGGCCCAATAAAAGTACAAAAGAGATTAGTTGCATTTTAAATAACAGAACGGGATCATCAAATATAATTTCACCTCAATATTTTAATGAGATGCTCAAAAGAATTTCTATCTCAAAGCCTCTTAAACAAATTACCGACTGCTAGTTTTCATGAATCAGCCCAATTTCACTGCAGTAAATAGAAAAGCCTGTCAGGAGACGGCAGGTTTTGATTCGCTGGCTTTCATTTATGAGCCGCTTCATAGAAACAAAGAGAGAAATGTAGGAACCTTTGCTCATTTGATTTATGAGAGTGTTGCAAAGCATCTAAATGAGCGCTGATTTGGCGGCACGTTTATAAATGGGCTGTGGAAACAAGAACGCGAGGCACCAACCGCAAATTTACACACCGAGACAAACACTCATTTATGCAGCTGTGGTGACTTTTCCTACGCTGCTTCCTGCCTCACAAGCCAGGTTTTTTTTTCAGTGCATGGGAAATAGTGGAGGAATATCTGTTTTTTGAAATATCTGGGAGTGCATGCTGCTCAGCGTGCACAGTTACTTTAGATAGTTCAAGCATCTCAGACTTCTCTATTGAGCAACGATGCGTTCTTCTTCTTTTTATTTCATCAAAGCTGCTACATTTTTATTTTCAGCAAAAGTCCACATATCACTTTCTTCTGGACAGTTGCAACATTTTAAGTTGATCATTAAAGTTTTTACTTTTACTTCATAAACACAATATTTCCAGTAGTTTCATTATCTGCACAAAACTTGAAGCGAATCACTGAAGTGCATAAAAAATAAGCCAATTTGTCTAATTATAAGAAAGACTAATTGCTGTAACTAGCATTTGATTTACTGTAGCTGCCAGGATGTGTCTAATTGTTGGCCACTGGCAGTTTAATGCACCCTTCACATTTCTTTTCTATTTCTGCATAAAAATGACCTAAAACATCATCATGAAGTTCCTAAAATGAAATAAAAAGACATCAATTTGGCAAACAAGAGAAAAACACTACACTTACGAACAGCTCCTGCTCAGGGTGGCTAACTTGAACTCCACTTCATCCAAAGCACATGTAAAATAAATAGATAAAGGCACCAACACAAAAACTTGCTTATAGGGCACCACCAGAGTCAGGGTATCTACCCCAATCCTGGTATCTACCCCAACAATGCCAACAAAAACAGGTTTGTAATTCCAATTTACTGTAGTTGTATAGAAACATCATTTCTAGTAAACCTATCCACAGTAGTAGTAGCTTGAGACAAGGCACCAATGGATTGCAGGTTACTACAACCTTTATATTCAGTGAGTATTTCTATCATTCAAGTCCTTTTTCATGTGTTCATGAGACTATCAGGTATATCAGGGTCATCCTAGACCTAGACGTTCTCTGGCTGGTTTATTAAATTGATCTCACCTGTGGTGAAGGAGTTTTACAGTAAACACAGAAGTATTAAGTAATGATCTGGAAAAATCCCACAGTTTCCGTTCACAGAGAAAAAAAACAAAGAAAGGGAACAGCCTAAACAAATCTCACTGGCAACACCTGATCTGACAACAGTTAGTTTTGCATCTCACTTGGCTTCTAATGCGTAACATGAGGTCACCATTTTTCAAACCAAAAGACTAAAGGACAGATTAATGTCCATTATAGAGCAGGGTAATTTCACTTCTGCACGATCTTTCATTCAATCGGAGCTGGCAGTTTGCCTGTAATTAGTGGCTGATTTAATGAGACAGTAGCTCATTATGCATTCTTTGAGTGATGGCGAGCTCAGTAGGAACAGTACAGAGGAAGGTTTAATTGGAGAGCAGCAAACTCATCAAGAATTAAGAAAAAAAGATCTACAGTATATCTTCAATTTAGTTTAACGTTATAGTGCAAACAAGTGGTATTATTTACTATTATTATTATTTACATATAGGCTACAGTTAGTGCTCTCAGTCATGCCTCAGTCAAAGTGGAACAGTTCTGTGACCAGTTCAAAGATATGAAGACCAAGGAACTTGAATGTGGACTCTACTGCAGTTTCACTGATGTAGACCAGGGGATTGACAACCCGGTCCTCAAGGTCGCTGCTCTGCTTGAACCCCAATCTGGTGTGTTTAATCAGAAGATGGAAGATACCACATTACTTTGTCTTGTCCTTCTCCACCCTCATCTTAAAATGTTACCTTGCAACTTCTGACTGACTGCACATATCTGATCTAGGTAATCAGGTAATTGGACTAGTGATAGTGGCAAAACAAGCAGGGCGGTGGCCCTCAAAGACCATGCTTGCCCACCTCTGGTTCATCCTTAAATCTGTCAAATCAATCCATTGCTTCCATGTTTTCACTTTATGTAGCGCTGACATTTATCCCACCTTGTTGCAACACTTTTCTTGAAGCTTGCACATTGGTAAGTGTGGATGTTGCATATTCATAAACATGCAGTCAGTGCTAATTTGTGTAATCAGAACTAAGTGCTTGATGATTTCATGTGGACCACCTCGTGGTCTTGACTTCTGCTGTCCTAGTTGGTCTGCTGAACCTATATTGCTCTCCAGAAAGGCAGGATTATGCACCACTAGAGCTTTAGTATCTCAACAGTCTCTTTGTTGTTGGTTTTTTAAACTCTACAGGGAGTGAACAAAGCTAATTCACATAGTAATGATTCTTGTAATGTTTGTAGTCTGTGTGTTTGGAGTTTTAAGCCTCCAGTTTCCTGTTATTATTTTCAAAGAGATTACTCTTAATATTCTAAGTAAATACTTTCCCTTTTGGTTCATTATTACAAAAAATGCCTATTACTAGGAATTAAGCCTGATTCTAGACGAAACCTTTTAAACCAGATTAGCTCAAATCTAGCACAATTGAGTGTTTGTAGGGAGCAATACCTGAGTCTCTCCTGGGGTAAATGCATGTTCCTGGCTTTAACCGAATTACACATATTTTGTGTGGGTGTGCTTTTTTTTCCATAGACAGTTCTATAAACCTTTTTTATTACACGCACACACACGCACACACACACACACACACACACACACACACACACACACACACACACACACACACACACACACACACACACAGAGTATGATGCTACAAGTTTGGTACACCTATCTTTAAGCAGTTTCTACCATTCTTCTTCTTTGCAGCACCTCTCCAGCTCCATCAGATTAGGTGAGCACTGGCTGGACCGCTCAAGGACATTCACAGTTGTCCAATAGCAGCAGGATATCAGGATGTTTACAAAAACATTTTGTCTGCTCATTCACCTAATTGGGAGAATCCTCATGAGACAGCAAAACAACACAGGAATTCATCAGAGTCAAAAACTGGAAGCTCTTAGACTGACCAACAATTTCACCTGCTGAAGAGAAGACTGACAGATATTTGGTCTTGAAACTAAATGTCTTCAGTGTACAGCAAACATGAATTGTCTTTCCCAATGCCATATCTTTTGCTGAGCAATATATAGCACATCAAACTGAGTCCCAATAAAAATCAATAACTTGTGTGAAGCAAGCGCGAGTAAACCAAGAATTCACTGTCAACAGTTTGCCTCGTATGTTATGTGGCAATGAGCCATAACTCACACAGTGATGGATACTGGTTTGCATGCAGTCCTCTGTGTGTGTAGGTGCTGACCAAGAAACCACAGACATTCCTCATGGTTCTTCGATCTCACACATGCAAATCATTTTAATTAGTCCAGCACTAGCAGTCTACATCTGAATGAGATATTATGGCATCGAGATCTTTTAATTAATATTCAACAATAAATTCTTTTCTCTTTTTTCTCTAGGGCACAGCGAGAGAGAAAGGATAAGGGAGAGGAGAGGGAAGAGGTGGGGACAGAAAAGCTTAAAAAGCTCTGTCTGCAAAAATATTGATGCATAAATCACACACACACACACACACACACACACACACACGCACAGGATAATTAGTTCAGCAGGGCAGGGTGACTGCGGGAATGGACAGGGGAGGCGATAAGCTAGAGGAAGATTGGGACCCCACTCGTCCTCGTCTAAAGGACGGGTGAAGCCACGTCGGAGAGACACTGTGAACTGTGTGACGGTATATTGTAACCGCTAATGAAGACCATCTGAGACCTTGAGAGATAGAGACGACAGACAGATGTGAAGGAGATGTGAGGGGATGTGCAGAGAGAGAGAGAGGCGGGGACAAGCTAGTGCCCTATTATACAGGAACAAAAGGTGATGGCGTCCTTTGGGTGGCACCAGGCGTAGATAAGGAGGAAGAAGGTTTTCCAATGACACAACGCAAACCACAGCAGTCGTAGCAGAGGTCATGAACTGATTTTAACTCTAACCTGACAAACGTACTGGTTTGTTTGTGTGATTTAAAGTGGCACACACTCATCTCACTATCTCTGACTATCTTTTAATAAATTCACTAATTTTACTCAGTGTCTACACTAATGAGTTTCTTGTGATATAAAAAAGATAAGTGATGATTGTGTCATCTGAGGATGATGTTCTGTGAGGGCTTATGTGCAGTTTCATTTGCTCAGATTGCAGGCACTGTTCTATTATTTCACTGTATCACGATGTTGTTTTTGTCAGTAGGCGAGCTCAGCGAGTCCCGTCATCGCACAGTGTACGATGCATCCATTTAAACAGTTTCAATTTTAATTGAGAGGACTGTATATATACAGTACATTTCTAATGACATAAGTGAATACAGGCAGGTTGAACCCTCCTTTGTCTCTGTGTGATTGCCTGCGTTCATTCATGCCATTTGGCTGTTGGCCAGAAATCCAAAATGACAGTGTTTGTGAGTGAAAATGCTGCTAGAACAAAAATAAAGTAGTCGTGATTAATCTCCTCTTCCACCATAAAAACTCTCCCCGAGCTCCATCCACTGAGATTTTACTTTTCATTATGTTTTATCTTGGCGAGCGGCAGCACCACCCCCCTCCCCCAACAAAACACACTCACCACCAGCAACAACAACCGCACACCCGGAAAAAAATGGTAACAAACAAGCACATGCATCACATGGCAGAGAGTCAAAATGGGGATCCAACCTTTTCTCTTTCACACAGACTCTGCGGCAGAACACATGAGCCAACAAAGCCCAGCAGTGTGTCACTAAAACACACACACACACACAAACACACACACACACACACACACACACACACACACACACACACACACAGCCCTTGGCAGGCTTCTCTACCTGAACAGTATCAGACAGGTGCTGGTGGCCTTGTGAAGAGCTCTCTATTCTCTATCTGACTGTACACACACACACACACACACACACACACACACACACACACACACACACACACACACACACACACACACACACACACAGAGTTTTAAGGCTCCCCATCCATTTCTACTTTGTACACAAGTCCACAGGCATTGTTTGGATTAGACCTGTGTATGTGTCTGTCTGTGAACAAAGACTGATGAAGTCTTGTATGTGTGTGTGTGTGTGTTGTGTTGTGTGTGTTAAATAAACTGACTACCCACACGGTATGGTGCATAAAAAATCACTTAAACAAAACACAGGTAAATGTGGAATGGTGAGTATGATTTGCTGAAGTTGACCACTCTTCAGAGACTTCGAGTTAAGACTGGGACAGACAGTTAAATCACCAAGAGCATCCCAGTAGGACTCTAAAGATGCCAGTTCAATTCATACTTCCTGTTTGCCTCATAATGGACATGGCACCACAGACATTTGTAGCAGATGTGATTACATTTTACTGATGACAAGAAGATAAACATAAGGTAAAAGTAACCTTGACCTCCCACCACTAATATCTAATCAGTACATCCTTGAAGACAGAATAAGGAAGAAGACACATCCTAAGTGTTCCTGAGACGTCACAGTCATAAGACTAGTACAGACATGAGGTCACAGTTACCTTAGCCTTTGAAATCTAATCAGTTCATGCTTGAATTTTCATGCACATGCACAAATGGTACTCTGCCGTTGCGGACACCAATTGGTGGGCTGCACATGGACGTTTATAAAGACTCTGGGCTCTCATGGTCTGAGGAGGGAACTAAATTTACCCTAACAACCTGCCCTACACTTTTCTGGTACTTCTCGTTTCTCTTTTCACTCTTGTTGATATACAGTACACAGTATTGACACATTATGTGTATTCTTTTGATTGATTTATTTTTTTACAGAATATCTCCGTGTGGGACCTCAGCCTCTCTCCTTCATTTGCTCATTTAAAGATGGGGCGATATCTTGACTGATGTTTGATGCATGACTGGTGCGATTCTTCACCGTAGGCATGCAAGAGCTTTTAATGTGGTAATCACAAGCCTGCCCTGGCGATGTCTGTAAAATCACTTATAAAGTAGCATCAAAGTGAGTTCTTAATAAGAAACCTTTATTTTAATGTTCAGGCCTTTTAAAAGCATGATTTAGTTTATTACACAGAATCTGGATTAGTTAATTTTTAGTGTTTTGTTTTTGCTATCTTCTGTATGAGTACAGTATAGTCCAGTATGTAATAAAAGTGTGATTACTACACAAACATCTATATTACTAACATGCCTAATCTCATTTAATATCATAATCACGTCAACGTTCTGTCATTATGTCTTTAATAAAGGGAGTCACCTGCATCTGAAAATGAGATGAGTGAGTGCTTCTGTGCAACAGCTCCAGAGAAATTTCAAACCATCTCATGATGACTTAATTAACCCCACACAGAGTTTTCAGTTCTTTTGGACATTATGGAATAATCTTTTCAAAGTTCAGGCCAAAATGAATGCAGCTCTGCAGATGTTCATATAACTGCCAGGTGAAGTCAAAATACACACATTTTCCTTTTTTTATTTGTAAGTTGAGCCAATTAGATACTGATACATCTGCAAATCATGATCACATTATGAGATAGAATCTATAGACTATAAATAAACCTCCATCACTTTCTCATCGATTAAGGAAATCCAAGTCTACTCCAAGTCACACACACACACACACACACACACACACACACACACACCACTCAATCCACTGCCAGGCTGTTGTCATCATCATACCACTGCCTTCTTACGCTACATTCACATTAGATGCTAAAGTTGCTGAGATGTGAGCAATCCAAATAGCCTTCTTTTTTTTCAAGCTTCAAACTGGAAGGTGTCAAATAGTCTTTGAGAAAACTGCACGATTTGACTGATTTGCGGATCTTATTGTACATATTGGTGCAGGCACAGCAAGGTAGGACCACAACAGCGTTCACACCAGATCTGGATCCACTGTATGTCACATGAAGTCATTAATGTGAATCCTCGTCATGAAAAGAATCACCCTACCTTCAAACTGCTATTACTTTAAGAGAAAACCAGCTGAAAGGTCCTCATAAGGTAGCAATGTCCTCAGTCCTCACAGAAAAAAATACAATTGTGCAGACACACACACACACACACACACACACACGCCTCTGCTGGCTGCACATAAAAACACTCTTGCATGCACCTCACACACTGCACCTGTGTGTGTTTGGCTGCAACCACTAACAGCTCTATAACATATTGACTATGCCAGGAGCATACAAACACACACACACGCACACACACACACACACACACACACACACACACACACACACACATACATCCTTTGCCTACTAATGAGGAAAGACTGAATTGTCATTTTGAGGCTTTCCTCAGCCGTCTGGGCTCAGGAGGGTAGCATACTGCTGCAGGCCATTTCACATTTCCCATATGCACGCAAATACATTTCTTCTTTCACACACATACACACACTCACAGTGTGGGTCTCTGACACACAACGAGAGGAGAAATTTCATTTTTTTTCTCCTCCTTTGCTTGCCCTGCGTGTTGTGTCCTCCTCTACCTCCCTCTCTTGTCTGGCTTGCAGTGGTGTGGTGTGCCCGCTGCATGGAGGTGTGAGCAATACTAATCCTCCCATCTCCCACACTCCTGGCTTTTCTCTCTCTTTTTCTCTTAGACCCTGCATTAATGCACTGGAGCTTCACACACTCACTCTGGGATCCACACTCTTTCAGTGTGACTTCATTTCTCATTAGTATCAATGTGTTAGGTTTGAGGTCTAAACATTCCTAGTTTTTTAGAATGTGAAGTAAACTGTAAATAATTCATCATATTGTTCTTGTGAGAATACATTTAGGACTCATGGATGAATTAACCCCTGGTGGCAGAAAGTATCTTCAACCAAGAGATAGTGTGGAAGACTACCCGAACAGACCCGGAGCCACATACATAACCATTGCAAATGCACAAAACATGGCCTGAAAGAAAGATTTATGAAAACAAACTTGGGCTGTATGATCCCTTCAAGCCAGTTGAGTTTGCAGCACACTACAGTGCAGTTTTTCTCTGACCCTGCCTTCAGTCTCCATGTTAACTATATATACTGTATATTATTATTAATATTATCATTGATAAGTGCAAGTGTTTTGGGTGGACTGCAACATGCACCAACCTGCACACATTTTCCAGTTGACAGTGATTGTTAATAATTAATATGAACAGTTCTATCATATGTTAAAGGTATTATTCTATGCTCACGTGCAGTGATCTTTTGGTAAGGATTGGGGGCACAGGTCTGGTTCCAGTCTTACTACTCTGGGCTCTGTTCTTTCTGCTCTGGGGCCGTTCCATGACTTTAATATTCTTGAATTTTATATTTGGCAGACTCAATTACTTAATTACTGTCACACCACAACTGTATGTATCTACCACAGAGAGCATGAGGATGTAATTGGACCATCAGCTGCCTGTGCTTATTGCTAAAAGAACACTTCTTTAAGTGAACTCAAAGACACTCCTATCTGCTCGAAACCAAAACTGATGGAGTTTCCTCCAACTTGTGATGTGTTTGTCATATTGGCCTAAAGCTAAATTGTCCATGTCCTTATTGAACACCCACAGAGGTCAAAGAGTTTATTAGCAAATGTAAGCTAACTGCAAACTTATTTAAACTAATTTAAATTATAAACAGTATATGAACTTTCCAGTCTTCAGTCAACCCTAGAGATCTTTTTTGTTTTGAAGATGTAACAGCTACAGAAAGTATACATAGTTAGGTTCTTTTCAATGGGAGCTCGTCCCTTTGCCAAAACAGTATGGATTCACTGTAAGCCAGGATTAACAACATGCTGTTTCTGTAAAAGGAAGCTAATTGGAACAAGAACGAAAAGGGTTGCTCAGAAGTGGATCTGTCATTAACGCCCTTTATTTCACTAGACTGGTTTATGTTGAAGCGTCTCCACAGATTAGGACGTGGTCGTGTACAAATAGAAGATAGCAGGTTACATGCTGGCGGAGCTGTGATGATGAAAGGGGAAAAGGGGTGGGAAGATAGAAGAGAGACAGGAATGTCTATGCAGAAATGTTCAGCACATCTACTGAAGTCAAATCATCATGTTCCAGCTGACAGCTCCTCTGAGGACAACTTTCTTTGGGATTCATTATGCGGCACACTACAAACACGCTTTTGTGCTCACGGGAGAAGAAGTGATGTGTTGGACAAACACACTTTCCTACACATTCACTTAAGGTGGTGCTAAAAAGAGCAGCTCTAACAAAGCAAGTAAAAGATGGAAGGATTCAGAGGAGAGGAGCGAGGCCGTCACGTCTGTTCAGAACCACAGAGACGAGAGGGAACCAACAGAAAGTGGGATTTATATTCGGCAATGTGCCGAAGGTCAAGGCTAAGGAGGAGAACTGGTCCGCTGGGATGATTTCAGAGCAGAGGTGGAGGAGGGGGGGACGGGTTGGGTGGAGGCTGGAGAATGAGTGAGAATTCCCACGGGGATTTTTAGGGCAGAAGCTAAGTGCACTTGGGTCGTCAGCTGGGAAAGAAGCTGCAAAGACATGAGAAGTGATTTTAGAAAGACATAGTGGCAGGGCTCTAGGCAGACGCAGAATCATTAACCCATTAGCAGCTGAGAGGGGCCGATCTCTTCATTTCCTGTTTGCGTTTTGCCTTTCGCTTTTAATGCACAGCACTCAGAAGAAACAATATAAGCCAAGTGTTATGTGTGCCACATAAGGCGTTAGCATAGAGCCACGTTGTATTCAGTTGTTGGCCCCAGACACTCAAACAGAGCAACTCATTAAATCAGAAGCATTTAAATTCAGTCAAATTCACTACAGCTCATTCTGCGCCTCCTGTCCAGCGCTAGATTTTTGTGGTTTGAATCTGATCAGAAGCAGAAAGGACACTAAGACAAAGGCCTGACTTGAATCAAACAATGGGGTCCACAAGTCAGGACAGATACTGACTGGTCTGCATCTACTGTGGGCACTCTCATCAACAAGGTGCAATACACAGTGATCTGACACCTGTTGATCATGGCCAGCATTACATTTTCCTGTTCCAACCCCTTCTACATTACAACACCCCCACAGCTTCAGCCTGTTTTGACTTGATATGTAGATTACGTCAGAATAGATGAAATATAGCCCTTCACCCCATGTTGTATAACTATAACTACATGTTGCTTGTTGTCAAAAAAAGAACAAAGAAAAGCAGAGGGATGAAAATGTCAGTGACATAGTTTCATCAAGAACTGTTTCAACCTGAAGTACAGGGCACACAGTAAAAGTGCACACTATTCTTTTGTCAATTAACCCCATGTGCAGAGAATCTGTGCAATATGAGATATCACAGAGGAGTTTGATAGAATCGACCTATCTTCTCTTGTAAATTTAATGTACAAAGTTAGTTCATTCAACTCAACTCTTTTAGTTGTATTATTTTCAGACTACAGCGAAATGTATTAACATCATTTACTTTGACTTACAATGAGACTGAATGAGCTGCTGATAGTTGACAGAATTTGTTAAATGGCATTTCTAAAGCACCAAAAGACAGAACACACATTGGTGACATGACGCAACTCAGCTTCTTCTTGTGGTACAATAGGACTTCATTTCAGACTAATTAACAGAGTCATTGTTCACAGGTTTGTTAGTCACTGTCAAACAACAATGCAGGTCCTACCAATGCTGGCCCAGACACAAACTCTCACTTTTCCATCTCGTCCTGATGATGCGAATATTGAGGAATGGTTATACAGGAATACTTCAGTCAAAATCTGGCCTTCATTATACAGATCGCAACATTCTCACATATCAAGACTGAAATACTCCACCAAACAGAGAGATTTATGTCTTCAGAGTAGTTCGGCTTTGTTTTGATCCACTGACTTCAATGCTTTTCCTATTCCAACCCTATTCCTGTTCCCTCTCTGCACCCCCCCTTGTTTTGCTTTTATTTCACATCAATACAAAGAGCAATAAATGCACAGATAAATCACTTTGTAACGCACAGAACCACATAAAAATACTAATAAAACAAAATAAAGGCCTGGAGTCAAATTTAATGACTGTCAAAAGGAGCTTTCTTCGTTCAGGGTATTGCCTCCCCACCCCACACGTCCCCATTTCACACACACACACACACACACACACCTGGATCTTATTGTATGATACTGAGTGATGATAATACACACAGTGGGTGCTCTAGACTCGGGTTCAATGAGGCGTGCAGAGCACCAGTTGTCTCAGTGATGGGAGAACCGTTACCCTGCAGGCTCTCCTTAGGTTAATCTCGCGATTCCCAGCCCAGGCACTCAGCCTCAGGGAGTACTGCCGAAAAATTGGCTGGGCAAACGCCTGTGGCGGCGTGCTCAGCTATCGATCAAATGAGAATTTGAAACTTTTATGATACTGTATCTCTCTGGGGTTGTTTCTTTGTTCTGGTTAAAGATGTGATTAGCTGCTGAGAATACAAAGATGTGGTTCAGGCCTCCGTGTCCCCTTCATGCTGTTCTGTCTTTTACGTCACCCCTTCTCTGCTGACTCTCTCTCCACACACTGGTCATCTGCTCTGCCTTCGTTGCTCTGTGAGGAATAGTTGCTGCAAGAGACAGTTGTTCACAGAGATAAGAAGGTCATCTTCTACATTATTGGTTACGTTGAATTTACTTTGAGTTACAACACACAGTTTAAACTAGTGCTAACATGAGATCTGAAATGATTCCACTCTTTGGTCGGCTACACCCTGATAATCTCCTCCCTGCACTTCAGATTGTCACTTTTATGATATTGTGGTTCCAAAACTTAGTAATCAAGCAGAAACTATTGAAATTCTGACTTCAGACTTCTAGAAGCGAATATCTTTGCAAAGCCTCCATGTACCACACATACTGTCAAGTAATCTTTTGGCAAAACACATTCAAGGTATCAAGAAGTAAACTATCATCAAAAAATATGCACAGCAACATCACAGAACTACTATGATTTGATATGAATTCAATGTAGCCCTGAGATTAAACTATCTTTATAGTTTCAATCCACTCTGAAAACAATGCTTTAGTTCTTTTCTATGAGATACACTGTTCTTTACTTTGAGTTCAAATGCTCAGCTAGCAAACCAGAGAGAAAACACTGTGATATTTAGGAATGCATTGTGATACAGAATTGACTTCACATTGATACTTTATTCCCTAACATATATGACCCTGCCCCTGGCACCTGCCTGGGTAACCACACTCAAAAACATCATGAAAAGCTGCCTCAGCCATTCACATACTTTTGTTCTAATGGCCACTTGCTTTTTTTCCACATTAATAATAAAGATTTACTTTATTGATCCGCTTGAGGAAATTGTTGCTGGACAGCTTCTACACAGTACGTGTCAGCACTGCTACTGGGTATCAGTATCAGCAGAAAACGGGAATCAAACAAGGTAGCAGGACAAGGTGGCTGGATGGGTCAACAACATAGAGGTCCCCACAAGAGACGTTTGAGCCCACTGTGAGACATTGTGTGTTAGTTAACCTAATTTTGTTTTGCCAAACCAAACATCTATGATTGCTGTCATGATAATAGCTCAGACACGCAGTTGCTATAGTTTCCACTCCCGAGACATCAAATATGATGCCACAGGGTACCATCAGTGTATTCTTGACTTGTTACCTAAGCCATATATTGATATAATGCCTGTGGCAGGATGTGGTGGTGCCGTTATGTTAGTTGACATATTGTGTGGGTCCAACCTGAACTGATTTTGATGTGAATGGGAATGGACATGTCAGTAGCCATTAAATTTGTAATTTAGAACCCACAGTGTAATGTCATGAAGATTGATCAGGTTGGTACATCCAGATGTCCATGGGCATAAACACCCCTCCTGCACATACACAGCCTTGACTAAACATCTAGATAGCGTTTGTGTACATTAGCCTGTCAAGCTTGGATTTGCAGGTCTGAGTCACCAAGTCATGTGTGGGGGTGTTGACGCGCCCGGTGCTCTGGTTTTAGTAGCCCCCTGGGCAGCAATGACTGAGCTTTACCTCCAGGCCTCATATAACAACAAAGTGGCCGTTTCACAGCCACTTCCTGCCTGCTTTATTAGCTGCCCAGGGACATAAGCAGGATTCTAGTGAGATAGTCAACACTCAGTGATACTGTTATAGGGACTGAGGCTGACACATGGGAGCTCAATTTCATTACAGCTAATTATTTCTTCAGCCTTCTACGAGCACAGCAACAGGTAACTGTGGTTAACAAGTAATCCCTTAGAAACCAAGCAGAGGGAAGACATTTGGTAGACACTGGTGGCTCAGTGTATTTTTGTTTACCTGGGATTAAATCGAGCCACTTTCATAAGTAACATTCAACTGCACATGTGGCCTGGCAGTGTGGTGATATATTACATTAATGTCATTATTGCCAAAGGGATACCATGAATGAACGGAGGGCTAAACAAGTGAAACTCAAAGTTCCAAGAGAAAAGGTTTAAAGCATGCATCAATGTTTCAGCGGAAGTGGGAAAGTGGTAAATGGTCTTCATCTTACACTCCTGATCACTGCCAAACGCTGAAGAGAGAGCTGAAGAGGGGTGTTACCTTCCTATCAAATCAGGAGAGCTCAAAACCTCAGCAGTATGACAGCGGCAATATAAAGAACACATTTTTGTCATATATTGATCCAATCAACCTGCTTAAAATCATTGGTTTAGTTCATCTTGTTGACACTACAGAGATCAGACAAGCACCAAATCAAACTTTGTAAATATAAAGAAGAGGCTCTCTTATGCACATTCCCTTGAAGGAGAATGAAGACAAAGAGGAATGCTTTTATCAAAGTTTGATTGCTTTTTGTGGTGTATATATATATATGTGGTTTGTTGGAAGGTGATCGAAACAAACTGTAACAGAAGCAAGAGAAGAGCAAACCTGCTACCTGTTAGTTCTTGACATGAAGATTTCCCTTCTTAGAAGGACTGTGAATAGTTTGTTTCTTAAAAATGAGATCAGACTGGATATACTGGTTGAAAACCTTTAAGGATCTCATAAGCTTCTCATTTTCTATCGGCCATATCCCTCAGCCTGCTACCTAGAACAGCATATTTACTTGTGCCATCGACGTCTGTTATTGAGGAGAAGTGGGCCTCAGGTGTGCTGAGAAGCCAGGATGGTTCATCTGGGTCTCTCCCATTATCCAGCTCCTGCAGTGCGATACCCGTTTATGCTGTTACAGCACCACACACCCATGCAGCACACTTTCACTCATCCACTCCATGCACTACTGACTTCCCAGACTTGCTTGTGCTTCTTTTGATTACTTGTTATAACCAGATATCTTTATTGTGTATGAATGTGTGTTTCCTTTTCGTCACAGTCTGTGAGTCAGCAGCATGAGCTTCACAATGTTCCATTCAGAGCAGCACTTTACTTCAGTTGGCTTGGCTGAATATTGACCACAGCTACACCTCCACTCTCCTCTAGTTCTGTATGAGGTGCTTGATGTCTTGTTATCAGTTGAAGTGGCATCGTTACTGTCAGGTGTCGCTCTCAGGCTCTCCCTCTCAACACATGTCTGTTGAATTTCTTGATCTGAACACTCCACTCCTACAAGTACGCTTCGACAAAACCATCATATCCAGCAATCTTAATTTCTTAAAAAATTCACAGTGGTTGTGTTTAGCACAAGAATCTAGTAGTATAATCTGATGGTCATTCTTAACCTTGAAAAAAAACATTTATTTAACACAATTTATTTTTGGTTTGGACTAAAAGATGAATTTGTTTCTCATGTCTCATGTTTGTCCATTCTCATTAATATAATATCTATGGAATACCTAAAGGGAATTACATTACACAGGGCACAAATGTCCACTTCTACTGGTGGCTGAACTGATTAAAATAGGACAGATATACGCAAATTGCAACGTTAATTCATTAATTTAAGTAGCACACAGTTTTCAAAACTACAGAACAAACAGGAAACTACTAAGCATTCTGTGCAGTTGTATGTGGAGATAATTGTGCAATGCCAAGGAATGTAGAAATGCATATAATACAATATATCAAGTAACTGAACATGGTTACTAGCTGGTTGGCAAGGTTTGGCTGATAGTTGTTGTACAGGGTGATGGCTGTTGGCAGGAAGGACTTCCTGTACCTTTCCTTATCACTGCAGAGCTGGAGAAGTCTCTGACTAAAGCTGCTTCACTGTTTTACCAGCAGGCTGTGGAGAGGATGTGTGCTGCTCTCAACAACCTGCTCCAAGGGTTCAAGTGAAGTCCCCAGCATGGAGCCAGCCTTCCTGAGGAGTTTGTTCAGTTTGTTGTTGATGTTGCTTAAACTTTACCAAAGAAAATTGCACTAGATCCACCAGACTGGTAAAAGATTTTCAACATCTTGATGCACACATTAAAGGACCTAAGCTTCCTCAAGAAGTAGAGTCTGCTCTGTCCCTTCCTGTAAACAGCCTCTGTATTGCATTTCTAGTCCAGATTGCTGAGAAAGCGAACTCCCGGGTATTTGTACCACTCTACAACCTTTACATCCTCTCCCAAAATGGAGACAGTGTTTAAACTATCTCTATTCCTCTTAAAGTCCACAACCATCTCCTTAGTCTTTGACACATTTAAGGTCAGGTGATTGTTTACACACCACTTTACAAAACAATGCATTCCTCTAACCCTCTTTTTTATTTTTTCCAAGGCAATTTTTACAGACATACATGCCTGTACTTCCATTAATGCACTCTGTCTTTTTCTAAGTCTTCATCATGGGAGGAGGTTGTATGATCCAGATCCTACAGGCTGGCAGCAACAGTAAAGTTGCTGGCCATTCTCCTTGATCATGTTTTGTCTGTATGCTTGTTATTGTCTGCTCTGTTCTCCTCTCTCCTCTTTCCATTCACCCCGACCAGTCGAGGCAGATGTCCGCCCACCCTGAGCCTGCTTCTGCTTGAAGTTTCTTTAATTAAAGGGATTTTTTCCTCTCCACTGTGGTCTAGTATTTGCTCAAGGGGAAGTGTGGGGTTTCTCTTTCTATAACTCTGAAAGGTTTTGACCTTATTATGTGAAGTGCCTTGAGATTACTCTGTATAATGCTATATAAATAAAACAAAATTGAACTGAATTTGCTGCTTGGATCTTTCTCACTCATCTGCACAGAGCAAACACAAAATCCAAAGCTTATATACTGTACACATACAATATTCCACACGACTGTGCCTCACAGCGTAGTTCATACTTGTAAGGTCCCAATAGTCTCATAGTCTTTTGCCAGTGTCTGCTGTTCAATAAGAAGAAATTAAAAACGGCAGAGCAGAGGCTGTGGAAACCTAATACAGCTAATACACCTCGGGCTTCACTGCTAAAAGGTTGAACTGCAGCCTCAGGAGGAGATGTGAAGGGGAGAGAGGTGTCTAAAAGCAGCAGCAGCAGACAAAAGAGAGCCAGTATCCTGATGTCTGATGCTGCTAAGAAAACGATATAGAGGGGGTGGAGAAACCAGGGGCTGTGTTTGTCCTCCAGTAGCCACATGGGTAAGTCTGCATTGATGCTTCGACCCCTCCCTGCCTGTCATTATTAATATGAGCAGTACTCATAAAGAGCTCTTCAGGGAGGCTGGTGAATGGCTGTTTTATGAGAGGGGCGTCCATCTTATCTCCCTAATAGGATTCCCTGATCCTCATTAAAAACCATGGCAGAGTGTCCTCTCTGCCTCCATTTATGCTGTCTGTCTCTCTCTGGACTTTGCTGTGGCCTAACTTATGTCTGCTTTATGTCCACTGATGCATATGAATGTGCTGTGGACATTTAAATTAATGTAGTGGGCTACTCTGTGGCTCGCTACCTGCCACCAGCCGCTGCTGAGCCTGACCCTTTCACACACCTCATCCATTTGTATTCATGCTTAACGGCACTTTTTCTGCCCTCTCTGCTTTTGAGCTCACCTGCTCCGTCTCTCCCTTTCCTTCCCTCACCTGACACTTTTTTTTTTCACTTAGCAGATAAATGAAAACTGAATGCAGTCTAGTGGAACCGTGTTGATATTTCCGGTAAACCGCAGCCAGGGTCCAGGCATGTCACCACCTCTTACAGTCCTGCACCCATCCCCAGAGGTGACAGCTCAGTCCCATCTATTGCAGCCTCCCGTGTGAATGGAGCAGACAGGGGCTTCATCTTCACAGACAACACATCACACAGAGGAACTGAAAGTCATAAATGAATAACTATTGCTATAAATAAATCAATAGAGAGAAAGAAAAAAAAACTGTCTGCTTGTACTGCAGAGATGTACTACGTGATGCGGTACTGTGTGTACTCTGCGTATCTGAATTCAGGCTTCTGTCAATTGATTGATGAGAGATATGTGTTACTGACTTTTTATAATGGAAGAAACAGCATAACAGTAACTGTAACTTTAGAGTTTAGATAGCCACCATGATGGATGCTCCTGCAGCATTTAGTGGCCCCGTAATTCAATTCAATTCCATTTAATTCTTACAAATCTTTTTATGAGTACTGCTCATATTAGTCATAACAAGCAGGAAGTAGTTGAAGCATCAATGCAGACTTATTTAACAATAAAGGTTATCTCAAGGTTTAAGGCTTTACCGAACTGTAGAAAACATAGAAAACGCAACAATCCCACTGTCAGTGTTCATATTAACATAATTTGATATGAATAGAAATTATGAGGGTCTTAGAGAACATTTTCTGAAGATTACAGCAGTCAACAGTAAGAAGTGTACAGGCCCTCGCTTTGAATAACTTCAGCACACCTGTGTCCGCAGGGCACACTACTGTAGTCTCTCACACTGCTCTGGAGTGAATCTTGTCCACTCATCTTCCAGTCTCTTCTTCAGTTCGGTGACTGCAGTGGGATTTTTGGCCATAATTTAGTTCCCAAGGATTTTCCAAAGGTTTTGTGTTGGGTTTGGATCAGGACTCAAACAACTGCTTTACCTGTTTGGCTGTGCGACAGGGGGAAGTGTCCAGCTTGAAAATCTTTCGCTGATTGGGTGAAGAATGCACGGAAGGAACTGCATGTTGTCAAAGAAGGTTATGATAAACATTTTCATTCACTCTGACATATAGCTGTAAAGGAGGCCCAACTCCTGCCGCGGAAAACATTCTTTAAACCATGACCTTTCCTCCTCTACCTTTCACGACCGACCAGCTCTCTTCTGTCCACACATCGTGAACCTCAGCAAAGGTTAGTCCAGCCTTTTGATTCTTTCTGCTAATGAGAGGTTTGGTCACTGCAGAGTGGCTTTCGGGCCAAATGCTTTAAAATGTCGAGACAACTGCACAACGAGACTGATCTTTACCCTGCTCAATGCTGAACTGGCGAGCAATTCCAGCTGCAGTGTTATACCGATTGCCCATTGTCATTCTCTGTATGTGTCCTCTTGCATTTGTCTTTCGTGGACGACCAGCCTTCTTAGGGGGCTTGTATGACTTTGTAAAGGTGCAATATTCTTGAAATCACAGACTTGGAGCAAAAATGTCTGGACATACAATCATTAATTAAACTGTCAGTTTCATTACCTTATCTTGTATGGGTTTTCTCGGTTCTGTCATATTGCATATTCTGCATATTGCAGTGTGTTTAGAGAAGACATACATTCATGTGTGAATGAAAGCTGCACACACATGAATACACACCATAATCCTTGATCTAAACTAAAATTAGTCTCGCTTTTCTGTCCTTTCTTTCCTTTCTCTTCGTTTCTGTTTATGCTGTCTCAGCTGAACTAAATCTGATGTTATGGACTGAACCAGGGCTCAAACATCAAGGTCTGAGCCAAACCATAAAGAGAGGCATGAGGCAACTGAAAGTTAGCCATTTTGTACAGTGATTAATCTGATCTGTGATGTTTGCGTTGAGTAGGGCAGGGGAGGAGCTTCTGTTCAGTTTCATTTCAACTAGGATCATAAACATAGACATTTCACTGAAGGTGTGTGAGAGGCTGTAACTGTCCTGTAGAACATGCAATAGAAATCGAAGCCTTCAATAAGCTGCTGGTATATTTGCATAGAACACAACACGATAATGTATAAACACATATCAGGGTTCATTTTCTGAATCAGTTTAGCTGGCTTTGAATCACCAGCACGGTGGCTCTGAGTCTTTCACATCATTTGGATTAGACAGGATTAGATATGAAAAAATCCAATCTCATTTAGCAGAGAACAGCAGGGTACAACAGAGCTGTTCCATTCTCCATGTGACAGCTCTGTATTCACTTGTACTCTGGGGCGCAGGTGTAAGTTTGAGAAATGAATCTCAACTTTCTCTCCATAACGCTCCTGCACCTCATTAACACTCATCCTCCTCGCACCTCAACCTCGATCTCCTCCACCCAGCTCCTGTCTTGACACAAACAAAATGAATTCCTGATTTGTTACTGACTGGAGAATGTGAACCATGTTGGAGGAGCAGTGAACCCCAGTGACCAATTAGCATACGTGCTGTTATGCATAAAATTACATGTAACAGCAAAAGCATTTGCACTCTTGCTCTTGCATGTGAATGAGTTACCTAGAATAGCCTGACAGTGTGATGTAACACTGAAGAAGACAGGACAGTGGGTTGAGGTGAGGAAGGAGGACAGGCTTTATACCACAGAGTGTCTGGGCTTTTCAAAAGCAGCAGTCTGAAAGGTGAAAGGTAAATGCACCACAACTGAACACTGCATTCAATCACTAGCAATGGCTCATGTTAAACAAATAAGAGAGGTTTCGGGTGGCCCAGCTCTAAACAAGTAACGATCAGTCCAGCAAAACTGAACTGAAATTCCATGTGTGGTTGATAGTAGGAAGAACTACTTTCTTGACTACTAACTAATATTATAGTTTGTATTAGGTGTGATGAGGAGCAGGAGACAGATATTTAATTTCAGGTCATTTCAATTTTAGTTATTTTTTCTTCTGCTGTTTTTAAGGGGTAATGGCTACCTGCATCAACATCCTGTAATAGTTCCAATCATCAAAAAAGTGTTTTCACACAATAAACAAGAAACCATGGTAACCACGGTGAATCAAGGTCTAGTTCAAACTCTACTGGTTGGACCAAAATGCCTCTTTCACACCCGCTATTTTGAACCAAACTGAAGAACTGTCTGGACCAAACCAATCAGATGTGAAAACGCTCTTATTTGTAAGGACTGTAAAGCTTTGCTTACACCAAAAACTGCTCTTTTCTTTGGTTCCAGATGTGACCTCATGGTTCCATTGTGAGTCATAATAGGCTACTTTGAGATTAACTGCGCCTCTCCTGGAAAGCGGACAGGAGACTAACATCAACTTTTCAGATAAATCACATTTATTATGTAGAAAATCGATTGTCACAGTGAAAACGCTGAATAATTAATTTAAAATATTGAGCCAATACCTCAACCAGTCTTAGATCAGGTGAGAGCCAGGCGTTTCCCATCATGCCGTGAGGTTTTGCTGGTGGTGGAGAGCAACTGCAGCACGTGGGTCCAAAGTACAACAACACCTTTTGCCTTTAGACACGTTCTGACACAGTATGTAACCTAGTTTTCTTGAAACCTGTCTCAGCCTTAAGGCTGCATGGCACAACCTTGTCAAGACCCTGTAATGTATCCTGAAACATGAATACCAATGTGTTCCCTGAACAAGGACTTGGGGTTTTTAGGTTCATCTTCACCTCCACACACTCTGTAAGTACTAAGCCTTAAATGTGGATAATTTAGCAGTATGTGGGTGCAACAGAACAAACACTGGACTAAAATCCAATCTACCAAATGGGTTATCAGAAATCTAATGGCTGTTGCTAGAGATGCTACACCCTTGGTTTGTGCGTGTGGATGAATTTTCATCTCCACCTAACTGTTCTGCAGTCCCCAGAGCAGCTTGTACGTCCCTATAGCTGCCGTTCATCTGTTGCAGCAGAATGATGATTATGGTTTCCCTCCTTTGTTTCTTCCCACTGCTCTCTGTGAGGTGTCAAGGGATGCATGTAATAACACCGAGCCCTGTTTCCTCACAAGCCACTTGACTTGCTACAAAACATAATCTGTTAGAGATGTCTGACCGCTGTGATGAGTCCTAACAACAGCATAATCAAATCAAACACACACCCTAATGATTATTTGGCTTCCAGCATGTACAGAGGAGCACTAATGATAATAGTGCTGCAGTGTGAGGTTGAGTGTTTGTCAAGCATGTATGGGCTCAATTAAAAGTTTCACATATCTATACTGAAACAAGATGCAGCGGGATCGTTGGTATAGTTGCTTCAGGAAATATTTTCTCCTCATCAATTTCTGCACATTTTACTACGTTGGCAATTTAATATAAATATGACATTTTCCCCATTAGTCTACACACAAGAACCCATCATGACATAATGAAAAAATATTTTTGCAGAGCATGTTGGAGGAATGATGTGATGTAAAACGTACACTGTGGAAATCAAATGTGTTTTGTTTACAGCTCATCAATAGAACAAGTCACATGATTAGAACTAGACACTTTATGTACCTGAAGGAAAGAGGTTTGATCCAACATCAGAAGCTAACAACTCCTAAACGTTATGGTGTTATACTGTGCATAAAAGGAAATGCATACTTACTATAAATTCAATATGAATTTTAGGAGTCCCAGCAATGGTCTGAATACTTCTGACTTTGATAATATTAGCTAGTTTATGTAGGCTGATGAGGAAATTTTAAATATTTGAAATGTCTCAAATGAAATTTGCAACATAGTCAAATTTGGATAAGGTGAGGGTGTATGTGTCCAGAAAGTTTTTTGCTCAAGACATTTTTGTTACTGATCATTCAACTATTGTCAAACTGTGAAGGTGTTTTCTTTATTTGCTCTCTACAGGTCTTGCAGCACTCTGATCTCTGAGCTGCCATTAAAACAAGACCAAAGTAATGGTGAAGTTAAATTACACTAACTTCACTTTAATCGCTTGGAAAGTAGCACATGAAATAGCATATTAAATTGTTATTAAAATTGGCTGGTTTAATAATCAAAATCCACAAATGACTCGAGCTTAATAGGAGAAAGTATTTGCCACTGTGTGAATAATTCATTTCTGACATTCAAGATAGCAGAATCCGCTACTTAAAATGATCACTTAGACTGGAGCTAAAAGCAGTACAAGTCTTTGTCGTCCACTGTCGAGCTTACACCAGAACTCAAACATTTAAAACATGCTTCTTTGCATTAGGATGAGAGATGTTTTATTCATTGGACTTCATCTACTATTCTCTTAATTCCTTCAAAACATTTACAAGCTCATGAAATCCCATCAGTGATGGAAGAAAAGTGCAACGATGGCTTCTGTTTAGTCTTCCCCCCCCCCCCCCCCCCCCTCTCTGTTCTTGATTGTCAGTCCCATAGCTGGGTAATCACAGAACAGTTCACTTTACCCACTCCGGCAAACTCAGCTTCAAAGCTTCAAAAACAACCGGAGCAGGGGCCGGGTGTTTTCCAGCTTGCAGACAGAGGTGAGTCTATAGATTGGGCTGTTCTGTCTGTAATGTGTGAGTGTGTGTCCAGGAGGAGTTGTGCCCCACAGGCTTTCTCTGCAATACCTGAAAGATCAATACAGTCTCCTCAGTATGCCAGTGTAGATCAACTGAAGGGAAAGAGTCAAAGCACCACTCTGATCTTCAAAAGTCCTTTAAAAGCGTGTTGGAGTTTGACATCCCTCTTCTGACAGCACTGTTTGTTTTTCCAAAGTTGTGTGTCAGCTGAGTCCTTTCCGCCTGCCTTGGTCCTTTACCGTGATGCGTGATATTGACTAAAGTCATTGTTACAAGAGCACTTTTTTGACTTTTGGGTAGCATCAGTTCTCACATGTGTTAAAGGGTTACTTATGCTTCAACTAGCTGATGAAGGCAATGGCAAGCTGCTGAAGATTAAAGCTGTGTATAGACTGCGTGGTAACAGGGCAGTTAGAGGGATCATGTTGTTTTATGCAGCAAGAGACAAATAAATGCAATTCAGCAAGTTTAGTTGGATAGTTTCCTCTTTGGTTGCAATGATCTTGGGGTAAACAGCACAAATACAGTGTTCATGTTACAGAAAGATCCACCAGTGATGCTCACATGCACAAGATTGGCCCCTTGTCAAATGACATTATGCTGCATTATGGAAGAAGATGAACCAGAGTTGTACTTTAACAGTGTCATGTCGTTCTTACCAGAGCCTGTTGTGGTGTCGGGCATATGGACTGAAAGAAGGGTTACGCTAGTGCTTCGTAACAGCTTTGCCTTCGGTGGGGTCTACGACTTATTTCCAGATGTGAGCTCAAGATGAAGCCAAAATGCGAAAAGCAAAGAAGAACAATGAATGTGACACAAGCGATCAGTTGATTTAATTACTGGATTACTGTATTTAATCATCCAATAGGATGTTGTTTGAACATGTGTTGCCTTCAGTACAAATCTAATGGGACTAAGGTGAATTTCATACCAGTTCATTTGCAGCTTTACATTATATATAATTAATGTTAAAGGTGGAGATGACGCTGACTGGGATCTGAATTCATATTTAAAATAGTACTCAGAGGCTCAGCAGGGAAAGATGGATAAAGAAAGAGAGAGCGAGAGTGGAATAAAAAGAGCAAATAAGACCAGGACCTGAAAATGTAGACATGAAGACTGGCAGACGAAAACAGAGGAGAAAAATGAAGAAACAGCAGGAGACAGGGAGTTTATTCAACACATGAAGGCTAATCAATACTTCTGTTCTCTGTGCAGGACTGGGAGCAGATGAGCTCCCCTGCGCTCTCTCTCACACACACACACACTGAAAATCTGCTGACTTTTGGTAAATATCACTATTTATAATTTGGTTCTTACCCTGTTTACACACTTCAAGAACTGTATGTTACACACATAGGCTTCACTCACATTCATACATTAACATACAAGGCTCATTTTGCCTTAACACATCAATGATGAAAAATCACTATAGACTATGAAGTTTTTTGTTTTGGTTTGGTTTTTGACTGCATAAAAAGCATCCTTAATATTGACAACATAAGAAAGTCAAAAAATAGAAGACTGTGACTGCTTAACAATAACAAGACCAATAAACAGTATATACTCTAAATGCAATGCACAGAAAAGTATCAGATTTCCTGATGTGGCACATGTGCAGGTAATATGCTTGCAGTACATTCTGTGTTTAGGCAGCAGGGTGTAACAAATCTCCAAATCCCAGTCAGGTTCAGTCTGCAAATCTGCTTTTCTTTTTGGCTGGAATTGGTGGCTTATAAAATGGGAAGGACCTACAGTCTGTACTGTCTCTGAATGCCTCACAACACAGATGATCTACAGTGTGCACTGTCCCTGTTATAGACACAATATAAAGCCCACAAATAAAAAAGGCAAGTAGGTCCTATGACAATAATTTCTGAGCTATTGTATCAAATGTATGGGCATCAGAGACTGAATTTGAAGGGATCATGTATCTAATATACAGGAAAGTTAACAATGAGAAACATCAGGGTCATATCAAACTTTCACATGGACCCATGCAGATAACCTTTGCCTACAGAGGGCTCCACTCAACAATCATCTGTCTACCTGAACTCTCTCATTAAGGTCTACAGTCCCGCCCATTCGCTGTTCGAAGCAACGGCGTTTTGTGGCGACTTCACCACACAGCAAAAGATCCCAAGCAAAGCTCTTCAGCTTAGTGGTCCCATGTTGGTGGGACAAGCTACCGAACTCTGCATGCTCAGCAGCCCACTTGCACCCCATGAAACCAAAAGATTTCTTCTTATAGCATGTTTTATATATCACGTGTTTTTTTTTCTTGACTTGCTGATTTTTTTTTTGCTTGCCTTGTACCTCATTTGCAAGTCTCTTTGGATAAAAGCTTCTGCCAAATGACTAAATGTAAATGTAACAGGACTTACAGTAACAGCAGAAAAGCTAAATGTGCATGGTGACATTTTTTGAATTGCAGTTTGATTGATCCAAAAGTAATTATTTTCTGGCATACTTACTGAAAAATGCATATTTTACTGTACAGAAATAGTATTTCAAATGGAAGTGGGGCACAGCTAAAATATCCCAAACATGAGCTGTGCCAGCATTACATTTTATTGTTTTAAGCCACTTCATCATTATGCTAAGAGGATAAGTCTCACCTGAGAAGGCTCTGTAATTGGAATTATTACCTGGGAGTCCACTGAGTTTAATCCCATCACAATCTGCAGTATTGGAGGATTTAATCAGACTTTTAATTTCCAATTTCACAGTGAATTACTTGTATCCTCCAAATTGTTTAAAATTCTGATGACTGTACTTTGTCTGTTCTTGCACTAAAATAAAAACTTTAAATAAATGTTTTCTTGTTCAAACAAAGGAATATTTAAATACAGAGGAAAACCAATGAAATTAATAAACTGGTGACCCATTTTATGAGCAGGATGTGTATGCTGGGAGAGTATGGCCTATTACCTAGTATATGCCTAAAACCTACTGTTGTGATTATCAAATTCAGAATCCAGAATCTATGCTACTATACAGTCTCTTGCTTCCTTCCTCACTGACTTCACTTCACACTCTCTCCACCACTGTCTCTCTGACTCTCACAGTTGCATTAATAGCTTTGTGTCACCATGGCGATGATTGATACTCCTTGCTTTTGCCCAACAGAGTAGTAAAATGGGATCACTCACTTTAGAAAAAGGCGAACTTGGGGTGTACAGCATGTGTGAGTGTAAATGTAGAGAAACGTTTATTTGTTTAGCTGTGTCTAGATATGTGTCACTGTCATTTCTGTTTGTGATCGTGGTTGTGTGTGTGTGTGTGTGTCCAAAAGGAATCCAGAAGCGATGGATGAATAAGATGGAGAGTAATTGATGATAGTAAGAAAAATCATGTTACTGCTCCGTTGGGCTGTAACGTTGCACTCATCCACATGAGCTCTCCTTGTAACTTAAGGACACTGACTTCAGTTAAGCTCTCTTATGCCACACCTTGTCTACACTGACAAGTAGACTGATACCCTATTTCCAACATAGCAATTCAAAACTGGTACCAGAGTGGCACCCACTCCCAGTTGGTTTAGAACAAAGAACCCCTTACATGAGGGGCTGGGAGAGTACTCCAAAAAAAACAAACAAATATATATATATATATATATATATATATATATATATATATATATATATATATATATACATATATTAAGGCATTTTTTAATTCACTGTGCTAATTATTGCAAAGAAAGAAGCAACATGCAAGGTGAATTGTCAACAAGAGGAGCTGCAGATTACTTGTTAGTCCATTTTCGACAGTCAGGACATAATACTGGACTCTACGTAAGAATATAATAATGTGCTGAGATCTACTGCTGACCAGTGGAGGGCAGCAATATGCCTTAGAATTCAATTCATTTCAATTTTAATTGTATAGCGCCAAATCACAACAGAATCATCTCAAGGCACTTTACATTGTTTAAGACCTTACTGAGTATAATTGTATAAAAAAATATAGAAAACCCAACAATCCCATTTGAGCAAGCTTTAGGCAACAGTGGAGAGGAAAAACTTCCTCCAGCAGAACCAGGCTCAGGGTGGGCGGCCATCTGCCTCAATTGTGTTGTTGTTGTTTTTAACTGGAAGTGTTCAACACACGCAACAAATACAAGACACATACAGCCAAAGAGTCAAAACAGAAGTGCATTGGCAACACATTCTTTAGGGAAACTTATAGTGCCATTGTTGCTCTTGGGCTAGCACTGCTGGGAATACTAAGACATATACAGTGACGTGATGGCTGCTCTCTGGACCGTGGAAAAGCTCACCAGTTCTTTGAATCAACTCCAAACTGGCACTAGCACAAGCCCCCCGGTGACTTTGATTGAAAAGGAGAGAGCAGGTGCAGTCCTCTGCCAGTGCAACAATAGTTAGTATTGTTGCACAGCTAGTATTGTTTACAATGGTAATCACTGATATCTGGTGTTGTGACAGTACCACTAAAATGTTCCAACTGAGAATAGATGTGTTTTTAAATTTAAATGGGATTTCAATGGGAGTTCAGTTTTTTACAGCTGTTAATTCAATTCAACATGACAAGTTTGTATGAATATGATTTTTAAAATGATTCTGACTTGTTTTGACTTTTCTTTTTTGGCATAGAGCTACAAAATGTACATGCACAGGGATGTGCCGCTTTGTCTTCATCCTCACACAAGTAAATACTGCACATACACATGAGGTGTGGGTGTGCTTGTTTAAATACCACACAACATTTTAGCCAGGCCTCACATCTTCAAAGAGCGGTTTGGGGGTTCAGACTTGGTTTTAGTGTTTGTGTGTAGGTGTGTATGTGTGTGTGTGTGTGTGTGTGTGTGTGTGTGTGTGTGTGTGTGAGAGCGAGAGAGAGAGAGAGAGAGAGAGAGAGAGAGGACTGCTGTTAATCTCTGTTTTGTCCTTGAAAAGCTGAAGGCAAGCCCAGTCCTTCTGGTCTCCATTACCACCTGCCAAGACTCACCGCCCACACCTCATTTACAAGGGGTTCTCATGGACACACACATACACACACACACACACTGCTGCCGTGACGTGAAACATAACCAATGATGCATAGTAGTGGACTACATGCAATTAAAACTTGTCATGTACACAGAGTACAATTTACAGTAGCTTACTGATCGCTAATCTACTGTTACTGCAGTTAGTGACTTTTCCACGATGTCTGTGAATGTGCCATGAGGTCAGAGGCAGTGAAACCTGTCAGTTATTTTATCTACCTGTCACAAGGAATCGTTTAGGATAGTGCGCTTGTAATTGGCTGACAGTCGTGTTGTTGTTCTCTCCACTCGTTGATAATTGACGTAGGTTGTAACAGTGAGTACAACAGGTTTTTTGACGTTGACCACAGTTAATCACCACGGTGATTAATCACCACGGTGATTAACTAAAAGCTTCCCCATTTGTAAAGAAATGAAAAAATTTAAATTAAAATGGAATCTTATTATGTAAATTTAAGGTATATTCTTATTTTTGGTCACACTGCAATTTTGTAACTGTTGCTACATAGTCTACCTCTCCTCAGTCATTACTATTTATGACTACTTGGATTCAAAAAGGGTAGTTTCATATTTCCTTGTTATGTACTCATCAATTCTATTTAAAATGCATCAAGCTGTTTTGGGGGATAACTTGAAAAGGCTGAACAGCCCATCTTTCATAATGTACATATTCCATAAGCAGGTGTTTTGAATAAAATACAATCTGAATTAAAAAAAAGTAATTCAAAAGAAACAGCTTCATATATATGAAATATAAAATAGTTATAATTAATAGCTATATTGAAATAAGTAAAAGGAAATCAAGGTTTGACAAACAAAGTCAAAATGACATTTAGCGTGCACAAGTATGTGGACACTAACACAATTATCACCACTGTGGTTCTGTATGTCATGAGAGTGGGTATGAAATGAGAGATGTGTACGTGTGAAATTAATATTGAATGAGCCGTGTAGGAATTACAGCCACGTTGATGCACAGATTATAGGGATTATAGGATTACCAGTTACAGGAGCACAGAAATTATTAGTCAAATATAAACACACATGAACTAACTTCCCTTTTTTTTTTTCCACATTAAAAAATGAACTCACGTTCTTTTCATACAATCAGGTGATCTCATAGCTGCTTGTTCACGCCAACATGCTCCCATTACAAAATGTGAGACAGAGAGAAAAATGTATGCACGTGGCTGAATTTATGCTCCCACACATACACGCACCCGAGTAGGTAATGGTACCCAATACGAGGTGGGAGCAGCCATCAGTCACGCTGCCCTTGCAGTGCCCTTCGTCTTCACTTTGTGGTTGTGTGTCTCTGTGTGTTACCGTGTATATTAGGGGGGCTGGCACTGCACCAACCTGGCTCATTATACACACTGACTAACGAACCAGCGCACACACTTGTGGTGACACAAAACAAAGTCACAAATACTCAGAGGGACAACTGTCATCACTTCCCTTGATGCAAAAATGTAATAGCCACACACACACACACACACACACACAGGTCAGAGTTATACTGCATGTGGTGTCGTGAACGGAAAGGTGAAGGTCTGTATTTGTGCGTGCAAAGCACACACTGTCACACTGATGCTCATTCTGTCTTAATCTAGTGAAAAAAAAGGAGGAGATTAAATTACACAGTTTTATTAACAGCTGCATGATTTTAACCTTCTTCTTGTCATTGAATGACTCTACACTGTTCTTCCTGCATGAGCAAATCATCTTCCCAGTGGCTTTGTGCAGCAGCAGCACAATGCTAAAAGTGCTAAAACCTGCCCTTAGCTGCACCCTCTGGTTGATGTGACGGGAAAATACATAATGTCAACAGCAGGACTTTTTGACCCACTTTTAATGCTATGGAGAAAAAGAGAGTGTGATATCAAGTGAGATGCACAGAGCAAACTTGACCATTACTAATATCAACTGCAGCCAGCTATTATTTATCATCTCAAAACAATAGAGCTAGGTAAGTTCTCATGTTTAAGACTAATTAGTTTAATTCACTCAATCAAAATTTGTTTGTGTAGCACCTTTCCTGCAAGTTCATTGAGTTCAAAGTACTTTACAGCTCATTAAATCACTCATTAGATCATTAATGAGCTGATAATGAGGAGAAATATAATTTTTAGCTACTTTATTAATCTCCATGGGAAAATGTTGTTGGACAGCTGCACATAGAGGACAACACGACTATGGGGCACATGTTTATATGTGGTCAAGAGGAACTGGAAATCACACCACCAATCCTGGGGTTTGTGAATAACTGCCCTACCAAGTGAGCAATTGAACCCCCAAAGACAGAACAAGCTTGACAACAAAACAAAAAACAAAATGTAGTCCGCAGGTGGTCTACTCTCTGTAGACCATGAAAATTGAGATGAGAGTATAAAATCAGGCTCTCAGTGTTCCCTGGAGCACAGTCCCCAAATGGAAGGTGTATTTGAGTTGACCAGCTAGGCAAGCTGAGTCTTGATGAGGGAGCTCACAAGGAACCCAACAGTTACTCAGAGCTTTTTGAAGTAATGGTAGAACCTGTAGAACATTATATCAGTAACATTCCTATCAATTAGGCCTTTGTAGCACTGCTCATCACTTAGCTGATATCATCCAAATGGTGCAGGATGAGGCAACATCTTGCAATTGGGATGTGTCTCCTCTCAGCGACAGGGACAAAGGGATTGGTCAGAGGTGAAAAAGGATGACTGAAGCAAAATGCAGTCACCAGTGTGCATACAACCTGTGAGTGGACTTCATCCTTCAACCTGATGGAGATCAAATAAATACAGCCAAGACAAAGCTGGACCATGACAATTGAAAAAGCTTTACAGTAAAATGAGATGAACTGTCCAAAACTAGGTGTTTATATGTAAAGACTTACCTTTGGGGGGAAAATTGCATTTTTTCATTTGTACATTTACAATGCTATAATGTGCAAAAGGGGCATTAATACTTTCTGCAGTAACTGTACTTAAATGTGTCACCAAAATATGTTTTGAACGTCCTAATGCACGTCTTTGTTTTATGTAAAGAACTCATTTGAACCCTAGTGAACACTAGCTCTTCATACAGAGAGGCTGTCTACATCCTGTCCAAGGTTCCACAACAGATTTTCTTCCCTTAAGCTCTATATCTAAATATTTAGCTATTTAGAATATAACTCCAACCTACTGTATTGAACAATATTCCCTTTAAATGGAAAGGTTTGAATATATTAATACCACTATAGTGTGATTTGGTCAAATTGGTTTTCATTGAACTCTAACTCTGAGGGGAAAAGAAAGAGAGTATTATATATTTAGAGTATAACAGGAACTCCCCTGTTGTCCAACTGTTTCCAGGAGACCTAAACAAATCTTTATAATTACATAGATTTTGCTTCTTGATGGGTGTTTTGGACAACACAGCAGTATCAGTCAAATATCCACTTCTAACTACTGGTTAGAGTGTCACAAAGGGACAATCATTTGAAACTACAAGATTTATTAGGATTTTTTCTTATGCTCGGCAAATTAAAATTCATTGGTGGAGTCGCTGAGAAGGCAAACTTTGATCATGACTGTGGGAGGGAGTCAAAGCAGTGTCAACTATGCATATGGCGTGAAGTATTGACAATGTTTCAAAGATAGCCACATCATTCAGATGACTGTCTCACTGCTCATCGCCATATCATGCAGTATATTGTTAGTTTGAAGCTGTTTTTGGTTTTTATTGTATGTCCACATGTTTTAAACACCTTACACATTTCATAATCTTTCCAGAGGATTTTCTGATTCCTCTTTGGGGTTCTAATGTGTCCAACTCTATTTACCAGTAACAAGTGATTCACATCTTTCTAGGTTATCATTTGTCTTATTTTGTAGTTTTTGTGTGTATGAAATATGTATGTAATGTATGAACATCCACTGACTGCAACTCAAAATTCTCTAATAATGAACAGATAGTGAAACATAACGGAAGTGGGGCATAAATAGTGCCATTTGAGCTACGTACAGTATTGAAGCAAGGGGAGGTCAATACATCTGTTTCATTTAGAAGCTTTAAAACCGTCCATGTGTACATACAGTAGGTAATTAAAGGAAATAATGACATATTTTACTCAAACAATACCATTTCACCAAAAAGGGTGAAATGTTTGTGCTAAATGGGTGGAGCAGCAGACCAGCACAGCTCCTTTGACGTTCTTTAAGTACTCTGTCAGCTTGTATGTACTCTAAGTCATTCCTACATTAACCTGCTGCTGTTACTGGGAGCTGATGACGGTGGGGGATTAAATGCAGACCTTATAAACAGGTGGTCAAATTTTAGTACATGCTCAATTCAATACAATTTTAGTATTTTTTTCAGTCTGATCAAACTGTGTGTTCCATGTGTAGTCTGATGCTGATGAGCCATTTCCTGGGGGAAACCCTTGAGATCCAAAATGACAATATCGTAATAGACTGATACAGGCTACTCATAAAGGAAACCTGTGTACCCTTATGTCCAGCTCTTGGCAGCACAGGGACCTTCCTTCAAGTCATAGGCATCAACACAACCTCAGCATGTGTGCGAGCTGTCACCACCACGCTCCCGAGACACTTGCTTAGACACACTGTGTGATGTGCTGACATCATTGATTGAGATACAAGAGGAATTCATGGAGCTATACCATTCCAACCATTGAGGCCATATCACAGACACTGTGACCTGGCAGGACAGATACAATTGGTTCATGTTTCCCAGTGCCATAGGACAGCATGCTATTCAAGTCTAGCTGGACAGTAGCTTTTGGAGATGGTGGGTACTGCCTTCAACAATGCCATTTTCCTGCAGCAGCCAGTCCACTGGGCACCAGTGAGGCACATACAGTGGCCAGGACAGAACAAATTAGCATGGCTCACAACCTGCCAGCGCCCTCACCATCTTTATTTCTATTTTTATTATTATCACCTTCAAGTGGCAGTGGGCCTCACAGCTATTTACTTTCCAAACTAAACAGAATGAAATACATTCACTTGCTCACATGCATACACCCTGTTCTTCTGTAAATAATGTCTTGCCTTTTATGTATATCCTGTTAATGTTTTGTCATCTGTGTGCAACAAATAAATGAACATAAAAGATAGTGAAAATGTCAGCCCAGACACTGCTGCATACTGTTACCACCACTGCTATTCAAATAGTATTTCCATAGCTCCATCTGCATTTCAGTGCAACCACCTGTGAGCTCCAAGTCCAGGCAAGTTAATGTTAGGCTTGTTCAAGATTAACTGCACTTCTTCTGAAGAGTGGACGAGAGCAGGTGGTGGCAGCAGGGGGAATAGACAAAAAGTCTCCAAACTTTCCAAAAGCTTTTCCATCTGTACAGTCATAGGAACACAGATTGGGTCCAAGATGGTCCAAGATTAGGTCATCAGAGAATTGTGACAGGGAAACTGTTAATATGCTACACAGATGATCTGTGTTTATGCTCTGAACTCCCTATTACTGAAATATATTACAAGAAATTATATTCTCTACTGAAGCATGCATCAGTTGGCGCTGATGGCCTATAAATTTGCTAGGCAGATTAAAGTCAAACCACATAAAGCACAAAAGAGTCCAACTGTGATGAGTCAATTTCCATATAAATAAATTAATAGTATCCATCAGTCAACCTACAGGAAAAGAGAAAACATACACAAGATGAAGGATAGCTTTTCATACTGATATTTAGAATGTATGAGCTAAAACATCTGTGCTTAAGTTTCTGTCACCGAAGTTTTTAAGACTTAAGTCTTTAATTAAATCATGAATGCTGTGAAACCTGTAGGTTTATGTCTGTAGGTTGCAAACTTTAGTCAGTTCAGGTTCTGGCGGCAGACAACCTCTCTACATTTAAGACTAGACTTAAAACTTTCCTTTTTTATAAAGCTTATAGTTAGAGATGGATCAGGTGACTCTGAACCATCTCTTAGTTATGCTGATATAGGTTAGTCTGCTGGGGGACCTCTACTGATACACTGAGCTCCTCTCCTCTCTCCTTTCTCCTCTATCCATTCAAATGCTACAATTCCATGTCATTAGCTCTCTTCTGTAGTTGTGCTTTCTCCTCTCTGTCTCCCTCTCTCTGTACTTTTCTGCAGGTATCCTCGACCTGGAGCTGTACATCTCCAGAATCCAGTTGACTTGCCCAATGTTTATGCTGCTTGTTGTTGTTTCTTGTTGCCTGCTGTTCTTTTCTCTCTTCTCTTTCCACTCACCCCAGCCGATCGAGGCAGATGGCCGCACTGGTTCTGCTGGAGGTTTCTTCCTCTAAAGGGAGTTTTTTTTTCTGTTGCCTAAACCTTGGTCAAATGGGATTGTTGGGTTTTATACAATTATACTCTGTAAGGTCTTAAACCTTACACTGTCAGGGGCCTTGAAATGACTGTTTCGATTTGGCACTGGGAATAAAACTGAACTGAATTGAATTGAATAGTCACAAAGTGGCAGAATTAAGTGAGAGATAGTTATTCTGCCAAGACAAGACTACTGGGTATTTCTTCCTGTTATGGAAGAAACCGGAGAGTTCAAATCATTTTGTAAAATATTCATAAAATAAATATTTTAAAATATGCATGATTAAACACTTTAATGAACTTATATGCTAATATTTAAGGAGATGAATTTAGGTAACACAGAACTAGATGTCATGGAAAGTTAGGGCGGCAGTAGCTCAGGTGGTAGAGTAGTCGTCTACGAGCCCCAGGGTGAGTGCCTCGATTCCTAGTTTCTCCTGGTTACTTACCGAGGTGTCCTTGGACAAGACACTGAAACCCCGTAGTAGCACCGATTTGTGGCAGCTGTCCAAGTATTTCATTATCTCTATTATCAGAGGTTGAAAACTGACATCAGGCTAGAGAAAACTGGCTAGCATACATGGTGCACTGTTCACTGGTGACAAATGTGAACTGAATCATTTCAAACAAACCTACTGGCCATTTCAGTAAGGCCAAACATTGTAAGAGCCTCTAATTGGATAATTACTGCATGGATGATTTTTTTTTTTTTAGCTGGAAGCAAGGTATTTAATCCTAACTTATGCAGTAAGTAGCTTCTCATTTCTTAAACAGCCATGTCAGAAGACACATCATGTGGTCATGGAAAAGATGTTAATCTGTTACAGAAGGGTCAAATTATTGTCATAAATCACACAAGAAAACATCTGAGAAGATTGAAGCTATTAAAAGTGGGTTAAGAACTGTCCAATGGAAGAAGGTCATGTGGTCTGATGAGTCCAGATTTACCCTGTTCCAATGGGTGCATCAGGGTAATAAGAGAGGTGGATGAAGTGATGCACCAATCATGCCTAGTGCCTACGGTACAAGTCTGTCGTGGCAGTGCTATGATCTGGGGTTGCTGCAGTTGATCAGGTCTTGGTTCAGCAATGTTATGTGCCCAAAGGATGAGGTCAGCTGACTACCTAAATACTCGATTTTTGTCTTCTCTGATAGCACAAGCATGTTCCAAGATGACAATGCCAGAATTTGGGCTCATATTGTAAAACTGTGGTTCAGGGAGCATGACACATCATTCTCACACATGGATTGGCCACCACAGAGTCCAGATCTTAACCCCATTGAGAAGCTTTGGGATGTGCTGGAGAACACTTCCGATTCTCCCATCATCAATACAAGATCTTGGTGATAATGTTTCTAACTCTGGACAGGAATAAATGCTTTATATTGCAGATGGTTATCAAAATGATCCGTGCCGCAATCAAAACTAAAGGCGGTCCAACAAAATATTAATAAAAAGTGTGTGACTTTTTCTGGACAGGCAGTGTATATATATATATATATATATATATATATATATATATATATATATATATATATATATACCAACCGTTTACTACATACATATTTTTAGATGTATTTAGCTTTGTCCACTTTCCCTTACTTTGTTGTTATATCATTGATATTACATGCAGGACTCAAAGTTCATGTGATCCAGAGGGTCCACATCATGTAAATGGAGCACTCAGCCCTCCAGTTCATCAATCACATAGAGTCACACTAAATGCTTCCAACATGCTTCCTGTTGTGAGAGCTGCAACACTTACAGCAAATCAATATGCCAGCTATTAGACATCAGCTCAGGGCAATGAAAAAGGAAATGGTTTAGTCTGCAGTCACCGTAACATTACTGACTCACAACCGCATGATGTCTCCTCCAGCAGCAGCCGCACTGTTTGAATGTAAGTAAATGTAAAAAAAAGTATTCACCCCCTTGGATGTTTCGTTTTTCATTGACATTACAAATCAATCATGGTCAATAAAAATTGGTGACTTTAACAAATACGTTTCCTCATTAATGTCAAAGTGAAAACAGATTTCTACAAAGTAATGTCAAATAAATAAAAATATGTAAGGTGAAATCACTGTTTGCCTTAATATTAACCCCCTTTAAAATAACTGACCTAATCCAACAGAGGTCCAGATATTTGGTGCCAGTAGTCCCACAATTAGTGAAATGGGGATGACCTGAGTGCAGTAAATGCATCTCAAGTGATTGCAGTATAAAGACATTTGTGTCTGGAAGGTCCAGTCACTGGTTAATCAGTATTCCTGGCTACCATAACACCATGAAATCAAAAGAACACTCCCAGTAACTCAGAGAACAGGTCAGGGTTCTTTGGTCTGATGAGACCAAAATGGTGCTTTTTGTCCATCAGACAAGATGATATGTTTGGCACACACCAAACACTGCACATTACCAAACACAAAACATGGTGGTGGCAGCAACATGTTGTGGGGATGCTTCTCGGCAGCCATCCCTAGAAGGCTTGTTAAGGTAGAGAGTAAGATAAATGCAGCAAAAATAGGACACTCCTAGAGGACAATCTTATTCAGTCAGCAAGACAACTACGGCTTGTAAGAAGATTTGATTTCCTGCAGGACAATGACCTGAAACATAAAGCAAAGCTACACAGAAATAGTTTACAGACAACATGGTGAATGTTCTGGAGTGGCCAAGTCAAAGCCCAGGCCTCAATACAATAGAGAATTTGTGGATGGACTTGAAAAGGGCTGTTCACATCCGATCCCCACGCAACCTGACAAAGCTTGAGCAGTTTTGCAAAGAATAATGGCAAAAAATTCAAGTGTCCAGATGTGCAAGCCTCAATGAGATGTATACACACAGACTTCATGCTGTGATTGCAGTCAAAGGTGCATCTACTAAATACTGACCTGAAGAGGGTGAATATTAATGCACTGATTTCACGTAATATATATATTATTGACAATTGCTTTTATAATGTCAATAAAAGGATGAAACATCCAAGGGGGTGATTACTTTTTAGAGTCAATGTATAAGGTTCTCCTAAAATAATTAACAAGCCGCGTAAGATGTACATGCATTTTCTGTTTTATTATTATGTATTGTAGAAAAATCAACAGCAGCAATGATGGAATAAGTAAAATGAAACACTTGACCTGGAGTCCAATCAATGAAAACCAGGAAACTACTATTTTCCTTGCTACTCTATATGTATATATCAGCAGTATACAATAAATGTGCATTAACAATTAAATTGTTCTTGCTTAAAACACCTCATATACGTCATTGACATGATCAGTGGCTGGTTAGTGCAGTAGTAACATCACGGCCTCCCATGTGGGAGACTGGGGTTCAAATCCCAGCCGTGGCCTACCTCCAGTAGGCAAGACCTCCTTACGCCTACCCTTGTACCCTACTTGTAAGTCGCTTTGGATAAAAGCATCTGCTAAATGACTAAAATGTAAATGATGTTGATTGTAGCTTCTGTTAATGTATTCTGATAGGATTGCATGTAGGCAGTAAACTGAAAACCATCAAAGCCACCAAAACATCCCCCTCAACATGACAGGTCTAAGAATCTTGATTAACCAGGAAATTGTGTTTGTAGTTTAAATAGAAAATACTGAGGGCTGTAAAGGGCCACATGAAACCAGCAGTGTTCCAAGAGAGAAGCTTTAAACTCATACAGTGTGTAATAGCACTGCCGTCTGAGGAGTTAAAAAAAGCCCATAAGAATGCTTAGTTGCTTGACAGGATATGGTTTAAATAAAAAAAATAAATAAATAAATAATAAAAATATTGTTTGTGTTGATGCACACTACATGTATATTACACACCACCCATTTGTAAAGCTGCCTCAACCATTAAGTTGTATAGACAGATCCTTTTACAGGTAAAAACTCTTACACCTGACTCAAAGGCTGTTTCGGAGCACAGAAGAAACACACTTTAAAGCTTAGCTTGAAGTGTACGTTTTAAATAAGCAGTGGCTGCCTGTTGGACGCTCATTAAAACACAGGAACCATAGGCACTACGCTCCAAGGACAATGTGTGCCCTACTGCTCACACACATGCTTTACAGTCACCACCTGCAAGTTTAAGTTGACAGTAAAACTCGGCTTATCTTCCAGCATGTTACACTGACACACGCATGTGATATTTGCCACAACGTGTCAGTGATGCTGCTATTGCATCTTGTGCAGATCCGAGGTCTGTGAATGGTACTCGTAAGATAAAGATTCACATGGCACATCCTCCTGAGCTGAGAACAAACGTTTGACATGAAAACCAACATGAAGCAGGAGAAGTTCAGTGAGTGGCAACAGAGCAGTGTGAAGTTGCTGTAAGAAGTACTCCGGAGCCTCAACAGACAGGGAAACAATACAGGTCTATAAATACACTGCTAGTGGCAGACAACTTTTCTGTGTGTTTGTCTTCAATTCATGGTTCATAAAACACTGAAATCTCTGTGCATGAGTAGAAATAGACATACAGTATCCTGGACTGAGGCAACCACAGCATCAACAGTAACATACACACTGACTCCAGCCTGATATTTGATTTACTTCAGTAATTAGATATGGTCCCTGCTTGCAGCAATGCTGCCGATATTATTGCATTTAAGCAGCAAAACTAAAATCTCAACTCAATATGCCAGAAAAACTTGTCATTCTTAAGAGGAAACAATATTTGGATATTTGTTGAAAATAAAATCAACAACAGCTTCAGTCTTCCTGGACTCAGGAATCATTTACACAACCACTTTGCTTCTCTGTAAACGGTCTGTGTGCGACAGCTGTGCAGAAAAGCATTTAGGTTAATAAGGCAGCAGTAAGATCACAGTGTCACAGCAGAAGATTTAAATGATGACGTTACGGCTGCTGTACCATGTGCATATAATGTGCACCGATCCTTCATTTACTGCTGTTTGACAGCCACAGAGATTTAATGAAGTCAAACAACAGGAGCTACATTCAACATTTGTTACCACCCGGTCTGATGAAAATTATGTGTCTATACAACTAAACTGTAATCATAAACACATCTTTGTGGGAAACGTTAACCTAAATATACATATATACTTAGGTTTGTTATACTTAGGTCATATCTATAGCAACCAATGCAAATGATATGTGTATACATAGAGTATATATGTGCACTCCAACCACCCCACCCATTTCCTTCCAAGTCGCCTTTCATTAACAAATGTAGCGCTCCATTCATTTATAAAATGTTGCATCACAACATAATTATGATTATGATAATCGTGGCTGCAGTTTGGATGACAGGGTTGTTTGTTTGCATCGTCAAACACCTCTTTGTTTTTATTCAGTTTCCGCTGATGACATAACTGATGTCTCTCTACACTTCATGCGCTTGTGTACAACAGAGATGTCACACACAGACACACATACACTCCCACACAGTAGAATACATGTGTATAAACCTCAGACGCTCCTTTGATTGGATCAGATCTAACCCACAGGAAGTCAAGTTGTGCATTTGAACCTCAGAGCTTTGTTCTCCTCTGTGGTAGCTGATAGACAAAATGGCCAATTAACAACACATTACTGTAGAAGCCATAGCAGTGATCCTCCTAAAAGGTTAACATGCTGTGGAAGCAGGCCTTCTCACACTTCCTTTATTATCAGCACCACTGTCTTCTTCATCGATTTACAAACTACATCACAGGATAATCACTTTGCAGGCAGCTAACAGTGTTACAGAAGTAATGCTAAATGTGAGCGTTCACTGGATAGACCAATGGAAAACAGTGCTATGATAGATGGATGGTCTACACAATATAACATTACCATTATTTAGAAACACAAAAATATGATACAGAACATAAAAGAAACCAGAATTTCTGTGTTCAGTTCCAGAAGTAAAAAACTTCAAACATTCAAAATCCCACTGATATTTATAAAAAGAGAAATTACTAAGAATTCAACCCAACAACAAACTGTGGAATAAGGCCAGTCCAGTTACAGTCCATATGTATTGTATTTCAACAGTGACACATCATTTTCATTTTGACTCAGTTCCTGACCACAGGACTTGAAATCAAACAGTCAAGATGGGTTAGAATGTAGACTGCCAGCTTTAATTTAAGGGTTCAGTTGAAAATATTTTTTTTCAACTGAAACTTTTTCTTACAAAGCCCCAAATTTATGAAATAGCCTTTCAAATAGCGTTTGGGACTCAGACACAGTCTCAGTATTTAAGTCTAGGCTAAAAACGTATTTATTTAGCCAAGCATTTTTGTAAGTAGATTTGCCTTAGGGAAAGACTCATGGACGTAGAGCATTATGGTGAACTGGTATGTTTAGATACTGTCTTCCCCACTCTCATTGATCACTCATTGATCATTGTTGATGGTGAAGTGATTGGTTGCTCTACATCCCAGGGAGCCCTCATGTCCGTGTTTCCTTCTGGCTCACCCTTTTAGTTAGGCTGTGACAGTTAGTCCTGCCACAGTCCCTGCTGCACTCTATACTAAATATACATTCACCTAATACATTATTTGACTGTGATCACACCTAACTGTTATCTCTCCTCTTCTGCTCTCCCCTCTCTTTCCCTCTTCCTGTCTCTCTGTCGAGCTACATGTCGTTCCACCCTTTGCCCTCTGGACCTGTCTGACTCGTCCTGGTGCCTCCCTTCTGGTCGGAGATCTTGTGGCTTGGTCCCGTGTGGTCCCTATGGGATGCGTGTGGTGACTGGGGTTGGTTCCCCGCTACCATGAAGCTGGCCTCGGCGGATGTCGGCAGCTGTTTCTCTGAGGTCTCGACTCAACGCTCAATAGTCCAGGACTGGAATTTCCTACAAGTCTACGAGAGCCTCCAATAACTGACTCAATATTAACTTACAGACAACTGTTATACTGGACTGCCTGCTGCCTAACACATAGCATGTAATCACCCCTTTGGGGCTGGGTTCCCTTTTGAGTCTGGTTCCTCTCAAGGTTTCTTCCTGTTGCCTTCTCAGGGAGTTTTTCCTTGCCACCTTCACCCTCGGCTTGCTCATCAGGGACAATCTGTTTATTATGATTTATACACATTCACTGTTCATAAGTAAGCAGATAAAGTGTTTTGCATTGAATTTAAGCGTGGCATTTGCATTTGGAATCTGCTGTTGTTCGTCACAATCATGAAGTTCAAAGAGCTGTTGCTGCCACTAAAGCCAGCCACTATTTGGCTGAAATCCATCAGACAGAGGGAGAGTGAGCAAAAACATGAGCTGCGGCTAAATCAATGACATATGAAACAATATGCTCCAGAAAAGGACAGAGACATTGTGGCAGCTTTACTTCAAAACCATCAAACAGCTTATAAAAAACAGGTGTGCCAAAGGATCGCTCAGCTGATTTCTTAACCGCCATTATACACGTAACTATAAGAGTAATAATCTAATTTGTTTTTAACTAGAGTGCATGTGCAGATCAAAGGCTGCCAACACTTAGCACAAAAGGAGCAGGAGATACGTGGAGCAATGCTGCCTCATTTTAAAATCAAGTCCACTCACAATCCAAATAAAACTGAAACCAACACAAAGTGCCCTGTAGACGTCTAGATAAGTCACTTTACTCTGAGTGTGTCTTTAATTCAGTCAGTTTGTGCTGTGAAAAGGAGGATGTGTCTTTCTCACAGTGCTGTCAGTCACCTCTCCGACGAACCCTATCCTCTGCATCCTCTTCCCCTACCAACTAACTTCATGTCCTCTCTCACTACATCCATAAATCTCCTCTTTGGTCTTCCTCTAGACCTCCTGCCTGGCAGCTCCAACCTCAGAATCAGTTTACTGATATGTTCCCAATCTCTCCTCTGAACATGTCCAAACCACTTTAATCTGTCCTCTCTGACTTTATCTCCAAAACATCTGACATAGACTGTACCTCTGATTGACTCATTCCTGATCCTATCCGTCCTGGTCACTCCCAAAGAGAACCTCAACATCTTAAGCTCTGTTACCTCCAGCTCTGCCGCCTGTCTTTTCCTCAGTGCCGCCTGTCTCCAAGCAGCACAGCATCGCTGGTCTCACCACCGTCTTGAACAACTTTACCCTCATCCTCACTGATACTCTTTTATCAAACAACATGCCTGAGACTTCTCCACCTGTTCCATCCTGCTTGCACACCTCCTTCAGCTCTTTTCCACACTCTCCATTGCTCTGAACTGTTGGTCCTAAGCATTTAAAGTCCTGCAGCTTCTTTTCCTCTGCTCCCTGTAACCTCACCGTTCCACTTGGTCCCTACTCGTTCACACACATGTATTCTGTCTTGCCTTTATTCATTTGCTTTCCAGAGCACACCTCCACCTCTCTAGATTTTCCTCCACCTGCTCCCTGCTCTCACCACATCATGATCCATGGAGATATTCTACTCTAACCTCATGTGTCAGCCTGTCCATCATCAGAGCAAACAAGAAGGGGCTCAGAGTCAAGTCTTTGATGCACCTCCACCTTGAACTCCTGTGTCATACCTCCAGCACAGCTCCTCACTGTCTTACAGCTCTCATAAATGTCCTGCACCACTCTGACGTACTTTTCTGCTGCTCCAGACTTCCTTATACAATACCACAGCTCCTCTCTCGGCACCCTGTGAAGACACAACATAGCCTTTATTACTAGTTGCCACAGATCTACACATCTCCATTCTTCTCATAAATTGTCACAAGTAAACTTCTCCTCCATTCCTCGGGCATCCTCTCACTTTCCATGATCTTGTTGAACAAACTAGACAGACCAACCTCTCTTAGACACTTCCACACCTCCACAGGTATGTCATCACTACCGGCTGCCTTTTTCAATCTTCACCTTCTTCGATGCCCCTCCTCATACCACTATTTGCTACTTCCTGCTTCCCAACAGTCTTCTAGTCTAGTCTAGTCTTCTTCTGTTTTATTTTCCTCATTCATCAACTGTTTAAAGTACTCCTCCAACCAAAGTACATCACACTCCTGGCACCTGTCAGTACATTTCCATCCCTATCTTTAATCACCCTAACCTGCTGCACATCCTTCCCATCTTGATCTCTTTCCCTCGCCAAACTGTACAAATCCAGCTCTTCCCCCTTACTGTCCAACCCCAGCATACAAATCTTCATATGCCCTTTGTTTGGCCTGAGCCACCTCTACCTTCTCCTTACACTGCATCCCTGTGCTCCTGTCTACTACCAAGTCTCCTTGTCCACTTTCTACTTCCCTGATGACATCAGAGTAACCATCTACCTACCTCCCTGATTACATTAGCTGTAGTTGTCCAGTCATCTTCCTGACCACCCAGAGCCTGTCCTACCTGCTCCCTGAAAACTACACACCATTCTTCCTTCTCTAACTTCCACCATTTCATCCTCTGCTTTGCCTTCATCCTCTTCATCTTCCTCACCACCATAGTCATTTTAAACACCACCATCCTGTGTTGTTTGGCTCTTTCACTGATCTCTATCAGATTACGTCGGCACAAGATGTACTCTACCTGAGTGATGGACAAAATTGTTGGTACCCTTCCATTAAAGAAAGAAAAACCCACTTTTAAATAAAAGTTAACTCATGAAAATCAGACATTGCTTTTGAGTTATGGGGATTAACTAAAAAAAGTGATGTTGGTACGTTTAACAACCTTTTGAAGCAACAGTGGTGCAGTCTGACTCCAGTGTAATTATCAGCTAATATGCCCAAAAGTAAAGTTACATTACAAATATTTAGAATGAAAAAAGTCCAAATTTTTATGTAATTACCTGGAAATGTGTGTAGTATCATTTCAATTAATTTACTACTACTAATTTAAAACGAGAAAACAATCACTTTTACCAGTAATTACCCAATAATTAGCAACTAGTAAGAGTTAGAAATTTACCTGAAATAATTAGCAAGTATGATAGGTAAATATTTATATTTCGAACTGAGTCCTGTAGCGATTTCTGTTTCCCAATGACTGCAAAAGTATGTAATACTATGAAATCAAAAACTGAAAGCCCATCATAATATCCATCACTATTTCAATTTCTCACAAACTACTATTTTTCTAACCCTGTATTAATTACACACTAATCATGACAGTTACCTTACAATTACACAGCATTTCACACTTTTTAAAGTTATAATATAGCTGCTGTTGTATATATTAGCTCTGGACCAGATCTTTTTCTCTTCTGGTTCAACAAACAGCAAGTTACTGTTAATAAAAGATCTTGGAGAGAAATCAATGCAGTTCTGGGTAGAAATAACTGTGGTGACATTGCATTAGTTTGTAAAAACGATGCCATGGTGAATGTGTATTGTAATCAAAGTAAAAGGCGGCCCAAGAAATATTTGAGTGAGTGACATTTTTTTGTTGGCCATGCAGTGTATTATTAAGTGGGTCAGTGAAACCACTGAATATCTTTTCTTGGAATTTTCGGCAGATAAATAAGTGTTCAAAATAGCTGATGTAAAGAGATGATTAAGTGAACAGATGTTTTTTTGTGTTTCAGAAAAAGTCCCAACATTTGTAGAAACAGGGATTGTATGCACTATATATACATGCATAGACATATGCACATACAGTACGAGATACAGATGTTTAAAATAAAAAACAGGTAACACACTAGATTAAATAACTGAGGTACAGTATTGTTTTGTAATACTATAATTAAAAGTACTACAGCATATACACAGCAATCAAATTGCTACAACATAGATAACTACAATACACAACAATTGCAGACAGCTGTCTTGATAAAAGAATACATATCTGTAGCTTGTCTGTTCCAGCAGACACATGCGAGATGGAACGGCTTTTGTGTCTGTGAAGGCAGGAAGCCTGGGTGAAGCTGACCAGTAACCAGTTTTTTTCTGGTTTTGATTTTCTTGATTTAGTTTAGGCCACTTACTTCCAATAAAGAGACATCTTAATGTTCTAGTTCACGAATTTTATCAGTACTGTGTTATGAGTAACACTGTAATATAATATATAATTTTAATGTACACTAATGTCTCATGCTATTGTACATTACAACTTAAGACACTTCAGACATTACAACTTAACATTACAACCTTTAAGAAACAATAACTTAAAAATAAAATAAATACCAGCATATTATACATTAATTATACTGAGAAAAGAGAGAATATAAAAGTTTTTCACAGTAATTTCAATAAAATATCACATAAAGGAAAGCTTCCCTGTTTTATTGATGGTGGTATAGCTATGTGTGTAATATGTTTTTCAGGTAATAAATAGAGCAGTATAATGAATTGAGGAGTATTGAAGTATAATTTAGCAGCATGACAACAAGCCCTAATAATCACATCCCCTAATCAAAATCATAAAGAACTCATGGACTGTTCAGAGACATGGAGCACAATGAGTCTAAATAACATGAGCCTTAAACAACACTGTGCATGCACATGCTCGCCAAGCAGTGTCATCCAGACCAATAAAGCAGCTGTTAGTATTATTAATGAAAATAATATTCAAATACTTGTTGAACCTACATAAACATATTTTCTTCAGTCATATTTATTGTGTGTGCACTCAGCATGGCTGTCGGAGCCTTTGTTCCTGCTCTGGTCAGGACAGATTAGTGTGCAGTTTGTGATGAGAGAGACATGTAGATGACTTTAAACAGCTCTTTGAAACAAGATGAATGAAGATAAAAAGGCTGCACATGTTGTTGAACATCATGAGGAAAGGCACATATTTGTTCCCATTATGTCTGACGTAAAACATTTGCCAAATTAAACATTAAAGCTAATTATCAACATGAGGTAACCTGGTAAATGACAGCTCTTTAATGACTAAATAATTACGCAGTAATTGTTTCACAATTTTAATGAAATAACTGCATTTAGTGTAAAACCTGTTTAACATTTTAATATGATTATCAGGTCATTTGCCCAAAAAAGTTACATTACATTTAGTATGAAATGAAAAACAAATAGTATGAAAAAAGTAGTATTATTTCAACTAATTTACTTACTACCAAAATATCCAAAATGGGAAATCAATTACTACTTACTAGTAATTTACCAATAATTAACTGAGTAAGGGTTAGAAATTTACCTGAAATAATTAGTGGGCTTATGGAATAAATAATTGCCATTTTATATTCCAAAGCGTATAGTAGGTAAATAATTATATTTCAAACTGAGTCCTGCAGACATTTCTGTTGCCCAAGTATGCAGTGCTGTAAAATAAAAAAACTGAAGGCCCATGACATGATGCACAGCATTTTATTAGTATATACATACATCATAATTTCAATTTCTCACAAACTACTAATTTCAATTCTAACTACTAAAGCTGTACTATATATACACTAGTCATGACAGTTACCTTACAAATACACAGCAATTTACACCAAACGTGCAGTACACAAATTCTAATATGGCTGTAACTACATTACAATAGGCAAAATACAGGCTCCAAAATGACTGTGTGCTTTTTACCTCACAATTGCACAATATTGTCTATCAATCAATATATCTATATATAACACTTGTATTCTGCAAAAAGTAACACTATCTGACATGCAATCGGCCAAACAAGCAAAGCAGTGTCTCCAAAGTTGTTGAAGAAAATCTTCAGGTCATAGGCACAAAACACTCTAGGTCTACTAGGTTACCATAAACCACCTTCATTAAATAACTGCACAACTAACACAGCTCTGCATTACACTGCACCACATTTCCTATTTAAAAGCCAGCTTTGATCTGAGTTAGAAGACACAGCTGGTGTCAGTATACCCAGTCCCAAACAGAAGACAACAGCTCAAGTTGGCACAGCTGTCATCATAGCTTGGCACAATAATACCAGGCTCTTGGAAAAGAGCCTTAGTTCCTACAAAGAGTCAAACTCCAAAACGCCTACAACTATAGGCTTTATCTTATCCATGTCTAGTCTCATAGGCTAAGCTGAGATCAAAGGTATGTTCTTAGGGTTGGCAAAGCTCCTCCAGTGCCACAGTAACCCACTGCCACAGTTGAAAATATCACTTGCGGATAAGAGTTATAGTAGTTGGCTATCCTGCAAAACTGTACATTGCATTCAGTGACAACCTTTTACCAACTCTCTCGCTTTCTGCATCTGCGTATGGCTACTCTAGTGTGGTCAAGGTAAGGGAAAGATTACTTACCGAAAAAAAGTTAACAAAGCCAGTCCTATATTAAAGTGTCACATTCTTCCACCAGTCATCGCATCCTCCACATTCTAACTTCCTGCATTGCTAAAAAACATTTCTGGGATTGGGATTCTGGGATTTTAGGATACAATGAAGTACAGTTACATGACCTGAATCCAGCTGAACACGTATTTTACTAACTGAAAACAGGCTCCAAACATTACCAGGGAAGAATAAATACAACTAGTGATTCATTTAATACACATGGTGGTAACATACAGAGCCAAGAAGATAAAAAAATAGTCACTACCTGGATTTACCTAAGTAAATAGGTAAGAGCCTCCCACTGGGTAATTACTGTATGGATCATTATTTTTTCAGCTGGCAACAAGTAATTTAACCCTAACTAATGCAGTGAGTAGCTTCTAATTACTTAAACAACCATGTCAGAAGACACATCCTGTGGTTGTGGAAAAGATATTAATCTGTTTTGGAAGGATGAAAATTATTGGCATGAATCAAGCAAAGAAAACATTTAAGGAGATTGATGAAACTACTAAAACTGGGTTAAGATGTGTCCAATGCATTCATAAAAACTGGAAGGATAGTGGGGAACCATCATCTTCAGGGAAGAAATGTGGTACGAAAAAAAAAAAAAAACACTGGTCAGCGAGGCTAATCAGAAAAAAAAGCTTCAATTTGCTAGGGAGCATAAAGATTTAACTCAATGGAAGAAGGTAATGTGGTCTGATGAGTCCAGATTTACCCTGTTCCAGAGTGATGGGCGCATCAGGGTAAGAAGAGAGGAGGGTGAAGTGATGCACTCATCATGCTTAGTGCCTACTGTACAAGCCTGTGGTGGCAGTGCTATGATCTGGGGCTGCTGCAGTTGGTCAGGTCCAGGTTCAGCAATTTTATGAGTCCAAAGAATGAAGTCAGCTGACTACCTGAATATACTGAATGACCATGTTATTCGGATAATGGATTTTTTTTCCCCAATGGTTCAGGCATATTCCAAGATGATAATGCCAGGATTCATCAGGCTCAAATTGTGAAAGAGTGGTTCAGGGAGCATGACGCATCATTTTCATACATGGTTTGGCCACAACAGAGTTCAGACCTAAACCCCATTCAGAGTCCTTGGGATATGCTGGAGAAGACTTTGCACAGCAGTTTGATTCTCTCACACTTACACTTCCTGGTTTACTAATTTAATCATTATTTTGATCAGAAATATTTGTGTGTAGCAAATTTAGAAATGCAATTAGGATTATCAGTTCATTTAAAGGGGAAATTATAGTAAGGTGTTTCAGTCAGTGGGAGGGCAATCCGTTGTACAGGAGAGAAATCTTTGTCCTCACTATCACAATCTGATCTTGATAACAGAGGTTTGTAGAATTGTGTCATGGCTCGGACAAGAGATTGTTTACCAGGAGCATTGATTGCTCACCAGGCTGGAATTGTTACAAAAGAATTTGGAATCCACCAGTCTTCATCGAAAGCTAATAATATGGCTAAAACACTACAGTAATTCAAGTCATTTGGCCATGTAAGCAAATAAAATTAAGACTGTTAGACTGTTACAATATATCAAATATTCTTAATATCACTTACACTAAAATAATTATTCATTTTGAATAGATTGACTGGACTAATTACTATCAGACAGATTTAAATGTGTTCATGTTAATGATGAGTATTTAATGTACACAAAATCCACAATGTTCTGCTTGGACTGATTTGACATGTATAAAGACAAGATTATTGTTGTGTACTGGACCTAAAAACATCAGAAATATGCAATTTAAGTAATAGTTACTCAAGATGGTACACAGTCAGAGCCAAATGTTCTGGCTAAGAGGCAATCTTTGTGTTCTGCAGACCTTGCTGACAAAAGGACATAAGTGCACTTATGTCCTTTTGTCAGCAAATAGTTCTGTGATTTCACTGTAAGGTCCGTTTTGTGTTGTGTTTTCTTTCTTTCTTTCTTTTCTTTTTTTTTTTTTTTTTGTTTCTTACTTTGTTTAAGGTGAAACCACTACTCATAATACTTTTTTGCCCTCTTACAGTTTGCTTAAGGCCATGTGTATAAGCCAGAAGAATGTTCTGTGGGAACCAATGTTGAACTTGAATGAGAGGTTTTAAGTTTGGCAAGTGACAAACTGCATTACAACATAAGAACTTCCTGTTCCATCTATGCAACATCCTAATTTGGGTCTGCTTTGCTGCCTCTGGATCGTTGCCATCATTGATTGATCTATGAATTCTAAGTTCATGCTGCTCATGCAGCAAGGCACCTTTTGCACAAGACGTTCTACTGAAGAATGGTTAAAGTGCATGCACAAAAAGTTGAACGAACAACCCTTAATTGTTGTAAAAGGATAAATGAGTTAAAAATCTCTCCAAGTTGATGTGCAGGCCTGATGAACATTAACGTAGCTGCTAAAACCAGTTAGTGAAGGCACCAGTTCACATACTTTTACTTTATTACTTGCATGAAAATCTGATCATGGTTTATGTCGTATTTATACAAAAATAAAATAAAACATTTTAAATGGTTAAACTGTATATGGAGCTAACTATAAGTATGGAGACTCAGCATCCTCAGGGGAAATTTCTAACTGCTTCTACAGATGGCACTTAACAAAATCAATTGCTCAGACTTTCTGTCACCAATATTTTATGAGCAGTGCGCGCTGGAGTGAGAAGTGGAGGAAGGACGAGGATGGTGACACAAACAAATGACAGACAGATGATGGGGAAGAGGGGCTGAAAGGAGAACATAAAAGAAGAGAGTTGGAAATGTTAAAAACAGACTGAGGGAAGGAGGAGAACTGCATCTGTGAGAAGAGCCCTGAGAGATGGTTTTCTTCAGTATTTAATCAGTCAATCAGCAATAAAGCCAAACTCAGCTCATGAATAAATCACTTGAAGCTGGTAATGTGTCCATTTGCCTTCAGACGCTCAGTGTTTTCACTCGCGTGGGAGAATTGACAGCTCTGTGTGTGCTGTTTTTCATGTTTTCTTCATCAGTCGTGCTTTTCAACCAGGACAGCTTCTTAGCTGCGCAAAATTATATAAGATAAAGTCATTTCACAGTCATGCTCCAATGATATTTCACACGCACAAAATGGTGAAGAGAAGGCAAAGGAGTGTGGGAGGGTGAGATGAAACCCTTTTTGGTTTCTCGTCTGGTTCTTCCCTCTGAAGTTGGAGGCTATTTTTTGCCCAGGGAAATGTTAAGCCGTGGACCTCTTCAGCTCCAGTTACACTGAGGCCTTCAAAGGACGGAGGAGGGAAGATGAAGGCAAAGACACAGAGAGACAGACAGAGAGTGAGGGAGGGGGAGCGCAACACAGGAAACGAAAAGACTAGGAAATAGAAGAAAGTAAAGAGGAGCGCTGTGGATTGAAGTGGGAGGGAAGAGTGTTTATTGCAGTTCTGTGATTACACTCAGTCCACATTCATTACTTGGAAAGTACTTTCGCATTCATCTAATTATTAATTAGGAGGAAGGGTTAGTGTGTTGACGGTGCTTAAGATCCTTTAAATATCGCTCAGATGAGTAGAGTGCTGTTGGAAGTCCAGAACCTGGACTGACACTAAGTGAAGCAGAGCTCTTTCACAGGGTGTTTCTCTAAACCAAAAAATACTGTCACTGAATGTATGGATGGTTTTTTTCTCCCAAGGCTGCATTTGTTTAATCTGTTGTGTCTGTGGTTCAGTTAGTAGGACAGTCATCCACCAACCACCAGGTCAGTGTTTTCACTCTTAGCTCCTCCTGAACACATTTTAAAGTGTCCTTGAGCAAGATGCTGAACCCCAAATTGCCCCTGTGTGAGTGGATAAAAGCATCTGCCAAATGACTCAAAGTATAGGTGGAGCAATAACTATTTAAACTGCAATGTTGACATCATAACCTTCTGTGCCTTTTGTGGTGACAAGGAACTTTAATCCTGCGGGTAACAAGCCAGGTTTCCAAACAAATTCAAATGCTGTCCTGACAAGGAAACCAGAGGAAAAGCTAGCCAGACCATGTCGCCTTCCTTTGACTCAAAAAGGGGCACAAAGACGTGACTCTCTATTCCAGCAGGTAGCTGGCAAGCAGCTTCAAGGTATTTCTTGTACATAGAAACTAATCCCTTTCAGTGTTCCTGGTCATCCTGCCCCATTCTTCTTCTAAGCTTCAGATTTCAGGTAACCTGCTTGTGAATTTCCTTCGGCAAATGTTCTGTTGCGTTAAATACCTTCATGTTCTTTCTCTGGAACTGTTTGATTCTGCTTTGCAATGTTTTGGATGATTTTACCAGCCGCACCTCTTTCTCATTATTCTAGTGGATGGTAACATAAGCTGCTTTCACACATGTACCGACACCCTGAACTTCTAAGGACTTTAGCTCTGTCACTGGGTGAGCTCTATGTGAGAATGTAAATGTCCGAGTTACTCAGCTCAGAGATTACCTGGACTCTATCCTGCGAGACCAGGTGGGAACACAGCAGATGATAGTTTTGAGTGTTCACAGCCAGTGAGGGATCTTTTCTTTCAACCACTCCAGCACAACACCAGAAGGTTTGGAGTTAAAACCAGCTTTCTGCTGCTGGATCTTGCTTCTTTTCCTCAGGAAACATGAGTTACGCACATAAAGCGTCATTTCTAATCCTGTGACTTGCTCTACAATGTAAACACAAAAACACAATCGATTACTGCAGTGTACTTTTTGTTTAATGTCGTTCCTCCTGTAAGTTCTACACAGCAACCCCTTACAACCAACACCACCACCCCACCCAAACTGGAAATCAAACAAACTATTTCCCTGACTGAGAATGTGTCACCTGGACTTTCTCCTGCTGCGTGCTTCACGTGTGAATGCACAACTCAATGCACAATATCCAGATCTGATTCTCTGGAGATAGTCCATGGTGCATATGTGAAAATTACTTTTCTCTTCCCAAGAATATCGCCATCCGTGACTTCTTACATGTCTTCTTTTCTTCTTTTATTCTGTCGGTACACTGAAAATGGAAATGGCTCCATACCATGATGCTTCTGCCTCTAAATGTCATGTTTGGGGGAGAAATAGCCCTGCCTGAATCTGTATAGACCATACCTGAACTGGTGCATAGTATTATTGCTAACAAGTAAAATGTACGTTTTATCCAACCACACTACATTTTTTAAGTAATCCACAAATAATTAGCACATATCAGATGAGAAAACATATATTTACTAAGGCTGCTTGAAACTAATTTTATGTTTTTGCTACATAAAAACTATTTGCTACAGCATCTGTGATGTGAGTGTCATCACTTCCCCAGACTGTGAGAGCAAACGCAGGTCAAAACATTGTCTAGTAATGAACTGGTTGCACTACCAGTGCACCGGCCCATTTGTCAGAAAGCTGTTCCATATGTACATCATCATACATCATTTCATGTAACATGCAACCTCCTTGACACTGACTTTGTGACGCAGGTAAACATGCTGTTATGTAGGAGCCCTGCAAGATTTCTGAGCAGGGAGCTCATAGGGTCATACCTACAGTTCAGCATGTGTAACCACACACTTTATTTCCTGCTGTTTGTACTGTCCAGAGCTGTCATTGTGTTTTGTAGTGCTACATATCTAGTAGCATGTGTGCATTCACAGTGTATAGGTTCAGTTTCATCCGAGGGCAATTACTTTTGTGTACCTGCTTTTTCCAGGTCTGTAATGAGGGAATGGCAGAATGGCTGTGACATACAATAAAGGTCAACACCGCTGTAATTGAACTGTGAACACGCAGTAACATGGCATACACTATAATTATTTGGTTATCAGAGCTCTCCCTTGGCAGAAGTCTTGCAAAACCACACACGGCCAGCTAATTGTGGAGTAATGCTTCTTCCACTTGTGGATAAAAGCTCCAGTGGTGCTGATGAGAACATACAGGAGGACACATTTCAGAGCTGCTGAGCTTGTCCTTTATAGTCACTGAAAACACAGCTTCATCACATGGGACTGTCTGGTTGAGATGTGTCTTAGGTACAGTATGTGTCTTGGTCTTGAAGAGACCAAAAAGGACCAATACACCAAAAGCACCTTTAACACTGCCTCTTCAAAGGGGCTTTACTGTACCAATATGCCAACTTCCTGTGCAGTACAAAACACACCAAGGTGGCTCCTTTAATCTGCCTTGAGAGGAGAGAAGAGTTTGCGCGACTACCCACGTGAAAGACCTGAGGTGGTGTCAGGTGTTGGGAGAAAAGTGAAGTTTTGGTGACGTTTTTTGAGACCAGACACTGTGATTGTTTTACTGGAGGAGGAAACATGTTAATCACATGACTTAAACTCAAGTACAATTGTCATTAACTGTGTTCTTTATGTTAATACATTTGTTTAAGCAGCGTGTTTAAATCATCAGACCTAACAGTACACTGGAGAAATGGGGAGACTCACAGCACCGCTACAATGTGTAAGTAGTTGGATGAAAGCAGCAGAATAAAGTTATCAGTTATTTGGTGACATAACCCAACCAGTCATGTATTATTATGATTAAACAGACCCCAGACCTACTCCAACTCCAACTTGATTCAGTAATTCCTTCCTGCTGCTGCACATAGTACTGGCCCGAGTAGTGTTTCTCCTCCAGCTTCTCATCACCCACACATTGCTGCAGGAAACTGAATCAGTGACCATAATAGTTTATGATAAAGTTAATTGATTCTCATCAATCAGCTGCATTTCTGTGTAAAAGAGGCTAAAAATTCCTATAGCGATTTCTTGTCCAGACAGAATCTGTTAGGTGTTGTTCACTGAAGTGGATCAGCACTGTTTCGGTGGTGATACATGTTTTTGTCCTGTTTTGTTCAGTGTATTCATGTTTAAACAATCTCACGCTTGTTTTTGTTTTCTTTCTCCTCTTTTTTTTTTTATTGTTTGTATGGGCTGGGTGGAGTGGTCGCACAACTTCTTCTATGAGAGTTAAATCTTTTGATTTAAAATTCATTTGAAATTTCAAGGCTTGATTTTCTCAGTAAGTAGTAAGTAGGATAAATTGTCCGTTTAGAGACATGTTCCTTCATCACCATGAATAGTTTATTTTGTCTCAGTCCCATGAAAAACAATTTTGGCACTGGAAGCATTCACTGCACATCCAATGTGGATTAATCCCAACAAATGCACAATGCCCTACCATTAAAAATTTTTTATGTTTTCTTCCAAGCCAGTATTGGTAAATCCTCTTTTTTTTAACTGAACTCTTGTATGTTTTGTTTCTGGTGTAGCAGAGCTGCTGGACTCGCAGTGCGGTGTGTTGGAAAGAGCTTGACTAAATGCATTGACTCACTAACTCTGACATAGATTCCAATGTAACACATGCTGGCATAGTGATGTTAACATTCAGCTCCAAGCACCACTGTGCCTACATCAGTATCAGAGAGCACTTAATGAGGTTGTAAATGTAGAAATAGATGATTAGATTAGAATAGATTAAGACTGGTTTGATGTTTAAACTTCAGTCCAAATGTCTTTCTCTCTTCCAGCGATACGACAACCTTCTAGTGTCTTCGTTGTCTCCTTGAGGCACAGCTCAGGTCACAATCCTCTGGGATATTTCTTATTCCTGTTTCTTATTCAATCAGCCTTCTTGCATTATCATTTCTATATCTAGAGTATTAGCTTCCTGACCACAGGGGGAACAGGCAAGCCCCCCTCTCTTCGGCTGATGGGAGCCAGAGTCACACAGGAATAATAATCAATCATGAGCGCACCGCCACAATGAGTACTGGTCCTGAATCCAGATAGGACAGTTTCATATTTCACCTCTGCACATGAAGTATGTTTCAATCTTGTGGCTTTTCTGAGGAGAGAGGCCGTACATTTCTGTGCTGTTTCTCTCTGGCACTTTGCCCCTTTATTTAATTTTTGAGAAATAAGGAAGTTCCACATTTCCAGGTGTATTTATGGAGCTGAAAGCCATGGAAGCAAACGCAGCACACTCTTTTTTTTTTCAAAGGTAACAGCTGGTGCAGCCATGTATATTGGTAGTCATTACCCACTGCAGTATACTGCAGTGTAGACTGTCAGCATCCTCTCAGCAGGGTTAGCTGCTCCTTCAGTACTGGGGCTTTTATGAAGGTGGTGTGGCAGCTTACTAGTGCCAGAAAACTGAATGTGAATGTCTGTCATTTCACCTTCATCACAGCTGTATAAGACTTCAATCTTGTTCATTTGTCTCTTGATCCCATGGGGCAGATCTCAACATGTATCCTAATATTCATTGTAATCACGAGAGCAACACTTCCCTTAACACCCACAGCTGCACTTTGACCTCCAAGAGATAAAAAAAAAGGTTTGTGCTGCCATCACAGGGGTGTGGATATGAGCTCAATTTTGTAATGGTCAGAGATCATGCTGTGCTATTGCCACGCAGATAACATGCTGTGTTCCATACTTCAGTATGCCAAACAAAAGCATCAAACATGCTTCATTTACATCTGTGTGCACATAAATAAATTCTAAAAAAATAAAATGTGTTACATCAAAATGTGCACATCTAAACTCAGCTGCATCCAAAATCAAAGGTGGGTTAGACGAGTGATTCAGAACCTAATACTGGGCTCTTGTAATTACTTGAAATGGATTGACCAGCCGCCTGAACTGACTGACAACCACACAGGTTGAGTGTCAACAGCACATTGTCAAAATATGTACAATGGAATTTACATGAGCAGCTTATATAAAAAGACAATACCTTGATGGCAGAATATATCTCTCTATATCGCAATATAAAACTCCACATTTATGGTGCATCCACTCGTACAGCATGCAAGTCACCCATGCTGTGTGCACTGATGCACCCCCATGTCATCGCAGATATTGGCTTCTACACCTTTGACTGATAACAGTCTGAATGGGCTTTTTTATCACAGAGAACCCAATGTCATTTTTCCCCAAAAACGTTTCCACTGTCTTTGATTCCATCTGACATGAGTTTGGACCCAGAAAATACAGCAGCATTTCTGGACAGAATTAATGTATGGCTTCCTCCGTGCATAGCAGAGGTTGCAATTCTGAAATTAGTGCAGGACTGTTTTAAGAGACAGTTTTCCGAAGTACTCCAGAGGCCATGTGGCTAAATTTATCACGGCATAATGTTTTTTTGTGCCAGCTGAAGGCTTATAGGACATACACATTCAACTCTGGTTTTTGGCTTTTACGCAGAGGTTAAGATTTCCCCAGAGTCTCAGCATCACATGGTAGAAAAATTCACAGCAAAAAGAAAAAAGAAAAAACAACTTTAACCTGGTGTGTGTATTTTCCTTTAAACTAAACTCAGAGCCGCTCAGGTGTGAAGGAAGCCCTGTTAGAGCCCTCCAACAACAAGCACAACAGAATTCCTCATTTTTTAAAGTAGAAGTACTATGTAAAAGTCATCTCACACCAACTATGATGGATAACTGAAATAGCAATAATTCTTTTTTAATGAGGTTTTACAGCTGGGCCCTCAGAGTCTCCAGACGACCTTTATCATTTTCTATAGCAGATTTTAGAAACGTGTCATTAGTTCAGAATAATCTTTACGTTTTGTCTACTTTCAAACCCGCTGCTAGAAATATCAGCAATTATCTGTATGTCTATGTTTGCTTTGTCTGTTTTATTTTACCCAGCAGAGGACACATCAGCCCTTTCCTGGTTGGCGAGATGATTCAAGAGCTTAGAGCCAGAAGAGGGAGTTAGCCCCGCATTGAGGAAATCAATCAGTGTGATAAGGGAGCTAGCTCACATGGCAGCTATAGCTATAGTGTCATGCCAAATGTACAGAGTTCCATGTGATTGGTCAACAGAGAGAGCGAGAGAGAGGCTGAGCGGCACTTGATGGATGCCTCTCTAGTGGCGTCCTTGGAAAGGGTCGTCACCCTCAAAGAAATGCTAGCCTTTCCATCACCGCTGCTGCACAGATCCTGGGAGGGCTGAGGAGACACTTACTTCAGAGCAATAACAGTAAACTGGGGTTGACACTGAACAAGAGGCCCCTGCCACACAGGCACAAACATGCTGCACAGGTTATTAAGTCAAACTCCTCTGATAGATGGCTGGATTGTATTTCGGTCTGCCCTGATGGGCAACAATGGAAACTTTGGCAGGAAAAAGTGTGTGGGTTGTGTACCTGTGCGTAAAATCAATGTCTGACAACAGCCTGGGGAATGTCTTCATTGTCCTCTGTATAATCAGACTATATTTTATCAGGTAGGATTACATGGGATATTAGAACTGTTACATGTCTAACATATTATTTTCAAATGGCTGCAGATTTCCATAATGGCCTCTCATTTATCATTGACAAAGGTGAATGTAAAGTCTGCACACACAGCAAGCATTAAACAGGCTCCCCCTGGTAACACATGCTGCATCGACTGCAGTAGAGGCTAAATAGCTAAGGAAGGGGGGGAGTGCATAGTACATTTATGTGCTGATGTACGAGCATGGACCATTAGTAATATTACAGGATACTAGGTGTTTTACTTTCAGGTCATGATTCATTCAATTTTTTTATACATATGAATGTTTGACCCACCTGATAATCACTTTTATGCTAATTAACACCATTTTGTAAACTACTGAATGAAAAAAACGTCTCTTACATGATGCTATCATTCAGAAACATCCTGGAAGTCTCAATTGTACAACAACAGGTTAATGGCGGCCTCTTGATTTTGATTCTGTCAGCACCACTTGACCTTGTCTCTTGCCAGCATTCAATGTAGATTACCTGTGGGTGCTTCTAATATGTTACCTCTGGCTCCGAATTGTTTCAAATGCAACACATGACTGCAGTGATAACAGCGGCCTCGTCAACAACAGCCTGTAAGTTCTGATTTCGAGCAATTACTCATCTGCTGGCAGATGGCTGTCCGACAGGCTGTCTATAGGAGTCCTGCTCAAACTTACTAATGAGGGTTCAGGGAACCGCTCCTCACTGTCAGTGATATTCCACATCCAACTAACTGCTTTCTCTCATTTTAAGTAGCCGTATAACGTATTGGTAGTGTTTTATTCAGTGCTAAATATTCTCTAATAGGAGTCTAATTGCGACATTGCCTTTTCTGATCCATGTTTGGCTTTACAGGATATTTCAATGCCTTCCTCTAATAGCACCGAGGAGATTTGTTTGCAGTCAGCCTTTTTTTTCTGCTCATGCTGTACTTCACAAACAGCCACTGAAGTCCTCCAATAAAATGCTGTCTGTTAACAATTGATTAAAAAATGGACGTGTAAAACAGGATTTTTCTGTGATTGTTTCTAGACATAGATGGATGAGGCTCCCTGGTTATGACACATGACCCAAAAAGGCCACTTTACTAAAATTGCTGTTTTATCCATTTAGTGCTGCAATTGTAACCATTCAGTTGTAGTATGTCTCTGATCAAAACCAAATGTCGTTGTTATATTGGAGTATGTAAAACCCTCCCCTTTACAATGGGGACTTTGAAATGTGGACCAACTAGTGACCACAGTGAGGTCTGTGGCTTTTGTACCATCTTTCGGACAGAGAGCAAGTCCTGTGTTCATTGCGCAAACAGAGATGGTGTACAGTACTGTGCAAAACAATGAATTGTTGTTTGTCAAGGAATAATCCCAGCATGTAAATAACATAGTATTAGTAATAGTATTTACAGCTATTTGTGCACAGATGACACACAAGATACAGCATGTTAAATACATTTACATTTAGTCAACAGTTTTCTGCAACAAAATGGAAGCAAAAACCCCAAGTCAGGAAGAAAACGTTCAAAGTGTAGTGCCATGTGTCACGATGCCTGCCTGTTGGTCCATCTTCCTGTTCCTGCACCTCTGTCTTTCCACTCTCCTCAGCACTAATCACCCTGATTAGCCTCACCTACAGTATGTTCTCCTTCTGCTCACTGTGCACCAGCCTCCTTTTATAAGCTCCCCTCAGTCAACACCACCTCGCCAGATCGTCAGCGTTAACAGTTTCACACATCTTTCTTACCTTTCCTTTCCTAGTTACCCTGTCTCTGGGACCTCGTTGCACCCTGGACCTTTCCTGTGCCTTGCCCCCTGTAGAATCAGTTTGCAGTTTTTCATATTATGGACTTTTGCTCCCATTGGATGTTTGTATCTTATACACTACACTTAGTACCTTGTCTATTTACGTTTTTAGCACAGAGATAGGACCAGTGTTGTGTCCTTTTTGGCTCATGAAAAAAGAGACATGCTGCTGCATTTTGGATCATCTGGAGAGGCTGCTGGCAGCCCTGTTGGGCACTGCAGTAGTCAAAAAGATGTGATTAATACATACAAAAGAGGTGGGTAGCAGATTCAGAAAGGTAGGATCTGATCTTACTGATGTAGAGGGAAAATCTGCGCCTGTGGCCAGTAGAGCCAAGAGCTGTACCAAACAGTGCACAATAATCTGTTGACTGACAGTATAAAAGAGTTTAGACAGCTCAACTAGGGTTAGTGACGACAAATTAAAAAAACACACGGAGCACACATCTCATCAACCCTTCCTGAAGAACAGTAATGCAATATGTAAAGTTTTAGAAAAGTACCGCTGAACAGAAGGACACACAGAGAATAAACTTTTTCATGTGACCGTGGCCTGGGGAGTGATTTGAGTTAGACATAAGCCTGAAGTTAATATTGAATGATTGGTATTTCAGCAGGTAATAAAGTGTGACAGTTTGAGTGTAGCTGTCCCTGGATTGGATTTTTATTAACCCTCGTGAACTGGATTCATTTTCAAATGAACAAAGTCCAAAGGCTAATTGATTTTTATACTAATATGTTATGGGAGTGGAACAATGTGCAAAAATTGAATATATTACACAAGTAGACATCTTTATGAAATAAGTATACATAAATGATAAGGCGTTACATCAGGTGGCATTCTTTATGTGCATTTACATGGTTTATTTACCACTGTCTTAGACAATCTGCTGCCATTTCAGGCATTCTAAACTTCTGCCCATTATTTTGATGCTGCAAAAACCTTTGAAGTCACACATCTGGTGGAAACTGAACTCCCTGAATTGCATTTCACCCCTTGCCACTAAATAAAGCAACACACGCCCACTCATGTGTGTACCCGTGTGTGTGTCCGTGCACAGTGTACAATCCTTCCCCATGCTCACACTCTTTTTCTTCAGCAGTAGGTGTCTCACAAACTCCAACATGGTCAGCTACCGTGTGACATCATCTAAGGTTTCTTTATTACATCCAAATGGAAGAATGATAAATACCTAATAGGGAGATATTGTTTGTCCTGAGGGAACTACAACTCCCAGTCGGCATTCAGTCAAGCTGTTTTTATATTATGACTGTCAAATAGGACAGCGAAGGTTATTGCTGTTTGAAGAAAGGACTAGAGCAGGAACACAAAGCTGCATGTCCATGTGTCCGTACAACTAGAGATGGCTGTGTGTGTATGTGTGTGATATTAGGGGTGGGTGGGTATCTTAAACCATATGATGGATGTCAGGGCCACTGATTTCAATCTGGTAATTTCACACCCAGATGGACGCTCAATATGCTAGAACACAGAGAGAACACCCCCCCACAGACACACACACACACACACACACAAACACACACACACACACACACATTTCTGGTTCACCAAAAACCGTTTGAGTGCAGTAGGTGAAGTGAACTACCAGACTGTTGGCTCATTTGAATTCAACTTTGAACTTTGAACCGAGCATCACTTTTACTGCATGTGGAAATAGGACTTTATAAAGTTCTCCTACAAATTCCAGACTGAGCTTTTCAACTCAGGACCTAGGGTGGATTTCACTGTTTTTAAATATCACTTGATCTTCAGTGGGGTGGCAGCAGCTCAGTTGCTGGAGCAGTGGTCTATGAACCCCAAGGTCAGTGGTTTGATTCCAGTTATGTGTCGAGGTATTCTTTGACAAGAGGTCAAAACTCCATTGCAGCAGCAACTTGTCTTGTCTGGCAGCTATTCCAACAACAATTCCTCTAGGGGAACAATAAAACACGTTATTATTATTTATTATGTTTCTGTGGTTCCAACATTCGGCCAAAGATTTGCGCTTGTATTTGGAAGTTGAATCATGGCAACAGGGCTTCTTTCTTGTTATGTCAAAGTGTTTTACTAATCATCCAAGTCTCCAAGTGTCTGATTAAACTTGGTTAAAGCTCATATTATCCTCCAGGATGCTTTCCTGTCCTGTCCTGTCCTGTACTATATTAGTATAGTACCATATTAATAACAATTCAGATTTTTGAACCTCACATTCATACATAATAAATAATAATAAGATTATTTATATACTTTCCTAAACATATGTTACAAAGTGCATGCAACTGTGAGCCCAGTTTTAGGTCAAGCATTTGGTTTGAACTGAACTATCTCAATAACTGAAGGATGGACAGCCACAGAGCTTAGTTCATGGTCTCCATAGGTGACTGGATGACTTTAATTATCCTCTAACTTAAAAACACCCTATCTTAGTCTTGTTTTTGTTTAGACAAAAAAAAAGAGAAAAGGAAAAGAATTATAGAATTATATATATATATATATATATATATATATATATATATATATATGATTTTCTCTTCTTTGGTCTCTAGAGAGGGGCGTCTCCTGAGTCTGTACAATACCAATGGTTTTCAGATTTTATTCATAAGTGTCCTGCAAACTTATGTTTAATTAGTAAGGCTGCAGTATATTCCTGATCTTGCCAAAGGTCAGTTCCTTAGGTCCTCTTCGACCAGCTTCACCTAGATTTTCTGGTTTTCATTGCATTCATGCCCAGTTTCCCCAGTTCTGGCCACTGTATCAGGGTGAGTACCCATCTCCATTCGCAGCCAGGCTAGGGACCGTTACAGAGTAATAAAATTCATCTGAGAACTTTCTTCAAATTGGCTGATCCATTATGTTTTGTTCCATTATGTATAGTTCCCTGAAATGTCTTTTTGCATAACATACTATAACCAAATGATAATTTGTTACATGTTAGAATATAAAGCACATGCATGTGCTGTATTTAACCTTGTGCATGCTGCAACCTTCACTTTAATGGGCCAATATTCAAATGAGTTTTGAGCTGCTTCAGACTTGTCACTACATTATGTTTCTGGGGCCAACACTGTCCAATCTCTGTTGTGATTCAGAGCATCATTCATCCATGAGGCTGATGTGAAATTGCTGCACATTTGCATAATGAAGTGAATGTCTGAAGGGGGCTTAAATCATTCCAATCAGGACCGTGCCCTGTTTTCTCATGGTTTTAAACTAGTGTTAATGAACTCTACACTTACCAACCCTCCACCTCCAGATTGCTGAGTCAACACTAAAAGTATCTAGACCCTTGAAACACTGCCCACAATAAGATTAGTTCAGTTATTTTAATAAGCACAGTGTTGTTGTTAACAGCTGTCTGCTGATGGTGTAAGTAGGATTTGTAATGACGTCATCTTCCTACATGCAGCCAACCCATCTTTATCACCAATAATCTGCATTGACTGCTTACTGTCTAAGCCCAATTATAATATTTCTGTCAGATACACAGACCCCAAGAGTGCTATTTCCCAAATAATGCTTCAGTGGGAAATGTGTTTTGTAAATAGTTCTTTCTTAAACACTACACATTCACATTCAGTGAATTTAAATTGGTTTATTCAAAGGAACATTATGGGACAGGCCAACCATCAGATTATGGAGGAGGATAGACAATGGGATTTCCCAACCATGATTCTTTACTAACCATAGTGACCTTGCTTGAATACAAATGGAAAGAAAAGTACAGTATGTGAACCTTTTGGAATTTTATAGTTTTCTCTGTTAATTTGTCATAAAATCTGATCTGATCTTCATCTAAGTCAAGAGTATTAACAAATATAACGTGCCTAAAATAATGACACAAACATTCTGATCTTTGTCTTTATTGAGAACAATAAAACCCTCATACTGTAATCTATAATCTCTTTTAAAGTGTATTTGTTTTTGTGCTCTTTTTAATTTGGTGCTACCACGCTAACCTCCAGGTGGTCTTTAAATCACCAAACACTGAAATCTTAGCGGTTACTTTGGTTAACGTTAACAGCAAACAGTATCACTGGATCAATACTGCTGCTATTTAAGAATCTACCACTTTCACAGGCTCACACTGGTGGACAGCTGGGGCTTCTTGTATTTCCAGAGCGAAAATCAAATGCAAGGATCAGTGACAGCCTGGAGAGTGGCGTCCATCCAATGCAATTAAGAAATGCTCCACATGGACATGTGAGTAAATTTAAAAAACGGTTCATTATCTCTTGAAATGACATCTTTACTCTCATTCCTGTGTTGAAATGGAAACCATGTGCTGGCTTTTCCAGGAGGATAAAAAATACCATTCCGTGACATATTTGACTTTTATGTCTTTTACGCAAGATAAAAACTTTTATCTTCTCATTTAATGTCTTTGAAGAGAGAACTCCTCTGCTTCCTGCTCTCTACATCTACCTCCACCTGTCACCGCAGCAGCCATCTCTATTTTTATGCCCACCTTCATGTCTGCCACCTTTCTTTTACCTTCACTCTTCCTGTCTCTTTCTGTCTGTTCTACCTAGTGATCGTAACTCTTTCAACACATTCTCTCCCGCTCCCTCTCTGCTCTCTGACTCTCTCTCCAGCACCCCCACCCCTCTGTGTTCTCTGTATCCCGTAGCTTACAGTGCCCTTGAGAGCCGATGATCTCATCTGGAAGACAAAGTCAGCCGGCTGGAAAGGACGGAAGACAGAGAAACACAAAGGAGGGGGAAGCAGGAGAGGTGAAGGAGGCCGAGGAAACCAAATCTCATTGTAGTGTGAAATAAGAAGTGGTATCCCTCCACACCCGCAGGCCCCCCGATTTATTGCCTGGCATCTGATCTGTGTGGTGGAAAGTCTGTCTGGATTTACAGCCAGCAGGCCCTCCAGTCTATCCATGTGCTGTGTTGATCTGGAGCAGACAGCTGTAGAGCCCCCTCTGCTTTGTGTGTGTGTACTTGTATTATTCATGAGGTGGGGACATAAATCTGTTTGCACAGTCACATCGTGAGGACCTTTAGGGGACAACAAGCCCTAAATCTGAAGTCTAAAAAGGTTTACACTGAAGATTTGGTTTAAGTTTTGGATAAGGTTAGTTTGGGGTTAGGACTTGGCGAATAGTGATTATAGCTGGAGTTAGGATACAATTGTAAATCTGTATAACGTCCTCTGAAGTGATGATGCCGCGACTGTGTACATATAATAGCGAGACTGAAAGACTTTGACTGTAGGAGTGTGATTGTAGGAAAGAGTGGGGTTAAGTGTAAGTTGATTTCCTTATTTAAATGTAAAAGGCTTTTATAATAAATACAGATGAACACATATAAACATATGTAATAAAATATGGAATATGTACAGTAGTTATGTACATTTTCCACCTTTCCTCACCCAAATGACTGTATTGAGCATGATGCTTTTGTGCTGATGGAACAATTAAAGAAAGTATAATAGTAAATAATAGTAAAATAGTTATAAATTTTTGATTGCATATGTTTTTTATATTTGTTTGTGGTCTCTTACTAAAAAATTAAGTTGTACCCCCTATACAAAATATTCCAAATTCAAATTTATGTCCACATTTATTTATTCATATTTTTAATATATTGTGTAACTTTCTATTAATAACATGAAGAGAATAATGAAAATATAGGCTGATGTGGGTACTGCATGTGGTATTGTGGTAAAAAATATAAGAAGAGCAAAAAGTGTTATACTTACTTATTACAGTGGCAGTTAGCTCAGTTGGTAGAGCAGTGATCTATAAAGCCCAGGGTTACTGGTTTAATATTTTTGATATTTCATTAATTGCCTATTACTTTTATTACTTGAATATTCATGGTTTTATTGTTATTCAACACTAAATTCATTTGTATTTAAGATCAAAAGCTGGAGCTGAGACAAAAGTGAATTTACACCCAGATACATTAGACAACATAGAATATAGAGAGTAAATTTGCTGATTGACTTTAGGGACTCAGATGAACTGGATCTCTACAATCTGAACAGACTTCATATATATACATTTATGACTCACACTGTTCATTAGAGCTAAGGTCATTAATATATAGTCATAGTGTATCTGTGATGAAAAGGTCACAGTATTGACTCACCTATGTACGCTCTGCTCCTTTTATACCAAACCGGACTAGAGCAAAGAAAAAGTTTTTACCCATTCAGCCAGAATCTTCAAAGTATGATTCTGTTTGTATTGATTTGGTGTATTGGGGCTAAGTCATACTAGTGCAAATGAGTAACTTGAGCATCAGTATGAGACACACACAGAATGGCTGGGTTTTATACTGCAGTCAGACCAGGTGAGCCGAATCTCACAGACAACCCAACTCAGCCCACCAGGCTCCTGCAATGAGAAAGGCCTGTTAAGGCAAAGGGTTGTCACAATTGTCATGATGAAAGCTTATGTAGTCGCCATGATTCTCATGTGAGCACTCGGTGCTGCTTCCAGGGTTTCAAATAGCGATGCCAAAGAGTACCTTTACCATCAGTATGTGATACCAGTGCAGGACGAGACTGTGTTGGAACAACTCATCACAGCAGGTCTGTGGGAATGTGGGAAAGTGTCCTGTGTTTGGGGGCAGTAAAATGGTTACAGTACAGCACAGTAACAAAGTACTTCTTCATTCTAGTTCTTGTAGCTGTGACCCAACTGGTGAAACAACTCACCTGAGAGACTGCATTTTTTAATTGACATCTTTTATAGACATTACTATGACGTATTAAGGTTGAGGAAAAGTTGACATGTTTTAATTAGATGTCACTGTAGTCTGTCCCACTGAAGGGGTTTTCACTACATCACACTAGATTCTGTAAGTCATGATCTAATTCCAATCAAATCAGTGACATCTGAATGGTTTCCAAGGGCATACAAGACTGACAGTAGACTGTAGCTACCTTAAGATCACATCAAACTGAAACTGAGGAATCCATGTGCACCATCTACACTAAACAAACTGGATAACAATGCAGAGTATACTTAATTCTGGTTGGGAACATGTGCTGTGCATGAACATGCATACTGCATTTATCCTGATAATCTTGTTTGAAACCTATTCTAGGTTTTACTGTAACACAGAACACCTTTGTTTGAAGACATGACATTTACCAAAGCAAAAGCAAGGTGTTGAAAGTCTTGAGGCATAGACATGGAATCCCAATGAGGCAGAGAGCCTATACTGGTCCAGCAGATTTGTGATGAATCTATACAGACCTTCTCCATATGTCTCTTGCAGGGATGTGCACAGCTTCTGTCATGTTCTCTTCTATCTTCTGTGTCTCAGCCTCTTTCATTGGCATGTCACACAACCTCTCAGACTTGAATGCCCCATTTCCTTTTCCTCTTTCTTCTGCAATCCCCTGTTCTCAGATTGTCCTTTCTTTGACATCTCTCACTGTCTATCTTTGACTGATGGTGCTGCTCCCTGTGAATAATATCACTTACTCTCGAATGCAGCTTTACTGTGTCACTACAAATAAAGCTGAGCTCAGACTGATGGAAATGTCATTAGATGTGCAGATATTCTGTCATAATTGAAATAGGCACGTTGAATTCCATGAAACCATGAATGGGAAACAATGTCTCATTGAACTCCTAAGCAAGTGATGCTGCTCAAATTCCTTAGAGCTGTATGTATTTTTGTTTAGATTTATTTGCACTAATAGTTGAATGTTACACATTCACCAGCATTTTTGTCTCTGTTAACAGTGTATAGTACCATAGTGACCTTTGCCATGTCCATGCCTCCATGCAGGAAATATAAATGGCTGGAGACATTGTGTTTTTCAGGTTGTCCATCCCTCCTTCCTTCCTATTTTTATGGATGCAAAACCTCAAGAATAACTTGATTTTTAGATTTTTATTTTAAATTGGCACAAACATCCACCAGACATTTGACAAAGATTAAAGAATTTGATTTGTGTCAATTAGATTTTACATTACAAATGTGATATACACCAACAGTAGTCATATACAGCACTAATATAAACAATGCTAATGTACATCAATTACAAAGATATTGAACACTTTTAATGCTTGTGTAAGGCATGCCTGAAATCAAAACACTGCAGTAATTCAATTTTGATGAAACAAAGGAATGATTTCATGTCTCAGCATCAGTTAGTGACAGGAATGATCAGATTTTAGATGTGCTACAAAGAGCCTTGGTTATATCCTATATTTGCTGTTCAAATCACAAAGCAACAAGGTTCTTGGCTGTCATTATTTGATGATGTCAAATGAAAGGTGTTCAGAATGGTGCAGAGCTTAAGATGTTGAGGTTCTCTTTGGGAGTGACCAGGATGGACAGGATCAAGAATGAGTCAGTCAGAGGTACAGTCTATGTCAGATGTTTTGGAGATAAAGTCAGAGAGGACAGATTAAAGTGGTTTAGACATGTTCAGAGGAGAGATTGGGAACATATCAGTAAACTGATTCTGAGGTTGGAGCAGCCAGGCAGGAGGTCTAGAGGAAGACCAAAGAGGAGATTTATGGATGTAGTGAGAGAGGGCATGAAGTTAGTTGGTGTGAAAGAAAAGGATGCAGACGAAAGGGTTAAATGGAGGCAGACGATTCGCTGTAGTAACCCCTTAAAAGGGAACAGCTGAAAGGAGATGAAGAAGAAGAAGAAGAAGAAGTAGAAGGCCTCAACAGATCCGATACCCAGCATCTCAGTTAATTCAGCATTCAGTAGCAGAAAGTTTTGTAGCATCCATGTTTTGCTACAGAGCAAACAAGCAAATCTCTGGTTCAGTAATTCCAAACAGTCAGAGCTGAATATCATCAGCATAACGGTGAAAATCAATTCCATGTAAATGATTTTACCAATAGCAGAACTATGTGGTTCTTACAGTAATCAAAGTGTGCTTGCACCTAATTCCTTAAAACCCTTAAGAGGACAGGCAATTAGGAGAATGAATAGATGGATGGAAGGATTCCTCTTGAGAACTGTGGGTAGGTGCTCAGTGAGAGAAATCAAAAATACAAATTGAGTGAAGCCAAAAAGAATTTACTTAAACAATTACAGTGTTCCCTTACATCAGAGAGGAAAGTAACACATTACATTTACTCGTGTTACTGTAACAAAGTAGATTTTTGTTTACTTTCACTTCTAGTATTCTAAATTTTTTAAGTATTTTACTTAACTTTAAATTGATTCTGCTAAAGAATAATAAAATGCCTTCACAAATATGTCATCATATCCACATTGTATTGATAATTTCAGTTGTGTGCAGAGTAGGTTTAGGTTTTAAGTAGTTGATGTTTCATTCCAGTGATAGGAATTAAATTGGAGTGTAAGTTAAAAACTATATCAGCAGGATCCATAGTGGGTGAGACAGGGTTAAAAGGGCATGGGCAAGCTGGAACTGTGATTACCAGCAAAGAAATTAAAGTGACATGTTCATTGAATTTGTTTTCTCTTTGCCATTTTGAATCTCTCCTCTAAGTAAGATTTTGAACATCCTGATATCAAATTCAAATTCAAATTCAAATTTTATTTGTCACATACACAGTCATACACAATATGCAGTGAAATGCTTAGGCGACTGCCCGTGACCTTAAAAAATAAAAGACTATTAAAGACTGTTTTTATAGGAAATATATATAATAAAGAAGTAGAAGTAGACTTAACTGAGAATAAGAATAAAAGAATAAAGAACAAAATATCTGTACAAGAATAAAATATCTGTACAAGAATAAAATATCTGTTCAAGAATAAAATATCTGTACAGTACAAATGTACAATATAAGAAAAATATGAGGAAAAATATAAGAAAATAATAAAACCTGGGTATACCTAGGTGAACAATGTAGAAAAATATAGAATTTTGAATTTTGTGTGGGAAGGAGTGTAGTATAAATAGAAATAGAAGTGTCCAGGGGGTGTGCAAGTATGCTGTAAAGTGTTCATACTTAAAGTGACTTGTGCATAATAGAATAAATAGTAATATGAAAGGTGTGCAGTGACCACTAGGGTCGATGATTGTCCCGAATGTCCAGCGCAAGAAGCATGCAACATGAGTGTGTGAGGTGGGTCAGTACAATGTGGTGTGCTGGTTGAGAGTCCGTATCACCTGTGGGAAGAAGTTCCTCCTCAGTCCCTCTGTGTTGGCCTTCAGGGAGCGGAATCGCTTTCCTGACCTCAACAGAGAGAACAGTCCATTGCTGGGGTGGCTGAGGTCATTCACGATCTTCCTGGCCTTGGTCCAGCACCGCTTGCTGTAGATTGAGAGTAGGTCAGGGAGCTCGGTGTGGATGATGCGCTCAGCTGATTGCACAACCCTCTGTAGAGCTTGTCTGTCCTGCATGGTGCTGTTCCCAAACCTTTTTTTGATGTTTCCTGTCAGGATGCTCTCTATGGTGCAAGAGTAAAAGTTCCTGAGCACCTTGGAGGGCAGTCTGAAGTCTCTCAAGCGCCTGAGGTGGTAAACACGCTGTCGGGCCTTCTTCACCACGGTGTTGATGTGACAGGACCATGACAGGTCCTGCTTGATATGTTGATTCTCTGTACCAGTGAATCTAGAAGTTACATCATTCTTGATGTAACTGTATACAAGTGTTTTCCTTCCAATGGGTTTCCTGTCATGTGCATTAATGGCCAGTTGAAACACTCAGCTGGGAATATAGCAATACACACAACCAATGCCAAGCTACGGATGAGCTGTCTGTCACAGATGGCTTTGATGGGCAAAGACCAACTCGATGCCATCAAAACTAAAATGCTTAGAGGTAATCACGTTGTCTCAGCCTCTTTTGAGTATAAAAAATATAGATAATGAATATAAAAATCTCTTCTTTCTCTTGATGTGATGTGATTTCCTGTCACTCTCTGTCATTCTTTTTGTATAGGGGAAACTGTCATCCCAAAGAAATGGGTAAAATCATACTATACCAGGAGAAAGCTGAATAGTTTTTAAGCCTAGCCGCCAAGAAGAGTCTATGAGGATTTGGGAAATAAGGGTGGGTTTCTTAAAAATTACTCTATCGAGTTAGAAACTGCTTAACCAGAGATCCAGTGTTACACGGCGACATGAATGTATGTCAGACATGAATAGCAAAAGCTGGGGTTAACCTGTGTTTAGAGATGCATCATTGATGGTTTTTAAGTTCAGCTTTCAGTAATTGATTTACTTCATGTGGAAGCACTGCACAGGTCCTCCACATTAACCCCACTATAATAAACAAATCAGTCTGAAAACACAACCTACGATGTCTGCCGGTACACCTCAAAGAGAGGACAATCACAGGACAAGAAGGTGAATGAACAAGTGGAAAGAGGGAGCATCATCTGTCTGTGAACACCACAACAAAACACACTACATTAGAAGAGGTCCAAGATCACCGGGCAGGACTCAGTGGATGACTGGGGGAACCAGCGATCATAGTACGCTGCAAACCTTTGAATTAGGTTAAATACATTTATCAAGTTATGTTATAACAGAGGTAGCTGTTATCTTATCTTGTAGCAGAGGTATTTAGCTCAATAGCATACTTGTTAGTCCCGCACTGACTATCCCAAATACACACCTCTTTGTGTTTGTTGGCTCTAGGCCTACATATAGACATACCACACAGACACAGTCCACTGGTGTGCCTGCAGTACTGTAGTTGACCATCTGTGTGACTGATTGTGAATGACTGATTATGGCTTCCTCCATCAACTCCATTCAGCCTGGTTTTCTGCCAGAAAAGAAGAACAACTGTGCACAGTGTGTGTTTTTTGGAGTTGGAGCAGGGGGTCTGGCAAGACAGGAAAAAGACACATTGTTGGAAACAGATTTAATTGTAAAGGAAAGTAGAGAGGGGGAGAAGGAGAGGACAGGAGCATGGGAAATACTAACATATTCTGTGAGTATTGATTTACACTGTGCTGGGGGCTAAATGGGAAATTTATCTGTTCCACTCTACTGCATCCCAATGTAGACAGAGGGAGTGTAATATTATACATACAGAACATCAGAAGTTCAATTTCCACATTCCTCTTGGAGAGATATTTGAATGAATCATGTACGTTGGTGCAGCACTGTTTACAGTAACTTTAGAAAGTTTTCAGTTTCACCTTTGGAACATCAGTCTACACTCAATAACCAACAAAGACACAACCATTTTCTTAGAATCTTTTATATTTATTTTTTCTGAATTGCCAAGTCTTTCATCACACTTAGATTTAGATGATCTAATTCGATCTGACAGATTCACTCAAGTTTAACTTGGATAGGAAGCTTGAGTGAAATATAGTACCACCTACACACCTCCATACAGATGTTCTTTAGGTTTTAATGTAGGCTTTGACTGGGCCATACTAAGACTATCAGAGGCTTGTCCCACAGTCACTCCAACATCGTCTATACAGTACCATATTCTCTGGGCCACTGTTGTGCTGAAAGGTGAACTGGTTGCTATGATGTCACAGTTCCACTTTGTCTTTGTTTCTTTTCTCCTTCTTGCGACCATATCCACTTTCTCTCTCCACACACTCACCTGGTCCATATCAACCTATCATCCCTTTACCCACTGACTTTCCCCCACTTTTTGGCCACTTTGTACATAAACTCTGCTTGTTGACCTGAACTGGATCTTTGTATTTGCCCCACCGTGGTTAGTCTGCACATGGCCTACAGTGATTGTCCCCAAGTCTGCCAGAAACTGGGGGTGATCATTGATGATCAATAGAGCTTTACAGCTCCTCTGTCTCAAGGGTATGCAGATTTACTCCTTTAAAAAATCAGAAAGATCAGACCCTAGCTTTAAGGCTATACAACACAACTCATTGTGCAGGCTTTGGTCATATTTTGTCTGGATTACTGCAATGTCTTACTGACAAGGTTACCAGCTGCACCATCAAACCCCTTCAGATGATCCAAAATGCAGAAGCATCTCTCATTTTTAACAGCCAGAAAGGACAAACATTATTGATGGTTCCTGTAGCTGCCTGAATCTGGTTTACAGCCCTGACCCTTGCCTACAAAGTGGTCAACTCAACAGCACCGGCACTCTTAAACTCCCTCATCCTGGTCTACAAGCCCTCTCACCCTCTGCACTCTGCCAGCAAACCACTTCTTGTGGTCCCCTCACCTCACCTCAAAAGATCATATCCTAATCTGTCTATCTGTATTGACCTAAGGTTTGTCTTCCATTTTGACCATCATCTGGTCAAACTTTTGGATTTCATTCTGAATTCAGAGGACATTAAAGCACTAAGACTAAGACTAAGACTTGATTTGCATTTTCCTTATTTGAACCATTTTTTAAATGTATTTATTTTTTAATTTCTGTTTCTTTGGTTTGTACGATGTTGTTCTAATGATTTCCCTAATATATAAAGTGCTTTGAAATGTTCCTTGGATTGAAATCTGCTGTGTAATGCTTAAAATAAATTGAACTTGGTAAAACAGAAACTAGAATGTAGAATTATAATTCTTGGCACATGAATTTCTTATATAAATTTCAATAACCTAAAATAGTATAAATAACACAAAGACTTTCACTACAGTAAACTAAGATCACATAAGCTGCGAAAGTCAGATATTCAGTGCAACTTCAGTAGGATATAAATTTCTACACTTATTATTTAGGCTTGATAACATTTCAAATTGTGGTATTTATTTGATATAATTGAAATTATTACAGTAATTATTTACTTCAGTTGATATGCCAACCAGTGTTTGACAGAGAGCTTCTCTCCAACACTGGGCTGAATACCAGCTTTGTTAGAGGATGTGATAGGGTTAATGGAACAGCATTATCTTGCAGTTTGTTTGCTTTCTTATCAAAAGTCAGGAAAATCTATTCCGATTCATCTATAAGTATCTAGTACAGAGGGGATCAGAAAGACATTTAGCTTAGACTGGCAACAGAAGTGCTAGCCTTGCCTCTGCCAGAGGTGAAAATAATATACTTTCTATCAGTTCCAGAGCTTGGTTAGTGTAGAAAACTCTTCATTTCAGCGTATGACACCTGTACCTTTTTCTGGCTCTACTGGCAGTTTGATAAACCTGCGGTTTTGTGATAGTTTGGTTTCAGCCACAGCTTTCTTCAGATTAGCTTCAGGATTCAGCCACCAACAGATTAGAGTATATTGCCAAGTGTGCAGTTGGTGCTGCTTTACTACGCTGTGCTTCGTACCTTATGTTGTACTGTACATCACTGCAGGAGGCTGTAGGTATGTCCTGAAGCTTTGTCTGATGACGTCCTGCAACTCCACAGGAGCATAATTACAACTGAGCACTTGAGTGCACCAGGAGCACAACAGGGCTGCTGTAGGGTAATGTGTCTGTGTGCCTGCCAGTAGAGAGTCTGTACCATCAGCCCGACAGCCTTTTTCATTAGGCTGCCATCATCCTTTTCATAAAATGTGTAAAAGGCAGAATTTTGATTCAAGCAGTTCTGTGGTGGTGTTATTGACAGATTTTCTAAAGAAATTTGGATTTTTGCATTTTACTGGCACCTACTGTACATATTATTATTACCAGTAGCTCAATGATATACTGTAGACTTGATACTAATTGTTGCTGTGAGTAGCTCAGAAAAGGTACCAGTTCACTCCTATACCAGATTGTTACCTGTGATTAAAAACAGTAAGATGGTGGATGAATAGAGAACTTGAACCGTAAAACTAACAACATCACATAAAAAAACATCTATGATTTATTTGTAGTGGTCAGAAATAAAGTGAGCAGCTGTGGGATCAAAATAATAAAGGGTAAAACAGACCAAAACTAAAGTTAAATCAATCTATGTAATTCTGTTGTCAGCGAAGAGTGGAGTCTCTGCTATCAGTAACACACAGAGGGATCACTGGGTCCAATAAAACTGAGTCATACAGACATCTTTCATATGAAGGGGGGGGGGTGAATGTTCTTTCTTTGTTTTCGCTGATTTATCCACAGGAGGGACCTCAGGCATAAAGAGGCTTTCTTCCCCATTTCTTTAGCTCGAACACTTCTTAAAACCATCCTACATTATAGACGAGGGACAAAATCCAGAGCCCTCATTTTGTGTAAAAATGTATTTGAACGTTCAGATGAAGAGGACATAGATCTTCAACAGTCACAGTTAGACCAATCAATAAGCTATCTTCCCACATTAAAGTCTCTTGTGCCATCCACTGCAGCTCAGGAGAGAACACAGTCCAATGAAGGACAAGGAGAGATTCTAATGGTAAAACATTTCATTTGAGATGATTGTTTCTAATTCAAACCGCAGAACATGCAGATTAGCGTAATTTGACATTTGGATTGAATTAGCAAAGAATGAATACATTGACATTACTTTAGGAAGTGATCTTCATGTAGCTTCCATTTAGATAAGTTTTAAGATAAGAATCACATAATCAGAATATGCATTTAAAATTACAACAAACATTTTTGCACTTATTTATGCATATGCATACTTGAATAAGGTTTAAATTATGTGATCAATGTGTCAATTTTCCCTTTTTTGTCTTTAAATAGTAATCATCAATATCACTACAATTATTTATATAAATCACTATAAATATATTGTCAAAGATTAAGATGATCTATATTAGTGCAGCAGCAGCTAGATTATCTGTATTATCTGTACATGTAATTTCAGTCATTTATGTCTTTAAAGTAGAATGAATGATGAGTGTAACAGCAAAATGTTGTCATTTAGCCTTTTTTAAACAGTTCTGCTGTGCCAGCAATCTGTAAAGTCAACAGGTTGTTGGACAGCTAATGTGAGTTGATTGTGATTGGGAAGGAAAAACAAGTGGATTTCATCCACCTACTTATGGATTTGTTTCTGTGTGTGCACTATGAGCCTTCTGTAATTACTTTTTATGATTTATTATCTCATGTCATGCACCCTGGCCTTTATCTTTCACTGTCCAGGAGCAGCACTGAATCTGTGATTAATAAGGGGTCAGGTCTAGTAACAGGTCATGCCAGTCTGAGATTGATCAAAAGATAATTGTAGGTAGTAGATCGGTTTAAGTCAAGCTTTTTCATTGCAGTGTCAAGTTCTGTGTCCTTGCCAAAAATCGCATGCACTCGCACTTCCTTCAAGGTAGATTAGGTTTTATGTAGCTCCCTGTCATGGATGGTCAGGGTTAGGCCAAGGTTGGAGTCAGGTTAAGGTAAAAGGATGCCTTTCTTGGCAGACATGCAGAACTCGGCATAGAACCAGTCCATGCAGGGACAAAACTAGATCCATTTAGGACTCCTCTCTAGACCTGGAAAATCAGAGAAATATGGCCCACAAACTCCATTGGAGTGTTTTGACAGTTCGCAAATGTCATTAATCCAAAGGTGTGCTTGTGTCCTCCACTGTTCAGACAATACAAATAAAACATTTTTTATCCCTTATGAATGTGCTGAAGCAAAACAAAACTAAGGTAAACATTCAGCTGAGGTATAAGAATACACCACAGTCACACTAATTATGCTTGAGAACGCATTGAAGCAAATAGAGGTACTCTGCATAAAATGGCTCTAACTCCTAAATGCCATATTTCTGTTTGGGATCAGTAAGGCCAGTAGACCTTCAAACTTGAGGCTTCAAGGTTGATAATATTTCTAGTCAAACATTTAAATCTGACACTTACTAAACAATACACTGAGTTCATCATCTGATTGTTTGATCTATCCTTTATACCCCTATCCTAACTATCCACTATCCTAATGTATGGTCTAGTATAGGAATGGAGCAAATGAGCAGACATCTGCATAAACTTCCTATTAACTCAGTACAAGGATGATGTCTTAGTTGGAATCCATAGCATATTATGTACTACTATCTACTCCTGTACTCTGCTACTATTACTATTAAAATCATCAACAGCGTTTATTAATGGTTAACATGATGTTCCTTGCAGGTTAGACCAGTCAAGAATCAATACTTGACTTTAATTATTTTCAAGTAGATTAATGATTACTTGTTGTTTGACTCATCTTTGTGCTTCCTTTCTTTCAGCTCATCACTGCCTTTGACTGGACCAAAGCCAAGGACACAAACAAGAGAATGCATTAGGGATCCCATCAAATAAGTCGTTTTAATTCCAGCTACTGGCCTAGACCCAGCAGTCATTTAGAGTGGCTCCTGGGTAGAGAATATTTTACCTTAATCACTCTCTCACAGCCTCAGGCCACAAAGTCAAGGGCTTGGAAAATGAGACTGATATGAGAAGAGGGAATAAAAAATGGTCTCTGACTTCAAAATATTGAAAGGTTCCGGTTTTCAATGTGAAATTTAAGAGGAAAAAAGCATGAAATGGTTTGGAGGTCAAAGCAAAAGGAAGGCAGTGGAGAATGGTTGCGACAACACAAACTTTATTTGCACACATGACAAAGTGTTCATTTTGAATGTATCTATTTCAGCTATTGTGAAAATGTGCAACAGCTCCAATATTTATGTATAGTTTATGTGGCAAAATCATTTTGTAAAATAAAATACCATATTGATGAGCTCTCATGGAATCATTGAGATTTCTTTTTGGAATAAAAAATATCTGCATCACATTTAAATTGTCTAGATTTCTTCCATGGATTTGAGGTTGTCTGTGTTGGCCACAGTTATTATTGCTCATGAGCTTTTCACCTATAGAATAGTGAAGGTCAGAAATGACTATTACTAGTATTATTATATTATGTTGTTTGTTTTAATAGTTTTTGGTTTGCTCAACTTTGCTGACTCAAAGTGCTTTTACACTGCATCGCATTCGCCCATTTGCACACACACTCACACCAACTGCAGAGCTGCCTACAGCTGATCTTACTCACCAGGAGCAACTTGGAGTTCAGTATTTTGTCCAAGGACACTTCAACATGTGACAGGAGGAGCTGAGAATTGAACCACCAATACCACAATTGGTATACGACTGTGCTACATCCTGAGCCCCACCCTACCTACGATCTTCATGAGTAAACTACAAAGTAAGCATAGTATGCGCAAGCTGTACTAAGTGTTGTAATTGTACAATGTGCCCTGAACGTTGACTTCCATTTTTGTCCATTCCATCAACATTATTAACAGATTTTTAATGAATCATACAAGACAAGAATCGCCATTCTTATATGCATTGATTACTTATATCAAACTCAGTAGAAGCTGAAGTTGTGCTTTGGTTCTTATCACAGGTGTCAAGGCAACAGTATTGACCTTCTTTCAAGCTCTAGAGTTCTGAGAGCTTGGTCTCCACCACCCTAATACTTAATCACGCATTTCTTTTTCTGTCTTTTCTTTCTTTCAAGATGTTTCCCATCACATGCTGAAGAAAAGTGGGAAAAGCACTGGAAGGACAGTATCGTCTACTGTTTCCTGATGTCCCCAGGTGAGGTCATGTCAGAGCTAATAATCCAAATGTTTAGTGGGGCAGCACACTGTGAATGTTTTTCCCACATTAACTGCATCACTAATTATATAGTGCAACTTATTATTAATGTTGTACTCATCATTCATGGCCTCAAATGGCTGACACGTTCTGCCAGCTGTGTGTGAGTATCTCAAGTGGCCCACACTCAGATTTTAGCTGTGTTCTCTTCTTGTCTCTCTCCATGCAGTCAACAGTATCAAAGAAGCCTCATGTATTTCAGTCAGACTAAATGTTCACCATGATGGTCATGGTTGCTTAGCGCATTATTGTTTTTCACAATAGCCAGGGAAAGTCATATCCAATGACTGGGTCTGACAATATAGCTTTGGTGTAACTGTGTATTTGTATGTAAGCATTCAGTCTGCTGCAAGTCTGGTGAGCAACATTAAAACCATCACTAGTTTGACTACATCCACCATACACTACATACGCCCTGTGAGCAAATGGGCAGTGGCACACTGATAGTTCAAGCTTAAAACTCTGTTCTCCCTGTTACACGTCAGTGAGCATGTGGACAAAACACAAAGAAACAGGACTTGGCCAGGGGGTATAACACACTTTTAATCATTTACTTCATCCTAAATGTGCCACCCTTATTTTAAAGGTGTGTCCCTTTCTGGCCACCCCCTTCATTTCTGTCTCTGTGTGAAGTGTGCCTGTGTTGGCTTTATGAATCACAACCTGGATCCCTTTGTCTCCCTTTGGCTTGTACACAGGAAAACCTCTTTTTAAGATACCCTTCTAGAGGCTTAGTAGTCTAAATCAATTTTCATGTAAACTACATAGAGATGTTGTATAGTACACATTTCATAGAAATGTTCTAAGTTTTGCCTCTGATTTTGTTGATTGGAAATTAGCTGCAAACTGTTTCTCATAGTGCTGAGACTTCATTCTGGGAGTAATAGGAGGTAATCACAGGATGAGTTTGCTTCACTGGTGCCTATAGGCAGAAATAGAAAACTTGGCTTTATTTGCCATTTTCTGAGCCTTTTCAAAAGTTTGGTGGAATTTCCTTGGCAGTTAGATGGAAACAGCGAGAGCCAACAGGGGAGGGGAAGAAAAACTCAGCTAAAAAGAGATGCACTATATTCAAAGGCGATAAGCAGTCATATTCAGAAGTAAGACGGGGGGAATAGCAGGGCAAGCATGGGGGGAAAAGTGGGCAGCTGAGTGTCAGAGCTCATTGGCCTACATTTAAGGATTTGGCTCATTTTTAAACCTCAGTGCAGGGACTCCAGCAGTGAGGTCTGACTCTCCACCCAGGCTGAAAATAGCAGCGCTTTGGTCAGTCACACGTGCTCCTGCAGCCTCGTCCACCTCACTGGCCTTGTATCATCTCCGCTGTCCACTGACACTCACACCAGCGCTGTCTGCGTTAGAGTGTATGTGTGAAAAATCAATACCGATATGAGCTTCATCTCTGACTCGCAGCAAAGCACCTAGAACAAGAAGGAGAAGAGGAGACAGACGTTAGATAATAGGAAGGTTAGAGACAAGAGGACATACAGAGATAAAGGCTGTGAGATAAGGAGGAGATTGAATCGTACCAAAGAACAAAAAAAAAAACCTGATGCACTTCTACCAGCTTCGACTGTTACTGTGACACAAACCAGCAACCTTTAGATCTTAAAGAGACACACAGCAGGCACAGAGTCAAAAGGACAAACTCTACCCCCTTAATTAAGGAGGGAAGAGTGGTTTGCTTTCTAACCACACGCTCGCTTTATTTCCAGAACTAGGTTTACTTTAACTGTTGTTCAAGTTTAGCTTAGAGGTACTTGTATTTACATATGGTACGTTCTACTTCTACTCTGCTACTGTACATTTCATAAAGCAATATTACTTCTTCCTCCATATTTTTTTCATTTATCAATTCAGATTAAGATTCTACTGAAAATATTTGGTCATCCCAAGTAGTATTAGCATTCGTAGCAGCAGCAATATTAGTAGCAGTAGTACTAATAATTGTCTCTACAGCAACAGAAAACATGAAGATGCTGTTCCAGCTTTGGCAATAGTAATATCACAACATAATAGAAAAGAGTACTTAATAATATACCAGTCTGAGAGGGGCCAGTCTTCATAATGACTATTACAATTGATGTAATTATTACATAACTGGGCCAGAAGGAACCAGTCAATGTACACCAGGTCGTGGGGTTCAAGGCCTCCTGACCCTGTGTCAGAGTGTCCTTGTATAACATACTAAAACTCAGTAGCACCATTAAATAATTCCCCCAGGTATCAATAAAGTGCTGGATATTGTAAGTAGCAAGAGAATATCAGTTAGTGTAAATGTATTTGAAGTGTCAAAAGTAAAAGCACTCACTATGCAAAAAGCTTGTTAGTGTAGAGCTAATATTAATCTTTTTTTGGCAATCAGGGCAAACACGGACAAAATGAACAGCATATCACAGGATTGAAAAGAAGTACTCCCATAGCAAAATGTGTGAAATGCTTGTGTAAAACCAAATGGAGTTGTCATAATAATAAAAACAGGTCAGCGCATTGCTACTTTAGCATAGAGGAGTCTGAAACACAGTGCCCCAAGGAGGGTAAATGATAGATCCAGTGGAGCCTATACAATTCAAAGCCGACAAAGGGCAAGAGACAAAAAAAAAGAAGCAGGTCAAAGGAGACAGGCTGAAAGAAAAAAAATTAAAATAGACATAGCACAAGGGACTTGGGAGGCAGGTTCTGAGAATGCAATGAGTGAAGTGATGTAAACGCCTGAAACTTGATATCTGCTGGAAACAGTGTGAGACTGAAAAGCTCAGAACCACACTTTTGTTAAATGACCCTCGTCGTCTTTCCTGTTGACACTGTGTGGTTTTACTGTTATTTCTGGACAGGTCACAGTAAGACATAGCATCAAGAAAATGGATAGTTTAGAAAAAATGTCCACTAACTAAAGGATGAACGTTAATGAAATCCAGCGCAGAGCTCCTCTGAATAATGAATAAATTATCAGATGAGTTAGCAGGAGGACGTGTTTTGTCCTCAATCAAGCAAAGCTGAATGAGAGAGCTACTTTATTTACTTTGGTGTCACTCACCCCTTTGTGTGCAAAACTGTCAACTGAAACTTTGAGTTACCTTTTCCTAGTCTCTGCATTTGCAGGCATAACCCCAGTAATGGTGTGCTGGGCTCTCAGCACACTCACCAAAATGCTGGTGACCTACTGGTGAACTGCACCTGAATGTGATGAAAAGAAGACTTTGTCAAATGTTCAGTTGACTACAGTGTACTGAAACTGTTGGTTCATGAAACAGATGTGTCCCCCCATTTGCTTTTCATCATGTTTTGGCTCCAGTGATTTGTATTTAACTGTAAGTATGTGCCTTATTGCCCTACAGTATAGCGCAGGATTCTAATTACGTAGCTGTTTGTACAACTAATGGATGGATGCTATGAAATCAAATTCTAATATCCATCCATCAGATACAGCCAGATCATCAGTAAATATGTACGGCTTCTACAGGTCACGACAGACTTAAATGAAAATTCAATATGTTAAATATGGGATGTTAACCACAGTCAGATGACGTTCTGGTTATTAACTTCTATTTAAATCAGGGTTGTATGCCATTATGAGAGTTTAGTTTTAGTTATTGTGATCTCCTGAAAATTGTCATTTACTGTATTTCAGTCACATTATAGAATTTATTTTTTATTTTAGTTTTAGTCAAGATTTAGTCAGTGAAAGTCAGAGTTTTGGTTTTGTTTAGTAGCAAGTTATTCGTCATGATGCTGCTCTAGACTATGTGAGGCTTTAATAAACAGGCTCTGCATGTTTTATAACCTGCCTCATACTGGACGATACAGCACTATCTTAAGTGAGGGTTCACTGGAAGAAGACAAAGTGAATTGGTATCTTCCAGCTGATGACTGACTGAACACACCTTATCCAGATAATCAGCATTGGGTGGGAGGAGAGGATGCAGAGGATACAGAGCAAGCAGAGCAGCTGTCTTCATGGCCTGAAGTTGCCACCCCTGTATTCACTACACACTGTTATATACACAAATGCATCATAAATCTGTCAAAATAAAAATCTGTGTGCATGAATCAAAACACTTGCCAGGGCTGTTTTAGAGTATGAAAAAGACACCAAATACAAATGTCCCGTTTGTAACCCCAACGCCCACCCACCAAGAGCCACGCCAATGACCAAAAGTACTATGTGTGGTGGGTCATCTGACATGAACGTGTTGATATCACAGAATCTGGGCTCTAGGAATTGGTGGTGGTTTGATTTTGTGGGCGTCCTGGTGTAAAATGTTGCTTAGGGCCCCAAGATACTCAAAAAGGCCCTTGCTTTTTTTGTGACAGTTATGGTTTACAGAGCCATCTAGTGGCCATAAGTTCTCTGAACAGTTCAGTTTGTGAGTCATTGCAAAATGGAATATATAGTTAATACGTGATGTATGCTTAAAAAAAACGTAATTGGATAAGTTTAAATGTCTACGCTTTGCCTCGTAATTAGAATGGAAGTGATATCCCCAATTGTTTGTTTTGTTGGTAACATGACAAAAGAGGAGACTTTCAACAAATTAGTTGTTTGCAGTTTTGACATGTATCCTGTGCTAAGGATACATGTATCTGTGGACTGGGTTATTGTAGATCAGATGGATAAGAGAGACAGAAACAGCAGTGACATACAGTAATATGTCGAAGGGATTGCATGAACATCAGTGTGAGTGAAAGTGTGGAAATTCATCCATTTTCCACATGCCCACTTTGCCTTTTCAAGTTCAGCAAGCGAGGTCACTGGTCTACTAAAGAGCTCACACACAAGACACATGCAGGTCTCACAGAAGATGACAGAAGCACAGTGAGAATTGGAAATAAGACATTGCATGCACAAAACCAAGACTTCAGTACTGGCTCCATTGTGTACCTTAAATATCTAGTTTGAATACTTCCTCTCATTTCCTACTATATGACTAGTGAAGGCTGCACACTTGTCATAGGGTCTTGGAACAAGGGCTGGGCAATTTGATGATATATGTCTTTCATTTAATAATTTGCTCTATCATTTATTATAGTGCAACATTAAGCAATAAAGATTGATTTGCAACACAACAGGGCTTCTGTTGTCATTTTGGTGATGCTTGGGTGTCTTTCACACTGCACCATGGGTGACACAAACACACAGAGAGGACAACAAACTTGACACAGAATTTTTAAACACCAGAATGACGAACCAAGACAAAACAAAGAATTCATACTTTGTAAACTATGCCGTAGACTGGTACCTGTAACAGTCCCTACTAACCTCTTTTACCTCAAACACAAGACTTATGTCAGACAGTATGGACATAGACTGTTGGAGAGAGGCACAAATGTACAGTTGAGTGGTCAAAACCAATCCCAGAGTCAGATGATGCAAGAGCCTTAAAGATGGAAGGACAGAAAGGAATGGGAGAGCAAATGAGAAATTTGAGTTTGTGAAATGGAGGTTTTCAGGGTTGTTGCAAATACTTGACATATGGCATTATCTGGATATATATGGGTCATATTACATCACCCTCGTAGCAACCCAGTCTCCCAAATATGTTCAGTTCAACTTAATTTATTTATATAGCTGCAAATCCCAAGAAAAGCCAGGCACTTTACAGTGTAAGGTTTAAGACATTTTTAAATATAATACAACTAGTTAGAGTTATATAGAAAACCCAACAATCTCACTTGTGCAGCACTAGGCGACAGTGGAGAGGAAAAATTCCCTTTTAATGGAACAAATATCCAGCAAAACCAGGCACAGGGTGGGTGGCCATCTGCCTCGACTGGTTGGGATGAATGGAAAGTAGAGAGACAAAGGAACAACGACAAGCATCAGACAAAACACTGAGCACATTGGTTAGACCTGCAAATTATGTTTCTAAGCAACTAAACTGCAACAACAAACTGTATTATGTTGTGTTGTGTTTTGTGTTTCCTTGGTAAAGCCATAGTCTAACATGGCCCATACAGTACAGTATATTGTATTAATGATAGAAGCTAGATCCCTGTACCCTTTTCTCTAAACTTTCCTCTGGACATTAAGTGAAATGTTCCACATTTGCCACATTCATCAGTTTGTTCCCGACGCCACCCTGTGTCAGGTCATTTGATTTGTTTTAAATGTCATCAGTCAGATGTGCAAGCCTGTGGGGAAAAAATGGGTTTTCTCACTATTCAGAGGTGTAATTTCAACTGCTAAATATGAGTCACAGGGCTGCCTTAAAATCATACGTCTTGTCAACAAATGCAATTTTTACAAACTTGTAACAAATAAACTTTATCTGGATTAAATATCACATATTGTGTCATCTCTGCGATGGACCGACAACCTGTCCAGCGTGACCCCTCCTCTCCAATCACAGCTGGGATAGGCTCCAGCAGTCCCGTGACCCTTGAGTAGACAAGCAGTTAGGAAAGTGAATGGATAGATGGACTGATATTGTGTCATCTGTTGTTTTAGTGAATTTAGATTTAGTTTATGTAGTTAGTTTATTGAACAACTTCGGTAGTTATTTTAACTTGTGTGTAAATCTAAGTCAGCTACATTACAATTGTCTGTCGTTCTTAGCAGTATTGCTAATTAAATGTTCTCAGTCTGTTTGAAGAGTTAACTTTTCAAACTAAAGACAAGAACCATAGTTTCATAGTTAATATGATAAACTTGCTCCTGTTGGAGCCCAGTTGTGCTTGTTAAGCTGCTCCCAGCGACTGATAAAACACCAAAGTTCCTTATGGTTTTTACTAGTCTGGAAATAAAACACTTTGACCTAATCTACGTACATATTAAAAACACAGTAAAGTTCCATCATGACTGTTTTCTGAAAAATGTTGAAATTTGGAGAGCATTAATTCTTTTAGAGCGGCAAGTTTGAAAATGTGTCTTTCAGAAACGACCAGTTTTGAGGTGGAGCTTCAGTCTCTTTCTAGACATGTCTGTATGTAACCTGTTAGTAAAGATAGATTGATCTGATCTAATATGGACGTGCTGATTAAAGGTAAAACATCTTTGAGCAGTCTACTTGGAACATGTTGATGGTTTAAATTAATTTATTAATGAAATTAACTCAGCATGATCTATGAGGAAGAAGCAGTCTACAGATGTTCCCTTAAAGAAAGAAAAACCCAGTCAATCTACCTATTTAAACGGTGAAAATTGGTCACTGTGTTGTTTGGTATCATAATGTGTACCACAGAAAACTTAAGAGAGAGCTGTTTCAGGAGATTAGAAATAAAATTATGAGAAACATGTTAAAGGTGAAGGCTGTAAGACCATCTCCAAGCAGCTTGATGTTCCTGTGACTACAGTTGCACATACTGTTCAGAAGTTTAAGGTCCATGAGACTGTAGCCAACCCCCCAGGACGTGACCATAAGAGCAAAATTGATGACAAATACAGACAGAAAATACAAATGATAACTAAAGAACCCAGAATAACTTTCATAGAGATTAGAGGTGAAATCCAAGCTCAAGGTACATCAGAGTCAGATCACATCATCAGTGACTGTTTAAACCAAAGTGGACTTAATAGAAGACGACAGAGGAGGACTCCACTGATAAAAGCAAATCATTAATAAGAATTAGAAAATGCACATAGAGGAGACTTGGTTATGTCCTGGGGCTGCTTTGCTACAAATCTGAGCAGGGTACAAAGCTGGGTCTTTGTCACAGGTAATTGTCCTCCAACAGGATAATGACCCAAAACACAGCTAAAAACACTAAAGGTGGAATAAAAACAAATCACTGGACTATTCTGAAGAGAACGTCTACAAGTCCTGATCTAAATCACATTGGACATCTGTGGAAAGACCTGAAACATGCAGTGTGGAGAAGGCACCATTCAAATCTGGGACAACTGGAGCAGTTTGGTCACGAGGAGTGGTACAAAATTGACTCATTCAGACATACTCTTTGTCATTAACTCCTGTGTGAATCATTATCTTATTGTGTTTACATTTATCTGAGTTTTAAATAGGAATCTGTATCAATTTTGAGGATATATTTTAAAAAGACCATTCAAGGACTGGATTCTACAAAACAGCTACATGTGAAAAAGGAGAATGTCTACGTAAACCAGAGAGTCGTATATGTCTACAAAATGACAAAATAAAACTTGAAAATTATATTAATATTGTGTAATAATAAAACTTGAACTTCAACTGAGTTGAAGAAGCTTAAAAAATATAAAGCTGTTTTTTATGTTAAATAAAAAAAACAGCTGATGTCAATAAATTCTTAAAATGTAGTGAAGAAGTCAGCTCACACCAAACTCTATGTATAACAGAAGTCAGCCGTAATATTGACAGTACTAAGCACTGAGTCTACTCTGACACATACGAGTCAGTTTGCTCTACATTAAATAGAAAAGAGCTTTAAATAGAAAACTTTATCACATTGTCATAATTTTGGAGAAAAATTATCATAGTGATAAAAACAACACATCTGGCACAGTTATGGTTATAAATGGATTCCCAGAATGAGTCAGTTTGTGCAGTCAATTGCAGACATTAAATTTTGTTTGTTATTAATCTTGGAAAAAGAAAATCGCTTCTGTCAAGTTTTTTAATGGTTTCCAGTATGTTTAGCTTTATTTCTAAATACAGAAACGCGCTTGTTCCATAATAATTCCATCCTTCTCAGTCTACTGTAGTTGGTAATGTTTTTTTTTTTTCATTAAATATGTCTGTCAGCATGGTAAAGACAGTTTGTCCAGCTGCTGTCCTTTAAGGTTTAAATGACTTTAAGCTGCTGACAGGCAGACAGCTGAATGCTGAGGTTGCATTGGATGCTTCATAAGTGCAAAACATGGAATCCTGGTAATCTTAATGTCCAGCTAAATTAGATATCAGTATGATGATTCCATCACAGACCACATGTTGTCTTTATCTGTGTTTGAGGATGGAGTAGCTTTGCCTCAGCTTTACTGTGCTTGGAACATACTCAAAGGGCGGATGAGATGTAATGTTCTTCCTGTGACCGCCTGCTTTTAAGTTCTCCTCTGATCAAATTAAGAGAACCAAGCAAACACAGTCACATCGTGCAGTTCAAACATCGGTGGAAAGACCCTTAAGCCTGGTGCATCAGAAAAAAAAACCTTTAAATTAATTTCACAGCAGCCCTGTGAGTCAATATGTTCATGTATATGCAGAGAGGCCTGTGCAACTTAATCCTCTAGCCGATAACGGCTGATCCGTTAACCTTCACATGATACTCCCAGTTCTGAGGACGTCTGCTCAGACTCTGACCTCAAGCCTGATTACCATGACCTTCACATGTTTCTCGAAGATTATACATGTACATAGTTTTGGTTTCATTTCTCCAAGTCTGCATTTCGGAAGAAAATCCACATAAAGAAAGGGAAGTTTTTTTTCATAGAAACTGTAGAGACCACTGTTAATAAAGGCTTCTAATGTTGTAAATTTATTCAGAAGCAACTGTTTCTGACCAGCACAGTGAAACTCAATGATAGCATGTGCCTCTCGTATTGCTTTCATTGACGCAACACCATTCAGTCTCTGGTGACCATTAACTCATTACATGTTGATGTTTTTGACCTCATAGAACTGTTTGACGACCTTCAGAGATTTTCAGATTCTTCCCAGACTCTTCTAGCCATCCAGAACCAAATACAATCCAGTACAATACAGGGAAAATATGATTTTAGTCTGTTTTTCAGATGTGATCTTTCTTTTTTTTTTTTTTTTAATACTAAAACACTCACAAATACTATTAGTTTCACTGAGCACCTTTTACAGAGCGGGTAAATGGGAAAATCATACCTGGCAGCGCTGTAGTTGACTTTTGCCAAAAGTGAGCAAGACAAGAGTCACCTCCTGCCACCAATTTTTATTTTTGTAGAGAAGAAATCGTCATGAAAGAGTAGCTGACAAAATTATATTTCTCCTGGACCACACCAGTATAACCATTTACAGAGACAGGCACTCTTATGTAAATTTCAGGCTGTTTTCAAATTCTATGATCCAGATCAGTGGACACCTTTTTAATCTTGGACCGTTCCCCTTGATTTGGTTCTGTCACACAAAAAAAGTCCAAGTGAACAAAAATGCCTCACTACTAGCCATGCTACAACAGTCTTCTCTGCTTATTGGTTTCTAAGATCTGTGGTGGGAACAAGACAGTAAACACAGGAAGATCTTGTCTTGTACTGGTGAATATTGCTATGAGAGAAAAATTGCTGTTCAACATGGAACAACTGACCAACTAGCATTTGCTCATAGTGCTGGAGAAAACTCTGCCAGCAGAATGCTGCAAAAACATCTTAAAATATAATTCTCCTTCACATCTTTGAAAGAAAAACTTGATTTGGGTCGGAGCAAGGTTCGGTCATGTTGTATGATTTCTGTTGAGGTGATGCAAAGAAGAGATATCAGTTACATCTAGCTTGGTGGCAGACCAAGCTGACACTTGGGAGCTTCGAGGATATCTGAGTCTGAGTCTATTTGACTAATCCTTTGACTAAGTTTTCCTGGTAACCTAGAAGATGTGTGAATAGCCACTGAGTGTCTCCACTAATCAGGTGAGTTGTTGAGACAGCTGGGCTCAGCGGTTGCCAGGTTTGCTCCATCAACTTGCACTTAGTTTAACAACTTTTTAATGGAATCAGTTCAAACCACAGCACTGAGCTGCAGATCAATACTGTTTAATTACAGGTCAACCTATGCTGTAGCGCCAACCCCCCCCCAACCTCCACATTGATGTAAACCATCTGTCTGTCTGCATCTGAGAAACAGACGGTGTGTGTCCAACATTTTCCAGTTACATCACCTTCAGCAGGTCAAAATTAGCTAGAGGCAGGCTGACAGCTATTAGCACTGCTGGCACCAGTCCCGTATTTGGCTTTTCTCAGCGGCCCCTGGTCAGACTGCTGTGAGACCCTATAGGAATATCTTACTTTTAGTAATTTAATTATAGTAATCTACACTAATTAGGCACAACATTAAAAAGCCTAATATTTTGTAGGCCCCTCTCATTCAGCCAAAACATCTCTGAGCTGATACATAGACCTCTAAAGATGTCCTCTGACACCAAGACATCAGCAACAAACCCTTCAGATGGGAGGTGGTGCCTCCATAGATCAGACTCTGATAGTGCATCCTGGTGCTATCTCCTCCTCAGTAAATGATGCACATGCACCCAGCCAGCCACATCATGTAAAATAAAACATGACTGATCAGACCAGGCCACCTTCTTTCATGACTGCGCGCTCCAGTACTGAAGCTTACATGCTCATCATGCAGGACGTGCTTTTGGAGGTGGACAGGGATCAGCACAGCCTCTCAGCCCATACACAGCAGGCTATGATGCACCGCTTCCATTTTGCTTCGAACACATCACCGTCAATAACTGGCTGTTCACTTGCTGCCTAACATATCCCACCTCCACAGATTCCCCTGTAATGAGATCATCAGTGTTATTCACTTCCCCAGTCAGTGGCTTTGGTGTGTCTAATTGGTGTATGAAAAAGCCATCATCATCATTATCATCATCAACGTCATTATCTACCTCTTCCAGGTCACAGTTTATTTATTTGACCTTTACCCTGCTTTAAACTGTCCCATTGTACTTTTCATGGCTTGATGCTTTTTATACACAATGAATTATACAAGACCTTTTAACACTCCATGACCTTTTCCTCACAGCCATCAGAGCAAACTTTTCATATTTATACCTGTGGTTAGGCTCCAAGAAGAGATAAATCAACAGCATTGCTTCTGTTTCACTTTAATAATGTCAAGTGTCATCATCATTGCAGCTGCCAGAAACGAAAAATGTAAAGTAATGTAAAGTAATGCGATACATTGGCAGCACAGTGAATGGGCACTGTCACCTCACAGGGGCAAAGTCCTGGGTTTGTATGGAGTTCCCCCCTGTGTAAAAAGACCAAAACAACACATTGGCAGTGGATGATGGCTAGAAATTCTCTCTCTATTACCTTTAGTTTTTATATGTATGTCTGCATCTGTAAACCTTTTGGAATTTCATGGTTTTTGAATTAATTTGTCATAAAATTTGTTCTACATCTAAGTTGAGAGTATTAACAAATATAATGTACCTAAAATAATAACACAAAGAAGTTCTGGTCTTTCATGTCTTGAGAAGAACCATAAAACCCTCACAGTGCTGGTGGATGTAGAAATCTAGATATTTCTCCATCATACTTTACAATTGGAATAAGCTTTTCATGGTGATGTGCAGTATCCCAGATGTGGTGCTGTGTGTTCTTTCCAAATATGGTTCAATATTAGTTTCATTAGTCCACAAAACATTTTGCCAATACTGCTGTGCAGTGTCAACGTGCTCTTCGGCAAACTTTAGGCTTGTAGTAATGTTCTCTTTAGTAAGCAGCAGCTTCCTTCTTGGTGTCCTGTCATAGACACCCCGTGAGTTCAATGTTTTACCTACTGTAGACTCATGAACACAGATGTTAGCCTTCTTTACCTCATTGATGAGTGTTTGCTGTGCTCTTGGGGTCATATGTCATTTTGGAAGTTGGCTAAATCAGTTCATTTGCAGGGAATTAATTATTTATTATTATTGGTTTATTAAGGGGAAAAGCTGTCCAAACCTGCCTGGCACTATGTGAAAAAACAATTGTACCCTTGGTAAATCATGAATGAACTTTAATTAACCACATTTTTTAGAATGCTGAGTTACATTTTACTCGCCACACCCAGGCCTGATTACTACCAGACCTGGCAAATCAGGAAATCACTTTAATAGAAGCTGTCTGGCAAAGAGAAGCATGATAACAGATCTCAAAAAGCAATCGAATCTAGAGAAAGAACATATGAAAAACTAAGTAATTGATATGTGTCATTCTGGAAGGTTTAGAGGCATTTTTAAGTCTTTGGGACTTCAAACTGCGATGAGAGCGATTATCCGCAAAAGTAGAAAACACAAAACGAGCACAAACAGCACAACAACTCATCTAAGTGGAAGTTCTAATGACCCCTGCAGGGGACCTAAATTCAGTCTACTCACATATAAAGCACTTAATAATCAAGCTCCATCATATCTTAAAGACCTCATAGTTACATATTTTCCTAGCAGAACTCTCTACTCTCAGACTGCAGGTTTACTTGTGGTTCGTAGAGTTTCCAAATGTAGAATGTTAGGCAGAGCCTTTAGCTATGCTATATTGCCCAAAGTATTAACTCACCTGCCCTGACTCAAACATGAACTTAAGTGACATCCCATTCCTAATCCATGGGGTTCAATATGACATCGGTCCACCCTTTGCAGCTATAACAGCGTCAACTCTTCAGGTAAGGCTGCTCACAAGGTTTCCACAAGGAGCGTGTTTTTGGGAATTTTTGACCATTCTTCCAGAAGCGCATTTGTGAGGTTACACGTTGATGCTGGATGAGAAGGCCTGGCTCTCAGTCTCCGCTCTAATTAATCCCAAAGGTGCACTATCAGGTTGAGATCAGGACTCTGTGCAGGCCAGTCAAGTTCATCCACATCAGTCATCCATGTCTTTAGAGACATTGCTTTGTGCACAGTCACGTTGGAAGAGGAAGGGGCCAGCTCCAAACAGTTCCCACAAAGTTGGGAGCATGGAATTGTCCAAAATGTTTTGGTGTGCTGAAGCATTCAGAGTTCCTTTCACTGGAACTAAGGGGCCAAGCCCAGCTCCTGAGAAACATTGGATGCACCTGCTGGGCTATGGAAACCCATTCCATGAAGCTCTTTGTGCACTGTTCTTGAGCTAATCTGAAGGCCACATGAAGTTTGGAGGTCTGTATGTTGGTGGCAACCTCGTCGCACTATGCTGACCCTGCTCCGTCAGTTTACGTAGCCTACCACTTTGTGGCTGAGTTGCTGTCGTTCCCAAACGCTTCCACGTTCTTATAATACAGCTGACAGTTGACTGAGGAATATTTTGGTGCGAAGAAATTTCACGACTGGATTTGTTGCACAGGTGGCATCCTATCACAGTTTCACGCTGGAATTCACTGAGCTCCTGAGAGCAACCCTTTCTTTTACAAATGTTTGTAAAAACAGTCTGTATGCCTTCATTTTATACACCTGTGGCCATGGAAGTGATTGGAACACCTGATTCTGATTACTTGAATTGGTGAGCGAATACTTTTGGCAATATAGTGTATAAAGCCCCTCTCCTGTGGAACGAGCTCCCAGTTTAAGTTTGGGAGGCAGACACCCTCTCTACATTCAAGACTAGGCTTAAAACTTTCCTTTATAAAGCTTATAGTTATAGATGGCCCAGAGCATATCTCTTTGTTATGCTGCTATAGATTCGTCTGCTGGGGAAACTCCACTGAGGATCTTTTAATCAGCCTCAGAAAAGTGACAGGGTGTTTGGTGTTAGCAGAAAGTCAGATTATTCTCCCCCCCCCACCTCAAAGCACCACTGAGCTCCTCTCCTCTTTTGTTGTGATTTGGTGCTATATGAATAAACTGAATTTAAAGGAACTACTTGTTCACATAGGGCCAGGCAGGTTTGGACACCTTTTTTCCCTTAATAAATAAAATCATCATGTAAAAGCTGCATTTTGTATGTACACAGGGTATCTTTGTGTAATATTAAAATTAGTTTGATGATCTGAATCATCTAAGTGTGACAAATGCAGTGCATGCAAAAAGTTACAAATCAGGAAGGGCACAAATACTTTGTCACAGCACATGACTTTGTTTCTATACTACACCATCTTGAATACGTCATGTTATTTGATGTAGCTGTTGTGGACTACTAAGGGTTAATATTTATTGAATATTGGAAGCTGTTTTTTGTTTAAATGGTAAAAAGCCATGAACATTTTTGAGCCCTTTGAACAACTGAATGAGAAATGCGTCCCCACACTGAAAGTGATAACGTGAGACATCCGTTTTTATTATATGCACTGTTCAAATCTTATAGGCACATTCTTTTTATGCCTAATGGATAGATGTGATGGTGAATGTTATTATTGACATATTATCATTCAGTAGGGGCTGCATTTTTGTATGGGTGAAATCTCATACTATAAAACAGTGCATATATCTACTCTGTCTCCATTCTCGACCCACAGCTGTCAGTAACACTGTGAAAATGAGGATTGAGGAGAAAATTATGGAGACATCAAAGTGGCACAAAGTGCCTCCATCACTCACAAATGATTCAGTGATGTAGAAATGGAGAGCCGGCAAAGACAACGGGAGGGGGAGGTGGGTGAGTGTTGAGTTGGGGACAGGGGGGGCGACCTGTCATCGCTGCGATCAATCCTGAAATCCAATCCGAGGAGCAGCCTTCCCTGAGTGTGGATTGAGACGGCCATGTCGCCATAACTGAGAACATTTATTCATGTCACAGGCTGACTCTGGGGCCCTAAGAGGACACTTTGAAAAAGTCTAAACTTATTTGGAGTGCATCTACAGTGACAAGATAAAGAAGATCAGATCAGGGTCACTTCATGACTAATTTATGCAGAAAACCAGGAAATCATAAATAGTTCACTTATTCTTTTCTTGTGTGGTGACACATCATTGTTACACAGATCTGGGTCGTATTTGTGCAGTGTAGGCTTTTAGCTAGTGTTGTTTAGCAGCAACTTCACGAATAACAGGTTTTACTGCACTTTAGAAAATGTCTGAACTTTTCCAGAAACAGAGTTTGTAATAAAAACACTCACAGTTATGTCACCCAGTGCCACACTGTCGCACTGGGTGACATAACTGGGTGACACTTACTGATACAAATTCTCACTGTGTAGAATAACGTGTGTCACATTGTTCATTGTCATGGTTGTAGTCATGTGCAGTCATGGAAGTGAGTGTTGGCATGGTTTAAATGACAGTAAACTACGTCCAACTGTCATTTTTACTGCTGTTGAAAAAAAACTAAAGTAGTGTTGCAAATTGAAGGAATGTGTTATGTTTTTGTTCAAATAAATATGTTTAGACAAATTTAATGTCCAAACAGATGCAACTTACAGAGAAACCACTGCTGGTGTTAGATTACCTCACTTCACATGTACACGTTACATACATATCTATGTTGTGACAAGTGGGTCACTCGTAAAGAAAACAGCACTTTATTGTCTTTACGAGCATCCGCACAATAGCAATAATGGTACAACTCTAACATGTCTGCACCTGATAACTGTGTAAAAAAACCAAGGTGAAATGTGAGAATAAAAACCAAGAACATGACAGAACAAGAAGAAATCCTGCTTAAAGAATGTGGCAGGAAAAGTAACTAGTCAATTACTGTCCACACGCCAACAGAACTGATTATAGAGTGGTCCTTGTACCAGGATTAATTACATCAGATAACAGTAAAATAATATTAAAAGACTTGAAAAAACAATGTTACCTCACTGTTCATCTACAGGGTTAAAAAAAGAATTAGAATTACACACAAATGTTGTTTTGTGTGTACTTTATTGTCACCACACCACAATAAACACTTCTGTTCTATTTTGGATTTACAGTAAGTTCACATTTCTAAAACCAGAATATTCTGCACTTCTACAGCGACACACATTATGTATGTACTGTAAAATTTTACATTCAAAAATCTTTTAAAAACTACAAGCTGAGACCTGCATTTGTTCTGTTTGGGGCAGAAAACATGGTTTTCATTAAGACCTGGATCCATGAGCCCCTGTCCCTATATGGTAACAAAGGGGGTAATTCATGCAGAGCTCTGTGGAGTAATTGGCAGCTGGAAGCCAAAATTTAAGAGCAGTGTCCTTTAACTAATTGGTGTCTTTGATTGTGTTTCCAGCACAATTGATGAGCCATTAGGATGGACAGCGTGTCTGTCTGCAGAAAGTGGGAGAATTAAATGCCAAGTTTCTGATGAGAATTTGAAGGCTGGGAGTGAAATGGCTTTGTCTTTGTTATGCTGATATTATCAAACCCGGCTGATGAAGAGAAGCACTCAGACGCAGAGGACACAAAGTGAGCAGCATCTGCTTGAGTGGTTTTCTGGTCCAAAGGATCTTTTAATCAGCCTCAGAAAAGTGACAGGGTGGTTGTTAGCAAGTCAGATTATTTTCATGCCCCCGCCCTACCCACCACCACTGCCCCTCCAAAAATAAAATAAAATAAAATAAAGACAGGAAAACTTGTTGGTGAGATCAGCCTTAGTGTCCTCACATCTACTCTCTGAAGGTGTGACTGGAACTAGAAGTCTCCAAACTTCAACTGACTTATACTTTGATGCATAATATTATCTGTGTTCATTATTTAAACAAACTTCATAGCAAGAGGAATTAGAGGTCATCAGAAATGACTCTATTTCTCTCTCAGAGAACTAAAAGCGTAGTTCAGTGTAGAATTTATTTATTGAACCAAACGTTGTAGAAAAGTGTAAACTATGTAACTATGTCACCCAATGCACAGAAATGTTCAGCCTAATGTTACTGAATGGAAATACTCATAGACCATATAATATGCTGAACATCATCAGACTTGAATTTAGGTGGAAATAATGGAAGTGTTAGGGTTAGGACACTTGACCAACAGGGTGAATCAGAAAACAGATGAAACAAACAGTGGAGTCTTAAATTGGTTCTGTTATTAATGTGCATCATAATATTAAACTGCCCTCATGTTGAGAGACAGTTTTAGATCAGGCTGGTCAGCAGCAGTGTCTGCTACACATTTCTAATGAAGAGGTGCGTCTGTTTAGTAAAACATAGTTGTGTCAGTCCACAATGGATAGTCTCATGTATTCTTGGTCTCCTTAAGAGAGACTCAGCAAGTCCTCCAACCTAAAAGGCCCACATGAGTGTTTGTTGTAGTGTGACCACGCATACAGGAGCAAGCATCTCTTGAAATTGCTGTGCAAACAATGTGATTTAGTTGGGATTAGACACAAACATTCCTGGGATAAGTTTAGCCACTAAAGAAACATGGTTAGGTTTAGTAAAAAGGAATGTTTGCTTTAATAACTACTGCATTCTTAACATCACATGATGTTCATCACACGTTTAATTACTATAATAACAGTTTGTTTTATACTAGACTTGAACTCCAGTCTCCTGTGTAATGTAATACCACGTGGTCATGAAATCTTCAATAGATGTTGTCAGTAATAACAGTAACAGTAATACGTACGCCTTAGTCATGACCAGAATAATGACCAGGTAGAGCGAGGAGCGAGAAACAATCGTGAGACTTGAGATGAACCTCCACATACTCACTCATCTCCTCTCTCCTTTGATTCTTTTGCTCTCCTTTCCTTGTTTTTCCTCCTGCTGCAGCTCATCTGTCATTAGCCAGTCAATCACACAATCCAGACACAATAAGGCTCATAACCTGTAGCCATTGCTAATTGAGAAAGTCCTACTCAGGGCTTAGATGTCTGCAGTGCCTCTAACATCTTTGAAAATCGCTCTACGATTAGACCTCAAATACTTAGGCGTTCTAATGTAAGGACTCAAACAGACTACTTCATCCAGCTATTTCACCTTGATGCTGTGTGGGAGGGAAGGTACGATGGGAAGGATTACCAAGGTTCCCAACTACTTGTGCTACTGACCAATTACTGGAGATTGCAGCTGTCCTAATCAGTAAATAGGAAGTTCATCATAGTACTTAGCAAGCCAATTGTTTGCTAATAGACACTACTACTACTATTAAGGGCTACTATGCATGTATGTAATTGGAACAGTTAATTATCTTTAACAATGGACTTCCACTGTTCCACTTTTTAGTGCCAAAGCTCTCAGACATAATTAGGGCTCGGGTGTTGACACAAATGCTGTTTACAAAGTGAAACTATTAATCCTGCTCACTGTGAAGTGACGTGAACACAGCATCAGGACGTTTTGATGTCTGACCCTGCTCCTACCTGCATTATTTTGTCTGATTCCCTGATTATGACACACTTGTACCTTGTCCTATTTTTTGTTTTTAATTGCTGCAGGTACTATACAGTGACATATTTCCATCTGCCATGCTGTCACTGCCTATTACTGCGAACTAAAACTACCAAATTAAATGGAAAAATGTCTTAAAACTGATCTGAAAATAGACTGAAATGTTTCATGAGTGCAGATAGAATTCAAACTAGTGTTTTGATATATTGAGTCAGCAGATTAGTCTGTTTAAGTGACACAGAAGCATCTGACAGACACACGAGTTGTTTGTGTTTATATCAAAGTTTGTGTTCTCAGTTTCCAGCCAACTGGTTTAATCTACAGGTTCAGGAAACCTGTGTTGAACTTTGGCCAGAACAACACACACTGACAATAAAGAATAATAATAAAAAATAAAAAGCAGTGTACTAACAGAACCACACAATCTGCTTGGAAGCGCTCTATAAATGATCCAACAGCTCACACACTTTTCTGACTTTGCTTTTTTGTGGTTTTAATCATTAGTGCAGAACAAATTATTCTCAGCCAGAATCGGGTCAGCACCATGAGCAGGCCTTTCATGGACTTTGTTTTCTCGCTGTCTAACAAATGCCACAGCTGCAGTCATCAGTCTTTCTGTGGCCTTGTGCTGTTATCTGTCATCTTTAAAGCTCTCTGGAGATACTGTACAGCACATCTGTGATTTATACACTCAAATAAATCAGGTTATTGTAGGATTTGTGATGAACCTTTTCAAAATAATGTTGTAGGCATCTGGCATTTGACTGTGGTGAATAAACTCTAGCTGCATGGGCTTGGGGGTCTAATGTACTGTAACTCTAATGTAACCTGAACATCTATTAGAAAAGGTCATACAGTGTATAATACATCATGCAGCAGAGTTCTCTGAGCCCGAGCTCATGTCAGAAGGTCCAAAGGACAGTGGAAACGTGCTCTGTTTGGTTAGAAGAATCCACACCTCAACTTGATGAAGACAGAAAAGACCACCCAGACTGTTATCAGCATCTCTCATAGTATGGTCACGGCATGGGTAACTTACAAATGTGATGGACTGACCAACAGACTGCTATGTGCTCTGTTCGTCAAACGTGTAATTTGGTCTTATTGCCTCTGTAACCGCACAAGTACAGTGCTGGAAGGTGCTTTGTTTCTTGGATTTGAGCCTTCTGTTTGTACCAGCTTCTAACACACCACAACAAACACTGAATTACTTTATTGATGACACCAGACAGTATGTAGACCTGAATCCTGTTGAGCTCCACTCCACTCATTTCCCCACAGTTCTGCTGGTAGCTGTTCCTGTGCTCAGCTTGTGTTGCCAGCTCTGCGCTGAGCTCAGTGTTGGACTCAGATACAAACAAAAGCATGGACACACATAGAGAGTAAACAAACAAAAACTTTACATGTCACTCACTGTTTCGATGAAGTTGCTGTGTGAAATATGGAGCTCACCACTTTCAACTGCTCTGTCTTCTCTTCTCTGGTGTCAACCTGCTGACAGGTTCTTATTAAATAAGAACCTTTAAGCTTGGCAACCTAACAAAATGACAAATGAAAACCTATACCCATTACGAGTTATGCTGACATCAGTGCTGTGTGACAAATGTATGCAGGCATCTGGTATAATGTCGATGGCTTAATGCTCCTGTTTTACAAGGTGATCACTGAGATAGAGGATGATCTAATTTTCATTTTAGTCCTGTTTCCACTGGGGGAACTTTTACTTTCTACTTGCATTTATACTAGAAGACAGACTAAATTAAGTCAGAGGGTCATATTTCTACCCTGCAGTGCTGAACCTCCCTGTTTGGTTAAATACTCCCTAACATTTTACATAGATGGCATTTTTAAAATGCACCTTGTTATTAAAACATTAAGGAGATGGGCTGGATATTAAGTTCACAACAGAATGACAAACAGTAGAAATAAATGATGGATCTTTGTTTCATACGAGGTTTAACAAGCACAGTGTTGAACACGTAAGGGGAAACAACCAACTGCAGAGTGATGCTTCATTGTGAGACACCGAATTTAGTCATTTCCTACTAATTGAAATGCGCACACATCAAGGTGCAGACCTGTCTCAAAGCATATTCATCAAAATTAAAACATAGGGTAGATACTGCATTTTGCATTTTGAGAAACAAAAGACAAACAGTAAAACACACTCGGTTTCCTGTTTTTGATGCCTACTAAAAAGAAACGTATGATCTGTTTGTCTATTTAGTTGTTTTCTAGAGTGAATAATTGGATGACACATAGCAATTAGATTTTTGAAGACGCTTTTGCCTGCAGTCTGTTTCTATCAAGTCGATTATGCTCAGTCGAATATGTACTAATACATGATACACATCACTTTTCACATTTCTGGTAGATGAACCGTTGTGTGTGCTTTTGTTCGTTTTGGACGTAGAAGTCATGATTTAGACTCAAATACAGTTGATGTGTGTTAAGTACAACATGAGCATCAAGGATTATGGTCACAGATTCAGTTTCCTGCAACAGTATGTGGATAATGAGAAGTTAGAGGAGAAACTGAGACTCACTGGGAACCACGACAATGAGCAGCTCTAGAGTATGCTGCTCAATCAAAGCTGCATGTAACCATAACGATTAACATACGGAACAGAATTTATGACCGTAGTACTCGAGACTGAATCCTGTCCTAAATGTTCAGTAGCTGTTCTCACTACAGATTGTCAGAAACATTTTACATTTTCTATTTTACATTCATTTCCCCCAACACAAAATGCTACTTCTGGACTTTTCCACAGTTGCTGGAGCGAAACCACCTGACATTATCTCTCAAAGTAAACACGTCCAACTTCACTCATAATCATTTACAAAGGAATACCTCTGCACTGCTGCCAGGCTTTTGTATAAGCCTTAGGCAGCATCTCTCCGCATTAAGAAAAGTTTTGGAAAATATTTTTACTAGAAAATAGTCCAAAACACTAAATACTGTAGCTTTAATGAAAACAGGTTATATTCGACAAAACTGGTGTTTTGGATTTTGTCAAACTGACAAAAAGAGGTTTTTGACTTTGGAGAGGGTTTGGAGAGGGTTTCTTAGTGTGTGTTATGCCTCTACCATGTCAAGACACAACTAATGGCAGTTTGTCTGCAAAATGAGGTGGTTTTAAGTACATTTTATTGCTAATGCAGTTTTCTTCCATAATGAGGAGCAAAGTTAGTTTAGTTCCAGGGAAGCTGCAAAACTGATGCAGATTTTAAAACATAGACTTGGGCCTGAGGGAAAACTACATAGGCTCAGTGCAGCTTATTGCTGGCATAGTGCCTGCAGGAAAATAGAGCTCTTTGTGTCATGTTGCTCTTTAAATGAGCGATAACCCTAACACCTTAGATAGTAGTTGTTATATTAAGGGTTTGGTGTTTTACAAAGGAAGTAGTTCTCAGCTCAATGCACATTTACCTCAGCCAGGCTGAGAGGACTTCACAAAGGCTGAAAACCGAGTTATTGTCTAGGTGTGACAATGGAATGACTGAAGAAAGAACAAGCCTCAGAGGAGCCACATGTCACCTCTCTGAAAGTCATTTCTTTTCCTCACTGAACACACTGATGATATCTCTGTTTTACTTCTTCCACGGAACTTTCAGACATCATTAAATGAGCGATTCTGTGTGTTTTGCCAATCAGCATCTTTCCCAAGGTCTAATTAGCCCGCAGTGCAAGCTTCTGTCTTTACCTGACCCACTCCAGTCAGTCCAAATTAATATTATCCTGCCCTTCCACATCAACAGAACACTATCCTCTGCATCCAAAGGAAAAACGCATACAACCTGCTGGCAAATATAGCAAGAAAATGATGGGAGATGGAGCGATGATAGTGGCATCAAAGGACAGGAAGTGTGGATGTGGAACAAAGAATACATTGTGATAATTGCTTGTGACAAAGTGGAAAGAGTTGGGGTATAAACACTGTGCTTGTCATCCTGTGTGGATTTAAGAGAGTTAGTGGAGAATGCTCCAATTAGCCAAAGTGACAAAAAGAGAGCGAGGAGATGAGATGAGACCGAGCCTTTTCACAGACCACAGCCACGGTTTCAACACTGGTAAACTCACAGGAGAACAACGTCCAAGGCAGCAGTAACAGGAACGAGCAACCTGGATTTATTCCAGCAGCTCTCATCCTGGCTTCTCAGGATTGATCCATCCTGACAGATTTCCCCTCTTTACTGTGCACATTCACTTCTTCAGCTGTAGTATCCAGCTGAGTATAACTTCCACTTGTACAGTACTTTGAATTATTTAACAATTCATTTTTCTTATGCATAAATCCTGTGTAAAAGGCAACGTTTTAGTCTGTGAATCTTTAAAAACACCTCACACGTGTTTTCTTTACTTTTAATGAGAACCCAACATCCTCACCTATCCATTGGGACACATTCTTAGTTGAGGTGGAAGGGGCAAAGTGGCCTTCTTGATGCCAACATTGAACTGGAGCTCTGACACATGTTCAACTAGCTTTCAGTGGAATCTACAGTTATCTGGTTTATTGGTTTGTGGCTTCATATTGGATTTATTTTTATTTCATGATTTTACATACATGTCAGGTAAAAGGTATGTCGTCACTTAGAAATGTCCATGTTTTTGAAACAAATGCCATTTTTTGTCCATTGAAGTGAAAGTTGATCAGAGATACAGTGTGGATATTATATAGATAGGAAGGGCTGACAGTGAGGTGGGAGGCCAAAGGCACAATCAAGACAAATACATTGTCTAATTTGAGAAACAGACCCTAAACATTTAAATGTTAGTTTATATACTATACACACACATTTCTAAACATAGATAAATTAGCCTGTTGCCTGAATGTGTATACATACTGTACTGAGCAGCAAATCTATTGTGTTATTGCTAAATGACAAGCATACAAAACTCTATGGTCAGTTAGTAAAACTAATGAATTGCAAACTACTCCTACAGATTCAACCCTTTACTCAAGTAAAAGTAACTAATACAGAATAAGAATAGGTCATATTTGTTCATTAACAGAGACATATTATAAAAAAAAACTGGTTCTACATGTAAATCTAGGTCTCCGTTGTACTTCATGACCCATACACTGAGAAACCTTGCAACCCACTCAGTCGCCTGCTTATGTCAGAAAATGTCCAACCATTCTGACTTCTCTCACTGCACTGCTCGCATCAAGCTAAAAACTAAGCGCTGAAACAGCTGTGTTGAATGCACTGTCCAGGACAAATCATCGTGGCTGTTTGTCAACCCCTGACCGCTGCAGTTTAGAACTATTTTTGAAATGCTTTCATAACAGCTGAGCTAATGTAGTCATTATTTTTGACCATACTTTTCTTTAAGCAGTATTTTATAAGCAGTAGAGTTCTAAAACAGAGAGTTCAGGTAAGATTACCTGATTAAACTCAACTCTTGGAGACATCTCACAACATTAAGTGTTTGGTCATTGCTTGTTGGAGTGTTTGTGACATTTCTAGAGGAAGTGGGCGGCATAAATTAGAGAGTTCATCTGACATGGTGTTATCGAACGTGGTACCTTTTAAAGACTTATTTTGATACAGAAGGTATTACACTACAGCACAGCTACTGCAGTCTGCAACAGAAAGTAATGTGATCAGTTGTGTTCACAGTGGCATCATAATAGGGATGCCTTGTTGACTTTTTAATTTGCAAATGTCATCTTTCGGCGTCCTTAATCGCATTTGTAATCAGCAGCACATATTTCTGAAAACATGAATGCAGGTAGAGAAGACAGGAAAATAGAGCTGCTGCCATGAGTGTTGTCAAGATATATAATACTGGCTGGTAGGAGACAAAGAACACACTCACACTCATATACGCACATCTGAGCGGGTTTAATGCATGTAATGAGTCTGCTTCATACATATGAATAAGTTTCCCTGGCACTGAGCCACATTGCTGCTTAACCAGCATACATCCTAATCAGCTTGTGGTTTTGATTCAATGTAGGAATTCAATCTGCTAGAAGAAATCAGTGCCTGGGTTACTAATTTTGATGCACAGCACAACACATACGCAGAGATCATAAAAACCAAATAGAGTCCCAGAAGGTTAGGAAATTCAAAAGTGTCACAGCTGTAGGTAGGCTTAACAAGGACTACAGTTTTCATGGGATAATTTCTGAGGAGACTGTCCACGCTGGCATTGCTCGGTTCTTCTTGTACTTCCTGTAGTAGCACGGCCATCGGCAGTCCTTCCTCCCTTCTCTATATCTTCTCCCTTCACCTGCCACTTATGCTATGTGACTCACATTAATGCCTTTATCCCCATAATATGTGCTTGAGTCATAATAAGGTTGTTGAAGGGAAGTCTGTGCCACCACGTCTTTGTGCAAGGCCTTTGTGTTACCTTCAGCCTTTCAGCGCGGCAACAGCTTGATAAGGATCTCAACAACAGCCAGGTTATTGTTTCCACATGCTTTGCCCTTTCCCTCTGCAGATAAATGACAACATTAGCATAAATGGCCTTTCTAGAGAGCCAGTCATTTAGCATAGCAGAGAGCAGGGAGATGACAGCAGACATGGGGGAGCGTGAACGAGCAAGACAGGCTTTTCTTTTCTCATTCATTGTGTCTTGTACTGTAGAGCACATTAAAGCTTTCTTTATTAAAACAGCCATTAACAGAGGTATGCTATCAAGCTGCTTTATGCAGTATACACTACAGTTTGAAAGAAAGTTTCTCTCTATTGTTTCATTATGACAAGATGTCTAAAGCACTTTAATGACTTTTTCTTAAATGAGCAGCCTGTGGTATCAGCTCACTAATATTTGTTGATCTTGCCAGTGTAATACAATCACTTTTTATCAGTTAGATATAAAACCCCAACACTCACTCCCCACGTCCAGTGTGAAGGAAGGGGCCTTCCTATATACGATCTGAAAATGAACACCGCCTGTAATTCCTCCACATATATTGGCCAAACCCTTGTGTTTCATACAGCATCCGATCTATAGTGGTGTTGTATAGAGTCAAATTGATGAAACTAGTGTAACTGTCCGAATGCACATGACTAACTGTCATCACAGATGCATTTATGGTGACATGTTAATCACAGGATTGTAAATAAACCTCAAGATGTGACCCAGATGAAGGCAACATATCTACCCTGTGCTTTAATTTTGATGAATTTGCTTTGAGACAGGTCTACACCATGATGTGTGTGCATTTCAAGAAGTAAGAAATGACTAAATTCAGTGTCGCACAATGAAGCATCACTCGGCAGTTGGTTGTTTTCCCTTACGTGTTCAACACTGTGCTTGTTAAACCTCGTATGAAACAAAGATCCATCAACACCCAGTAGCTATAGATCGACCCAACCTTCTGTTTGGAGCTGGACCCTCTACATGTTGTAGCTGAGAGGAGGATGCTGTCCAAACTCCTCTCAATCCTGGACAATCCCTGCCACCCACTACACAGTGTGTTGGCTGGACAGAGGAGCACGTTCAGCCAGACACTGATTAACATTTAATTCTCCACAGAACGTCACAGGACGTTCTGTGGAGTCTGTTGTCATTCCACCCTGGACTATAATGATTGACCTATTTTCATCCATCTCACATATTCTGTGTATATATTAACTTTTGTGTATTGTTGTTTCTTTGTTGTTATTGTAGTTATCAGTGGATCTTTTCTGGTTGTGGTTCTGTGGTTCTGAGAGCAGCTGGGACAAGGCCAAACAATTTCCCACCAGGAATAATAAAGTTTTTTGAATCTTGAAAATGATTCACTCTAATAGGGAACATGAGGTTAAGACCTCCATTACACAGGTTAGCGTTACCCTACTGATGGCACTTTCTTGCGATAGTAATACTACAAGGAGGTTCCTCTTCTTGTTGTGGTGTTCAAATGTGTCAAATGCAGCAAACGTATTTGCAACGTACACTCACACCAGCCTTTAATAATAATCTCATTGTATGAACTTGAGCAATGCGGGAAACAGCACATAACTATTAAGTAAAGACGAAGGTTTCAAAGACTTGATTTGTACCCTCGTGTTTAATTATGTACTGTACATCAAAAACTGTACACTGCAGATCAGATACAATGCATTTGCTGGAAAATAATTCTCTGCTTTGCTCTTGCCCTGTTGACAGGTGATCATCTTGACCTGTTTCTTGACCCGTTTCTCTGCCCCAGATCTCCCCTCTGATGTTGTTGGAAGTTTCCTGTTGCTGCCTCTCTTCCTAATTATATTCACCTGTTATCTATTTCACCTGTCTCTTTGTGCTTGTTTGCTGCCAGATTGTTGACTTGCCTATACACAGATACTCTCCAGCCTGAAATCTCTGTTTGTCTGCCTGTGATACCCGGGCTGCCTCATGTCTGCTCCTTTGGGATTATACATTTAATCTCCTGGCTACTGACTTTAGCTTTGCCCTCGGTCTCAGCCTCAGTATACCTCTGCCATGTGTACTTTCCCGCAGGTTGTTGACCCTGCATGTAATCTCAACTACTGAGCTGTTTTTTTGGATTTTAATAATTTAGTATAACCTCAGTATATCAAAGCACCTATCTCAACTGAAGGGGCATTTTTAGTCAGGTCTAAGCACTTTTCAACCAACAAACCATGACAAACTTTGTCAAATGGTCAAACCAGCAAACATAAGCCACTGGCAATGAAGGGTACTTTTACCTATAAAGACCCGGCATTAAAACATCCTCATTTTTCACAATCACAACTCAAAACTCCCGGTTCAGTGTTGATCTTAAATTAGTTTAGCCATGGTTTGATATTTTTTGCAGTAACATGAAAGTCGACAAATTGTGATCTACTTTAAGCACAGACAAGGAAAGAATTTGGCCCTTAGAGTGACATGCAGCATGCCAGAGTGAACTGCAGCAGTCACCAAGAGGGGTCGACACTGAATATTTATTCTTTGCAAAAATGTTGCTTATTTAATTTATTTATTTCATTACCAATAAGTCTATTAAACATATACAGTGTTTGTTCTGCAATGTACAACAGAAGCAAGAGGAAAAATGTCAAAAGCTAAAGAAAGGTTTGTGAAAGACAAAATTTATGTTGCTGCCAAAACTTTTGGCTATCACTGTATGTATTGCTAGAGATCCTCCAGAGCCACAGAAGACATTGTGCAGATTTTCTGTAACAACTTACATGAACTGTATGTGGACTAGCCTACTGCCCTTTTAATGTGAAATCCTACTGAGTGACAATTCTCACATCACTCAACCTAACAAACAGTAAGCTTGTTTAAGATGAACTGCACCTTGCCTGCAAAAAGCACAAGAGCAGGTGATGGCAAGGCAGACCGTTTCTAGCTTTTCCAGCACCATTACAACTACTGTCTGTGCAGGAAGACACAAATAATAACACCTGTGTGGTGAGATATAGATTAAATAACTGTATAGTTCAAACTTAGCCTCCAGTAATTTTCGATTGTTGCTGTTAAAAGGCTGAAGTTTATGGTGTGTTTATGGTTAAGCCTCTGTATGACACAAATATTTCTCATTAAATTGATCAAGCCAGGCATTACCCATCATGCATTGAGGTCTTGCAAACGTTGGAGACCAACCGCAGTGCCTGCCTCCAAAATTATTGTTAGTTAAAAAATGACCAGCTGCAGAATCTGTAAAAAGCTGCTTCACTTTGAATGAGCCTAATATCACTGCAATATCCACTACAGGCCAGTGACACATCCAAAATGGCAGCTAAAACAAAGCATCACATGACAAAACCTCCATTGTTTGGTTTGGGTCACAGTACTTTTCCGTAAAACCTGATCTATCACCTCCAAAGCTGATTTAAGACCGGAATTGACATTGCTAATCTAATGAGAATAAACACAGAGGGAGCCTCTTATAAGAACACGAGCATATTAAACAGTTTTCTCCTCAGATTTCTTAGGTGATTCACAGCATGAGCCCTGGCGTACAGTATGCGCATGCTGATGAAAACCTCACAACTCTTTATTGTGACGCCTGCCACTTTTTTCTACCATGGCAGCTCACAGGCTTTTATGTGCACTGTGAGCCTTACGTCAGCCACCAGCCATGAAAACCTTGGCTTTTTCTGTTTTCTGTTTAGATGTTTATAGACCAATCTTGGAGCTGAAATGTGGAGAAAAGCTCTCTGAGCCTGGATATTTGATCTCACACATCACAGCCCAGATTTCGAGACATTTGCGGGTTTCTGATTACAGGTTATTTCAAACCTGAATCTGCAGTCACAGGTAGAAATAGACTCTCAGGTCCATTTCGACCATTCCTATTCTCAATTACAAATAATATTGAGTTGGACCAGTAAAACAGAAATAGGAAGAAAACAAATTCACTGTGGAATTACAACTTACTTTAAATAAATCGTGCTGCCGTGACATGTGCATGATCTGTACAATTTGCATTCTGGTACATTCCATGGGAAGCATTTTGAAAATTGATGTAGTGCATTTTGATATTGTTTCTTGTGTCCTGTGCTGATTGAGCATCCTCACCTTGTGCAGCAGACCATTAACAAACAAAACAAAGCAAAGATTGCAGTTATGAAGAGCACTGCAGCGATCTCCTTTCGCCTCCCTTTTGTGCGTGCACGCTGCCGAGTGCCACATCAAATTCAGCAGCCTTTTAATTATGCACATCCAGCACAGAGCAGATCTCTGTGGAGGATGGAGAGAACAGAGTTTGACACCAGACAGTGTGGGAGAGATGATACAGATTGGTGTCGGTTATGTAAGGCTGCACCGAGTCTCTTTTCAACCCTTTTTGATCACATTCCATCTTATTGCTGGAAAAACAGATTTGGGTCAAATATAATCAAAGTAATTATACAAAAACATTTTATTAGATATTCATTGCACCAATACTGTTGTATATTGAGCGTAATGGACAGAGACTAATCAATGTTAGAGGGATCATTTCAATAACCTCCATTAGGCTCGGTTTCTGTGTTATAATGGTGCCAGCTGCTGCACCTCATTGTCAAATCTTTCTTTACATTTTGTCATTTGGCAGATGCTTTTATCCCAAGTGATTTATAATTGAGGAACACACACTAACAAACCTCCTACCTACATTCTGCCACAGCTGCCCCTGTATTTATTTCAGTGAAACTACTTTATTTTAGTGGCTACACTAACAAATTATAGCATCTGTAGATCTACGGCTACCACCAAAGCAGTTCCTAAAGTCACTGCAACACGGTTTCATCCACATCCATAAAACTTACCAACGCTCTCTTCTAAAGCTGTTATTTCAGCTTATGAAGTAGCACTGCAGGAGTTCTGGCCTTTTGCACTCTCATCAGGCTGACTGGGGTCGTATCTATATTGTCCATTTCATCTGCACACTCCTATCCATCATCGTGCCATATCACACGTCCCCACCACGTCGCATCTGACAGGAATTTGACAAATGGCATAAGACGATAAAAAAAAAGGATACGGATAAGGGTTTCAGCTCTCTGGGCTACAACCTCTTATTATCTGATCTGTGTGTGTGTGTGTGTGTGTATGTGTGTGTGTGTTTTAAGAAAAGGAAGTGTACAGGATATTTGTATCTTCTTCTTCTTGTCTCAGTGTGCGTGTGGCTGTAGTGAGTTATCAGAAACAGCTCAACAGGGATAGAAGCTCCCTCCCCTCAGTCTGTTTGCTGCATCCTAAGAGGTATCTGCACATGAATACTAATGCATATTAGATAGATGTGTCTCTGGTTCAACATCTGTAGGCAGTAGATTTGAGCCTCAATCAAAAATTCAGCATGTATACGGTGTAACGTCACAGTGGATTCTGCTGTCCTCCAGACCTCAATGCCAGCTTTCGGGGCATTCATTTACTTTACATACCTAAATCAGAAACCTACTGTGCATCTTCTCATTGCATATTTAGCAGTCTAAACTAAATTATTACAGGCACTAAATTGTGCCTGTAATCTTGAAATTTCATTTGTGGACATTTTGCAGACGTTTGTATGATGATTTTACAAATCACATATTGACGCAAAAGCATAAGCAGTATTTGACCACTCAGTTGGTTATGACATCACTGGTAGTCACAAATGACCTGTACATTCAAACAATGTGTGCGCTAATGACTCCTGTGTATTCATGCTCAGTGTGAGCAGGAGGGACAAGTTTCATATGTGTATAGTCAATTGCTCCTATAACTCGCAGGAAACCAAGCACATAAAAGCTGCATTTGGCCTCATTCAGTGCATCCTGTATGCATGGAAACTTCATGTAATGGTCCATTCTCTGGAAAACGCACAGCTAATTTGTGAGACAGCAGCAGCTAGTGTATGCTGGAATGACCCAGAAGCAAGGAAATGCAGAGATGCATGAAGTTTTGAATTGGCATGGCTCCTTCTTGTGACTGGCTCCAAATCAGCCTGTAGCCAACCCACTAGCTCCAAACTGTCTCAATGGACAGACAACATGTTTGTAATATTTTTATTACATCATTCCAAATATTAACATAAGTGGAAAACAGGTGTTCTTGATGCATTCTTTCATTTCTCCTATTCTTTCTCCTCACCCTAATAACAGCAGCCATCTGTACGCAAGCAGATTGGATACACACACAATCACAGCTACTTTCAATGTATGTTTGCCTTGTCTCCTTTCCTGTATTCTGTGGACAACCCTTCATAGTTGTAGGTTAATTTGAAGGACAGAACAATAGTCATGTTGGACACTGTAGCTGATTTAAAGTTTATTCAACTAAAAAACAAAACTTCATCTGATGCTGTGAAAAGTGTTATTAATTAATTCAATGCCTTTTTATAAGTTTGGGAAATGTACAGGTATTGGAGTTAAATTAAGTGACCTTGAGGAAACAAGGTTAGTTAACTCAAGATATTAAAGTAACTGTTTAGATATATGAACAATAATGTGATGGCACGATGAAGGATACTTCCTCAGTTTGAAACACCTGGCTGTGTCTCCAGCCTGTTTTTACTGGGGCTTCCCCCCTTATGCCTTAGCCAGACTGCTTTCTTGCTCTCCTCCTCAGCAGGTTTCCAGTATTATTATGTCTGTTTGACATCCTTTGATGCTGACCTTGTTCTGCCTTTGACCTTCTGCACCAGCCTGTTACCCATTGGCACTGAGAATGAATATCAAACATTATTTCTGACCTGCCTTTTAGCTCTGGCTTTGAGGATTCTTGGTTATTGATGTTTGATGCTGCTTTCCCTGTCTTACCGATGTTTGCATGTGTAAAAAGGATTGAGGATATTGGATTTGGATGCTGGATTTTGCATTTATTGACTGAGCTTTCTAATTGTTCCAATGCTGGTTATTCCTTTTAACTAATCTCAGCAGTCTGTTCTAGGAACAGCTGTGTTTTGGCAGATTACGCTAAAATGTGTGTGATGTGGTGTCTGTATGTGTTTCCTACTACATAAATTGGCTACTACTTCCTACTACTGACACCAGGCTGATGGCTCTGCCATTTTGCCACTACTGACTGAATCCCACCATCTTAACTCTTTACCAGCAAAATGTCTCAGCCTACTTACCACTGCTCACCTACAGCTCAGGTACCTCTTGACGATGAATCCATACAATTTAATTTGTTCATTAGGTTCACCCGACATTGTCCTCTAATGAGGTGTTGATAGCAACATATGTTCTTATTTCAGTAAAGTATCATTTAGACACTTACACATCATTACCCACCTCTAACTCAAAAAGACACCATTATAGTAAAGTTATGTTGAGTTTCTTCAAAATGATAACTTTGTTCTGGTACTACATTTCCCTTTGTCTTGTTATGAAATGCTGACTTTGTTCACATTAGTTTTCCCTTTAACAATGTTTATTGCCACAACATTACAACACTGTGGGGATCATCACTGCCAGTCCACCTTCTCCACCTGGTAGCTCCAGGCTAAATATATGGCCTCCACTTCACCCTTACCACTTGAGCAGCAGCCCTGGAATTCCTCCCAGCTGATGGTACAGTAGAGCCATTTGTCTTGTTCATGGTGCTCATTTCTTTTGCTCTGATCTGATTGTTGGTCAGATAATCATGCATGTGAAAACTGACAATGTTTCTTTTCTCCTAAGCAGTGGTCAAAGCTCAGGCTAGTATGAAATCTTCTTTGAAATCTTACAAGGTCAATAAATGTTTCACACAGTCTCTGCACACATTTCAAAATGTGTTTTAAGATGTCAGGAATTTTCTTTTTTTTTCAAGTAGATATAATCTTTCTGTGGAAGAAAGGGCTGCCTTTAAATGTACCTTAAATCAAAAAGTATTAGCAATTACGTCTAATGTTGTATGAAATTCTGAATAGTTTTTACACTTAAATTTTAAACAAATTCAGTTATCTAATGATCAAAATACATTTAGTTTTGCTATATGACTTAATCATTTAAATCTCAAAACCTTTAAATCATTACAAACTGCATTTTTAAAAGTGTTAGAGATTTACAGTAAACCTTAACAAAATTTAGTTTCAAAGATAAACATGACAATGACAAATTAACATCTATGTTCCATTCACGATAAGGCTGTTTTAGTGCAAGCTCATTTTGCATCACTGTTTTGTGCCAGCAGGCATGGATGGACCACCGGACACTGGTCATTGTTTGTTGTTTGGAGGTCAAAAACCTCAGTTGCAGGACACAATACAAAGCTACAAAGAAAAACAAAATGACTAGTTATGGAAACTAGAATATTAAAGAGACAAAAGGGATTACAATAACAGATGACACTCCCTTTAATGGAAGAAATCTCCAGCGGCCACCTCCAGATTGCTTCCCAGGCTCAGGATGGGCAGCTGAACTGGTAAAATTGTTGTGGGACAAAGTATTGTAAATGTTAACTTTTTTTCTGTTGGCAGCTTGAAATACTTCTCATTTAGTAATGTGTACAACATAAACATAATGATTTGAAACACATGCATTTTAATATATGAGGTCCTACAGTCTATGGTTGCATGTTTTTCTGCATGATTCAGTTAATCAAACAACACACGAGACAAACACCATCCTCCACTGATGGTCTGTGACTGTATGGTATAGCACTGTAGGTCTGAAAAGTGTCTGCAACACTATTTAATTTTAGTATTCTGTGCTGCAGAAACAATTTAACATGAAATGTCCAAAATCCAGAGAAAATTAACAACTGGGAGTACTTTGAAAATCATTCAACTGATTTAATTTCATTTGCAAACAAAAATGGGGTCTTGAAAGTAATGAGCTAAACTCCAAAAAAGTAATACCTTGTGAACCATGGATAACTTGTAATACTTCCCATCAGCATGGCAATGGCACTTCCAGCTTCCAGGTCCGACAGAATTACTGCCTCCACAATGACAACTGACAGTAGATCACAAGTGGACAACGCACCCATCAGATTGTGATATAGATTGTGATCCGACCAATGAAACCATTTGTTGAAGTTTGACCACATCTCTTCTCTAGTATGAATGGTGATTCTTCACCAACAATATTATTACAGGAAAACATGTTGTTTACATTTAGTCATTTAGGAACTATTTTAAAATGTTCATAATTTTAAAATATTTTCCTATAGCCCTTCTTTGATGTAAGTGGGGAAAAAGGAAGGACATTATCTCATACTTCCACTCTTTTTATGTGCCATCTGCTGATCCATCTGATGGCTGATAAAAGCATCCCTTAATGCCTTCCATCTTGCTTCTGCATCTGCAAATGTCATCTAAAAGTATGAAGAGAAACCAATAATGAGACAGAACTAAATTATTTCACATCATGTTTGCTTGTTCCTTTCTTTATATGTACTTTGTCTCCAGGGACTTAATGGTCATTGTAGTATTCAGCTAATGCCTAGGTCACCCAACTTTTAGAAACTGTCCATGTTGTGTGTGCAGCCATTGATATGTGATTCTAGAAAGGTTCCTACCCAAGCCAACACAATACATTTTGAAGGAGGTGTCATAAACCTTCTGGGAAAAATTTAATTTCCTTAATTGCCTATGAGCAGTAGACATTTAGTTCTACAAACACCAATACTGTCCGAAAGACAAGATTTTAATCACAAGACTTTTCCCATGTGCTTCTGGTATGTGTAGATGCTAACTACAGGTTCTGAATCAAGCCAGGGACTTTAAAAGAGCCAGTGATCACAGATAGTATCCAGATGTGGGCCATTTCAGGCAATGATGTGGCACTGCTGGCCTTCTTCTGGACTGGACAAAATGGATGTGATCCTGAAGTGGGCCACAACAACAAACTGGTCTGTTTGATGATGTGTGAATGCGGCCCAAAAATCACTAAACAAACGTGGCCTATCTAAAGATATGGTACCATCACTTAAGGCTAGTCTGAGTGTAAACCAACAATAGCCCACATATGATGCAATACATGTGATCCATTTATCCTAAACACATCTGGGTCATTTTGGCAAAGATGTGGCACAGTCAGCATTGACTAATCAGGGTGTGACCCTAATGTGGACCACATTTGAATAACAAATATGGCCCAAGCTGACGTATTTATTTAATGCAGAGAAAATTAATAAAATGCATATTTCATATATATGATGTTGGTTTAATATGCAGCATTGCTATGTTACGCATGTAGCCCAGACCCCGCTGCTTACACTATGTAGGCCGTATGAGGATATGGAATGTGGTTCTCATCTGAACCAAAAGTAAACGTGAACTGCAGTTCAGATCTGGACCAGTCCTCGTTTATTTGGTTGTTTTTGTTGGTTCACATGTGTTCTTACTTTTGCTGTGGCCTGCTTCTGGCTTAGATCTGGCAAAGAGGAGTGGGTCGCCTAAGTGCAATCATTCCTTGCAGTCTGTGGGCCAGATAAAAGTATGGAATGTGGGCCTGATTTGGACCAAAATAAAAGTGAACTTTGGCTCAGATCTGGACCAGTCCTGGTTTATTTGGTGTTTTTTTGCTGACATATGGTCTTGCTGTAGCCAGCTAATGGCCCATGTTTGGCAAATATGAGTAGAGCGCTTGACTGCCATCATTTCTTTTTGGTATGTGGGCCAGAAGAAAGTGTTTTGGCCACATCTGGGCCATGATAATTTTGCTATCTGGGATGGGGCTGTTTATGCCGAGTCAGATCTGGGGCGTGGAATGGAGACCAGGACACAGTCATGTGCCACCCAGTATCAGTTAGTCCTGTTAGTGTATTCAGCCTGTGCATTTTGTATTAGTTTAGCTTTGTAGTTTGTTCCAGCGGTTAGCTGCGTTTTTGTTTCTTGTTAGTTCCAGCCTCAGCTGTGTTATTTTGTTTATTAGTCCCAGCTATTGCTGTGGTTTTGCTTGATATACATTTTGTTTCATGTTTAGTGCGATTTTTTGTTTGCAGTGATCTTTAGTTTGTTCCTCCTTTTTCTGTTTGCATTACATTAGGTCTGTTCTGTATTTATCATTACTTATTCTGTTTAATAAATCTTTTTTGGAAATCTCACTCTGCTTTTGCTGTTATTCTGAAACTGGGTCCACTAGTTAGCGCATTCGTAACAAATTATTGAATGTATATTTTATTATAATTTAGGAATTTTACCCCATTCTTCCAAGCAGAATTGCTTTACCTCTGTCATAATATTTGGACTTCTCGTGTGTGTTCTGTTGTGGACTTGCTCTGGTGCTTTGGGTCACTGTCCTGTAGCATCACCGACACTACGGAGTTTCAGCTGACATACAGACAATCTCTCGTTATCCTGAAGAATTTTTTGATATACTGTATTATTATATAATATTATTATTATACTTTATTATTAATCTTTCCCCCAATCACTTCAAGATGACCAGGCCCTGATACATCAAAGCAGGCACAAATCATGTCATGACATCACTTTATAACCGTTTTCAGCTTCATCTAAATCAACAATTCTTGATCGTAGATCCTCCGAATGCTCCTTTTGGAGAGGCATGGCTCACGTGAACTCAAAAAGTTAGAGTGTTTTTTGTCAGTCGAAGTAGTTCTAGTCCACACATCCAAACTAATTTTCTTAACAAAAATACTTACTACATACTTATTCTTGCCACTGTACTGTATGAATGTAGTGTTTAAAACTGTTCATTGTTCAGCTTTATGAAGAGTGTGTCATCTGTTGCAAATGACATTAATCCATTAGTCCTACTTCTCAGACTCCAGAATGCACACCAAAAAAGTATGTAATCTTGGCATGAGTTTATATCAAATACAGAACCAATTGTGAAAATGATCCACAATTATGTGGAACTGTATGGCTTGGTGGACCAGATGGCAAACTAAACATTCGCGCCACCCCCGACAACTTATACCTACTGGTCTTTCCTCGTCTCCCAACGTAGCCAAGCCGATCGCTATATAACCTTCATCATATTTCCTCGTCTTAGTTTTCAGGTGACTTTCTCTCATTAAATGGTAAATGGTCTGCACTTATACACATTCACACACCAATGGCACCTGACTCACCGGGGGGGCAACTAGGGGTTCAGTATCTTGCCCAAGGACACTTTGGCATGTGACATGGCAGCCGGGAATCTAACCACCAATCCTGGGATTGGCAGTCAACTGCTCTACCTATTGAGCCACAGCCACCCCCGATTATCATTACCTCTCTCTCCCTCTTTTCATCCCTGATAAATATTTTTCCTTGGTGTCTCTTGAGGGTCTGTTCACTAGACTTCAAACCTCCCGCTACATACTCAGCTGGTGCAATAACACCGTAGAGCTAATACTCTCTGTGCACACTCTGACAATGAGAGCACCACATCAAGTGCAATTACACTTTATTCAAGTACGGCCAAAAAGCATGTTTCCTGGGGTCACACGCGCCCCCCTACTAATTTGAGAGGCACTGCAATAAACTAACCAGCCTCTCTATGGCAAACCACATTTTAGTAAAATGGGACATCTAAGGAGTAAACTGAGAGGAAGGTGTAAAACACACAATACATATTATATTTCAAGAAACAATAAGTGAAAAATTGCTTTTCCTCATTTTTACATATTTATTTATTTTACAGATGGGGATACAGATAGTGCATCTGGTGTATCTGAACCCCTGTGTGCATGTGCTCCAGTGGATGACAAGGCAATCCCACATTCCCTTCCTTCCTGATGAAAAGAGACATTTCAAAATAACATTCAACTTTGACCATGAATGCACGGACAGACTCGGAGAGCACTCTGTTTGTTATGCAGTTGTGAGTGCATGCACTTGTACTGTGACTTTTCCAATACAGCATCTTAACAACTACACTGAGTTTTGAACAATCATCCACCATCATGGTATGATAAATACCTGTAACATTTAAACAAGAACTCAGTGATCTTTCTAATCAACTGTTATTACAACATGTTCATAGCAGGTTGTGTACCCATCTGAAAAGTTAAGAATTTTATAATCTACAATTTCTTACTTTGCCTTTAGCCATACATGTGGAATGGCAATCATATTGAATCCTTTTAATTTTAGCTGAAAAAACATTTTTAATTTTAATTTATCTGTAGCCACTTGTTCACTTTAACTTTGCTGAATTTTACAGTTTTCTTGGATCTTTTAACATCCACAACACAATAGCTCTTGGCAGTTCAGTACATGGCTAAATATTCTGTTCAGAAGTGGTCCTTTTTATATTTCCGTACAGGCAGTTTCAGCAATAAGGGAAACCATTTAAGTTAGCTGGAACCAGTCAACAGATCAGTTTTGAAGTTCAGGTTCTAATGTCATTAGTTTGACGTGCTGTGCAAGAATCGTATGTACAACTTACAGCCATGTGACTAAGAATGCTCAAGGGGAAGAGGTGCCCACATTTTTTCAAATGCAAGCTACTTATAAAATGACCAAGTCAAAATGTTCTACCTACTATAAAAATGTAAAACATATATTCATTCATAAATATATTGAGTATTCTTTATTTGTACAATATATATATTGATGTAGCCTGCATTATCCTGCATGAACCCATACTGTGCAATACAACCTTGTACATTATTTGTCATTACTTACTCTCTTGCTCTGATGACTTGCACTGAATTGATCAGAATGATGCTTCGGTGGTTGCCTTCGCTTCGCTTCGCCTGTGAGAAAAATTACTGCTGTCCAGATAAGTGGGATTTTAGTTCCTTCACCTTTCTCTTTCTCAGCTCGCTTTTCAGAGGGATGTCAGTGTCGTGGTTTTTATGAACAGTCCGCTCCACATTTCCCTTCTTTGGAATAGTAATGGTAGACTGGCAGATGAGGCAAACACATTTGGAATGTGACATTGTGAAAACAAAAGTCCTCCTCTCATTCCGTATGGAAATGGTAGGTTTTTGGCTTCTTACTTGGTCCAGCTCCAGCTTTTTATACCCTTTCCTGAGTTTAGAAGAAATAAATTGGAGGCTAACTAGGCAACTCGGTAGCTTGAAAGAGTTTTTGGCGCAGTTGTATGCACATGCGTGGTGACCCATGTATCAGAAAAGGTCAGATGTCAGACTGGCTGCCCTGAATGTCAATCAAGTGACAAATTTCATAATGAGGATAGATGACTGGCTGACGGCTATTTTTTTAATGCCATGCGATCTACCCGCACTACCTTTGTGATCGACTGGTAGATCGCGATCAACATATTGGGCACCCCTGCTCCAGGGGATTGACAGATCTCTGGAGCTACTCTACAGCTTCCTCATCAAAAGTTTTCATGCGGTATGGTCTCTCCCAGTGCCCCGATCTTGTTCAGAAGATTCAGAAGAAGGCATGACTGTTACGAACTAACAAACGGGACTGACAGGGACCAAAACAGGTACGAACAAAAAGGATATATTTATTAACAAAGGGCAGGAGGCACGGGGAACTAACAAGGACCAACAAAGTAACAACGTAAAGAGACCCGAAAACACAGTGGGTAAACACAAACAAAACCACAACCTGACATACAAAGTAACAACTGAAAACCTACGCGCTAATGTCGACAAAAACTAACTGACAAGTAGTGTACTTTAGATGTACAAAGTAACAAACCAAAATCGCTGCAGTAGGCAGGATAGACAGAAACAAACATACAAAACTAACAGGACAAAGTAACAACTAAAACACAATGCAAAAGGCAGACCAAACAATGCAAACAAAACAGAGGTTCCTGATGGACAAACGAACACACGAACTGACCAAAGTGGTGGACGATACCATGAGCATGAAAGACAACAAACCAGCACTGAACTGAGGACTGAGGGGTGCTTATAAAATGAAGGGATGTACAGGTGAACTGAATGAGTCACTAAGTCCAGAGTGTGGAGACTGGGGGAAGAGGAAGTCCATATGTGGGTGTGGCAGGAGGGTGAGACACAGAACAACACATAACAGACAGGGGCAGAGGGAGGAATTGTAACAATGACAGTAATTTTCAAATATATCAAGACCAGACACTTGTTAAAATGTTTTTGTTTTTAATTTGTGTTTTCACAATAAGCACACAAACCAAGTTGTGCTTTTTCTACTTCACATATATCTAAGATTCAGTCTACTGGTCACTGTACAACCTTTGACATTTTAATGCAGTGGAACCCAAATGCATTATAATTGCATTTGGGTTCTTCTTTCTCTGTGTGTCATATGTTTAATTTAAGTTAATTTAAGTTTGTTAAAACAATGTCGGACTCAGAAGTTTTCTCTGGACCCCTTTCCAATCTGACTAGTGACGAACTTGTGTAGCCGCATTTTGTCATTGTACCGCTGGCTGTCTAAGTGGTGTGTCACAAGCACAAAGGGGTGAGGACCGAAAAATTTTGACAGAGGAAGGTTGGAGTAGTGAACATTGTTTAATGACAGGTTGTAGGTATAGACCACATGCAGAAGCAGGGAGGCAAGAAGAGGCAGGAGAATCCAAGCTAAATGGTAGAAACTAAAGGCGACTGCACACAGAGCCTGGAAGGGGGAAAAGCCAGTGGCTGAAGATAGCAGTGAGTTGTGAGCATATTCCACCCACAGGAGGGACTGGGAGGTTAGTGGTTGCGTCAGCTATCTGTCTCTCAATGGGCCACTCTGCTGCCCCAATAATGCAGGCCTGGAGAATAACTCCGTCAACTGCTGGGGCAATGCATCGACCTTCACGTTCCGGGAACCTGGCCAATAGTCGATGGAGAAGTCAAAACGTGTGGAAAACAGCCCATCGTTCTTGCAGAGCGTTGAGTCTCTTGGCGGAGATATTCCAGATTCTTATGGTCTGTCCGTACCACAAAAGGCTGCCCGCTGCCCTCCAACCAGTGGCACCATTCTAAGGCCAGCTTGATGGCCAACAGTTCCTTGTTGTCCACGTCATAATTGCGTTTGGCAGGGAGAAGCTTCCTGGTAAAGAAGGCACAAGGATGTAATTCGTTTTCAGACACTGACCTTTGTGACAGGAGTGCTCCCCCGCCAGAGCTTGAGGCATCCACCTCGGCCAGAAACTACCTCTTGGGGTCGGGGAAGATGAGGACAGGTGCTGAGGTGATGTGGGTTTTAAGGTCCTGGAAGGCTTGGTCAGCCTCTGTGGTCCAGACGAAGGGGAACTGTCCAGAAGTGAGTCGGGGAAGAGGTGAGGCGACAGAACTGTAATTCCGAATGAACCGCCTGTTGGCGAACCCCAGGAAACGCTGCAGCTCTTTCCGAGAGGTGGGAGTCAACAACCTTGGTTTTCCCCGGGTCCATCTCGATGCAGCCAGGGGTGCATTTGATATGGAATGCACACTTTTCACCCTTTACAAAGAGGCCATTCGCGAGGAGTCTCTGGAGAACTGCCCGGACGTGTTTCGCGTTTCCAGATGTTTTTTGAAAAGATCAGGAAATCATCCAGATAGACAAACACAAAAGGTTGATCATATCTTGCAGCATGACGTTGACCCAGGCCTAAAAGACTGCTGGTGCATTGGTGAGGCCAAACGGCATCACAAGATACTCGTAATGACTGTTAGTCAAGTCAAGTCAAGTCAACTTTATTTACAAAGCACTTTTTAAAAACAGCAGGCTGGCCAAAGTGCTTAACAATTTAAAATAAAAGAACAGAACATAATAAAGTACAATCACGATAAAATTGCCAACAATACATTTAGATAAAATTAAAAATGTAAAAGAACTAAAAGGAATAAAATATACTAAAATAGTAAAGCCAAATTCTCATACTGGGTCAAAAGCCGAGGAGAAGAAATTAGTTTTAAGCTTTGATTTGAAGACAGTCAGTGAGGAGGCCTGTCTAACTTGCAGAAGCAGTGCATTCCACAACTTAGGGCCTGCAACAGCAAATGCCCCGTCTCCCCTGAGCTTCCGTTGTGTCTTTGGCACATACAAAAGCAGCTGGTCAGCTGACCTGAGCAACTGAGAGGGGGAGTGCATGCATAGCAGCTTGAGAGCTAGGGAGGGGCAAGGCCATTTAAAGACTTAAAGTTTTTCTCAATAGCTAAAACACTACACCCTATTGTCTGAACCAAATGCTCAGTTGCCTGAACCCACTGATTGAATCAATCACTCTTTTGGCAAAACCATAAGTACTTTTTACCTGTTTAGACACAACTTGCCAACACGTTTTCATTGTAATGCACCTGTGCTGCATAATGGTGAGCACAGGTGACAAAAGTCAAACAATTAATGCACAGGTGTCACCACTTGAACACAACTCAAAACTGATCACACTTGTGGCTAATGATGCGAGGGAACACATACAGTAAGCCAGTTCAGAGAGCACTGGTTTGTCAGACCTTACAATGGATAGAAATCTGAGAGGAAGAGTTTGTGTGAGAGGTGGTCAAGGTGGTCAAGGTGGTCAGCAAAGACAAAGAACAGTAATATCTGATGAAATCAGAGCTACTGTGATTGACCATGTTCTTGTCCATGGTATGAGCATGAGGGAGGCTGGACAAAGGGTACAACCAAACATCAGTAGATTCACTGTGTCCACCATAATCAGAAGATTTAGAGAAGAGCACAGGTAAATGCCTTTATTTGACATTATAGTGCAGTATGTAAATGTTGACCGTAATTACTGTATGACATACTATAGAGCTGGTAAGTCCCGCCAATCCGGCACGATTTGACAACATAGTTCAGTTTTGAGTACAGATTGAACTGTTTTGAGGTGAAAGTTTGGTTTTGCAAGAAGAGTCTGAGGTTTTGTGAATGTAGCTTGAAACTTTGGTTTTGTGTTCACAGTTTAGAGAAAAGGAGAGCAGCTTTCAAGAAATGTGTTTAGCAATCGAGAAAAACTGTAAAAACAAAAAAGAATTTTAAAATGAACTCTAAGATGGACAGGCTGTCATGGTTTCGGCCTGGCCCCGGCCGGCCTTGGATTTTCCTCTCTCACTCTCCCTCTGGACTCCGCCCACCAGCCACTTCTCTCCCTCTGCTCCCAGCAATCAGCTGCACATTGGACTCACCTGTGTTCCCCTCAGGCTACATAGACTCTCCTCAGTCCTTTGCCCCTGTCAGATTGTCGTCATTCCCCAACCTGTTTCCCGCGCCTGATTCAAAACCTGCCTGCTAATCCCTGCTTCAGCTCATCCTGCTCAGCCCTGTCTGCTTCCCCCTCCTGGACTCTCTGGACTTTGTTCCCCCCTCTTTGATTTGGTAATCTTCTGTTGTCACTTTTTCTTCGTGTTTCCCTGTCTGTTTTTGTAGTGTCGGTTGACACCCCCCTTAGTTTCTCTGTTTCTGTAGTTTTACCCAATAAATCCTGTGTTCCGTTCATTCCTGCCTCGCCCCCCTCCCTAATTCATGACACAGGCAGCCAGTGCAGCGATGCTAAAACCGGGGGAATGTGCTCTCTTCCGAGTTCCGCTTAGCAGGGGTGCAGCAGCATTTTGTACCAGCTGAAGACAGGACAGGGACGAATGAGACACACCAAAATACAAAGAATTACAGTAATCCAGCCGAGTCGTAACAAAAGCATGGATCACTGTCCCAAAATGCTTTTTTGACAGATGGTTTAACTTTTGCTAATTGTCTCAAATGAAAGAAGCTGGATTTTACCACTGCACTAACCTACCTATCCAAACTCAAACCACTGTCCACCTTAACACCCAGGTTTGTGATGGTATGTTTAAAAAGTTGTTTTAAAGGGCCCAGGTCTACAAGAGAGGACCCACTGTTGGTGCTTGGACCAAAGACAATGACCTGTCTTTTTCTCATTAAAATGGGGGAAATTTAAAGCCATCCAAGCTCTTACTTCATCCAAACAGATCATCCAGTGTGTCAAGTCCCTAGTAGCCAATTAGTCTTTATTGGTAGGCAATAGTCCCTGATAAAACACATCAAACAAGGCATCTTCGTTCCTCCTACTGTCTTGCCGCCACCATGCGGAAATCCATGGCATAGTCTTTCACAGAACGACGAAAAGAGGCGTCCTCGTAGGGGGCTGCGCAGTTAAACACCTTCCTCATGGCCTCCGCGAACGTCCGAATAGAAGAGCAGATCTCGGAGCGTCAATCCCATTCTGCCATTCCCCACTGTTGAGCAGGTCCTGAGAATAGCGAAATGATGCATGCCATCTGCAAAACTTCAGAGGGGAACAAAGGCTTGTTGGCTGAATGGCTGTAGAGCAAACACAAGAGTACAATGGGTTATGAATGGTGTACATGATTTAGGCTCACCAGAAAACCTCTCAGGTGGGGGTAGATGAGGCTCTCGACCGGCCGTAGAATCTAAAAGGTGATGAGGTCTCCGATGGGGATTTTTGCTGCAGAGTCAGATGCCTGAAATTCCAGTGTGAGGTCTTCCAGTTGTTGCTCATGGCTCCTGATTGCCTTTGCCTGTAGTTCACCAGCCACGTTTCCTAGGTTTGTTGGGTCCATGGTGGTCAGTCTGTTCTGTCACAAGCACAACGAGGCGAGGACCAAAAAGCACGACGTAGGCAGGCTGGAGTAGTGAACGTTGTTTAATGACAGGTTGTAGGCAGGGACCACATACAGAGGCAGGTAGGCAAAGCTAGCAGACAGGAGAATCCAAACTAAATGGCATAAACTAAAGGCGACCGCACACGGGGCAGGAAAACTATCATACATACAATATACTAGAAATAGTTCAGAGAGTTCTTGGAGAAGAACTGGTCGAGCAGACTGGAGCGATCTCTTCAGAAGAGACGACAGACTGACAGGGAGGCAGCGGAGTGGAGTGGCTTATGTAGTGGTGAGGTCAAGATAACGAGACACAGGTGAACCAGATGAGGGTTAATGCACTGCGGTGAGACGGAGTCAGGAACATGCAGGAGGAGGGTATGATCTGAAACAAAAAGGGGACCAAAAATAAGAGTGCAGACAGAAATAAAGGAAATGTCAGAAAATGATGACATGGTGTCCTGCAAACATGGGCTACACAGACAATTGGAAAACTTTTTGGAGAAAACCTGGGCTGATTAGAAGAGATGGCATCCATCCCACTTTAAATGTATTTCTACTCTCTAGAACCAACCCAAAAAACCTTAAAACAATGAATAACAGATAAAATGACAATAAAAACAAAAGAAAAAAACAAAGGAACAAACAGACCTTCAGTCTTCATGCTGAATTAAAAGCCAGGGAATAAAAATAAGTCTTCAAGTAAGTTTTTAAAATGGACAATGAAGGTGCCTGCCTAATGTGCAGTGGTAGGGCATTCCATAATTTGGGTGCTGCAACGGCAAAAACTCTGTCCCCTCTAGGCTTCCACCTTGACTTCGGTACTGTTAGGAGAAGCTGGTCAGCTGACCTGAGAGACCGGGAAGGAGCATAGGGGATAAGTAGCTCAGCAAGATAAGTGGGGGCAAGACCATGTAAAGATTTAAAAACAAATAAAAGCATTTTAAAATACACAGGCAACCAGTGGAGAGGCGCCAGGATGGGAGTTATGTGCTCCCTTTTTCGTGCCCCAACCATGAGATGAGCGGCTGCTTTTTGGACCAGTTGAAGACGGCAAGGGAAGATTGTTTGACACCAAAATACAGTGCATTACAGTAATCCAGCTGAGATGTAATAAAAGGCATGGATTACTGTTTCAAAGTGCTGCCGTGTAATGAAAGGCTTTACTTTAGCCAGCTGCCTAGGGTGGAAAAAGCCAGACTTTAAAACTGCACTAATTTGACGATCAAATTTGAAATCACAGTCCATCTTAAAACCTAAGTTTGACACAATCTGCTTCTCAAACTGTGCCAAAGGGCCAAGGTCAACCAGGGAGGGTTTACCAAAGCCATTTGGACCGATCAACATCCCCTTGGTTTTTTATTGTTAAACTTTAAAAAACTTAGGGCCATCCACTCCTTAATGTCATCAATGCAAGCCAGAAGTGATTTTATACAGAAGTCATCACTTTTTTTCAGTGGCATGTAGATTTGACTGTCATCAGCATAACAATGAAAAGAATGACCATGCTTCCTTAGGATAGAACCCAGAGGAAGTAGGTAAAGGGGAAAAAAGGAGAGGCCCTAAAATTGACCCTTGGGGAACTCCATATAAGAGGGGGACTGAAGATGATTTAGAACCAGCAAGGTTCACACTTATGGTTCTGCCTGCCAAATAGGACCTAAACCACTCCAAAGTAGTACCATGAATGCCCACCAGATGCTGCAGCCGAGATAATAAAATGTTATGGTCCATAGTATCAAAAGCAGCAGTCAGATCCAGCAAAACAAGGATCACAAAATCACCAGCATCAGTTGCCAGGAGAATGTCATTAAAAACCCTTAGCAATGCTGACTCTGTGCTATGCAGGGTTTTAAAACCAGATTGAAAAACCTCTAAATGATTTTGCTCAACTAAAAGATTTCAACTGCACATAAACAATTTTCCCTAGGATTTTAGAGATAAAAGGCAAGGAGATGGGCCTAAAATTAGCCAACTCAGTGTGGTCGAGACCTGGTTTCTTAAGCAGGGGTTGTATCACTGCATGTTTGAAATTTGCAGGGACAACACCTGAAATCAGGCTGCCGGCTGTAATGGACAAAACCAACTATACTGGAGAAAACCTCTTTAAGAAAATGAGGAGGGAGAGCATCTCGAGGGGAGCCCGATGGCTTGACTGTGGCAAATCACTTCCTCCAAAAGCGAGAGTTTTACCGGCTCAAGTGTATCAAACACAGCCATACAAGGAGCACAATCGGATGGGTCAACAGCAGGAGCTGAGATGGAGGCCCTTGTGGCAACAACCTTCTCAGTAAAAAAGTGCAGGAAATGATTGCACATTTCAGCAGAGGATGCCAGGCAGCACAATCTTGTTGAGGGATTTAAAACAAAGTCAATTGTCTTAAATAGCACACATGGATTTTGGCTATTTGATGCAATAATGTTTGAAAGGTATTCTTTTTTAGCATGTTTAACAGTATTTTGATACTGACACCATTTTGATAATGGACTGTTAAATATCCGACCTGTCTCGTCTAAAACCCTTACTTTGTCTTAACGAAACCTGGCTGCAGCAGGATGAATATGTCCGTCTGAAAGAGTCAACCCCCGCCCAGTCATATTAATTATCATGTTCCTAGAAGCGCAGGTCAGGGTAAAGGAGAAGCAGCAATTTTCCACACAAGTTGATTAATCAACCCCAGACCCAAACATAGTTTTAATTAAATTGATAGCCTCACCCTTAGCCTCTCTGATCCAAACTGGAAGACTCAAAAACCAGTCCTGTTTGTCATTGTGTACCATCCTCTGGTCCCTTACTTTTAGTTTTTAACTGAATTCTCAGACTTTCTATCTGATTTAGTTCTTAGTGCAAATAAAGTAATTATAGTGGGTGACTTTGATATATCCATATAGATATAGATATTGATGATAACGGCCTCACCACTGCATTTAATTCACTATTATACTGCACTGGTTTTGCCCAAAATGTAAATAAACCCACTCACTGTTTTAATCTGTTTCGACATACTGTGTTGAAATTGACCATTTAATAGTTTTTCCCCAAAAGCGTCTTTCATCTGACCATTTTTTTAATGGAATTTACAGTACCAAATTATACTACACCTACGGATAAGATTCACTACAGTAGATGTTTTAAGGAACTGATTCCATCTTTTATTTTAGAGTCATCTGAACCATCTCTAACTGTAAGCATTATAAAAAAGGGTACGTCTTAAGTCTAGTCTTAAATATAAAGTATAGTAGAGCTGGTTTCACAGGAGAGGAGCTTGATAGCTAAAGGTTCTGCCTCCCATTCTACATTTAGAAACTCTAAAAACCACAAGTAAACCTGCAGCCTGAGAACGGAGAGTTCTGCTGGAAAAATATGGAACTATTAGGTCTTTAAGATAAGATGGCGCTTGTTTGAACTTCAAGCATCCTTGAAGTTTGACTAATTGATTGGTTTCTTCTGTTTTCATAGATAAATATAACTGGGTATCATCTGCATAGCAGTGGAAATGTATACAGTGTTTCCTAATAATATTGCCTAAATAATATTGCCCTCCACACTGCGCTGAGCCACCTGGAACACAGAGACACCTACGCTAGCGTGTTCTTTGTAGACTACAGCGCAGCCTTTAATACAATCATTCCTGACATCCTGGTCAGCAAACTGTCCGACCTAGGACTCCACCCACTCATCTGTTCCTGGATCAAGGACTTTCTCACAAACAGACCACAGACAGTTAAACTAGTACCCCACCTCTCCTCCACCTGGATGCTGAGCACAGGTTTCCCACAGGGATGTATGCTGAATCCACTGCTCTACACCCTCTACACAGCGGACTGCAGACCAGTCCACACACCAGCAACACCATAGTGAAGTTTGCAGACAGCACTACCTTGGTGGGCTGATCTCTAGCGATGACGAGTCTGCCTGCAGACAACTCATTGATGGCCCGTTTCTCCTCCTCCTACGTTTTAGTAACTTTGCTCCTGCCTTCTATGGTAAGTGTTTTTCGTTGTTTTGTTTCATCTGCGTGTCTGCCGTTTGTATTATATCTATTCCGTTTATTGATAACAAATCTAATTTCGACACGGCCTTGCCTGTTTGGGTTCTGCGTTTGGATTCCGCAGTGTGTATTGGGTTCTCACAGACAGAGCCATTTTCACAATCAGACTAAGAAAATTGACAAAGGACTAAATTAGCAGGACATCCACCAAAAGCTCCTAACGATCATTCTGTCTATCCAACCATAGACACAGGGTGTGCTGTGTTGTGCTCATGGGAGAATAAGGCTTTCTCTTGTTTCTGGCATCCAGGTGTTGGGATCTGACTGTTGAGCAACAGTGTTCTCCTTTACATGCTTTTTTGTATTAAATACATTTTTGTTGTCTTGTTTTAAATCTTACATGTTGTGTTTTAATGTAATAAGCAAAAATGTTTTAACGTTGCTTGCAGAACTTAAGAGAACAGCTTAACAGCTCAACACAGCTGCAGGGTATGTAAAAACAAGTTATTACCAGTACTTTAACTGTCACGTATTAAGGGGAAAGGGACGAGGCAGGCATGAACGAGAAACTACTGTAGATTTATTTACAAAAAGCCACACAAAACAGAACTAAGGGGGGTGTCAACGGACACTACAAAAAACAGGCAAAAAACGCGAGGACAAAGTAACAAACCAGAAACCAAAGTACAAAAGAAAACCACTGCTCAATGGCAGGAAAACACTCACAGAAAACCAAAAGTCCAAAGTTCAGAGGGGTTAAGTCCAGATGATCCAGGGGGGTAAGAAAACAGGGCTGAGGAGGATGGCTAGGAGCAGGACTGAAAACAGGTTGAGAGCAAGCAGGGGAATGATGACAATCTGACAGAGGGGAGATGACTGAGGAGAGTTTTTGTAGAGACAGGGGAAGACAGGTGGAGCCAATATGCAATCAGTGACTGGGAGCAGAGGGAGAGAAGTGGCTGGTGGAGGGAGTCAAGAGGGAGAGGAAGAACTGGGGAGAATTCAAAGCTGGCTGGGTGTCAGGCTGAATCGGTGATATTAACATAAGTATTAAATGTTAACAAACCAAATATGTCATGGTAATCCATATTGTCAGTACTGTTGACTTAGTAGGGGAGAACAAGTTTGGTTGTCACACTTTTCTAATTATATACAGATTGAACTGTGTCAGCTAAGAATGGAGTTACTTTACTTTCCTTAAGTTTATTCTGTTCAAAACATGTTTACTTTTAAACGCATCTTGTGCATTTGTGACAATCTCCCTGTTGTAGGGTTGGTTGTCACACACTGGGGTTTGTTGTCCTTATGTACTTTAATGCAAAAAAAAAAAAAAAAGAAAATTAAAAAAATGATTCAATTTCCTTAAATGCAAGAGCCTAAAAAGATCACAGGAACATAAGAACTTTTCACTTTTAGAGAAGAAGGTCTTTTTCATTCTCTGCTGAGTGAATGTTTTTTCGGCTTCAGTCTTTTCTTTCACTGGGGGTATTGGTGAGTATGGAACTTGTCAGGGTTTTTCTTTTTCGGGTATGAAATGGCCTCAACTCCGCTGGAGTAGGATGTCTGCATCCAGAGCTAGTGGAAAGGTCAGAAGAATGAAGTAGTAGTAGCCTGTGATTGGGGGATTGTAGGTGCCCTGTTCTGTGTGTCATTTAGCACAAATTCATCTGCACATGGTGCGGCATTCAGATCTGCAGCTGGGCTGGAGTCAAAATTTGGATGGTCAGTCACAAAGGCAGGAGCAAAAGCTAACTGAGGGAACACCTCCCTGTTTAGGGGATATATTCCACTCGCCCGAGGCCTGCCTGAATGTTGACCATGTTTACAGCAAGAGGTAGGGCTGCAGCTACAATTTTGGGTATATCGTGAATGGTCAAGACCAAGGGCCAAAGACAGCTAGATCTAGGGCAGCAAGCGGTGAGAGCAATGAGGGGAGAATAACAGCATCACAATCCCATTCTCTTTAGCATAGTTAAGCCCATCAACTGACGGGTGGGAATTATAGTTGTCCAGTAGCAGGAAACATGGTCTTTCTTTGCTGCACTTTGCGTGTACCACAAATTGTTTCAAAAAGTCCACAAAATGTGCCTCCTTCATGTACCTACTTGGATTTGCCCCTCCTGCCCTTCCTGTGGGAGCAGAAATTAGAAAATGGTCAAAAACTGTTGACTGGCGGGAAAATGAAGAAGGGAGGAATACTGTTCCCAGTGGCAGAGAGGAGAGTGTGACCAGGGTTTCTTTGTCAGCAGGTGTCAGGGATTCCACCTGCTTGTAGCCTCTCCTGGCTACCACTTTGTTTGATTTATGGACAGTGGGAACACCAGTTTCATCCATATTTCAAATGGACTGGGGCTCAAACTTGTATCACTTTCTACAAGTTGTCTAAGAACTGGTCCACATTATGCTTATTAAAAGCTGTGGCACATGAAAGGCTAGTGGCCTCCAGGGTCCTGATTGAGAGTGATAGATGCCTCTTCTGTGAGGGAATGGGACTGACGGGACCAAACAGGTAAGTACAGGGGAATATATTTATTAACAAAATGCAGGGACACGGGAGCTAACAAACACAAAGTAACAACATTAAGAGACCCGAAAACACGGTGGAATAAGGACTAACAAAGTATCAACTGAAAACACTGCAGTAGTGCAGGCAGAAATATGAACTGGTAAACTAAATACACAAAGGACCGGCTAACATAAAAAAGGACTACACAGCACAAACTACAAACCTACAAAATAAGAAACACAAAGTAACAAAAACGAACATCACTGCCGAGGGCAGGCAAAACATGAGCAACGACGCAAACCAAACAATAGAAAGTAACAACGCAAAATCACTGCAGTCGCAGGCAAAACATCAACTCACACGTGGGGAAACAGTCCAACAAACAAAAGAGTCCCAGGGAATCCAACAAACAAAAAGAGGAGCAACTTGAAGGATGGACAAACCAGTTATCGAGGCAAATGCTGGGAATGAGGAGGACAGGACAGGGCAGGACACAACAAACCAGCAGGAAACAGAGGACTGAGGGGAGCTTATAAAACAAAGGGGAACACAGGTGAAATGAAAGAGTCATTAGTCTGGTGAGTTGAGAGTGGAGGTGGAGGATGGGAGAACCAGGGAAACACCAGGTGGAGACGAAAACTCCTAACCGGACAGGGATGAGGCCGGAATCCTGACATCTTCAGAAAGCCAGAGAACCAGTCTGCACCTGCCATCTTCTTCTCTGCCCAGTTTGTGCAGTCTGTAACGTTACTGTGGACTGCATACATGTGCGCAAGTTTGCAGACTTTAACAGGAGAGAGGCCAAAATAAATGTCTGCTAGAGTAAATCTAACAAACATGTCTAGTGCTTAATGTACTGATTCTGTTTGAGTCATTCTCTGAACCGATAGGTGGCATGCCAGACATTACAGAAGCTCTCAAAACCTATTTGGTCCAGCGTGAAATCTGTTCCAGTTCTGTGCTCATTGTCAAGAAACAGAAGCTGGTCCACGATCTGGCCACCCCAAAATTGTCATAGATTGAGGAAAAACCAAGGAATTTGCTGGACACCCGCCTGCCAGTCTCCTGCATTGTCGAATGCCTTGGTGTTTCAAGAAAGACAGTTTACAGGAGGAAAGCATTCAACACTATAGATCACAACCTTTTACAGACTGGAACATATCATTAGGAGTAAAGGAACAGCACTAGGCTGGTTTAAATTGTATCTATCAGATAGATTCCAGTTTATGCATGTTAATTATGAGTCTTCCATGCAAAGCAAAGTTAGCTACGGAGTTCCACAGGGTTCTGTGCTTGGACCAATTCTGTTTGCTCTAAATATGTCCCCCTTAGAATCCTTTCGAAGCCTTTATTGTCATTGTACAGAACACAACGAAATTGTAGCAGCCTTGGAGGGGTGGTACTATAAATCTAAATCTAAGTATGTACAAGTATACAAATAAAAAATAAAGTAATACTTATAAAATAGAATAAGGTGCAGTAAGTAGAGAAAACAACAAAAAAGAAAAACAATTAACATTAATATAAATATTGTGTATGGAATGGAGGTAGAGCTGAATTGCACATTGCAGTTTTTACACACAGATGTTGTCCACTGGGTGTAGAATGAGAAGTCGCACTGCACAGTGCAGTATGTAGAGGTGTATGTAAGTCAAGTCAGAGTGGGGTGTAGTTATTGTATGTGTGTGTTCAGTATGATGATTGCTTGTACAAAGAAGCTGTTCCTGAGTCTGTTTGTCCTGGTTCTGAAGTACCTGTACCTCCTGCCAGATGGTAGCAGGTCAAACAGGGGGAAGGCAGGATGGGTGAAGTCACTGGTGATATTAGCCATTCTGCTGAGGCAGCGTGGCAGGTAAATGTCCTTCAGGGAGGGGAGAGGGCAGCCGATGATCCTCTGCGCTGTCTTTATCACTCAAGAGCTTCAGTGCAGTGGGAAAACCACACTGTGATGCAGTAGGACAGGATGCTCTCGATGGTTGTGCGGTAGAAGGCTACCAGCAGCTCCTGACCTACATTGTTCTTCCTGAGCCCTCTCAGGAAGTACAGGTGCTACTGTGCCTTCTTGATGACAGTCTTGGTGTTGATGGACCAATTGAGGTCACCTGGCTGACTGTGTTACCTTACTATAACGTCAACTAGTTCTACCACCTGATAACACTGACATTAACGATTTCAAGTGCCATATTCAATGCCATGGATCACTGGTATGTCACAGCAATTTTGAACATAAAAACGCTGTTTGTAATGTGTGCACAACAGCAAATCAGTTGTATGCTAAGTTAGGTGTGGTGGTAATTTATGCCACTGTGTAAAGTGTGAGTTTTTCCATCATCCACATGCATTGCTAACAAATTAAGACGCATTTAGTGACACTCATTTATCTACACAGAGAAACTCCATCCAAGAGGCAGCAAGAAATAGCTGGAGTAAACGTCATTTACTAGGGTAAATGACAGATATGCATATGGATTTGTGTATTTATATATGGAGGAATGAAAAACAGTAAGCTAACTGTCAGTTAGCGTGAATGATCACACTGATCTAAAAACCAGAACATTACACTTACTTAAGAAACACTCCATAAAAATGACCAACTCTTACCTGAGGCTCTTGACTGTGCCGTTCCATGCTAAAAGAGCAGGTCCAGAGACATTTTTCTTTCGTTCCGTATCCACAGTGTAACCGATAATGTGATTGGTCAGTCATCCCTGGACTCCTATTTATCAGTGAATGTGATGAATTGATGCAGGAGCAGGAAAGCTGAGAGCACAAATTCAGATTCGAACACGAGCAGACATTTGGAATGAGGGGGAAGTGTTTTGAGAGAAAGCACAACACAATCTGAACATTAAATCGTTAGTGCTCTCAAATTGAAAACCCACCCTCTTGATTAAAGAAAGCCACCTCATCCCATACTTTCACTTACTTTTGACTTGAATCATTCTTCCACCATTATTCAGTACGACTGCACAGAACACACAGTCACCTACTTGAGAGCACTGTTGGAGCTGTGTAAAAGTGTTTTGTGTTGTAACAGGCAGCGATGGCTCTAGAGATGACTTTGATGAACTAGCCAGTGATTGGCGGATTGCTGTGCTGCCAGTTAGCACTGCCAGCCATCCATGGCCTGCTATCCAGTCTAGGTATTTGTCCCTTGAGCGCCCACACAGCCATCTGCGCACATACAGATGGGATGTCATCACACCACAGTCGCTGTTCAGCCAGCATTTGTTTTCTGTTTCAGAGCCATCAAGCTTAAACTAGGCGCTCCATGCTGGAGAAACCTATCTTCTGTTGCTTTCAAAGGACTAAAGCAATATTTGTCGGGTCATTTACAACAAATCACATACTGTGTACTTTACATTAGTGTTGACAGTTTTCCAGTCTCGCATCGCATAAAGTTTCATGTTTTTCAGTGTTCTGTCATCATTGTGATTCTACTGACCTCCAGGTTACCATTAATTACCATCAAATATATTTGCAGAAGCGAGTTTTGTTTGAATTAGACAACACAATTATAATGTCATGTTAGAAAGGTATCCAACTTTGAAGACTTTGTGTGTGTGTGTGTGTGTGCGCGCCTTCTTTCTCTGACATTTTTCAGTGAAGGGTTTCGCTGAACTTAGAAAAGAGAGAAACAAAAAGGGATTTTAATATTAATCTCAATGTGTGCACAAATGCAGGCTCTTAATGGCATGAAGAGCACAGAAAAGGCGTGAAACGGCAGCTGCTCACATTTTAAGCTTGGCACTTCTTCCTCGGGCAGTTTTAAGCAGTCAAAAGTAATCTCCTTTGGCCAATAAAACAGATCATGCTCAAACACTGGCATGAATTGCAGCTTCGCAAAGCAGTTATGAACAAACTCTTTAACACATGATAAGACTGTGGAACCTATTTTAGTATTACAGTGACAGACTTTTCACTTTTCAAAAAAAGTACATGTGGCACTTATCAGAATATTTTCTAAATATAATCATATTTAAAGTTTGATACCATAACACACTCAAAGTGTGGATAGAGACAAACTATGACTCAGTGCTTTATAAAATGTTCTTGTAATATTGTTCTGGATGAACAGGGTCTTTTCAAACGAAGATGGATCTCACCACACTGTGTCTAATTTAATGAGAAAAGAACATTTCTCAAAAAGCAAGTTTGCAGAGAATTTCGATCTTTCACCATCTAGAGTACAGTTTATAATACTATAAAAAGATTTTGGGACTGCAGGGGACTCGGTGCCTAATGACCTTGTCTGTATGTCCCACCTTGGATGGTGGGAGTGGATGAACCCAATTAAAGGGTAACAGTAAAGCACCAAGTCTGGAAAAATTCTGACCAAGGATTTTTTTATTTTTTCTGTCCCACATAGCGTTAGGTGAAGTGAATCCTCAGTTAAATGTTCCATACAAGCTAATCTGTTTTTTGTTTTTTTTTCTGGCGTCAGAAGGCTTACAGCCTATTCAGTATTTTTTCGCTTTAAGCCTCCCCTGGAGAGCCAGCTACCATTTGTATGCTGGATACACAGTTGTTTGTTTTTCAGTAGTGCTGCCAGACTTTCCCATAAACAGCAGCCGAGCATGCCAAAGCGTGCAGGCCTGTTTTCGTGGCTTTTATTCACACCTGATATATACCAAATAACCACACTAACTTCCCTTTCAAACAGAGACTGAGGAAAAGTCAGTTCAGTTCAGTAAAGTTCTTGGCCTTGTGTGGGACCTGAACACAAACCACATCATGGGTGTCAACCTGAGATCGGTGCAGTATTTATCCTCTGTGTGCAGAATTCAAATAAGAAAAAGAGAACAAGAAAAAGCAATACGTATTATTGTGAAAATGGTGCTCCGTGTCTTTAAGAGATATGGCTGATTGCTCTTTAATTGGTTTGTCATTCCTCGCACACTAAAGGTCACTGTTGGGACTGGGAAATGTCATGATGTTTAATGTTGGGTGAATATGTCTGGAGAGAGACAGCCTACACTTACACAGATATATGGCAATATACAGCTAATACAGACAAAAGACAGAAAGTCAGTATACAGGTGGAGTCAGGACAGTCTGAAGGGGACTGAATGAAAACTCGGGGACCACCAGTGCATTTACGAGTATCTTTATAGCTCAGGACGACAGTAAACACATCACCTCAGGCCTGATTTATTGGATGTTACATCTGAAAGAAGAAGCTACTGTAGTTAGCACTAACATAGTCACACATACTGAAGTTGAGATGTTGCATACTGACATAGTGTATAAAGATGAATCAGTGGTTTCAGAGATTTTCTCTCTTTTCTAGGAATACCTGTTTGAATTATAGATTCACCTTCGACACCGTGTGTCCTTGTGCTCTCACGGCTGTTATGTGACTGAATTGTGTGGTGGTTGTAACTTTTGCCCTTCAGGTCATTTAACTTGGATCAGTGGATATAAACCTCTCCCCAAGGTCACAGAGTAGCTGTTCTGTTCTGTTCTTTCCATCAAACCACATCTTCCTCTGCAAACTGAGAGGATTTACGATTGTTTTGTCAACTGTTGTTTCCAAGGTCAAGGATTAAATTTCCGTCTGACCTTGACTCCACAAGAAAAGAAGAAAGTAATGAAAAGTCAAAGACAGGTGTTTGAGAATATGGAGAGCCTTACATTGCTTCTCCACACCTCCTATAATAGTTACTATCACTTTCATTCCCTCTTCAAAGAGCATACTATTAGAGCAGCAGCAGCACAGTGTGTGTGTGTGTGTGTGTGTGTGTGTGTGTGTGTGTGTGTGTGTGTGTGGTGGAACTCTATGCAACACACTGATCAAACTGCATCATGTATGAGCTGCTCCATAGACAGAGGGTATGTGCAGCTGTGGTTCTGAGAGAGAATGAGGACTGTAAGATAGTGAAGTGAAGAACAGAAGAAAGAAAAGTGCAACAGAACAATCAGCTGTCACGGAAATGGAGCAGGAAAATATTTGATAAGGAAAATTTGAAAGTGACAGCACATTGTGTCAATAATTCACTTTGAATCTTGACCAAATAGTAAAAGTGTTTGGAGTGGAAAATCCAGGTGAGGTACTCAGGGCCTTTCTGTTTGTTTAGCTCATCCAAGTAGCTTCATCAGTTAAGTTACAAGTTGAAAAAGCAGAACGAGGAGGAAAAAATGTTAGTGGCCTCAAAACCACAATGAGCGACCTGTTTTGGAGGTCATCTTTCTAATTCACCTGTTGTTAATTTAATTAACACCAAAGCAGCTGTAACTGATTAACAGCCCCCTGTGCTACTTAACTGAGAAAGTGAATGTTCCAAACATTTAATTGACTGGATGCTATACTCCTTCCTTTAAATTGTTTGAGCAGAGCATGGTAAGATATTAATATAAAGCTCATTTAGAAGAGGGAAATATTTTAATGTTTTATTGATGATGCAACTTACGTCACATGTTGAATTCCTTTCATGTATATAAAGGCAACAGTGTCATGTGACACCATCTTTATTAGAATGCAAGGTGGTTAAAATAAGCTCTGTCTACCTCATTACTGGTTTACAGATGAATGTGTCAATAACTATGGTCTGTTAATATTATACAGTGTATATATTGTCCAACACAATGTAATTATTATTAGGTGTATTTTGAGGGTCATATTTTTGTGTTTTTACTAAAATAAAGTTCCAGATGCAGAACCTGTACTTGTAAAAGAGTATTTCTATACTTCTATTTAAGTAATCTCAGTATATCCTCTACCACTAACATCTGTATTTCTGTATACTTGTATTTATGTTTACATGGCACCAGGTAACATATTGTTTAACTTCTTTTATTGCAGCAAAGCCTGCAACGTAAGATCAAATGTGTCTAGTGCACATAGACTGAATTGCTCTCTCCTCCTTCAGACGCTGTTATCCTAATCAAAGCATCAGCTGTCATGCAGGCATTATATGTGGACCAGATTGTGAGTAATTGGCAACTTCATGCTGTTCATTGGCGGGAGAATAAAAGCAGCAAAAACACTGTATGTCAAGTTGTTACGCAAGTAACTTGCGTAGATAAGTCACAGTTGAAAATTACAATCTAAAGCCCACACAGACAACACAGACATCTAAGTGGTTAATAATACCCATCTCATATGAAATTCTCCTACAGGGGTCCTAGTAATTAGTGCTATTGACTCTGCATTTGCACCTCACCCATGAGGCAGATTGTATGAATCGAAAGTCAGTTCACACCCTAAATATGCAGGTAATCTAGAAAAAAAGGATTCTAATATGGATTTGACATTTGCTATTTAGTGTTAGCACCTACTTGTCCACTATAATGAATTTAATGTATATGTAGATTTATTACACGGGATGCTAAGCACTATATTGTCCTCTGCAACAGGGGCTCTATACTACACTCTGCTTCAAATTGCAGTAAGTGACTTACTAATACCCATTCATCAGGCAACTTTGAGGAATAAAAACCACCCTGTCAGTTGTGGCTTGTGCTCTCTCAGAGCTAACAGAAACCATCTTTAATCATCAGCCTCCACATGAAAATGAACTATGAAGAATGCGCACCAGAATCTCTGACCACATGTGAATCGCTGGACATGCTTTTAGGTATTTGGCTAAACGGTGTTCTACTGCTAGTACTGGATTCAGTACTTGGGTCTTGGTCCTATGGTGCAGAATGCACTCGAGTAAATAAATAATGAATTATTTAATGGCTACACAGCTTGTTAATTAGGATTACCTCTGTGTGGGTTTGTGGAGAAATCACCTGTTGATATCAACAAAATACCAACTTAACAAGTGCCAATCACTCCTAGGACTAACAATGACCTCAACTAAAAGTAGGATAAGACTCAATCCACCCTGCTCTACCCAGCTGTCCCAGAAGGGAAATTGTGCTGTCATTAAAATGTCTTTTGCCAATAGTTTTTTCTCTTTCTGTAGCAGCTTGGAGAGAAACTGTTTTGGTGATTAAGGTCTGTTTGCTTGTAGCTTTTACTTTCTAAGCAAACACATTTGCACATTCCTTGTGGGTGCACAATGTCTGCCTCAATCCTAGTATCAGCAGCTTTGGCTTCTCCTCAAAATCCTAGAATGTAGCCCAAAGAGCAGCTGGGACACAAAACTCTTGAAGGTCTCATTAGCTATCCTCTTTAGCTGCAACTAGCATGTACAACATAGTTTTCATTTGAGTTATAAACCTTTGGTTCAGCATTTTGGTCAAAACACGGCATGGTTCTCACATATAATTGATAATACTAACCACTGTGATTCCTTGCATATTTTTCTTATTCTTATTGCATATGTGTGTATTCATATCAAACACAGTGCATTCCTTCATCTGAATAAACCTGTCTTCTGTTTGTTCAGCTCATTCTACCTGTACAGGTGCAAGCAATGCTTGGTACACATTCACAGAGAGGCAAAGCTAATTTGCCTCAAATGTTTTATTGTTGGGAACTTTAAGTTTTAAATATGCATTATGTTTTCATTATGTGTAGCTACAATTTATCTGCCTTAAATAATGCTTGAAATGTATTGGATAGGAGTAGGTCCAGAGACTTTTTTTTTTTTTCAATCAGATCTAATTTGTCGTTTTCCACATACTTATATTAAGTCAAGTCAGACATATTGTGTCTGAGTTGATGTCAGATCAGCCAGTGAGCTTCAGAGGTGTCCTGAAACACCTGAACAGTGACTACGGTGAGGCCTTCAAGTGCGGAAAGTTCACATGTCACAGATTTTGAGTCTTTGACAGTGTGGAAGTAGCACCCTCATTTGGGGTGGTATATAACAGTCAATAGATCAGTGGTCTACAAATCTCAGGGTAGTAGTTAGACTCCCCATTCCTCATGCTGAGATGTTCTTAGACAAACACCACAGTAGCGCCGTCATCTAGTGCAGCTGTCCAAACAACAAAAATGGAATCAGAAAAGTATGTCATTATTACTATGACAACTGAGTAGAGTGTGGGCAACATAATGAACTGACAATCCTGCAGATTCAACGACAAAGGAAATTATCATTTTCTTGTGCCAAAAACAAACTTGGATGGGCAATTTGTGCCAAAAAAGTACTACAGTCTGCACTGACTGTAACAGCTGAGGCAGAGGTTACGCTGTAGTTACTGTTTCCACTGCTGTAACATCATAGGTCAGTGACCCAGACTGGAACAGATTCGGTTCAACCACAATATTAATAATCATCTCACCATAAAGTGCAGGTCAGCTTAAGGTGTTTCTCTACCTTTGAATAGAACAGGACAGCAGTTTTCCCCTGTAAGTGCACAATGGTGGGAATATGTATACTGTGCACCACACATTTTAGTTTTTTAGTGTAATGGCTATTGTATAAATCCTAGGTTATATCCAGGCATGCATTATGTGTTGTTATTTATGTGTTGTAGCTCACTTAGCCACCTCACCTCCATCAAATCAACCAAATGGAAACAGTTTGCTTTCTTTGCTACCTCCCAGCCCCTACCACTGCCAACACACAAACACACACACATACACACACACACACACATGCTAGAGGCTATGTTGGTCTACAGAGTATGGTCCTCATAAAAAAAAAAAAAAAAAAAAAGCCCCAACGCTGGCTCTATAATAAAAGGTAATTGGTTGAGGGGTGATGTGGGGATGTGTGGCTGGAAAGCAGGAGCCAGTGCATTGTATTTGTAATTGCGCAATGTGCAGCCACAGAATAATGAGACTTTTCCGATATTAAACACCCTCGGCAGCAGAGGACAATAATAATAGGAGCAGAACAGTGGGCTTTAATAAAGATGAATAGCAGCGTGAATTAAAAATGGCCTCAGGTGGTTAAAAGGTTTTCAGGTCAGACTGGAAGAAGAGGGACTCACTGCAACAAACCTAAAAACTCTCACCTTTTCTTTTACCTTCTGTCACTCTGTGATAACAGCTCACTGGGTTTAATCATGGCGTAGCTTTGTGTAAACACCAGGGAAAAGCTGAGACACTTCACTGATGCCTCAAAGGTGGCCACAGAAGCACAAATAGAGCAAATAAAAACACTCGCTCGACTACTTAAATACACCATTTTTGTGTTCAGTAGAATGCAGCTGGGGGAAAAAGGTCTGGCTCATCAATTTTGGATGCTGCAGAGTCAAATTCAAAAAATGCTTATGCGTGTAATAAAGTATTTATGTCTGCATACGTATGCAGCATTTCTATAGTTCAGTTTGATATGTGTATATCAATGCATGTGGGTGATAAATATGCACACAGCGTACTGGAAGGTTGAATATGCATGCACACAATGTGTCTATGTATGTTTGCTTTATTACAATGTTTGAAATGAAGTAACCTGCAGAAATGTCAGTGTCAAAGAAGAGGGAGGCTGACTCATTTCCTTCCTATATGCACAGTATAGGAAGGTGCTTAACTGTGAAAAAAGGCTGTCTGCTCTTCCTCTCCACCCCCTCCATAGAGGTACAGAGGCAGACAGCTGATTTCATGGTTCCACTCTTCATGGGACAAATGAGAAAATTTCTGATTGTTCCTAAACATGACACATATTTTTGCCGTCCTATAGTAGCAGAACAACAAACAAACAGCACCATAGATACTAATACCGATAAGACACTAGCGCTGTAATTGATCACTTTAATACAAGAAATATTCTACTAACACTTAAAAAATCAGTTGTAATCAATTTGTAACAAAACATTCAGGTTGCCAGGTTGGTAAAAAGTTAAAATTTTTTAACCACTTTTCTTCTAAAACAAAAGTCCATTTAGAAACTCATTATTACCACTTCACCTCAGAATCTTTATTAATCCGTTATGTTGCCACGTAAAACCCAAACTTCCCTGTATCATCTCATCAAAAACAGCAGACCATCCTCCCACTCCCACTCCAACTCTGTGCAATATGGTTGCAAAAGAGGTTCATGTTTGGTGAAACCTTTTACAAATACCTTGGCTTGAGGCATAAGGTGCACTATACTGTGAAAGTTCGATACTTAACTAACACTGTCAATTATAAGGTGTTCAGATGGTCAGACTTATTTCATTACTTTATTTATTTCTTATTTTATTTAAGACAATAAAAATACAGCAAAATATGATTGTATGTTTTCACCCCTAAGTGTCCGGTAACCCCATCAGGAGCAGTCTGAAGTATCTACAGTATAAGAACTAGCTATAAGATTTCCTCCCCAACAAAACATTCCTCTTGGGGAACACTCTTTCTCACCAACAGTCTGTCCTGAGGGAAGTAACCATGGGCCACACTCTCTACCTCCACATCTGGGAAAACATGATTTTTAAGACCTTAAATAATAATACTGAGGTGGTAGACATCATAATTCTAGGGAATGTTTCTACTGCTTGTTCAAGTGTCAAACCTACTCTAACACCATGCTACAGAGATATGGAATTTACAGCCTCCTTAACTCTACCTACCAGCTACCTGCAGAAAAAAGAATTGGGGAGCAAAACAGGATGACCTATAGATGTAGTCACATTTATTAGCATTTATTGCATGAGATTAACATTTTACTGCTGACTAGAAACGCTAACACTAGAAATATAATTTGTCAGCTGATTTTGTAATACTAGATTCAGCACAAGTAATGATAACATAAAACCACAACAATACTGTACTGGGTATTCTTGAACCACTGATGGCAAAGCGAGGTCAGGGCTCCATCAGGGGACTCCAGGATGGCCCGGCTGGGTAAGGCCTGCTTCTTGTATTGTTTGTGGTTGTGGCTGACTTGTATTCTGTAGCTTTGGGTTGCCCCCAGCTCCGACAGATGCCGACCTCAGGAACCTAAATAATAGGTTCCAGGTTTCATTAAAAAGATTGTTCTTGTGTGTAGATTTTATTTTCTCGTTAATATTGTGTTCTGTCAGTAGATTGATCCAGTGTTTAAAAGTGTTTAGACTCCTAGTTCTAAAAAAAAAAGCATTGGTGATGGAGGCGGTGGGAGTGTGCAGTTCAATTTCTGTTTAGAGGGAGTGAGCTGGTTGGAGGGTATACATGGTAATAGTCCTCAGTGCTACTTATGTACCATTTACCTTGAATAATCTGTGAGGGATCAAGCAGGCAGGCAAGAGGAAACCTGGGTGGATCTTTAAAGAATTTAAAGAACAATTTCAAAAAATTTATTTAAAAATTTGATGGGCCCATAAAAGAGATCAACAAAACTTAACTAAACTCAGGCAAAGTTAACCAATCAAAATTAACTTCAACTGAACAGACCAACTAAGACAAACTGACCTGACAAAATGAACACACAGATGGTCATAAATCAGTCTTATAAGTTGTAAATAATGAATCCAAAAGAACTCCTTCCAAAAGACTAATATATGTATAAATTAAGTCCCCAAAAATTTTAATCTAGATTCCCCCCTCAGAGGTGGTAGACAATGGTACAATCTGATGAGCCACTTATAGTTCAGTTACTAGGGGTGCATCCTTTGCCCAAGCCTGAGAAGAGGACTGTCCAGCACCACCAGCAACAGTAGTGGCAGCCCCAGCACTCATAACTCAAAGATATATATTATTACCATCTACATGTTGTAGCTGAGAGGAGGATGCTGTCCAAACTCCTCTCAATCCTGGAAAATCCCTCCCACCCACTACACAGTGTGTTGCCTGGACGTTCAGCCAAAGACTGATTAGCATCAAGTGCTCCACAGAACGTCACAGGAGATCCTTTCTACCTGTGGCCGTCAATCTAAACGCTGTATAACCTTTTTTCCTAACCCTAACCCTAACCCAGCTCTACGAAATGCACACCCTGGTGTACCTCTGACCACAGCACAATGTCTGGTCTGGTCTGCTTGCTGTGGGACTTTTGCACCTTCCCAACCAAGTCCCATCTTGTCCTTTTTTTACATCCAGTGAGTACACAGGTACACACATACTCTCAATGTCACATTATTAAAAAAAAATAATAGACTTAGAACTTAAATTAGAACCACACTGACACACAGTTTAATCAGAACTTCTTCACAAATGTTATAAGAAAACAACTGTTACATGTTCTTTGCATACTTTGTGTATTTCTAAAGGTTTTCAAATGTTATCCACTGGTCTGGACTTGGACCTAAAACAGAATTTCTGCATATCTGATTGGTTGACAAAAGAAGAGACCGTCAGAAGACGAGTTGTTGACGTGGCCCAAAACCTTTCAGGAAATAAGTTTGATTCTAAAATACAACAAAACTCTTAGTCAACCATGAGCATCCAGTGCCCTCCATTACATGTTGGTGTCAACCTGTCTTTGTGTGTTTGTGAGTAGTAGTAGTAAGGATATTTTGGCCTGCTCTTAACTGTTTGAGGAAGACTTGACCTTTAGATAATTTTAGAACTCGGATTGGGGTTAGACATTTAGTTGTGATGAATAAATTGAAAGGGAGGTTAGGGAATGCATTACGTCAACCAGCATCCCCACAATAAACAAAAAGACCAATGCCTGCTTGTGTGTTAGTATATTTTAGTGGGACAGGAGAAGCAAGAGCCAGGCAGTAATCGTTGCGTCACCTGCAGAACAACCCCCCAGGTGTTTCTAAGCCTTCCATGTTTTTAGCCAAACTTTGAGGTGTAGAAATGTGCCTCAAGTAAAACAGCATCCAGTTTTTTCCATGTGACTCTTACATAACATCATCTTATTAAACTCTATTAAACTCCCCTCAAAATGTTCCAAAGTTTAGTCCCCTGTCTCTCACTCTAGATTTAAATTCATAGAGCTAACTTGACTTCCCAAACTTACCACAGAGTATTTTATCCTGGCAGAAAATAGAAATAATTTTGGAAATCTCAGTGTCAACTGTTTGCTAGCTGTTCAACACTGTGAATTCAGGTCCCATGAAAAACTATTTAACTATTTAAAACAATTAAAGTATCACTTATTCGTCCGGATTACAGCGAACCTGGTTCAGTGGCATCCATTAGGACTTATCTGACACCTATTGATGTGCCACCACATGCCACATTTTCCTTCTTCTGTTTCTTCCCTGTCAAAATTCCTTTCTTTCAATTTTGTCAGCACATCTAGCCAATGACCATTCTGCCAAATCCCTCATGGCAATCACCTCGCTAAGCCATTCTGCATTTCTGACCTACATTTATAGAAACTTCCTCAAGTTATCCTCCTTCAGCTGACTGAAACACCAACATTGTCTAGACCCCATGCTCATTTAGGGGTTTAATTAGTAGCAATATTGCAAAAGTAGGGGAAAAAGATGCTCACAAACACTCGAGTGTACTGTAACCTTTTCTTATCTATCAAGTAAATGACTATGTAAACTTGTTTCCTGATTACCTGAGTGGTTACTTGAGTGCATGTACATGCACTGACTGGTGTCTGAGGAGAGATTCAGATCCTTCCAAGTTGGTTTTAAAACAATACTGTTTTGCAATATTTATACTGTACTTATCGTATGTGAGTTTAGTCACTGTTACTTTTTTACTCTCCACTGCTCCCCTGAGGCCTTTACCCAGTATGTAAATGCCCAGCCCTTGTTCATTCCAAAGTTTGGCTGAGAGTCATATGAAATTTCCAGAAGCTAAATAGAGTCAGCTGACTTGAAAATGTATTCAGCTGTATTTTCTAGCACTAGTGATTTCTCTTTTCAGTTAACTGTTATTTTCTTTTATGAAAGCTGCAATTAAAGTAAATGAGACTTTGCAGGGGGATAATGAATAAATGGTCTAGACTTCTGTGTCTCGGTTTATTTTAAATATTCCTTTTGTCATTTAATTTACTTATGTCCCAGCTGAACAATGTTCCTGATTTGACTATTTTAACAGTTTCATTAAAAGATGTGTATTCATGTGCTCATGGCAATGAAAACACAATGCAGGGACTGCAGGAATCAACCCAAACCAAAAAACTCGGCTCAGGCAACATAGATGACTTAATAACTTAGAAGTAGGGTTTGGTACACATGACAACCAAAATACCAGACTAATGGAACATTAGAGGCAGCGATTCCTTAAAAAGTCTCTCTCTCTCTCTTCATTGAAGCAAACCTACGCATCTCCTGTAATTATCAACTTGACCAACCAGAAATAAAACATTGTGAGCACATGCAGCATGACTTCACTGCTGCACTGGATCTTCTTTCAATTTGGAGATTGCAGCCCTTTGTATTGATTCACTTTCAGTGTCAACTTATGTTAAATAAAATGATAAATGGTCTGCACTTTTATAGGGCTTTTCTATCTTTTTGGTATTCATAGAGCTTTACACTGCTTACACTGTTACTCATTCGCGCACATACACTCACACCGATCGCAGAGCTGCCAAACAGCTGATCTTACAACTTGAGGTTCAGTGACAGGAGAAGCCAGGAAACAAATCATAGATCCCACGATTGGTGGACCACTACTTTATGTCCTGAGCACAGCCACTCAACCTTTCTGTGGTCAGTTTGAGACAGAACGAGAACTGCTGCCATGTTCAATAAAGTACTTGGTACTAATTATAAAAACCTCACAAACTCTACAGGCCTGGTTGGTTTAGGAATGCTGACTGTCTTCAGCTGACAGATAAACACACTTACTGTTGAACATGACTTTTTGTTTTCTACTGACTTTCATTGGAATAAAACAGACCACACACTTTGGCACTAAAATCAATCTACCACGGACTCTGGAAAAGGTGCGACAAGAATGAAGTACTTGCTTTTGTTGCAGCTGTTTTGGAGAAAAGAGGTTGCAGGAGTGGCAGCTACAGCTCCATTTGAGGCAAAACTGAGAAATGAGGGCTCTGGTTATCAACTGGTTTTGTGAAACCTTCCTAGTCATCATACAAAAGAGGCTGAGTTGTTGATTTGGTTATGAGAATCATGAATCAAATAATTATTATATTATCATATAAACTAGAAATTAATTATCTAAACCACTAAAGTCAGAGTTAGAGTCTGGAGTGGTTTGGTTAAGCATAATAATATATGACTGGATGGGCTTTGTCACCAAAAAAAACTGATCACCTTCTTTTTCTGTCTTGCCCTAACCACTTGCACATCGTAGCAGTCCTTAGCAAATTTACCCAATTCTCCAGAGTGGAATCCAGTCTGAAACAAGAGTCAACAAGTCTTAAACACGGAGAGTGAACACAGACCCCCCCTGCAGGTATGGTACTTTTTAAACAGAACTGTGTGGCAGTGTATTGATGCGGTAAACCCACCTTGAATGGGCAGAGGCATCACTGACACAAATTACTACTGAGCAGATGTGAAACAGCTGAGCTGGACACCGCACAGCAGGAGAGGAGGCTGAGATACACCTGTGCAGATGGGTAAGAGATGAGATGAGATATAAGGACCAGTGCTCTGCCATTAGGGTTAGCAGAGCGCTGGCCCAGCAGGTTGTTCTTGTTACATGTGCATCACTAACCCCAGTTTAACCTGTTTTTTACAACTTGTGCAGTTCAAAAAAGTGTAATGGTGAACTGTCTTCATGCAGCACTTCTCACAACACTGACGTTTGTTTATTGTGCAGTGAAACTGGTAAAGATGGCTGTATTGGTCTGTAAATGCGTGACAGTGTGACAGTATCTGATGTCCACAGCTGCTTTATAGTGTAGGAAACGTTGTTCCTTTTGTTCACTGAATCCCTGCAGCCATCTGAAGGGAATAGGACAGATAATAATAATAATTCATCTGCAGTCACATCAGAGTGAGGAAGGTCAGTAAGAACTGGGTATTCTTGGTATTCTACATGGTATTCTGTCATTAATTATGAAAAAACACGACACATTCATGGATAGACCAGGGTTGGTGAGCATCAGAAGCTCATAGCAACGCTGCAGGATGGGGTTTATGTGGCACTCTACATTTTATTACTGTGGAAATGTTTGGCCCAAACTACACTCTCCTCAGTCATCTGGCTGCTGGTCTTGTAGCCTGTGATGCTTCTTATGCCCTTTCACACCTACAGTAGATGGTTTGCCTTAGACTTATTCCAGCTTCCTCTTGTAAGCTTCTTTTCCTTCCTTCATGTTGACAACCAGCAGTCTTTATATCCTCTTCTCTCACATTTCTTTGTCACCTTACCTGAATGCCTTTTTTAGCTCATTCAGAATGGACCTGAGTGTGATCTGGGGCTTGTTCTTATATAAGTGGTGTATCAAGGTGGCAAAACGGAACAGATGTAGTTTTGTCAGTCCATAAGTGGGCTCACCATGTGGTATGCTGAGCGCATCCCAGTCTTTAAAACAGAATTCTACACAGAATGTCATTCAGATTTATGTATTTGATCCATGGTGTTGGAGTCCTGAATAAGGACATCTTTACAGTCTGCCTTACATACAAATACCAACTTTTAAATAAGCATTTCTCTGAATGACATGACAAACATAAATTCATCATTTGTGGCATAAGAATGGCATCAGTTCCAGTTTTATGGTTTTTGTTAGGACAAACCAAAATGTCTGAGAATGTTATGTCAAGCAAAAACTAAAATTCAAGGACTTCTCCTTACAGTATCCACTGATCAGCTACAACATTAACCAAACCAGCTGTTCTTAATGTTATGGCTGATTGGTGTATTCTGCATGCATCCTGGAAAGCGATCTTTTCCTCAACATAATTACGAGCTATTCTAAACTGTCAGCACTTTCCCTCCCAACTGCTATTGTTCTCTGGCGGCATCTATTTGTGTTGTCAGTGAGGTAATTCTGCTCCTCCTATAGAATCGCTCCTGGCTTGTTAGCGACTAATTACTGTGTGAGGTCTTGTACCTCTCCCCTTAGTTCTGCTGACATTCATTTTTTCCTCACCTCTCCTTTCCTCTGCACAGTTTAATAGCTGTCAGGGCTCATTTCTAGCTGTGGGCTGTTTCTAAACACTCACCTCCACATTGTATGTTTTTTTTCACTCTCCCATTGCTTTTTAGCAGCTCTCCGGCACAGGCACATCAAAATCCACCTTGAAAAACATACTCTCATGTGGTAACACCGGCAGTTCATCAAGTTGTAAGGATTCATAATTTACAAAGCACTACCAAACACTGTGATGGTGCTTGATGGAAGGCTAGGGAACAGTCATGATTCATCCTGTGGGAACCATAAATGCCTATAGCAATTTTCATAGCAATCCATCTAACAGTTGATTTTCCAGAGAGAATCAAAACTGATAATGAGGTGCAGGGTGGTTGGGCAAAGCTAAGGTAAGACAGAACCCTGACTGAATTATTATTAAAGTAAAGGGAAGCCCCTGCTGTGAGAGGTCTTCTACGAAACATGCAAGTATTGTACATGCTGACTATGCTGGATGATGCCGTCACGCTGTGTGTCTGCTGAGTGTCTGTATAGAAGACCACCATTTCCAAACCCGAGTGCTGGCTGCAGCCGCAGGGCTAAACAGGAAGTCCCAGTGGACTGTGTGGGCTGTGAGCCAGCAGCGACTGGACCAAGGCCCACAGGCTGTTTCCACTTCAGCGCTGGGAAGCAGCTGCTACCTATTAAATTCTCCATCATCTATATCAGAACTGGGCAGCAGGTAGCTCTGCTGGCCACTGATTATGGCAACTACTGTGATAAAATCACACCCACACATATTTATTTATTTATTCCATATTGGGCTACTGTATCTGTCCAGCAGGAGATGTGAAAGCTTTTAGTATTCCACAGACACAGATAGAGACTGTCTGAGAGCACACAGAAGAACATGAATCATAAAACTAAGATCATCTGGCAACATGCTGTGCTATAGCCTGCACTAATCTTATTTTACATTTTCTATAGGTGCAATGAAGGAGGGTGACAGAGGCGCTGCTTTATATTTATAGCAGGAATCGAAAGACACTCTGTGATGTTAGTCAGGTGGACTGATGATGGTAGGAACACATAAAGGTCTGTAAGAAGGAGAACAGCCTTTTGATGTCATTCCAGTGGAATCTTTATATGTGTTACTATATCCAGGAACAGTGCTGATACATAGGAGAGTGGGACAAAATGGAAATATTGTTGTGTGTGTGTGTGTGGCTGTATAATACATTAAAACCATATTACACTAAGTTAATGCCAATGTTTTGGCCACACATTTCCAGGCCAGTTAACAAAGTAAATACCTACATTTGAGACATTATGCATCATTTGTCATACCCATTAGCTGCAAGTCTCCCTCTGTTTGAGATTTTTCAACCCCTCACTACCAGAGAGAATCAGGCAACCCTGTCTCACAAAAATGAGATGTATGGTGTAGAATAGAAGGGAGTGGATGAATTGGAACTAGGCCTAAATCTGCCTCACTAATGTAAACTGCTGATAACACATAGCGTCCTTGTCTCATTTTAGAGAGAAATATCTATCCTTACAGAAACTGTTTTGTGGGGCACTTAGGAAACACTTGAGAACAAGAGGTGGGGGTAAATAATAAGCAGTGGGATTGGGCCTTAATGTCAGTGATCCAGGTCATGGTTAACCCACAGGTGCTGTATAGTGGCATCTAGAGTTGTTCAGTTCTAAAAACATGTCATTCTCATCCAGCAGGCTTCACTAATTGACATCTGTGAGACTACCTAGCACCCACAATGCTTATTGCATTATTTACTGTTTTACCGCAGTGTTAATGCTTTCACTTCTAAAATAAACATAATGTGTTTGCAGCACAAATCTTTTTTCTTCAACATAGCTCTATAAAGCAGGTAAATCTTACTTTACACTAGCTAGAACACTACAAGACGTCTGACATGTTTCACTTTTAATTTTAACAATTATAAGTCACTACACGTTTTCTGTATTTCATGTAGCCCACGATAAATAGTTAAAATACAGAAACTGAAATTCATGAAAAAATAAAGCAGTGCATAGACTCTTTAGCCCACCTTGGATGTGCCAAGCAAACAGCATTGCTCAAAGGGTAGTCATCCTCCTCGTGTCATAGGTTGCTGAAGGAGGCCATTATGAGATGATCCCATGCCTGGAGCATTGATACTGTCAGGCATTGAAGGTGAGTTTTCTCATTTTCATAGCACACAATCCCCATCCCACCTCCATCCCCTTTGCTCTCCTACAACAGTAATTGTTGGTGACTCAATAGTCAGGAACATTTGTTTCTTTAATGCTGCCACACACTGTTTCCCTGGCACTAAGACTCCTCCATCGACAGGACAATTGTTCATACAGAAACAAATGACACACTGTCTTTCAGCAGCCTGAACAAAACAAAGCAGAAAATGTTTTTTTAACTTTCTCAAACATTGTAGAACATCTTTGAGGTCTAATTCCTAATATAAAATGTGATTTTGGGAGTTTTAGCAAAATATTCGAATTGTAGAAAACATTCCCACTAATGTGTCATCATATTTGAATCATTAAACAGTAACCTTGTGTTTCCGCTTCCTGTTAATATCACTTCTTAAATATAACCCTACTTCTCTTGCAATTAATAGTCTCCAGTCACCAAAGATGACATTTCTGAACATGTATCTATAATGCATTGCTATCATCATAGAATTGTAATTCTCTTAAACTAAGAAAGGTTAAAGACAAACCAAAACAAAGAATCTTTTGTTGTGTAATCATGGGATAAAACTTGCTAGGCAGATGCAGTTTTTAGATTTAGAATCTAAATCTAAAAGGTGACTCTGAACTCTATTTATGTAATTTTGAATATTAAAGACAGTTGCCCCTGACTACCTGTTAGTTATTTGTTATCCACTAATTTAATTCACTTTGTGTTATTTATGTAAAGACTGAGATCTAACAAGATAGATAGAAAGAGTGAAGAGAGAAGTCATTTGTCTAAAGCTAAGAGAAGTTTGTTGGTGACTCTTTCCAGTGTCGTTTCTGTGCTATGATGTACTCTAAATTCATACTGGTTATTCCTGCGTTGGTGGTCACATAATTGTTTTGCAACTACTTTTTCCAGGATTTGAAAGAGAGATACAAGGCAGATCAAGTGTACAGTTTTGTACTATTCTGTTCCAATACAACACAGTCATAATTCTTGGTAATTCTAACATACAGTGAGGGAAAAAATTATTTGAACCCCAGCTGATTTTGTAAGTTTGCCCACTAACAAAGAAATGATCAGGCTATAATTTCAATGGTAGGTGTATTTGAACAGTGAGACACAACAATGACAAAAAAAATCCAGAAAAATGCGTTTCAAAAAGAGTTATAAATTAATTTGCATTTCCATGAAGGAAATAAGTATTTGATCCCCTATCCATCAGCAAGATCTCTAGCTCCCAGGTGGATCTTATACAGGTAACGAGCAGACATTGGCAGCCCTCTCAGCTCGTTACCTGTATAAAAGAGACCTGTCCACAGAAGCAATCAATCAATCCAGATTCCAAACTCTTCACCATGGCCAAGACCAAAGAGCTTTCCAAGGATGTCAGGGACAAGATTGTGGACCTACACAAGGCTGGAATGGGCTACAAGACCATCGCCAAGCAGCTGGGTGAGAAGGTGACAACAGTTGGTGCAATTATTCGCAAATGGAAGAAACATAAATTAACTGCCAATCTCCCTTGGTCTGGAGCTCCATGCAAGATCTCACCTCGTGGAGTTTCAATGATAATGAGAACGGTGAGGAATCAGCCAAGAACCACTCGGGAGGAACTTGTCAATGATCTCAAGGCAGCTGGGACCATAGTCACCAAAAAAACAGTTGGTAACACACTACGCCATGAAGGACTGAAATCCTGCTGTGCCCGCAAGGTCCCCCTGGTCAAGAAAGCCCATCTACAGGCCCGTTTGAAGTTTGCCACTGAACATCTGACTGATTCAGAGGAAGACTGGGTGAAAGTGTTGTGCTCAGATAAGACCAAAATCGAGCTCTTTGGCATCAACTCAACTCGCTGTGTTTGGAGGAGGAGGAAGGCTGCCTATGACTCCAAAAACACCATCCCCACTGTCAAATATGGAGGTGGAAACATTATGCTTTGGGGGTGTTTTTCTGCCAAGGGGACAGGACAATTGCACCGCATCAAAGGGAGGATGGATGGGGCCATGTACCGTCAAATGTTGGGTGAGAACCTCCTTCCCTCAGTCAGGGCATTGAAAAGGGTCGTGGTTGGGTACTCCAGCATGACAATGATCCAAAACACACGGCTAAGGCAACAAATCACTGGCTCAAGAAGAAGCATATTAAGGTCATGGAGTGGCCTAGTCAGTCTCCAGACCTTAATCCCATAGAAAATCTGTGGAGGGAGCTGAAGGTTCGAGTTGCCAAACATTGGAGAGGATCTGCAAAGAGGAGTGGGCCAAAATCCCCCCTGAGATGTGTGCAAACCTTGTGGCCAACTACAAGAAACGGCTCACCTCTGTGATTGCCAACAAAGGTTTTGCCACCAAGTACTAAAGCACGTTTTTCGAAGGGATCAAATACTTCTTTCCTTCGTGGAAATGCAAATTAATTTATAACTCTTTTTGAAACGCATTTTTCTGGATTTGTTTTGTCATTGTTGTGTCTCACTGTTCAAATACACCTACCATTGAAATTATAGACTGATCATTTCTTTGTTAGTGGGCAAACTTACAAAATCAGCTGGGGTTCAAATAATTTTTTCCCTCACTGTATGTATTTGTTATAATCTTTTTTTGAGTCCACTAACAAGTTTTCTCAAAAGTTTGCACCAGCTAATAGTGCCATAAATTACAAAGGTCAAATCCTCCATGTAGACAAACTTTAATCAGACCTGTACTTTATTATAGATAACACTGTGCTTCTCAAATGGAAACTCAATAAGAACAATCCATTACCATGGCTTAATAAAAATGTAAGGGAACTAAAGACAAAAACACACAGAGCGGAAAGAAAATGAAAGATAAAATGATTAAAAGTCTAATGATGGATTAATAGCAGACAGTCAAACAGGCAAAACACACTGTTGATTACTCAAAACTTTTACAACCCTAGGATTCTATTTCAAACAACTCAATGATCAGTGCCCCTTCAATTCAACATTCAGTGGCTTCCTTTAATACATGTGAGCAATGTCGCAAACATTTTATTAGTAAAATGACCACACCAAATAACCATATCTGCCCAAAATTCTCTCTCATTTTAGTAAACTCACTGATTTGAAGAACATAGTATTTCACCTCAACTCAACCAAGTCACCTAGATGTTATTCCCTCTATACTCTTAAAAGACATATTCCATTCAGGCCCCAAATGTTGCCGGTTCATTTCCATCTACTTTGAAATGTACATACATCCATTCATCCAAATTATTATTAAAGTCTGTTGCATTACAAATTATTTCTCATATGAATGTCAATAATATCTTTGAGAAATTCCAATAAGGATTTTATGATAATTTTATTCTATTTAGTAAGTTCTTCACAGTGTATGTCGGCAGAGCTTTTGCATATTATGAACCTTTCCCTACCTACCTACAAACAGGTTGTTTCTGAAACTGCTCTAATAATGGAGAATTTGGTTTATACTTCATTAATTAATTTCATTGGCTCATTCCACTTCATTTGAGTTTTGTGCCAAACATAGTACATAGTACTTCTAAAAGTGGGAAAGTGATATCACAATAGATCTTAATACCGAAAAAATATCAGTTGTAGTTCTTGTGGATCAGCGCCACCTTTGACACAGTTGATCCCAATCAACTGTGTGGGAACATCCCATGTTTGTATTGACAGATTACAAACATGGGATGGCCTTCCTGGTACTGTTTTAAATATGTTTAAATAATACATTATATGAAACACATGCACATGCTGCCATTAGGTTCCTTTATCTGTAGACTATGTATCCGTTTCCAGTGTTATGCAGATGACACACACCTTTACATCTCTGGCCTGATGATTTGAGCCATGTGAACAATACATTTTATCTGTGAAATCAGAGACTGAATGGCTTAAAATAACCTTCAGCAAAGTGGTATTTTATCACTATTAGACCAGAATAATACATTCGAACTTGATTCGAATTCGAATAAGCTTGATAATGTTTTACAACCAGTTATATAACCCTTTTTGCAGAACCTGGTAAAGCTATTAAAGCTGGTTAAAAACACTGCAACTAGACCCAAACTAAAGTGAATGAAAATGACAAACACATTTCCCCTACATTAAAATCTTTCCCCTGGCTGCCAGAGAATTTTAAAGTGCTTCTTATTGTTTTTAAATCACTTAATGATCTTGCTCTACATTACATCAATGAGCTCTTCACAATATATAATTGTAAAAGATTACTGTGCTCTGCTGACTTCCTTACATTAACTGTTCCTCGGTCCAGGACTAAACTTTATGTGGGAACTGCAATTAGCTCATATGTCCCTTGACATAAACTCATCATTTTAAAATTACTTTTTTTTTAGAAACAATTTTATCTATCGTTTTTTTCTCACCGTATTCTGTTGTCTGTTCTTTTATCTGTAATTAGTGGTACTTCCTTTAAATATTTCTGTTATGGTCATTCTGGTGTGTTTTGAGTTTAGTATTTATTTTATTCTTTGTTTTGTGGACAACATTGTATTGTACTTTGTTGTATCTATAAAAATACAGTGCATCACTGTTGTTATTAAAAATAGCCAAAACTGAGATTAAGATAAATCCTTTTTGTTGTTTGCTCCTATTCCTGTTAATTGGCAAAAATCTAATGACTCTCCTTCCAAACAGAAATCTACTAATATGGACAATGTGAGACTGAGTTAATCATGTGAAAAGAAACAACAGTCCAGTTTTTTTATCAGGGTCGAACGACCATATGACTTTTAAGATGGATAAGAAGGATTTAGAAGAAATCCATATAAACCTCTAGGAGCCGTCATACAAGTATGCACATGGTGGGAGTGTGAGTTCATTTGTTTATTCCAGTAGCACATATCATGCCTCATTTTCAACTAATGCATGTGTAGTGCTTTCTTCTGCTCTGCCCCATGTGGGAACCATTAGAGAACAGCATAATCAGCCTCCACCTCTCATGTTCACGACTTCCCTCATTAATTGGGTAAACATTGATTATTTCTAGTTTGTGCCTGAGGTAATTGAATGAGACTGCCATGAATTGGCAGCACGTGTTGCCAGTGATTGTTCCAGCTGGGGTAAGGTGATAGGGAGGTTGTTCCTCATTTATTTTACAGCTAAGGTTCTCATTTGAGTCCTGCTGACACTGGTACATCGGATGAGTTCAATCTGGTTGCCTGTTGCCACATTGTTGATATCTGTAGATAATGACAAGTGATATGTTTAACTTTTTTCCAAATCCTGTTAATTACATATCCTGCACAGCAACATAAGCTGGTTAGTTTTGATGCACTGTCAGAATTTGAAACTAGCTTTAGACTAGATGTTTTTCAGCTATGTGTACTGAATAAACTATTAAATAAGTGTATTTATTATATTAAAAAACAAGTATAGTAGTTGTATTAGATATTCGTGTTTACAAATAATGCTTCTTTATACAAATGGAAAATTTTAACAATTAATTGGGGGTGGGCTAATCAAAAAAAAAAAAAAAGATCCAATCTGTGACCTAAAACCCATGACACTATCCCAAACTGTGGCTTTGTGAGTTTGGCTAAAGCACTCATGTTTTAATGGCATTAGGCAAACTGTGTGACTTTACTATGTTTACGCAATATATTGCAAACAAAAGTACTATATTCTAAATGAAATATTTTAATCATTTGGTTTAGCAGGCACCTATAGCGTGCAGGTTGCAGCCGAAAGCATAGATAGCATAGATACTATCCACTGTCATCACGTACATTGGATCTCTGTAAAGAGCAGACGATATCAGCATCCTACTGATGAAAAGGGAGAGCTTTTATCTTTTCAGCTTTTAGACTCTTAAACCTCAAGGTCGGCATTAAGAATATCACATCAAACATTTTTTGTAAATTGCTGAAAAATATTCCTGTTTCTTGTATTGCCTTCTACAGTTGTTAAATACACAGAGAAAATGCCCATTGATGGGATTATAACATGTACATGATACTATTGATTTCTTACTACTTTAGTAGTTCTTTTTATGATATTTATTGCTAGTGTTTTTGCATTTGTCAGGATTTCTGACTCAGTCCGTACTCATTGCCATCCTTTACAGCAGCTCAAAGCTGGACTCCCTCTGCCCCTGCCAATATGTCAAAATGGCCTTGGACAAGAAACTGAACACCCTAGATGTCCAAAAGTCATTCATTCAGAGACTAAGGTGGCACAAGCAAATGTTAGGTCAGGAAGAACATCCGGGCAACTTACTGTGTCAAATTAATATGCAGATGATCTGCTCCTTACAGTTTATTGAGCTGTGCACTTGGCTTATTAATCTCATTGTTCGTTTGTTTCAGAATCATCACCATGCTTGGTTTAGGATTGTGTTCTTAAGTTTTACACATCTAGATTATTTTCTACTATATGCATTTTCTCTTTTGACTTGAAATTTATTTTATGGGAGCATTTGAAAAAATATATGTTGGACCAAGTAAGTATTGTATTGTATACTGAATACATGTAGCAGTTGCAGTTTGTAGGGAAACAGAAGGGGCAAGGAAAAAAGTCTAAGGTGCATAGCAAAGAGTGCACAGTAAGATCTCATAAGATGTGTTATGCAGCTGCTGGGAACAGTGGCCATGGGTTGTACTCACAAATAGCTTATCATGCAGCGCCCTTGTGGCCAGTACTGTTCAGAGTTAGTGTCACAATTTGTGTTGTAGGCCTTGGTTTATCTTGTCTGTTTCTCCCTTACTCCATTTTCACTTGCGATACATGCCCTCAGTTCCTGGTTACCACACATATACACACCTGTCTCCTGTCTCTGTTCCCTCCTTTTGTAGCTGGCCTGCCCCACTCCACCCCGGATTCACCTGCAGCTCATTCCCAACAATCACAGCCAGTATATAAGCGGACTTCACTCATTCACACCCTCCCACATTGATTTGTCAGTTTCTTCTTGTGACACTGAGCTCCACTTCATAAAGACTCACTCGCTTCTAAAGGTGTTGTGAAACCTTTTCTGTGAACCTAACTTTTCTCTGCTGGCCACTTTCACATTTGTTTGCATTCAGTCTTGTCTGTCATCTGGTGAGAAGTCTGGCCTGAATTCTATTTATTGCCACTTTCTACTTTTTTATTTATTTATTTCAAACTAGCAGCTATTAATCTATCAGTCTGTGTATTTTTGCTTAAGATTATTAAAGTGCCCATATTATGCAGAATCCACTTTTTGGTAATGTTTGTACACATATGACTGTCTGCTGCATGAAGACACAAACCAATTATGTTAGAAGTGCACTCTCTTCTTTTTTTTTTTTTTTTTTATACATTTTCCTGATTGTAGAAGTCAGTTATGAATGGTCCAATTCAAAGTTCATGTTCAAAATGACACATTGTCAAGTCTTAGGGAACCTCTGTGATCCCCAAACGCATAACGCGTATTATATGCAATTAGGTCCTTAATGAAAACATAATAAGACAACTATAATAGGCAAGCAGATAGGGCTATGACACCCCGAGCTGACAGTTGTCATAGTTTTGGCGGCGTGTTCTGCACCTTTGCCACTGGTTGGACAATTGTTGGCAGCTTTTCAGATTCAACATGCTGGTCAGCTGCCAATTCAGGATGTTGAATCAGTATCGGTAAGAGAGACTACACTGATAGACTATTCAGATTAGCAAATCACTGCACAAGAAGAGAACTGAACCCCAGTGCCATTTAAAACCTATTATCAAACATATTTTCCATTATAAGTAGCTATAAACTTTCTGTGGTGTGAAAATAGTAAGCAAACACTGCCTAATATTTATAATTTGTATATCTGCAGTCATAGCTCTTCATCTGCTATCACTTTTTGAATGAGGACTACTGACAACCACTACTGGTGGAATAGAGAGTCGTTTATAGTGCCACTTTTTGACCCAGAAAAAAGCAACATGAGGTGTCACGACGGTAGGTCAAAGTCACCTCTAGTTCTTTGATCTTGGCATGGTGTGTCACTTGGAAAGTTCATGTAATTTCAGTTCAAATGGATCACACGAGGGCCATGCTAGAAATACACAAACTCAGCTCTCTCAGGATCAGGATTTTGTGTTTGCCCACAAAATGTAATATACCTGTTGGGTTCAGCCACTAGACTCTAGGGTTCAGATTTGGTTCTGCCAGTAAGATGTGGCCAGATCCATGTGCTAGTGGAAGGATATTAACAGAAAGGGAATACTATGATCAAGGTGAAGATAGATTTGTCCAATCTGAATAAAGTCTGATTGCAGCTTTGGCTGAGCTTTTTCTCTTACAACTAGAAACATGTAATTTATTAAAGGAACCTTTTCCCGGCCAGTGTAGAACAATTCCAGGGGATCCCTTTTTAAATATTTGCATATGATTCTTGTTTTAAGACAAACTTTTAAAAAATGTGAACCTGGCAAACTGAGGATATCTGAACAGTAGACAAGAGTCTCGCTGCACAAAGACAGGAGAAAAACTTGGAAAGCTAGAGAAAACAACAACTAACAGTGGTCTAACGAACAACCCTAAGAGAGCAAAATACCAAAAAGCACTGCAAAGCAGGAACTAACGATCACTAAGAAACAGGACTAACCAGAGAAACAAGAGACGAGAAGGAACACAAGACTAACTGACTAACTGACTACGCTACTCTACTTACTAAACTGCTGTTATCAAGAGCTAGACGTCGGGGAAAAGGTAAGTAGAGGTAACGAGGTTGACAGGTGACACACTAGCAAAAACTAGCTGCACAGGACTAACTTAAATAAAGAAATTAAAAACACCTGCTAGAAACACACACCTGTTGCCACTTAGACCAGCTGAGACATGCCCCCAGGAGGGGGAACCACAAAACCAGGACGCAAGCAAGAAAAAACAACTTCCTGGGACACTGCCCCAGCAGGTTGGAGGTGGGTAATGTAACACTGCAGTTTATCAGTATTTATACAGTATTTCCACAACCAAAGTGTGATTTCTGTACAATTAGTTATCTACTCTATTGATTGTTTATATGTTTTGCATTTCCTACAAAAAGTTAACGGGAAAGATACCAATTAATTTTATTTGTAATATGATGTAGAGGTTCCTCCCATTATATCCGGTCATTAATAGGCATCAAATCTATACCACACACACGCTTACTTAGGCTACATCTGACCCAACTGATAAGAACTGGGTTGTCCCGGGGGACGTTGTTATTGCAGGGTCTAATTGCCCGAGATAATGCGATGAATCCCACATTAATGGGAGCTGATTATCTGACAGACAGGGCAGCACGCAGCCACTTAATAAACCATTAGTGCAACAAACACTCAACGCGAGCAGCACTAAAGCTAATGCACACGGGCACAACCTGGGGATTAAGCGGAGAAATGGTCGCCACAGTTTTCCCACCTTGATACTAATTCTTTAACCACAGTCTCATGAGCAGTCTCAGGTCAGTTAGTCTCCTGAGAAGAGATCCTGCCTGTCAGAGTCAGTAAAATCTCCATCCTCAAGTTTTTTTTCTTATTTTGAGTGTAGTAGGGTTCATAGGCTCATTCTCCTGAATGGCTGTTAGAGATGCAAAAATAACATACTAATAATAACATACTAACATACTGCAAAGGATGTGTGTCCCTGTCTTCTTTCCATAGTTGTTCTAGAGGGTGGCCATGGATAAAGTCATGTCATGTATCACAGTGTGAGTAATACATGATGCATAAACATGATTTAGACTTTTAAGCATGTAACATGTGCTGCAGCCCAATGACACATATTCATCCTGACACCAACAACCAGTGATCCTTTTGACGTTGAGGGTTTGGATCAGTAGACTTTGACAGACTTTTCTTGCTCTCACAGAAACCACCCTCTATCCTGTCATCTGATTTGTGTGAGTTTGTTATGGCCAAAGGCCTTGGTGTGTTATAGCACAGTTCTGCTATGAATACAAAGATCCCTGACCTTCTAGTGACAACGCATAAATATTTCATCTACTCAGAGACTCAAAGTGTGTTCGCTGGGCCTTGATTGAACCTGAAGTTGTGATTTGAATGAGCTCTTCCTTTGTAGACTTCCCTGTTTTTATTGTGAACTGCCTCAGCAATGCTGTCTCACTTTCAATGCTGCAAAGGCTGCAAAAATACCATCAAAAAGAAATGGATGTCAAACACAGAAAGAAATGAGGAATAATGGAGGCCATGGGGCACAACTGTTATGTGTGGTGCTGCATCTCAGAAACTAAAATATTCCCATCAGGTCCTTGTTGAACTGAAATAACTCAGTAATCTTTATAAGACAGATGATGGACCGTACCTGCTGTAGCTGCCAGCTGACTGGGTTATTTCAAGATTATACATGTATTTAACTTAGTTGGCTTATGGTCCTTTTGGGAAGTCCAGACAAGAAACACCCTCCAGAGAACAGGCCATTCTGCTAAAGACAAAGACATGAATGAGGTCCTCTAAATCTTATTTGACATGAGATGTCTAACGCTTACTGTTTAGAAACTAAATGCTGATTAAGAGTTCTGATATTTTAGATTTACTTGATTCAGTATATTTTGATGGGTGCCCTCCTGATTCTTCGTTTTTATCAGGGTATGCTAAAGAATTGTCAGAATGGAATCTCTCCAAAACAGACATTTACATTTAAAGAGTTTCAAACTGAATGAAAACAGCTCCCACAATCATTTTCTCTTTGACTTTCTTTAGAAGCACTTTAGAGTAATTTCGGAAAAATGACTGATAGGAGTGAGTCACTGACCATTTTCAGCTTATCCATTTCACACGACTGAAAACATTTTTGAAAACGTTGGCCAGATGTCAAAACAGCAGCTGGATGAATGTAGATCCTTAATTACGTCATCCAGCGTTGTGGAGTTGACGGCATTGAATGTTGACAGCCGAACTGAATTGTTCCTGTGCAGCTGCAGAAGTGGTCTGGGTCCACAGTTTCACATGGATTTACACTTTTATTCAGTACACTTATTTTTATACAGCAGGTCAGAGGCTAACTGTGTTGGTGGATTAATTATCTTTCCAACACTGGAAAACAGGATGTGAAGATTATAGAATATACCTTTGAAGATTTACAATTCTTCTCCTCTTTATGACTATGTTATTTATAGTAGGAAATAATAGTGTGTTATTAATTGGCTATGGTTCTTTGGGCTCACAGTAAAACAGATCCTCTACTTTAACGAGATGGTGAATCAGAAATGATTGGAGTTTTAAACTGGTTCTTTTATTTGTGTCCATGTGTGTCTGCAGTAATGCTGGTTTCTATATACACTACACAACATTTGTTCTTCTTGATGGAGCAGTTGCGTCCTAAAGAACACGTGTCAATCTTTCACGTTTTCCTTTGGACCAAATGGTATTTCCAATATCTTTCACTGAATGACATCACTGGCAACTCCTAAGCAGTTAAGACAACTCCGGAGCTTTCCTATCTTTTGGAGGAGATAGCAGTGTTTCCTGATATACAACTCTTTATGAGGTGCTCCTAATCCTAAAAGTACGACGAAAAATTCTGCCACTCTGAGAATTTGAGAAGCAAATACTGGCCACAGACCTTTTCAGACGCCTTAATGTAATTTTCCCTCCACTTGGATAATTATGCTGAATTTGACAAGGACCTGGAATGGATTTTAGTGGTCAAAGGCTGAGGGCACTGTAACCTTGGAAATATTATATGTCTGGAAAGCCTTAAGGTTTTTTGTTTTTTTTGTGTGGCACAAATGTTCACCTGAACTTAAAGATGATGTGATTACATGTCAAAGGTCAAATGTCAAGTTTACAATAAACACTGTCCATACAATCTGTATAAACATGACATTACAGAAAATCCTTGAAGTACTGTCTTCAGATTTGATACAAATGTCCACTTGGACTGCTGAACTGATTGTGGTGGTCAGAGGTCAAGGTCACTGTGACCTCAGATCTGTCCAATTCTTGGGCATTTCATTACCTCTGGCCTCTTGCGGAAACATATTAGAGTATAACAACCTCATTGCAGTAAGCCTAGTTTTGGTTTATTCAAAGTTTATCATTTTAAAAGCCATCAAACATACAGTTCTAGCAGCACTTTGCACAAGTCTTTGTTTGCTAAGGGGTTTTCAACATATCAGAGAGATGTCAAGTAAAATAATGCCAACAGAGGCATCTTTGAGAGGTCAAACAGGACCAGCCAACCTGAGCCTACAGTGATGAATACCTTACAGTTCCTAATGAATCTCAGAGCATCGTGATCTATGAGTGCAGAGAATGTAGGCGCTCGCATCATTCATTCATGTATGGAAAGTAGCAGAGACAAGCTTCTTTCTAGCCTTAAAAGACAAACAGTTCACATTTCTGAAGTGAAAGCCCAGTTTAAGTTTGAACTTCTTTACAAGAAACCAAGTATGACGGTTGAAAGAAGATGTCCAAAGTAGTACCAACATAATTAGAAAATGAGGCTAACTCTATACTACTATAGCAGAGGTGTGGCTTCCATTTAAAATACTGGAACAGAATCAGTTATTGGTGGGATTGCTGTGCACCAAGCAATCCCATAATATGTTATTCTCAGGTTCTTCTTTTTTTATTATTATTATTATTATTATTATGCTTATTTTTTGGCAGTTAACTCTTTTCACACCCTTCAACATATCCAAACCATTCCATTTATTCAGCTTTTTCTCACCTTTTTTTTTCTCCATTTGAGTGGATTACGAAATCTTCAAAATTCACACCTTTTCTGAATATTTCATGCATCTTTCAACTATTTCTACACATTCATACACTCCCTTCAAACTCTAAATAATTCATACATTTCTCTACTATCTTACTTTCAAATTGCATTCATCATTTTCAAATGGTTCAACTTAGTTTGAGCCTTGGTCAGAAAGGCAGACACTGAGAAATACATGTGTAGACTGTTGGCAAGCCACAGTTGTTGTCATGACACTAGAGTGGAGAGAGAATTGGATTGATTTGAATTGAATTTTTCTCTAGAACTTGCTGTAATTCCTACAATCTGTGCTCTTCGTGGCTCATTTCAGGTCAAAATGTAGAGAAATTTGTTGTTGTCGAAATACTAAAGTATGGAAGCAATCAGAGTCGCACAATTTGAAATGTGAGCCTCTGTGTGACAAGTGTGCCAGGGAAAGTGCCCCACAGACTCCAGTACAACACTAAACCAGGATTTTTGGAGACAAACAACAGTCTAATTTGTATCTTGTGCTGTTTCCTGTTACTTTTTTCATACAACACGTATTGTAGACATGATTGTTTTCAGTAGAGTCTCAGTTCTCTGACCATACAGACAGTTAGCTATTTGGAATTACAGATTTTATAACAGAGACCAGAGTTTAAGAGGTGCATCTCAGCCTAATCCCTCTTTGAACCAGTGGTAATTAAGCACGTAACACCACTATGGTAAGACAGCTTGACAACATACCCCTGATTTCTCTGATGTCAGTGCTGTATACACTTATTTTGACAGTTATGTTAGCATGTTCTGTATCATCCTGCAGCTTTTTGATGGAAACACAGCAGTGATTTACAAATTAATTCACATTTTTATTAATGACCTACTGTCTGCTGTTACAGATTTATTATATATATTTTCATTTGACTAATGCCAGAGTGTACCGTGCATCTCTCATGTAAATTTCTGTCATGTGACCAGTTGTAACCAGAAGTCCTTCAGCAGTTAATTTAAGTTGGTGGATTCACCACAGACAGGACCCACCATACACTTACTTGATTATAGAACTCCTAATATTTTTGAATTTGAAGGCTCACGGTGACACCCTTGTGAACACACACACACACACACACACACACACACACACACACATAAGTTGCAAAAGCTAAACGAAAGTTCAGTCTACAAAGTCTAGATGTCTACAAACCTGAACATAGACACAGGCAAATGAGGTAATAGACCATTAAATATGAATCAGTTTGCAGTGAATCTCACGTCCACAACATAATGCTCAGTGACAACTGCTTTACCTGCTTGTAAACACATACACAAGGTTTTAGGTGACACAAAGATGTGCACATAGGCACAGGAACTGCACAAGAAACGGCAAACAATACTCAGTACTCTCTTCTCATTCATACATTCATGTAGAATGAACATTTTCCTACACCTACAGTTATCACTGTAGCAGGGCAGCGTGGTTTCTGTTTTCATGTCTCATACAGAAATAAAGCTCAGCTTAATCTGTGCAGCAGACAGCAGCACAATTTCTGATGTTTCAAATTATACATAGCCAAATATATTCAATAATAAATATATTTATTATCAAACAATCTGACTATGACAGGGCTGGTCTCACACAAAAATACAGCACTACACGTGTTCCCCTGTTCCCTACACTCACTACCACTCATACTCCAGACAGACCTGTTGAGACCAAGGTTAACACAGCATTATTACTAAGGCATCAGCTGAATACACATTAAATGCTAAATTAGTAAAATTTGTTAACTATTTATGTTTTGATTCATCAAAAACTCTGAATGAGATCATGATCTACTTTGCAAGAGAGACCTGACACCAGATTCATTTATGTACAAAATCCCATTATGACAGTTAGCATTAGCATTTTATATGATTTATTATCAATCTTTAGTGTTTTTAATATTAGCTTTCTCTGCTGCATTCAGCCATTTATCCAAACATGGAAAATATACGTTTTGTCTCTTGGTCCACTAACCAATGTCTATTTTGTTTCTTATTGTTGATGACAGCCAAATAAAGTAAAGGCTGTGCTTCTTGGAATTTGACTGACAACAAGGGACACAAACAATTAAATTATATGTTTCTTCACCAGCTACAAATTGGTTACAAGTTGGCTTCTGACCCCTGTCAGTCCCACAATGCAGCACACTGTTTACTACCTGAATTCACTGTGAAACAGGACAATTCACAATTTGGAACAGCTCATCTTTGGGAATCGCAAAGTCAGCAGACAGGCAAATGTCACGCGAGAAGAAGGTAAGAATACTGTTACAAAAGGGGTGCAACCAAAAGAAAAGAGGAAGGTGATTAGAATAGTGAGGATATGATCAGTAATGAAGGCTGTAAAGCTAAGTGTGGGCACCAGAACCCAGGGGAGGTGACAGGGAAGGCAGCAGTGTCAGAAAACGACTGAATAACTGAAGGAACTGAAAGAAAATTAGCTGTTGAACAAGACAGATAGTCAGATGGACAATCAGACAGTGAGACAGACAGACATGCATGTCTGAGGAACATGAAAGCTCGAGAATTCTCAGTGGGAGACTGTTTCTTTGGAAGTAAGAGAGCAGATCACTCAAACACTGTCACTGTGACAAACAAGAGTGTGAGTGAAAAGAAAAAGCACACAATGCGCTGTTCATCAGTGCTTAGCATTTTTAACTATTAGTCGTCAGGACCCATCAAATGCAGGAAAAGAGGAAAAGAAAGGAGTCAATCATAGAGGAACAGGAGGAGGCAGGAGAGAGCGAACTGAGGAACAAACTTCCTTCTTCTCTCTGGCTGTCACTTCCCCATCACTGAGGCTCCTTTCATTCTCATCGTGATATAACGTAAAGTAAAACAAACTAGAACAGCCTCAGATCCACAGATTTAAGAGTTCAAACTCTCCAGAGGACAGGACAGGTTTGCTGGGGAAAGAAAATAATAGAACAGGAAAAGTGAGGGAGACAAACTGGTTGAACTCTTAAGACTGGTCAACAGCTCCTCCAAATCAAATTAAACAATCCATTCTCTACCCTCTCTGAACATCACAATAAGCCTGGAGTGACCACTTGCCGTCCAGACGAATGGAAATTCAGCTATGTCAGCTATGCCCAAACACTCAAGTCTATAGCAGTGTCTCAGCAGTATGCTGCATCCTTCAAAAGAGACACTGCACGGTCTTCAAAGGCATCAATGGTGCACAAAGAATCTTGGGATAGCCTTACTGAGGATTGGTCCAGTCCACCTGCTGGATCCCCTGGGAAAGGAACGCCACATTTCTCAGTTTCTACATGGGACAGCCTTATCAAAATGTGCTATGAGACGGCTGTTCGTTTCAAGTTATTGTCATGCTGAAATGTGAACGAAGACAATGCTGGAGTGACTTCAGCACAAGTCTGAGTGGATCAGCCGAATTCCCAGATTTAAACCATATTAAACATCTGTGCAGAGACCTTGTAGAGACTGGAGAAGCTTGTAGATACTTCCCCAGACTCAAAGAAGGGGTTCTACACAGTGCACAGTTAGGGGTCTAAATGGTAAAATAAAATCTACAATAAAAAAACAATGTCCAAAATATGGAACTGTCTGAAAAGCTTCTGAAAGTATTGTATGTACTGAGAAAGTCAGAATATGGTAGCTCCAGTCAGAGAGATATGGAGATCGTGTATACTAATCTTTTGGAAAGTAGTCTGTATTTTCCAGTGATGTAAATACATAATAAGAAATGTTTAAACATGTAAAATGTTCAGCACAGCCCAGATATAACCAAGTGACTAAAACTAAAACTAAAATAACAAACATTTTGTTGTGTGTTAAACAAGTTTGTTGTTTTTGGATTTTTGGTTGTTTTTTAATTTTTAATTTTTAAAGAGAGTTCTTCCTCTGTTCTTTGTGACATCACAACATTCTGAGCTTTGATCACTGCTTAGGAGAAAAGATTCTGAAACTCAGTTTAGAGTGTATGAGGACTGGAGACAGATCTCAAAGTATCTGACCGACAATCAGATTCAGCAACGCGAAAGAAGCACAATGAACAAGACGTACCGCTCTACTGTATCATCAGCTGTGAGGAACTCCACAGCTGCTGCTCAAGTAGAAAGGATGGAGTGGAGGCCATATCCGGCCTCCTACTATATCAGAGCTCAACACAAGAGGTACTACAACGCCAGTGATGAAGTTCAGGACATGATGTGGGAGCCATATCCTGCTGCGTACTTCATCAGAAATAGGTGGCATAGGTTCAACAAGCCCAAAGATCACAGCACTATGGGGGGGTCTTTCCCCTGTAGCAACCCGCAGCCAGCAGCTGCTTCAAAAAACACCAGAGGCCACACACAAAACAGCCTCCTCACCCACAACCGCACATCAGGAGCTACCTGCCATGTGGAGAAGATGGACTGGCAGTGAGGACCCTCATTAAAAGAAACCAGAAAGAAAACCATCAATCACAAATGCAAAACACTCAGGAATGGATTGACAGCCCCCGTCTGATTGAAAGACAAGTCTGAAGACAAAACACATTCATTTCTCAAGAGCCATCAAATCAGCTGAAATGCTTCATGCATGCATCAGGACATCGGAACCATTGTGATGTTTGGTTCACGTACACAAGACTTCATGTGAAAACTCCGTAAGTCGGCACACACCGAAAGCGTAACGCCACGCGCTCCTCGCACCTCCTAACACATACCCTCCACCCTCCCTCATCTCTCATCTAGCCCCCTGTTTCCCTCCAGATATTGACTTAAACTTCATCTCATTTGAAAGCAGAGATGGGGCTTATGAAAGATGTGTGTTCTTCTGTGAACAATGGCTAAGAGCGTAGCCGGTCTGTTATCATCACTCCTCATCTGATTCTGTTTGGATCCATTTTTCTGCACTGCGGCTCTGAGCACACAGACAGCTGCAATATCCTCCACCGCCCGCTGTTTTTCACTCTTTATCGGCTCAGATGTCGGTTGACCCGCAAGCTGACAACCAGGCAGACCCATCGCTCATCCTGCTCACCTGCAGGGACCTTCCCACCCACTTATCTACAGTGTATGCTGCTGTTGCAGACCTGGGGTCAATTTGATTTGAAATGGACTCTGGGGTTGATTGAGCTTGTCTGGTACAACCAAGGCAATTGGCCTTAAAGTGCAAAGACCAGCTGGCTTGCTGTTTATAGTATTACTGAACAGACAGCGATCACTGTGCTGTTCCTCTACATTCAGAGAGGAAAGTGAAGGTGAGGAAACATTTCCTGCATTCTGAACACTAAGACAGGACAACGACTTCACTTTGCATTTCTCAAAGGTCGTTATTTACCTCAGCACACTAGGAAAACAAAGGAGCTAGTGATGGACTTCTGAAAATCTATGAGTCTAGGAGGGGGGGATGAAGGTCACATCAGAATACCTTGAAGAGTGTATTACTGTTTCCTGCACCCCAACCGGTCGAGGCAGATGGCCGTTTAACTTGAGCCTGGTTCTGCTGGAGGTTTCTTCCTCTAGGGGGAGTTTTTCCTCTCCACTGTTTGCCTAGTGCTTGCTCAAGTTGATCTTGTTGGGCCACATGTGTTTTGACTCATCAGCACTGTAGGCTCAGAACTTGATGGACTTTCTGAGGAGGCCCAGGTCCATCTAGGTCTGCAGAACAGCGCTGCGGATGTTCTAAAATGTCTGTGGTGCTGAGCGTCATCTTCTATGACCATTATTTCATCATCGTCATATCATAAGTTTTCACTCCACTCTAGTCTATTATTATTGACCCATTTCATCCCTTCTTGACATATTGTGTGTATATGTTGCATTGATATTATTTTGCATTTGTGTTGGTTCTTTTCTGGTTTCTCCGCTTTCTAAACTTACAAGACAAAACAATTCAATAAAGGTTTTCAAACTTTAACATCCATGTTAGCTTAATTTTGTCACTTAGATGTGAATGTTTGTGTGTCTCTGTATGTCGGCCATGTAATAGACTGGTGACCTTTCAAGGACGTACCCTGCCTCTCACCCACCTGAGAGGTGGGATAGGATCCACCAGTCCTGCTCGCTAAGCAATTAGGAAAACGGATGGATTGGACCTCAACATAGGGGTTGGTCCTATATGTCTGATCCAAAAAAACCCTCAAAATGACAGAGAACCTGATAGTTCTGGATCAGATAGAAACATAAGGTAAGAGAGCATTATAATAGCCCAATCTACGGGATATAAGTGTTCCTCAGAGAAGACATGTACTGTAGTGATCTTATGAGATGATAAAGAGCACATATAGTGATGAATCTAATATGAGACCCAAGGTTTAGTTCTGAGACAGCTGTTAACACAAAGGTTTCTGGCCTATTTGCTTGGCATAAATCGTAGAGAGTTACATTTTGTGGTCAGTTTCTCACTAACCATAGCAACAGTGGGTTTCAGTGAGACGTGTTCCACATAACCAGACCATACTCAGGGAAAAGGTAAGCTTCACCTGGTCAGATGTAGCCAGCATAGCCAACATCTTCTAAAGCTGGCACAGAAAGTCACTACATATCACCGGATGACGCCACATGCTAATTTGCAAACTAGTGGCTTTTAACTACTGTACTGTAAGACACAGTATATTTAATTTATTAAATTTATTTGAATTTTTTCATTACGAATCATTACTTCTCAAGCTCCTATCTTCACATCAATATGCATCTACTGTATCTCTGATCTACCTCAGATTCCATAAGTTTTTTATGTAGGCAGCTCCACAGAGTGAGGTATGATGAACAGAGAGGATGAAAAAGTTTCAAATGAACTTGTGCTGAATAAAATTTAAATTTAAGTTAAATTTAAATAAAGTTGACTTGGACAGACACAGGCATATTTACAGCTTAATCCCACTATCTGCTGGTTGTACCTAGATCCTTTATATTGTACAAATCCAAATCTGGCAGTGAAATGGCTGAGTTGGTCACACTGGTAGCAATAGTGGTAAATAGATAATTAGTTAACTATATCATAGATTATTTTCTTTTAATATTCTTAAGCATGTGTCTGTTGTAGCTGTATGAACCATTCAAACTGTCATTTTCCGTTGAGAGGCAAAGCTGAAAATATCAAGCATTTGTTTTATCCTCTCAGTCCGCTAACCTCCATCAAACCAGCGTTACTGACAGTTAATTCTGTGTTACGAATGACTGAAAACATGAACAAAACCCAATATAAAGCCTTCACAGCCACAGAGCATCCAGAGCCGGATCAGAGCGGCAGCAGGTGAGTCGAGCATGTAGAGAGATATGAAGAATCAGCATTAGCTGGAATGACAGAAGAACAGAATCTCCCTGAGGGGCATTCGGCTGGAGATTGTGTGTGTGTGTGTGTGTGTGTGTGTGTGTGTGTGTGTGTGTGTGTGTGTGTGTGTGTGTGTGTGCCCACATGTATGTGCACATTAGTCCTGTGGGTGCTTGTTACAAAGTCTAATAAGAAGAGCGACTCCTCTGTGTGTGTGTGTGTGTGTGTGTGTGTGCGATGCTGTCAGACTGAGGTACACGTGTGATGTATGCAGTGAGTCTGTGCTGAGCCTCGGGCTATGCGCTGCCTTCGATGCAGGAAAAAAAAAATTGCATTTTGTGTTCTTTACTATTTCTTTCCACCAAACACTGACACACGAGTGTGAACAGTGCAAAAGGAACGCAGCCTCACCTGCCAATCACACATTCCTGCTGCAGACTGAATAATACCAGGGTGAGTGAATGAATATATAATTCATTGCAAATTCCATCCTGGGTGTGTTTATTACTGGGATATATTTCTATTTCCAACTTGTTGTGTGTGTTTATGTATCAATATACCTGCATAACAAAAACGCCACACCAGCTGCCACAGTGCATCCGTCAGGCCACGTGTGGGCCTCACACTGAGAGATAATGATGTTATTATGATAACCAAGACTGTCCCCTAGTTTCTACTCTTTGCTGCTCACTGTTGGATCAGTTCAGCGACGTATTACATATTCCGATCTGTGCACGCGTCCCTCATCCCCCAGCTTTTAATACACTACTTAGTGGAGGGAAGACAAACTGTAACGTGTTTCCCACTAACATCACATTGAAAATAAGTATGGTCTTATGACTGCAGTGTGCAGCTGTTTAACCCCAGGCTTATGAGGCTGATATTCCCCTAGTTCAACTAAGTGTACTATATGTGATTGTCAGACAATTGGTGATTAGGTTAGACTTATTTTTAGAGTTTCATTAGATGGTTTCTTCTTACTAAGCCAAAAAGAAATTGTAGTTTTTGCATGCTACAAAAATCTGGAAGGTACAGGGTAAATCCAATGTTGTAAAAAAATTAATGTCCAGACTTGTAAAGGCCCTGGGATTGCTGTACATAGTTGTGCATATTAATTGAAAGCTCAGATCTGTTTGTCAAACTGGATGTTATTGATCTTTATTTGGGGGCAACCATATTCCGAAGTCATTTGACTTACGGTTCCCCTGATTCCTGGCACTCTTGGTGCCTTAAATGCAGCTCCCTGTCCATAAGAATTTCCTCAAGTGGATTAATAAAGTATCAGTTATTATTGTTACCATACTCATCATTTAGGTTTCAGTGGCTCTGCAGTGAGGGCCGCCCTCCAGTGCATGTTACCTTGATGACTTCAAATGACGTTGGTGACTGGGAGATCATCACATCAAAGATTCCTCTTGGCAAACACAGATCATACAGGTACTAGACAGCCATAAGTACACAATATACTTTTACGTATACTAGATTTAGTTCTAAAGACAACACACAATGAAGTGTTCAGCAGCATGGATGAGTGGTGTTTGATTTGTAATCAAAGGCAGCAGTAGTTGGTGTAGTTCGAATGAAGCGTGGGTGAATCTCCCCATGTCTGCAGCTAGAGATCAATGCAGCCTCCCCACCCCCACCTCGGGATGATACTAATGACAATCATTACTGCCTACATCCTGCAGCTCTTCTCCATAACACCGAGCCGAAAAAGCTGCAGTGTTTTCTATTTTCAGCGCCCCTTCATTCATAATACATAGTACAGCTTTAGAAGTAACTGTGAACCACTAGTTTAGGAAACGTCTCTCCTTAGCCCTACCTGACAGTAATGTATTGTTTGATACTGCGTTATTTTGTAAGGTCACGTGTTCCTTTTACACTAGCAGGTGTCATTTAGCACAGTTATAGTAGCACGTTGTTTCTGCAGAAGTGCAGCAGCAACTGCCACATTTAACTCAACTTGGTGGAGTAACAGTAAATGGCAGTTGAGGACAACAGTCATCTAGACTGAGAAACCCTTCCTGTACTTCAGCCTCGGGCATGCTCAAGGTAATTTCTTGGACAGCAGAATTGTAGATTTGTACGAAATGCTTTTTCTAGTGGTCAATTTGTGACAGCACTCGTATGGACCCCAGGGTTGCTGCTACCAGAGAACATAGTGTAGTTTACTGCTCGCAAGTCAGGATTCATCTATTTTGCATAAAATACAAATGCCCTCAGTGTTGATTTTACAGTGTGCTCTGTCGTCTCATGTGGCTTTTCCCACCCACCTGAATATTGTCAGCTATGCTCAAAAACACCACTGACACTGTAATTGCAGGAGGAAACGCAATAAAGCTGAAACACAGGTAAGGGAGCAATATAGTGCAGTGTTGAATGACAGTCCCAGTCTGCCTCACTCTTTGTTTCCAGCTACTTCCCTCTGTGCAGCGGCAGCAACTACACTGTAATGACATGTAATCACCCTTCTCCACATGCACAGCGGAATAAAATGTTTAAATGCTCCTTAAACTTTTATTACACAAGTGGCTCTTTTATCCATTATACAAGACAACACCTCTCACTTTTTCCAAATCCCACCAATTGAAGCTGTGGCTCAATAAAAGCACTGTGTTTTGTTTCCAAAAAGGTATAACTAACCCAGAGGAAAACCCTGTTGAGATAATTGCTCACTCACCCCCCAGGCCTACTGATTACTAACAGTAGCCATAAAAGCTCAGTTGTTATTTTTTTTTCAGCCCTTTCAGTCAAAATGGAAAAGGCAGGAAAGGTGTGCGAGAGCAGATAGCAGTCATATGTTAATGTCACTCCTCATTTGCTGCAGCGATCCCAGCCAAAAAGCTGCTCGTTGAATTATTCAGGAGAGATTAAGCCAGGCGAGTAGGAACTAGAACTCCTGGATGTCCTGCTGGTTAACTGGCCTGTTCTGACCTGGTAGCAGCAGTGCTCCAAAGTGAGGGCACAAATAAAACCATTTTCACATTCACACACACACGAGGAGCTTCAATCTACAGTGTGTTCTACTAGTTTTTTACAGCAATTCATGAGCAGATATGCACACAGTTTATGTTCCTATCATTAATACATAGTATTAGTACCATGGAACGTTGGAGGAAACAACAATGCAAATGAGGTGCCGGCGAATGTCTTGTGTTTTGTGTCCATTCTGAAAACAAAGCATCAATAAAGATTTAATAAGCAGTCAAATGCAATAAAAGAAGTAAAGTGTGGAGTGTTTTGCTGACTTACAAGCTCCCAATCCAAGTGAATGTCCCTGGCAAACTGCACGAGGATTCTAGTAATACAGGAAAAACACAATAACTCTCTTTTATTTCCCCCATTAGTCTGTGGATGCATTTCATCTCCATCAGTGTTTATAGACACTGCGTCGTTTCTGTTAAAATAAGTAGCAATGTTTCTTTTTCAAATCAAAAGATTCATAAGCACTAAAAACACCCAGAATCACTGCTGCACATTCAGTTCATTCTTATTAGTAGGATAGGTGCACTACTGTATCTTATGGTGGGTAATGTTAGTACTCAGTAATGTAGTACTCAGTAATGAAATTGTTGGTACAAGGGCTGCACCACATCACGGCTATATTAGCATTATGTAATAGCCATATGAGCACTGACATGGTTGCAGTGTGTCAGTGTTGAGAGAGCAGCAGTTAAAGGCAGACGTTGAGACTGCAGGTCTGACCTCACAGACAGACAGTCTTTATGATGGCTATGATGTGGGCCTGTCTGCAGACAGCGTGTGTGCTAAGTGGCCTGAATGGCTGGGAGCTCCCTGCTAAATATCTGCTCTGCAGTTCTGACATGATGATATCTCATTTGTTCAATCTGGAGTCTGTGGATTGTTACCTGATACGTAAAAAGACACTGCAGCGCGAGGAAAGGGAAGCACGTAGGAGGTGTCAGTGTCTTTAAAATGCTCAATTAAACACATTTCGTCGATATTCCTGAGATGGTAGAAGCAGAACTGGATAATCTTAATAACATGAAATTGAAAAGTGAGCCTGGAATCGCACATCACAAATGGTTTCTGACAGAACTCTTATCGTGTCTGGATAGAGGCTCAGCCATGGGAAATTACAGTGTTCCCTGCGCTGGTAGACTGGTGTCTCATTTCCTACACACCACAGCACTGATCAGCTCCCAAAGGCTCTGCAGTTAGAATACACCCATCAGACACCACATTAGATTCACCTGGTGGGTTTTATGTTGTGGTGGACACAAAAGTATAGTTGCCCACGGTTGACAGGTGTCAGAATATGTTAACATCGGTGCATCGCATCTTGCTGCATGTGCAGCTGTGTGTAGTTGCAGACCAGTCGGAGGCTTCACTGGAAAGTCCAGGCTGGACTTTTACACTGCTCTCTGCCACAAAAATGTTTCCAAGCTCCTATGTCAAGTGTGATGGTGTGTGATCATCCACAACACGGTCAAATAGCAGCTTCGTGTGCTCACAGGGCCGTGCCTAGACATTCGGGGTGCACATACTCACACAAAATAAAATAAAAGGGACACCCCACTCCCCGACAGTTATTCACAAAAAATAAAGTCACTTTCAGCAGCATATCTTTTATTTATGTATGATACACACACATGATAATGATGCAGATTTGCAAATGGTAACATAGACAGCCTAAAAGATCTGACTGTGCATGTGGGGGATAATACATTTCTTGGTGCTGAAATGCACAGACAAAACATAGAATTTGCAGAAATGTAATGAGTGAGCTAAACTGTGGGGTTTACACAGTTCATGGGGATTGACTGAGTTTGCATTATTTCTTATGATCACAGCCTCCTTGGTGCTATGTCCTGAGGAATTTTCAATGACCTCACCAGTTCTTATCTGGCTGTCCCAGCTTAATGGCAGGCAGCAGAAAGTCTGGGAGCCTTCCTTCTCCATATACTGTATACTACTGACACAGGCAGTGTTGCTGTCAGGGACCGAGTAGGTAGACATAGGCTACAGGAAGTGCGTTCCCAAAAGAAGTAGTCCAAAAATTGACAAAGAACATCTAATTACTAACAAATTGGGGCCCAGAAGATCAACAAAAGATAGTTTAACTTAAACAACTACAAACTGAACTACCACACAAGTTCTACCATGAACAAAGAAAACAGTGTCCCTCTTGGTAGCAATAAACTTCAGGTTCAGCTGACATACAGACATTCTCATTTTATTCTGAAAAAGGGTTTTTACACTACAATGAATTCATCTTCATGTAGACAACTGCCCCACCAACTGATCCACGGTTTCACCAATTACTACCCAACCTTTTTACATGCTATCGTAGCCTTGGACTACATATTCTTCAAGTCTAGGACATTCTTTTGCAGACGGGAGAGAACATTTTCCAGCTCCTTGCCAGTTGTATTCAGCACACCTCAATGATTTTCCCCTTTTTTGTCATACAATGAATAAATTGTACTAGAAATAACACTTGTTCAGAGGTTTCATCCAACATGGAGGAGTAAAGCCTCCTTAGTTTCACTTCATATGTCCCTCCTGATGTGGGTACATGTAAATACCCAGCACAATTCTGTAATTTTGTCTTTTATTGTACAACGCTAACACCTCGGCCTTTTCTTGGAAACTCTTTACTCTGGCAACATTTTCTAAATGCATCTCAGCAGACTGCCACAGCAGTAAAATAGATCCACGAGCTCAGGGCTGTTAACACAGTTGTTACTGGAGGTGCTCTCACCTTTTGAATGCTTGTCCCAGCCGTGCAAGACACACTGTCAGATCAATTAACCTGGTCAGGAGTTTTCCATTTGCTGCCTCTGCTCTAACTTCTCCTTACAACTGATGTACCACATAAAGACTGCTTGATTTTTTTTGCCCCACCTGTATATCAGCAGAGCACCAATGTTTCAGGAATGATCACAGCATTTTGCCCACAGTTCAGCACTGGGAATGTCTAATCGGAGGGACAATCTATTGGCATAGCAGCTACTTATCTTAGCAGTAGTCTTTAAAAATCGTTGAAATATGATGCGATGAACCTGTTGGTTCATCTGTGTATCATGGAAACATAAAGCACAGTGACCAAACGTGATCAACTCTGTCTGTTGCTGTGTTACTTTGTCTTTTGTCTGTAACCCGTTCCAGCTTTATGTAAATGACCTATTCTTGATCGAAGATCCCCTGAAAGCTCCTTTTTGTGAGGCATGGTTCACATATTCTTCTTGTGCAGAGCAGAGTGGTTTCTGTGAGTTGATGTAACTCTACTCCTCCAAACTCATTTTCCTAACTGATGATAACACCTGACTCCAATTAGCATTTTGAGGTAAAAAAAAAAAAAACAGCAACAGAAAATCGCATACTGTATGCTAATTTAGCAGCACTGAATTATTCATGAGTCTCCATATACATGTGGTTTGTTATTTGAACTTGATTAAGTGATTTGATGTGCAGTGTATGATTACAAATGCATGTGTCTTCTATTCCAAAGTAGAGAGGAAACATGTTTAAAGTGACAGTGGGGTGGTCAAAGTCTTCTCTACTGGACCCTTAACGAGACAAAGAAATGTGTCTTTGAAAAACTGACCACACCTAAAAGCCTCTCAGGTCAAGTCTGGATCACTAGGTGCCCTGTACTCCGCAGACCCAGCTGCTCTCTAGCTCGGGTTTTCTCTTGTTTTCTTATACTTAATGCATAAATATTTTCTCTACGTCTGCCGTGACCCCCACTGTTGTTCAGTGGTCTCCTAATGGTCGACATTGACATTAAGCAGTGAAAGAGAGGACTTCAGTTCCCTACACATTACCCCGAGGCTCCTTGTGATCTGTGACTGTTGCACACTTTACTCTCATGATATTTGTTGGTTGACCACTTCCAGGGAGGATAACAAAGGAGCAGACTGTTTGTACAGAGTCTGCCCGAGAGTCAACTGGTGGTGAACTCCTGGGAAATTTTCTTGTGACCCTTCCTCTTACCATAGTCTTCAGAACCTTTACAAATCTGTGTTGTCAAGATCAGACGTGACCCAGGTCTCTCCTCTTCATATATACTCATATATATATATATATATATAAATATAAATTTACTGTGAGTGCACAATGACTGTATGTTGGTGATATAAAGTTTATTGCACTTTATATCAATACACTTATTAAGTGTAATGACCCACACTTCATTAGATTTTTCAATGCAGCTAGCTGAACATCTATTTTTACATGACATGAAAATACAGATGTAGACAAAGACACAGCCTTTGTTTCAGTAAAAAGGGAAATTCTGCCTGTGGAGTGAAAGCTTTATTCATTTTACTAATCAGCTTGTCTATCTTCCCTTTGTCCCGGTCTGAAAGACAGATTGTGACGCCCGAGATAACTGTCACACCTGGACCAGCTGCACTGGATGAAGAAAAGACTGAACAGAGAGTAGATGGACAGAATGGGGCATGAATGACTGAAGAGCGCAGTGAGGTGCAGCCAAGCACAGCGTCGGTTGTCACTGTTCAAATGTGTTTGGCAGGGCATGCGAGAGTTAATCTGCCCGTGCTGGAAAAAGGAGAGACACAGAGCAAATACAGATTACAGCTGAACGCACCTATCTGTCTGCTGCAGTCCACACTGAGCCAGAGCAAGTGGAGCAGGCAGGAGGTGCAGCTGCAGGCCTTTGAGAATTAAACCTAGTGAATATCAGCCCAAGACACAGAGTGGACTCCACTCTGCAGTCCAGCCGACACATGATCCAGAGGAGGGCGCTTCTGTGTATAGAGGATCGTTTTTAGGATGTAGACTGCTCCAACTTGATGCATCATTTATACAAGTTGAATGTGCTTTCTATAATTTGTTCACAACAAAATTACATAGCCAGTGGAAACTGCAGTAAAATCATCAACCCACAAAACCACACTGAAAGTTCAAATGAAAATATGGCTGAACCATGTTACGTGAATTTCAATACAGCAGCTCATAATGTGACTCAGAAGCGTGCGCGGCCCCTGTCTGTCTGTTTGGACCCCCGACAACTATGGAAATGTGTTGGACGAGTCAGCACATGGTGTCCTTGGGGGTCTCCTTTCAGACATGGATCAGGGCGTCAGTCAGCTTCTGGACAGTCTGTGGTGGTACTTTGTGGTGTTGGATGCACCAATACATAATGTCCCATAGGTGCCCAATTAAATTTAGGTGAGTGGAACATGAGGGTCAGTTAGCAACATCAACATGTTTGTTATTCAGGAACGACCTACACACTCTGACCACATAGGGCTGGACATTGTCATGCCATCCTCGTGGAATGTGTTTCTGACCACATGATGAAAACGTACACGCCAGTAGCCTGCTGGAGGCCGTTTTGTAGGGTTCTCACAGCACTTCTGTTGCTCCCCCTCCTGCTGCTGTAGTGTTAGCCTTCTACAGTCCTGTCCAGCTCTCCTGGTAGCTTCTCTGTGCTCCTGAGACTGTGCTGAGAAACACAACTAACTTTCTTCCAACTGCATGTGTGAATGTACCATCTTGGAGTAAGTGGTGCAACTGTGCAACCTGACTGAGCTGCATGTACTGTCTCATGCTACCAGTAGTAACAAGGATAAGTTGAGAAGAGAGCCCTTGTCTGTGACCACCACATGTAAAAACTCTTCCATTTTGGGGCTTTGTCTTGTGTTTGTCTCGCCATTTCACCTGCCGTCACTTTCATTTGCACCAATAGCAGGTGAAACTGCTTCACAACCACGTGTGCTTCCTAAAGGGACAGAGTGACGTGTCTGAAGTTGAGTTGACTCTGTTTTACTGTAAGGATTAAGCTTTCCGTTAATAGTACAATAACAATATTAGTTCCGGTGAGCTTACTGCAGGATGTTTGTATGTGATTAGGTTCGACTCTGCGGGGCCTCAGAGAGTAATGAGTGATGAGGAGCAGCTGCTGAGGGTGCAGGAGCTGATGAGGGGATGAGTAGCAGGTGTGCACAGCAGGAAACCACACACACTCAACACAAACACAGAGTGAAACTAATGGCTGTGGCTGTGTCAGGCGCTCAGCTGCAGTTCCCCATGTACGTTGGAAGTCAGTGTGTGTTTTCCAGTGGCACCACATTTAGTGAATAAATGCTGAAATGCAGAAATGTCACTTGTCTCTTCCAGCAAGGAGACAAAAACATCAGGAGCCGTATTCACAAACCTTCTTCAGCCTAAAGGCTAATGCAGCACTTCCATAGCTTCATAGTGTGTCATGTCTTATTTATTTTCTCTGGGCGTTCAGACCATACAGAGCAGACCTACCCATCCGTCTTGATATAAGTGATGTGACACAAACATAGAATCTTTAAATTTTATTAGAATGACAGTTTTTAGTGTATACTATATGTTAATCTATACTGCTATTGAAATAGATAAATGACCAATAATCATTATCAGCTTATAATATATTCTGTACAGAGAGAACAGGTAAACTATTAGAGTGTGCTAATCATTGAGAACACATTATTATATTTGTTTCTTTATTGTGATAAGTGTTAATGGAAGTGAAGAATCTAAAAACAGACCTTAATTTTATGGCAATATCCAAAACACATAATTTATATATATATGTACATAGATATAAGATTAATTTATAACAATTAATATAATATATAATTTAACATTAAAGTATAATTTAACAAATTATTATAGATATGAATTCTAATATAAATCATGTTATTATATACTGTAACACTATAACACTGAATGTTACAGGAACCTCCATCATATTGACTAAATAAACTCTACTATTATTCAATCAGTCCAAACACAGTCTGAACACCAACTGAACAACCTACAGATGAACAGACCCATAAGTTCTCTTGTGTATTAATAGTATAATAGTTCAAATCCAAATGCTAAATAGCCAGTTTTCTTAAAAATAAATAGCCAATGAAGTTTGAAATACCAGAAAGAAAGAACCTTTGAAGCCCATATGCATCAAATGTTACTTAACTGAATACAGTCACTCTGTGACTCAGATATACAGTGATTTTGAATTAAATCAATGTTACGCGTCACACACACATATATATATATATGTATATATGTATATATGTATATATATATATATATACAGTTATAATACTGTTAATACTAATGTAACAAAAGTTAACAAAAAGGGGTTTCAATTAATTATTTAGTAATTACATGTAAGAATTTACACGCTGAATTAAGTTGCCAGTAGTTGCTGTAAGACCCAGGGAAAATACATAGAGTCACTAACACTCTGTTTATTCCCAGAAACATGCTGTAAATTCTCCCACACTCAGTCATGGAGGCCCTGGGCCATGCAAATACTCAACGGCACACTGAGCATTCAGACAGAGAGCGAAAAGGTTACGCTGCATGGAAAAGGTCAGCTACGAACAGATCAGACTGCAGAGGGGCCTTGAAGAAGGATGATCTGCTCCCAGACAAAAGGCACATTTTAAAGCTTCTATGACTAGACTCGACTATATCGAGACTGTTTCTCTTGGACTTCTAAAACCACAGTCAGTTTTCTCCTGCTCTTATCTGAAAAGGCTTCTTGTTTCACAGTAATCCTGTTTCAAGCTTGTGTAAAAATAACACTTCTTAAGTTGTTTCCTTCATTCGAAAGGGAAAAGAAGAAGCCACCGGATCACCGCTGCAGGAACTGAGCTGTGCTGATTAAGTGTGCTGTCCAGTGTCAGGAGTGCATCAGGATGCTGTGGCTGTAGCTGAGGGAAAGTGGAGCGTCACGTTGCAGTGCTGTGAGATGTGATGTAAATCTTAATGGTTACATTAAGGTTTCTATTCTAGTAGAAAGCTTAGTACAGTGTAAATACTGCTCCTAAGAAACACTAGCTAATCTATGTATAGCACACATTAGAAGATGTGTAAGAAGTTGTGTGTATCCACCTACTTAGAAGCGGCTGGAGAGTGTAGTGGTAACATTGCTGCCCTCCATGTAGAAGACTGGGGTTTGAATCCTGGCTGTGGCCTACCTCCAGTAGGCAAAACCTCCTTATGCTTTCCCTGCTTTTCAATACATTTGTCATTCAGGAAACACACTGGCCACACAGGGCTTTCAGAGACACAAACATAATTACTTACAGTAGTAAAAGATGACCAGAGCTGGATTCTGGTCCTGGGAGGTCCTGGGGCACATTCCACAGGGCTGTAAAACTGTAGTATAACCTTGGTTTTGTTTGGCAAAGCCTCAGGGTGCCAGGAGCCGAGGCACCTGGAATTCTGAGGCCTGGGATCAGGCCCCAGGCCTTCAGTGCCTCAGACTTAGACCACAACTGTTAAAGCCTCAGAAAATTCCCTAATGTCTCAGAAAACCTCACATCTTGTCTTGGGCCATCAGGAACCTCAGGAGGGGTGTACCCTGCATCTTTCCAAGGCTCCTTCCTGTTCAGGCCTCAGGGCACGGGCCCTACTAGCCTGCTCCCAATCCAGCCTTGATTCTGATGTGATGTGATGCATTATAAACATTTTTATTAAAACATAAAACCACATGTAAACATCCCATCACAGTTACTTCTCCAATGTATTTACTATGAACATGGAACGTTCAATTCAAATTAGAATACTTTTCAGTGAAATAGGTTTTAATTGAAAAACATGATCAAACCAGTGCTCAGTGAGGTTTAGATCATTTTTCTCCATGAGCGGCCGCCAATAGTAGGCAGCTAGTAGCTAGAAGATTAGCAGATCTTTTCTCCCTCCTCTTTCCAGTGACAGCAAACGCCTGAAGCAGATGTCCCTGAGCCTGGTTCTGCTGGAGGTTTAACAAAGTTTCTCCTCTCCACTTTCACTGAGTCCTGGTCAAGTGGGATTTTCTGGGTAATTCTGTAAGGTCTTAATCTTACTGTGTAAATTGGGATAATTTTTGTTGTGATTTGCTGAATAAAACTGAATTGTTCAATGTAATAACAGCTACTAACCACACAGGAGCAGACTTGAGCCATGGTTCATGCTGCACACTTAAACTGAGTGTCAGCAGAAGAGCTCCAGTGGTCGAATCATATTACTGTCTCAGTCTAACATCCATTCCTCTTCTTTTGTGTTGATGAAACGGGACATTTGAAATGATTTCTCTGAAAAAGAGAGAATCTGGAACATGTTCCCTGCTGTCGCTGTGATCCAAAGACAGTTCTGCTGATTTTCTCATTATAACGTTTCACAATTTTATAGAATCCATTTCATATTATACAGGAAAAAGATCATGATATTGTCTCATTACTGGGCACTAAATCTCTCCAGTTCACCATGTTTTTACAGCTTGCTATTAAAGTGTGAGAATTCTGAACATTAACTGTGTAAAATTTGGGTTTAGTATTTTAATACTGGAGGCTTCTGGTTCTGGCATTTATTCTACAAAGAAAGTAACAAATCCAAGTGCAAACAGACCAACCACTCTTAATGGATCAGTCCAATACAGTACACGGAGCTCTGCCCTCTTGGAACGACTCAGCCTAAATCTGCTCTAGATAGGGCTGAAGACTGATGACTAAACCCGATTCTGCTCCACAATACCAAGGTTCATACATCACCAGGTCTCACAGAGACCAGACCACTGGTGCATTCATGTGCTCTTCATAAGAATTCAAAGTAAAACAAGTGTCCATGTCCATTTACTAAACAGTTGATAAAATCTATCTATAGATATATTCTCTGGTCTCTATAGCAACAGTTTAGTCAGGCTGTAGGTTGATGGACATTCTAAGGTGATGTTTATGTGTGACACATGGAAATGAAAGTTGTATCCTGCTTAATCTGACACAGTCAAATTTATTGTGTTGTATCCAGAAATCAAGATCATTGGAAATCATTTCATGTCCTTTACAGAATCATCATCATCATCATCAGTTTCATTATGTAAGAAAAGCACAACTGTGAAAACTTAAATTAAACTTTATAATTTAACAACATAACAATGAAAACATTTTCTGGATTCTCACCACTAACTTCATGAAAAATCAACATCAAAAGCAGCATCTGGCTTCAAAGTCACCTTGGGTGAAGTAAAACCTCTTTAGAAGCTCCAGACACTGTGGTGGCGATTACAGCTTCACTGGGGGCACAGCGGAGAAGAATCATTGAACATTAGTTCAACCGGGTCAAGACAAAAATTCCTTATTCTAATAAATCAGAAATAAATATCAATCTCTGTCAGTACTGATGAACCTTAATTCACAGACTGAAAAATGCAAATAACAATAAGTCATTAAACAGAGCAGGGTTTCTTTGTCCCTTAGCATAAAGACTTAAAGAATGGAAAGTTAGTGTCACTAAATACACCTAGGGTTAGGGTTATGATGTATCTTGTGTGTATAGTCAATACAAGCCTGGAGCTCATACTTAGACAAAGGTTCATGTGGATCAATGGAAAAACTCTTTGATGCAAAGTTGAGCCAAACTGTGGCAACTACAGTATAATGATGCTTACCTAAACCTAAAACTGAATATAATAAGCTTCATACTAGTACTGGTTGTGACATGTATCTACAAAGAATATTGTTGAATTGTGATCATGTGTGTGATAAGTAATTAAATCTAGTTTGGAAATATATGCCTATCTTAAGCAACCTCATCACTTGACATATTAGCAGCTTACACCTCACCATTAGATGATGCTAAACCCTTCACATTTTACACACTGTACCATTTTAACCACCATGATTCAATACTGTAAAATAATTAAAGTTGACAAACACTATGAGGGGACTTTTTTATAGCTCTGTAGCTACACTATGTTAGTTTACCTAATAAACCAACTATTTGGTATAATTTACTTTCCCCGAACAAGACAAATACTCTGGTCTCTAAACCATCGTGTCTCAACAGAAGCGCAACAGCTCCGGTCAAACACTTAACAGGCAGCAGAGGTTTTATAGACGGTAGAGTCGTCTATAAAACACCAGGGTTACTGGTTTGATTCTTGATTCCTGCTGGCTATATGTTGAGGTGTCCTTGAACAAGACACTGACACCACACAGTAGCACCGTCATCTACTGCAGCTGTCCAAACAACAATTTCCCCAAAGGAATCAATAAAGTATGTCATTATTATTAATTGTAAATGCTGTTTATGTCTTTTGTTGAGCAACCTCTAGTGGTCAAGTGAACAATGACAGTTATCACTGAGAAGCAATGATCATTTCACTGTTACATTATCAGAGGATGTACAGTCTCGACTGAACTGTCATCACTCGCGTTTCCTACTGTTCCTAAACTTAACCACATCTAAACCATAGCGCCAGCAGATGACAAGTACATTTTGTAACCACCATAACTCATTTGAAAGGCACTAACAAACAAGATCGACCTGACAACAGCATCAGGAAAAGCTGATCTTTGCAGCCAATATTCATAATCAAGACAGAATTAACCATGATCCTTTGGTGCAACTTTGTTTGGTGAGGTCAGGTAAAAGTTTTCACTTGTTCAGAAGCTGTCAAGATGAACCCTATTTCCATTTTGGACACTTTTAGTAGTTCACCTAGCGCCACCTTCACACTTTTAGCTTCACTACTGGTAAGGCTTTAACAACAGCAACACAGTACCCTGTTTGCTCCATTCTTAGATTTTTTCTCTTATATTGGTCACTGCTACCTCTTGGAGATCATCAACTGCTTTACCCTGTAGGTTCTCTAATATAACTTATAGAACATAAGCGTTAGAGAGAACAGCTGCCTTCATACCTTGCAGTATGATCATGTAACATTGTTAGTCACAGGTACCATTCACAGCATTCTTGCTTTGTCGTTCGATTCTTTGTGTGTTAACAGGGAACCTGTGGGGGCCCTTTGGTTGTTGGGATTAGAGAATGTGTGTCTTACGAACTGTTTATGATGGGCTTTTCTGGCCGAGGCCAGGGAGTGTTGACGCTGTGGTGCAACCACCTTCGATGCTTTTTTAAGCTTAGCAGCCAGCTCGGGGAACTGCTGGGTGTACAGTCGATCAGTGTACTGCAGTTCTGGAGTTATAAGTGTCTGACATTTGGCTTTGGTTTGTCTGTCTATGTGTGGGTTTAAGTTATAGCCCTGAATGACAGCAGCTCCGTACTGAAACGGCTTCAGCCCAGTGTCTTTTATCTGAGATGGGTGGACTGCGCCGCCATCTTTCAAGCAGGTGTTTGCTAGTTTGCCCTGAAGCTCTCTCAACTCATACACTTCCGTCTTCATCCGCTCTTGCCCAATCAGAGTATCCACTTTGTGCCAGAAGGTGGTGTTAAAGTGCAAGTAAATCCTCCAGTCTAAAGCATTCCACTTCTTGATTTTCTCTGCAGTGTTTGGTAAAAGTGGATGACGAGTTTGTTCACTGCGACTGTTAAGCTTAAAGGAAACCACATCTTTCAGGGACCAGCAGAGGGCATGTCTGAGCAAAATCATGGACTCATCGAAGTACTCAGAAATAAGAATAAGGTGGAAGTCCTGTTCAATGGCTGCAATAGCCATGCTGGCTCTCTCCTCTAAGTCCTCAGCATCAGCTGCAACGTTGTTGTCAAATCCAAAATCAAAAGCCAGGATGTTGTGAGCATAATGGTTTCCACCAACTGATGCATTGTAGTTGCTCCAACCGTTGTCCAGGAAGTCATCCAGGCTACGAGCCTTGTGGAAAGCTGGAATGCTCCTGTAGTAAATAAAGATGGACTCCATCATGGCCACAGGATTCCTCAGGATAGAAAAGTAGAAGCTATCCTTAGGCATCACTTTTGCCACCTAGAACACAAAATAGATTGAAATTGTTTTAGATTTAATATATTTAAATAACAAAATGGTTCATATTTCATTTATTTATTTATTTATTTTGTAAATGTAAAATGTAATTAGCATATTAAAAGTTTCTAAAAGTTGTAATTCCCTGTCAATTATTTTACTTTAAAAAATAAAATAAAGTAAATTGTCTTCAAGGGAAATAAAATCTAAATGACAATGAATGAAACATATTTTAATAATTTCCAGAGCCAACATGCAGCCCCATGGAAAGTTGCTTTAGCATTTAATTCCCATTTGGGTGATTAAGTGGGGTTCATCAAGATGTGACCAGTGTCGTCACATTTATTTCATACTCTTACACATACTCTTGTGTGCTCCACTAATTCCTTGGTCTCAACATTATTCCACATATTATTCTGTAGGTGCAGTGTTGAAAGTTCAGCTTTGCACCAACCAATTACTTCACAAGTCAAGGCAAGTTAACATAAGTTACAACTATAGGTAAAACATAGGTTTCCGTGATGAAACTAATAAATGTATTTGCTTAAGTGTGGACATGGTGATTCTTCCTCATGCACTTTACTACTCCCCAACACTGCATATGTCTACACAAAAAGGTCCCACGTGGGCTCTGAGCACCTCTCACCCTACCTCATCCCCATTGTCAACTCACATGTCCAAGCCCATCTGGGACCACAGTAAGCCTATGGACACATTTCTGAACCTTACTCACGTTGCCCAAACGAGGCCCAAATGTCAGCCTATCATTAACCAATCTGGGGTCCACATGAATATACTGGCTGGGATCAAAGGCAAAATGAGACCATGTGATTTCTCCTGGATTTTTTTTTTTTTTTTGCTTACATATCGTGTTGTGCTCCATGTGCAGTCCATATGTAAACTGGGCTGGAAATTCAGTCAAAGTTTTGTGATGAAACTTACCTCAAATTTTCTAAACCTCATGTGGTTACACATGATGTGGAACTCCTTCACACTTCTGCTGCTTACACCTTCAACAAAATTTGATGTAAAGGGGAACGGGTAAAATAACTGGCTGTGTTTGTTCAGAGGGAGAGCAAAGGTCAGCTTCCTGCTTTCGCCGTAGCGATACAGGATGTTGAGGATGGTGCTGCTGGCCGTTTTGTGTGTCTTGAGGAAAACAATGTGAAACTTTGGGTTGCAGGTTGCTTTGGTAAGTACGCTGTTGATGTGAGTCTCTGAAACACTGGATGGAGTGGGAGTGTTCATGAGCCTTTTATGTGTGCTGACAATTAAGCCCTTTCTAGTACCATGGAGGACCGAAGAACCTGGAACTTCAACGGCTGGTTTGTCTCCGTGTTTTTGAAGCAGTTTTCCAGGTGAAACTTTTCTTGCCTGAGAGCCCGTTGCAAGGCTGATGTTTTTATCCACATGTTTCCACAGAATATTGTCCAATGACTTTCCATATCCCTCATTCTCATGGTGAGGATCCGCTGTTGTTTCTGTGTGTAGCAACCCTGCGTCCTGGTTTACTGCCAGCGAGGACTCAGAATGAAGGCCTTCCCAGATGTTTTGCAAAGTAGGAAACAGGTGCTGTTTGTTGACAGTGAATCTCAGACGTGGGAGTCCTGTCAGCTTGTCACTGGAAGAAGTCCTAAACACAGTCAGCATTATGTAGGAGTCAGAAACCTACTATGCTGTAGGAATTTTACAGTGAGTGTGACTTTACCTGGCCTGATGGGCGACAAAGGTCTGAATGGCGATACAGACCACAAGCAGGACCAGCAGTATCCACAGGTAGTGATGCCTGCTCCATAGCCCTCTCCTCAGACACCTGCAGGTGGTGCAACATACACACATCAGTCACACACATTTGTCCTCTATTACACATTTATTTATTGCACAATGAACAACAATTTTTAAATCTTGCTTGAACTGGACCACAAAATATTTTGAAATGAAAACACTCAGCAGCTGCAGCTGGATGGTAGCCCCCCCTCTGGAGACCTGGTCCAGAGCACAGCATTGTCAGTATGAGAGAACACCCTTCTGCCATCACAGCTTTTCCAGGAACTTAAGCTGCCTCTGGGTGAAACAATATATCAAACTATGAGAGAATGAATTTTCCATTTTAAGACTGACAGAACTTCAGTCTTTATTCACAATGTCTCGCCAACAAATGCTCTCCTGATCACCACGTTTAGAAAACTCTGCTTCAAATAAACACAATTCGCCATGGTTTCTAATTTTACTGCTTTTTCATTTCTGTTCCATTTAACCTACTGCACTGGTTCAGTGGAAGATATGGACTGAATAATTCAGTCCTAATTATTATTATAATTAGCAGCAGCTTTAACAATTTACTGGTAAGATGTTCCAACCGACATGCTAATTCACTAGACCAATTTATTCATTTTACTGATGTTTGTACCTGAAACAAATGGAGTAGGTCCTTATAAGTTCAACTACAATCTAGGAAAGGATAAGAACAGCAGAGCAGCAGGAGGGAAGGACTTGTTGGAACATAGTGGATTCATTTTTAATTGCATGCCAGCACTTGTTTAAGTTGTTTATTGTAGGTTTAATAGAAATATTTTTAAAAAATGCTTTAACATAGTTAAGTTCAATATCTAACATTCTCAGTCAGCTCCTAACTTAGCCTAAAATGTCCCAGGTCAAAGTTCCACCATAAGAGGTGTGGTTAACCCCGTTGTTTGGGACGACACATTATTTTAAAAGCTGTGATTAGTTAATCAAAAACTATTTTGTAATGACCAGAGTGAAACGGCTGCTTTGTGTGATAGCTGATGGGTCTGTTCATCTGTAGGTTCAAGTTGTTCAGTTAGTGTTGAGACTGTGTTTGGACACCATGACGGAGGTTCCGTCGGAGCAGTGTGACGGAGGTAACATTTAATGTCCCCTTGTCATTTACTGTTAATATTAAATCATCTGCCTCTTGGGTCTTGGAGATATTCATAAAATTGAGATTGCGGTCTTTGTTATAATATAGGAAAAAGATATGCTCTTCATGATAATGGGTATAAAATGATAGGCTTAGTATTGTTATGGTTTAAGTATTAATGCAGCTGAATGTGAAGAACTCTCTTTCCAGAATTTAATATAAGCTGATACTGATTACTGGTCACACTATTTTAATAGCAGTATTGATTCATATATTTGTCTACACTGAAAACTGTCAGTCTAATAAAAAAAATGAAAGATATTTTGTGAGACTAAAATATCTTCATTTTCTGATGGTGTGATGATGTGTTACTTCAGTTATATAAAGAATGTTGGGAATGTCTGCTCTGTAAGGTCTGACCGTCCAGGGAAAATGAATGAGGTACATCACAATATCAAATCACTGCCATAGTTTGATAACTCTACTGAAACAGACACAAGTCACTTTTTTAGGTTTCATGTTTTAGTTTCTAGTGTTACTGTGTTGGGTGGGAGATGTGAGCCCATCTCTAATGAAATGGACCACAAACATTATCCCTACCTAATCTACGCTGTGTGTTATCGCTGACATTTAGTGTTTGGAGAATATTACTTCTACCTCTGTTCTATAACCTTAAAGCTCTTCACTCTTTGCACTGTGAATAATATTTAGGAATTTCTATGTAAAAAATGGCTTATGTCTTAGTGTCTCATACCTGCTGAAGTCACCCAAATCTTTTTGAAAAAATTAATTCAGAATTTCTAAATTATCACTGAGACCCTTTAATGTGAACAAAGCCAATGTCTGTGCTGCCTGCGCCTGTAAAACTGACACTATTGGTGCTATACGCAGCTTACAGCACCAAACGTGCAACAGTCCTATATGATAGACATAGATTGTGGCAGTGATCTTTAATGTTGCATTTGCAACGGGTTAAAAATCCCCTGTTGTGTCTATACCTTTTATGTCCTCTCTACCAAGCTGTCTCAGGCTCTGCTCTTCATCACTGTCAGTTGTTAAATCCAACAAGCCTTTTAATACATTGGTCTGTGTTACAAACGGTTCTAGAACTTTTTTCACTAAACATAACTGTTTCAATGTTATCATCGTCATACTGTACCTCCATCCAGTAATACAACTCCAAAGGCATGCTGCTCAAGACAAGTAAACTCAGTTTGTTGTAAAATGAGCTGAACGTCCTCTTAATTTAGGTATTTGAGCTGTAGAAAACATACAACTACTGATTTCTTTTGTTTTTATGTGTTTGTCGTAGTAACCATTTCAGAGGAACACCAAAGTATTGTGAGAAACTCACCACCATAGCCCTTAGGGGGCTCTCTATTCCACAGAGCCAAAGTTAGAGATAGGATCTATAAATGGAAAAGACTTAGATCAATAGCGAACTTTGCATGAAGTGGCTGACCTTCCAAAGTTAGCCCAAAAGCATGTCATCGTTGAGGGTATCTGAAAAGATCCCACTAAAACATCTAAGAAACTGCAGACTTGTCACCTCAATAGAGGTCAGTTATCATGACTCAACTATCTTATAGACACTGGGAAGAGATGTTATCTGTGTGAGAGTGGCGAGTTGGAAACAACTGCTAACCCAGGAGAACATTAAGGTTCATCAGCACTATGTCCCTCTAAGCTTTTGGGACTAACTGATTCAACTGATGGAAGACAGGGGTTCCTTTACATAACCAAAATGCAGAATCCTACAAAGAGAGCATCACTCCTACAAGCAAGTAAAAGCATAAAATATAAAACAAATCTGTTAGTAATCAAAATATAATGATTCATTGAGCAGTGGCTTCCAAACTAACAAGAAATGCTTTTTGTTTCTACTCACATCCTCCAATAAACTGATGCAAAACTCTCTGTATTATCCTAGACAGTAACTCTCTCCTGCAGTCAGTGTTTGTGTCACTATGTGGACTTTTTTTTTTTGGAGTGATACTCAGTCTACTCTGCCAAAGTAGACTTGCGCCAAGATGAAGTGCTGGAAGTACTCAACAGCTGTGGGTACTGCTAGAATAAATACATACAAAGGCACACACACTACCACACCACGCTGTCCTCTCACTGAGGTCCACTTTGAAGTTTTACATCAATATTGTTCAATTCCAGTCCATTTGCAGTGCGTCAGACGTGGTATACGCTCCCCTCCAAAAGTATTGGCAAAATCGAGGTCAATTCCATTATTGGATGTAGACTGGAAACATTTCCTGGACCTGATAAACAACTGAGAAGATAGCACCTTTTAATTTGAACCCACCCATTTTTCATGTAAGCAGATTTATTGGAACATGTGACTGACAGATGTGTTTTGTTGTCTGTCTGTGTCCTATTACACTGATTATTTATACAATAAATAGCACTGAATGTCCACGCTCAGTTTCAGATTTGGGTTTTGTTCAGACTGCCCCAATAAAACAAAGCATTCTGTCAGTACTGTTGAAATAAATGGTAAATGCATTCAATATGGCTTTCTGCATCTGTGATATCTCCAAGTATCCCAGTATCAGCATCATCCTGCAATCAGTCAAAACACCAAGTTTTAGAAGCTAGAAGGGAGTAGCTCGGGTAGGCTTATGTGGGTTTCCACACTGCAGAGAAGTGGTCATTGGCTTTGTCATGTTCTGCTGGTTTGATGTTTCAGCACAGTCAGAGATTTCTATAAACAGAGCTCAGCAGCTCAACCACAGCTCCAGATGGAAAACAAATTAGACATTTGGTTTAGCCAAACCCAAAGTCCAAACCATGCTAAGAGACTGTCTTTGAGTTAGACTAGCAGTAGCAGGCCATTGCAGTTAAGTGCTTTATGTGCATACACACAACAATACACAATTCTTAATAGATTCAGGACAGATGAATACGAATAATCTCAGGGAGCAAATGCATTCATGTGCTGGGTTTCGACTTCATTAACTTTCCCAGTAGCTTCTGTTACATCACTCATCATATTGATCTCACCACTATTGTCACAGCCTTGGCTGTTGTGGTTTTACAGAGATGGGTAAGAAAGTATTCATAGGAAATGAGTGCTTGGAAAGAACTAGCAACCAAGCACAAACTCTGACATTTATGTATGAGTCATTTTGAACAACATGCCCCATGTGCAGAGCAGGGTTATTATGAAAGTAACTTCAGTGAAAACGCTAATTTTAAAACACTTTCATAAGCTGTAATAAAACTATTTTTTATAGAAAATATAAAACTACATTAACATGAAACTTATTAGTTTTGCCAGAAAACTAACTAAATCATTTTAATTGTATACATCATTCTATTCAAGACAGCATGGTGTCCAAAACTCTCCAACCATAGATGGCAATATAGTGTTAATGAATGAAAAGCTCTTTATCAAAAGGTGAGGTCACAGTGACAGGAAGAATGTGAGGGAGCGCCCTATAGAACTATGTCCAACTCTAACTGTTTTCAGGTAGCAGCACCTGAGGTGTTGAAATCTAATGGAAATGGAAAAACCTGAGGACCAAATCAATGGTCAGGCACTGAGCAATGTCAGTGTGCATCTGTCACTCTGTTTTGTGGTGTGACTCACACCACTAACACTAGTCGGCGGCTTTTCAGCCACTTCAGCATGTTGAATTGGCAGCAGACCAACGACCAGTCTGATTGGCTGTTCAGCTGTGGAAACCACTGCACCAGGAGAGATACAGACGTAACAAGGCAACACTAGGCGATGCAAAGATTGACCTTTGTCACTAGTCGCTAGTTCTTTCAAATTGGCTTGTTGTCTCTATGCCCTTAGCTTTGATTGACACACAGTTAGTAGGTGAGATAAAAATCTTTTTTAAAGGCCCCTATTGTTATGAAGACTGATAAAAGATTTAGTTAACACTCAAACAGTGTCCTCTGAAATCTCACCAGGAATTTAAGCATCTGAATGATATTATAAAACTCCCTCATAGACTGGGCTTGTTACCTAAATCCAATTCACGCAAAAGGTAATTACCTACAGACAGTTTACAACATCTCAGAAAACTCAATGTTTCCTTCACAGATGTTACAGCCACCTGAAGAACCCCTGTTCAAACATGCCTGTTTCGGCAGTTCACAGGCAACACGAGATGGCTGCTTCGGAAACTGTAGCTGCACTGCTGTAGTTGAGGCACCTGAGTGGTTCACCTGGACCCACTGCAGGAGTTGGCAGACCTTCAATGCAGAAAGGACAATAAGTCAAATGCATTGCTTTTAATATAGTGGGTCACGTAGTCAATGTTGATGTGCGCATGCACGGTACAAAGCATGCACACAAACCCCATAGTTTGGTAATATCTAAAGCATGTGCTAAATCTGCAAAACGATTTTCATACTCTATGAAAATGAGCTGAAACCAATTGTAGCTGGCAACTTCAACGCATTAGGTTTACACCACGGTGTGTTTTGAAAACTGGTCAGCAAATCTGTAAAATAGACCACATTCCATGCTTTCAGACATTGAGACTTAATGACGGGGAAAAAAGCCACAGGTTTCCCCGGGCAATGACAACATCTGGAGCCTGGCCTGCTGCTCCTCTCTCAGCAGCCCTCACAAACACACATGAACTTTTAACCTCTACGTGTAAGTGAAGAGGGAGCTCCAGGTAGGCAACTCCGGATTCCAGACATTTTCTGTGCTGGCAAACAGCAGGAGCTCACTCAAATACGCAGCCAGGGTAAGAGCTGATAAATGTGTCCCCCTGACTCAATGTGGACGCACACAGCTTCTAATCTGTCTCCGGGCAGAGAAATCCACACAGCCAGGTCACCCTGAGTGAAAAAATCACATTTACGATCTAAACTAAACACTGGACTGTTGATATGAAGGATAGGCAGAACGTCAAATCAGCTCATTGAAATGCAACAGTGCAAAGTGTTTGACTCAGTGTGAGTTACGTTTCAGGAGACTCACGTCATACTCACCACTCTTTTCACAACACTCTTTAATATAAATACTGCGTCGGTCACTAATTATTTACAATTCCTCCAACTTCCTCAAACTCCAAACTTCCTTCAGATGGTTCACATTAAAATCCCCACAGGATAGTAGGTAACTGTACTTTGAGCTGCTGGGAGGCTTTAACGTGTAACATCTGTGAAGGAATTAGAGACGACACTTTAAAACAAAAAAGTGGGAAAACAAAAAAAAAAGTGGAGTAGACACGAGGAGGACACGAGACTGAATATTCATTTAAAAACATCTATAGTTAAGAGCACGGACTCCAGCTGCTAAGCAAGTTTTAAAACTGCTATTAAAGTAAGCTTATACTGTATGGATGGATTACTGAACAGGCCCAGGGGCCCACGTGGTCATGGGACCCCTTGAGACACATCACTAACTAAAAGGGGGATGCAAAAGTACAAAGAGACAGAAACAACATCAAAAGACATCAGATCACTAAGTAGAATTACTGCGTTGTGGTTGTATACCTCCACTAACCAGTGACACATCTGTCCAGATACATATTCTGTTGCATGGACAACCTGAAAACATAATGCCTCTGGCCCCGGCTATTACCAGCTCTGAAGCATAAAAATAGACACAAATTGACTAAAAATAGATGTAAAACTACCACTAATGTGCACAACTAAATATAAAAGCAAAGTGACTAAAAACAACAGCATGTGCGTCTTGCTTGTGTGGACGTCCACTGTCTAACTGACAAAAACCTGAGTGGAAAGTAACAGTCCGCTGTGTCACATTAGCAGTGTTAGATAACATGAAGGAGACCTGAAACGCGTGTCCTGCCTTTACACCAATCAACTTTGTGGGTCAGGCCTGTACACCTCTCTGACCTTGGACTGGACTCTGGGTAATGAAACTAGCCCACGTCCAAACAAGCCGGACTACAGTTACAGTTATCACGTCCCATCAGCAGACTGTAATCTGATGCTGAGAGGCTAACGTTTCACTGGGATACAGTATCAGCAACACACTGAGTGACGTTCGCAGCAGCAGACGCTGATTTGCCCTTTTGATCGGGGTGTTAGTTCTTTAATGTGGACTCCAACCATAAAACAAACCTGTATTTGAACGGTTGTTCAGAACACCTGGGACACGTACTGTGTGCACGGCCAACATACAGCTGCCTGGACTGATCCCACCCTGTGTTCACTCTGACCCACTTCCTGACAGATATTCGCTACCACAGGAAATGAGCCTACCTAATTTAGTGGAGTTGGAATGTATTGTCACGGGAATAAAACACAAGACAGCCTGACCTGTTGGCCTCCAGTGGTGGAAGAAGTGCTCAGATCATTTACTTGAATAAATAATCCTGGTTTCAAAATGAATGGTACTGAAGTTCAGGAAAAACTTGATGTGTTGCACTTGATTATGGATGCATTTGATATTTTTAATAAAACATATATTTTAAATTATTTTAACTACTGTAAAAATTGTATTTAAGTACACTGAAAGTAAATGTACTTAGTTACTCTCAAGCACTGCTGGCTTCTTGGTTCATGCTGGTAAACTGGTGATAACAGCCAGCAGTTTGAATACTAATGTAATGTTTTATACACAGAAATATCAGTTTACACTAACACCTTTTACATTTTACACCTTTTACATTTCTCCTGTTGGCTGTTTTACAGCCTGCTGGTTCAAATACCAGTTCCACTACAGCAAAGTGAAGCGGCGTCAATCTGATGAGTTTCACTTCTGATCTGATCAGTGGGAAAGCTGAGTTTCAAAGTCAGAGGAAGCTGGGATGTCATCCTCAAACAACACACACTCAGATAGTACGAGCACAACTTCTGTTCAAGTGTCCCGCAGAAATCGCCACGCGAACCGATGTCGAACAGCCGAACATCCACATTGCTCTAAACTATTTCAATCTTGTTGTCTTTTCACTCTGGGACTGAGAGAACAACTGGACATGAGCGGACTTACGTGCTTATTGAGCTCAGAGGCTGCTCTCTGATCCATCTCCATCTCCGCGGTGGGGACAGCATCTCTGCGAGGCGCCCGACGCAGATCCAGCTCCGACTGTCGCTATCCCGGCTCTCCCTCTCTCTCTCCTCTCTCTCTCTCCCTCTCTCTCTCTCTCTCTCCCTCCTCTCTCTCTCTCTCTCTCTCTGTGTGTGTGTGTGTGTGTGATATTCGCTGTGGATGAGACGTGGCGCACGCAGCGCGCACGCAGCTGCTGTTCGCCGCAGGAGAAAGTTGAGAGCGGCTCCTCCAGGTGAGAGCCGGTCACCGTCACACTGATTCCAGCTGAACCCAGGTCAAACCACGACCCCGACCTGAACCCAGAGGAAAAGCGAAACCGTGTCAGTCATTCAGGGAAAGATGTTGTGCTCAGAGGAATCTCCATCATCCATTAAACCGCATGGTTTAACACACACAGCAACACTCCAGTCTATAAACAGTTTCATTGTAGGTCTACTGTAATTGCTATGTAAATAACACAATACAAGTATTGTCTGCATGATTTGTCAGGCAGACAGCCAAACAATAGACAGCAATCTGGTGAATAAAGCATGGATCAACCGAGCACATGACAGTGAAAGATTCAGACACATAAAGTGTCAAGAAAAGGTTTGTCCGAAAAAGAAGGTCCTGAAATGCAAACACAATATTTCTAAGCTGATAAAACTCAGTCAGCAGGCTAACGTTTGATGGATCACCAGGTTTATATGAATAGAAAACATTATCAATTTGCTCCCAATAATCTGTGAACTAACTTCAGCACCCCTGCTTTGTTAGGTCAGGTTACTGAGAGTAATGCAGTGCAGTGTATGTTGATCTGAGTGTGTCTAATACTTGGTATCTGACTTATATTATGGTATCAGCGTGGAAGGAAGTATCTTGTAGCAGGCAGAAGTGACCCAGATTGTCCTCCTGTTTGGTTCATGTCCAGGAGTCTGTGTGTCCAGGCTGTGACCTCTCTGTCTCTGTCAGTCTGTGATTGGTTAACAGACCTGTCTTGCTCTCTGCTCCTTGAGAAGCACCATCACTCACAGCTCAAGTACAGTCCCAAGAACATGGGTCCTCACTCACACAAGCACAGTCCTAGTGCCCAGTGCTCCTCTAATTTTAACTGCAAAGCTTTAGGAAGTGACTGTAGGTGTGTGTCAGACATGTATCCCAGCATGCATTTCATACCAGCTAGTAGGGATGACGAATGATATGAGTCGGACTACGAGCCAGTAGCTTTGAGTTAAAATGATTTTTGTCACATAGCAGCTGTATACACATGTTGAAGTAGAATCACAAAGAACACTGGTCACAAATGAATCCTGGCTCGAGCTTGCCACTCTGTATTCTCTGTGCCAAGGAAAGCCCAGTGTCTGTTGAGCACGGGGCCTGGATAGTCTATTTACTGCTCAATGAACTTTATTGAGTTGTGGCAGTAGATGACTAGTGACGCTGTTTGTTATACCTTTAGTGCTCATTGAGGGCAGATCAGGGCAGAAATAGCTGCAGCTATTTCAATAGATCAGTGTCAGAAAGATGAAATCATTTAAAATGATCAACTGTGCATTCTGCGTCAGATTTTTGGGCGTGCCATCTGCCTCTTAGTAATGTCAGGCACACTCTGGCACAACGGGTTACACAGCACAGGTATTTATTATTTGTGAAGGCACTGAAGAGAGACACATTGCAACACACCGATAACCAAACATCTTTTACAGTTATTGACCACAATTTAACATGGTTTGCAAATGCTAATTGTACAAGGGTAAAGTCTAATTGTATGCAAGAATAAAAAGCTCCAATGGTTCCTATTATAGATACACCTTAAACACACCTTATGCTGTAGGACAAACACACAGACGCTGTACATTCCAGCTGGTCCTGTGTGTGCATGTACTCATATTTTGGGGATCCCCTTAGGCTGCAGCATGCTCTGACAGCTACCACTGGTTTTATTTTACACAACTTACTATCAGATTGTATTTTGATTTGAGTGTCTAATTTGGGACACATTCCCAAAGCTATAGAGCATCACACTACTCCACCATCAGTGTAGAGCGTTTGTAGATGAGTAGTTGTTCAAACTATCTAGGTTTCTGAGCAGTTTGCGCCATCGCCATCTGTGCTCACTTAAGAGTTGTCCCTTCAAATGAATATTTGCTGCTCATGTGAAGGACTGCTGCTCGGTCTGTAAAGCCTTTCTGAGAGGTTGATAAAATGCAGGGACACCAGATACCAAACTTAAATTCCTGTTCTACTACGTCTGAGTTGGCTTCAACCTTACTGATTAAGTACTTTGTACCGTCTGAATCTGTACACTGTTTTCACACCAAAATAAGTCTCTGTTCAATTATTTGTTCATTTATGTTTGTCCTCTTTAACAGCTGTATGACCATTTCCCACCAGGACTCTCCCAGAATACTAAATTAGGCGAGTTGGTTATTGTATGGCATTGTAAGGCTGTTTGCATTTAAGAGACTATTAAGTCGCCAACCTAGAAATTAAGGCTGTTTTGTTTAGTCCATAAACTGTAGCCTCTTAAATGAATTTTCCACTTTGTGAAGAGCTCATCTGCGTGATAGTCAATGTGCACCATTTTGAAATAGACGTGTCCCTGCAGGCTCATTCTCCAGAAATAGCCTTTAATTTGATGGTAGTGACTAATAACTGAGTTTAGCTACATGCAGCTACACTGAGCAATCTATTCAGCAGGCACGCACCTATACAGACTTCCTTTACTCTGACCTCCTTTACTTTGTGTTGGCATACATGCAAATTGGCTTTTACTGCATAATAGCACGTGTCAAATTCAACATATGTCAAAAACCACCTTGATTAGGACCAGTAAAGATCACAGAGGGACAATATTAGTAGGGGGTAATTACAGAGTCTTATGGAAAGCTGTATGACTGCTCATATTTTCGTGCTGTGAGTAAAGCTATCATATCCTCACTAGCTTTTTTAGCTTTTTTGAAAAACCTAAACATGTAAATGCAGTGTTTTTATATTAATCTCCTACTAAGGAGATTCACTCAAGTCCTGAAAATACACAAAGGGAATTTATTTATGCATCCAAAAACTGCTGAACATCGAGTAACTACTGTTCCCACATTACTGTTTTTATTCAATACACAAGTAAATGACTTCATCAGAGTAAACGATGCCATTAATGCCTCTGTTTCATTTTGTTTCTCTTGTAGTGCACCAGCCTGCTAATGGCAGATCTGTCAATATGTAATGTAATCAGCCTGCATTGCCAATGGACTATTCCACTGTGAGTCCGTTTACCTGACAGATATTTAGGATTTTCTCTTATGCTTAAACTGACACTAACACCTGAAACAAACAAACAAACAAACAAACAAACAAACAAACAAATTAGGAGTCTTTTTCAATCCAGTGTTGATAAATACCAGTTTTCTTGTTCATACAGGTTGCTCCTACACACACATCTTATTTTACACATGATCTCATAAACAAGGCCCCTGCATCTCATTATGGGTACAGCTAGAAAATGACTACCACATGACCTGAGGGCTCTGGCTGAACTGTAGTCAGGGAGCATGTCAGACATATACTGGGGAGCCAAACCACATATGTAGTATAAAGACCAGCAGTAGAATTTAGTAAAAGTAAAATTTATGTTGTACTGGCAGCCAATAAAAAGAGCTGCAAACATGTAAGGTGTATCATGGGTATGTAGTGTGGTTAGGAAAACCACCAGGGGTTTGTATTGAAGCACACAGGTTCAGAACCTTATTGGGTGGAAGTAGCGTGAGCATTCAAAGAACCATATGCAACTAATAAAGTTAAAAATGTATTTCAATTAAAAATTAGCTCCATTTATTAAACATCATTTGTAAGCAATGAACAGTCTTTCAAGCTCTTCTTCTATTTCACATTATCATGTGTTATGTAGTGATATGATCCAGAGCAGCTGAGTACATAAGTTACAATAAACTGTCCAAAATAATACAGCAGTGGTGTCTCAGGCCAGCACTCACATGGTATTCAAATCCTGGTCATGGAAAGTACCCCCTGTAGCCCCTTTATGTTTTTCCAGATGCCAAGTCTGTCCATATAATCTGCTGTCTGTGCCTCCCTTGTGCTGCTGTAAGTAGGTGGTGGGGGTAAAGACTCCAAGTTTGAGGAGTTTTAGGGGGGCTTTTGGCTCACAAAAGCCTCCTTTGTCTCTGTGAACAGAGAGGTAAAATGAGCCTGCACCAGTCACCCTCACTGGGGTGAACATGGCATTGTGTAAGTCCTACCCCCCAACACAAACACACACACACACACACACACACACACACACACACAACCTTCTACTTACTCCTTCTCTGCCCAGAGAGAGTGGTGTACAACACAATGTAGTAACTGTGTGTGTGTGTGTGTGTGTGTGTGTGTGTGTGTGTGTGTGTGTGTGTGTGTGTGTGTGTGTGTGTGTGTGTGTGTGTGAGTGAGTATAGCTTTATTTGATTTAAATGGTAGATTCACCCAAACTAAAAAAAAAAGTCCAGGTCAGGAGATGTGTGCTGAGATTTCTGCCTCCAGTTAAACACACTGGAGATGAATTTAATTCAGTGTGTGGCGTTCACAGGATGTACCGAATTCGAATCCACCAGTTGGCAGGGTGCCTTTCTGGGTGCAGTTCACATGTTTTTGTCCGTATCTGTGTTTGTTTTCTCTCTGGCTTCTACTTTAGCTCCATATGCTGTCAGGTTACCTGGTGACTCGAAATAGCCCAGAGATGTCAATGTGAGTGCAAAGGGCTGTCTTACTTTATGTATCAGTGATGGACTAGTGACCTGTCCACGGTGGAGCTTCTTCTCACCTAACCACAGCTGGGATTGGCTCCAGCACCCGGTCCCTGTCCAGGAAAGGCAGTTAAGATGATGGATGGATGGGTGAATGTTCAGACACTGCACATTTTGAGTTTTGAAAGGAATGAACATTTACCAAGTAGTATCATTCTAACAGCAGATGTGCAATCTGCATTAAAATAGAATGCAATTATTTGCAAATCTCATAAATCTCATGTTTTATTCACAATGGAATAAAGGAAACGTGGAATGTTTAAAGTGAGAAAATGGACGACTGACACAGACAGACAGGGAGGAGGTTATACTGGAGTTGACCACATTGTTAACTGGCTGTGTAAAAGAGCAGCAGTAATAGAGATGGTACGAGTAATTTATGATACAGCTGTTTAACAAACAGCAGATTTTTTTGTTTTGCCGCAGTCAAGTCTGTAATCAGTAGTAGTGTGCATTTATGTATGTACATTTTAATGCAGTGTTTGTGCTAACCTGCAATTACCTCTGTCCGCATTTTAAAAACAAACAGCTCATTGTTCTGCTACAGAGTGTGTGAGGAGGAAGAATACAATTTCAGTTTTCACTGTGTATAGTAAGCAGAAGATGGCTGCACTATGAGAACTGGATACATTTACATTTACATTTAGTCATTTGGCAGATGCTTTTATCCAAAGCGACTTACAGCGAGGTACAAAGCATGAAAATATCAAAGTCAAAGAAGAAAAACATTAAGGTGCCCTACGAAGACATGTTTCCATTTCAAAGTTGCAGGATAGTTCTGTTTTTTGAAAAGAGAGTGAGGCTGCTGAGTGTGCAGAGGTAGGTAGGTCATTCCACCGTCGTGGAACCACTGAGCTGAAAAGTTTAGCCTGGGATCTTCTGAGATGAGGTGAGGGAACCAGACATCGTTCGTTGTTAGAGCTCAGTGGATGGGAGGGATTGTAGACCTGGATGACATCAGGTAAGCTGGTGCTGTTGAGTTGACCACTTTATTGTCATTGTCTGAAGACAGTCATTTTGCCAGATTCCAGGCTCACTGTAAAAGGCTGAAAAGATACCCTGATAATCATCATGCTTATCTTTTTGTGGATCCACAGTGCACTAGCGACCTGGGCATAGAATAATTAGAATAATTATAATTATATAATATATATATATAATTATGAATATCAGGTTATCTGAATCAGTGCTTTATAGTCAGTCGTTATGTAATGATTTTTTTTTTTTTTTTTGTGCCAGTGTGGAAATTTGTCAGTCCATCCCGGGGGAGTGGATCAGCTGAGTACAGAAACCGGGACTTCTTTGTCTGGCGTGAAATGCCACGTTACTGCCACCTTCAGTTTAGTCGTCAATATAACAGTGCTTCTACTTCTCCCATAGACATACAACACCAAGACCAAAACTTCAGGGAACAAAGAGTCTAGTTTAATCTGGATGCAGAGACAATGTGCATTCATTAATGAGGTAGTAGTTTAACTTTTGTGCTGGACGTGGTATTGGGAGACTTGCATCAGCACTTATTGGGTCATCTCTGAAACAACCCCACCGAAGGGTCACCCCATTTTTATGCAAGTAGAATAATAATAAACCACAACATTAGTAGCTGCCTTAGAAGCAACAGCTGCCTTTGCTGTCTTTTCTCCCCAACTGGTCGAGGCAGATGGCCGCCCGCCCTGAGCCCGGGCTTGCTGAAGGTTTCTACAAAATAACTGTGAGGAAAATGTTCTCAGCAGAACACGAATTTGGGCTGAACAGTAACCCTCGATGCCAGAAATGCCTCTGCCTCGTCTCTGGCTGTTTAAACTCTAACCTGCCAGACAGACACACACTCTGAGAGGTGCAGTGAGAACAGTGACTCTCTGTTTCCTGTCACACTTGTGTTGCCTTTCTCCTCTTTCCCTCACATACTCTCTCTGATCCTCACACAAGCCATTAGAGTGACTTTCCACTTTCTTGCTTTTTCCTTTCCCTAACCAGCATACGCATGTGCCACACACTAGAAAAATGGCAAGATGTCATCAGGGAGGATATATTTAGCAGGAGAAATACACAAACACACACACACACGCACACACACAAAGAGTTTCTCCCCGTCTCAGTCTGAGAGCTCCAGATTACAAGCTCAGGAGAAAGGTCAGGCCTTCAGTGCGTCAGCAGAGACAGACTGGCCTAATTTGATTCCTGCTCATCGACTCTCAGGGATACATATTCATTATGAACCCTGCTCGTCCTCAGAGAGCCGCTGAAGCTCCGTCTCTCCACGTCTCCCTAACCGTTAGAGAGACACAGAGGGTTGCTGCAAAAACTGAAACTGCTCTCAATGACCAGAATAGCTTCATGAATTCAGAAGTGGATCATTCATCTCAAGGACAAATGGCTGTAGGGGCAGTGGCTGAAAGGAGGAGAACTTATATTTGTTGGAATAAATTAAAGTTGTAACTCATTGTAATTACATAACAGACATTGTTTCCAGCAATATGTCGGTGTTGATTCTCAGTCATCCATGTGAAACTATTTGAAAGTTGAGTCAGAACTCAACTTAACTTGGAACCAGAGAACAAGAGAGGTGAAAACTTTCTCTGCCTTTGTGGAAAGCAGGACATTTACACATTTAAATTTTTATAAGGAAACCAAGAATGACCATGGATGCAATTACGTTTTATGCTGTTATCTCATGATGTTGATAATATATCTGATTATTACTACTGCTTTAATGTAACATACATACCACTTCACAACTGCTATTTGCTAGAGCAGCTAAAACATTTCTGTGCTGTTGTGTGGAGGTTGTGAAGAGGCTCATCCACTGCTGATTAGTCCAACTCCATCTGTAGAGAGTCCTTGTGCCTGTAGTGTCCACCCGTCACACTCACAGCTTGGATTCATCACTCTCTGACCAGTGGATGAATATCGATAATGGCTGTTGTTATATGCGCTTTTTCCCTCTGGTTACATGTGGGCACCTGACTCTGGGGAGTTCTACTGTGAGGAAGTTGTGTTTGCTTCAAGGGTTAAAGAGGCGATAACTCCCTGGAAAGGAAAACAGCTGTAATGTTCAAATCATGCAGAGGACTAGATAAAGAAAAGACAGGTGAAACAAAGATGGAGGAAAGGGGGAAAAGGTCACTCAGTTAAACTCTTCATCATCACTTAAGGAATTTATCTAAATAAAAGAAGGAATGTTTGGGAGTCGTAACTGTCTCCGAGTGCCTCGGTAGATGAGGGTGTAGTAAATCTGTCCTGCTCGAAGGCGAAGCGGCGTGAATCACTAGCCCATAACAACGTTAGATAAAAAGCAGCGGAGGTGTTGAACAGAGAAGCGTGTGGGAGCTGGTATTTTTCCAGTCTGGAGATGGTGACGAGGAGGAGGAGGAGGTCAGACAGGAAGGAGAGCGGAGTGATTGTGACCCCCGGGTTGCCTCAAACTCGCCTGTCAGTGTACCCTCTGAAAACAATCATGGGTTTTATGAAGCCTGTCATTTCCCAGAGTGCAACCTGAAGCCTGACGCCAATGGGCATGCATCCAAACAGTGCAGCATCTTGAGTGCATGTCATTTTTTGCTCTTTGCTTTTTACTACAGCCATGTGAAACATAAATAAAAACACAAGGCAGTGGTTTTTAAATTGCTATATTTGATTGAAAATAGTTCAAAGGCACAAATCAGATGTTGAAACCGAGACAACTGTTGACATCAAATGTTGGATTTGACGTTAACAGCTGGTTTCAAAATTGCTGGGACAGGAACTTGTTTACCAGTGAGTTACATCACCTCTTCTTTAGCAACACTCTGTAACACTGCGGGGACGAGGGAGAAGAATATCTTTCGTTTTGACAGCAAGGCTCGATGTAAGATGGGAGCAAATATTTTCAGTGGTTGACAGAGGTTTGGCTGCCAGTTTAGCACCTGGACTGTTTCACTGCTGAGCCACGCTGTTGTGATATGTGTAGGATGTGGGTATGGCATGGTGTTGCTAAAATAAACAAACACCTTCTCCTGAAAAAGTCATTGTATAGATAACAGCATATGGTGTTACTCACCACACCATTAACAATGCTGACTTTTCAACACTGTGCTGATAACAAGCTGCAAAGACCCTGCGATCATAATTTCCAGCAAGAATTTCAAAGCAATTTCACTTTTCGACTCCTTAACTCAGTCCATCCTAAATGAGCTTGGGTCCAGAGTTTTACACACTTGCATTTTTGGATACAGGGATGAACCGTGGTCACTGACGGTGGTTTTTGGTCATACAGAGTGGCATCAACCTCGTCGATTGCAGAGATTTCAGATTCTCAGTAAATGATGAAATCTACCTATTAGTTGTAATTTTACAATTTTTCATGTTGCAGATTCAACATCTGATGTGTTCTATTGTACTTTAAATGATTTGCAAATCATTGCTTTCTGTTTTATTTACATTTGACACAGCATTCAGCCGTTACCATTACAACCCTGTTTGGAAACAGGGTTGTAAAAAAAAAATTAGAAACTGAGTATCTAACCTCATCCTGTACTTTTCCACTGACTCATACCATTGCAGCATTGCTGAACACTATATTTTGAGGTAAATTATGTAGCAGTAATCGCATGTGGCCTCTGGGCCACAGCAGCACAAGTCAGTGTGGTTATCTCCTGCTGTGCAGCCACAGTACAGACATGTCCCTAAGCATAATGCCCCTCCGCTGTGCTAGTGGATTCTACTGTGCATGTAATACAACATGTTGCAGTGATTACTTAAAATGTAGACATAATTATCTATCTCTTTCTTTTGCCTTTAAGTGTAAAAGGTTCATACAGTGACGGCTCAGCAGATTGGTCTAACTTTCCACTGGAGGATTCTCCATCTTCCTCTTCTCCACTTTCTCAGTCACAGGCACTGGTCATACAGATGTTGGTATGACAGCCATATTCATCTAACACACTATCAAATATAAGCGTAGCTCTGCTCTAAGCTTCAGTATTTGACCACAGTCTCTCACCCATGTATGAAACAACTGAAGAGAGGCTGAGCCTATTTGGTTTGCAAATGTCCCGTACTCATGAGAAGTGACTGTGAAGCATCCACTGGGAGAGTAATGAGAGCGAGGCATCCAGCAGCAGCCAGGAATCACTGGTCAGAGAGCATCCTGTCTGTGCTTAAACAAATTAATGTGGTAAAAAAACAAATGCACACAAATGCAGGACGAGCCCAGACATTTGAGCAATTCACAGTTTAATTTGCCCTCTGGCTGGATTTACTTTATTTGAGGACAACAATGTTCCAGTTGCACAAAAAAGTAGGGCACCGTAGAATTTTCCATTTCCCACTTAACTTATTTAGTTCTCAAGTGAGCTGTTCTGGCAAGATCTGTTTTGTTGTTGTTGTTTTGTTTATTTATTTGTTTGTTTGTGTATATGTGTGTGTGTGTCTTTAACACAGCACTCTCTCCATCTCTCCGTCCATGGCCCAGCCTGCTTTCATCAGCATCTAAGCTGAAGCTCAGCACACTTATCAGCAAATCAATAGTGCTCTTTTTAAACCCTAGAATCTCCCTGTTGCACTTTTCCACCAATCAATGAAGTTCAACAACTAAGCTACCACAGCATGAGCTGGCACTGACGCTCAACAGGAGCCGCGTTTCTATCTAACTGTTCAGAAAGCGGGCACGTTTCAAATGGAGCAAATTAATAGTGAATTCCATCGGCATGCTTTAAATGACGCTGAAAAAAGCTAATTTTGGAAATAGTCTTTATTTATGATTTCCTTGGAAACGCCTTGGATTTGAGGTGTTTTTTTGTGTTCATCGATGACTGACCACATCTGAATCACCTTCACTGGCTGAGTGGCTGAGTACATCAGCAACACAAGACAATTAATCAATCAATCAATCAGGTCAGCCTTCTGTCCAGAGAGCAAAAACAAAAACAACACATCACATTTTAGGATAAAATCATCCCCAAATAACTAATGGTAACTAATAATGTTTGCACTTGAATACTTCTTCATATGCAGTCAATGCTTCCTAAACACCGTGCCTGTGAAACAGTGCGTTTGATTTATTGTAATTAGACCATGCACTTTGATAATGTTGCTTGCACCATGACGGCTACAGGCGTGGCTTCTCAGTCCTAACACTGGAAGGTAATAGGTTGCTTTCTGAGCTATAATTATTGACTGATGACTACTGATAAACATACAATGAGTGGCGTGATCATCATCAAATCCTAAGATGCATAATATAGGATAATACACAAACCAACTAATATGATATTCGTGGTGGGGGAGTGGTTAAAACACATACTATTGTTGACCTCCGACATAGAGAATGGTGGGGCCATATATCCTAAAACCACCCCCCCTCCTCAGTTAGTTCAGACTCATGGTCTAAGATGCATTTGGCAAATTCCAAGCCGAACATCTATCTAACTACTCTACTAGGATGGATGGAGTACTGCTGAGATGGTCCTTCTCCTGGTAAGTTCTCACGTCTATACAGAAGACTTCTGAAGCTCTGTTAGAGGTAGCTCTGCTGCCTCATTCTAGCACTGTTACTCTAGCCCCTTTTACACTGCCTATTCAAGGCAGCTTTATAGCACCAATACACCGCCTCGCTGTGCTGTATAAAATGTGTGCACCCTCAAAGCACCACTACAATGTGCAAGTAGTTGGATGAAGGCAGAAGAAAAAAGTGATTGATTGTATGTATTTAGTAACATAACCAACCAATCATCTATTATTATGAATAATCAGACCTCAGCCTTACTCCAATTTCAACTTTATCCAGTAAGTCCTGGAGCGACTGACGGCCAAAAAACACAACACCGCACACAACTGAAGGCAGGGTGCCGGTTAACTAATGCAGACTGGAGCATCGTATGTAAGTAAAGTCTAAAAAGACGTCTTAAAGGGAGGGATACCTTCTCACCAGTGTTTCTGTGGAAGGGGGCTTTAGTTCGACCACACAGTCGGTTCAACATGACTTCCATTTCACAATCAGTGAGGCCACTTTGTTTCCTAGAACTTTCAAGGTTTTAGAAATGGTTTTATTCCCCTATGTGATTCTTTGCCTCATCACAATTTTATTGTTGGAGGTCTACAGAAATATCATGGCTTGGCATTTGTTCTGGCATTTAGTATAAATTGCGGGATATTATATACACAGGTCTGTGCCTTTCTAAACTATATTCAATCGATTCGATCTGACACAAGTGCACTCCAATCTGGTTCTAGTCCTAAACACATCCCAAGAAAAAAAATCATAAAGCATGTACATATACCACAGCAAAGGCTCTGAATACTCAACGACGGATTTCAGGATTGGATTTTAAATACATTAGTAAAAACTGTGCTTCTTATAAAGCGAGCCAACATGTTTAGACCAGCTAAGGTATGGGAATGTGCTCGAGCATTTGCTCAAAGAGCATGGGAAGGTGTGCACATGAATATGGCATGAGAGAATGTGAAGCCAAGAAGATGATGAAAAATAAAGCAACCCATCCTCCTAGTGGCCCAGAAGACTCATCCACAAAACCACATCATTCCACACACATACACAGAGCCTATAATACACCCTCCAGCCTCAGCTGCCCTTTTTTCCACAAATACGTTTCCACTCATTTATCGCCAGGATCAAGAACAGATGCCGTCTCTCTACTCTGTGCTTTGTTTTTCTCTGTGATTGCTGCATGCTTCTTCTGGAACGTCTGCATGTGATCCTTTATCACACAAACATAAATGTGCCAAGAAGGGAAATATTTGAATGCATAAAACATGAGGCGCATTGTTGTTATTGTTTTGTCCTTAATACAGAACTAAGAAAGAGTTTTAATTTTCGAATATTCCAAACTCATCAAAGGTTAAGCACAATGGAACACTGGGACGTCCCTTCTATAGTCTCTAGGCAGAATACAGTGCAGGAGATGGGTTATTTCAAGCCACCTTATACATTTTGAATGTCTCTGTGAGCAGTTTTTGGAATTGAGCTTTGTTTAATACAGTAACATTTCAAGCTCCAGAGGACAAGAGCTCCCCAAACAGCTTGGAAAGTGTTGGACAGAATAACAATACGATTCAGCTTCTCTAGAGCAGCACCAAGTTTGCCTGAGGATGGTGCAGAAACAAAGGTCACAAGGTCATTACAATTAGAATGATCCACTCGCACTGAGAGTAGAACGCGCTCTGAAAAGTTCGTGGCAATGTGTCAATTTTTGTTTTTGGTGTATGTTAGTGGAATGTTCTCCTGTGATGGTGGGGGTGGAGGTAAGATAAGATACCATTGAATACCACTAGATTGGCTACAGTGAAAAGTCTGACCTGCCCAAGTCTGCCCCCTCGATGCATGGAATCCACAACACACGAAAACAACGCTGCAGTACAGCAAAACTACTCAACTCATTTGTAAGTTACGTAAAACTACCCTTGTCTCCTAGAAATGATTTCTCTCTTTAGCTAAAATTAAATTACAGTGTTTATTTTGCCTGTGAACAAGAGTCAGCCGTGGACAGAACTATTTTGTTTTAAGGTTGTCTGTTGGTCTGACCATCCTATTCCTGTGACTGTGATATCCTGGTAATGCCTTGAGGGAATTACATCAGATTGGGCACAAGTGACGGACTGACTAAAGTTTGGAGTTACAGGGATGCCGTCACGGAACGTCTTCAAACTTGACATATGTTGACACTTGATAATCATGACAAATCCAAAAACACATTCATACTTAACAGATCAATACACCAGACTTAGACAGGGGATTGTTTTAGACCAAAACACAGGATCTTTAACATACAGCTTTCAATTTGGCAAAATTATCTGATCTTGCAGTTCAACATCCAGTTATGTGTCTGTGGAGTTATTGAAGTGTTTTATGTTTTGACAGTCACAGCTTTGGTTAAGGTTAAAGAAAAACTATGGTCACTTCACATATAATAAAACTTTTAATTAAACAACCAATAAAGTCAAACTCTGATCTGCAATAAGTAGTATAATCCTGTTTTCTTTATAATTTAAAGGTCTGGCATCACAACATAACCATAATGTTATTACATTTGCCACAAAAGTCTATTTGTGACTGTAGCTTAGTGGTATAGGGCTTAAATTAAGGGGACACTGTTGGCCCAATGATACTCTGAAGGTGTACAGAAACCAAATTCTCACTCTTATTGGTATTGTCGAGCTTCTGATTGACTGAACACCCCTGATCAAGTGCAGGCATAGATGGAAAACTAACAGGTCAGCTACACCTGAGGAGCATGTGTTCCCCATCCCTGGTGCAGGTTCTGTAACTTCTATAAATTGGGTTTGCATTGCAAATGGGTAAAGAGAAAAGCAGGATGTTGCTAAGGCATCTGATGAAATTAAAATGTAAAACAGGCACAATCAAGACCATTCTTTGTTTCTGTAATGAGCTGAAAGAACAAAATATAGTTAGTTTTGAAACATAGAACAACAAAAAACAACAAATAATACAGTATCAAATTGATATGATTAGTGCTGCAGATTGTCAATACCTCAATAAGATCTAGCCTCTGTAGTATTTAAATACAGTATCACAGAGCATCATCCAAATGCTAAGGTCCCCATCAAACCAGCACAATGCTTCAATCATGACGAGATGCCAGGCGGGAAGCTTTGTAGGCGGCATAAAGAGCCAGTGTCTACATCAGAGGAGCGAGCCAGTGGTCAAATTACCCAGCATTTAGGGTTCTTATTTCATAGTGGAGCAGGAGGCACACAGAGTCAGAGAGAGAGCTGGGCCAGTCGCACCTGAACAACATGCTAAGTATTTGTGATACTATTCACCTTGTTGAACATATGACAGTAGCGTTACAGTCTTAGATGCACATATACAGTATTTACGCAGGTCACAGGTTAACAAACACTGCTGGAGGGTGCTGCCATGCCTGAGCCAGGTCAGTCCTGTTGGTCTGAACATGTCACAGCAACACGTCTTCACAGGGTTGTTCGTCTAGACCAGGGGGCTCATTTATCCAAATATGCCAAAGATAGGCTGTAAATGTGTGCACTGAGTGGTGCACACACAGTTTCACGCAGTAGTTAAGTTCACCTAAATGTTCCTGCACTTACGTTCACTTACAGGCTTATTTCAATATGCTGTAGGATCACCGCCAAAATATCAAATGTGGATTGTTGCAGTCCTCAAAGAGTGTTCCAGATGTATTCCAGTATTGTTTTCAGCTGTCATGGGTAGTGCATTATGTTCTATACGGTAATGTTTTCACACTGCACTGGTGCCATGCAAGTTTTTACTACAAAGGAACAATGAGTGATCCTCAGGTGCTGATGATACACAGAGCTCTTCTTTGATACACTGAGCTCTTCTCCTCTTTCCATTCAAATGTCACCACTGCATGTCATTAACTTTGTGTCTTCTCTCTCACATAGTTGTGCTTTCTCCTCTCTGTCTCCCTCTCTCTGTACTTTTACGCAGTTATCCTTGACCTTGGCGCTGTATGTTTGCAGCTCTGCTGGGGTTGTTAGGTTTTCTACATAAACCTTAAACACTGTAAAGTGCCTTGAGATGTCCTTTGTTGTTATTTGGTGCTATACAAATACAATTGAATTGAATTCAAATGTATTTAGGTAATAGATCTCTTCTATAGTTCTCCACCCTTCGAACACATTGCTTCATTTGAGTATGTACCTGCTAGTGCTACATTAGCATACAGTATACTCTAGCAAAGTCGTGTACAATAAAAATCTATTCAGCCTGATTTTATTTGCCAGGTTTTATCTCTAGATTTAAAAAAATCCATACATCATGGGCCATGAACTCTTACACCAGTGTCCCTTCTCAGACTTTGCATAGCTAGTGTAATTTGTAAGAACTATAATGTATGTGAAGGGCCAATCCAACTCAAGTAACCAGCCTTTTAATCTCACTGGCCTGATCAGTACTTGAGGAATAACTATGAGAGGAAGTAGGTGTCATGGCACATTAAATAAAATATAAAAAATATATATATATATACACATTGAAGTTAAAAGACAAGTCATAAAACAGCCAACCACAAAACTATGAAAACACTAAAACAACTAATAAATGTCTGCCCTGTGACTTACTACTATTAGGAAAAGCACTGTTAAAACCACAGCATGAGATTTTCTGGGAACTGCTCGGATACAACTCTTCATGGGGTGTAAATCCTATCCTACCAACTATTACAAGTGTGCTATTAGTAGCAAGAAGAAATCATTTTTAGAGAGCCCATTCCTCCCCATTTTGTATGGAAAATGACCTCCTGCAGGAGGCACCTGTACAGTATGTGGATGTATTACCACATATACTGAATGGCAGGTACTTAGCTCCTGTCTTACACTCAATTTTAAAAAAATGGTGTCAGTATGCCTAGGATCCTAGTTTGCCGAGGATTTAGCTTTCGTCTACACACCCCAGGGTTTATTGATTCCCTGAAGTGGAAATTCACAGATCACAGCAGACAGAGTAAAACTGATATTAGAAGTTAAGAACAACATAAATGATCGAGAGTTATTAAAAAATGTATTATAAAAATGAAGAACAATGCTAGATCAATAGTGTACTATTAATAACAATGTAAAATTAGGAAGGGGAGAAACAGTACATGAGTTTGTAAGTTTGTGAAATGCACCAACGGCTCCTCAATGACAGATGCCTTTGATCGGAGATCACTTGAGTTTGCTGGAAGTGATGGAGACTAAGGCTGTTGCACAGTACTGTGCTTGTGCACATATAAACTCATTTCAATGCTGTAGGATCACCAGAGGTCTACCTCCTCAGTTCCTGGTTCTGAATTATTTCTGTTTAATTTCATCGAGCATCACGTCTGTGTTTTGCAGGGCTAATAGCAAGGCGCTACAGCAACTGTTGCCATATCTCAAAAAATATGCTGTATCCATGGTAACGTGTGCCATTCACTAAAAGTCCTCTCACAAATGCAGGAGATCAGAAAGATCCCAGTAAGTTCACTTCTGCTCATCATCTCTAAATAGCACAAAGCACGAGTTGGAGGAAGATGTTCAACAAAAAAAACTAGTTAAAACAATTCACAGAAAGAAGAGCTGCTGAGAGGATACCAGGTAGGGACTACTAGTCACACCTTCTCCTCATGGAAAACCAAAAAACAGTGAGTTGAGTCAAGTAGAGCAGGTACCATGTGGTGGAAAGTTGTTGTTTTTTGCACTCTTGGGGCCTGAAAGGAACACAACATGAATTGCTCTAAACCTTAAAATCCTTGATACATCCAGAGGTCCCGGTACATACTGTACCAAGGTAAAATAACACTCAAACATCCCAGCATTCAAGAGAATGTCTGTGCAGCATATTGAACAGTACTCATCACACTGCACCATATGGCAGACAAGCCCATGTCTGCCTGACACAGGAGGAGGTCCACGTAGATGGATGGGTCACCAAACCACGAACAATAGCGACCAGTGTTTGTTTCCTGTTTTCAACTGGCTGCTCACATTATTTTCTTAGACCATGACCATGATGAAAAAGATCCCCAAGCCTAGACAAAGTAGATATTTTAACTCAAACCACAATCTTTCTCTAAACCTCACCAAACTCTATTTATTCCTAAACTAAGCCAAACTTTAACCCTGCATGCATCAGATAAGATGATATTATATACGATGATAAGATGATATATACTCCACAATTTGGAGTACGTTAATAGAAGTCATGATTGATTAAAACCAATGCCAAACCAAATGCTGAACTGTGTAAATTAGGCTTCCCTAACATATAGAGTATCTCTCTTTTTATTATTTTAGATATTGACAGATTGGCGCAAGACAGTTGTTGTTCTTTCAGTCTTTAGGGGCCAACAAAGAGAGGAAATGTTCACCAGGATGTGATTTGAACATCAGGTAAAAAACCCATTCTTCTACACATACAATCTATTTTTCGATTTCCCAACATTCCCACAGTCTTGATTGAACCACTTCCACAGTGGACCTTTATGATGTTAAAGGATAAATGCCAGTTAAGCTCGGTGTGGTGTATTTCTCATAAATGTGGCTGACTTTGCACTCAACACTAATGTTGTATAGATTTAGGGAAAATGAGGACTCACATAATACAGTATATACAATGGTAGGTGTATTTGAACAGTGAGACACAACAATGACAAAAAAAATCCAGAAAAATGCGTTTCAAAAAGAGTTATAAATTAATTTGCATTTCCATGAAGGAAAGAAGTATTTGATCCCTTCGAAAAACGTGCTTTAGTACTTGGTGGCAAAACCTTTGTTGGCAATCACAGAGGTCAGCCGTTTCTTGTAGTTGGCCACAAGGTTTGCACACATCTCAGGGGGGATTTTGGCCCACTCCTCTTTGCAGATCCTCTCCAATGTTTGGCAACTCGAACCTTCAGCTCCCTCCACAGATTTTCTATGGGATTAAGGTCTGGAGACTGACTAGGCCACTCCATGACCTTAATATGCTTCTTCTTGAGCCAGTGATTTGTTGCCTTAGCCGTGTGTTTTGGATCATTGTCATGCTGGAGTACCCAACCACGACCCTTTTCAATGCCCTGACTGAGGGAAGGAGGTTCTCACCCAACATTTGACGGTACATGGCCCCATCCATCCTCCCTTTGATGCGGTGCAATTGTCCTGTCCCCTTGGCCCCCAAAGCATAATGTTTCCACCTCCATATTTGACAGTGGGGATGGTGTTTTTGGAGTCATAGGCAGCCTTCCTCCTCCTCCAAACACAGCGAGTTGAGTTGATGCCAAAGAGCTCGATTTTGGTCTTATCTGACCACAACACTTTCACCCAGTCTTCCTCTGAATCAGTCAGATGTTCAGTGGCAAACTTCAAACGGGCCTGTAGATGGGCTTTCTTGAGCAGGGGGACCTTGCGGGCACAGCAGGATTTCCGTCCTTCACGGCGTAGTGTGTTACCAACTGTTTTTTTGGTGACTATGGTCCCAGCTGCCTTGAGATCATTGACAAGTTCCTCCCGAGTGGTTCTTGGCTGATTCCTCACCGTTCTCATTATCATTGAAACTCCACGAGGTGAGATCTTGCATGGAGCTCCAGACCAAGGGAGATTGGCAGTTAATTTATGTTTCTTCCATTTGCGAATAATTGCACCAACTGTTGTCACCTTCTCACCCAGCTGCTTGGCGATGGTCTTGTAGCCCATTCCAGCCTTGTGTAGGTCCACAATCTTGTCCCTGACATCCTTGGAAAGCTCTTTGGTCTTGGCCATGGTGAAGAGTTTGGAATCTGGATTGATTGATTGCTTCTGTGGACAGGTCTCTTTTATACAGGTAACGAGCTGAGAGGGCTGCCAATGTCAGCTCGTTACCTGTATAAGATCCACCTGGGAGCTAGAGATCTTGCTGACGGATAGGGGATCAAATACTTATTTCCTTCATGGAAATGCAAATTAATTTATAACTCTTTTTGAAACGCATTTTTCTGGATTTTTTTTGTCATTGTTGTGTCTCACTGTTCAAATAAACCTACCATTGAAATTATAGCCTGATCATTTCTTTGTTAGTGGGCAAACTTACAAAATCAGCTGGGGTTCAAATAATTTTTTCCCTCACTGTATCAGGATGGCCTCATTCTCCACATAATCCTTGTTTTTACATGAAAACTCTTGTCTTTTGTTTGGGACTGAAAATAAACACAGACAATAGCCACCTGGAACAGTCATTATGCTAACTTATCAAGACCTACAGTCCTCTTTGTACATCCGGAGCAATTCACCAACTGACCTTATAACTTTCGGTGTATGTGTGAGACTGATGTCCACTGCAGTTATACTGTCTTAACTGGAAACTCAAAATGCCAGATACAACTACAACTAATACTTCAACTCTAATGGTTGACCGTATTCATTGGAACCAGATACATGAGATGGAGGCAGAAGCAGAAAAACAACTGACCTATCCAAAAGACAGCTGGCTTTATTCCTGTGGTCATTGCTCTCCACAGCTGTGGAGCTGCCTGAGGAGGAAATCCTTCGCTGCATAGAGTAACTTGAAGAAAAGGTGATTACAACACCTTAGTGTTGTGTACTGTGTGAGGGGTTATGATACTGTATGTGTGCCACACCAGCAGGAATCACTAAGGGCTGTGGAATTGAGCTTTGTTTAATACAAATTCAACACTTCAAGCACCAGAGGACAAGAGCTCCCCAAACTGCGTGAAAAGTGTTGGACAGAATAACAATAAGATTGTTTGCCTGAGGATGGTGCAGAAAGAAAGGTGCTCTGAAAAGTGCATGACAATGTGTCAATTTTCATGTTTGATGTCCACCTGGCAACTTGCATGCCGGTTAGTTTTCTGTCTTATTTGATCCCCACTTTATCTGACATGCGTAAGCAATGATAACCTTGTGAGACCAAGGCAGCCACAGTCGAATCAACACGATGTTTAGAGATATTGCTGTCAAACTAGATTAAGTGACACAACATGTGCATAAATGTTTCAGCCCCATCAGTCTAAATATCGCACAGACCAATAATCAAATGTATGTCTTCAATTGACTGATTGAGTCAGTAAACTGACATGATCACTGAGTTTCATTATAATTTTAACACATTTCACATGAAATATCTGAGCCATATGAAGGTTTAAACTACAAACATCTCCATCATCACCATCTCCTGTGAAGCTTTTTAGCAACAAACAAAAGTTACCGGAAACTGAGTTTAAAATAGAATTGTATTAATTCTGTATCTGACCTCACAGGAAGTGAGTACTTGTTGCTGTCCACAAACAGCAGCTTGAGAAAAGTTAGAAACTGCCCAACTTCATTGCAGCGTCTCGTCTCCGCCCCCTGCTGCTGCCTGCTCTTGTCTGTTTTCCAGGCTAGAAATACTTAATCTTGAACGAACCTTGTGATATCCTGGGGATGCCCTGAGGGAATTTGGCACAAAGGACGAACTTATTAAATTTTGGGGGGGGTCAAAGGTCAAGGTCACTGTGGCCTAGTCTGTCCACTGCATTTTTTGTGAACACAATATTACAGGGATGCCATCAGGGAACTGATTTTGGTGCTCAAAGATCATATTTCAAAGTCACTGTGATCTTAAGTATGCTCATTGAACGCAAAAATCAGAGGAATGCTTCGAGATAATTTCTTCAAATTTGCCGCAAACATCCACTTGGACCTAAGGACAATCAAGGTTTATGCATGAGCTATTCTCATCAACATGTATGAAGAAACACCTGGACGGGAATTTTATTACATCTGGCACAAACATCCACTTGGACGTATTTAGTCTGGATAGATATGCATGTAAACTGCAGCTTCACAGGTTGGTGGAAGCAAACAACTGCAATACAGTAATTCTAGTGATAACTCTATGATAACATAAGGAGAATATGTTGACACTTAATATAAATGGCAAATCCGCAATATATTCATACTTAACAGATCGATACACCAGACCCAGACAAAGGACAGCATCTGCACTGGATGCTGAGAGAGACTACTCTGACAGGCTGTTCAGCTTAGCGAACAACTGCACAAGAAGATAAGTGGAGCCCAGTGCCATTTACAACTTCCTATCCGACATATTCTCAATTACAAGTACAGTTAAAAAATTGTTTGCAGTGAACGAGAGTGGTAAGATACTGTAGGAAGCAAACTTTCATTCCTAGGTCTTCTTCTGCTTTCCCTTTTTGAATGACCAATACAGAATCCCTAGTGTCGTTTTGACCTAGATGAAAGCAACAGGCGCCTCTAGTTTCTATAATGTGAGACTGATGTGCCAGACCAAACATCTTGTTGTATCTGTGGTCCGACGAGGAGCCAAATGAATATGGTAGCAGAGGGTAAAACACACAATTGTGTTGCACAATTAACCCATTGGTAAATAGATATAAAAATGAAAGGAATGTGATGTCAAAGTAGTGTTTTTCAGGATGCAACTCTGACACAAGCGTTTCAAATGATTCCTCTTAGAATCAGATATATTCAGAAGGCTGTAGAAGGTGTTTCCAGGGTTCGGATTAGGTTCAGACAGAAATTTAGAAATCACATTCATCCTAGACTTAGGGTAAGGTTCGGTCACATTGGTCAAACTTTAAGCTAAATAGAGAGTACATGATTCCATGCTTCTTCGTCAGTCCAATTTAGAGGGCTATTAAAATTAAATAACGAGCTGGCTATGGTGCGTCCAGAAGACAAATACTACACAGGTGCAACAGGTCCAGACAGGAGGTTTGGAAATATTATATGCTTGTCGGGTTTGAGCAGCTTACTGTCAGGATTGGTTTGGGTTTGGAAGGTTTATACAGGTTAATACTATAGTAGGAGGCTCATGCTGGTTGCCCCAGTATACTACAACAGAGGTGCTGAGAGCTAAGTTGATACACTCCCCTTCAGTCACAGCACCCACATTTATGGGAAATATGCCAGGTTGAAGTAAACTAAAATTAACCTTTAAGTTGAGACTGTTTTGACTATTGTACAAGAAACAGCTAGCCTACCTCTAATGTACACACACAAGTGAGACAATAGGGAGGATAAATATACAGAAGCAGAGGAAGCTCTCAGCAGGGAGAGATGTGTTGTCATTCCTGACTGTGTTTTTCTCTCTCCAAGTAACAAGAAAGTAGTTTCTGTGTTTCACTGATCTGCCTTTCATCTCGACTCTTTCTCTTCTCCGTCTTTTCCTTCTGCAGAAATCAATACCCTCTGTCTGCTCGTCTCTCTAGTGGTCGGGGAAACTCAGTGGAATGAGTTGAGGCTGTCCCAGTGGCCTGGTTTAAAAGAATAAAAAAAGATTTATTTTTAATATAAAGTTTGAGCTGGAGGACTGTATGCTGTAGGTGGTAAGAAAAGTGGAACAAGCTACACAGAGTATAAAGCTCAAGTTTCACATCAATACAAGTCGACTGCTTTAACCACAGAACTGCTTCTTTCAGTCTGCATAGATTACAAGCTGCAGGGAGGAGGAAGTTCACTGAGACTGCTGGAGACGATGCCTAATGAAACTCAAAATTGGAACTCATCGCTATCAAGGATTTTGACTCCAGCAGGACGTGGACAGAGGTTAGCACAGGAAACGTTTAATGTACACTTGACCCCTCCTCATGCCAGGTTCATCCCTTGTTCAAGGCAGGATTACTATGCTGTTTTGTCGGCATACCAGCATGTTTAAAAGGTATGAACCTGGCATGAGGTAGTGTAGGCCCTCTTTGGTGCTGGTACTGGAGATATTAAAATGGATGCATCCACACTCGCCTACATAGTGGCCACCTCAACAGCCTCTTCTTGCCCTACCTGAACATCCACATTCAAGTTTACAATCCCTGGAGCTCACTCTGCCAGTGAACAGCATCTGGGGGTCTCTAGGTACACCACACAACAAAATCATAGTGGAACAGACTACCTAACTCTGCTTACGTCTGACAAGACAAATGTTGAAGGAGACACAGGGAACCCGACTGGTTGTGTGTTAAGCTGATGACTAGACTAGACTCATTCTGTACAAACACATCCCAAGAGAACAAGCAATACATGTTTAATGATAAATATCGATCTTGTGACTCTATGTTGTGTTCACTTGCTAGTCACAAGGTTGGAAAGTTTGAGGATTTTCAGTAAAGAACTCTTTATGTGTAACAAATCACAAGGGAAAAGGTCATACATGCTTGGCCATACTTGTAGTCAGCTACTTTTTGATATTTAAAGTGATCCTAACTTTGCCCTAACCAGTTACCTCTGCCTCCTACTGAGGTGTTAATTGTCCTTTGACAGTGTCTCTTTTATGTGGCATATGTTTTATCACACAGACACCCTACATACTGTACCCCATCCACTACTTTTACAGCTTTCCCGTTCTACATTGAAATTATACTCTTCCCATACACTTACTATATACTTCCTAGTTCTTTTAGTGACTGTCTTTTGTAATGTGTTTGGTTAAGCCATGTTTAGCATGCTGGAGACATACTCCCTGTAGGTTAAAGTGATCTCCTATGGAAAACTGTGTTGATTGTGTGTGTTACAGGAAGGAGTGGGACACTGGAACACTGTTGGCTTTACTCTGTGTCATGGACCCAACTCAAAGAAACTCCAGTCGACATTTATTTTGTCTGTGAGGGTGATTTTAGATGCACAGGAATTAAATTCAGGCAGGTTGCTAAAAAGTGGTAATTGATGATGTTAGTGAATGTAAATAGCAATGATGATTGGACAGTTGAGTGGGTCTATGTAATTGTTGAAACTACCATTATCCCTAAACTACTATCATTTCTGTCCTTTAAGAAAAACACAAAGATGTAACTGAACCTGAACAGAGGTGGTACGTTGCTGTAAGAGTTATTTAGTGGCAAACAGCTCCATCCTCTGGTGGCTGGGCCACTTTATTTATATTGTTCAAAAAGGGTATTTTGATTATGTCTGAAGCTAAGAAAATAGATCTACTGGAAAAGAGGAACATGACAGCTAATACAAATCTGTTCGATTATTACATTTATTCTAAAAAGCTAATGAAGAAATAATTAAAAAAAAAAAATTATTTCTAGTCTTTAAATATGCAAAAAGCTTGTTCTTTCATACTGTAGTGGTTGAAGTGCAGAATGGCCACAGGAACAGCTATATGGAATTAAATGAGCTTCACTGGTAAAGTTACCACATATCACACAGTGTCACTGTCAATGGTCCTAACCCTTGCTGTATTGATCTTATAAAACCACAAGTAGATCACTGGTGAACATGTGCTTGAATGGGAAGTCAAGAAGACCTGAGCTTTTGTATAAAATAGTTAACATGATCATTGCCACAGACTTACTTCAGTTTAATTGTTGATCTAGTGCAGAATCTTAGTATCATATCATATTTTTTCTTCATTTCTGAGGCAGACTCAGACTTTTGGACATCATTTCTGAATAAAAAAGGATGAATAAATGGCATGAAATAGAACGGCAGCCTGTTTCCCTCAAAAAACCTCTCAACGCCTTAATTCTGATGACTTTCTTAAATGTCAGTTCTCTGAACAGTGTATGGTCGCCCTAAGGTGCAAAACATCATGTTCCAAAAAACAGGAACATTTCACATTTATCCTGAACCCTGCACATGAGTAAACAGACTCATTCTGTACAAACACGGCCCAAGAGAACAAGCTATACATGTTTAATGATAAATATCGATCTTGTGACTCTATGTTGTGTTCACTTGCTAGTCACAAGGTCGGAAAGTTTGAGGATTTTCAGTAAATAACTCTTTATGTTTAACACAGCACATGGTAAAAGGTCATACATGCTCAGTCATTAATAACAGTTCACGGACATTTGTGGAAACTTGCTTTGACAGAGTAGGATCCACAAGCATCCAGCAGATTCTTTTGACAGCACCTGTTGGGGCTTGTTGCTAAAACCCTGACTGTCAAGACTTTCACCTTACATCTTGTCGTCACTTTCAGATGTTCTGTTGCCACAGGCTTTGTAAGGGTTTCAACAGAATAAAGGATAACCTGGGAAAAAAATTAGAACAAGAGACAAGTAAAGTGCAATCCTGTTTCCAAGAAATTGTGGGATGCTGTGTAAAATATGAACAAAAACTAAATACAATGATCTGCAAATAATTTAGAATCTAAATGTACATGTGCTCATTTTACATTTGACAACATTTTTTCAAAAAGTTGGAATAGCAAAACAAAAATAATTGGCAACACGTGAGTATCATACTCAGATATTGTAGTAGCTGTGGCTCAGTTGTTAGAGTAGCCATCCATGAAATGCAGGATCCGTGGTTAAACCCCCAGTTCCATCTGGACACATGCTGACAAAGCAATTTCCTCATGGGGATCAATTAAGTATATTATTATTATAAGAACAGCACCCCAGAGAGTCTTTTAGAAGTACAGATGGAATGACATTTGCCACTTTGCCACTCAGACAATGATAACCTGCCCCTGGAGTATACCACCTGTCATCCAATGACAACTGGGATTGACTCCAGCACCCCCATGACCTTTATCTGTAAAAGTGGTTAGGATACAGTGCCTATAAAAAATATCCACCCCCTTGGATGTCTTATCCTTTTATTGACATTATAAATCAATCATGGTCAATAAAAGACTTTAACAAACTAATTTTATAGAAATACCTCATTAATATCAAAGTGAAAACAGGTTTCTACAGATTTGTGGATGGACTTGTAAAGGACTGTTCACACCCGATCCCCATGCAACCTGACAGAGCTTGAGCAGTTTTGCAAAAAAGAATGGCAAAAATTTCCAGTGTCCAGATGTGCAAGTCTAATTAAGACCTATCCACACAGAGTCCATGCTGTGATGGCAGCCAAAGGTGTGACTGTGGCTCAGGAGGTAGAGCAGTTATTCCCAGTGTCCTGGGGCAAGATACTGAACTGTGTGTGTGTGAATTGGTGAATGAGATGCAGTGTAAAAGCACTTTGAGTACCAGTTAGGTTTGACATTAATGAGGTATTTTTATTGACATTTTTTGTCAAAGTGATTGATTGCACTGCAATAAAAAGTTATATAAATCACTGCTTTGGCTCAGGAACCCATCTAGAAACCATTGTCAGTGAACACAGTTTATTGCTCTGTCTACATATGTACAGTGGCAAGAACTTTTAGAGTTTTCTCTTCACAAGAAGAATACGCTTATGTGAGCCCTGCCTCTCTAAAAAGAAGCTTTCAGAGGATCTATGATCAAATATTGTTGATTTACATAAAGATAGAAATGTTTACAAAGTGATTTCAAAGACTTTAGAAATTCACTAGTCAACAGTTAAACAAACAACCTACAAATGGAGACACTTTGGGACTGTGGCTACTCTACCAAAAAGTGGGCGGCCAGTCAAAATGACCCCAAGAGCACAACAAACACTCATCAATGAGTTAAAGACAGATGGACAACTTCTAGTTTGTCAAAAATATTACAAAGTTGTATATATACAGTATATTTTTTCTGTGACATGAATGATCATGCCACTGTGTTAAAGGCAAATTCTGTGAAGATCTCAACAGGTCTGTAAACTGCACAATGAGATGAAACAGTGTCCGCAGAATCATAATTACTCCACATCCCAAAGTCTGAATCCTCCTACATTTTTGTTTAAAGAGTGTATTTTATTCAAAGAAAAATATATTGTATTTCCACACAACTGAACACTGGTAACCACTGACATCATCACAGATTTTTTTAATGTGTTTTCTCCCAAATCTACTGTATGAGTGAACAGACACTCAGTTTTGCAGCTTAATCACATTTCATTTCTATGACAAAGCCAGAAACACTGACAGGCCAATGGTGATACATGCAGATGTGGACAAACTTGTTGGTATCCTTCCCTTAAAGAAAGAAATAACTGAAATAACTTAAAACTGACAAAAGTAATAATAAGTAAAAAATTACTAAAAAAATTAACTCATGAAAATCACATATTGCTTTTCAGTTGTGGTTCAAACAAAAAAAAAAAACAACTAACTAATGAAACTGGCCTGGACAAAAATGATGGTACCCTTAACTCTTGAAGCAATCACTGCAAAAAAACAATACCTGTCTACAGGTATTTTGTTCCACTCCTCATGAGCAAACTGCTCCAGTTGTCTCAGATTTGAATGGTGGCTTCTCCACACTGCATGTTTTAGCTCTTTCCACAGATGTTCACTATGATTTAGATCAGGACTCGTAGAACGCCACTTCAGAATAGTCCAATGATTTGTTCTTAGCCATTCTTAGGTGTTTTTAGCTGTGTTTTGGGTTATTAACCTGTTGGAGGAACATGACCTGCAACTGAGACCAGTTTTCTGACAGCATGGTTTGCTCTAGAATGCCTTAAAAGTCTTGAGATTTCATTGTACCCTGCATAGATTTAAGGCCAGTGCCAGATGGAGCAAAGCAGCCCCAGAACATAACCAAGCCTCCTCCGTGTTTCAGTGTTCTTTCCTTTGTATGCTTCATTTTTGCCTCTGTGTACACAGAGCTGATCTGACTCGCCAAAACATTCCAGTTTTGTCTCATCTGTCCAAAGGACAGTCTCCCAGAAGCTTTGCGGTTTGTCAATATGTGTTCTCGGTCGTCTTCTATTAAGTCCACTTTGGTTTAAACAGTGACTGATGGTGTGATCTGACTCTGATGTACCTTGACCTTGGATTTCACCTCTAATCTCTATGAAAGTTATTCTGGGTTCTTTAGTTATCATTTGTATTATCTGTCTCTTCAATTTGTCATTAATTTTCCTCTTATGATCAAATCCTGTGAGGTTGGCTACAGTCCCACGTACCTTAAACTTCTGAATTACATGTGTAACTGTAGTTTTTTATTACTAATCTCCTGAAACCACTCTCTCCTACTGTGGTCCATGTTCAGTGTGGTACATGCAATGATACTTTTGACCACTTTTCATCCTTTAAATAGACAGACTGACTGATTACAAGACAGTCTGTGATGCTAATTACAGGACACACTTTAGTTTAACATGTTCCTATGGTCAAATTATTTAACATCTTTTCTAGGCATGCCATCATTTTTTGTTTTTTAAAAACCTTCTGTTGAACCACAACTCAAAAGCAATGTCTGATTGTCATGAGTTAATTTTTAGTAAAGCTTTATGTATTATTACTCTCAGTGATCGTTGTGGGTTGTTCTTTCTTTAACAGAGGGGTACCAACACTTTTTGTACACCTGTGTAAGAGTTTAGCCTTATGTCATCCTTATCAGTCTCCAGGGCTAGATAATTACTCACTGAGCTGGATAATTCATTGGGTGATTCAATAAATGAGTCTGGTAACTTTCCATCCTTACCTATATTCAACATCAGAACAACGCTTGCACATGTACAAACTAGCAACTTAGCTGAAGTGGAATTCTGGCATTCTCAGATTTGATTATTTGACAAAAGAGCGGATTATCAGAAAGAGCTACTTTCTGCCATCTCTCTATGTGACTGTGTCCAAAATCACTATCTATTCACTCATTCACAATTCCTCACAAGTCCTTGCACAGATAAAAAGATGGAAGTCTGTATTTAGAACTTTAGAGGAGTTTCTTAGATGACTTGCTTGAGTGATTCTGAATTGCTGAAATAACATGAAGTACAATGTCAGGTATCTGGCCTTGTCAGGAGATATACACCAGGTGAACAAGGCAACGATAGCATCAAAAGCATCAGCAGAAACTTAGCTGAACTGGAACTGGAACATCTGGAACTGGCAATAACCTGAAATTGAAGGCTCTTCTAATGTTTGAGAGGAGACACACATCAATCAGAGATGACAGCCCCACGAGCAAGTCCTCCCTCCCCTCCTGCAAGCTCCTGGAACTTGATGTAGTACAACTTTTCGAGGAGTTCTGAAATATTGTTCCAAGAATTCGTCTTTGGCTGAGGGCAGTAGAACCAAAGGCAAAACCTGAACCTGAACCCGGGAGCTAACGCTTTGTAGGTGAAAAGTCTTAAATGGCACCGCTTCACTCAAACTTTGTTTTCTCTTTGCCACCTGAGATGTGTGGAGAAAAGCTGCAAGCTCCAGGGAAGGGGAGCTTTTTTCCTTCGTGGAAAGCTAAATGAGAAATTTCTCTAGAAAGCTTTGATGCAACTATGGAAAATGTCAAAGTTTTGACAAGGTCAGTCAGGTCAAGACTTTTAGCATATGTCCAAACATGAAAAGAATCGGCTGCATGCTTAGGTGAAGGGGATCCTACTTCCGACGCAGGTCCACATACTTAATATCAGTAGCTCATCATGATGATCATGTTTGACCTTTTGCCAAGTGCTGTGCTTTCCTATATATAAAGAGTTCTTTACTGAGACTAGTCAAACTTTCCAACCTTGTGACCACTGAGTGGACACAAGATTATCATTTATGATCAAACATGTATGGCCTTATTGTCTTATTCGTGTTTATACATAAAGAGTCCTTTTACTGCTTTTTGAAAATCATCATCAGCCGATATAAGGGTGATGAGGCTTGAGAGAAAGAGTGCAGGACTCATCGTAAATAAAACGCTCAAGATGGCAACTTAACATTTCAGAGTACACTCCAGCATTAAACACACATACGTACAATACTGAAACCAATCAACGACTTCTAAAGGTTTTAATTACATGTTACACGCTTTAATATTTCGGTAGTTGTATATAACATGAATTTTATCTGTTTGGTTTGTTTCAGTGATGTGAACAGCTTATTACAGTGGAGTGTGGCCATGGAGCCGGTTAATGAGGTAGGAGGGGGTTTGTGTACAGTTTTTTTATCTGGACAGTCTCTTGAGTAGAAAATAATACTGTGAAAACTGTAGTCTGGTAATTGTGTGGATCAATAGCTCCCACCTTTATCACGGGAGCCTCCACTCATGTCAACAGATGCTGCATACTGTCTTCAAAACTACAAAACCTGTACAAAAAAAACCCTAGCTATATAAATGACGATGACGAATGATGCCATGAGGTTACTGAAAAATGTTAGTAATAATTTGGGTGAACCTGTCCTTTAAATAGTCTGCAGGAGACAAAAAGCTGACCTCTGTTAAAGGTGCAGCTGTAAGAGCATAGCTTACATGTAGGCAACAAATAGTATTGTTAACTTTCCTGCCTTGTGGTAGTGATCTGCTTGTCTGTCCTACTGTAGAAACATGACAGCACTAAATAGTGGCCTCTATGAACGGGGACCTTCCAATCTTCCTGGATCAATGCTGGGCAGTGAAGCAATTTTGGCGTATATGGGCCAAACTGCATTACCACAACTTCCAAAGTGATCTCTTTATCCAAAGAAGCTTTAAAATAGTGAATCATTTTATTATCGAAATGAATCCATTTGGTGGAATCTTTTGAAAAGTCTGGAAGAACTGGGGGCTTATTTATTCAACTATTTATTTCGTTTTATCTTCATCCATGTGTGTATTATGGCGAGAGGCACGACTGGAGGAGGTATCAATTGTGCATACTCTATGGGCCAAAAAAAACAAACATGAGAACCATCTGGGTAGTTCTTTTAATCTATACTGTTTGGTCATCTGTATCATTCCTTTGCAGCATATTGCCATAAGTGGAACCTATATGTCCACTCAAGCTGTCTTTGTGACTCTATAACCTAAAACACCTTATCTTAACACGGAGGGCTGCACTCTTCTGGAGTTTTCTTAATGCTACTTGGGATAGGTGGGCATTTAGATTTGCTTTGTTATGCTGAAAAACTCTGAAGGATGTTAACATCTGTGTAGGTGATGCTATGAGAAAGAAAGATTTTAAGTAAAAAATAAAAATAAAAAAACACTAAAATGAACAGGCAGTCTCATGTTCTCACATGTGCATAAAGATCTTTCAAGCCACTAATTTCCCCCCTTGGAGAAAAACTACAAAGGTGGGGAGAGAGTGGAACAGTGGAAATGTGAAGGGTGATTTCCCAGCAGTAGGCGAATGACCCATCTCTTACTCTTCAGACTAATGAGAGAGAATGAAGCCAAAGCTAGAGTTAAACAGCTCCAGTGCCTCACATTGTGACACTGGGAGCAGTCAGAGCGCGGCAGGACAACAGAGGGGCCTGGAGGGGCCGTCACTCAAGCACATGTCCAACATTGCAGTGATACACCCTGTCAGACAGACTGCAACTGATTTTACGTCATCCCCAGTCGTATCAGGATCACTATCATACATTAAAGTCTAAAACTTGTAGCCAGAGTAAAGTTTGTCCTGAGGGTGGCACCATGGGGTCATATTGTGAATGAAAAACTGTCTGATGATGGCACTAAAAGAATGCCCCAAACACTTCAGATAAAGATCCAAGGTTTTCTTTTGGTAGTATTGTGCATCACTTACATCAGTAAATAATAGTAACTATTATTATTAAATTAGCACATGGTGCGATCTGGGATCAGACATGGTAGAAACAAACTATGCTAATGTTACTTTGGAAGTCGAAGCAGGGAATGATGTCACACGCAGTCTGATTGTGTTTCAGTACACCAGCCAGGTTACAATACTAGTTTATCACTGTGCATTACACTGTATTATGTGTATACAAAGAGATACTAATAAGACAGAAGTGCAGAGCAGCAGATACTGTAGGTTCGTCCAACTTTCAAAGTCAGAAATCTGACTTCATGAAGCGCTCTGGTTGGGAAATCTGAATTGGTGCATTCCACTTGAACTTTCTAGATTTAACTTTGCAGTTAAAATGGAACCCGCAGAATAACTTTTCTATCCGGAGGTTAGGCTGAAAGTGAGCACACCTGAAAATCTTGCTAATAATCCCTCATTGTACAGACAAACTGTGCACACCTAAACACACACACACACACACACACACACACACACACACAGTACAGAAAATCTTCTGTCTACACCAGATTGAATTACAGTCTTACCCATAAAGCTCTTTGTAAGTGGTTTTCAAATACACCACAAACATACAGATAGCAGGAGGTTTTCTGGTATCTGTCAACTCTAAGAAGAGAGAAGACAAGTTTTGTCTGTTTTCCTGTAGTTGAGGTTGCAATGTGAACATTGTGTGTTCTCAGTAAAAATGAGTTGGTACCGGTTTGTGCACATACTTTGGATTGTAACACAGCAAAGACTGAACTAAAACAAACCCCTAACTTAGAAGAAAAGCATATAAATGAGATGAACTTGAAGAATAGAATTGATGACCAAATGTACAAAACTAATCTGAACCATGAATTTCCACAATGAATGTCAGTCCTGTTCTAGTCAGAGTGTGGAGCGGACTGACAGACCTACCAACACTGCTGTCCTGCTGCTCCAGGGTCAAAAAGCAGTATTGACATTTAGCCTCCTGTCATGTGGCCCAAGTGTTTTGTTGTCACAAGCTAAGAAGCTCTTTGGTTAATATGTTAACTATTCAGAGCTCGCATTTTGATGGGCTAACTGGCGATTGTTAATAAATGAGGATGATGTGAAATTATAACCATTTCCACATATTTTCAACTATGTCACGTAGCAAAACAAGAGTTCACAAGTTTCCAGTGGAGATGCCAAATGTTTCCAAATATGCCAAATCATTGCTTGCTGTGTCTTCCAAATGACTAAATGTAAATGAAACACTACATCAGTGCACCCATTAAGCGTTACATTTCTCCCCTCAAGTGTCTTATTATGTAATGTGACGTCTGAAGACATATGAGTAGTTGAGAAGCAGAGATGGTAGTAAAACATGTGGATGCATGCACATACATGCATGTATGTACAGGCTTGTGCACACAGCACACAGATGCACCACCTTATCAGCAAACCCAATGTCTTGCAGGAGCAGCAGCTGCGGGACACCAACCAGCAACAAGCAGCTCTTTGAATGAACTGTGACAAGGTGTTGTTCTTTTGCCCCCCCACCACCACCACCTCCTTCCCTCCCCCTTCTGTCTTCTGTCTTCCGGGAACACTAATAGGCTCCATGCAGAGTAATGTGACCAATTGAATCATTCTCGCCCCGGAGCTGGAAGCTGCACATCGGAGGAGCAGAGAGCGCAGTGCTCAGCCCCGGCTCCCACACTAAGAAATCCTTTCTGGGGGTGACGCTTCATCACTTTCTGCTCAGGATTCCTCTGGGATTTTACACCCCATCCACACAAGGGACTAGTGGCACTTTTTTCCATCTGCCTCGGACCCTTTTACCTGCTTGACCAGACCTTAGGCCACCTCCTAGGTGAAAAGGTCAGAGGGCCCCTGTTTGGGACTCCAGCTCCAGGTGAGTACAAACTCCATCATGTGATGCTGGGCAGAGCTGAGGCACTGATACCAGGACAATGAGTGAGTGATCAGCTGTGATCTGATCAGTGTGGAGGAGCCTAGGTTCATATAACGTCTTGACAGAAGGCACCAGTTGTGTGTCTGTTGATTATAATAAATAAAATGAAGAACTGGTTTGTGAACTGTTGTTTTATAAGCTAGAAGGATGAATTTCTACTAAACAGATGTGGGAAATGACTGTGACTAATCCCATAAACAACAAGCACGGCCACAAGGGCATGTGAAAGTCAAGACAACAAGCATGATCAGTTTATCACCCCGTCTATAGAGACGATTAAACGTGAGTTTTTCTGTTTCACACGTTTCAGCAGTGTTATCAAGTGATAAAGTGTTATTACCAGGGACCAGAAAAAGTGAACAGCTGCACAGAGTGAATGTTACATAAAGCCCTGGGCTCCCCCCTGAGTTGGCGATAAAGTCACAATTCCACCAAGTTGTTGCTCTGTAACTTGTGCATAAGTGCAGATGAGCACAGAAATGGGGGGAAAATGGCTGACAAGGCAGCGTCACAAAAGGAGAAGATTACAGCAGGTCTAACCAACATCGGGGGCTTCAGGCTCGGAGCTCAGAGCAGATACACAAAGTGCTGCTTGTTTGCATCGTCACACATCAGGACAGCTCACGGGGAGGAAGAATCTCCTCATGGAGTTGCACACACTTTAATTACAGTTATAGAGTAATGCTACAAGCGCATAATGACTCATTTTGCTTGATTAAAAGTGAGGCTTGTAGCAGAAGTATGCATATGACAAAGTTAAGGAACATAAAATGACACTCAAGTATCCCATGATCAAGACTTCGTTAAGAAAATGTACTTTAAAAGCACGTGTTCACAGAATGAGTAAAAAGACGTTACACAGTTATATTGTATTGGCAAATTTGTTTCCACTGGCAAAGGCTATGGAAAAATGCTAATGTTCTTGGTTAAATATTAAAAATGTCCACTATGATTAAAAATATGTTTCCAAACTATAACAAAAACTAACAGTTTTCTTTAACCAGGGTGTTTTCAGAGCCTAAACCTAACCTTCAGTGTCAAAGTCCTGTGCTCTGTATATCTACCATGTACCAGCCAACTCCTCACTACAGCTTGTGCGCCAAACAGGAGAACATATTCCATGCAGAAGTTCAGTTTCATCCAAAAGCTGTTCAGAAAACCCACGGAGTGGTAAACACACTTCCAGTGAGCCAAGTCGACTTGCGTTAAAGCAACAGGTAACTAAAATATTCTGATGTAGTGAGAACATGCATTAATCTGCCATTCCTCTGCAGGAAAGAAGGAAAACATCTAAAAATGTTGCTAGAAGTGCACTTACTGCAGTATAGTTTTTGTAAATGAACACAATTATTATTTTAATACAGATGTCAACACTGTAAAATACAACTAGTTTAACTGGCTCCGAAAGAAAAGACATTTTACATCATCTTAAGAAATTCAATTTGCCTTCAAACACAGCTAAATGTTATCTTGAAATCTTAAAATATTGCATGCCATGGAAACTCTTGTCCTTGTTTGAAAGTTGTTAGGTTATTGAACTGGATATGTAGCTGCTTTAGCTTACAAATCTATGTCAGCATCATCACAATGGTCAGTTGTGCAAATGATCTAATGTGTTAATTTATTGACCAGTCATGGTAGTCCAGTAAATTAAGCCACCATGAAAAATAATTTGAAGAGAATAAACCATAGTTGAACATCTGACATGATAACCTTGCTTTACTTAGAGCAGCGTTACACTGTGGAGAGTTTAAACTCTCAGACTGGACATGCTGAGAAGTCTACAGACGTTTATCTTTCTTTATAACCTTAATTTAAGACATTAAATGTATTTCAAACTCTCAGAGGTCCATTCATACAACTCAATATTTGAATTGAAAGGAGTCAGAACAACTTATGAGTTCTGATAATAAGAACTAGATGTTTTAAGGAGAATGAGCTTGAAAATATTAGGTTTTATTGAAACATTAGCTGCACAAAATCTCCATATGACAATTTTCAGTAAAATAACTTTCTATAACGTTTTATACTATATACAATGTCTTATATATAGGAAACACTATGCCAACATGTTTTGTCACATAAAGAGATACAGTATAGAGTACGTGCTAACTTGATAAACATTATTTTTGCCTTGAGCATACAAGTACTAAATCTAATCAGACATTATTAATGTAGCCCAAACAACTTTGCCCGAAGGGGCTTTACACAGGACATCCTTTATTCCTAGATCCGTAGATCTGATAAGGAAAAACTCCCAGAAAACCTTGTAACACAAAATGAGATTGTAACTGAAGTATTTAGTAATGAAGAGCCATTGCTTAGTCATCATAAACATGGAATAGACATTTAATATATATTTATATGCCTCACGGGAAGCATTAAGTGGTTGTAGTTTGTGTTTCTGTTTACATAATTTATCTATGTTTTCCAGAGTGTAGATTTTTTTTAAGAGATGAATAGAACATTAATGGAAGCCCTCCTACATTTACAATTAACAAAGGACAAAGTGTTAAAACCAAAGCAGGAACACTCAGTCACAAGTGACAGTAAGTGTGTGCAGCTTCCTGAAGTCTTGTTGTCACAGTGAGGTTGCCATGAGGTACCACTGACAGCATGTCAGGGAACCTACGCGGGGGGTGGCAGGGATACATTCATGCACACAGTGTTTATTGGCATACATAATTGAATAAACAACTATATATATATATATATATAGAGAGAGAGAGAGAGAGAGAGAGAGAGAGAGAGAGAGAGAGAGAGAGAGAGAGAGAGAGAGAGAGAGAGAGAGAGAGAGAGAGATTTAAGTGTTTTTGAATCATTTCTATCACGGCATGTTGCTCCACACCAGAGCCATTCATACCCGTTTACTATTTAAATGTGCCAAGCTCTGGGCAACACTGGATAAAAAAAGGATCATGCTGTTGCTCTGGGTTAGCGGAGTTTCACATGGAGACACCATGACACCACACAGAGGAAAATTAGGGTCCTGAACAAATTATTAGTGAATGGACATGTTTATGCGCCTCTCTGGGGCGCATGGCAAGTTAGCAAATCGAACAATTACCCTTAGTGCACCCTCTGAGAAATGCCAGTTTGACCAGTGTGTGTTCTGCTGTGTTCTGCACCATGCCGGACGCAGATACTGAGATTGAGTTTCAAATAAATAAGAAATGACTACGTTTGTAGGCTAAAATTCACCAGGCTGCCTAGCAGTGTGGATTCTGCATGTGACATACTGGCGTGTCTTCATATATTTGTGCTGTGCTCCGGTGACAGCTCTGACAGACTCAAATCCAGAACAATGACGCCTCAGCCAGCACATGGTTCTCATGTGACGACTTTGCTGTGTGTTATCAGGCTGCTGTTTCCCCCGGCCTCAGCACAAAGACAAAGCTCTTAGCCTAAATTGCTGCAACGTTCACCCTACACACCCCTTACTACCCTGCCCTTACTTCAGCTTGTGTCACACACATATGTCCTCTGTTGGGTGCTGTTTGGGAACTACTACTTCATTTACATTCAGCACTCTTTTATCCAAAGCAACTTACAAGGTATAAGGCAAAGGCAGGGTAAGCATAAGGAGGTGTTGCCTAATGACCCCTAGTGGAGGTAGGCCAGGTTTTGAACCCCCAGTCTCCCACATGGAGGGTGCCAATGTTACCACTACACTACCCAGCACTACTAAACTGACTGAAGACATTTTTCTTTTTTTTGTCATTAAAATACCAAATCATGTAACCTTTTCGGTTCAAACGGGTTGAAACGTGCTCAGCTTGCAAACGACTATGCTAAATAATGTTACTTAACATCATTCCTTCTCACACTGGATGTATGGTACTGTTTGAACCCTAAATCTCTCGATCTTACACCCTGAATTTGTATTTGAAAACTATGCAAAAGGGTTCACAGCAAACGCATGAAAAGAAGCCACATGCTCACAATAAACGGTTGTGTAAACTCATGGAAAATGTATGTTGTAATTGGTGAACAAGAGGAGCGGAGAGCCATGCAGTGCAATAAGTTTAACGCTCCCCACAGATGAAAGACGCATTCCTACTCTGCATGTCGCTGTGTTCCTCAGACAGATTCCCAGCTGGGACCTGCTCTAATCTCCTGGCAACAATATTGACATAGAAATAGAAACTCTGGAGGACAGGACTCTAGCTGTCTGCCTGTCCGGCCAGCCTGCACATACATCTGGTGCTCAGGATACCTCCGGTTTAAATTAGAGGCATGGTGATTCTGTACATACAGCTTAACTTTGGATTTTAAAGGAACAGTCCCCCAGTAAATAAAAAAGATACATATCAAGTTCATCTCTGTGTGTCCAGGGCTTGTTTAGTCTAGATTAGATCAAAGGAACCACTAGCCTCGATCCAGTAAACATGAAATAAAAATCGGGACTTCTAGCATTTTGTAGATGGAGAAGGATCCTGAAACAGGAAAATCATGTCTCACAAAATGAATGAAACAGGCTGAAGAATTATTTTGTACCTCAGTCTATTCTGTTGTCAAACGTCAGAACTGATTTCTTCAGACTGAGTGACTTATGACCGTTCTCAGACTTGGCCTCTTGATATGAGATGACTTAATTTCCTATATGAGTGTGTAGTGGGTCAGCTTGTCTTCCTGACAACAGTTAGACTTTGACCTACTCAGACAGCAGCCATTCACTCAGGCTGACCAGGACGAAACGAGGGGTTTGACGGGTGCCGAGCAGCAGACTACAGGTAACACTGCAGATGCTGCTGTGACCAACAAAAACAGACCACTAATATTATTTCTCTCTAATCATTGACCTAATGTGAGTAATAGTAAAAGAGTTAAGTTCATGAGATAGATAGAAAAGAAAACTGATTATTGCAATTGTGTTTGGGACATATGTGAGAAACCAGAGTGCTGTTTAGAAGGTAACCCTGAACCCCCTTATGTGGAACTAACTAGCTTGGGCTATTTCAACATCCAACATTACTAGGTGAGCTGTTTGTTTGTCAGACTTTGTTCTATGCTAAGCCAGATCTGTCTCTATACTGCAGATACAGAGGTGAAATGGAGAGTGATACTGTTAATTTACACCTCACATCTTTCCACAGTTTTAAGAAATATCCTTGGTGTCATTCATCCTTTCATTTCAGGATCATACCTTACCCTAACCCTGCTCAAGATTCACTTGCTGCCATGACAACCAAATCCACCAGCAGTGTTCTGGGTGGGAAGGCGTCTTCCTCTCCTCTCTTGTCCTCTCCACCCCGCCAGCGCCTGGTCACCAAAGATGGACACTGTGCACTTCGTCCCCCTCTGTGCGCCTCAGGCTCATGGCGTGGGGCTTCAGGCAGAGCCTGGCTGTTGGCTCTGCAGGACCTGTGGGGACTGGTGGTGGGTCTGCGCTGGAGATGGGTCCTGCTGGCCTTCTGCGCTTCCTTCCTGGCCCATTGGCTGCTGTTTGCCTGCCTGTGGTACTTGCTGGCGCACCTTAACGGAGATCTGGCTGTGCAGGATCATGATGCCCCCCCACAGGGGCATGTGGTTTGTGTGAAACATATTACCAGTTTCACTGCTGCCTTTTCCTTCTCCCTGGAGACGCAACTGACCATTGGTTACGGCACCATGTTTCCCAGTGGGGACTGTCCCAGTGCCATTGCGCTGCTGGCTGTGCAGATGCTGCTGGGGCTGATGCTGGAAGCATTCATAACAGGTACAACTTGTCTTGTCTCCTCACACATCAGTAACTCTACACTCTTAAGTCAGCATTTAAGAGATACGTGGTTTAGGAACTGAACTACTATGAAACACCAATGCTGAGAGATGTTCTTTGATTTCAAGCTTTTGATGCAGACAGTATATGACATCTGCTGGACTTCCCTAGGTATTACATTAAAACAGAAGACTTTACCTTAAAAACAATGACTTAATGGTATGTACTACTCTGTGCAACAGATCTGAAGAGTGCACCCTGACTGTTACTACAGTCCTGCAGTCTTTTGTAACGTAGAAAAATAAATAAAATAACATTTAGAACCACAGAATCACAGAAGAGCACAGACCAGAACAGTCCTGCCTTCTCTTCTTCACTTAGAGTAGTAGAACTGTGCAGTTATTTGATCTTAAAACAAATCCTCTTCTATCATAACAGTGGTGGAAAGTAACTAAGTACATTTAGGAACTCTGCTTGCCTTAAGACCTCCTTTGCCACATTTCAAATACCGAAGCAGTTTCACTAAAGATTTTTTATTTTATTTTTATTTTAATAGAAACAACAGCTGAAAGCCCTAACAGGTCTATTGGGCTAACAGTTTACAAGAAAAGATTTTACAAGATTTGTGTAGCAGAAGATCAATGTGTTTTCTGGTGGAAACCTACTGGAAACCTCAAGCAGTTCTAACCGCACAATAGTAGTGAAGCATTGATACACAAGTACTAACAGTCTAATACTATCAGGAGTTTAATTTAATTTACTTAAACCTCCGAACTCCAATGCCAATAAGGAGTAAAACCATTCAACATGGTGTCCATGTCATTCAGTCTGTGCTATTAGGACATTTTCTAGTTTTGGTTTCTATTTTCAAGACCTGTCTCTTAGTTCTAATTGTTCTTTTTGATTTTATTGTCTTAACTGTTAGGTGCATTCGTAGCTAAGATTGCTCGTCCCCAGAAGCGAGCAGGAGCCATCATGTTCAGCCCCCACGCAGTGGTAGGCCAACATCAGGGCCAGACATGCCTGATGCTACGGGCCACCAACCTGCTACACCGACCTCTGGTAGATGTGAAGTTAAGTGCTGTGCTCTACGAAGAGCACGAAGGTCAGGCCCTGCACCAGACCTCTCTGGACTTTCACTTGGATCATCTGGGTCAGCAGCCCTGTCCCTTCTTCATCTTCCCGCTTACCTTTTACCACCCCCTAGACCGCCGGAGCCCCCTCTACCCAGCCTTGTGTGAGGGCATGCCAAACCATTTTGAGTTGGTGGTCTTTCTGTCAGCTTTGCAGGAGGGCACTGGGGACTCCTGTCAGAAGAGGACCTCCTACGTGCGCCAAGAAATCCAGTTTGACCGCCGTTTTGTTCCGGCCTTGGGCCTGGATGCTCAGGGGAGGTACATAGTGAACACCCAGCACTTTGATACAGCCCACTCCAAGGAACCTTTGAACAAGGACTGTGTGGTGCAGATCAATGGAGATGGCAGCGATAGGATGGAGTAAGGTTGCTGAAGGATGGGAAAAGGATTGGAATCTGAGGGATAAACGGGAGGGTAATAGTGGGCTAGATATTTTTGTCAGGAGCTTCATGATTTGAGTAGGGAAATCTGAATTTATGTTTAAACATTTAAAATTAAGTATGATCCCCCACTGGCTTCCCACTAGTTAATATTGCCTATTAAATGGGTTTGAATGCATGGCAAGCTAGGGAGAACCATTTCCAGAAACTCAGTCTAAGTGTTACAAAATGGGTTTATTATTGTCTCTCTGGCCATCTGTTCTATTGATGATAGACATTATAACAAGAGTCAAAGCTACATTACTAAATGTACAGTGGGACAAAAAAGTAATAATAAAGCAGGAGACGGCATGAGATTGAGAGGTTATTGTAGGCTAAGACCAAAGTATTCAAGGATATACACTTCCCTCCAAAAATATTGGAACAGTGAGACTAGTTCCTTTATTTTTGCTAAAGACTAAAAACATCAGTGTTTGACATCAAAATACGAATGTGAGACAACAAATCAACATTTCAGCTTTTATTTCCAGGTGTTTACGTCTGGATCTGATACACAACTTAGAAGACGACACCTTTTGTTTGTTTCATTTTTCATGAGACCAAAGTATTGGAACAGAGAGAAATAAAATAGATTAAAGTCAATAAAACTTTATATTTCGTTGTAAATCCTTTGCTTGCACTAGACACTACATCAAGTCTGTGACCCACTGACATCACCAAACTTTTGCATTCTTCTGTTGTGAAGAAGCCTCCTTCAGTTGTTTGTTCTGTTTTGGGTAGTACCTCCCTTGTCTTGTCCGGTCTAAAACCTTCCACTTTTTGCCCCAGATAAACTCCTTTATTGTTTGGACAGTGTGTTTTGTGTCATTATCTTGCAGCATGATGAAGGATTTCCCAATCTTCATTTAAATCACCAGACACATATTTCTGTAGGCTTCTTCCTTTATTTTGCTGCAACCATCATGTGTTACATCATCCATGAAGATTACTGAGCCTGTCCCAGAAGAAGCCATGCAGTCCAAACCATGACATTACCTCCACTGTGTTTTACAGATGAGCTTGTATGTTTGGGATCATAATCTGATTATTTCTTTCTCCAAACATTAGTCTTTCCATCACTTTGATAAAGATTCATCTTTGTCTTATCAGTCTATAAAACTTCCAGCCTGGCTGGCCTTCCTGTTCTTCTTGCTAATGAGGGGTTTGCATCTTCTGGTGTCATAAAGTCTTCTATGAACAGTAGATTGTAATACCTTCACTTCTGCCCTCTGAAGGTTGTTGCTGATGTCACTAACAGTTGTTTTAGGGTCTTTCTTTACAGCTCTCACAGTGTTTCTGTGGTCACCCATAGACAGCTCTCTGTTTTTCATGTTGGTTACACCTATTAAATATAAAAGTAGTCTGAACAGACAAAACCCGAATCTGAAACTGAGCGGAGACATTCAGTGCTATTTATTGTTTCATTATTAATGATTATAAATTAAATAGGACACAGCCCGACAACAAAATACACCTGCCAGTCACATGTTCCAATACATTTGCTCACATAAAAAATGGGTGGATTTAAACAAAAGGTGCTATCTTCTAAGTTGTGTATCGGATCCAGATGTAAACACCTGGAAATAAAAGCTGAAATGTTGATCTGTTGTGTTATTCATATTTTGATGTCAAATCCACATAATTTCAGTCTACAGCGAAAATAAAGGAACTAGTCTCACCTGCAGCAGCAACATGAAGCAGAGATTACTGTTTTTTAGCATGGGCCAACGAGCTAAAGACTGCAGAGAGACTGATCAGAGACAAAGAGCTTCAAATAAGTGATCCTAATGACCAGTGCATTACTACCAAAGTTTCCTGACCTTGAAATGTCTGTCTGTCTGTGTTGCTGAGCTAAGATCAGACCTTGAACCATGTCTTTTTCTGAAGCAGCATTTGATTTTTCATGAGCAAGATCAATTCTAGTTCCAAATGCACAGGCACAATGTGATGCTTAAAGGTGACTGACACTGAGCCTAAATTTGTTAAGTAGGCTACATGATCTGACATGGTGACAGATCTATTATCCACAGATCCACAGTGGCTGTAGGAAAACCTCCTGTTATTGGGCTGCTGATTAAGATGACTAGAATTATAACCTTGTCCTGATCTTGAAGTTAGCTTCACATGTTCCAAGGAAAGAGTGCAAGATTCCCAGATAGAAGAAGAAGAGGAACAGACAAGTTGGAGGTTTGTTTAGATAAAGCAGTGCAAAGAGGGCTCTTGGTGTTGCTGCCCTGAGAACAGCCTGTTTCTGAAGTAACGTCACTGTTGAGAGCAGCAGCTGCACAGAAAAAACACAAAAGGCCATGCTTTAGATGTCAGCAAACTATCAAACCCTCCCCAATCAATAGATGTGTTTTAATCTGCTCTAAACTCACAGGTAGAGCAGATGAGTCTCTGGGTGTAATGCACAAAGTAGAATTTATAGAAATGGACCCACTGTTATCACCAAGGTTTTAGTGTGTGTGTGTGTGTTTTGGCTTCTTGTTTTGGTCAAATATGTCTCTCAGGAGTTGATAGAGCCCAAACACAGAGGGAAATGAGAGAGAATAATTAGATTCATAAATTTCACTCATACATCACTCCAATGAAGGATCGTGCTGCTCTTATTTGTTTATGAGAAGATGTGTGACGGTTGTGCCACCTTGTTCTCCTGTCATGAACATTTACATGCAGAAATCTAGGTTTAAGAAAAATGTCTACCTAATCTTAAAGCCTCTATGTGAGCACATGAAGATGTCAGACCTCTCATGATGATTTGTCAGGTGCTATAAGCACATAAGATGTTAAACATAGAGAGTTTAAGAAAAGACAACACAGAGAAATGGGTTTTATACGTGGCAGAATGAAGAAGCTTTTGTACATTGAAATTTGGTTTGATCCTTTCCGAATTTTGCATACAAGTAAGGAATAAACCAATGGGTCTGATTCAGAAATAACTGTATTATTGTAGAATTTCAACTTCCAAGCTACAAATTCAGATGTACCAGATTTCGATCTGATTCCCACTGGCACAAATGTCTGCTGATAGGGTAACAGATAGTAAGGCTAACTAATAATCATGTAGGAACAGTACGAGTAATGTTGCAAAAGTATTACATGTTTGGCACCATGTAGATGGACTTTCCTAACTTCCACAAGCCACTTATTATTTGGCTTGTGGAACACAGTGGTTTGGACCGGCCCAGTGGATTGTTTGTCTCTTTATTTCTGCCCTATGATTGACAGGCCACCTGTCCAATTGTAATTCTCACCAACTGTGAGTTGGGATCAGCTGACCCACCTCCGGAGTCCAACACCAGACAACACTGATGGTTTTAGAGGCTTTAGAGTTAATGTCAGCATGCTAATATGCTCAGAGTGGTAATGGCTGGATCAACATCTCCTCAGCCTGGATTTCGATTTATGCTCCCTGAATTCTGTCAAACCACCCCAGTTTCCTAAACATTATGTTCCTACATAAGGGTAATCAGTGACCAGATAATGTTTCCATTTGATGGGCTGGATGGCAGGCAACTGTCACCCCACAGTCAACAGATCAACTCCAGAGTCCTGTGTATTGTTCTAGTTAGGCAACTACTGCATGTTGACTAAGGTAAGGAAAAAGTTTATGAGGTTTAAGGTTAGGGATTAGGTTAGAGTAAAGTAAATAACTGTAGGAAATAAAGTAAATAAACATGTTGTGTCTGAAGTCATTGTTACAATTTTTTACCGGTAAGGCAGATGACAGGATTGGATATTTTGGAGATAGAAAGAAGAAATACGCAGTCTGGGAACATGTTCAGAATCAACATATTGGAATCTTTTCATTATCCTATGTTGATGACAAAAAACTTATCTTGTAGTTACAAAATGTATGTACGGTTTAGTTGTATAGGAACTTCATTTTAGGAAAGGGGGTTGGTCATACACATTGGTCATCACACTGAGTTACGACTTGAGGGGATAAAGACAGAACAGATGGTGTGACAGGGAGAGGTGAAAGGATAAACAGGGGCAAAGGTTGGATATGTTCAGCAAAATGTCCCTATACTATGATTATCTGTCCATGTGAAGTCTAGACGTTTGGAATCAGTCGATGCTAACATGCGAGTATTTCCAGCCACTAGCATAGTGATTTAAGTCAGCACTGAACACAATGTAAAATTGATGCTGGTGGGAATGTCATTAGCTCAGGTGGTAGGTCATAAATACATCATCCATCCTATTATTATCCTAAGATATTTCGGTCTGCATGAAAGTGATGGACCAACAGACTGATGAAAACACTGTAATGTGCTTTGAATACCCAGCGGAAGTGTAAAGTGTGTGTGACTTGTATTGAATGGATTGAAACACTGGTGCCGTCCACCACCAGCTATATGCAGCATCAGTAGGTATGGTAGGTACACACTGCAATGACTCTACTGTCATCTCAATAAAAGGTCATTCAATTTGCTGATCACACAACTTCTTCCACTCAGTTTTTGTGGACTAGAAACTGAAGATCAAAACAATACCAACACAGTTAGATGGTTCTAGCTCCACTGTCAATGTTAAGCTGCTATAAGGTTCTTCACTGGAACCCTTATGGAACAAACACATCGATGGCTTTAAGTGAGCAATCTAACATTAGACTGACCTACATGAAATGACACTGTATGGCTCCATAGTGACTGATAGAATGATATTGACTGCTGATTGATTTGTAGATTAATGCCTTTATTTTGAAAAGAACAATCATTGCCTAAATCATTATACAAAGCAAAAATTAATGTATTATGTTCAGTGTGTACAATAATAAATGTCTGTAGATTTAGTGATGAGTCAGGAGGTTAGCAAGAAATGTAGGAAATGTGTGTTTGTATTTGAATTATTTTCCCTTTAAAGGTTGTTGATATGAAGAGAATCACTGTGTTATCTATATGGTTTAAGTACAAATCATGTAGCAACTTCAGACATACAAGAGGAAATGTTCCACTAAATGTGATTGTGAAGGATGAGAGCTCAATGTATCTCACATGCTTCAGTGCCTTTGTACAGTGTACATTACATGAAATAAATATTTTCTAAACAAGCTCACTAGTGCCGTTATTTTATACTGGATGACTGCTGCTTATACTGCTCCCTGCTGGTGGGGGTCTGTGCTGCACGTGTCAATGCTTTAAATATGTCAGTAATGTCCATTTGATCACTGTCCTCATCACTTTCCACTTTATCAATGTGTTTCAATTTACTATTTCCTGTGAGTGTCATTAGGTTCCATGCACACACAGCTCACAAATACTACATAAATACTCCCACTACAATTAGAAGTACCACTTCTATCATTTACTCAAGCTGAAGTGTGTGTTTTAAAAGTGTATACACTTTACATGAAGTCTACATGTGTTCCACATGGGCCTCATAAACAATGCTTCGGCAAAAATCTTAAACGTTTTTCATGTACATGTAGTAATACAGTCATTCAAGCAGGGAAACTGAGAAAATCATCCAACATGAATTTACTTTCTTCTATTCACAAATTCATTCTTTAGTTAGCAGCAATAACAAAGTGAATTTGGGAGGATGTCCAGTATAGCCTACTAGAGAAATTCAATGAGGAGCTGTTTTACTAAAGAGGAATGGCAAAGGTGGAGCTGATTTGAACACTTTATGTATTGACAGCTGCTTTATAATGGAAAATCTGTATTTATTAGTTTGTTATAGTTTCTATTGTAAAGCTGCATCTGCAAAGTAGCTAGTGCAGTAAAGAGTACATTATTTCCTACTGAATTGTGGTGGAGTAGAAGTCAAAGCGCCTTAAAATCGAAATACTCAAGTACACCTGCTTCAGAATTGGACAGTACTATGTTACTTCTGCAAACCAGTCCACGTGCAGAATGAACATCTTTAGTCCTTCAAAGGAAAAGATTATAGTGGCCATTAGAGGAGGAGGCGAGAGTGAGTGAAGGTCGAGGCTGAGTAATTGTAACTGTTTTATTTATTTAATTAAGAACAACTAAAATTACACAGTCATAGACCCGCAGGTCCTCAAATCCTGGAAACGCCTCAAACCTCAGAACAAGAGCATCAGCGTCAGGAGATAATAATGAATAACAGCGCATTCAACGTCCCCAACCCACAGCCAGAGCACTCATCTAGAAGGCAATACAGAGACAAGTTTCCTGTCCTCCAGGCGTTGTGCTCTGTGTCCGTGAGGATGTGTCTCGGCTGGTCCTCGCCCCCGGTGTCCTCTTTAGACTTGTCCCTCGCTCCTACACAGTTGGTCTCACAGCTGGCTGCCACCGTACATCACTCTCTGCTTCCAGTCTGATCCTCGTCTCCTCCTTCACCACCTCTTCTCTTCTCTCAATGCGTCTACAACTCCACTGCCGTCACATCCAGAGAGCACCACACACGTACCCGAGCGAGAGCCCGTCCACAGCGAGCCCAGTCCGTCCCACAGTGAGTCCAGGGCCCAGTCTGTCCCATAGCAAGCCCAGTCTGTCCCACAGCAAGCCCAGTCTGTCCCACAGCGAGTCCAGTGCCCGCCTGTCCCACAGCAAGTCCAGGGCCCAGTCTGTCCCACAGCGAGCCCAGTCTGTCCCACAGCGAGCCCAGTCTGTCCCACAACGAGCCCAGTGCCTAGTCTGTCCCACAGCGAGCCCAGTCCGTCCCACAGCGAATCCAGGGCCCAGTCTGTCCCACAGCAAGCCCAGTCCGTCCCACAGCGAGCCCAGTGCCCAGTCTGTCCCACAACGAGCCCAGTGCCAAGTCTGTCCCACAGCGAGCCCAGTCTGTCCCACAGCGAGTCCAGTGGCAAGTCTGTCCCACAGCGAGCCCAGTCCATCCCACAGCGAGTCCAGTGCCCAGTCCATCCCACAACGAGCCTAGTGCCAAGTCTGTCCCACAGCGAGCCCAGTCTGTCCCACAGCGAGTCCAGTGGCAAGTCTGTCCCACAGCGAGCCCAGTCTGTCCCACAGCGAGCCCAGTGCTCAGTCTGTCCCACAGCGAGTCCAGTCTGTCCCACAGAGAGCCCAGTCCGTCCCACAACGAGTCCAGGGCCCAGTCTGTCCCACAGAGAGCCCTGCCCCAGTCTGTAACCTCCCACTAGCTGCCCACTCACCACCCTGTTAGTCGGTGTGTTCAATGTACCCTAGGGAGGAAGGAGGGCTAATGCACACGTCATGCAGGTAAACACATCAATACAATCACATGCACAACAGAAATAAACAAAACATGCCAACAAACAATAAAAAGTGCAGTTAAACTATGATTAAAACACTGATTAAAGTACACACTAAAACCTTCCTGTAAATAAAATGCCACCTTAGTGAGTGCTGTGCACAGAGGACACACTAGGATCGTTTCAGTGTCGTCAACGTACGACGTTACAAAATACTACCAATAATAAAAAGACACTGAAGGAGAAGGTGTCCTTTCAGTGACTGTAGCATTGTAAAAAAGTTTGGAAAGAATTTACGTCCATGTGCTTTGATAAAATTGCTAATGGAAAACAGTTTGTGAGATGTTTTATTCATAAACATGTAGCCGATTAATATATTAACACCCAATCCAGTCTCTGAAAGCTATGAAAGAGCCACAGTACACTTGTTTTGATTGTTGTTGGTCTGTTTTGATGATCTGATTTGTTCTTCTTTTCCCTTTCTGGGTTCCCGTTGTTTTGTTGAATCATTTATTAAATCCTCTCCATGTTTTTGGGTATATGAATTATTTATAGGGTTTATTGTTACCTACATGTTTATGTGAATGTGAGAACCTCAGTGACTGTCTCAATAATCATAATTCACAACTCAGTCAACTTGAACTTGTGCTTTGCTAATTTACTCATGCAAATGTTTGTTGTTTTGCACGTCCTGCATTGAGAACCACCATCTCCTTCATATCAAGTGCTTTATTTGTGCTCATCTCATTTGTCTTTTTAACTGTTACCTTTTGCTTATTTTTGTGCCTGCTAATCCACCCATGCATGGACTCACAATGTCATTTCCTAAGAAAGTTTGTTCACGCAAAACTGAGAGAAAGACCCACAATGTCTGTGGTGGAGTGATGGAAAGCATGCACAATACTGCCCCCTTGTGACCAAAGACACAAACTAGAGAAAGATCTTAGGCAGGAAATGAATGTACCACCTGGCTACATTTGTATTTAGTTTTCTTATTAACTGTAAATCCATAACGTAATGTAAATAATTAATGATGAGCATGGGAGAAATGGAGAAACACACAGTCACAGTGGAGTACAGAGACTAACAGGAGCTGAAATAGAATATGTAGATTCAAATGTATTTAAATAGCAGCAAAGATAATGATCCATCTACCACTCTCTCTGTACTGGGCAGAGCTCATACGGATGATGTGTGTTTAAATACGTCCTCAGCAGACTGTGGCCTCAAACTTAATCTATTCAAATGTGAGCTGCTCCCCAGTCAGCTAAGTAAGAAAAGCTGAAAACGTCAGTTCACAAATCCTGTATTTGGAAAAACAAAGCATAAGTTACATATGATGATGTCATCCACTGTGTGATTCGTTTGACAAAGGTCGTATTGCTTTACACTCTTCCTGTCCTGCTCTGTTGTCAGGTGCTCAGATCCTTTTCCGACAACACTGCACTTATCAAACCAGCTGCTCTAGTTTTCTGCTTCCTCGCTGGTGACAGCCGTGGCCTGAGGCATCATGTTTTTGATCAGACTTCTTCACATTTGGCATCAACTAATGTACCTGTAGAGGGTCCCGTATGGACCACAGGGTTAGTGGTCGATTCCCGGTTTGTCCTGGCTACTTGTCGAGGTGTCCTTGGACAAGATACCAAAACCCTGTAGCAGCGCTGATATGTACTGTCTGGCAGCTGTCCAACCACAATTTCCCCAAGGTGATTAATAAAGTATGTCATCATCATCAGAAGTCCTGTCACTGTTTGGAGAGGGCATACAGCTCAAAGGCAGTAATTCATTTTGAAATATGTGTATTTGATACTTGTGAAGTTCGGCAAAAGTGTCGAAAAGCTGAGCGCAGGTGGAAGAAGGATGGTCTGAGGGTCTCCTTTCAAATTCTAAAGGGCTGCTGGCGTCAGTATCAAAATACTGTTAAACATGCTAAAAAAGAATACCTTTCAAACATTATTGCATCAAATAGCCAAAATCCACGTGTGCTATTTAAAACAATTGACTTTGGGGGTCATTGCTAAGGGTTTTTAATGACATTCTCCTGGCAACTGATGCCGGTGATTTAATGATCCTTGTTTTTCTGGATCTGACTGCTGCTTTTGATACTGTGGACCATAATATTTTATTATCTCGGCTGCAGCATCTGGTGGGCATTCATGGTACCGCTTTGGAGTGGTGGTCTCTGTACTTTTCTGCAGGTATCCTCGGCCTGGAGCTGTACATCTCCAGAATCCAGTTCATCTGCCCAATGTTCTTGATGCTTGTTGTTGTCTTTATTGCCTGCTGTTCTTTTCTCTCTTCTCTTTCCACTCACCCCAACCGGTCAAGGCAGATGGCCGCCCACTATGAGCCTGGTTCTGCTGGAGGTTTCTTCCTCTAAAGGGAGTTTTTCCTCTCCACTGTTGCCTAAAGCTTGCTCAAATGGGATTGTTGGGTTTTCTCTATAATTTTTTGTATAAATATTTTCTGTAAGGTCTTAAACCTTACACTGTAAAGTGCCTTGAGATAACTTCTGTTGTAAATTGGCGCTATACAAATAAAATTGAATTGAATTGAATTGAATTGGTTCATGTCCTATTTGGCAGCCAGAACCATAAGTGTGAACCTTGCTGGATCTCATTTTAAAACTTACTTGAAGACTTATTTTTATTCCCTGGCTTTTAATTCAGCATGAAGGCTCTGCGTTTGTTCCTTTGTTTTATTCTTTTGTTTTTATTGTCATCTTATTTATTATTCATTGTTTTAAGTATGGTCTTAATTGCTTGTTTTTCTTTTGACTAGCTGTGTACAGCACTTTGGTCACCCAAGGTTGTTTTAAAGGGCTTTATAAATTAAGTTGAGTTGTGTTTGTCAGCATTCAGTGCATTGTCACTTCCAAAAAATTGGTTCACCAACCATGGTGCCCGGTCTCTCCTGTGACACACTGCTGCTGTAAGTGTGTGACTGTAGGTTCAACCAGGGATGAATTACAAACCCATCTACAGTATGTACAGTGGTACTTTTATGCACTACTGTGTACAGACTAGATCAGTATCTGCTGACAGCGAGTGAGTTTCCAGTAATGCAACAACATCACCCCAGTGTCTTTAATAGCAACTTTATTTATCGTTTATTGCAATCAAGTCAAACTTTTCCGTTCCAATAGGGAGTGTAACAACACGATATCTTTACAAGTGCCCAAAAATAGATTTCATTGACCTTTTTTTTTTTTTTTTTTTTTTATTTGGCAACTTATAGGTCTCTGCTAAAACAAATAACAATATAGTCTACTTTCTTCATGAAAAAATACATTGTCCATTTCCACAACAAATACCAAAGAAGATATGTGACATGTAGTAGTTTTGTTACGGCAACTCGAACATGCTACAACGTAAACACATTACAGAATAAGAAGAGGAGCCAAACACATGAACTGCACTTAACAATGAACACTGCTTAGGTCAGAGTTCCTCAGCTTGGTCAGACTCGGGACTCCAGGTTCAAACGGAACGTCTGAATTTCAGGCGAGTTCACTTTGTCGGACTCTTCTGTTTTATTCTAATATCAGCTTCTGCATACGAATTCCAAATGGAGTCGAGTCCCCAGAGCTGACACACTCTGACACAGGTAGGATCAGGTTTAGGACGCTTCTGGACGTGCGTATGACATTGTTACACTGCGGTATTGCGGATGTGCTGCATAGCATATCTGTGGCACTGTCTATCTAAAGTTTAGTAACCCTGCACACTAGTGTCAAAAAAGAAAGAAGGAAAGAAAGAAATGAAAGAAATGAAAGAGCAGCACCTATCGATGTGTATATGTAGGCTTCCTTAAGGAGCGTGGACTGCATCGACTAGCTCCGGCTCTGAGATACTGCTGCCGAATGCTATTTTACAGACGTTTTAAATTTCAATTTGGATATGTCTGACGTGACAAACATCAGAATCCATTATCAGACAAAGATCGTAAGCTCCAGAAAAGCTCTGGAGACTGGACGCGCCTTACACACACACACACACACACACACTGCTGGAGTGAACAGATCAAGCACACAGTAAGCATCACATTAAAGGGACATTCTGCTAATGTTACACTGACAGTTTACTAGTCACAATAAGTACCACGTCGCCAGCCTGTGTGTTATAGCTTCTGAGGCTGTGAAGGAGCTTTGTCAAGTCTGAGAAAACAAGAGAACATCATAGTGGTGTCCTCACAGTTACTGTGGCTCCACCTCACAAACTGGAGGATGCAACACGCCTGGGAGGTCGAAGGTCGGGGCAGTTTTTACAAGGCAGGGATGACAAATCTAAGTATTATGAGGAATGTAGGATCCAGACTCCACAAGCAAATAAATTCTGACGCCAACAACACTGGGAATGATGGAGAGAGACACACCCTAACTGCTGTACACCTGAATCAGATCAATCGGGTCCACGGTCTGACACTTCATCTCACAGACTGAGCGACTGCTGCTTTCCCAAACACTCCCAACCCCACCTTCGGTCACTTGTTACGCATGCAGGGCTGCAGGAGATTTCTAATGCTGCTCTATTGCTAAGAACATAAGATAAATTCATTCACGTGCACTGCATGCTCCTGAAGATAGAACGGTGAACTACACTCAACTCAATTTCACATCACAACTCATCAACTGTCTGGAATTAGGAGGTTTTAGGTCCCGACAACTGCATCATGAGCTGAGGTTGAGGAACCCTGGTGTAACAGGCTTTAAAGGTTAAGTTCACAAATGCTCCAATCTGAAAAACACTGACCCAGGTTGATCTTGCTGTAACCACTCATGTTCAGTTCATGTATGTAAGTGATGGGGCCAAAATCCACAGTGCTCCCTCTGTACACAAATAGAATTGGTGTAAATGACTGATTAGTGCCAAATGAGTCACATTAAGAGGATATATAGCAAAGTTTCCACCTGTATATTCAAAACTAACCCACTGCAAGTCAACAGGCAAACTATTTCACACTGAAAAGAACATTAACTAGCTGAAGCCTCACAATCCCTTTATTACTCATCTGAATACATTTGTGCACAGAACAAGGATTGTGGATGTTGAAAAAACTGTGAACCTGCCCTTTAACAAGAAGCTGTTCCGTGTGCTTTTAGTCATGTGGTACAAAATTCAGTCAGCTGCTGTTGAAGTGTGGTTTGTGCACAGAACTGATTTTTGGGAAATCCGTTGCTTTGCTTTCTTTCACAGAACCCTGCTCCGTAATGAACGCGTGAACATGAGAAGAGTGTCGGTCGCAGAAAGAAAGCGAATAAACACGTTTCCCAAAATGCTGAACTATTCCTTTAAAGAGAACCTCCCTGAGTCTTCTGGGGATATCGATAACAAAAGGGTTCAGCTGAGCCAGGGGCCACCAACAAACGTGATGTAAATACTTACCATTAGTGATACAGTTACTCGTACTACTAGAATCTATCACTGGAGTGCTTCTATTACACTGCAGGTTTTATATTAGATGTTCAGCTGATAAACACTTAATAGTAGCAACAGTGTTAACGAGGTGAGCATGAAATGAGACCATGTGACAAAGTGACGTGACTAAAGTAAGAGAAAACGCTTCACAGACAACAGAACGTACAGGACACAGCATCACAGCTTCACTTTGCCTCAACAAGTTTCCGTTCCCCTGAGGTGAGAACCCAGAGGGACACGAAGAAGAAAATCCACGATAAACCTGACACATACGGGTATTTTAAACTGAACCAACGTCTTCTGCAACGTGTTTTATGAGACATTTTCTAGTACTTCCGTGAGGATGTGCCTTTATGCATCTTTTTTGATTTGGATCTATTGTTATGGAAGGGGCCAGATTCCGAGACGCTGGTTAAAGTGTGAGCAGGATGTGAAGCAGTTTCTAAAATCTCAGTGACGCTGACGGCGCGTGTCAGGGTTGTGCCGCGCTTCCTGTGGTGGGTCAGGAGCAGAAGGTGGACTGGAGCTGCTTGAAGGCGGCTTGCCTCTGCTTTTTCTCCACTTCCTGTCTCTTGCGTTCCTCTTTTTCCTCTCGAATCTCAGCCTCGAACTTGCTGCCCACAGACAGCGCCTGCATCTGTTGACATACATATCATCACCCTGAAATCCCACCTACATCTGCATGGTATCTGTTAGCATTAACATCATATGGCAGCTTTTCTTTTTGGAATGCATTTGCTCATTTTGGATTCAATGCCATCACACAGTACAAGCCGTCATCATACCTTAGCTTCAAAGAAGTCTTTGGCCCCCATCACTCCCTCAGTGGAGACGTTGATCTCCGACAGCCTGGCTAGAGCCATCAGGCCACTCTCCTCCTGCAGCTCTCCAGCCGCTGCTCTCCGGAAGATCAGGAGGAACTGCAGGAAGATGGTTCATATACATTGACACCCCGTCAGTGTGCAACCTCTTGTTTTCTCGCTGTGGTCGTGTGACAAACACCATCAACACACTGTGCCTCGTTCATGCGTTGCTGGCTCCTCAACAGGGCATGGAGCCGTTTACTGCTGAGCTGGGTTCAACTGAGATGTTAACATCTACTAACTAGGTTAGTAGTAACTAAGAATTTCAGCTTTGATTTAACGGCATTTGCACCTAGATACATTAAACCACACTGAAAATCAGAACCTTTTCTCTTAGAAGACCCTACATATAAGTGGCTAAAAGTACTAGAACAGGTCATTTTGGTAGAAGTTAACTTAATCTCATCAGTTTATAAAACTTTGAACACTAATTGCAGCATGGACTACAACAGTCTGCACCACTCTGTGGAGGCTGGTGATGATTTCACTTTTTTTTAAATTGATTTTTCTCTTCTTGCTTTTCTCCCATAGACAGCTCAAATTAAACAGTTAATACAGTCTTCACAGGTAAAATTAGGTTCTATGTTTCATGTTGTTTAATGTAGGCAGGTGTATAAACAGATGTAAATACGGTCAATCAGCACTACCATTGCAATATATCTGAAGGGGACTCTCAGGCACACTTTACCGTACATGCCGTGTGCCTTTCCTGCCTCTTTTTATTACAGAATTCATGAATACACAGTTGCACATTAGCATCTCCACTTAATATGTTATATGAAAGTTCAAATATTGGAGGCACAGCATTGCTAAATGTCAGTGGTTCCCACACAGGGTGTGTGTTAGTAATGGTTGCCTATGTGGGATTATCATGTGGGTGCCTGAGTGATTAAATACAGTTTTTAAACGTGATGTTCACATTTAACAGTGCACTGCTAGGTTGCACAGCAGGGTCTCACCTCTCTGAAGCTCAGCTTGCCATCAAAGTCTTCATCTACCTCTTTGATCATGTTCTTGAGGCCGAGGTGGGTCTGCGGAGCTCCCAACTTCTCCATCATCAGCTTCAGCTCCATCAGGTCGATAAAGCCGTCTTTCCCAGTGTCGTGCCTACAAACCACAAAACCCACACACAGTTAGGTCCAACCGGGGTGGGAGCATGGCAACAGCATTAAATCATACAGTCATTATGTTTCCCTGTGTGGTCACTGTAACAAAAAAGTCAACTGACATACACGCTTATGTAAGCAGGAGTGTTTGCCAGTGGAGTACTGATTCATCTCAGTCAGATTACTGGTAGCAGTAACAGTATGATGCCTGGGCTTCGGTAACACATCCGACTTACAAGACACACTCTTAACAAGCATCAGATTAGAGCAGCAGCAGCACATCATCAGTCACTTCGAGCTTCACCTCAAACACTTGGGTAGAGGATGTATTGACAGGACCACACAACTTATCACACACATATATAGAACCTGACTTTTACCTTCTTAGTGCAAAAGTGTGTGTGTGTGTGGGGGGGGGGGTTCTACTACAACCTACTAAGCATTTTTTAATAAATAGTTTACAGTTATGATAGATAAGTAGACAAAGCGATAAGGATGCTGTTAAGAGAAAGTGAATAAGACTGACAGAACACTAAGCTCATTTTAGATTCAGGGTGATCGCACCGTGCACATTAACACAAAGCTGCCGGTGGCTATGAACATATGATGATTTACAACCAGAAGCATCAAATCATTACATTGATAAAAGTACATAGACAAAATAATAACAATAATAATACAATTTGTAATAGAGCACTTTTCCAAACATGTGCTTCACACAGAAAACAGAAAGAACAGCGATTGCAATTCAAATAGAAAATAGAAAACCCAACTAATCCTACTCCAGCAAGAACATGGGGTGAGGGCTCATATAGCTGGGGGGACAGGCCCTGCAGGGTTTTAAAAGTTATCATTAACATTCATTGAAAATGTTTTAGTTTGCTGCAGCTAGAAATAAGTGTTTAGTAACGTACTCTTCTAAAATCTCAGATATGAAAGTTATAGTCTAGTGTTTTCAAGGACAGAGGGATCGTGTCCAGGTTTTTTCAAAAGACGCTGCACACATGCAGTTTTAAAACAGTCTGGGACATATCCAGCAGACAGAGTCGTAAGACAGAGAGAGCAAGCAAATCAATAATGGAGATTTAGAACTTAGTTGGAATGACGTCAATTTGGCAAGAAGATGGTTTCATACCTGATACGGTTTGTAGTAACTCACATAAGGACATGGGAGGACACCAGCTTAATGTGTTTTCTCTAGGGGGGTGAGAAACTTTGATTGGTGAGGTGTTAGGGATAAAAGAAGCTCTGATTAATTCTATTTTACTATTACAATATGTTAGGAACTTCTCAAACTCTGCATCACTTTTAGCTGGAATGCTGGGAGGGGTTAGATTTACTAAATGAAACAGTCTGAAATAGAAACTTTCGGATTGTGGAGATGACTCGTGATCAGGTCTGAGAGGTGGAGTAGTGCACTGCTTTCCTACACTCAGCTTTACAGCTATGAATACTGACATTTATCCAAGGCTGCTTGTGGGTGGCTTTACGGGACACATTGGCCATTTTTAAAGGGAGCAGCTGCTTCTAGAAAAGACAAACAGATATTATTGAAATGGCTGACGATATCAGCCAACGTGATGCACAAGACTCATCTTGATTCAACACAGAAAAATTACTAGTCAACTTTGCTGCTGACTGGTTGTTAAATAGACAATGGAACACATTTATCATCTGAGGTGGAATCGGAGTTTAGAGTAAATCGTAGAGTGAATATTAAATCAAGGGTGTAGCTAAGGTTATGAGTGGGGCCTATAACGTGTTGAAAAGATATACACACATAAATATAAAGAGCAAAATCTTAACCTTTATAAAGTACTGCTTGCTATATGACCCAAATATTTGGATGCTATAGAAACTAAATAATAATAAAGCTAATAATTAAACTAAAGCGTGGGTTTAGTGTTATTTTAGGCTTATGACAGCGCTGTTGTATAAACCGCTTTCTCCCTCTGTCACTGCCCACCATCAGTTTTCAAATGTGTTACCTCTGTCGTGACTGCACATGACTGTGAGGGATTCCAGCAGCCAACCAGACAGCTGTTATCGCCAATGGCAAAGCCCATAGAGGCTTGTGTCAGATAGGAAGAGTATTTATAGAAGCTTTCAGCAACTGTGTGAGAGAGAGAGAGAGAGAGGGAATACAGGCCTACTGACCCCAGAGTGACGCTCATTTGTTCTGGCCAAACCAAAAACATTGGTTATGGCAGTCCTTCAGTAGTCCGAGAGGATCTCTTAATGTTCTCTGTGAAAACAGCTCTGTTCCCATTCACCCTGATACGGTGTTATCACATACTGAATTCAAAGTGTACACAGAATATCATAAAAAACTTCACACAACATTGCAACATCACAACGCGCTTCCTGCGGAGGACTACACACAAGCTTCTCCGCAGGCGAGAGCGCTGTCCACAGCAATTAGTGTGTTCATGCTCGCACAAGCTCCACCGTTGTTGCTTTTCGACCATGTAGTGGGCTCCATAACCTAGTCTGAGGCAGCAACCAGGAGGCTGCTGTATGAGAAGAGAGCAGGAGAAGCCGAATGTGATGGTTCTGTGTCAAAGAGAGCCATGCACTAGTGCAAGGCAGAGTTTTCAAAAGTTGAGAGGCATGCACCAGGCCTTCTACGACTCTGTGACAGAGCTACATTTATTCTAGTTTTCCCAATAATTCAGCATCTCCTGATCAGATTTTTTGGTTGCTAAAAACTTCTTGTTTTTCCCATCAGTCTAGACTCAACCATCTGAAACGAGATGAGGGAGAATCCTTTTGAAAAACCTAGTCTACGTAGATATTAAATAGGACACTGAGGTTCTTTCTCCAATTTCCAGTGGAAGAATACTTTGGACCTCTTCTCTGTCTCCACCCTGGACCTAGGGACCATCAACAACAAGTGTTTGGCAGCTCTCAGGCTATGAGAAAGAGTGGAAGGAGAGAGAACCTCAGCAATCCAGGGTGGGGCACGGCCTGTCTGCGCCTTAAAAACAAGTTACATAAGTGTAAAGTCAATTCTGAAGGTAGGACCTGCAATGAGGCAAAATATGCACATATTAGATATCATACGGTATTTACCCAACGACAGCACACGGTTGTGGTCTTGATTAAATATTGAATAAGTCAATGATGACTGAAAGCATGCAAATGGAATGTAGACTGCAGTACTTTTCACTTCACTGTGCGATCATGCTGGAAAAGCACAGGGGCAGAAATACACAGCAACATCACATTCCTTCAGCCTTATGCAGGGACTTTTTGTAGCAACCATCCACTCTCCCACACACAAACACATGAGGAAGCCTTAATTAGTATGTATGTGACAACTGCACCAACAACTGTTGAGCTGCCATGATTTCAGACTTCTCAAATAAAAGTCTAGGGTCTAAATGGAAAATTAAGCAACGGCTTCTAGTTATATGTTACTAACTGTGATTGTAACTAATTGCCCTCATAGAGGTCCCCATTAATTTGCATTATGGACCGATTCCAGCTGGGGGAGTGAGGTGGGAGGCTTCCTTTCCTGGCATAGCATTCCAGCCCCAGGAAGACAAAGGCTGTGGACTAGTTTGGCTCTTCTTCGTGGGAGCGCAGGAATGCCAGGGGCATGCTGGAGCAGGGTGTTGCTCTGCTGCCATCTGACCATGGGCACACAGGGATTCTCACTGATAGGACTACAGCCATCTACAATACTCAATGATATTATTTATTTCTAAAACTCTGGAGGATGCAGTTAAGAATCTAAATTCATCCACCTGCTGTTCTGACACCCTTCCAACATTATCAAAAGTGTTTTCATCTGTGTGAAAACTGATGAGCTAGAAATTGTCAGCGGCTCACTGTTAACAGGCGTTTATCCAACATCACACTGCAGCGGCAGCTGTAAAGCCCTTTCTAAGAAACGGGGCCCCATTTGATATTAAATGGACAGTCTAAACTTTCAGTCTAAAGTGAAAATCATTGAGAAAGCTGTTCTGATGAGGCAACGTGCTGCTGACCTCTCCCGTGAAGGCTCATCTAACAGTCTGGCAGCAGCGCAGAGTTATTTGCCTCTAAATGTTTTTTTTAGAGAGGCTCACCCTTCTGACCAATCAGAGAATTTGAATTATTTCTGCTTGTAATTTGATATAGAGTAATACCTGCAGGGTTGTGTACATGGTGAAGTAGCAGATGGTAGAAGAGCACAGCTACACAGAGAGAGACACAAATCAAACACAAAAGTTTGGGCTCTAAGTGGTTTAATGTCCCCGTCACCCCGTGACTGGACCCGTCTTACTGGTCGAATGCAGTGGGAAGTATCACACAGGTCCAAACTAAACAGACACTTTGACCAGGAACAAACATTTTGAAAGAAAATGCCAGATTTACTATTGGAATGATGTTTCATGATGATATGCTGTGTGCTCAGTGTGTTCTTTCCAAACAGTTCAATCTTACTTTGCCAATACTGCTGCTTGATTGACAAAGTAATGTTGTCCATCACAGCTATGACAAAGACACTCAGGTTTACTTAGCTTGTCCATCTACTGACTATGACTCACTGTACGTTAAGCAAGTAAACAGGTGGATGCAAAGTAATTCTCACTAATTAAATAAAGACAAGACAGAAATAATGTATTAGTATGTATTTGACAACAAAAGAGACAAGACGTCCCTAGGCTTACCCTGTCAGCCGTTGTACCCTGTACCTCACTTGTAAGTTGCTCTGGATAAAAGCTTCTCCCAAATTACTAAATGTAAATGTAAAATAAAGGAACAGTGATGTCCAAAGATGAGCGTTTTTTACCCCTAAATGTCTAACTGTCTGAAAGTGTCTATGTGTCAATGGACTCAAGTCTGAGCTTCATGAAGAGCTACCAAGAATAAGTGAGTGTGTGAGAGTGTCCCTGGCAATCCTTTGTAGACTTCAGCGTGGCATACCCTCTGTCTTGCCCCATGCTTCCTACCTGCCTCTCTACTACTGTCAAATAATGGCAACAATTGCCACAGTCAGGCAATGTGGCATCACTTCTAGGATTCACTGTTCAGGAGCATCTTTGTTAATTATAGATGGACATTTTGGCACAAGAAAGTAGGAGTTGAGAGATGCCCCCTTCAGCTCAGCTCAGCCCAGCTCACATACAGTAGCTTATTCGTGCAGTAGTAGCATATTGTAGATTCATACTGCAGGGTAAAAGATGCTCCCGTTATTCAGTGACCTGTCAAGATTAATCAAAATGCTAAATCTGAATTTAGTGCATCTGTCAGGAGATCTGAAAATACTCCCAACGTGCCCTAGATAATACAAAATTCTACTATGTTAACAGAACCACAGCAATATCATTACAACTTGATAATATGGAAAAACAATGAAATGTGCCTTTAAGCCAAAAGCTCTCAGTGGAGCTAAAGTGGGTCAGCAGGCGGTGAATGCCCCGTGGGAAAGTGGACTGTGGGACCGGGATCAGTGCAGCAAAAGAATGGTGACTAAAGAGATTTGAGACTTGCAGGGGGAACATGATAAACACGTTTGTCAGTTAGAGACCAGGTTGTGTGATTGAGCCAGTAGTCTGCAGAACAACGCTGTACACTGCTCCTTCACAGCCGCCTGATAAGACCCCATTAGCAATCTGTAGGGGCTTCAGATCCTTTATCTGGGAAAGATTCAGTCCAAACAATGAGGACACTCACTGTAATCCGAATAACAACTGAGCCAAGGTCAAAAGTCCAAAAACCCCAAGTGCCCAGATATCTCAGGTACACAGTTTAGTGAAAGAGCTCTCAGACCAGTCACTGACAAATGACTACCACTAAAATCTAATTCAATTTGGACTATTCAAAAATGCTGCATGGAGAAGAAGTCAGGACTTCAACAAGTGGCCACAGTTCACTCTCTGGGACACATCTAGTGACATCTCCACACATCACAAGATGTTTTTAATTCATAAGTGAGTAAGTGATTGTCAAAAACTGATCACTTCTCTTTCCAAGTGACCTTTAGTTTTAATGATCAGTCTGGACTGGTGATGAATTGTCAGCAGGTCATTCATCCCTAGTTGCTTCATGCAGATACAGATTGCTGACGTGCAGCATACACACAAAGACGCTGTTGTCAAATGAAGTAAGGTCTGCCCCTGAGGAAACTGACAAACACAATAGTTGCCCTTCTTCTCAGATTGAAAACAAGCAACTGGGACTATAAACTGTCAACCCCCTAGAATCAGCTCACTGTACACACGCTGTATGAACATTAAGATTAAATCATTTTAGAATAAATACACTTTAAACTGACTTTAAATTACAACAGTAAACAGTTTAGCTGTAATATTAATTTAAATAACAGTATATAAATAATGCTACTCAGCAATCATTTCACCACAAATCACTTACTGACTCATTTTTCATCATGTAGGGATGTAAATGGTTGCCTGAATAATTTAATCGATTAAAAATATATTTACTGAGTGCAGAAGTCAAAGATGTGCTGCGTAAGTGTCAGTGTAACGCTTCAGTGGTTTTTGTCTCTCATGGTAGCTCTAGTCCAGACCCTCAAAATAATGTTTTATCAGGTATGTTGGGTTCACATAATTTTTCCACTAGCACTATAAGATTTCTATGGTTGTTCTCAATAAAGTCATGAAAGATCAGAATCGTTTTTGTGCTATTATTTTAGGCAGATTTTATTTGTTAATACTCTTGACTTAGATAAAGATCAGATCACATTTAAAGACAAATTAATGCAGAAAACCACAAAATTCTAAAGGGTTCATATAGTTTTTCTTGCCATCTTCTCTAAATTAAATTGTATAATAATTGGGCTTTACTGAAGGTTGAAGTATAAAATTAACCAGCCTCACTTCTGTCAGCCCTCAGCAGTGAACCTCACCTGGACCGGCCCCACCAACACATCACAATTAAGCAGCAGTCATGTGACAAACAGGTATCTCCTGGTAACATGACCTCATATTGCAAGCAACACCTTTCCATTCACAGAGAGCAGGCCTGGTGGTGTAGTCGTCCAGTGGCAGTAAAAACAGAACAGCAAAAGGTTCTGAGGAAATAAACTCTTTAAAAATGAAACGATTAGTCAGTCGATAAAGAAGTCACAGAAATCCATCATGCATTGACTGGCTGACGTGTTCAAGAGTCCTTGTGCAAGACACTGAAACCTCACATGCTCCTGGTGTGTCTATATTTATTGGAGATATAAGCAAAACCAATGTGACAATGTGCAGCTGATAACTGGATATGTGAGGGATTTTCAAAAAGCAGTTGGACAAAATATGTTGTACATTCATTTATCATTTACTGGATTTCTAGACCAGATAATTAAATATATTATTAAAATGATCAAATATTCCCACACGGTCCAACATACATATATTTATACATAATAGAAGTGTGTCTGTGGTTTGATGGTGAGTAGTGCAGAGCTTATTCAGAGGAGGTGAGTACGTCACACTGAGGCTCAGAGGTCTGAGCTCTGATCACGACACCGACTGACGCACACAGAGCTTCACTGATGTGGAGCTGATGTGAGGCTGATGTGGCCTGCACCGAGCCCGGGTCCCGGAGCCCGGAGCCCGGAGCCCGGGTCGCATCACCTGCAGGCTGCACGTCAGCGTCAGCAGCAGCAGTATCAGTGTAATCTCATCATGAGCTTCCAGCCCGACGTGTTCACTCGGAGCCTACCCCCCCCCCCAGAGCGCAGCTAAACATGTCGGACAAAGCACTGCAGCCTTACCGTCTGAACAACGCCTCCATGTCCTTAATCTGTTTACGGGAGAACTCCTTGAACTCCGTGTACGGGTTGAAGACGCGGGTCGGTCGAGGGGCGGCGTTGCCCTCGCTGATGTCCAGCCTGCGGGTCAGTTTGGCGGACAGCTCGGAGGACGAGTCGCCGCAGGCTCCCTCGGGCTCCTGCATTATTTTGGGTCGGACCGGGCTCTGCTCGGGCTCCGGCCTCGGATCAGCCTCCTGCGTTGCGGCCAGACGCGACTGCAGCTTCCGAGCCAGCTCTTCAGATGCCATGCTGCAGATCGGACGCTGCTCGCTGGGGCTTTGACAAGTACCACTGTGTCAAGCTGGAGAAGAGCCGCCCCCACAGCGACGACGCGGCTTCCGGCCGAGCTGCTTCACAATAAGAGCCTCGTCGTCTCGCTGGGCTTTCACATGCAGTACACTTGTGATCACAGACGTTGTAGACTTCAACGTCTGTGATCGCTGCTTTATTCCCAGTACCCGACATTTAAAAAAGCAAAGCAGCCTAAAACAGTATAACGTACTTAGCTTTCACCTTTTCAGTTGATTTGAATTTCAGGGATGTGCAGAGAATTTATCAGGAGCAGGGGCTCAAATTTGAAGATCACCTTCACTCTTGATATTTTATTTTTCCCTTTACAGAAATAATTAGCTTAGCTTTTCACTTGTCACCTTACTCATGTGAGGGTAGTAAAGGTTAAATTGACTTTTATAATGTGGCACCACCACATCAGACATATTCAAATAGCCCATACTGTGCTGAAATAATACTTTCCAATCATTTACTTTCTTGTTCCTTAAAGTCGTGACTTTGTACAAATGTGTAAACCAAGACATAATAATGTCGTAATAGAAAAACATGACCATGAACATGTTTTTCCAGAGGGTACATTATGTTGAGCGGGGCACCTTGGATTCATTTAGGAAAATCATGAGCGATCCGTTGTTTTATCTCTTTTAACGGATTTTGTAAAGTGTTTTGTCGTCTTTCTGTTGGTTTTCACTTTCAGTTTAAAATTCCTGTGTTGTTATTTCTAACTGCATAGTATGTCCTCTGTGGAGTACTAATGTACTTATACTGTATAAAATGAATAAAGAGGTATTTTCAATGGAAGAAAAAGTGTCTTTTATTTCTTTTCCACTAGTTAACACAACAGAATAGTGTTTCCTGCCATCAATACTCTGATTTTAAAGTGAAACAGAGAAAGAAGAAAGAAAACAAAATGGAGGGTGTTTCTTGTATAGCATAACAAGATCAACTATAAACATCTAAAAAGCTTAAGGTGTAAGAATATGTCCATTTTCAGTTGTAGGCTCACACACACTCATTCCTTTCTGTATACTCATTTCAGTCTTTGTGTCAATTGTGGAATTGTGTTCCAAAACATTTAAACATTTTATCCACTCACTTCCAATTTAATTTGAATTTTAAAATATTTTCACTAAAGAATCATTAAAAATGAATAAGTGTTAATTTATCATTCATAGCCTAACCTCCTATGACTGTATAATGTGATTTTGAAATCAGCTCCACCTTTATCCTCTATGAGGGTGATGTTAGGGTATTTCTTCCAATTTACATTTGTGTTTCATTTTTTCTGATGTCTCAACTTCTTTTCATCCTTGGTCTGTACTGATTTGTAATACATGTTGCTTATCCATCACCGGGAGTGTACAATGTCACTAAATAGGTTCATGTGGCATATTTTCACTGTGAAGATGTTCAGCATCACAGCCTGTAACCAAACACTTGCTCATGCCTTTTTAAGCTATGTGGCAGGTATAGGCTGTTCCAAGTGTGTTGGTGAACTTGACAGAGTTCTTCTGTGGATTTAATCTATGTCTGCATCTTCTGTCTGTCTCCTCGTGTAATCCCAGACTGACTCCATCATGTGGGGAGATTGGGGCTCCGTGGGGGGCCACAGGTACCATCTGTTGCTCTTTGTGTTCTTTGTTCTTGAACATAGTTCTTTAAGACTCTGGCTGAGTATTTTAGCTCCTTATCATATGGCAGAATAAATTTAGGACCAAACAGACACCTCCCTGAGGGAATTGATAGATAAAAATCCAAGTGGCCCTGCCTGAAACGTTGTTCATGAGTAAGTAAGCAGAAGGAAATTGACTTAAATTAGCCACTTGTTCGCACTACCTTGTGACTGCTGATTGTAGAAGTTACTAACAACATATTTATTTTAATTTTTAGCTGGTTGACTGGCATATTAAACGACGCTTTTATTCTGAAAATGTCACAGTGACCAAGCTAGACCGTCCTCTATGCAGCATTTCCGTTTTAAGCATTTTGCCTTCAAAACTGGATGTCATCATGAGGTTATGTAATAACAGCTGTGGAGTATGTTTGGCTGACATTATTTACGATGTATAACTGCATGGCGTTATGCGCTTTATGACGTAAAGGTTACGTTTTTATTCAGACCTCTATTTTATCTGCCAGTAGTGCTCTTTTATTGTGAAACAGTCAGACCGGACGTTCAGACCTGCGGTTTCTCGCCGTCAAAGCGGAAGTACAGTGTGTCAATAAATTGATGGAAACGATTCTTTACAGTCTGATCGCGGGAAAGTTAGAGATGTGAGCAGCTCGGGAAAGCACAGTATGAGTGAAAATCAGTAAGTTCGCCTTTGAGGCCGGGGACACGGCGTCTGACAGACCAGAGACGGACACTGTTTGGTGAGTAACTGCTCTTCTTCACAGCGACGTGACTGTTAGAGGTCACTTGAACATGAACATGAACTGTTGTGAACGGTCCAGTCTGTGTCGCTACGGTTCCGTACATTGAGAGGACACTAGCAAGGTTTATCTACCGTTACTGCAGGAAGGTGACAGAGCCAGAGCTGACGTTCACTTTTGGCTCGGGTCCTGTCCTCCTCCTGCTTTTTGTGGGAGCTCACTGACGTTAACGTGACATCTCAGCAGCTGGTGAGTCACCGCTGTTAGCACAACAAAGAGAGGAAACCTCTCCGAGCTGCACGCTGGAGCCTCGATGTTGTTGTTGTTGTTGTTGTTCAAGTGTTGTTCTTCACTCACTGCTACCTGAGATTAGCAGGGCCCAGCACCCCAGCTGGCATTGGGTGAGGGGTGGGCTGCACCCTGGACCGCAGTCTAACACGGAGCTGACGTATAGGGAAGTGCAGGTTGGAGTCAACCTGACTCCATGTCTGTCAGAAAGTCACCTGGCCAACCTGTGGATTCAAACCCTGGTCCTTGCTGTGAGGAGACAGTGTAAACCATGCCGTCCAATGATTGTACCAAGTGGATCCAATGCTGATTAGACATCAGAGTCATTTCAATGTGTTCGTGATGATCTGCTTCTTTCCCACTGATTTGTATATATGAATATGTCTGCTCATCTTAAATCATGCCTCTGCTTCGATTGTCCTCCAAACCTGCTCACCGTGTGCCATAACCCGAGGTGCACTTTCCCGTCAATGGTCTTACAGGTTGCAGCGAACCAACAACTGCTGTTTCTCCACCCAGTATCATCGCACCAACATTTAGTTTTTCTCCGTTTTCTGCATTGCAGTCATTTCAGTAAAAGTAACTCTTCAGTCCAGTGGTTGCTGCTTAGTTTAATTTAATTTAATTTATTATTACTGTTCCACAGTGTTACAAGTGGCAGCTCTACAGGCTGCCTTTAGGTTGCACCACTTGTCTGATGTTGCCTGTTCTTCACAGGGCGCTCCCTGACAGGAAGAGGCAGCAGGACAGCAGCATGAGCTTACTACACAGGTCAGTGACTATTATTGATGGACTCATTTGTGAATTTGGGACACTGTTGTTTAACACGTTTCTTTTCAAGTCTGATGACTCATCTTGTACAATGTAGTCACACATTTGGGAGTTTTAGGGAGGTGGTAACACTCGATGACCAGACCGCTGTTGACGTGTGCGTGCAGAGTGGCTCTGGCCTGGCCTTTATCTGTGAGGACAGACAGAATTTGGGAAATTTGACTAACGGCCTCACCCAGCAGATAGAACTGTTTCTGTGCTGACAGATCAGAGTTGGTTAGATATGAGTGATCCAGTGATTAAACCTAGCAGTGAATTATAGTATCACATTGCAGGGTTACTGGGTGTAGTCACAGGTGCAGCTCACCACGTTGATAATGGGTGTGGTAGAGTGTGCACTGTCCTATCGAGCTGCTTGCCTTATTTGGCATCTGTGAACACACTCCAGCGCTCTGATTGTGAGGGGGTGAATGAAGCTAAGTTTGTTAGCTGTGCTGTCCCTCTGATGCATGTGTTTAATTTACAATTTCCAGTTGCTCTGTGTTGTTGTTTAACTGTTGAACTGAATGTATAAATTCATAACCTGAAGTGGATGACACGGCCACACCGGTTTCTTAGTATTGCAATATTTCTGTAATCCAGCATTGCAGAAACAAGCTGTTGCTTTAGGAGAGATAAAGACCTGAGAATGTATACAGTTCTCTACATAGGATGTCATAACAATACAATTAATTAACCCAATTAACTAACACACAGAGAAAGAGATGCACTGCGACACAGATGACAACAATCACAAGTATTACTGGTAACGTGAGCGAGTGAAACTTTACAGTATCTCAGGGAATGAAGTGTCTACAAATTGAAGCTGTGTTGCAGTTCACTCCAGTAGTGATGTGTTACTGGAAACCAGAAATTCAACTAGTGATATCTCAGCAGCTAAAATAGTAAGTCCTCAAAGGTGAAGACACGTCTGCCGATGCCTTCTACATCAGTGATGACCATCAAACATTTTCATTCAGTATGAACACAGTGGTGAGTATGGTAACTAACTGTCTGCAGTAATAAGTCACATGACACTGTAGAAGTCCATTGGTAAGAGGGTAGCAGCAGAAGCATAAGCATGTAAGATATCTTCATCATCCAGTATTGACCGTATCTTAGACTGCATAATGTTTTTCCTGTTTTTAAAGAAACAGAGAACATACAGATAAACAGATTCAATTTCTGTGGAAGAATCCAGTCTTCAAACATCTTTAAAGATCTTCAGGTTATCGAAGGCAGCCTGTAATAGACGCCTGCTTTGCAGTGGGCCGATGACATACAAGATGGTACCAGTATAAAATAAACATTACAGTGCTGAGTTGGAAAAATAAACACTATTTATGTAGCAAGTAAAATGTATTGTAATTGAGAGTACCAACAGCTTTGGGCAGGCCTATCAACACTATAGAATGATGTTGGTTTTGATCAGGTGAGTTAACTACGTCAGTTATTCAGGTTATTGTGCTATGACACAAAGACAAATAGAGGAAAGTGGCCAGTTGTTCAGTGTGATGACCGCCCCTAACGGTAAATTATACCACAAATGACACTATTAAAACACTACAGTATGAGTAAAATACAAACACCTGCAGCCTAGCCAGTTACATATGATATGAGCCTCACTTTATTCTAGATGTTAGATGTCTCATACTGGAAAAAAGCCACGAGTCATTGCTTCATAGTAATCATCATAATCCCTCATCAATCAGCCATACAAAGAAGTTCTCAGTAATCTGCGGAGTCAGTTGTAGCTTGCTGTGTGTGAATTTCTCAGAAGAGTATTAGACTAACCCCGCTGGAGTTGTTTGGAAGAAATGTGTTTGTTTGCATAAATGTCAGTGCCCTGGAGGTTTGCCAGTATCCCTGCTACAGCCTGCAAACAGCCTAATAGCAACCATTAAGACACCACTTGGTTGCATCATCATCATGCAGCATTCCAGCTGAACTGGTCTTGTAACGTGTCGTGATGTGTTGTTTTCCAGACAGCTGAGTCAGCTGCTCTCAGTATGGAGGTGGAAGAGGAGGGTGGATGTTTCTCTCTACCCCGCCGCTGGCTTTCACTTCAGGACCTTCTGCTCCACCACCACTTCAAATACAGGTGCACAAATCACAATTTAAAGCTTTATTGAGAATTGACATTCACAACAACATACTGTTTCTTTAAAGGATGACTTCCCTTTATCTTGCTTCCTGTAATTGTAGTTTTGGGAGTTCGTGAGCACACAGTAATATGAAACGTTCCTGCCTTTGATATATTGAGATGCTGTATATCTCTGCTTGTAGCTAAGGAACACCTCCAAATAATATCATCTGCACAGGGTTTCTATATCAAATGATGTCACCTGGTCGCTCATACTTTGGAGGTTGTAGTCTTGGTCGACCTGCTCCTCAAAAACTCCATCAGATTCCATTCTCTGGTGGAAACATTACTTGTTCTTAAAGGGGTATTTCAGAAACAGATTAGCATGTATTGTAACAATATCAGCCAGAGAGGTAACGATATCATCTTTGGAGTTTCTAGGATGGGTCAGAATTAAAACACACTATCCACACCTCATGATCCCCTTTTAGAGCCCTAGTACTACTAAATATGCTGATATTTCTGTGAGTGGGTCTTGTGTTTTCTTGATCTGTATACGGACTACAAGTTGAGGTATTGGCTGCTTTCATCCAGAAATTGTATTTTAATGTTTCACACAAGTGCTATAGGTATGGGGATAGAAGGGTGCTGAAGTCAGTTCTGTAATGGTGCCAGAGAACATACACGAATAGCTGGGAGGCACACACATTCAAAGTGTATATACACTTCTTGCTGCTGTCTTACTGCAGACCCCATAGAGATCCACAAGAAGAAACTCTTCCTGTGGTTCAGCCACCTTCCACAGGAAGAGAAACAGTTTGGAGGCTACTTCAGCCCAGAGACCATGCATGTGGATCCACTGATCCTGGAAAGAAAGCCAGAGGATCGAGCAGGACTACTCAACTCTTCTCTCCAAAGTGAGGCCACCTCCAACCCTTCCATAACCGTGGAACAACTGTTCGATCCCACTGATACCTGCTATGAGAATCGGGGGCTCAATGTGCTTCTGTATGGAGCTGTGGGTACAGGGAAAAGCACGGTGGTCCGAAAACTAGTGCTGGACTGGTGCAGTGGGAGCACCCTGACGCACTTCAAGCTGATGGTGCCTTTCTCTTGTGAGGACCTCAGCCAGCTGTCAAAGTAAGAAGGCTTTCTCTAACCCAGTGTCACACACACACACACACATCATCCCATTTGAAATCATAATTAGATACTTCCCCAGCTTTAGAATGAATCGGCACAGTCTAATGTATTATCAACTTTGGCTTTTACAGTATACATGTCAGTCCATTCAGATCCAGTAGGGGCTTCATCTAATGATTGACTAATGATGACTAACTAATGATGAAGAGAGAAAATGACTTCTACCATGACAAAACTTCATGATAGAACCAGTCAATTTAGAGCATTTATGTTTCATTACTTTTGACATTTGACCATTTAACTTTTTTAAGAATGTGAGCAACTTGGAGTTTGAAGTGAAACTTGGTGTGCTAATGCTTTGACTTTGACTTTGAGTACACAAACACACCCTAGATCATTGTATTACTACTATAATAGCTTATGCTGATGTAAAAATGTTAAACATGTTTATTGTACATGACTAATGTTTACATTTACATTACAAATTAGATTTGTAATCATCCAGTCTCTGCGTACAAATAAAGTTCCATGAACTGAACATTGGTATGGTTGGTTACACAAGGATTACTGCTTCACACACAGGGTAGCCTCTTTAAGGGACCTGGTGGGCAGGAAGTACTTCCACCTGAGAAAACACCCTATGCTGAGTGGAGAGGGAAACCAGGCCAAGAATGTACTCTTCATCTTCAACGGGATGGAGAAGATGAATCTTGACTTCCGTATTGGATCCACAGAGCTCTGCAGTGATCCTAATGAGGCCCTGCCTCCAGGTGTAGTGCTGGTAAACCTGCTAAGGAAGTACCTCCTGCCTGAGGTAAGGGATGGTCCACTATCTTCTGAATGTTGGAATATCTTTTCTCTGATAGATCCATGTTAGACTGTCAGCTGTTAATATGTCTTTGTCATGCTGAAATGCAAATTGCTGTGAAGAAATAAGCTCTCTGTGACACTGAGATAGTGAGCACTGTCCTGGAGAGTTGGACTAGAAACCTCTACTGGAGTGCTGTGTTCTCCAGGTGCTGTAATTTGAAATAGACACTATTACAAATCTCACCAGGTATTTGTTTCCACTGTTCAGCACTCAGGTTAGCAGTTAGAGGAAAATTACTGTTTGTATTTAAATGATTGTGAACTTATCTAAAGGGGTCATAGAGTTTGTTGGTGCCGGGCTCAGATAAACAGCGGCTGGAGGACATATGGCTCATTTGACATGTGCCATTACACTACAGGCTATTTTTTCCTTTGCTTTTATTTTACCAGACTTGTAGAAACATGCTTGGTCACACGTGCAAAATTTATCAACATATCACACCTTGCCCGGTGCACACTCGTGATTTTTGAAACTCTTTATTTTAATATTTGTCATTGGTGGAAAATTTTCTGCTGTGTGTGTCCCAGGCCAGCATCTTGGTTACTACCAGACTGTCTGCCCTGGACCGTATCCCTCAGAAGTACGTGAGTCGTTATGCACAGATTTGTGGTTTCAGTGATCCAGACCGCCAGCGGGCGTACTTCAGCAGCCGCCTTCTGCAGCAGAGCGGGGAGTTGCCACATAACCAGGAGGTCCATGCTCTGATAGAGCTGCTTTACCTCAACCTCCAGGAAAAAAGCCAGCTGGCCGCAGCCTGCTTCCTCCCATCCTACTGTTGGCTTACATGTGCTACTTTACACTTCCTCCACCTCACAGATGCCAACTCACATATTCGCACGCTGACTGGCATATACACCAATTTCCTCAGGCTCAACTTTGGTGGTGAAGTGCTGGGCACAGGAATAGGGACAAATGTACCCATTCAGGAGCACCAGAGTTCTCTGATGTTGTATGTTGTCCGCACAGTTGGTAAAGTGGCATTTGATGGTGTGATATACAAACGCACGTCATTCTCTGAGAAGGAACTGGAGCAGTGGATAGGAGGGAAGACCAAGACGGATGAAGAGCTACGTCAGCTGGCCATGTTTCGGACTGATGTGCTAGACTTCTTTTTGGCTCGTTCTGTAGAAAGTGGTCAGAATTTACCAGAAGTAGCCAGTGAGCATGATCAGAGGCGCTATGTATTTGCTGTCCCAGCCATGCAGGAGTACCTGGCAGCTCTCTACGTGGTTCTAGGAGAGAACAAATCAGCTCTGGAGAAATTCACCAATCAGGTGTCTGAGGCCATTGGTCAGGCAAGTGAAGATGTCAGTGCCCTCTTCAACATCCTTTCTAAGTTCATCCCCCTTCGGATCTTCGCTGTATTCAACCTCCTCAAGCTTTTTCCAAAGATCTATGAGAAAATCAGCAGCTACAACAAAGGCAGCATAGCCAGAACCATGGCGTCGGAGTTGTTCCGCACCGAGGATAGCTACAATGAGGACGTTCTAGATCAGGTGGAGCAAAGCCTTCTTGGAGTCCATGGCCCTCAGCCAAAGCAGTACAGTGAAGGCAGGCCTTTTGAGCTTTACCCCATCTTTATGGGTGGACTGTTGCATTATGAAAACCGTGTCCTTCTCCAACAACTCGGCTGCAGCATCCAGAGCTCCACTGTGGCCCAGATCACACAGGCCCTTAGGAAGTACCTTGTCAGAGGTAACATATGTTAACAGCATGCTTTGTTCTCGTGTTTGAAAAGTTTAACATAGTACTGTGATAGCATCAGTTGTACTATTAAATAAAGGATGCTTTAGACTTCAAATATCTAAAAAAAATACTTATTAGTTTAGTTTATTAGTAAACTTTGTAGACTTCCAGTCCACTGTTGAGATTGAGATGCCTGTATGTACAAGAAGTGTTGATCGCTCTTAACGGCTTTCTCAGACTCTATGTTTGGATTATATTTGTGACTTCTCCGGTCACCATGATGCCCTCAATGTGTTCTTCACCACACAAATGATACTAGAACATGATTTGTGTCTGCATTTAGTTTTTCATAGGGCAAAATAGTTCATGTATGTTGAGCTCATTGCTCAGAAGACAATTCAATACTACGAGAGAGGCAGAGAGAAAAAGTCAGAAGAGTACGACTGTGAAAGAGGTTTTGAAAGATAGCAACTCAGCTCTGGAGTGGTGAACATTGGAGTTCCTGTGTGCACAGAATTAGGATTGTCTATGTCCCTTATTTCTAACTACCGTCGAGATGAAAATATTCAGACACTGGGGAAAGCAGAAATGGTTAAAAGCGACCAAGAGCTAGTATCTCATAGATACGGACTGAGTTTTAAATAGTTTATTATGACCATCCTAAATATCCAAAATATCCATCCTAAAACAAAATGAACTCTATTAACTCTTTTTTTTTTTTCTTATTTAATGCTAGAGCTCAGCAAACCACAGCCTCCAGATGAGCTGATGGACCTGCTGGTCCTTCTGTATGAGTTTCAAAACCCCCGGCTGACTGCAGAGGTTCTTGCCTCAATCAGAAGCATCCCCCTCACCAGCATTCGTATGACATCGCTCAAATGCTTCATACTGAGTTCGGTGCTCTCATGTGCCCCAGCAAGGTAATTCTTATTACTATGATTAAGAATAAATGCTGGCAACACTAATGACACTGTCATTAGCCTCTCCTGTTCCTTTGTGCTGATTAGCAAATGTTAGCAAGGTCACATGCTAGCGATGATGCTAAATACAAACATGTTAGCTGTGGGTAAAGCATAGAACTCCCATGAACGGTCATGAACATTGCTATTATAGTGAGATTAGAGTTGATCAGTGTCTGTATGTCAAACTCAAAGAATAAGTGTGATCTGACTTTGTTTTGTCGTCTTTCTGGAGTTATCGCCTTGAAAAGCTGGACCTGTCCTCCTGTCTCCTGACTAATGACATGGTGCAGATCCTGCGTCCTGCCTTCAAACACACGCGTAACCTCAAGTAAGACGAGCACAGCATCTCTTCTGTTGTAGTATGAAGTGAAGATGTTAGAATAACACCTCTGAAAGGAAGGATGAGTTTGTGCATGATGATGAACAGTGCACATGTCCTGCTACTACAACTACTGCACTAGTTCTAAGAAAGTGGAAGTTTCTACTGTAAAATGTTTTAATTTCCCACTTTTATTACTGAGATGACATTGGGAAGTGAAGTCATATTGAAATGCATTATGTTAATAGGTGTTTCTAATGGTTTACCCCCCTCATTTATTTTAAATGGGGTGGCCAAAACATTATAACCACTTCCTAGTATAATGCACTCAAGGTGTAGGGGAATATAGATACACTTAAGTATTGCATTGTGAGATATTATGCTGATTCTCAAAGCACTGTACAGATTTTTAATTAATAATTTGCATAATATTGCAGAATCCTGGCACTGGTTAATTTTGTGTTGTGTTCAAACGTCAGACCACTAGATGACAGTGCTGTGCACATTCTGAGGGTGTTTTTGTTTGTTTGCTTTTGCCAGACCAAATTCTTGCCAATACAAAACTATATAATACGTAACTTTGTATTAGTATTATTCATGGCAGAACTGCTGTATTGGATTGCATTGAAAACTTAAGCTTAATAAAGTGGGCAGTCAGTGTATGTACTGTATTTATACATTATAAGTACAAGCATATTAAATTAAATAGATCCAGAGGATGACCATTCATTGGCTCATTCCACGTCACTTATTGCTGTTATCCTTAAACACACGAAGATTGACTGGTTAACTCAGCTAATTTGTCTAGCTTGTGTCTGTGGGGTGCTGTGGGTGATTGTGGTGTGAGCTTTGTGTCTCTGTTGTCCACAGTCTGCAGTTTAACAGCCTGGGTCCTGAGTCCTGCGTCATCCTGAGAGACCTGCTACTAGACCCTGAGAGTTCTATTAAATCTCTACTGTAAGGCTACACTTTCATTCATGTTTGGTTTTTTAAACCTGTGTGTTCTACGGAATCCTGACTTCACTGTGCTGCTGTTTTAATTCATCATACACAGAATGGTCAGAGTCGCCCTGTTACCTGATATTGACTGTGGCATTAAAAAAATAAGAGAAGTCATACTGCTTAATATTTTCATATTGCCAAAAACATACAGGCCACAATAAATGTGGGTCCTAATGTCAGTTTCAGTTACTTTTGGTTTGAGCTTAAGTCATGTGACCTAGAGGTAAACAAGAGCATTGCTTTGAAGTTGGGAGACGTTTAAAAATCAGATTTAATCAAGAATGGTAAAAAAGCAGAAATGACTATAATGCCATGTTTGGTTTCCGACACTTCCCATTATGCATCTTGATAGATTTGAATAGATTTTAGTCTTTAGACTTTCTGTGCCTGAGAGAATGAACAGGTTGTGGTGCCATTCAAACGGCTGAGAGTTTATCCAGAATACTGGTAAATGTCCTCTGGCTGGTGTCACCATGTACACTTGATTCATTCTTCTGATGTCTCGTCTAGCCTGTGTGACAACGCTCTGCTGGACTCTGGAGCCTGCACCCTGCTAGAGGCGCTGCCGCAGAACGAGTCGCTGACACACCTGTCGCTGATGCACACTGGGATTGGCGACCAGGCAGCCCTGGAGCTGGCTGAAAGGCTCCAGAAGCACGGAGGTCTCCAGGAGCTCAATGTGGCCTACAACAACATCGGGGACAACGCCGCTCTGGCTCTGGTGGACACCTGCAAGGAACACCCCAGCATCCACACTGTGCAGTAAGCAGCTTCTCATTGTAGCCATATAAGTATATATTACTGATATGTATTGCTGCCCGTCCTGCTGAAAAACACCTGAAGTTCCCTTATGATACAGTTAGGACTAACATAGTATAAGTAAATACATTTAGTATATTTAGTAAATACAGTTTAAACAATTGACATGATAACATTTGATATCTTCTGTTGTGAATAAAATATGGGTTTATTAGAATTGCAGATTATTGCATTTTGTTTTTAGGTCGATTTTAGACAGGCAGGTCATAGTAAAAAGCAGGGAAACTCCATGATCTTAGGTTTTAGACTCAGCATGTGTAGGACAGACTGCAGAGGCACTTTGAGTGATTGTCAGCTATCACATGTGGTATTCATGTATTAGCAAGTTTCTGTGTTGATGTCTTTGTGCAGCTTGTATCTGAACCCTCTCAGTGATGTTGGGAAGCAGGCCCTTTATGTCCGAGGTGTTCCCAAGGGTCATAGTGGCAGTGGACGACGGGTCAAGGTCCTAGCTTCGGTCACTGAAGGTACAGACATCTCAGAGGACTGGCACCCCATCCTCAGAGTAATAAGAGAGAACGCCTCCTCCTGGGACCGCGAACATCTTAAGCAGCAGCTTCAGGTACACTCTCACACTGAGTAATGTGTAGAAACAATGTAACACATAAAGCTCCTAAATGTAGTTGATGTGGGACTCAACAGTGGCAAGAAAAAGTATGTGAATTTAATAGTTTTCTGCATTCATTTCTCAAAAATTCTGATCTTCATCTAAGTCAAGAGTATTAACAAATATAATGTGCCTAAAGTAATAACACAAAAAAAATCTGTCTATATTGACAACAACCACAAGAACCTCATAGTGCTATTGAAAAAAGTATGTGTTTTGTTTTTTGGGTTTTTTGTATGTTTTTTAACTGCTTGACGACTCTTGAGAGTTTCAGCTGACGTACATTCTCTCAGTATGCTGAAGAATTTTTTGATACACTTGGGAATTCACCCCCCAATCACTGCAGGCTGGCCAGCCCCTGATGCAGCAAAGCAGGCCCAAATCATGATGTTTCTTCCACCGCACTTTATGATGGAAATTATGTTTTCATGAGGATATGCTGTGACCTTTTTATACCAGATGTAGTGCTGTGTGTTCTTTCCAAATAGTTAAATATTACTTTGTCAGTCCACAAAACAAAATTTGCCAATACTGCTGTGGAATGTTAAGGATGCTCTTTAGCAAACTTCAGGCATGCAGCAATGTTGTTTTTGGTAAACAGCTTTCTTTGTGGTGTCCTGCCATAGACAACCTTCTTGTTTAATGTTTTACTTACTGTAGACTCATTAACACAGATGTTAACCAGTTCCAATGATGCCTTCAAATATTTGGCTGTCAGTCCCGGTTGCTTCTTTACCTCATTAATGAGTGTTTGTCTCTTGGGGTCATTCTGATTGTCTGCCCACTTCTTGGTAGAGTAGCCACAGTCCCAAAGTGTCTCCATTTGTAGATTGTTTGTCAAACAATATGTAAATCAACAATTCTTGATCGTAAGCTCCTTTTGACGAGGCATGGCTCACATAAGTGTATTGTTTTTGTACGGAGCAAGTTTCAAAGTTTTTTGACAGTCAAAGTAGCTCTAGTCCACACATCCAAACTTTCTCAACAAGACCCTAGGTATGCTAGCACCTGACTCTAGTTAACTTTTTTGAGGTCAGTATTCAAAGGGTCCACATACTTTTTATGGTTGTTCTCAATCAAGACAAGTCATTTATTTTATTTTAACGCAGAGAACCATGAAAAAAGTCAGACGTTTAGGAAAATACTCCACTGCTAGATGTGTCTCAGTGAGTCAGTCCCTCTTTGTACAGGTCTTCCTCAGGGATCTGGAGTGGGGTCGCCAGCAGCAGCGGAATATTTGGAAGAGGCTGCACTTTCGCAGGGTGGAGAAGGGAGTTCGTCAGACTCTAGAGATGCTGGAGAAGGACTCTCTGCCTCCATCCACAGGACACAGCAAGTAGCTGATAAAAAGCAGGAGGTGATAGAGCAATGGAGCAGCAAGTTCGGAATGTGTCCACACGAGAACAATGTGCAACTAGGACATACTGTAAAGGAGACGACTTCAATCAACCGCATTTAGAAGCATCTTGAAATAGACGATTTCAGAAACTATGTATGTAGCATGTCATACATATATGGTAAAGAACAAAACGTATCAGTGAAATCTGGTGATACCTCCTCTGTTAGCTTATTGGAATAATAGATTAACAGTAGTTCACTTTTAATGGTAAATACTTGAAAACAGCAGCTGATTAGAAGCTGTAGCCTTTTTTTTATACTAAAACGCACTTTCTTACAGGCTAAAATAAAAATTATGGGTTGTTTTTTATGTCTACCTGTATGACTCCAATGGAGACCTGCAGGTCCAGGTCAGCATCTGGCAGAAATTTAGAAATCACATTTAGTTTGGGTTCAGTCAGAATCAGGTAGCCTAATCTTTAGGAGTTTGACCTATCACGGTGTTCAAACCATACAGTGGCAAAAAAATAAAGTTAGCAACCTTTTTCAACTTCCAGATTTGATCTTATCCAAAGTGTTTATGTCTTTGTTGGACACACTCGTTCTTATTGATGCAGAAAACCAGGAAATTGCAAACAAACTGTTAACTTACTTATTCGCAACTGTATATTTGGTGTAGTTCAACGCAAATACACCAAATAAAAAAACAAAATGAATGGACGGCTGCAGCATTCAGATGTCTGCCTCATGTAATTGTCGGGGGAGGCTGTCCGTCTGTTTAGTGCCATGTTAGTAATGAGCTGCACTGTTTGACTCAGTCTTTTTTAAGTTTCGACCTGAATAAGCCGCAGCAGCAGCAGCACAGTGAGCTGAGCCGCTTCATTTGGTAACAGAGACACATGAAGGTCCATTAAACTCTTGCTGATGCTAACACATCACTTCCTGTGCTGGCTTCAAAATAAAAGCATGTATCGTAAACGGAGAAAGCACTGTGCCTGCAATGTGAGTCAGTGTTTGACATACATTAAACGAGGGACTTTTAAAAAAAAGAATTTTATGGTATTTGAGGTTAATTGTGATCTGTGCATCCTGAACGTCTTCCACAAATGTACACAACCAAGTACACTGTTGTTTTATCCAACAGATGAGTCTTCCTCTGCTCCACAGCTGCCTTATCTGAACACCAACAGTGTTGATGTGTTGGTTTACTTATTGTTTGATGAGTGTTCTTGATGAGAAAAAAAAAACATTTTACAATATTTTACAAGCAAAGTTCTTGTATAACTGTTTTTGAAACAAAGATGAGTTGAAAATGAGACAGCAGAGAAAATGTCAGTTCCTAAACTCAGGTATGGAAACATTTCATGTTACTCCTAGTTTCTTTTCTTAAAGCTTGTAGCTGAAGATGATGTTTTGCTTGTCATGGGGGGGGGGGGGGGGGTGTATGTAACTGAACTGTGTTGTAATGTTGGTGATGGGATGCATTAAAAGTTTTACAACAAACACTTTTCCCACAGTGTCTGTGTTCTCCAGAACAAAATCAGGAGACGGGTTCCGTCTTTACGGTGAACACGTCATGTTAACCACGCCGGGCAGAAGTTCTTAGTTATAGCACCAGGTGGTTTTAATGTTGTGAGACACTGATGGGCGGTGTCTCACTTTTTAAATCCCTCTACTCTGCCCAACCAAGAGCGGGGTGGAGAGACCTCAACAAGTTCACTCATAAGATGCAGCTTACAAGCTGTTAAACAAAAGGTTCTGAACATTTGCTGAACTGCACGTTCTCCCAGACATCCCAGTAAAATGAGTTCAGTCTCACTGTCACATCCTGTGCTCTTGGACAGGAACTACATTGTTTCATTCCTGATGGAACTATGAAGCGATTGCAGAGTCAGCGTGGGGAAACCGGGACGAGTGTTTGTTCTGACGCCTTGAGTCCCCTCTGCTGTGATCACATAGGAGGACGGTGAACTGACCGACTGAACATGGTCTCCATCTCAAAACTAGTGCAGAATCCAGATGTGGCAACACCGGGCTCTTCCATCACAGTGTGTCGCAGTGGGCACACGGCTTCTCTCTTTAACTGCGAGTAAATGTTTAACCCTCGTGTAGAAAGGAGTCACAGTCTCACCTTTTTATTGTCTGTGTGTGAAGTGAACCTTGTCTCAGTCTGGGCAGGAACACACAAACACGGTCAGGACTCAATGATCTCCTCCAGCGGTAGGCTCTTTACCTCTCACATGACTTTCCATGATTTGACTATTCAAATGTAAACCTGTGTGCTGTGGACTAGTCTTCATGTCTATGGTGGTAAGTCACCTTTAGCTTTGTGCTCTGCTCCTTCTTCCGATGGGACTGGGGACTGTTGGTCTTCTCTCATTCTTGCTGGTTAAACATTGTCCATCCGCAGCGTTTACAGTTCTTAGCAGAGAGCTGTGGGGGGGGGGGAGTAGATTCTGTGTGTTGTGTGTAACCTGCTGCGGTTACCACACGTTGAGGATGATTCGCTGTTTGCACAAGGTCCTGGTTCAAATGTGCTCACACGAGCTGATGAAGGATTAGATCTAACTAGGCTGATGTGCAGTGACCAACACAGCACTGCTTCTGAAACCAGAACCGGACGTCCCTACTCGCTTGGGGGCCAGAGTTAGAACCCAGGCATGGACTCTTTCATGACTTGTTGCTCTGCCTGAACGACAATGAATCAGCATTCATTCACTCGGGTTCTGATCTGTTGTTTGAGCGTCTTCCTCAGTTGTTCAGAAACTCCACTGAAACCCAGTAATGAGTCACTGCTGCACCAGCTGACACATTCCTTCGTCACCATGAACACACACACACACACACACACACACACTGAAGTTTATTTCTGACTCAGTCCCACATCCACCGTCCTGTTGCCATAAATAAGAGCACCAAATGTGGATGACTCTACGGCTGGAAATAGTTCCAATTACATGCACAGTTTCCTCCTGAAGGCTGACCAGGTTTTGCAGCTTTTTTAAAATGCCAAAGATAATTTTGATAATTTAACTGGATACTATATGTGACCGTGTCCCTGGAAGCCGAGACCACGTTCACGGACACATTTTACAGTTCAGATTCACCCCTGTGCCTGTTGATCTTTGGTATCTGGTCTAATAAATGGTTATTAAAAACGTGGAGACCTACAGTTGATAATGCGTCTCCACATAAGATGCCTACAACTCTTTACGTCCGGTTCTGCTGCCCTTCATTTGGGACACCGGGGCAAGACCTTATTAGCTTACCCTGCCTTTGTACCTTGGACAGTTGGACCCAGTTGTGTGCTTTGGAGAAAAGCATCAAATGACTAAATGTAAATGTCAAATATATGAACTACAGGTCTCTGCACTGGACATTAATCACTCTGCCCCTAGTGGTTAAATAATGTAATGCCTCCTTTGTAGATTATGGATTGGACCCAGTATATCTGTCCACACCTCATCCAAACCCCTGGGTTTGTCGGCTGTGGGTTCCTGCCGTATTGTGCGGTACACTAATGAAGTGTTTCTTTGTATTTACTGTGATGGACTCGGTCAACAATCATCCACATCCCAGCTGCAGCAGTTCAGCACAGGTTCTGAACTGAGCCTTTGCTGCATCACATCCCCGCCTGCCAATCAGCCCCGCAGTGCACGTGAACACTGACTGAACTTGTTATCATTGCAGCAGTGTTGACATAAAGGCAGCTGGGAGCAAATGTGTTAACTATGTTGTGGTTTCTAAGCTCATACTGTAACCCGTATTGACAGTTTGTGTCAATACACACTAACTGTGCTGTATTTGTGAGAGAAACCACCTGGGAGGTCGCACGTCTTCACCCTGCACGGTTCTTTACTTAGATGGATCCTGTTTGGTTGCATATCATCAAATTAGTAGGAAACACAACATCATCATGTGTGTAGATGTCGACCCGGTCCCTCACTGGCTTTTTGTTCTTGTGTTTTCTTGAGTCCAAACATTTTGTAAGTGAATTATGAGTCTGCCTTAAAGAAAACTGTATCAAAGGAGTGTCTTTCCTAAGAACACTCAGCAACTTGAGTCCAAGGCTGGGTGCTGAGAAACGAATCAATATCTCAGGAGCAGCAGCCACAATGAGAGGAGGTTGATGCTTCAGATAAACCTCACGTCTTCAATAAAGACATGGGACTAAGCACTAGTGAAGCTTGTGTCTGTTCTAGATGTGTGATGATCACTGTTTTAATGTCCCTCCCACAGGCTGCCACAATCCATGGAATTTCCACGGTGAGTTCAGTGTTTTACTTCTAACAGCTCCTAGTACACACACTGTGTGCTAAATCTGTTCATCAGTCCCATTGAAGTGAAGAACCACTCATAGTGATGAGAGTACAATCAATAATAAAAGAGAGATTCAGAAACAATCACAGGAATTAACACGCTGATGACAGTGGAACCTCAGCTGTTGACAAGACAAGATTCAAGTTTATGTGGACCTGGATATGGATCCAACACCAGGAAGAGTATGTGTGTGTGTGTGTTCACTGACAACCTAATAATAACAACACTGAAGCAGATTAAAGCTGAACTCAGGGCTCATACAGGCAGCACTTTGATCTGTGCTGATAACTCCAGATACTTTCAGTACTATGAACTCTTAACTTCTTCACACACAAGACACAATGTTCATGTCTTCCGACCCCATCAGCAAACTACAAACAGGAAACACAAAATCAGACAATTTGGCACATGCAGTTCATTTACACTTAAGGTTAGTAAAAGATTACAAATTGCTGAGGCGCCCTCTGACCTGGACCTCGGTGACGTCCAGTATAAACACAGCTAACGGTCTCCAGTTCGTCAGCAGTGCAGATATTTACTTCTCAAAGCTTTTCAGAGAGGATCACCCTTCCAACCAATCAGAGCATTTGAGCATCTTATTTATTGTAGTTAGTCAGAATATGATCGTTACTACCTCCAAAACTATGGTGTGGTTCTTTAAAAAGTTATATAGCCTGAATGTATCAGTCTTTATTTGAAGATTACTGCATCACACTGACCCATTTTTCTTTTCTCCTCACTTCAGTTTCACCTTCAATCCAAAGGAAGGGATTGACAATCCAGCTCTGGTCATCACAGATGATCACGGTGACTTTCTCTTCTATCCTAAAGTCCACTAAATTCAAATCCCACCGACCCACACCCTCTCCAGTGTTGATGATCTTTACCTAACCCCTGTGTGTGTAGAGCTGGATCAGGGAGCAGTACCCAGGCTGTGCCAGCTGAAGCGTCTGGAGGGACAGAGCTTCGGCTTTTACCTGCACACAGACCAAAGTGGCCGAGGATTTGAGATCAGAAGCGTGGAGCCATGGAGTCCTGCGGAGAACAGTGGCCTCAGAGACGGAGACAGAGTATTGGAGGTCAATGAGGAATATGTGGACGGCATGGACTTCAACAGGGTTCGTGTCCAGAGTTTAGTAGTGCCTCATCATTGGATCATTTGTATTAAGTATTCGTGTTTCAGTGCAGTAAGTCGGCAGCTGTGATAACAAAACACTGAGGCAGCTAAATGGAATGCGGCCTCTATTAATGTTATCAGTTACACGTGTTTGACGAGTGTGACGTCCCCTGTGAAAAAGACCTGCTTTCCGAACAGTCTCACCTGGCAGGACAACAGGTGACCTTCATTAGCCAGAGCAAACAGACATTTATTCTAGTGATGCTGACGAGTTGTGTGCAGGCAGGACAGTGAAGACCTTACATCTCTGCAGCTCCCATTACTGGTGCAGCTGGTTGTACAAGTGTTTGTGATCATCATGTATGACTGGAGTATAGCTGTCAACATATTCCAAACCTCTAAACCTCTCCAAGAAGTTCCAGTAGTCTCCTGCTTAGTACTATGACTTGCTTAAGAGGGGAACACCGTGTCTGTAAAGAAGACGTAGTGTGAGTTAGCAGCACCTCTGGTTTTCTCTAGGGTAGGTTGTCAGCTGTTGAGAGCTCACTACTTTAGCAGTTCAGTAACTATCAGTCTAGTTCAACCAGTCTAAAACAAGTTATGACTCAGAGCTCAAGGTCCTAAATGTGACTTCATCACTAAAGACTGAGAACGTCCTATATTAAAGTACTAGGGCCTCACAGTAGTTGACATGAGACCAAATGCATTTCATTGATCCAGTCATTTGTCTGTTTTACATGCCAGGTGGTGAGAAAGATCGAGTGGTGCGGCGTACACTTGTTCCTCCTCGTGTTGACGAGAGCCGAGTATGAACAGGTATGTACGACCATCATAATCACATCTTGCACTCGTACCTTCCAACCCACACGGTGAGGGGGCAACCTCGGCACGACTGACTTGTTAGTTACAGCGTATGTTCTGTGCAGGAGGAAGTGACAAGAACCAACATGTGACTGTAACAAGCGTGGGACCTCTTCACGTATATACTGTTGCATATGAATCAGTGGGAGTTGTGCTGTGTAATGCTGCTCCTCTCATTCAGTCACTCTTCTCCAGGCAGTGTCTACGGGCGTGGACCTGCAGATGCTGGTCAAGGCGTCCAAAGGGGACAGCTGGTCCAGACCCAGACTGTGTCACATCAGCCGACATTCGGAGCATGGTTTAGGGATGACCATAGTGCCAGTGGAAGGTAACGGACACACTGCTGACACAGTGATGACTGACTCTTTGGGAATTATTTGCTTCTTTACACCGATGTTTCTTATTTCACTTGTTTTATGTAGAGACATTCTGCCCAAAATGATCCTGGAGGTGATTCATGTTAAAAAGAGGAGTTTTCTTTCTTTCTTCTTAAACAACATCTGTCTTGTGTGTTTGTCCCCCGCTGAAGCCACAGATACCTTTGATTTTGATCTCTGCATTGAACCTGATTTGATATTTCAGACTGTCAGGCTAACTCTCTGCTGTTTCCCTCTGCGTCCAGTGTTTATCCTAATGTTCTTACAGCAGCTCTGTAAAATTGACTTCCATGTTCAGAGAACTACATGTTGCCTTGTTCCTTCAGAACCATGTATCGTTCTGATCCTCTTGTCATTTATTAACAGCTGACAGTGATGTTTCCATAAACTCGGTTTATCTTGTTACAAAGTACAACGGCTTTATACCACATTATATACCACAGTTCCTACTGATACTGCTGATGATGGTAATAACAGCACGGACATGTCAACAGGTTGGAAGGGCCAGTACACAGTGAGCACTGTCAGTCAAGGTCCAGCAGACAAAGCTGGCGTCCGCAATGGAGACAGACTGATCTGGATCAATGGAGTCCTGGTTTCAACCCTCACAAACTCCACTCTCAACAGAACTGTATGAGCCCAGTCGACTCAGTCACACACACACACACACACACATATGTTTTTGTTAGCTTTAACATGTGTGTGTGTGACTCCTGCAGTGTGTCTGGTTCTCAGGTGAGGAAGAGTGGGGACTCAGTGACCGTGCTGGTCATTGACAGCGACAGTGAGTCTTGCTATGTGAGGAGGAAGATCCCCATACTGCCTGTGCTGGCAGAATGCTGCAGCCTTCCCCACAGTGCCAAGACCATGCACCTGGTTAAAGGAGATGATGGATATGGCTTCCTGCTGAGGCAAGAGAGGCTGGCAGGCACACGCCGGATAGGTGAGACTAATTGGATTCAACGCATGAAGTTCAGGTTACAGTTCAGGTGATGTGGAGAAAAAAGTTAGTAAATGCAAAAGCCAAACAAACTGCACAATGGTGGGAGGGTTACGAAGGTATTTCTAAGGCTGTGGGTTTCCAGAAGAGAGACTGTCTACAAATTGAAAAGGTTAGAAACAAAAGTGAACCTTCACACAATTGATGACCTTTCAAATTTAGTCCAAGGAAAACATCCAATCAGGTTCAGTTTACGACTCCACTATCTGACATGGGGTAGAGATCTATTTATGAATCATTAGTTATTATGGGATGATCATCAGCTGAACTTGTGTCCCCATTTATCCAAACCTGCTGTGACCCAGTTCATGTGCTAAGGGAGGTGGATGCTGGCAGTCCAGCCGAGGGGGCAGGGATGGAGGACGGAGACTTGCTCCTGGCTGTCAATGGAGAACCTGTAGAGTCTGCGGAGCATGAGGACATTGTCAGAAAGGTTAGGCAGAGTGGTGATGAAGTCATCCTCACCTCTATATCAGTTCCAGGACGGGACTTCTACAGAGAAGTAAGTCAGTCGGGTCCGTGCGATGGATACATTTAGTCTATCAGGACTCGTCATAAGCTGCTTTCTGTTGTTCTCCTGCAGTTAGGCATATCTCCACTGTTGTTCCATGACCACAGTGCCGTTAAAGATGACCGACAGCAGGTCGCCTCTCTCTGCATTAAGAACCAGAAAGAAACTCCTCAGACAAATGGAGGTCTGACACCCCCTCCTGACACCACGTCTGCTCCAGACAGAGAGGAGAACGGCTCCACTTTCCACTTGTACTCGGGACGTTTGAGCACCCAGGTATGGTCGTGTTAATTACAGCCTCTGTATCAGGGGTTCAGAAATCCTGGAATAATCTCACCAGCAGTTTTACATCTTCACATCTTCACCAAATATCTGGATAAATAGACGAATATGACATAAAATAACATACACTGTGTCAGATGTTTAAATGCGACCGACCCTGATCTACTATGAGCTCATCCTTCAAGTGGAGTTTTAAAATTTGAAGAAATTCCCTCAAGGTCACATACATACATACAGAACTGTTAAAATTAAGCCTCTTGCCATGGCTGTGGCTGGTGAAGAGGCATTCAACACACACACACACACACACACAGTGAGATGTTTCCTTTCATCACAATAGACAATGTGTTCCAACAAGCGACGTTCCAGCGGTGAGAGAACAAACGTACAGTTTGTAAAAGTGACAAAAAGGACAATGGGTTAATGGTTACTGTAACTGTAGTGTTTTGTGTTTTTCAGCTGTCATGCAGAACAAGTGATGCTTTCTTGTGATGGAAATGAAAAGGACTCCAATGACCAACAGCATGAACACTGAGAAGGATGACGGTTTATGAGCTCACAGCAGACTGAGACACTCGCACTTTGTTTGCTCATAAGATTAGATTTTTTATTTAAATCACCACCGTGTAACTTCAATTAAACAATCATTAGTGTGTATGATATTTACTGTATGATGTAAGCTGTGAAATAATTAGCTCCATATACTGTTGAAACATGCATTTGTATATATTAGTTATAGTGTGTGTACGGTCACACACACTGTGTCTGGATGTATTCATTCACATAAAATTGTTTTGTGACAAACTATTAGTAGTGTAGTAGGAATGTGGTGTGAAGCCTGGCTGCTGAGTGGACACCAGTATTCATCTTTATGAGAGAGAAATATGGACGACAAGTAGGGTCATTCTTTAAATGTCACATTTAATGTTTTCACCATCATTATCCAGATGGAACCTTTCAGGTCGACCACACACATCCCAAAATGACATCTGTCAACTGAATACCTAGTCATTAACTTTGATTTACAGTGCTTGAACTCAGAGTTTAATAGATACATCTACTTACTGTATATACTGCAACTTTTATTCAAATTACAATGCATCTGATTAAAACATCAAATATACAAACATTGTTTAGGACAGCAAATCAAATGAATCCAAATAGTCCAGTAGTTGCTGAGTTGTGGTTAGTTCTCTCACACAAAATTTGTCAGTTCTTACTCTACAATTTTCCAAAATGAGCATCGTTCGATTCAAGTACTTCATTCCAACAGAAAAGAAAACATAGGAAACTACTATATGTACACAAAGAGTTCATACAGGTGATGTGGAGGGAGAGCGACCACGCGTACCACGGCCAGCTGTGTTCATTCCTGAGAAAATTCCCATTCAGTTTCTAATAGACACAATTCTATGATCTCCTTTTTTCAGAATAGTGTTTCTGACCTTGAACCTAAATAACACCAGGATTATCACACTCCAAACTATATACGAATGACACAAATCAAACTATGATTTAGATCATGCTAAAGTGGTGGCAAGGTTCTTTGGCTGAGAGAGCTCAACTAGTTTTAGTTTTGATTTGAACAGGGGCCAACACTGATTGGATGTGCCCACAAATGTCAGCACGATCCAGGACGAAGAACCTTAGTTCTTTTACCTGCGTCTCCACTGGAGGAACCAGGCTCTGGATTTAGCTCCAGGCCAAAGTTCTACAGATTATAGCTGTAATGTCTCTGCTACAGAAATGCTTATCACAACAGATTGGAGGGACATTTACTCCAGGAAAGGTTCTTGGACTTTGATACTTTCTATCCCAGGGACTACAGTTGCAAGTGTTAACATTTTTTGTCCACGATAATGTGAATACGCCATAACACTGCAGTGTATTGACCTCTCTGAGCCACCGTACCATTAGTTCTTTTAATGGAAATGGACAGTTAGCACCGCCTTTGTAAATGTTAGCAGCCACAGCATGTGATTGTGAGTGAATAACCACCTTGCAGCCCTTACAACTGGATATTTAAAAGGAAATAAAAAGATATATGAGAACAGTAGGGCTGGTCTGATGAGTCTATATCAGATCTGGTTCTCAAGGAGAGAATCAAATATATCTCTTGCTGAACTTTGATCTCTACCTTTTTTTAGTATCAGAGATTACAACTGATTATGTTTTAGTTACTGATTTCTTCTGTTACTTAGAAAGGTTATTTTCCTAACAACAAAGCTGAACATCCAACCACAAAATCAATTCATAGATCCTGATAAGTACAGAGGCCTTTATATAAGAACTAATAAAACCAAGTCAAAAAAGAATATTTGGAAAAATGAACTTGAAATCGAGTGGTTGACACTTTGAACACAGCCACTGTGGTGCGAGTGACTCCCCCTCCTCATCAGGTCCTATTCTATCAAAGAGTGAAAATTGACTAACAGTCAGGAAACCCTTGGCTATTGGAAGGGCTTTGTAATACAAACATGGGAGCAGTCAAAATGTCAGGTGAATGCGTTGCACTTGGTCAGCGCAGGAAAGGTCTGCAGGGCAGGGGTGGGAGCGGTACATTGTATTTTTTCAGTATAAAAGCTTGAATGGATATTCAAGTGTTTTCAATTCATCCCCACATGGAATCAGAAAGGTGTGGGAGGTAAACAAAGCCAAGTTATTGAGCCCAAGAGGTAGAGACCAACACGGTGAATCCGCTATGTACATATTCACGCTGTGTTGCTGCGATGAAATCATTAACAACAATAAGAAAAGAAAGGCTTCTCCTTAGATATATCTACAACTCTGCTGTACACACAAGATACATTTAACGTGACTATATATTCTGTGAGCCGTTACAGGATTCGTTGTCCTCTACACATCCTAGTCGCAGGGTAAAAATCAAGAAAATATATACATTTGTATGCAAGTTTTAAAAATAAAATTAACTTCACAGCCTTAGAAATGTGCAGGCTAATACACTTTCTATACAGTGGTATTGTTTATTAGGTTGGTGTGTAGATTTGCTTCTTTATTTAACATATATACATGATCATACTTTGAGGTGTGAGTAGAATGCATGCCGTAGGACACAAGAACAGGAATAGAAAAAAATTCTAAAAATATATTAAATAATTTACTTCAAAGCTCTTTTTTTTTCTGGAGACAGTGTACATGTATAAGGGGGAGCGGGGCACACTTTAGCACTGGATTTAGACAAACCTATAGCGATGAGACCGTGGTATTTTTTTATACATCATTCATATGCTACTTGTTTCCGTTCCGTGGTGAGCTGCTTGAATGCGATCCATGAAGAAGACGAGTAGAATAGTTGGTCTAAAGTATGCGCTGATTTATTCAAGTAAAAGTAAAAACAATGAACCCCGTTTGTTAATGATATTGCTGGTTTAACTGCTTGGTCACCTTGGTACGTTTTCTTTTCTTGTCAGTATTTTCGTCGTCATGCGATAACGTGTTTGCATTCGTCACAGAGGACTTCCTGTTTTGTTTTTATCTACTTTTTTTTTTTTTTTTCTTAACAAACCAGGCTCCAAAGGAAGACTGGACCACAGCCACATGCTTCTTCTCTGAGTCTATGAGGATTTCTTCACAAACTGGGTCTTGTTCTCAGTGCTGGCCACCATCCTTATCACTCCCGAGAATGTCTGCAGCTTTACGAGCAACAAACTGAAAAAGCACTAGTCATATTTCACATTCAGGCCAGTTTCACAGATTTTCAACTTGCTAGGGAAGTATGTGTATATTTATATCTCAAATATCTCTTTCCTTATGGCTAACCACTCATCACATATAAATTGAAATCTCCTCCAGATCACATAATGGTGAGTAAGTGAAGTGGCTTTTTATCCTCCAGGATGGTTTTGTTTCTCTCCTCACCTGAACAGGCTCCTAAGAGGGCTCCTTCATCCACACCCAGAAAAAACATCTTCACACTTCCACTATTGAGGCCACACCTAACGACCCATTTTGGAGTACAGGAGGTTAAAGGGTCAAGAATTTGTGACTGTTACATCCTAATACTCACACACCTAGGTCTTCTCAGATCAGGTAAGGCATGAAACCACCCCAGAGGAAACCTTTGGAAAGCCATTAGCAACCTAAAGAAGCTCCATGTATTCAAACTAGCAGAAAGAGGTCGAGTTGACCATGACTTAACGTCTAGGTGGCTGAAGCAGTGTCACTGCCCAGAATGGGACAGAAAGAGGGACAGCATCCCTTACAGACAGGGAGTCCATTTTTCTGATAAATAACAGGAAGGATGGCCAACACTACAAAATAAAAGCCAGATTGCGAAAAAAAGGCCAACATGCAGTACATAAAGCAAGTTGAGAACAGGTCATGGAGGTACACTGGAATGCTGACACACTTCACTTCAGTGTCCTGTTTCCCCCCCAGGAAGCTTTTCCTTTAGACTTTTTGGGGTAAAATTAACTCAGTTTGTAAGAGTGTGTGAAGAGTTTCCTGACTGTCTCAGCAGTGACATTAGGAGGACCACTAGTAGACAGCACACTTTCCTTCAAAGAAAACAAATGCGTAGAGCTTGGATGACAGGAGTGTTCAGCCAGGCTGAGCTGAATATTAGTGGCAAAAATATCGTAGCTTCTCAGAGGAGTAGCACTTAAGAATTGGCGATCTGTTGGCAACTATGGGCAGAAGTCTGATGACTTGTGTTTTCTTATTTGAAGATAGAACTTTTAGTCTGATCCCTTTTCTTTCTAACTTGTTTTTTATTCACAGATTAAACCATCTGTTGTTCTTCATGTAGCATGTAAGTAATCTTTTATAAAGTCACCTTCAAGAGTCAACAACTAAGCACTATTCAACAAAGCAGATTCCATTTAGTACGGTGATGTACCAAGCACTGTGAGCAGTCAGGTTCGTCTGGCCCAAACAGCAGTAAAGCTGGGAAACCAGATAGCTTTACATATTAGGGCATGTTCAACTTCGATACAAATATTTTGGGGCCTCATGTATAAATTTCTTCACCACTGAAATCATGTGCCAAATGGCAGATTCATGCATTCATTTACTCGTTCTCATACATGAACAGTATATAAATGTAAGACCTTCAGATTCATCCAAACATGAATTGAATTCTTAGATGCATGCCTATTTTTAACTCATCAAACATTTGTGGACTTTTGATTAATTATATTAAAACTGTGCCATGTTGTGGCCAATTAAGTGAATCACTGAAGCCTTGCAGCCTGTGAGTTAGGGTCAGGGGCCATGTATGTTCTATGTGGAGGGATACCACCAAGAGAACAGATGCTAAATTATGAAAAAAGTAAAGATAAATGACAGCAAAGATTTAAAGTGGATATGTACCTCTTGCTTTCATGCATACATGCTTTCATCGTGTACAAAGAAATCATGCACACTATGCATGGCAGTAATATACTTTTTATAGTCTGTTTGCTTTTGCTTCTGTTTGAAGCTAAAGCTTTTTTTGGCCTCTAGAGGACAAACTTTCAAATAAGCTGACAAACAACAACAGGCACTGACATGTAAAGGCCCAACCTCCTACCCTTTTGTTTGAGTGCTCTCTGATTATGTAGCCACCCATCAAAACAGAGTTACAGGGGGCAGTGATAAAAATATTCTGCTGTGAAATGGGACAACCCTACAAAACTCCTACACATCATCAGTGGTTGACAACAGCAATTTCTTCTTTTGTTATGGTTATGGTAAAGGACAAATAAAGTTATTACAGGGAAGATATATAATGCATCAAAAGTACATTCAACTAACAAAATGTAATGGTTCATTTTTACAAGCTAGTTATCATAGAAGACATATTTATGGCATGTCCAATGACACGTTTGTGCCCTACTACTTTGCTCTTTACCACTACATCTGAAATAAGATTTGGGCTTCTGGAATGGCATGTTGAGCATTTACAAACTCTCAAGTGCTTCAAACACAGTGCTGGATGGAGCATGTGAGTCTGAATCTCAACTCCCACCCTTCAACTATCAGAATTATAGGGGGTACCGTTCTGTACCTATGGGGATTACCTTGGAAGGCAGTGGGATTCAGTGAGAACTAGGGTTCTACATACTGTAAACTCTCTAAACTGGTTTGTTCCAAACACACTAAACCTTTACAATGTGACACATGACTGAGCATAATGTAGATGTGCAGGCAAATAATGGCTTACAAATCCCAGTCACACATAATCTCAATGTTATGCATAATTTATACATGAGGCTCCTAATCTTTGGCAAATTAACTGTTCAATGTAAACTATGGCCTAATACACAGGGGAACATGCCTGTAACTCCTTTTTAAAAAGTTAAAATGTTCTTATAAAATATGGGAGGCTTTCACTTGGGAAAACTTGTGTCTATCAATATAATTACAATCGATTGTCTGAATAAGATATAGTTCAATTGACATAACCAGTGCAACGGTAAAGGTAGGTGAAATAATGCAAAGTAGCCTAATTGTATGGCAAATTATTCAGCTTCTGATTAAATACATTTTTAAATAGACATCTTTTTTCCTTTGTATTAATATATATAGCAAAACAAATGCACTTCATTATACTGTTTCACTTTAAAATCTAAGCTACCTGGAAGTGAGGAGATGGGTTTGTTTCAGACATTCTGATTTGGTCTACAGAGCATTTGTCTAATTCATTTGCATACCAAACCCTCTAATACACCCCATAAAGCAGTTATCAGTGGATTTCTCTTCAATTGTGTCACATGTCAGCATAAGCACAGCAGACCTGTGAGTCCTACTCTCCAGTGAAGGGCTACGCAGACGATAGCAGACGTCTTTCCCAGTGTAGCAGCTTGTCAGTTGGGAAAGACCATCACAGACAATACAAGCTACTCCCACACCAGCGGAGACGGAGGCATTTCAGAGGGCTGAGCCACTGTGGAGCTGTTCAACAGAGGCACAACTTATTATTAGCTTATCATGGTTCTATTAGCTAATTATGTTTGTTACTGGTATAAATGTACAGTTCATCATCATCATTATCATCAAATATTAAAGGTGTTTTAATATTCCATTGTACCTATTAACAAATATAAATAGCAAAACAAATCACTTACTTTAAGCACTGTGGTGAGTGGATATATAATTATAGTGGCATAGTGGGGTTTGAAACTTTGATTGAATTGAGTACTAAGCCACTAATATACTTGCTTTTCACTTGTGTTCATGCTGCATCATGGCTAACTGGTGTATCCATTTGGAATGCTGGTTGTGCAGGTCCTCAGAAATGTATGCTACGCAAGACGCAATTCAGCATGTGGTCAGTGGAAATGATATCAAATGATCTCCATAGCAACAGTGGTGGTACGTTTTTTGACTCACAGAGTTTGTCGATAGAGAGCTAAAGTGAAACCTGAACATCTGGGCTGTGTTCCAAAAGTCTCAACATCAACAGTTTAGTATCTTTTATGGTGTCATGGCTTTTGGCTCCTGTTTATACTGTGCTAAGTTCATAAGAAAGATTTTGGTGAAGATGATGGTTGAGCTCTCGTGTGCCCCCTAGTGGTAATGTTATTTTATCCAACAGATAAATACAGGCAAGTCCGTGCCATTTACTACATGTACACACTAGTGAAAAGCAAGCATATCAAGATCTTTAGGGATGACAAATGGCATCCAAAAAGCAGAAAGACTTTGTAAAGAGATCTCCACATTTACTCATTCAATGTCTAATATCAGTTTTATGTACATGCACTTGGCAGTTGGACAATTAGAAGGAGCTAGGCTAGCTTCAGCAAAAGGAGAAAACAATATAGCTCCCTACAGCTCAAACTGTGTCTGATTAACATGTTCACCATGTGCTCCTACCTGATAAAGCTTTTGAAAGCTGCTGACTGAGGGTTAATGCAGAGTGGCACTCGACTCCCCTTCTGCTGTTCCAAAATGAACTGATGGATGATCTCTGTGGGAAAACACCAACACAGTAAGAATTAGAACTTTGACCTCTTATTTACTCCAAACTAATTTTACAACTTGTTGTTTACAATTTGTGTGGATGACCTGTTCTAGGCAGATTTGGACATTTGCCATATTCCTATCATTTCTTCATGATGGATTTCATTGAACTCTGGGGGATGTTCAGTGCCTTGGAGATTTTTTTTGTATCCATCCCCTGACTTATGCTTTTCAATGGCCTGTTCTCCAAGTTGCTGGGAGTGTTCTTTTGTCTTCATGGTGTAATGGTAGCCATGAATACTGAATAACCAGGGACTGGACCTTCCAGACACAAGTTTCTTTATATTGCAATCACTTGAGACTTGTTCACTGCACTCAGGTGATCCCCATTTCACTAATTGTGGGACTACTAGCACCAAATATCTTGACCTGAGACATTTTAAAGGGGATGAATATTAATACAAACACTGATTCCACTTTATATATTTTTATTTAATTGACATTACTTTGTAGAAATCTGTTTTCACTTTGACATTAATGAGGTATTTTTCTGAAATTCTTCTGTCAAAGTCAGCAACTTTTATTGACCAGAATTGATTTATAATGTCAATAAAAGGATGAAACATCTAAGGGTTAGGGTTAGGAATATGGAATAGGGAATATGCTTAATTTTGAGTATAAATTCTTTTTTTTTTTCTTTCCTCACGAAACTTATTGGAGCTACTAGCACATGCTCTTGTTTATCCGTAGGCAACACACAACACAATCAGTAACAATCTGTAGTTACAGATTGTGTTTGGTGAATGTGTTTAGTTTAATACAGCATCAGATAAACGTACCTTTGACCTGTCTCACGGAGCTCAGGTTCTTCTCAAAGCCATCATCAAACTTGGGATTAGTGACTGGCTCAAAGTCACTGGTGTAAACACGGCCAGAGGATGTTGTGTAGCAGCATTTGCACATGCACGTGTGGTAGCGCAGTCGACCCTCGTCCAGGTAAGGGTGAGCCAGGGCATCCTTTGCTGAAATCCTCTTTGACTGGAGGCCACACACACACAAGTTAGACACCAGCTACCTTTAACATTCATCTTAGCCTGATATACCGTTAAAGTAATTACATTTCAGGTGACTCGCTTTCATCCATCAACAAAACATCGCGAAAACTACATGGCATGTAAAAGAGAACCACTCACAGGATCAAACACAAGCATCCTGCAGAGGAGGTGGACAGCTTCATGGGTCGCTTGGCTGGACAGTGTGTAGAGAACAGGAAGGGATGGCTGCGGACAAAACAAAAAACAAAATGTATCCTTCAGTTTCCTCTGCGTCCTAATTACGCGTTGACATGGAGTCTGAGAGAATGGCAAACTAAGACTAGTCAACATTTGTGCACATTGTACATTACACAGTAGTTTGGCAACCTAAGAAATATTAGGTTGAGCTTCACACACTTCTCAAATTCTTGGATAATACAAAATCATATTTGATTTGGTGGTGCCCCCTAGGGCTGTAATGATTCTCCAAATCTATTTTTTCACTTTTTGGGGGGACAGAGTTGACCTATATTTGTACTGTCCCTGAACACCTCACAACATGGATGACATGGATGGTGTACTGTCCCTGAACACAGTGTACTGGATCAGCAGCTGATAGACAGCACATGCTGCTCAGGAAACAACCTGAATCCTGCACATAGCAAATGTAATGTCCTATTTCAACAAGGAATTTCTGATTTTTATGTCAGGGTGCTGCTATTGATGTGTCGTGGACGACACCATAAGAGAGGTGGAATATCTCCAACAGGCTAGCAACAGACTGAGTGGGGAAGGGGCGGTTGTGTCTTTGTTCCTCACCATGGAATTGTTTTGTTGTGGTTTTGGTTTCAGGCTCTGTGCTCTTTAGGACTATTTAATAAAAAATAAACATTAATAAATATATATTCAACATAGTACTGGTCGATAAAACAATAAACATATCTATTGTGAAATAACTTTTCATTTATATAAGTTTTGTCTATATAACTTTAATAGAACCCATTCTCTCACGTAACTATCATGTAGCTGAAAATATTACAGCCATGTCAGGATAGGTTGATGAACACGGCCCAGACCATAGTTTCAGCTATTATTATATTATTAGGAGCTACTAAAGCTATACACAGCAGTGCATCAGGAGCAAGATGAGAGAGAATTATGACAGAAAAAGTCAACAGAAACTTAAGCGACAGAGTAACTGAAAAAAACATCCCGAAGGACACAGCCCAAGGCCCAAAAGACAAAGAATATGTTGAAAAAAAAGAAAAGTAATAGAAATTCTATAGTATGGAAAAATTCTGGCTAATTAAGAAGTGAGGTACACTGCAAGCTGCCTCAAAAGCATGTTTTTACAAAGACAGGTAATACTGTACCACTAATCTTTATTACAACCTGAAATAGTATCCTCCTTTAGAGCCCGAACAATGCAGTACTTTACAGTCCCGGACCCAAGCAAGTGCTGGTGGTTCCCCTAAAACAACCAGTGTGATACTAACACATGGACAGACCTCATAGTGTCCACTTTGCACCTCCATGTCTTACAACAAAAAAAATGAAGAGACACTGTGATATCACACATGTGATAGCCTAGTTTAATGCAAAAGACATAATACCTTCGTCCTCTGATAGCTCACCCTCAACGAGGACAGATCAAACTACTTTTCTCAAGTTATAATCCCTGGTTTATTAGCTGCTCTGCCTGGACCTCACAGTTTCTCACACTTACTACAGCTACCAGCTGCTGTCATCTACAATAAAACATCACACTGTATCTTAGTGGTAAACACAGCATTCACACATCAAACATTCAACCGTCTTAGTGGCCCAGTGGAACAGCACTGAGGTAATGATGTGGTTCAGGGAGCGTGTATAGATTGAGACTGAGATCTCACTAAGGAAATAATGTATTTTCTGAAATCTAAGCAGCCTGCAAGAAGTGTTCAGGTTGTGAACTGTGCAGAACAGTCTGTCCTGTAGTACCACCTACTGGCTGCAGCTGCTGTACATCAGGGGAATCTAATGTCACGTTTCAGGTTAGACATTGATTAGAACTTCAATTCAAAAATGTTTCCTTATTTAAAAGCTCTCATCTCTGTACAAACAAAAGACTTAAAACTTCTACTACTGTTCCTATTTGAAACTCTCTGCAAAGTCACATTTGATCTTAACATGCAAATAACCACAGCGGGGAGAGGCAGTATATAGAGCTGTCTCACCTGCAGGCTGCTGATTTGGTTCTCGTTCTATCCACGTGTTTCACTGTATTATTATGAGCAGTACCGTATCAGTTCATCTGTTCTGAAACACAGATGCAAAAACCATCTGGTTACCTGTTTGTGAGGTCCTCTGAGAATGTGCGCACGAGCGCCTTCACACGCTGTCCTCATCGCTTCCATAGAAGGAGTCCCCAACAAATCGGTAATTAAATCCAGCTACAACACACACACAAACAAAGTAGACAGTTTGATTCTGTATGTCACAAGAAATGAACACACTATTCTCCATTCACATTCATGCAACATGGCTGCACGGTCAATCCTTTTTATTGACATTTAAGTTATGTTATCCACAGAGAGCAGGACTTACCTGCTGTATGGGACTCTGGGCTTGGAAGAGGATGCGTCTCCCAAGCAGCTCGGCAAAGATACAGCCCACAGACCAGATATCAATGGAGTTGGAGTAGTGGCGGCTCCCCATCAGGATCTCTGGAGCTCGGTAGTACTGTGTCACAACTTCCTGAGTCATGTGCCGTGACTCATCTGACTCCTCCACTCGGGCCAGGCCAAAATCACAGATCTGGAAGCCAGTCATTCAGAAGTTAATACACTTGCTGTGATCTGTTCATTCATTTGTTTGCAATGGCAGCAGATCCAGGTGCCCCTTTTCCTAACAATGTTTTCCAGATTGTCCTGGGGGAATCCTAAGGCATTCCCAGAACAGATGAGATATACTGTATAATCTCATTATGTCCAACTGCCAGTTGGACATGCTTGGAAAACCCCCAGTGGAAGGTGTCTAAGAGGAATCCACATAAGCTGCGGCTCTACCCTGATCTCTTTCTGCTTGGGAGAACCTCGTACCCGATCTCTTAAGCAGAGCAAGAGAAACTTCTTTTGTTCCTTTTTTCTTTCTGCTCCACTCACCTTGAGCACACAGTTGCTGTTGACCAAGAGGTTGCCAGGTTTGATGTCTCGATGTAGAATGCCAGCAGAATGAAGATATTTTAGTCCTGGTGGTGGTGAAGGGGGAGAAGGAAGAGACGACATCACATATCACTTACGAGACACAAAGGCTTGCCTATTACAGGCTCGTGCACATCTGCTGACATACAGTATATCAATCAGACATTATTAATGTAGAAAATATTATCACATTGTATTCATCAACACTACAGTTATGTAATCCTGCCACAGATGGACGCCTGAAGTCCATTAACCCTGTCCAACTTCTAGACAGGCGACAGGGCCAACTCTGACAGCCCCGCAGGACAGGAGGATTTTCAAATAGGAAAGATATTAATTGTGTTCACAGGACTGAGATGGGAACGCAAACAAAGCAAAATAATTGGACAGCAGTCTGCAGAAATTATTTGTTATTATAGTTGTTTATATTCTGAAGTTATTTCAGCTTGGGGTCATGATGTGTGTATTTGCTTAACACAAATTTTAAAAAGCAGTTACGTAATAAAATTGTCACCTTTATGCTGCTAAATAAATAAAACTCAAGACAAAAATCATGGGCACAATGTGCTTCTGGGATAAAAAAGAGAGGCACCATCCGGCACCGTTAATGCTGCACAGCATAACACAGGTTTTGGAGCAACATATGCTGTCATCCAGATGATATCTTTTTCAAAGAAGGTCTTGCTTATTTTGGCAACACAATGTCAACACACAGAGAGGCATTAGGGCTACAGTATAGTACAAGAATCCGGGTGATTAACTAGCCTGTGTGCAGTCCAGAGCTGGATTGAAAGCGAAAAATTTGTCAAAGAAGACCCCGAACTGAACTGTTGAGTAGTTGAAATGGTGGTAAAAAAAAAGGAAAACAGGCGATGTAGCTTAGTGGCAAATGTGCCTCAGTTTCAACTTTTCTCAAATGTGGTGCTGGCACCAAATTCAAAATGAGCAGATATTTTTCAAAAAACTCATTTGTCATGTTGTCTTTGTCCCACGTTTCAATATATTAAAACTTTTTGGGAAATGAGGGTCTGAAATGATAACAGCCAGCACAAACACCTTTAATCACTGTTTAGCTCCCATCAGTGAAACTCAACACTTCGTGCACAGATGTATCCACATTGAAAGCCCTGCAGTGGTCCAAAAGACATAAGCCTCTGGGTTCCTCAGTCACCTTTAATTTGAAAAGTCCAGTGGTGAATTTCACTGACAGTTATGAAAATGTACTAGGAAAAGTCTGAGTAGAAAAAAAGCACATCTGGACATTTCAACCTAATAGATTCAAGACGCCCTGAACTTGAAACTAAATGTGACAGTAAAGAGAAGGAAAAGAGAACATACCTCGTAAAATCTGATACAGAAAAACTTTGGCATGGTCGGAGCTCAGAGGCTGCGGTGATACAATGATCTTATGGAGGTCACTTTGCATCAGTTCAGTCACCACATAGCTGAGCAACAGGAAATTAAGGTAAAACACAAAAACATCCAACAAGATCTGAGGGCTCACATAGTTACTGTAGGCTCTGAAAGTGGACTGTATTTTTCAAAACCAAGGTGAAGCATCAGTATCAGCAGGGCTCCTGTTTCCACAAAACACTAATGACCCTGCACTCAGGAGCAGCTTTCCTTTACTCTATTTCCCTTATGTCATTATGTGTTTTATTTCTGCCCCCGGGAGCACCAAAAATATACTGGAAATGGTAATTAGTGTGTTCTTATAAGCAGTATGCGGCTTTGGGACCAGAAAGCAGCAGCGCGGGATGGAGCTTTGATCACTGCAGTGTGCAAACACCTGCAGTTGTACGTTTTGGAAATGTATTATTTTATTTTCTATGTAGCAGTGAGGCCACAGTAACGGTTGTTTAATGCCCTCACCAGATTTATATCTGAGAGGAATCAGTAGACAACAACCACCGTAAACACAAGACTAATCTGGAATATTTTAGTGTCACAGCCTAAGTGAACACTTGGCGATCGTCTCTTCAGCTGTTTCAGTGATTTTATAGCTGACGTGGAAGTGGCAGAGGATTGGTTTAATGTGGTAAGCACATGACAGTAAGAGCAGCTGACCTGTTAGATTTTAGATAACAAATGAAAAAAAAGTATATATCAGGAAATGCCTATTTTGTGATTAACCCTACACCAATGAATCTGTTTAGATCCAGAAGTAAGTACTGTCCATGTTTTTATACTGTAGATATTAATGGTCCCACCACCATTCCTAAGCCCTCGTGAACCAATCATGAATTAACCAAGATCCCTGCACAACTCAAATCATTCCACAGTGGGACACTAGATTGCTTCATTCTCTGTATGAATAATGAAGCAAGCCCAATAAAGCTAATTGGAAGACAATATTTCAAAATGCCCTTGTGGCCGGAGAGGCCTGAATCAGCATAATGCTTCAGCTGTAAAGGGAAAACCACCTGGCAGAGGCTGCCTTAAAATAAGCTGGTAAGAAACATATCCTGATTTTTCTCCTTTGTGACTTACTGTACACAGACTGTGCGTTTTATTCACTTGCACCAGCTGTCACAGATGTTGTGGTCCTTGACAATCTGACATCAAAAATGTAAGCATAGCAAAGAGCAGTGTAAAAAAACATTCAGCTAGCAATTTTTATTATTTAGCCTGTACCATCGTTTTCACTTCAACTGTCATGCATTTATTTCTTTTTTCAACTATATTTACTAATCTGCTCAGGGAACGTTTTTGCTGCACATAGATAGTGGCACTGCTACGGGGTTGTCCAAGGACACTTTGACATGTTTCCAGGAAGGACACTTTGACATGTGGCCTGGAGGAACCAGGAGTTGAACCAGTCATGTATGACTGCCCTACCAACTGATTTACAGCTGGCTTAGACTAACAAATACCTGCAGGTCATACCAGCCTTCACTAAAAGTTAGAGAGACATCTTCTTACTACAAGCAGATCGCAGAACATCAATTTCAGAAGCCACATTCTCCTAAAAGTAAACTTTTTTATTCTGTATATCACATCAATAATTTATACTGATCAACTTCATGGTTTTGAATTGAGACATTGTGAATTTGGATCAAGTAGCTAAAAAATAACGAGTCAGTTTGGCATTTCATCGACATTTAGGTCTGATTAGTGTCCCGTTTGATCTGTGTCCAACTACAACACATTGGAGGAGCTACTGGAATTTACTTTGTGAGGCTTCCAGAAGAACACAAGTCCAGCTTTAATGCCTCATCACAAGAAAGCAGTTTCAGTAAGAACTGCTGGTCGGTTAACTGGGACTTTAGGAGAGATTACTGATTATCTCTTAAATGTATTTTGTTCAGTGCTGTAGGCATCACAAATAGCATTCCATTCACACCCACTGTATTTTTTCTTTAATACTGTGGTGAAGGAAGATATCTTCAAACTAATAGAAATCAAACTGGCACCATCTGCAAAAAGAGATAACCTTCATGCAGGGAGAAATTATGAGGTCTAAGTAAGAGTTTTAGGTTGCTTAAGGTCAGTGTGTGTGTGTGTGTGTGTGTGTGTATGTCAGCTTGGATCAGCCCCAAAAGCTCAAACTCTAAAAGAGGATCTCATCAGTCAGAGGAGGTAAGAAGGATTTTACACAAATGACTTACAGAAGGCGTACTGTTCTTTTTACAATTCTGCATCAGCTTGATCAATAAAGATTCAAATAAGCCCTCTGCACAGGTTCCTTCCATGTTTAGCTGAAGGTCCTGGGCAACTGTACTGTGGAACATGGGGCATCCACCAATACTTATTCTACTTTTTACAGTACAGGAATGCCTCAATCTATCTTTGAATAAGTACATAATAAAGGATACATTTCCTCAAAGTAGTCAATGTGTGGAGGTTGAAGTATGTCCAAAGCAGAGAGCACCTGAGGAGAGAGTTAGCCATTTTTTTAGAATTCCAAGAAAAGGTATCTGTATCTGAACATGTCTGATTTCAGAAGCTTTGCATTTACAAATCAGTCCATTCTCTCCACATATATTTCTGTACATGCAACATCAATTGTGTTTGTAAAATTGCTGTGTACTTACATTTTCATGTTTGAAGAAACACAGCATCTTCAACTCCCGAAATACCCTCTTACAAGATACAAGGTTTTGGAAGACATTGGGCATCTTTTTGAGAGCAACTCGCTTTCCGTCTCTGGGATCCGTCACTGACCTGGATGATGAAGACAAAAGCTAAATGTAACTATGATTCAGTAGCCTTGTAGGGTTTTGTCACATGTAGTTTTGGTTGATTGAAATTGTTATCATGTAACAATGCTTTCCGACACAGAAGAGTGGAGATATACAGTACCACAGTAAGATTGCCATGACATTTGTGTAGATACTCCTCACAGGCTAATCATTTTCTGACCACTTCATCTCTTTTTTTGCACCCCCATTAGGGTTAGGGTCAGAGAACAATTTCTGATTTTTTGTGTGCAAGCTTGCCAGTTTAGCTAGGAATGGATGACAGAGCTTGACACGATTGAATAATGGATAAAGAGAGAAAGAATCTGCAATTGTCCTTCACCATGTTTGTTGTTGGTTAAGCACCTTTCTAAGTGATTAGTCAAAGACTGTTTTAGTGCAGGAATGCAGAGATGAAAGGCTTGGGAGGAACACAGCAGGTGTAAGTAAGAGCATTTCAACTCAACACACTATAGGTCTCTCGATGAACCTTTTCAAATAGGATCAGTCAAGGCAGACAGATGGCAGTGGACTAAGAGTCCCAGCTTTGCCAAGACTGGACTCCAAACACCACCGCTAAAGCTTGCAGTCTAAAACCACAGGAACTTTACATGAGTACACAGTAGCCACGGTGCTGCAAAACAGTAATGTGGAAAGTGTGAGGGATTCATGCTGCTAAAATTCCCATCAACTCTGAAATTCTAGCATTTTCTTTATGGCTCAAGTGTTCTGATGTCTTTATTTGACACAGGACCTTAGTGCTAATTTCCTAAGTTTTTGAAGTATATTTATAATTTCTGTAAAAAGCCCCACTGACTTCTGTTCACTTAATATTTGTTGTTAATGCAAACTTAAAACTAATCTGGTGTCTTGGTAGATTCACTGTACAGGAATATATGTGTATTTCTAAAGCACTAACTTCACCAGTACAACAGAATTGTTTTATCTGCTCAGAGTTTCTCTTTTTAACACAATAATAGTTTGATGCCGTGTTTGTTCTTGCTGTTTTTTGTATTGTAAACTACGGTTAATCTACTTTAATTCATTAGTGAACAGAACCAGTACTTGTATTATTGCAAAGTGAGATGTACAGAGCCTATTAAAAAGGCTTTTCATCCACACCAAAACATTGACTGCATGTTGAAACTGAAAACCACTTTATCCTGATCTCTCATTTATATATGCTGGCAGCATTTACTGATAAGCAATATAAAGTCACCACATCCTTGAAGAAAGATGCACATTCAAACCTTGAATTTGAGATCTGGCCGGAAGAAGCCTGTTGCTTTCAATGCAAAAATAATCAAGGCCAAATGACATAAACTGTGTCAGACAGCAGCTCTCCCACTGACTACCAGTTTTTTCTAATAGAGAAACAGCAGTGATGCATAGAATTGTTAGACTTTTTACTTTTACAGGCGTCAAGAGTGAACATGTGCTGTTTAAGAGCTTGTAGCACCATCAACTCTGTCTCTGCAGTACATGCTGAGTGCTATGCAGAGTGTGTTTCACAATGTTGACTGAACCTGTGCACCGACACTTGGGTTACCGAAACTCTACCAATCTGTAGCCCAAACTTTTCACGTGATTCTGGTGCTACTTTTTGTTGTTTTCAGCTTGGGTTGTTTGGTGCTCCTTATGATCCAATGTCCAGCTTATGTCTGTGAGATTCACGCTTTACCTTTACACCACCTGCTATAGCAACGATCACCACAAGGCTTTGCCGTTTCTGAAGTCATCATCCTTTTCTGTCTCTTAGGCAGAAATTGCTGTGGCAGCAGGCTGACCAAGTTAGTCCAGACTACTCACTTAACAGCAACACATTCCAGCATCTCCTGTGGGAAGATGTGGACAGACGACATACAGTATACTTTTACTGTAGTGCATTTTGAGTCTGCCCTATGATCTGCTACCATCTCCAAGCATGAGCCTGGCTCAGTAGGGAATTCATTTCAGCCTCTTGTGTTGGTGACATCATTCACCCACCCCTCAAAGCTCAAGATGATAGATAAGAGTGGAATGCAAACCAACTGGTAAAAAAGCTTCAGGATCAGGTGGCTCAGTATCCCATACACTGCATCCCTTCACAAGACAATCTGAGGCACATTGTTGTAAGTAATGCATAACAATAGGGGAAAATAATCAAATTGCAATTCTTTCAAACAATAATGTGACAAGTTTTCAGTGAAAGCAAGAAGCAACCCAACACTGTGCAGGATACCTTTATCATATAAACTCCCATATACACAGAGAATCTCGCAGACCATCAAGGTCAACAAAGTCCCAAATGACGCGCCCCTTTCCTGAAACCAATAGCAAAACACACAGCAAGCTCTAAGACTAAACTATTAAATCAGTGAAATAAACTTTTCAAGACAAAGCTGTTACAACCTGTTAACCTTTTAACCTCTGTCCTGTCTGTGGCTCTCAGATCAAGACTCTTTGGGTTCTTAACGAATAACACTTCACAAATGTAGGGTTTCCAAAAACTGCCACTGTGTTAACAAACATTACATAAAGGAGGAAATTTGGAGGATTTGTTGGAGACTATTTTCAGTGGCAGATTAAGTCACATTTGGTGTCTAGTATCTCCCTTGCAAATGCTTTTGGAAACAAATGGCCGATTTGGAAAGTTAGTAAACCTCTAAAGTTAGTAAATCATATATCATTGGCATAGCATTTTGTCTTCTCAAGGATCTGTTCTGATAATCGAATCATTTTAATCATTTCATTACGTGACCATATGTTTAAAAAACAGAAAAACTATCTTAAATGCTTGCATTCCAATCTGTGAGGTTTACTTTATATATTCAACCCTCAGACAATAAGCCAAAGCAATGTTTACAGTAAACTGTTCAGTTCAAACCAAAAGAAATCTAAGGGTGATGATAATTCTGATCTTTCCTCTCTGAGCCTGATCTACATTCTTAACCCTACCATGTCTTTATTGGTAGGTTTGTTTTTTGGGGTTTATAAAAGCCCTGCTTACTAAATAAACAGTAAATATTCTAGACTAACAGTTTCTAGAGTCTCTTTCACTGGAGCCTGGAGCTTATCTAGGCATTACCTGGAAGAGCTGTATTTAAGAATGCAAATGTTCAAAGTTGGGCTGGACATTCAAGTAATTTCATTCAGTCAGTTCCCTATTATATAGTCTGTGTAATGTCCAACTGTGTGATTTCATATGATGTACCTAGACACCAGCCGTGGTTAGTGCATGTGGTACACCAAGTACCACCTCCAGTCCTCCAGAAAATTGTCACACATGGACTCAGAGTATTTCCAGTAGGTGCAACCACAACAGACAAGTGAATAGGCAACTCCATTCAATCTCTGGACCTGATTTTCCATATATTGTCCGATCTTGATATAGTAAAACAGCTAAAGCCTTAGCAGTAGAAGAGCATGATATTGTTCAATCAAAATCACAACACTTGTTAGACCCATCTAAAGTATATGATTCTGTTGATCATGATGTTTTACTAGGAAAACTATCCTTGTGAGAACTACAACAGTTCATTAAATACACTGCCCATCCAAAAAAATTTAAACTCCCCCTTGATTTAACTAAGCGTAAGAGTCTTCCATTGCATAATTAATAAATGGATGATTATGTTTCAGCTGGCAGCACGTTATTTACCCTAACTGATGCAGTGAGTAGCTTCTCATTTCTTCAACAACCATGTCAGAAGACACATTCTATGGTCGTGGAAAAGATGTTAATATGTTCAAATATTGAGTCAAATTTTTGGCATGAATCAGGCAAAGAAAACATCTAAGGAGATGCTAGAACTACTTAAACTGGGTTAAGAACTGTCCAATGGAAGAAGGTCATGTGATCTGATGAGTCCAGATTTACCCTGTTCCAGGGTGATGGGAGCATCAGGGTAAGAAGAGAGGAGGGTGAAGTGATGCACCCATCATGTCTAGTGCCTACCGTACAAGCCTGTGGGGGCAGTGCTATGATCTGAGATTGCTGCAGTTAGTCAGGTCTAGGTTGAGCAATGTTATGTGCCCAAACAATAAGGTCAGCTGACTACCTGAATATACTTACATTTATATTTAGTCATTTAGCAGATGCTTTTATCCAAAGCGACTTACAAGTGAGGAACAAGGCAAGTAAACAAAATCTAAGTTAAGGAGAAAAAACATCAAAGCAAAGTATACTGAATGATGAGGTTATTTCATCAATGGATTTTTTTTCCATGATGACAAGGGCATATTCCAAGATGACAAGGCGAATTAATGCAACTCTGGATGGGAATAAATGTTGTGACATTGCAGAAGCTAATCAAAACAATGCCATGGTGAATGTGTGCCGTAATCAAAGGCGGTCCAACGAAATATTAGAGTATGTGACTTTGGACGGTCAGTGTAGATTTATGACCATCTCTGATGAAACTGATGTAGTAGTTTCTAATAGCTCAAAATCAAGCACTCTCAAAGTTAATATATGTGCCTAACAAGAGAACTAATTCATGGTCCTCCTAAATGTAAGGCTGTTCATAATTACGGTTTTATATGCCACAGGCTCCCCTGTCTTAATCTGCACAGTGCTTCTGATACATTTCTGTTAGCCCTTATCAAACATAACCTTTGTGATAATACCACTAAGAATACGTGGTCAAATATATCTATCTACTCTCTTCCAAATTGGAATTGTTAGGTGTAATAAATACTTTGGAATCTGGCTTAAAACTAGACTCACACTCAAAGAAGTGACGTGTTTTTTTGGCTCTGTTGACAATTACAATGGATTTAAAATGAAATTTTAAACATGCGTTCAAAGTATAGACTGTCAGCTTTAAAAAATATCAGATGAACTATGTAGGAACTCCAACCATTAGGGGCTCAAAAGTACCTAGATAATTGGCTGTTTGATGTTCCATGGCCATTATTTCATTCACAGGTGAACAAATAAAAATCTATAGTTGATTTCTAGAGCAGCATTTGCATTTGGAATCTGCTGTTGTTAACCAACCAGGTTGAGGATTTAGTACATTCTGAAAAAGAATGAATGTACTGGTAAGCTCACTGTGGGGGCTGACAGAGGAAGTCATTACCCGTTGAAAGAGACAGTACACAGTACAGCAGTTGGTCAGCACAAGGACAACATGCAAGAGGAAGACGTATCTGCATCCAAGTCAAGAATTAAAGGACCAAGGCCAAAGACCAGATGACATAGGTCTCAAAATAGGAAGTCCAGATTAGAGTTTACAAAAAGCATGTTAAAAACCATGCTGTGTTCCAGAACAATATCCTATGTTTGTAAAATGGACAGAATCAACTTGCAACAGCGTGATGGGAAAAAAAACAATTTAATTAAGGCAACTGCTTGGGATCTGACGCTACCACTTCATCTTCATCTGCCAGTCATGTATTTTTTATAGTTTCTGGACAACAGCTGAGGTCTATGGCACAGAAAAATAAGATCTGTCAGGTTTTGTTACAGACACAGAAGACGCAGAGTTATTAGAAGACAATGTTTTGGGGATGGGAGGTAGGGGGCTGCACATAGGCTTTAATTAAGAATAACAACTATAAATAACAGTGCCACTCTTCTGTAGGCCTCTTGAATATGTTTTGCCTTTTAAACAACATTTATGTAACTGATTGGCAAACTAATATATAAAGAAAGAACCAGATAAAAAGAGAAAGTGAAACTAAATGTAAATGTATCTTCTTCCATGGTAGTCAAGTGTAATTATAGCTGTGGTTTAGCTGTGATGTGTGTGTAGCTCAGGTCACAGTGAACAATAACAGCCAGTGATTAACCTGTGACTGCGGTCTGATATGAATGGATAATATACAGGTGTATGCTTACGCAGGCTACTATAGGAGTGAAGTATCATTGTGCCTGAATGAAAAAAGGCACAGTAACTCACAAGTGGAATGAAACAGGATGTTTCTGAGATATTAACCGTACATACTGAAGACATATCGTTTTGTCCTTCCCATTTGTACCTCCTGAGAAGTGCTTATATGTAAACACTGGCATTCTGCAGAGTTTGCAATTCCTCTTGTTTTATTGACATATTCCTTAAATTAACTAAGTGTTTAAATGGAGGCAAAAATAAACTTAGTGTGGACTTTTGGCATTAGCACTACAAAGCGATTTCTAATGAATGGCTCCCAGTTTTGTTTATCATGCAGGAGGACCCATAATCACACATGTAGGTGATGCAAAACATTTTCTTATTCCACTGGTCTACAGGTAGCTGTAATGAGCCAACAAGGGCTGGGAACAAAAGAAGTTCTAGCAGACACACAAGCGCCAGATGTAGTCAGTTGAGCCAGCACATGTTTTTGTCCTTGTGCCATTCACATGTTTGCAGATTTTCTGATATTACCTGTTGTCAGGAGCTTTTCAACTTTTTGTTTGCCATTTTATTGGAGAAATATTACCTTTAGATGAAATCTGTATATTTTAGTGCTAAAAGTTACAAATTTCCATAAGGTGCCTAACAGCAACTGCATTATCAGAACTGAAGATAAACTTTAAAACTCAATCTATCAAGATTTTTTTTCCACTTTCATTCTTTATTTCTGCCTTATAGCCTCTGACATATCTGTGCAGAGTGGAGAGACCAACCTCTGAGTTGCTGTTTTTCCAGCAACATGGACGTTGCAATAAGAAATTAATTTCTCAGTCTTTCAGAACAGACCGGTTTGAATCTAGAAAATAATCAGAGGGAAAAGGCCATTTACAAATAGTTAAGCAAAAATGAGAGGCAAATCATAGGTCCTGTTACAAAAAGAAATATCAGATTTCTGTGTCGACTTTGGAGGTGTCAAAAGATATTAATATGCAGAAGACTCCACCACAAAACAGGTGGGATGTCTGCAACAGTTTTAGTTACTTTACAAGTTAAGGGCTCTTTCATACTCTGCAACAGCCACTAACAATTCAATCTAGAAAAGGAGAGTTTGTCATATAAATTATTTTACACATATAAGCACATCTGTTATTTTGCACATAGGGACACTAATGCAAATACAATATTGTCACTCCACTCTTAAGGTTTTGTTTAGAGAAGAACTGCATCCAGTGTCAATAAACTGCTAGATAGCATTGGAAGGCAGTAAAGAATAGGACTTGAAGTATGTTAAACAAGGCAATGCAGACCTATCCATAAAATGACACACACCATAAAACCTGGACTCATTTTATTTATGGTGAAAGTAACATCGTCAGAGTTTTTTTCTTTCTTCAGCAACCATTCAGCAGTTGCTATTTTCCACAGCCAATTCCACTTCAACCAGTCAAATGATTTTTTTAATGCTTTTTTTTTTTACACAAACAAGGTTAAAAGAGCTAGAGTAACCTCAGCGCTCCTACATAATAACAACAACAATAATAAAGGGATAATATAATAGTAATAGAATACTTCTGCATTAGTGTTTTTACTTGTATTATTAATAGTTAATTGTACATTTATATTTACCACATTTTTACTTATATGACCTTTAAAAGCAGGACTTTAACTAATACCACACCACTTAAGTGTGGTATTAGTTTTATTACTAAAGGCTCTGAACACTTATAACACAAGTGCATTGTACTGGCTTCATCATGCCCAGATTTAGCCTTAAAAACCTATTTTCAGTTTCAGCAATGTTGAGCCTCTTTTTTGAGACTCTGACGGAGTTTTGGAGGAATCAGCTTTAGTGTGACCAAGAGCAGAGAGAACACCATTGCCTGAGCGCTGCTTGCTCATCGTTCTCTGCCTCCTTGTTGAGGTGGAACATCTGTTTGTTCTGAGTCCATGAATGAGCTGTATTTAGCTTTATTTATAAATGCAGATATGAGTATTCTAACCATGGCTGAGAGTGATACCGACTCAGGTTTGACGCACAAGGACCCTGGCTAAGTGCCTGCTATGGATGTGACTTCTGAACAGGCTGTGGTGGTGGTGTGTTTGTGTTTTAAACCATGAGAAGGCAGTGGAGCTGTGCTGGCATAGGGGTTAGTGCAACTAAAATCTGAGGGGGTGCAGCCCACACACACACCCCCTACATCCTGACTCCAGGTAAACCTGGAGGCAAGTATTTAGAGACACTGATATAAAAAAAGCAAAGGAAATACATTAAAAATGTTTGTTAGACCTCAACACAATGAGATTTAGTAACAACAGTACAGTAATAACAGTACAGAACATACACTTATGTGTTGCTGACACCAATGTCAGTGTGCATCAGTGCAGACGACTGCTAAAAGGAAGATTAAGTTGGTGTTTTGGACTTGAAAGCAGCAGGGGCTGAGATATTCTGACTTCTAAAGTGTGGGGTCAAATGCAACTTGGCAACATCTTTCATTAGCCCCCTCTGCCTGGTGAATGTCCACACTTGTGAAACTCCAGGCACGCAGTCCGTAAAACAGACTTTCTGTAATCAAACTCAGGTTACTCCCCACGATGCTGCTCTACGGGGCAGTTCTCTAACTACACATTATCTGGACATTACACAGTAGTGATACTGTCACCAGCAGGCGAGAGTGTAGCAGAGATTTGAAAGTTCCTTGAGTAAGATCTGCTGCAGGTAACATCAGCAGTGCTTTACTTTTTACTGATTTAATTGTTACCACTTGATCCTGCAGTTTAAAGATATTTCACGTCTCCACTATGGATGAATTGCACTAACAAAAGTTATTCATTGAATGCACTGTAGTGTACTGTACTGTACTGAACTGTACTGTACTGAACTGTACTGTACTGTACTGAACTGAACTGTACTGAACTGTACAATACTGTACTGAACTGAACTGTACAATACTGTACTGAACTGAACTGTACTGAACTGTACTGTACTGTACAATACTGTACTGAACTGAACTGTACAATACTGTACTGAACTGAACTGAACTGTACAATACTGTACTGAACTGAACTGTACTGTACTGAACTGTACAATACTGTACTGAACTGAACTGTACAATACTGTACTGAACTGAACTGTACTGTACTGAACTGAACTGTACAATACTGTACTGAACTGAACTGTACAATACTGTACTGAACTGAACTGAACTGTACAATACTGTACTGAACTGAACTGTACTGTACTGAACTGTACAATACTGTACTGAACTGAACTGAACTGTACAATACTGTACTGAACTGAACTGTACTACTGTACATACTGTACTGAACTGTACTGTACTGAACTGAACTGTACAATACTGTACTGAACTGAACTGTACTGTACTGAACTGAACTGAACTGTACAATACTGTACTGAACTGAACTGAACTGTACAATACTGTACTGAACTGAACTGTACTGTACTGAACTGAACTGTACAATACTGTACTGAACTGAACTGAACTGTACAATACTGTACTGAACTGAACTGTACTGAACTGAACTGAACTGTACAATACTGTACTGGCCATGTCCTGTAGGTTAAAGCTGCAGACTGCAGTGCACTTACCAGACCACACCAAAAGCTCCATAGCCGATAGGCCTGTCAGGCTCTATGTCCAGCTGCTGCTGCAGGTGGTGCGAGTGTTGGTGCTGATGGTGGTGGTGGTGGTGGTGCTGGTGAGCTTTGACAGCAGCGGCTGCGGCGGCTTGAACCTGGGCGGGCGCCGCGGCCGCAGCCGGCCCGGGAGCCTGTCCGGGGGCTGGGGAAGGGAAGTAGGGCTGCTGCTGGCCGGGGTTGAGCATCACCGCCGCGGCGGCGGCCGTGGACGTGTGCTGCTGCACCGTGTGCACGGCGGCAGCGGAGCCCGGGTGCTGCAGGTGATGCTGGCCCGCGTGGTGGTGGTGGTGCATGTGGGGAGGCGGAAGGTGCTGGAGCTGGTGGTGGTGATGCGGGTGATGGGCGGCTACTGCCGAGGAGCCACCGTTGTAAGCAGCCATCATTTTTGGAACATTTGTAGCCGCCGCGCCGCAAACAGCCATTCACTGCTGCTGAAACGCCTCCTGTCAGAACCAGTTTCTAACAGTGATGCTAATGGCTGCGACTCGTCCAACTTAGAGACAACATAGAGGAAACTAATCTGAGCTTTAAATGGCCCAGCAGCAGCAGCAGCAGCAGCAGCAGCAGCAGCAGCAGCAGCGAACGTTACTTCTAATCTACGGGGACAGAAGCCACTGTGGTGTGTCTTTTTATCATAATGCTAGTAAGGATCTGACCCACTTCCTCTAAATTAATGTTCTTGCCTGCACGCTATTAGGCTGCTGTAGCCCGGGGCTAATAACGGAGAGCATATCATGAGCGTGTGGCTCCGAAAACCTGTGCAGCGCCGCCACTAACACTGACAACTCAATGAGACTGAATAGAAAAGAACCCGCACCCCCCTCAGGAAATAAAAAGTCGGTGGCCCTAGATGTCCCTCATGATCGAGGTGGAGCCCCCTCCCTGCTGATGACAGTCAGCTTCCCGGTCTTGATATAACAGTGTGATCTAGAGCCTGTCACATGGGGGGCAGCAGGGCATTCATCTTTTTAAAGCAGTCCAAGTTTGCCACCCGCTCCGGTCCCACGCCGCTGAGCCTCCCGGCACCGAAATCTCGTGTATTCCTCCAAACTGAAGCCTCCTCTTCACGCAGCTCCTCCGTAAACAAGGCTAATCTCCCGGCCGTAATTAACGCTGCTGATCCGGTGCAGAGGAGGTGTATCCCAGCCCAGGCCACAGTACAGCAGGCAGTCAGGCAGGCAGGCAGTCAGGCCCAGGCCTCGGCCGTCCACTCCACTCACATATTATTACACCGATCCACCGAGCCGTGCGCCTGGCAGCAACCCCCCCATCACTGCTTCAACCCGCGACTCAAAACAGCAGCAGAGAAATCCTCACAGACGGCTGCCGCACAACTTATTTCCCCCATCGACAGCGCTGTGAGTGTTGGATTTGTTCCACTGTGTGCTCCTGCAGCTCACGTCGACTGATCCTCGGAGAACAACAAGCATGCGGGGACAAAGTTAAACCCTTTTAATGCGGGGACCAGTTCTCCCGCTGCCAGCAGCTAGAGAGAGAAGACAGCGGCAGTGAACCTGACAGCCCGGAGCTAGCCGAGAGGTGTCCGCGCGTCCGCATCAAAACAGCCGCGTTTCCTTCCGTCTGGTGTCGGCGAGCCGCGCAGTCAGCGGCACGAACAGGAAGCCAGCCGGTTGGAGCTCTTTACGCGTCGAGCCCACCACGACGCTCCGCCGCCGCTGACACAATCAAACTATCGGTCACAAGACAGCTGAGATGAGCAGCGGATCCAACATGGTGAACCAAACCGGAGCTACTCGGCGGCGAGATGATGCAGGGCGGACAGCCAATCACCTGCCGCTCCGCAGTGACGTCACGGCCACCGGGGATTGGTCCCCGCGCGCGCGCGCGCGACTCGAGCGCTCCTGCTGGGGTGAGCGCGGGGCCGACTGCACGTGAACAGCCAGTGACGGTGAGGCGCTCAGACCCAGGGCAGCACGGAGATGGTCCACGGTACGACATGTAATGTTCATATTATCCTGCTGGATAACAGCAAATAATCTAAGATAACTCCTTGACTCTGAAATGTTATTCCCCATTGTCTGGCTTCTGCTCATTTCTTTCATCAGATCATTCAAAATCAACACAGAAGTTTGTTGATTTCTGCTACTTGAGCTGTAAGAACAGGTAAGAATCTTGATCCAGGAACTGTCCTGCTGCATCATCTATTCAACGCACCTGAGTTTATTTATATAGTGCCAAATCATTGTTGTAAATGTTAAAATATAACTGTATACCGAATTATATAGAAAACCCAACAACCAAACTACACTTGTCTACATTTGCTACCTTGTCCTTATGTACTCATGTACAGTTATGTCCATAAATATGATATATATACGATCATATGTTTGTTTTGTTTTTTTTGGCATATGTCCTGTGTTCACCACCACATTGCATTTCAAATAAAACTGAAGAGATGTGAGTGGTTTGACAAAATTGTGCCATCAACCATTCAGGAATTACAGCCGTTTTCACTTGCAAGGGCAGCGGGGGCCCTTCAACCTCTACATAAGTAATCGAGCAGAGAAAAGACCTGGAAGTGGTTCTGACTGTTATATTTGCCTTTGGTAGCTGCTCACTGAAACTCTCATGAGGTCTAAAGAGCTGTCCATGCAAGTGATGGAGACCATCATCAGGCTGAAAAAACACAATAAACCTGTAAGTGAGATAGCAAAGACACTGGTAGCAGCTAATACAACATTCTTAAAAACACAGAAATAACTGGCAGCTCAGAAACGGCAAAAAGCCTGGAAGACCACGTATGACGAAATAAAACAAATATTAGAGATTATAGATAAAGCAAAGTGATTAAAATTACATAAAATAATGTTTATGTTTTACACCAAGTCTTTGTGTAACAGAGAGATTTATTTTTTTATTAATTTTTAGAAATATACAGGACCTTGGGGTGGCTGTGGATCAATAGGTAGAGCAGTTGTCTGCCAATCACAGGATTGGTGGTTCAACTCCCGGCTGCCATGTCACATGCCAAAGTGGTGTCCTTGGGCAAGATACTGAACCCCAAGTTGCCCCCGGTGAGTCAGGTCAGCTGCATAGCAGCTCTGCCATTGGTGTGTGAATGAGATGCAGTGTAAAGCACTTTGAGTACAAGCTGGGTAAAAAAGCGCTATATAAGTGCAGACCATTTACTTTTGCTACATTTTTACATTTAAACGTTTCTCCGCACTTTACTGTACCAATATGAAATAGGTTCACAATTTTAAAAAAATGTCATTTGTAAAAATATTGCTTATTTATTGCTATTGTATTGCTTATTCTGTGCAGTTTTTAGACAACTCTCTGCAGCCTAGCCACATGGCCATGTGACTGGAGAGCCACATGCCTGGGCTGCACTCCAGATGTGACAGAGCTAGTGACCAGATACAATCAACCATAACAGAGGCTGGAGGATGAGCATAACATTTCCCCGTAACTGCAATGCTCTTTCTCCTCATAGAAACAACATGATTCGTTTGTTCAGACCAAGAAAACAAATGATCTCATTTCCCAGTAATTACTGTAGGTCTTTGTGATCTGTTCAACTGACCTCCTAACAGCAGACAAATTAAGTGGAGTGACTTAAGCAACAGCATTTCTACTACTAAAGACAATGCATTCTGCGTGTTTTAATTGTTTTAATATCAAAGTGTTAAACCTACAGTCACAAATGCGACAATGGAAAGCACAAACATGTTGTGCAGAGCCTTGCCCTATGTATTGAGTTTAGAGGCTTCAGGAAGTAATAATATGTGAGAGACTCCACTGTGAGAGAGGTGTAATGTCTCCAACAGACTGGCAGTGGGCTGGGTGTGGAGGTCGGTGTCACAGGTCTGGAAGACTGAACCACAATTCGTGGCCGTGGACACTACATTAAGAAGGGTTGCATCGTCATTGTTATTGACTAACCTACATCCATTGGTGTCACAGGATGATCTGAGGAGTCTGATCTTTGTGTTAAAAGCTGTTCACGCAGGTTCTAGCTGGAGAGAAGGTAAAAGAAAAAACATGTTTGTGGCTGCGGTAGTACAATGTCAAAGTCTTCCAGGTAGAGCTTAATACTTCAATAGAAACTAGAGCTGTAAACATCAATGTCTTAAACCTCCAAACTCAGCATCCCTTTACCGATACATATGCCTTTCCACTCTTTATCCTCTTTGATGCCCTCCTCAATTCACTCTCACTTATTTTTGCTACTTCCTGCTCCACAACAGTCACCTCTTCTACTCTTTGTTCTTATTTTTGTCATTCATCAACTCTCGTACTCCTTCCATCTTCCCATCACCCTCCTGGCACCTGTCAGTACATTTCCATCCCTATCTTTAATCACCCTAACCTGCTGCACATCCTTCCCATCTTGATCTCTTTCCCTCGCCAACCTTTGCAAATCCACCTCTTCCTCCTTTCTGTCCAACCCCAGCATATAAGTCCTCATATGCCCTTTGTTTGGCCAGAGCCACCTCTACCTTCACCTGTCTTACCTCCTCCTTGAAAACTACATACCATTCTTCCTTTTTCAACTTTGTCCTCTGCTTTGCCTTCGTCCTCTTCATCTTCCTTACCACCATAGTCATTTTAAACACCACCATCCTGTGAGAATGTCGGCTTAGGTGTACTCTACCTGAGTGCTTCTACCTCCGCTCTTTTAGAGTATGTCACCCTATGTTCCTGTCTCTTCTGGAAGGAAGTATTCACTACAGCCATTTCCATCCTTTTTGTGAAGTCTTCCACCATCTTTCCTTCTGCTTTCCTGTCCTCCAGTAGCCCAGTTTCTACCAGTGCCCTGTAGGTCAACAGTTACGGTGGCAGTGCTTGTTAGCCCGGGCCACGACTGATCTGGTGTTGAAGTCATGTTGATGCTTCGCATCCTTGATTTGGCAAATGTTTTACGTTGGATGCCCTTCCTGACACAAACCTCTGCATTTATCCAGACTTTGGACTGGCACAAGATGACATTAGACTGTGCCTCCTTGTGGTTGCATTCCCTAAACACGTGAGATTAATCTAGGAATTTTATCATGTTAATGTTTTTTAATGCAAATCATTCCTTTAACCAAGTTTGACTTATTTCCATAATTGCAGTGTGGATGGTGATGTGAGTGTGTGTGATAAGGGCACGTCAAATGTGCATGTTTCACTGGAATTTTGGATCAAACCAAAGTTGTGTGTATGTACTGATTACAGTGATGAACTGTCCTTCCACCAAAGCGCGACAAGTCTGAAGCACACCTCTGCTGATCTTAGCTACCAGTGATCAGACAGGTTGAACTAACCATGCTCACCAAACAACACTGGCCAAACCACAAAACAACAGCAATTTTAAAGCTAATTTACGATACAACTAATTGTGATTAATTCAGAGCCTATGACTTCCATTACATTTTTAATTGACTGACAGATGAGAGCGGAGTGTCTTTTAGTCATTTGTCTCTTTTTGTGGTCATTTTATTTGTTTGTTTTTGTATCTCTGTGTGCATTTTATCACCGTCGTTATTTGTTTTGTGTAATTTAGTGTCCTTCTCTAAAGCTTGTTTGGCTCTGTTCGTTGTCTGTATAATTATTTCTGTCTCTTGGTAGTTGTTTACTGTCTCTGTGGTAGTTGGTAGTACTTTCCACCCAGCAGTAGCTTTCGCCACTTCACGTAGAGGTCCCACTTCAAACACAGTCCCCCTGCTCGCTTTATTGTGGAGGGGGCCGGAAGGGGCCTTGTTGTCACTTGAGAGCCGTTGACAGCGGCTTTTCCGCAGCTCCTCCGCCGACTGCCACGTCGAGCTCCGGCAGGACCCGCACGCTTCTCGCCGCTTCGCTCAACTCGGTGCCGTGACAGAGCGGACGTCTCCGGGAGAAGTGTTGGAGGAACGGGCCGAAACGAACTTCTCACTACTCCAGCTGTAAGAGAACACGCCGACTTATTACCGTTACGTGTCGTGTGCGCGCTGTAACGTGAGTGAGGTCACATTTCCCAAACTTGGTCCGTGCTAACGTTAAGTAGCATGTGGAGCCGCTGGATGCGGGACTTGTCAAAGACACGCCGGCGTTAGCTGCGTGTCCCATCAAGCTGTCCTCTGCTCGAGTGTGTGGTGTGTGTGTGTGTGTGTGTGTGTCGCGTTAGCTTGAGAGCTGCTGGGCCCCGGAACTTTTCCGAAGGTCCCGTACTTTTAACCGGGAGCTGTGGGAGCTCGGTGCAACGTTGGAGCTTAACAAGCGTTTCTCCTGCCTCCTGAGCTGCTGCTCGGTTCCACTTGTTCCCATAGTGTGGTTCTAATAAATGAACTGGTTTTGTAAAGTTACTCTGTTCAACAGTGTCCACTGTCCCTGTTTGTTGGTTTATTTGTAATGTAATTTTAACATGTTATATTTGTGTGTGTGTCTTATAGACATATCACTGTAAGTAACTGTAGTAGCACATTTACAGTTGAAATGTGTTGGGCTGTTTACAGAGTCACTGTTTACTACTGCTTGGAAAAACCGTCAGCAAACTGTTTTACTTTTTCATAATGAAATGAACCAGATCTGATGTTTGTCACCTGTTTATCTGTGTCGTTACAGAGAAAGTCCTTTTGTTGCAGCACAGCACCCCTGCTGCTAAGTGTACTACGTCGTGTACAAGAAGAAACACCCTTTTAAACAAATATATCACTTCATTTATAGCGGATAAATTACAAATATAAATTGGGTCTATATAAAACACAAAATAGCAAAACCACAAATTCCATTGAGACTGTCTGGATTCCTGACTTTGTTTTACTGTTGGGTGTCATTTATAAAAACTGAACACAGTATGGGAACATTGATGATCTACTGAATGCACATAGAGTTGAATAAATCTGCCTTGAAACGCTCATGCAAACATGACAAGCCTGTTTTCGGGAGGTTGCGGCTCAGTTGTCCACAGCACGACTTGAAAGCCGACTCCTAATGGTGTGTTATGTCTTCTCTCAGGTTCCTGTGAGCGCAGTGACGACACAGATTGAGCAGTCACACGGACATAATGAGGCAGCTGAAAGGCAAACCTAAGAAAGAAACATCCAAGGACAAGAAGGAGCGTAAGCAGGCCATGCAGGAAGCCCGGCAGCAGGTGGGCACAGTAGTCCTGCCTACACTGGCTGTACTGGTGCTGCTCATTGTGGTCTTTGTTTATGTGGCCACCAGACCTGGTGCTATTGAGTAGACAATGTGGTTCTACTAAGAGACTTGAACTCCCACCGTGACTGGGCTTTCCCCAACCGCCAATGGCTATACCCAAAGGATAACCCCCATCACCTAACAGCCGTCTCTCCCTATGAGTGAGTTGTCTTAATGAAAACCTCCTCCAAAGTGCATTTGATTGCTTTAAGCAGGATACAAAGCTGCAGACAGAACAATGAATGAAGATGGATTCATGTAGATGTCTTACCAAAAGATGCAATATCATGCATACCAAAGGATTAGTGCACAGCCTGGCAAGTTTGACCAGAGGTGTTTTTATAAAAGGAAATAAAGCTTCAACAGATGTCAAAACCAGCATCCACGTTGTAACTGGGTGCTGCTGTAAATATTTCAAGTCAGCGCAACATGAGCGTTGCTTGAGCCAGGCCGCACTCTCTGGACAGCACATGCACCTACAGTAACTGTATGAGTAACATGCATGAAGAGTTATTTTAGAAAGATTCAAATTCTCCTGGTTTCTGCTGCATGCAACTCAAAAGTATCTTATTGAATGTCAATGAAGAGTGTGTTCTGTGAAGTGTTGTTCAAACACCCCAGAACTTTTTCACCTCAAGGTGAATGTTTTTGGTCTTAAGTTATTGACTACCGTACCTTTCAGTCAGGGTATCTGTGCAGATGTAATAATGTGCCTTAACAGATTTGTAACTGTATTATTTTAGTACAATAAATCATTTTTGTAAAACTGATTTGGAGTTTGTTTAGTGTGTTAGGATTGTTGTTACCTTCACATTTACCTGTTTTGACATTATTGTAGCACAGCCACCTAAAAGAGGCAACAGCTAAAGTAAATAATAGTAGTTAAATGTACTTATGCTGAACTTCCCACTGAACAACTGCCAAATATATACTTCTATTTTTAAAATATCTTCGTCATAGATTTTAACAAACAGAGGAAATGTTGTCAGGGACCATTAAAGGGGGCAGATTGATCTACACTGACCTGAGGTTGAGACTAAGTCGCCATGGACTATTGTGAGAGTTCGTGGTAATAAAAGAACATGTCACCCAGTGTAACACTGATACGTTTTTAATAGCTTCTGCAGAGAAAGTGTGGAGCTCTGTGGCAGACACACAATACCTGTTGGAAGGTGAGATTCAGTGTTGTTTTTAACCTGAACACAAAGAAAAATACTGAATATCACCTTACACATTCCCACATCTTTTTATATATGGCACGTCATTTTATACAGCATATACTATTGTCACTAATCAGGTTACACACCTCTGTTCATCCTTTTTGTTTTCTGTAATTCTGGCACTCTGTCCTCTGCTGTCTACGTGTCTGTAGTGTGGGATTGATCATCCCTTAATCCTGCAGCACACCGTTGACCTTTAGTTGACTATGACCAGGCTGCAGATACATTAGACAGTGACTATGAGCACGGTATGTCACAGCTTGTACCTATGGGGCAGAACAACAGCAGAGCGTGGTCACTTACAAAACTTCAGTACTTGAAGGGTTATTCATAAATGTATTACCAGTTACATTTATATTCTAATGACAATGTAATAGCTAATAACTATTTTATTATCTGGTGGACTGCTGAAGCTTAACATGTGAGTCCAATAATGCAAGCCCCTACATTTACAACTTTTACCTATGTGATGTATTATGTTATCTTTAGTTAGATGGTGCCCTTTTGAACGTGGCGCCGCGGGGGGCTGTCTCGGTGCTCTCCTGTGTCTCTTTTTGCGTTTTCATTCAGTTTTCTGCCACAGATCTGGTGGCTCCTACCCCTGTGATCGTATTTCCGACTTTTCGAGCTTCTTCTGTGGATTTACTGGCTGTTGAAGTTAAAGCTCGTGACACAGTGAGCCTCCGCAGTAGAGGTAGACACTCAGCTGTGCGTGTGCGTCTCCGCCGGCGCGCATTACGCACCGCGCTTCCCGGGATGTTCCTCCCTAACGTGAGCTTTGCAACAAAATGGAAGAGTTGACACTGCTGCTGAAGGAAAACAAGGACTTTACTGCGTCCTGTGTTTTGGGGCTTCACGGAAACGTAGCTGTGTGATCTTCTACCGGGCTCCGCGTATACTGCGCTCCAGCTGAGTGGATTCCAACTCTGCAGAGCGGGCAGACACATGGAGCTTTCCGGCAAAACAAAGGGAGGTGGAATCTGTTTTTATATCAACAACAGCTGGTGCAACGATGTTACCCGGATCTGTAGGCTTTCGTCATTCACTGCAAACCTTTCCACTCACCCCGTGAGTTTTCCTCATTCATTCTCGTCGGTATTTGCATCCTGCCGCGTGGCGATGTGCGTGAGGCAGCGAGATAAGCCTTGGTTATAGTCCTAGGAGACTTTACCTGATACAAATTGATTACCCACACAGCCTCACACCTCAGTGTTGCCCTGTCCCCCGCCCCTCACACCTCTCTCCATCAAAGAGGGAGATGTGAATAGAAGATAAAATGCTTAACCGTCTCCCCCTTCACTCTGAAGCACTGTGCCAACCAGCTGTCTCCAGTATTCAAAAACATTTTTAACACCTCTCTGGAGACCTGCCATTATTCCAGTTTCTAAGAAAGCAATGATCACAGGACTAACGATTACGGACCTGTCTTTTGAGCACCTCGTCTTGTCCCACCTCAAGCACATTACAGACCCCCTTCTGGATCCAATACAGTTTGCCTACAGAGCCACACATCTGAAGATGATGCTGTAAACATTGCCCTCCTCAGGATCCTATGCCAGGATACTGTTTGTGGACTTCAGCTCTGCCTTGAACACTATGGTCCCATCTCTGCTCCGAGACGAGCTCTCCCAGCAGAACGTGCCAGACTCACTGTGCAGGTGGATCACAGACTTCCTGGCAGACAGATGGCAGTTTGTGAGGCTGGGGAAGCATGTCTCAGACTCTTGGACCATCAGCACTGGATCCCCTCTGTTATTTTCCCTGTATACCAACAGCTGCACATCTGGACACCAGTCTATCTGTCAAGATAACACCACCCTCATTGGCCTCATCTCTGATGGAGACAAGTTGCCCTCCTACTGAAGAGAGATGGACCGTCTGGTCTCATGGTGCAGCATGAACAACCAGGAGCTCAACGCTCTCAAGACAGTGGAGATGATAGTGGATTTGAGGAAGGACCCAGACCCTCTCCCACTTGTCATTCTCTTTGACACTCCGGTGACCTCTGTCAAGTCTACTGCTTCCTGGGAACCATCATCACTCAGGAGCTCAAGTGGAAGCAGAACATCAGCCAGGGACAAGACAAAGCTAAAGCGCATCATCTTCTGCTAAGAAGGTGATCGGCTGCAGCCTCCCATCACTCCAGGTCTTGTAGGTCTCCAGAACCCGGAGACATGCTGCCAGGGTCGCAACTGACCCCTCTCACCCTGGACAAGTGCTCTTTCAGTCCTTCCCCTCTGGCAAGAGGCTCAGGTCCATCAGGACCAGGACCTCACGCCACAAGAACAGTTTCTTACCTGCTGCAGTCAGCCTGCTGAACAGTGCCCCAATTCCCCCCAGGTAACCCCCACCCTTCCCAACCAACTGACTACTGACTGACTGAGCTACAGTACTCTCCCTTCTGGAGCTTTCTACCTCCAATCTACACTATTTTGATTCTGTACATTACTATTTCATTGAATTTATTCTATTAGATCTGCTGTTTACATGTATATATTGCATGTTCATCTTTCAATACACAAGTGAAGTGCAGTCCCTTAACTACTGTACACTCCTGTCACCTGTACACAACACAGGTACAGGTGACTGGCTGCTTGTGCTGTGCCTTCTGTTTTATTTTTATAAATCCTCCAACAAAGGCAAGTGATGTCCCACTTTCTTTTTGACTAAAACTAACAGAATTAAAGACTAAAACTAAATTAAAATTGGACTCCAAAACTAAGTTTTCTCTTTAACATGTTTTAGTGATTAGTAAAAAAAAAAACACCACCATTTATTCAGACATTTCTCAGCAAATAAATGCAAATGCTGCTCCGTGTCTGCTGGATGCATAAATAAGCCATTGCTGGCAAACACGTTCAACACAAAACCTTTTATGCTTATTTCAATGTAGCGTTTACAGCTTTTTCTGCTGCCCCCAAGTGGCAAAAATTTAGTTAGTGCAGCTTTAAATAGACCTCTATGAGGCAGACACTGTTGTTGCAGCACTCCCTTTTTATTATGAATTGCATCCTATTTATCTTCTACCATTCCTTACATCATAATTCATTTTTATTTGTTTACAACTATTTTTTATGACTCATTTCTTTATGAAGTTATATTATGCATCACAACATTTATCCCATCATGTCTCTATGTGAACTGAATTTTTAAAACCGTTCCTCTTTAACATCCTTTACTGACTTTACTTTTTCGTAGGAGTCATTGTATTGAAAGTGTTTCAATGGTGTCATTACTTGATTAAAGTCTACAAAGTGTTTAAACTTACTAGAGTTATTCGTGGAAGCAATAAACAATTTTAACACTCACAACTCTGAGAGGCCTTATCAACGCATGCGCATCAAACGAGCTGAGTGGCGGAAGTAAGGACCGCCATACTTCAAAATAAAACATGAACTGATGTGCTTAAATTGGTTAAGCAGAGCATCTGATTGCCAAAGTCTGCGGGTTTATGGCGGTGGTTCCATTCAATGTCCTGCTTTTGTTAGTATTGGAAGCACATGTAATATGCTTTTAAACATACAGTGAGATATACATGCATTTAAATATAACTTTTAACATTAACGCATGCATTTTTGCTTATTTTGAAAGCGCTGCCTTGAGCGTCTATGTGTTTGTATATATTAAATGGACAAGCATTTTGTCACTAAGAGTTCTGGCGCTGACGATTGTAAGAGGAAGTGGTGTTTCTCGCTGCAACGAGCTTGACCCTGTTCTCCAACACTCCCATCAGTTTCTGTGAAGAAGACTTCCGGTGGTGTGTCATGGCGGTGGCATGGTGAATCCTACAGAAAGGGAAAAATACTCGCCCCTGTGGTCCTCACCCATCGATTCAGGGCAGATTTTCATGCAGAAGTAAGCGTGTCAGCTCCGGCCTCACACCTTGGATTAACCAGCACAGCGCTGCGGTGTCCCTCCGCCCGGCCATGGCGGCTCACAAACCCGTGGAGTGGGTCCAGGCCGTGATTACTAGATTTGATGAGCAGGTAAGATGGTCTGATTCAGGGGATGGGTGTAGCGAGCTGTGGTAGTCCGTAGGGCCCAGCAGTCCAGCTACCGGTGCATATGCACATACCCGCTGCTTTTTAGAAAAAAGAAAAACTACTTAAATGAGCGATACCCCGTCAGAAACCGTTTCTGCACTGAAATCCGTCTGTGCTGTTTGTCCCAGCTGTAAAACACCGAGGAGTAGGTCTTTCTAGCTAGCGCCGTTTCCACCATCAATTAGCTCATTTATCCCACATTTGCCCCGAGCTTTGTACAGAGCGATAGGCTCAACTGTAATAATACACTGTAAAGTAACATGTCAGGGACGTTTCAGCCTGCACACAAGCGTCTGAGTAACGTGTTAAAGTAACGCTAGCTGGAGGGCTCTTTTATGGCAGCTAGCTAGCTAACGTTAGCATGCCTAGCTGTGTAATGTAAACAAATAAAATGTGACAGGGTTAGTTAGCACCATGGTGGGGCTACTGAACCGGCCTGTCGTGCACAGGCCCAGGGCCCTCCTGACCTCTCCGGGCCCCTGGACCAGAGCCTCTGTATTAAGTGACTGTTTAGTATTTCTAGTTTAAAAGTGACGGAGCTTAGTGAAAAGACACCAAACGACCTCAAAGTGACAGAAATTGCGCATAAACGACGCACTATCTCCATACGACATATTTCCTTATGTCTGTGTGTCTGCCAGCTAATGTCTCCACTGTCTGCAGGACAGGGCAAGTGAAGCATTATGTTCCCTAGGAATTTATAGATACAAACGACAAACCAAGTGGTTTTTAATGTATATTACTGTTGTATAAATAGTGAAGCTATATATTAATATAAATACATGGCTAAAGTTACATTAGATAAAGGGTATGTGAAGGTAAACCCTGTCAGTCTTCTAGTTTGCACTGCTAGTATCACATCAAGAAAATCTGACAGCTGCTTTGTGTAGTTTGTCGTTTAAAAGTCATTTGGCTTTGTTCGTTCTCCAGAAGTATTTGCTCCTGGTGTTAGTTGCCACAGATCATGGATTGTAGCTGGGGTTTAGCGGCTCAGCTTGGATTAATACAGTCAGAAGCAAGTCGCTTTAGGCCGTATAGCCACTTCCTTGGTCATTGTTATCCTAAGCCCAACTAAAGCCTTCCGGTCAATTTATTTGACTTTTTCTCTCTATTTTACCTTAAACTCGAGGTTTTGGTGCTAAATTGTCAAGTCTTTTTTACTAGCTGAATATCATCTAGTGAAATGTCGAATATAACAACCTGCTAACCATGGTGTATTTTATTTTTCTGCCGAATTCAACAATTAGGAATGAACAAAATCCAGAGGGTTGTGTACAGCAGACAGAGCAGTTGACTTGAGAAACACGAGCTTCTGTGTTAGATCCTATTTAGTTTTACTTGGGTTGATGAGGTTCATGTTGTGTACACACACACACACACACACACACACACACAGATAGATAGATAGCCATAATCAGTATAATTAAGATAGATCATTGTTAAAAAAACTAAATGTATTTCATTTACTCTGTGAGAGTTACAGTATAATAAAGTGATTATTTGGGGGTTTGGACAGATCTTGTTGATATAATGGACATGAGGCATAGATGAGAGCAAGGGTATAAAACAATTTCTAGAGTGTTTACGTTGTTCCCAGCAGCACATTACAATTGTAAAAAATCAATAATCAAATCTATAATTGTGAAATTCAATAAGTCTGGAACTCTTTCCAGAGTTGGTCATCCAGCCAAACCAAGTGGCCAGGCAAGAAGGGCCCTGATTAGGGACGTGTCTAACAACCCAGTGGTCAATCTGACAGACTTTCAGAAGTCATTTGCAGATATTTGAGAACCTGCCAGAAGGCCTGCTTTAAGGGTGCCAACTGACACTTAAAGAACTCTAGAGAGCGTGAGAAGCTAGATTTTCTAGTCTCAAGAGACAAAAGTTGAACACTACGCATAACACCAAGCATTTCTGGAAAACCAGGCACTGTTGCTAAGACCAACCAATTTTTAACATTTGAAAAACGTGAAATTATTAATCTCACTGATTAATAGTATAGAAATCGAAGCAGATTATCTTTCTGTGGATTGTTCTGTGAATTCAGTAATTGTCATTTCTATCAAAACAATCAATTGATTGGTTAATCCATTCACTCATTGTGCTGGTTATCAAGGGCCAGTTGACATTTGTTTAAGGATAGGCCAAAGTACCCCAATATTTATTATTTTCATAAGATAACATAAGATTTTCACACTTGACTTGTATAAAAACTGAATTTATATGCTGTTAAAATGTTTTAATAAAGTCGTAAATGTAATTTAATAAAATCTCAGTAATCACCTAATCAAATTTAATTTGTATAGAAACTTTCATACAGTGTGTAATTCATGTGCCTTTTTGAGTGAAAAATGGTCTTGATAATTAGTACAAAAGAATTCCTCTGACAGTTATTTTGGCTCAATACATGAACTGTATCTGTTGTTCACCTGGCTAGACTTTCTGCACAATAATCCTGTTATAACACAGCAATGGGATTATGTAGCTGACAGAAAACAAGAAAAGCACACACAGTGTGCTGGAAAACGTAAAAACACGAGTAAAGTCATATGTCCAACCAATGAGGAAATTGTGGCAAAGTGATGTCACAAACATGCTGGTGTGTGCAGCTCTTCTCTCCTTCATAGCCAGGCTCTATAGTACAGCATTCTACTGCATAGAAGTGTGAGAATTAATGTGTGTCAAAAATGTGGTGAGTTAACAGACTGAGGTTGGAAAAAAATCCCTAAACTCTATTAACTCTATAAACGCTATTATTTTCATTAGAACAGAAGTATAAGTGCATAAAACATTCAGCCAGCAGCTTCTTATTTTTAGTCAGTGCTAACCTCTTGGTAAATTGAAATGTTCACTGTAGTCAGGGTATGTACAGTATTGTGTAGGAAAGTACTCCACTTTGTAACATAGCTATATGAATGCAAGTGAGTTGAGTGTTTTTGTAGTTCTAGAAGACCCAGCCAAGTGAGACATCTTCACTTTACTGCATTATCTGGGTTATTCTTTCTTTTATAGCAATAATTTAATCTTCTTAACATAAGTGTGTAAACATGGATTGAACATGCTACTTGGATGAGTAGTGAAATGTTTTGACCTAACAAGACGGAAGTCCATTTGCCATGACTCAACTTCCAAATAACGTCATCTCGATAAGTGAGAATCTTCACTGACATAAGTGTTTAAACATTTTTAATCAGGGCTTATAGTATATGGGTTAACTGACTCTTCTGTTATTTCAGTGTGTCAGACACCTATTTTGTGACCATTTATTGCAGGTAAATCTATGTGTCAGATCTGACTCATTCTGTTGGCTTATTGATATTAAAGAACTTTGATCAGGGTAGGGCTGAAATCACTTGATCTGGACACCTCATGTCCTGTTCCTGCGTTATTTTAAAGTATATATCAGTAATCTACTGTAAAATGCAAAAGTATAATATAACTACAAGCAGGAAATTGGAGGGCCGAGCAGACGTAAAGGACATTGCTCACAGGTACAATGAGAAACACAGATCTAAATTGGAGAAAACATTGCAGAGATACGGCCCACTTCCTGTTTATGTTCTCATTGCCAACTCTGTCACAGCCAAACGATGTGTAATAAAGGATGTGAGTGTTCCTGACACAACGTGAGGAATGTGAACTCACTCACTGCCTAAATAAAGTGATAAGCCTATTAAATTAACTTGTTGACTTACACTCCTTTACTTTTTTACATGTATTAAATGGTAGACTTATTGCAGTGCTCCTGGTGGGAACTGCCAGGGCCTTTCAATAATCTACTGATAGGATAATTAGGCTAATCTATTTTTTTTTCTTTTTTCTTTGTCACAAAATATTGACAGTTGGCAAAATAAAATTGACACATGCAGGACCGCTAATGTAATTCCACAACAGCCACACTGCCTGCAGATGTGTCTGAAGACATTATATGGCTGCATATTCGCAGACATCAGTCAATGCCAATTAACTAAAAATGTCAAAGGCCGGACTGATTGATTGGCTGACCAATCAACTGGTTGACCACTAATTTCAGTTTCGCCTATTGGAAATGAACAATATGGTTTAAGTTTTCCATCACAGTTAATGCAATTATGATTCAACGTCCTGACATTGTTAATGCCATTGTTATGGGTTTCTTATTTTTGGAAAAATTCACCAAATTAAGTATCTGACAAATGAAGCTACTTACATCCATCACACTGATTTACAAGCTCTCTGGCACTCAGAGATATTATAGATAAGAAAAAACTGAACAACTTGGCCTACCACCGTAGCTAGCCATATGAATGAGTTTATGGTATTCTGCTCAAATTATGAAATATTAGGTATTATGGATGTAACGAATCGGTTTTTGTATTTTTGCTTCTCAAAACATGACTTATACTTTGGATTTCCCCTGAATGCAGTACAATGGAGCAGCAGCTGATAGACTTAAAACAGGAGCAACACTTGTACAGAGACATTATACCGGTTTTTATTGTGCTTGGTGTTATTATTGCTGTGAAAGAGGAAACCTATGCAGATGTACACTCCCCTCCAAAAGTATTGGAGCAGTGAGGCCAGAAGACAGAAAACATTTGGGTTTAACATCAAGATATGAATGTGAGACAAAAGATCAACTTTTCAGCTGTTGTTTTCAGGTATTAGATGCAATTATATAGACTTAAAATAGATTAAAGTCAATAAGACTTAATATTTAGTTGTAAGTCCTTTGCTTGCAATAACTGCATCCAGTCTGTGACCCACTGACATCACAAAACTTTTGCATTCTTTGTTTGTGATGTTTTTCCAGACTTTCACTGCAGCCTTTTTCAGTTGTTTGTTTTGGGTGGTTACTCCCTTTAGTGTCCTCTTTAGCAGGTAAAAATCTCTATAGGGTTTAATTCTGGAGACCGACTTGTGCAGTCTCAGACTCTTCACTTTTTGCCACTGATTAACTCATTTGTTGTGTTGACAGTGTGTTTTGTGTCATTATTCTGCTGCATGATGAAGGATTTCCTAATCTGTTTGGTTGCATATTTCTTGGGAGGCATAATATTTCTGTAGACTTCTGAGTTAATTTTGCTGCAGCCATGCCGCCCAAGCCATGACATTACCTCCACTGTGTTTTACAGCTTGTATGTTTGGGGTCATGATCTGATTCTTTCTTCCTCCAAACATTAGTCTTTCCATAACTTTGATAAAGAATCAACTTTGTCTCATCGGTCTATAAAACTTTGACCCAGAATATTTAAAGCTTATTTCTGTACATTTTTGGCCAATTCCAGCCTGCCCTTCCTGTTCTTCTTGCTAATGAGTGGTTTGTATCTTCTGGTCCAACCTCTGTACCTTTGTTCATAAAGTCTTCTGCCAACAGTAGATTGTGATACTTCAATTCCTGCCCTCTGGAGGCTGTTGCTGATGTCACTAATTGTTGTAGTGTCTTTCTTTACAGCTCTCGCATTGTTTCTGTCATCAACTGCTGCTGTCTACCTTAGTCTACCCCAGGGGTGTCAAACTCATTTTAGTTCAGGGGCCACATACAGTATAATTTGATGTCAAGTGGGCCGGACCATTAAAATCGAGGTAAAGCTCATCATAGCTATAAATAACAATAAATTTATGTTTTCCCCTTTGTTTTAGTGGAAAGAAGTACAATTACATTAGGATATTTTTTTTTATTTAAAACACGTTATGAAGAAAGTCAGATTTCCCAAGAAAAACGTGCAGGTTGCTTCAGTTTATCATTTACATGTGTGCATTACAACTGATCACAGTGATTGCACAAAAGGCACAAAACACAGAAGTCACAGGTATTTAGATTTGAAAAATATGGTAGCCTATTGCACTTCAACATTAAATTAACTTAGCATATAGGAATTATTTTTACATGTGTAATAATTCTCAAAACTTAAATTGACCCCCCACATCTTACAAACTTCAAAGTAATCACCTGGCCTGTAAATATAAGATTTATACATGAAACACACATAAAAAATACATACATAAACTTCATGACCAAACTCTTTTGTAGTGAAACTTTCTCCTTTTTGAGAAAGACTTTTTGGCTAATGAGGGTGCGAAGGCGAGTACAAAAGTAAGTAGATGTAGTAAGTAGATGTATCGTAGTAATCACTGAGCATTAGCTGTGTCTATCTCAGAATTGTTTAGTCTTTTTCTTCTTCTTTCAGCTACTCCATGTCTAAAACACTCTAGCGCCCCTAGCAGACAATTTAGGAATAGTTTATTTTTCAGAAATCCTACTTCATGTCTCATTGCATTTTTTCACTTTCAGATTTATCCCGCGGGCCAGACTGAACCCCTTGGCGGGACGGTTCCGGCCCGCGGGCCGTACGTTTGACACCCCTGGTCTACCCGTTTGACTTGTGTTACTTAGTGCAGTGGTAAGATCACCGCCTGGCTGTGGCCTACCTCCAGTAGGGGTCCTTAGTCAAGACCTCCTTACGTACACCAGTGGTTTGTTTCTTCTTCAGGACATTCCAAATGCTTGTACTTGCTACGTTTGTGCAATGGCTCTGATTTTCCATGTTTACTCAGCTCTCTGGTTTTCATTTTGGTAACACCTCTTAAATATAAATGTAGTCTAAACAGACAAAACCCAAATCTGAAACTGAGCGTAGACATACACATTTTGATGTCAACCCCAAATGTTTTCAGTCTTCAGCAAAAATAAAGAAACTGGCCTCACTTTAACAATACCTTTTGGAAGTGAGCATATAGTGACGTAAGGATGTGGGTGCCTGTTTAAAAGCAAATCTCTTCTTTTGTTTTTTGTAATGTTTTGAATCAACTCTGTACCAACACAGTTGTCTTTTCTTTTGCTATTTTCCTATGGTTATATCAATATTACCCATATATAAGACAAAATATAATATAAATATTAATATTCTTGTTTGTTGTTTTGGAGCTCTCATGTGTTGTTGTGTGGCCTAGACAGGTGTCATGTCCGAAAATGTGGTTCAGCTGAACTGTTTCTGTTGATTAACCTAGATAACCTAGAAACAGTATAGGACAATACAGTTCAACAGCATCACAAACTGTGTTCTCCAAGATGATCATCCTGCTGAATCAACACCTCTCCGAAACAGTTTGAACACATCCAGTGAACAAGGATTTATTAGAGGACTCTTGGATTAGACTGCTTTAGTTTAATTAGGTGTCCCTGATAAACCGGACAATGAGTGTATGTGTGACCTTTAGAGGAATGGCTAGGCCTGGCTGTGTGAAACAAAGAGCCCACTGACTGCCTGTGCAGCACTGGACTGCCCACAGAGCCATGGCCTGTTTTACATTGTGTGTTATGTGCATGTGATGGTGCAAGTCTGAATTCATGAGCTACTGACTTCCTGTCCCAAGACATGACATTAGGAGTTACATAGGTTTTAGGCCTGGTAAGTGAAGTCGTTTAAGCAGAGGTATTTTTAAATGACATTCATAATATAGGATAAAATAAATGAGTTGGCTTCATTTGAATCCTGTTTGACTCCAAGAGGAGTTAAACCCACTTCCTAAAGTGGTTAAAACCACTTCCTAAAGTGATTTTAATAGAACTAAACTAAAAGTAGCAGCTGCACAAAACGGTAGAAATATTTAAAAGTGATTGAAGATAAACATGATTTTTAGTTAAAGGCTCAAAACACGTCTCAGTGACCTTTCTTCTGCAGCTGGTTTCTGCTCTTTTATTGTCTTTAGTTGCACACAATAACACATCCTCTTTGGGCTCGTTCTTTCTGGTGTCTTAGTCCAGACTGAGAGGCGGCTGTTGGTCTCTCACTCTTTTTGCGAGAGGAAAGGTGGAGCTAATTACAGGCATACAGCTGTATTTTGACGATTCAGGCCACAGAGCCTGGAAGAACAGGGGCTACTGCTAGCAAAATAATCTGTGATGGAGGTGAACAAGTTAGGATGAAATAGCTTAGAGGTACTGTGTCGTGTTCCATTTTGACTACGTTCATCGGAAAATGTGCAAAATGTATTTTAAGTTCATTTACGTTAATGTAAGTCAGATATCATCGAACTATATGTACATAATATGTACAAATTAGGAGTAAAAGCCTGTCTCTTCTGTAAGGCCTGCTTGCACGGTTCTCTCCACAGTTGAGCGTACTACAACATTAGAGAAGTAACAGCTATATGTTTAGTTTTCATACATACAATACAGTGTAATGGTGAATTGACTGTACTGTGGTCCTGTGAGCTTCACAGTGTGTTGACTGCATTGTGCTCCTCTTGTCCTTCAGCTTCCCATTAAAGTTGGCCACCAGAACACCCACACCAAAATCAGTACAGAGCACAACAAGGAATGTCTGATCAACATCTCCAAGTACAAGTTCTCCCTCGTCATCAGCGGCCTCACTAACATCCTCAAAAATGTCAACAACATGGTGAGTGGGCTGCATCCTCTCCTTGAGCAGAAGCCAGTGTTGAAAGTTTCCTCCTGTTCGTACTGGTAGTGAAGTGATACCTTCTTTGGCCTAATAGTCAGGTGTAAACACTAGCTAGCATATCTAGAAGCAGATTTAACGGTATAACAAGTAAATGCTGAGTGACTGATGTTTGGACTGTGATCGTCTTCATAGCGGATATTTGGAGAAGCTTCTGAGAAGAACCTCTACCTCTCCCAGCTCATCATCCTGGACACACTGGAGAAGTGCCTGGCGGGGGTGAGTCTCCCACTTTGAACACACCGCTGTGATAGACAGATTTTGGAAATAATGTGATCTCATCTCTTTTAAGACCAGTGATCCATGCCTTTGTGTTGGCAGCCAGTTGTTACCTGCCATCATTGTGTGTTATTATAAAATCAAACCTCGAAATGATTATCTCTGCTGCTGTGTTTGTGCTCGCTGGGACACAGACCTCTAATGTACTTGTCTTCCATCAATCATATTCATTGTCTCTGGGATGTTCATTTGTGAACCAACAGATTACATTTGCAAGAGTATGGTGGCTCTTTGCTTTCAGCTTCATGTGCAGGCTTTAGTCAGTGGAGCTCGCTGTCACACCATAGTCAGCTAGCTTTCTGTCTTAGTGGTTATAAATTGGATAAAGACCACATTCAACCATGACAGCTAGTGGTATTGCTTTTCCTTCTTTATAATCTGTCCAAACATTGCTCGTCATTTTTACATGACCATTGACTATAAACATTACTGTTGAAACCAATGTCACACAATTTTTAGGAATACTTTTGAAATATAAATGTATGTACAGTATGCAACACATAGCTGTCTAACTGATGCTTAAAGCGATGAGTACAGTAAATTATGATAGCGGTTTTCTACAGCAATGCTCAAACAGCAAATTTAACCAAAACTATAGGGTCATATGATTCTGCTACAAGTTAAGAAATTGTTATAATCTTAGATGTTTAGTGTTTAATGTCCTCTAATATATATTTGGGTGCATTTTAGAATGATTTGTACTTTGATTTTCCTTCCCTAAATGTTCAATTTCAGTGCATATTTGGCTTTCCCTGAGCTAAAAGTAAAATTAGTCACGCATTTTAAATATATTTGGCAGCTAAAAGAACTGTAAAATACCTGATGTTAATGTAGCAGATTCTGATCCATCAAAAACTGACATGAACTGGGTATGCTCCTGATCCTGTACTTCCTAGTTACATGTGGTTTCTTCAGAAATGTGACTGAGGTTGTTTGTCTTCCCCTCAGCAATCTAAAGACTGCTTGCGTCTGGATGAGACCATGCTGGTCAAACAACTGCTGCCAGAGATCTGCCATTTCATCCACACATACCGCGAGGGCCACCAGCATGCCGCTGAGCTCCGGGCCTCAGCCTCGGCCGTTCTCTTCTCTCTGAGCTGCAACAACTTCAACGCTGTCTTCAGCCGCATCTCCACCAGGTAGACCTCTTGCTGTGCTCAGGCTGTTGGCAGATCTGGCTGCTGGAGCACAATGTAGTCTTCTCAAGAGGGGCTACAACCAGAATCTTTCTTATGCCACATCAGTCTGATTAGCTACATGAACAAAGTCAGTCAGTGAAGAACCAGAAGTGGTCTGTATTTCAGCTTATTAGAAATCTCAATAGGGCCCTGATGCAACATTTGATACCACAAAATATTTATAATAAAGGTATTATCCTGGTCTTTAACTCTAGTTTATTCATATAACATTATACAAATCCACTGCTCATGTCTATAGTTATGTCGTACACACAAGTAAATATCTTTGCATTTTTGCTTTTAATTGGAGAAAAGAATTAACTTAAATAAGTAACTTTAGATAACTCAGTTTTAGTTTTACTATATACTGATATTAATTATTATTGAAAATAACCATTAATGTTGGGATAACCTATATGAAACCGGGAGTTTTTCAACTCCAGAATAAATACAGTATGCTCTTTGAGCATTTTCTTGCCTGCTGACAGATCTAAAGATTGTGTTGAACTGCATACTGGATGTACTGTTACTGGATGTAAATCCAGTTCAGAATACTTTCATCTGAATCCTTTGGTAACTTGGTTGAAGTAGTTTGTTAGGTGACATAAAGTGCAATACCTTTATTTAATTTAAATAGTAAATTGATATAACAATGTATTATCCAGTTGCATGGCTTTTCCTATCATTCTATGCTGACGACACACAGCTCTTCTTGTCCTTTTCACTGGATGACTCCACTGTCTTATAATACATCACTGCATGTCTCTCTGACATCTCTGCTTGGATGAGAGAAGGGCATCTTTAACTCAACCTCTCCAAGACAGAAGTTCTTGTCTTCCAGTCAGACCTTAAATTCAACACAACATCAGCATCAACGTATGGTCTTCAGTGATTCTCCCAACTAAGTCTGCCAGAAACTTGGAGGTGATCGTTGATGATCAACTCAGCTTTACCGACCACATCTCTGTCTCAAGGGCATGCAGACTTGCCCTTTCTGCATAAGAAAGATCAGACCATACATTTAGAAAACAACTCATTGAGCAGGTTTTGGTCATATCTTGTCTGGGATACTGCATTGTCTCACTGACAGGGTTACCAGCTGCCCCATCAAGCCCCTCCAGATGATCCAAAATGCAGCAGCATGTCTCATTTTTAATCAGCCTGAAATGACAAATGTTACACCGCTTTTTAGATCTGTGAACTGGATTCCTGTAGCTGCTGCATCAGGTTCAAAACGCTGACCGCATTTAACCTCATGAAACACAAGCAGCTCTTCCTAGAGCACATTACTTTAAAGTTCTTCTGCTCAGTATAGATATTTTGCTTGCCTTTTACCTTACCTGTAAATTGATTTCGATAAAAGCGTCTTCCAAAAGACTAAATGTAAATGTAACTAATAAAGTTGGTAATTGATTATCTGGAAGTTGAGTCCTGGCAACTGGACATCTTTCTTGTTAGGTCAAAACACTTCGACAGTAAAATGGCTCTGCAAAAAATAACTTCAAGATGTATATAAAACATTTCCTGAGTTCATTTGTGAGTTTGTTTCTGTGTTTGTGTGTCATCAGGCTTCAGGAGCTGACGGTGTGCTCTGAGGATAATGTAGATGTCCATGACATAGAGCTGATGCAGTACATAAACGTGGACTGCTCCAAACTGAAGAGGCTGCTACAAGGTTTGCTTTTGATAGTTTTATAGGTTTACAACAGGCTTAGAGCCACTGGAAAGAACCCTTATTTGTGGTTTCAGTTATACAGTATCACATTATAATAATCATTATGGCTGCCCCACATTTCATATCATTTGTCTTATTACCTTACCCTGCCCACTGAGAATTCTGCTAGATTGTAACTATCCTGGATGAATAGCCATCACTGATGTGTTTGGATAATGTTTGTGATGTGTGTTTGCTTTTCTTTCAGAAACTGTACTGAAGTTTAGAGCTCTGAAAAAGCCTGCCCAGCTAGCAGTGATCAACAGTTTAGAGAAGGTACGTTCTGTTCCAAACACTTGACCTTTAAATGGCTCCCACCAATCTTAGACCCATGTCTAAGTTTAGTGACATAGACTTAGACATGGGTCTAAGTTTAGTGAGTAATCTCCAGTTCCAGTTTCCTTTTTACGTATTGTTTCACTCCTACTGTTTTCACTCTGCAGGCTTTTTGGAACTGGGTGGAGAATTACCCAGATGAGTTCACCATGCTCTACCAGCGACCACAGGCAGATATGGCAGGTATGAATGGAGCCAGACAATAAACATATGTATTTTACATATGCACTATAATTATACCATAGAGTATAATTATTTCATGAATACATTGATTTTTATCTGTACATCAAAGTTTTAGTTGGTCTTGTTGGACATAATCCTACCTCACAGGCCAAGAGCCGCTTCTCGAACTGATCCACGAACAGCAGTTTGAAATAAGTTTAGTGACTCATTTCAAACAGGTTTGAAAAATCTAATTACTATAAAAGGAAAGTTAAGAATTCTGATTAGAACATATTCACATATTCAAAATGTATTCAAACCCAGGCTTGCATATGTGCACTCTCCTGTCACCCAGATAACGCAAACAACATGTCTGGCGGTCTAGGATTCATCGGATTCCTTGGATTCTATGCATTTAATAGTTGCATTTGTACATTTTCTTTATTGTCTGATGTAATGACATGACCAGAAGCATCTTTTTTTTCCAGCTGATGATGATTCTCCACCTTCATCAAATTAATTTACATTGTGGGCTATAACTACAATCTGCTTTGACCAAGTGAATGTACATGTGTTGGTGTGTGTCCAGAAGCAGCAGAGAAGCTGTTTGACCTGGTGGACAGCTTTGCAGAGAGTGCCAAGAGGAAGGCAGCTGTGTGGCCCCTGCAGATCATCCTCCTCATCCTCTGTCCAGAGATCTTACACACCATCTCCAAAGACACTGTGGAAGAGAGCAAGGCCAACAAGGTGGGAGGAGAGAACACACACTCTCAAACGCATTCACGGAGTCAGAGACTCACTGTGACACTTACACACACACCTTCCTGTCCTTTTGTATCTGCAGAAACTGTTTTTGGACAACTTGCGGAAAGCTTTAGCAGGCCAGGGTGGCAGCAAGCAGCTGATGGAGAGCGCTGCCATTGCCTGCGTCAAACTGTGTAAAGCCTCCACCTACATAAACTGGGAGGATCACTCCACTATATTCCTCCTGGTGCAGTCCATCGTCATGGATCTCAAGGTTTTTTTTCCTTCTTTGTCGACCAATCTAATGCTGTTTATGTGTTTAGTTTAGAGGTTGTAATAACAATAAAGATGAATATTTTATTGAAAGTTTTGTAACTGATTTTGCTGTTGATACAAAAGATAAATAAAAGATCCACTATGCAATTGTTCTGTCAATTTTAAAGCCAGTGATAAGCAAAGTAGCAGTGATAATATAGTTTCCAGTGGTTTTCTAATAAATAAATCAAATAAACCATCTAAGTAAAAGAAGATGATGATAGAGAAGCACCTGTGCTGTGTCCATTCTATGGTCTGCATTCTGTAGTTGTAGCTACATTAGACTAATTTACTGAAATCTTTGCATTGAAAGGAAGGAAAGTCAGCATCTCTACATGGTCCCATGAGAGACTTGCTCTCTTCTGAGAGCAGGTGTTCCTCTCCGCATTGAAAATTTGCTCAGACAGGGAGGGTGTTGCAGAGATGCACAGAAAAGATCAGGATCAGCGTTGTGAATCTATCTTGGTCATGTGGTGAACACCGGCCCAGTGTGGCTTTTAACCAGAGGATAACTGCAAAAGAAGAAGCTAGAGAACATTTTATACATTTGTCTGGGCTTCACAACTTGACTCCTGACTTTGTAAAATTTCGATTTTTACTGCCTCACCAGGCTCTGCTGTTCAACCCAGCCAAATCTTTCTGGAGGGGCACAGGCAGCCAGAATGCCGACGTGGAGCTCATGATGGACTGCTTCGTATCCTGTTTCCGCATCAATCCTCACAACAACCAGCACTTTAAGGTGAGCCAACCAAAAACGAGCTGTTTGTAGTGTCTCCTACAGTTAACTGTACATCCCCTTCTTCTGTGTATTTCTTACAAGTGTATTCTCTTTGTCCTCTAGGTCTGCTTGGCCTCTTCCTCCCCGTCCACCTTTCACTTCGTCCTGGTCAATTCGTTGCACAGAATAATCACTAACGTAAGTTATCAGAGCTTCTCCCACAACACTCGTGATGAAATGTATGTATTGTTTATGTATCGTGTCCCTGTTACTTTCTCATCCTGTTTGTCTACCTACAGTCTCATTTGGACTGGTGGCCTAAGATCGATGCAGTGTACTGCTACTCTGGGGAGCTTCGCTTTATGTTCTCTGACACCCTCAACCGGGTGGTCCAAGGTGCCAGCACCCACGCTCCACTAAGAATGACACCGGTGAGATGCAGCAACATGACGCATGAAAAATGTCAAATTATGTTCATGCAAAGTTTGAGCCTGAGAGATTAAAGACTATTTAACTATTGGATCAATTTTTTTAGCACATGAGCTGAAATTTGGATAATATGTATCTTAGAAGAGCCCCGAGTCAATTTTTGTTTCCCTTGATTTTTAAGAATAATTGACATGTAATACAACATGTTAGGTGTTTTGGTTAGTTTCTTTTCTCATTTCTATCAGTAATAACTGCTGAGATCAAGGAACACAGTGACAAACATAAAAGAAGTCAACAAACAACTTCCTGAAAATACTTCCTTAAGCCACTGTATCTGGTGGCCTGCTGTGACTGAATGAATTTAACCCATAGTAAGTAAAAACAGTTAAACACTGGGCTTTCTACAGCTACTGAGTAAAGTGTATTTAAGATGGTTGGTCACACCTGGCCGCTACAACGTCCTGTTCAAGTGGCCAGAGCTCTGCAGTTTAGAGACAACAGTGACATCAAATTAAGATAAAACCCACATTGTCCTTTAATTGCTGATTTACAGTAGTAATATACTACTCGCTTCCTGTGACATGTATGCACGATAATCAGAGCGATATGAAATGGGGAACATGTTTGGTCATAATTGGGTTCTATTCAGAATTGTATCATTTCCACTTTGAATGTAGTTTGAACTTAACCAGTGGTCTGCTATAATGTCTGCTGTCCTCCCACAGAGTCTGACATTCAAAGGGAAGATGAGCACCAGCCTTAAGTTTAAAGAGAAAGCCACAGACCTGGACACTCGAAGTTACAAGTGCCTCCTTCTTGCTCTAGTCAAACTCATCCACGCCGACCCCAAACTCATGTTGCATGTGAGCATTCACGTCGCCGTCACTCAACTTGTTCACTACTTTGCAGGACATTGTGAATAATTCCATCTACTTTTCTCTCCCGTGTGTTTTTGTTGGTTAGAACCCAGTAAAGCAAACACCAGAGATGCAGAGCAGCACAGCAGAGCTCATCACTGGTTTGGTGCAGCTAGTCCCTCTAACGAACACCACCCAGCTCTCACAAGAAGCCATGGAGGTCAGAGACCACACACACCAATCCACTAGTTGTAGCTGGCCTCCTGGGTCATCGCAGGGGACCTGTTGAAATGTAGTTTTGTGCTTATATTATGTTACTGGACTGATTAAGACAAAAAAGAGTAGGGGAAATTGAAGCAATAACAAGGATTGAAAACTGGAGATCTGTACGAATGGTCAAGTACACAATGACCACAGGAGCACAGAAAACCTGATGAAGACACGATGAAACATAGTTACAGACCTGCCAACCTCTACACATTTGGATTTCATAGAAGGCTGATACGATTTTTTACTCTATATATAAAAGGTGTCTGTGTGATGAGTGTGTGCATTGAGTGAAAATAAACATTAGACATTAATTTTTTTCAAGTTCAGTCAGTCACGCACAGGAAGAGGGAGATAGACAGCACGACCGTAGGAGAGAGAGGTCACCCTGATTTTGCCATTGAGTTAAATGAATACAGTATATTATTGTGAGACCTACAATGAAATTCAATTAGATCTTTTATTATTGTAATACTGCCTCTAACCACCTTCTGTCTTCTGTTCCCAGGCTCTGTTAGTTCTGCACCAGCCAGAGACCATAGAGCTGTGGAATCCTGATGCTCCTATAGAGACATTTTGGGACATCAGGTACTCGCTAGTCAGCTCATCAGTGAGGGGTCAAATCCACAGTTGTCTGCTCCGACTGGTTTCTCATTTTGCTTTGGTGATATTAAATACAACATCCGCTTGCTCACTACGATTATATATTACAGTATATGATTATTTCTACTCCCAGAAATTAGAGAGACAGGTCTAGAGCTGACCCAAATAGACGCCATCCAAAATGCAGTCGGCCCGAACAGAGAGTGTATATGCGGAGAGCAGCATGAAGCACTGTCAATTCAATTTTGAATAATGAATGTCATCTGACAAATTGAAATAGCTGTAGCCTATATTATTTTTGAGGAGCTACTTGATCCAAACACTGTAGACATTGAGGAACATCTGTGGTTTGTAAGCTAAATAAGTAAATTATTGATTAGTGGGAGAATATGGTTTCTGAAGCGGACTTGATGGAAATCTAGGGTATGTCTCCTTTGGTTTCTTAGAGCTCAGTCCACTCACAGCTATACAGTAATGTTACAGAGTGGAGCATCTTGCCTAACAATCTTTTGCAGAGTACAGACACCCGCTACAGAGACACTTAAACCACAAATTTACACTCAGGATGTTCATTAGAGACAGCTGCAACAACCTGCTACCAGGGTTAGAGTTTGTTGTTTCATCATTTTAACCAGTCAATGCAGCATCAGCACAGAGTAAAAAGAGAAGCTGCTAGCTGAACGTTTGTACGTTGTCCACAATGCCATGATCGTGTCAGAGATTAAATTGTCGTTATCCCTGATGTTCAACACGTGTCATTGACATTTACCTCCATTTCCTTCCTCAGTTCGCAGGTGCTCTTCCTTATCTGCCGCAAGCTGATTGGCCAGCAGATGGTTAATGGGACAGAGGTTCTTAAATGGCTGAGGGAAATCCTTATTTGCAGGAACAAATTTCTGCTCAAGAACAAGGTGTGGTACTGTTTATCATCTGCAGCAACAGACTGTTTTGATATAGAAAGTCGTGAAGTCGCAATGAGTCAGATTTTAGATAGTTTTGTCCCTTTCTCCTTTCAGGAGTGTGCTACTATGGGTGGCGGGATCCCCATCTGCCGACAGGCGCAGACCAAGCTCGAGGTGTGTCTGTACATGTTCCTGTGGAGTCCGGACACAGAGGCGGTGCTTGTGGCTATGTCATGTTTCCGCCACCTGTGCGAAGAGGCAGACATCCGCAGCGCTGCTGACGAGGTCCCAGTCCAGAACATCCTGCCCAACTACGCCACCTTCAGCGAACTAGCCTCTGTCAGCAACATGATGGGGACAGGTCAGTACTGCTCTCTCGCCTTTCAGCACTGCACCTTGGCTCAGTGGACAGCACAGCTCAGTTCATCTTCCCATCTCACTGTAATGTGATGTGATGATTTAAGGAAAAAGAGGAGCTGTGTCAAACACCACCAAATTAAGTTTAACCAGGGGACAAAACATTTTCAATCTTGGCTCCAAAAAGGAACAATTATGTATATGGGTTTTATCGATTGATGTTGTACGTGAATGTCAATTGGTGGTTTCCAGTAAGCGTGTTTGTCTTCATTTCCACAGGGCGATCCACCTTACAGAAGAGGGTGATGGCTTTGTTAAGGAGGATAGAGCACCCTACACCTGGAAACATTGAGGTAAAGCTCAGTTCAAAGTCCTGGGGCTTTTACTGTCTTCTTCACTGATCACTATCAGTTGAAACTGCAGATCAATATTTTCATGCATAGTATCAGCATTGACTTTGATAATTGCCTAAGCTGTACAGTCATAAAAATCCACATGTACAATGTCAGTTTAGCACTCCTTGTTTTTTTTCTACCTCTGTCTGAGCCCTGTTGTTCAAGACCAATTTTTGTCTGCTCCTTCCACCGTCAGGCTTGGGAGGACACGTATGCTAAATGGGATCAGGCCACAAAACAGATTCTCAACTTCCCCAAAAACAAGGCTGATGACGGGCAGGTAGGCATGTGACAGAAGAGATCTCTCCTCTCTGTACCTTTTGAATAATGGGAATTTGATAGCATCATTATTAGAGCTGCTCAGATTTAAATTTAACTTGTTGGATATTCTCTTTGTGTTTAAAGACGTTACCCTCAGTGACCAGCTGGGGGTGCTGTTATATAAAGCCCAGAAAAACATTAGTTTACCCATTACAGACCTTTACCTAATTCTAGTTGAATCTAATTAGAATTAGATTATTTAAAATAAAATAAGATTGCCCCAGTCTACACTCAGTAGTTCATAATGACAAAGTAAAGTGTTATTGGTTCCACCCACTGCTACTAGCAGCTCTACACTGATTTGGATCATGACAACAGACATTTAAACAGGGACTTGCTCACTGGAATTATTCCTCCTGTCAATAAAATGGAATGCTTATCAGGGTCCAAAATCCACAGTGCTTTCTCTGTCTGTGTAAAAACAAAAAGACAATCTTTAGTTTCATTAGTCACAATACATGGTGGAATCAATTCAATTCAGTTTTATTTGTATAGCGCAAATTTACAACAGAAGTTATCTCAAGCCACTTTACAGTGTAAGGTTTAAGACCTTACAGAGAATAAAAGAGTTGCAGCCTGTTTAGCACAAACCTCTCCCTTCTACTACAACTCAACAGAGAAAGACAAAGAATGAATTTAATAGTAAAACACTTGGGAAGATATCCTCTTGATATCCTCTTGATTAAATGAACTCAGACTTAGCTTTAGATACATATATTTAGATCAGTTGCACAGAAACAGACTGTGGATTGTGTCCCACATCCCCTCCCTTGAAAGGGGCTTTGAAAAGCATTTATTCATGACCAATACAGGCCACGATACAGGATATATAGAGGCAAAACCTATTTCAGTATTCACATAGACTGTTGACTGTTGTTTTAGAGCAATCTTAAAAAATAGCAAAACTGTCCTCTAATAAGTAGACTCAGATTAAACTAGCAGTTAACCTGAGTTGCGTTTTGACCTTTGAGTGTTGTTCAGTGTGTGTATTTTTTATTTATTTATTTTTTTTTAAGGTTTTAGCCTCAGCTGGAATCAAAAATGCTAACTTCTGCTTGAAGGGGAAAGGCTGTGCTGAATAATACACACATATGATCTTTTTGTCCCCCCTCCACAGCAGGAGTGGATCAACATGACGGGCTTCCTGTGTGCTCTGGGTGGTGTGTGTCTCCAGCAGCGCAGCACCCCTGGTCCAGCCACCTACAGCCCGCCCATGGGCCCCATGAGCGAGCGCAAACCCTCCATGATTTCCATGGGCCCCTGTGAGGTGTCCAACCCTGTGGCCTCAGCCACCTCCTGCTCCTACTCGGCCTCCAGTGAGACGCCAGTCAGCCGCTTCCTGGACCGGCTGCTGGCACTGCTGGTTTGTGGCCATGACCGAGTGGGCCTCCACGTCCGTACCAACGTTAAAGACCTCCTGGGACTGGAGCTCAGCCCCGCACTCTACCCCATGTTGTTCAACAAGCTGAGGAACAGCATCGGCAAATTCTTTGACACACAGGGACCGGTGAGTACAGCTGTGGGCTAGTTGTCATTATTATTTGACAGATAAGCCTGTCCAAATGTTCTAAATCTCTGATCTTGTGGTTTTCCTGTTATGCTTCTTCTATTTCCAGGTTCCCATCAATGACACTAACACTCAGTTTGTGGAGCAGACCATAGCCATCATGAAGAACCTGTTGGATAACCACACAGAGGGCAGCTCTGAACACCTGGGACAGGCCAGCATTGAGACCATGATGCTCAACCTGGTCAGGTTAGTGTCTTGCCTTTGGCCCAGCAGCTGTCTGAGTGGAGTGTACGAGTGTAGTGTATGTTTGCTCTTCACCAGTCTCTGCTCAGTTTACTGTTATTTGGTAGTCATGATGGCTGTAACATTCATGTCTCCCGCAAAATGGGAAGAATGGGAATAGTTTCCATGATAACAGTTTGGAAGTTTGGCTATCAATGCATTTGCTGCCTATGATTGTATAATTACAACAGGGGACAGACACTAATCATCACGTAACATAACTGTGTACTGGCCCATTTGCTGTCCATCAGGTATGTGCGTATCCTGGGCAATGTGGTCCATGCAATCCAGATCAAAACCAAGCTGTGCCAGCTGGTGGAGGTGATGATGGAGAGAAGGGATGACCTCTCATTCTGCCAGGAGATGAAGTTCAGGTCAGTGATGGTGAAGTCTGCTTACATCACTCTCGAGGTTTGACAGGGCCACATCTGTGAGTCCACACCAGCTACCTGTGCCACTCGTGTTTACTTAACAGCGTGTTTACATGGTCTTGAAAGTATAGAAGCACATTCACTAAACAGCACCACAGTGTGAGAAAGTGACAACACATATAAAAAAAAGGCTAATGCCACTAATACATTTTACTCCTACTGCTTTTTGTAGGAACAAGATGGTGGAGTACCTGACAGACTGGGTGATGGGAACATCCAACCAAGCTGCAGATGATGACATCAAGTGCTTGACAAGGTTTGTCTTTGCAACATGTGCACAGCTCAACTAATGCACTGCACAGAACTGAGAGAGCTCCCTGCTCACTATGTCTTACTCGTGTGTGTGTGTGTATGTGTGTGTGTGTTTGATATACAGAGACCTGGACCAAGCCAGTATGGAGGCAGTAGTGTCTCTGTTAGCTGGTCTTCCTCTGCAACCAGAAGAGGGGGATGGAGTAGAACTGATGGAGGCTAAATCTCAGCTTTTCCTCAAGTAAGAAGACACCTGCTGGCCACAGGACAAAATGCTAACTCTCAGTGGTCTCTTGATCTTATAGTGTATTCAGAAAGCACAATTGTATTTTTGTTGCTGATTTCACTTTAAATGGATAAAACATTTTCTGATATTTCATTACTCTTAGAAGCTCTGCTGGCAGCAGTTGGTGGCCTATTTCTACTAAATTCTGTGCTGTTGTTTGTGGTGGTGTTCAGGTACTTCACGCTCTTCATGAACCTGCTGAATGACTGCAGCGAGGTGGAAGATGAGGGCCAGGCAGTGGGGGGACGAAAGAGAGGAATGTCCCGCCGCTTGGCTTCCCTCCGCCACTGCACCGTCCTCGCAATGTCCAACCTGCTCAACGCTAATGTCGACAGCGGCCTAATGCACTCCATTGGTAACTCAGTCGCTCACTGGGGACAGTTCAGCTCATTAGAAAGGAATTTAGCAGAGTTGTTACTGTTGAGGTTTTTTTTCTCTCCAGGTCTGGGCTACCACAAGGATCTGCAGACCCGAGCCACATTCATGGAAGTCCTAACCAAGATCCTGCAGCAGGGAACAGAGTTTGACACACTGGCGGAGACGGTGCTGGCTGACCGCTTTGAGAGGCTGGTGGAGCTGGTCACCATGATGGGAGACCAGGGGGAGCTGCCCATTGCTATGGCACTGGCTAATGTGGTTCCAGGGTCTCAGTGGGTGAGTAACGCTTGCCAGTTTAAGATTCAAACATTATGTTGAAAATGAGCGCAATATGTCAACAGGCTATATATTAGAAATATATTAATTATGTCAAATCAGCATAGCATATGTGCTCAGGCAAGTAGTATTTATTTCACTGAAAGCTTTCACATACAGATATGATAGAACATACAGTGTATGCATATGAAAAGCTAGGTACAAAAATGTTGCATTATCATGCAGCTTGACAGCAGAGATATGTATATGTGTTTCTTGTTTTCCCAGGATGAGCTAGCCCGAGTCCTGGTGACGCTGTTTGACTCCCGGCACCTCCTCTACCAGCTGCTGTGGAACATGTTCTCTAAAGAGGTGGAGCTGGCTGACTCCATGCAGACTCTCTTCAGAGGAAACAGCCTGGCCAGCAAAATAATGACCTTCTGTTTCAAGGTAGAAACCACAGCACTGCTCACTGGTCAGAAATAATCTGAACTGCTCATATGCTACATTAAATGTACGCTCAATTCAGCATATTGGATGCATATTAGTAACTGTATTCAATGTTTTCTTATGTCAGGTATATGGGGCAGCCTACCTGCAGAAGCTACTGGAGCCTTTATTAAAAGGTGTTATCACCACCCCTGATCACATCAGCTTTGAAGTAGACCCCACCAGGTGAGTATCTGCATACCAGCTTTGGTCAGGTTGTTTTCATGTTGTCAGATCCACACAAGAACTTATATAGACCACTATCAGTCATGTGCACCTGCTTTGTGTCCTCAGGCTGGAACAAGGCGAGAACCTGGAGGAGAACCAGAGGAACTTGCTGCAGATCACGGAGCGGTTCTTCCAGGCCATCATCGGTTCATCCAGCGAGTTCCCCCCACAGCTCCGCAGTGTTTGCCACTGTCTCTATCAGGTAGAAACCCCCCTCCGCTCCTCCTCACTTGCATACTTTCACAACAGCCCCCAGCTGCTCACCTAGCCTATCCACCCTTACCTGTATGTGTAGTGTCACTTCCACATTTCAAGCTCCTGCCTCTCTGCCACTCTGAGTTCTCCAGCTGCTGCTCCACTCACTGCTCTCTACATCACACGTGCCAGTGCGTAGCTGAACAAACCCTTTCAGCTCCATACAGTTTTAGATAAAGACTTTTGTGTTTAATTATTTGAATGTCCTTAAAGTCCTACATGATTTATCTTAAACCTTTTTAAAACTCCTGAAGCACCTTGGGACACTAACGCTTGTATGTTCTTCTGAAACAGGCCTTGTTGATTTTGCCAGTGACAGAATGTTTATTGACCTTACTGTAGTTTGTAACAAGTGCTGATTTCCAGCAATAAGCCCAGGCCACAGTAATACCACACACATATATCTGCAGTTATTAATAATAATGTTTTGTTTGCAGCAACAATAAGTATCACAATCATTGGATTATAGAATGTCATAGATTATTCATAGAATGCCCATCAGCATTTCTAGACTAGTATGATGGATTGGTTTGTCTGACCAACGTTCCAGACAAAAGACAGTCAGTTTTACTAGAACAGAAAACCAGTAAATATTCATATTTGTCGGAGAATCGATGAGCAGCAGCTCTGTGTATAAACAGCTCGTGTGAAAGTGAAGGCCTATGATCAGATGCCCAGCCACAGAACACCGGGTGGAGAGGGAGCCATAATTGGTGACAGCAAAAATAAAGAAATGGCTACAGTGCAGTGCTACAGGTTTGATGGCACGCTGTAGTGATTCACCTGGCACACGTGATGGTGAAACCATCCAAACTGTGATCACACCTAATCCCTTGCATTGCCACAAGAATCTCTTCTGTGCTTCAGTTGGATCAAATGAGTGAAGAACACAGTCTAATTTTACTCAGGAATTCCTGCACAACAGACAGTACAGAGAGTTGCATGTGAACTAGAGATATTGTAAGTCATTGCGATACATTAACCCTGAGGCCAGCAGGGTGCTCCCTGGAGAAGGAGTTAGCAGAAAAATTAATCATGTACATAGAAGATACACACGAATGCAACCCTGTCGAATGTTCACTGTGAGCTAGTAAGTAGTGAGACAAAGAGTGCGGGTTTGATCAGAACTTCTGTTTGTTCACATAAGCATGTGATGTTCTCCACCTTTTACTTTCTAGGACTTTTCACCTGCACTAAATACTTTTTCCGTATTTGATGTTTGAGTCTTTTGAACTATAAATGCCATCTGCACCCATTTGTCTTCTCTACATTCATCTCGCAGGTAGGATAGTTCAACCAGATTGTTAGGACAGGCATGCCCTGTGTGTTACTCTCAGTTCAGCAGGTCTCTGCACAGACTTGTGTTGAGTTTAAACAATATTATTTTAGACGGTTAATAAAGTCTAATGATGGTTTAGGTGTGATCACAGTATAGGAGGATGACTTGCCTGTCTACATGCCAATTCATACTTTCCACATCTACAGTATGTGTCTATTATGGCATGTGTGATGTAAATGTAATCCCCTCCTAAAACCATGAGGGTCAGAGCCGCCTTTCAATGGACATCCACACACAGTCAACCCATGCAAAGACTGTGCATGTACCAGACAAATATAGCAGATGCTCTGTTCATACACTGAAGGTATGTAACATTTATTTCACCATCATGGGCACTGTTCTTGTGAAGCGCTTACACATGCCTTTTTATTTGACCACTTTTCACGTCGCTCAGTCAAATCCAACAAACGAGGAACTCTTCTTGTCACCGTTGCTGCTGTCTGGGCTTGCCGTCATGATTTGTCCGCTGTTGTAATATGATTAGATACATGTGTCCTTCAGAGGTTAAGTGGAAAGTATGAATTGGACTAAAACTCAATACACACACTCAGTATGACCTCTGAGCACTTGAGTTTGACTTTCCTGTAGTTTCTACTCCAATGTCTGAGCAGCTTCACACCGCTGCTACTGCTGCTGTTGCTGCCTTTGCTACCACTGCCACGCCCTCACTACACTGAACAGAAGCTCCACAGCTCTGCCTGCTAACACTCAACAGATCAATTAACAGACTTGACGGCATTAAGGCATTCTTCTTACTACTGACTCAGATTACTTCATGCCCACACCCACATCAGGTGATCCGTGTTTTTGATTTTACATGTTGACATCCTTGATTTCCTATTCTCCAGACTGGATATACATTTGCAAATGTGTAGGCACAAACACATACACTCACTCACCCTAATAACAATTGGCTAAAGTCAAACCACACCAGCTCATGCATGGACACGCTTCAGGTCCCCCCAGTAGCAATGGAAACTTTCCTATCTGCAGTTTACATTTTGCTGTGTTTAACTAGATGTGAATGTGTTTCCACCTCGAGTGGTTAGGGGTGTGTGTGTGTGTGTGTGTGTGTGTGTGTGTGTGTGTGTGTGTGTGTGTGTGTAGCTGGTGCTGTGACCATGATTGTGCTCATCTCTGTTCTGTAGGCTACTTGCCACTCTCTACTGAATAAAGCAACAGTAAAAGAAAAAAAGGAAAACAAAAAAGCAGTAAGTTTGGAGAATCTATTTTACCTCAGACACTTTCCCCCTGAAGCAAAAAAAGCTTTTTTTTTGCATTTTGTTCATTTGACTTTTATTTCTTCATTTTTTTTAAAGATTTGGTTTTAATATGGTGTTTCTCTGAAAATGTTTTATTCTTTTCTCCATATTCAACTTTATGTACAATCCTCTCTTAAAATCATTGTACTAATATCGGCGCCATTTGATGTATTTTCAATTAACAGTTCCCAGGAAACGGTGGCATTCTCTCTTTTCTTTTCTTTTCTTTTCTTTCTGGACTCTTTGTTTGCACTCCAGGAGACATTTTCTCAGAACATTTCATCTGCACTGAAGTCATTTTCTCAACATCTTAAGACAGCCTTGATGCACCTCCACACACACCTGCACACCTCCCCTGCCTCAGCTTCCATGGATTTATAAAAGACAAGAATGTTCTTAAGATGAAATATTCTGATAAACTGGCCTCCCTCAGTCTATCATGGGTTGGATTCCTTAGCTGCTTGAGATCAGATCTTACCTTTCCTCACACTCCTGAAAAAGTGTGGCATATTAACATGATCACAGCCCCTATACATGCTCAGTGGTTATGAAGCCACAGTGTTCATATACAGCCTTTATTTGAAAAGTGTTGGGACACTGTACAATATAAATAAAAACTCAACATATTGATTTGCAAATCACTTACAGCTATATTTAATTGTATATAGTACAAAGACACACATCAAATGTTAAAGCTGAGAAATTTGATTTTTCTTTTCTTAAATATCTGTTTTACATTTATACTTGTCAGCAACATGTTAAAAAAAAAAAAAGAACATCTTTACCACTTCACTCTGGGAACTGAGGACACTAATAAATGTTATATTAATTCATGCTTGATGTAGGATTTTATCTGCTCAACAGATCAAGTTTGTCCTAGTACCCAGACTACTGAGCTATGCTCAGTAATAGGGTGATGTAGAACATGGTTTGGCAGATTCTTCCTGAAATAATCAAGGCCTTTCCTGAGAAGGACACTGGATGGCAGCAGATGTTGCTCCAAAGCCTGTTTTATTCAGAATGAATGCCTTCACCTGTGTGCTAGTTACTAGTGCAATGTTAACTATTGCACACACCATTTTGGATTCTGGCTGTACAACGCAAACAACCCAGAAGGTCCCTTTCCTTTTTAGCATGGTGGTGTCCATGACCTCCAGATTTTCACATTTTGACTCCTCACACAACATGGCAGTTTTCCACTTCACTTCAGTCAAAGGTGCCAGCAACCTTGACTTTGATTTTCAGAAGTGTTCCCGAACCTACATGTTGATTTATATTATGAACTGTAGATGATGAAATTGTCAAATCCTTTTCAATATTTTTCAAAAACACAATCAAATTTCTCAGTGTCAGCATACTTCAAATGCGTTTTCTTGGTGCTATTTGCAATCAAATGTAGGTCTTTAACGGTTTGCAACATATAGCTGTACTTTTTTAATGTCACTAAATCATAATTCTACAAAAGAAATGGATGATGCTACCACGCTCAGGTCCCAAATCATTGCTAGCAAAGATCACAGTATGGATGAAGTTACCATAAACCATTTCAGTTTGTATTCATACCTTTGTGCCTAGCCCAGTAACAAACAGCTTGTTTGGAAAGCTGACTAAACCTTCAATGATATGTGTTACTTTTAGTCTGTCAAAACATGGACTATTTGAAATGTATCTAAGAGATGAGACTAGATTTTTACTTGCATTGGATAGAGAAGCTGCTAAGTAACTGCTGTAGTGTTTTTCCTCCTCCTAAAATATTTGTTCTTTAAAAAAGAGAAATGTCATGTGGAGAGTGCAGGCTTTAAGTTAGATCTGACCTAACCGCAGTTTGAGCAGTATTTTTAAAAAGAAGAAGTAAAATCACCGAACCATGACTGAAGGAAGTAGAGGCACTAAAATGTTTGCATGTGTTCATGGAGAACAGCAGCTTGGAATGGATTCTAATGGGGATCTGAAGTTGCCTGAGAAAACTGTGTAGCAGACAACTCCTTTTCTGCAATTTATCTGTATTTTCAGAATGTTCTTTAGACTTGGTTTCTTCACAGCATAACCCCTCATAGCCTGAAAGGTATGCTAGAACAAGAAGTAGAGTATTTATTTAGTACTGGACAGTCGTGACCAAAAGTTTAGGCAGTGAAGCAAATGTTGTGTTTTGCAAACTTTGCTGCTTCAGTTTTTGGAGATTTAGTTTCTCCACATTTCTCTGGTATATTGAAGAACAATTATAAACATTTTATAGGATTCAAAACATTTGTTTTTAAATAAATCACATTTATGCAAAAAGAAAAGTACTTTTAACTGTGACTGTTCTGGAATGAGGACGGTATTCTGTAGATGCTATAGCATCACAGATTTCTGAAAACAATAGCAGGGATACATGAAATGAATGATTTTGGGCAACATTTATTATTGTAAAAATAATATATAATAATGAAAAACACAAAACATGGGTGTGGGATGCAGCAGTGTTATAGTTTAGTTTTATTACTCTTAATGACAAAGTACAAAGAAAAGTGACATGTTACAGTTTTAGGTGAATGTGAAAGGAAGACAGGACATTTCATTTCTAATTTTTATTTGAAAGTGACAAACTAGTCATTCTTAATATTGTTGATGTACACTCAGTAACCTGTAAAGTGAAAACACGTGTTTCTGCTGACGAAAGCCAGCAGAAACATGTAGAAGACAGAATAGTTGGCATGACATTATCCTTACAGACGTAAGCTGAAAAACAACATTTTAGTCTAGGTTGGGATTTGCCTGACAGGGAGTTCCTCACGTAGCAGTTGTGGTTGATGTTGTCAGCGATCTCTGTCTGGCTGGATAATCTTGATACTGCGGTAAAGTTACATTTTGCAGAAAGGTGGGGCAGGTTACTGAGGTGTGATGGCCTAAAAGTGATGGACCTGACTAATTCCTCAGTCTCATTCATTCTGCTACATGCACTCCTCACATATTCTTCCTGCTTTATCAGCATAAAAACAAAGTTGTTTAGTTTCTGAAACCTCAATGAAAATGTGCTGGAAAATGATCTCCTGACAAAAGTGGGAATTCTGCATAGAGCAAATTCTCATTTGTTGGACAGTGAATGTGTGTGGCTGTGTTTGCTCATGCATGCAGGAACAGTACGTGTCGTGCAGGTTAACGTCACTATACCCTTTATCGGACATGAATCCTTAAACAACATGCTCTTACGTCACATAATAATCTGATTGATAATCAAATAACTTAATAAGATAACTTAATACTTCATTTATACTGAGTGTTAGGTTAGGTGCATACAGAGTATACAGGCTAATATAAAACAAGTGGAGGGCAAATGTCCACAGAAGGTTAATTTTAGCATACGCCAACATGTAACCACCAGTATAATTTAAGCTGAACACAGCTGCTGGTCTTTATCACTGTCACAATTAGGAAGGTTTCCACTGCAGGTATTTAACATATTCATAATCAAGAGTTTCCCCTAATTTGACCTTGTTGAGCAAAAGGGGGGAGTTTTTTCCACTGTGACTATGTCTACATTAAGCCAGAGATATTCTAATGGTGCTTTTCTACCACATTTTATCCGTTCGACACAGCTCTTCTCTCCCTTTTTGGTTTTACATCAGGCAGATGTTGTTCATAGTACCTGGTGCCTGGTCCGTTTTTGTATCACACCTGTTGAGGTACCAAGCAAGCTGAGGTGTCATCAAAACACTGCACACCACTTTTCAGGGAGAAGCGTTACTACTGCAGCCACAGTCATCTCATCACCTGAACTGTTTAGTGTTTCCCATACTCTCAGATTTTTCAGCGGTCTTTCATCTGGCTGCCTTCAATCTGTTCATACACTGCTAGGACAACCTGATACACTGAGGGGTAGTGTGTTAGCTGAATTGAGGCAGTATGGTATGTTGTTCTGTATTTACCTCCATCCATCTTTAAATTTCAGTAGATTGGAAAACAGGCAACTCCTGTTTTACAAAGCATATGGAGTACTGACAACCAAGTATTGGATGGCATATTATTTCTAATTCCACTCCGCACATTGTATAAAATGAGACTACAATAATTTTGGAGTTGAACAAGTTTGAACGAGTGGAGAACAGTAATTGGGAAGAAACAAATTCATCTTTTATTTTTCTGTCCAGACAAGGAAGTCAAACTGCAGACTTTTGGGGGAAAAACACTTAAACTGTCAAACTGGCAGTCAAAACTCAAAAGACAGCTGAGGTGTGGTAACAAAGTTACCTGGCTCATTGTAAACATGCTCCAAGTTGTCGCCGTTCTCTAAACTTGATTTTAATACTGCCTTCTGAGGAGTGCTGAAATTTACCTCCCAGTGGAAACAAAGCCAGAACCTTAACCTGTGGGGTGATTTTCCGTTCTTGGATTTGAAACCCACTCTTTAGAGATTAGACATTAGCACATTTCGTGTCAGTTTTGTTAACTTTTTGTGTTAGGTAAGAGTCACCGTTTGTACATTACAGGCATATCAAGCAATAAGGTGCGTGGAAACAAGCTGCTTCTCCCCACATTAATCTTTAGAGTGTAATTGTCTTTTTACTGATAGGCGTTATGAGTAAAACTATAAAAATCAGCTTTACATTGGCAGTTGAAGAACAGTTAAACCTTTGAATGTGGCACTGGCTCCAGACTTTAATAATCCACTTCTCTTCTAATCATTCAACACAGTACTTTTCAGAGATGTCCTCAGATTTCTGGCCTGACTGTCAGCTTGCTGAGGGATAGGCTGAACTGTGTCCGATTCTGGCTTTTGTGACGTTAGATCGTAACCCCTGTAAATGTGTCACACGCAGCCCTGCTTTGCCTCAAAGCAACATGTGACGTGTGGGTTTGTGTGGTGTATTTGAATGGGGCAGTTCATCCGCTGCTTTGCAACACAACTCATGGCTCTACATCCATTATCCGCCTTTAATTAGTTATTTTATTTTCTGTGCTGACGTCCACTTCTCATTCTTCACCAGCAGAGAGGAGATGGTTGGGTTCCTTGTCTTGTTCTTCATCTATAGACTCTTTCATGGGCTGCAACTGGAGTCAGAACCTTTCTCACTCTTGTTACAGCCCAAAATTAACTGGGATTGTTTCTCTTCATGTGTCTTCCCCCACTGTTCCTCTTACTGAGCCCTGTACTTCACACCACTCTGCTCTTTTACATATATTAATACAGTACATGTATATTTTGTTTTTCTTATCATTCCCTTCTTTGCTTTTTAATGTACTGAAATCCATTTTCAATATTTTCTCCTTCCCTTGCTCAAACCTTCTCCCTTGCTGAACCCTTCCTCTTTGGTTCCATCTGTTCTATATTTTGTTTTTCCCCTCCTTTGTCTTCCCCTGCTCCCTCCATCCTCCATCACACAGGTGGTGAGTCAACGCTTCCCACAGAACAGCATTGGTGCAGTGGGCAGCGCCATGTTTCTGCGCTTTGTCAACCCAGCTATTGTATCTCCCTACGAGGCCGGGATCTTGGACAAGAAGCCCCACCCCAGGATAGAACGGGGACTTAAACTCATGTCCAAGGTAAGGCTGGTGTGGTGCAGCTGACTGAAGGGAAACATAATGAGACTCTTCAAATGAAATGTTCTATTTCTGCTGTGTTAATTTATTTCAATGGTACAGTAAATCCACTCCATCTGTCCATAGTAGGGGCTCATGGGAAACTGTTAGTGTCACAGGGAAATTCAAACCCTAGTCTGCTAGGAAATTATGTCATAATTTTCCCCAAGATTTGTCATCAAAACCCACAGTTTCTCCACATTAAAAAAAATGGGTAAATTGCATTGTTACCCAGTGGGTCAGTCTTACTTGAATAATATTAAATGTAAGGACCAAAGAGTCCTTCTCTAAGGCCTCTACGTGTTGGTGGGAGCTCTAGTTCAATTATTACATATATACAGTATTACAGGATTTCAGTTGTAGCTTACTCTTGAAGCTACGTTGATGATATGAATGGGATAGAAAATGGCCATTGAAGTCCTTGAAACTTTGCTTTCCAATTTCAGCTATTCTAGAATTGAAGGCACAGCGTATTCTAGTTGTCGGTTTGATGAGGTTATCTGAAGAGATTTATTCCCATGCCTCTGTGAAACACCTGCCACAAACTCTATTGACTTGAAGGTCATTTTTAATGTACAATACAGTAAAGCTGCTCCTATAGTAGCTTCATAGCATTGAACTCCAGTTACTCTGCTGTATTATAGACGGAATACCAGCTTCTTCCTTAAATAGTTCTTGCATAGTTTGGAGCTGTGCTTTGACTCATTGTCCTGCAGCAGGACAAAATTTGGATAATATAAGAGTGCTTGACTCCTGAGTATGCCTCACATAAATGTTCTTATTGGTTACTCAAATATGTCAAACTTAGATCTCTCTCTGTGTTTCCCAATCTTCCTTTGTTTTACTATTATTTTGATTGAAAATGATGTGAAAAAAGTGACTGGAGGACAAAATATGTAAATTAAAAAAGTTGTTCAACAAATCTAGTATGAATTCTGTTTACTTTTATTAAAATATTTTAATATTATTACATTTTATTTCTACTGTTCCTCAAAGCATAGAAATAACAGGTCATGTGATGTGATTTTCCCACTCCACACAGCATGCAAGTACTTAGTGCACAAGAGCAGCTGCAGAATGTTGTTAGCTAGTACTCTTTGTTGTACTTTAATTCTAATCCTAGCCAATTATATCTGATTAGCTGACGTAACTGTAACATGAACATACTGAACATGCGTGTCGTAATGGCCATTAGAGCGTCCCAAGAGTGAGTCACACATATAACACATCGTCAAAGTGCCACAGTCATTCACCTCTTAACCAGGCCACTGCTGGCATAAGACAGGGCCAACAATTTAACATAGCTTTGATGTGTAATAATAACTATGTTGATTGTCTCTGTATTAACCTCAGTAATATGGATATTTATTTGTGTATTTTCCTTCAGATTTTGCAGAGCATTGCCAATCACGTCTTGTTTACGAAAGAAGAGCACATGAGGCCTTTTAATGACTTTGTGAAGAGCAACTTTGACTCAGCCCGGAGGTAGGACACCAGAAGCACCAAGCTGAGCGCTTAGTGTAGGAACACAGTCATCCCACACTCAAGTGCTGCTACAAACAGAATTTATTTGGCATTTAAGCAAACAAAGCTATATCTGATGCTACTAATGTCAAGAAATTAGTCCTTATGAAAAGAGACAAGTGTGATAATATATACAAATCTACCTCAGACAATGTGATGATCAAGAAGCATCCAATTTGCAAGTGAAGTTAGCATTGATGAGTAATATACAGTTATCCTTATCCTAGCTTTACAGGCCAAATTTGTAACTTGGGAAGCCACAAAATTTTACAAATTCTCTACCCTCCTACAAAAATGTTGACCTTCAGCTGCTGTGGCAATGACTGGTTTGTTCAGAGACGAAACAGCATCAGCTGAAAAACTAGCAGAATAACACTGGAGTGTTCATATCTGTCTATAAAACATTAGAGCAATGGGTTAAAATAGCTTCTAGGAAGTGCCCAGAATAACTCTGAACACCAACAATCGATGTGTTTTAGACCTCGGTGTTACTTTGAATGTTGTGTTCTCTTAATTGTAGGTGTGTTTGTCTTTTTTGTTTCACCCTACAAACCCCACAGATTATCTGTAGCTAAGGCAGAGAAATGGCTTGTATAGATCCTCTGTCTGCAGGGTTGAGTGTGTTCTCTCATCTCTCCATCACAGGTTTTTCTTGGATATTGCGTCTGACTCTCCGCCCAGTGACTCTGTCAACCACAGTCTGTCCTTTATCAGTGATGGAAATGTGCTGGCCCTCCACCGCCTGCTCTGGAACAACCAGGAGCGGATTGGCCAGTACCTCTCCAGTAACAGGTCAGGATACAGATGATTTTATCTAACGCACAACTCTAGCATGTTCTACAGTATGAACTTGTCACTGCATTTAAATGAGTTAATCATTTTGTATGAAAGTGTGTTACTGTCTCATTTTCAGGGATCACAAGGCTGTAGGCAGGCGACCTTTCGACAAGATGGCAACCCTGCTAGCCTACCTGGGACCTCCTGAACACAAACCTGTGGCCGACACTCACTGGTCCAGTCTTAATCTGACCAGCTCTAAGTTTGAGGAGTTTATGACCAGGTGAGTTTTCTATTAGTTTGTAACGTCATGTCTACTGAAGGTTCTCTTCCCATTCCACTATCTCCCACAACTCACTATCTGCTGAGATTCATCTTTTCTAATGTTCACCTATACATCAGATATTTTTTTGCAAATTTATTTACCCCAGGGGTGAAATGTGTTGCCACAGCATGTGCAGTTTTTGCAACATGAGGTACATTATACAGTTAATATAAATCATGGGTGATGTGTCTGTTACATCACCAATTAACAGCTGTAACAGTCATCCTACTTGGCTGTGGTGACTGATAGGAGTGCAGTTTTATGCACTTTATGAACCCACAGTGGAAATGTGTTTTAAATCTCACTGTGTGCCTCATCAATTACTTAAAAGCACAGTACACTCCTGTTCAAACATAGACATTTTTGTGAGTAAGGATTTAAAAGTTATGTTGAGCTAAACCTTCTGGATGCTCCCTAATAGCGATATAATAGACCTGATTTTGGGAACTGACCTTGTGAAGCTCAGAAAAATATATTCATGGCTTTAAAGCCACTACTTTTCCACTGGCTCTTCACGGGAAAAATGCTTTTTGGGCCATTTCGATGCTGATTGCAGTACCACCATTGACCACTATAGGTTGTTTCAGTGCCCTGATCCTGTGGGCTTGACTGTTGTATGTTGTGATAGTTATACGTATATAGCTGTAGATTAGCTATTTGATTTGGTAAAGATGAGGCATAACTCCTTTGTTACATCACTTCTTTACTATTCTCTGTCTGAATTTAATTCTGAATTCTTTTGTTTTTAACTGATTCTGGGGCTCTCCCGGTTTCATATTTAAATGAAGATCTGTTTTAATTTTATACCACTGCTGGTTTAAGATGCCAACAGTGGCTTCCTGAATTTAGGGCTGTTTCCTCTTTGGTTTCCTTTAAGCAGAAACCACCACCACCACTTTGCACTGAATTAAGTGCCAGTATACTTTTGTACCTGCTGTTTTTCCGTTGTTCATTATCATTTAATCTTTTGTAACTATTTTCTTCTTCTGTGCTAAAATGGAATGTCTTTTTCAATTGAGGCACGATTTAGTGAATTTGGCTTGTTAATGGTCGGTTAGTGCTGCCATTGAGCAAAGCACTGACTTCAAAACAACAATTTGTTTGTTCATTGCAGACTCGGATAGTGTGAGATTTAAAACCCCTCCAATAGATTAGGTGTATCCACGTTTTAAGTTAACAACGAAAAGAAGACGTCATCAAAGGAAATACAGAGGGTTTACCGCTTTCTGAGGGTTATAAACCCTCAGAAAGACTCGAAAACAGGAAGACCACAAAAACAGGCAAAAAACACGTACACTTCTGAAACAGGGTTATATAGTCAGATCAGATTAATCCAGATCCTTCAAAATTCAGAGCAGATGGAGCTTTTTTACTTGTCAAAGCCCTTAAATAAAAGCTGACAGTTCACATTTTTACCACTTATTGAAGGATTTATGCATAAAGGTTTAATACAACTCCTATTAAAGTTCTAATACAAACATAGTTTTATAAAACAGCTCAAAATATATTAAATAAGTTGATGTGTGAATGATTCCCTGGTTTGTTCTTCAGGCACCAAGTCCATGAAAAGGAAGAGTTTAAAGCCTTAAAGACCCTCAACATTTTCTACCAGGCAGGAACGTCTAAGACTGGAAACCCAGTGTTCTACTATGTGGCCCGCAGGTAGGACCTGAATGAATATCTTCCTTCTTGCAACTGTTATTAGTGTTATTGGTGTTATTACTACAAACTCTGTAGTTCTAACATGGTGTAACAGAGTGGTCCTCATTTTCCCAGGCATCACAAATCATCTTTAAAAAATTGTGTGCTCCTTGAATCTTTTCCAACCTATGTATCTAAACTTAAGAGTTGCTCACCACTGCACCCACATCGTCTTCAAAATCACTCTGGAGTATACTTAGTTGTCGTGGAGATGAAGTGGCTGGTGTCAGTAGATGTCAGCATGACAATAGTGTGACCATATTGAAGGTGTCAAAAACTAACTTTAACACCTCAGTGTTTAGGTCAATATGTACATTCTAACCCTTGTGACATCATGGGTGACATGGCATTTAACTTGGTTTTTAGTTTGTAAAGTGCTTCTGCTTTGTGATTAACTTTTATGGTGCAATGCATATTGTGAAATATAAGTGATGTTGTCATAGACACAGTGTAGCCACAAAACAGTTTGTCTCTCAGTCAAATCCACCTTTCATTTTGATGCTCTGTTAATTCCTGCACTGCTACATCTCACAGTGTCAACTCCACTTATTCTTAAATTGACTGTAGTACCTAAAGCAAAAACATTGGCACCACTGTAATGGCTGGCATTCAGAACAAATAAGGGAAATGTTTTACATTTAAATACAGATTTGGTGCATTGTTACTCAGCAAATCAGTTTAAGATGAGAGTGGTTTCAACAAAGACCAACAACAACAAAACTGAATATTTTGTGGCAGAATTCCTGGCACTGTCTCAGGCAAACGCCAGCCATTGCTCATCACCTGATTAATACTAATCTCTATAATGAAGTGTGGTGCTGGTCATCGAAGAAAACCTGAGCATTCATTTTGTTTATTAATTCTAAAAACATGATTTCATGTTTTTGGGTGTAGATGTTTACATTAAATTTACAGCAAAGTGTGCAAAATGTGTAGGGGTCCAAATACTTTCTGAAACCCCTGAAAGTTCTCAGAGAAAGAAGCTTTTAAAGTCCATTAGTAACCAAATGTCAAAGAATGTTTTAATTTACAGTTTTGAATTATTATTTTTTTTAAATGTAGTTTACCGGAATCTCAGCAAACTCAACATACAAGCTACATAATGTACGTGTTTTGGTGGTAAAAATCCTGGGTATGTAAAAAGCTATGCAGTATTCAACCAGTCAGCAACATTCACCTCTGCAGGCCCTGCCCCAATTGTTCTTAGACCTTCAGAAAGCCCTACCCTTGACCAGTGACTTTTTGGAGGAAGTAGACCTATTGCCATTGCAGTGGAAAGTGACCTACAGTCTCACATACCTGCAAATGTGTAATAAAAATGTGGAAAAGTGATGAAGAAAGAATTATGAAGACTGTACATCACTCTGCCCATCTTTTTTCTTTTTAGCTAAATGCTTGCAAGGTCAGCTGCCCAACTTTAGAACACACCAGACGGCCACTGCCGTTACTGCTGCCAGGTGTAATTACCACTGCAGCTGACAACTCTGCCAGGAGGATTTCATCAGTTAGAGTGACAGAAACTAAATATATTGCTAGCCCAGTTTTGAATAGACTGTTTAATTATCTTACATTATAAAAACGGCACCAACATTCTAATTAAGAAACACTTACAGCATACTAAATATGCTGCCTGGCCAAAAAAAGGTCACCATCTGGATTTCAGTAAGCAAATAGATAAGAGCCTTCTGTTGGATAAATACTGCAGTGATTGATATGTTTTTACTGGCAACGCAATGAAATCAACTGACTACCTAAATATACTGAATGACTGAATGTCTTTTCCATCAATTGATCAGGGAGTATGAGATATTATTTTTCGACATGCTCTTGCCACCACAGAGTCCAGATCTTAACCACATTCACAGTTGTCCAATAAATATTGGTGTTGGACTGTTTTTTTGGACAGGTAGTGTGTATATACACAAAAATTAGGAAACAGTTCTTGCCTTTGCTGATGGTTTGATGGACTATTTTTCTCTGTTTTACTATATGATATGAGCTGTTTTGTGTGCTTTGGTGTTTCTTCATGCACTTTCAGTCACATACTCTAGCATCATTACATTATGTGTTAAACTATTGAGTTCTATCGTTTAATTAGCCCTTTACTGGTGTAACTATTTGTTGTGTAGACATTATAGGCTTCTTGTTACACTGCAGGGGAGCCTATAGTGGCTGTGGAATGTGATATACACTGCCCATCCAAAAATAAGTCACCACCTTGATTTAACTAAGTAAATAAGGTAAGAGCCTTTTTCAGCTGGAGACAAGTAATTTAACCCTAACTGATGCAGTGAGTAGCTTCTAAGCTGTTTCAGAATGATGAGTGCATCAGGGTAAGAATAGAGGCAGGTGAAGTGATGAATCTATCATACCTAGTGCCTAGTGTACAAGCCTGTGGGGGCAGTGCTATGATCTGGGGTTGCTGCAGTTGGTCAGGTGTAGGTTCAGCAACATTATATGCCCAAAGAATGAGGTCAGCTGACTACCTGAACGCAACTCTGAATGATAATAAATGTTGAGACATTGGAGAAGCTTATCGAAACAATACCACGGTGATTGCGTGCGTAATCAAAGCTAAAGGCTGTCCAACAAGCAACCAAAAGTGACTTTTTTTTTGGATGGTCAGTGTATATTGTAATATATTGTAAATCTCTTTAAATAACGCATCAGCAAAAGCATCAGTATTATGAGGAAGCATAAAGCACAGTCTGCCATGGCACTCTGATTATTGACATTAGCACACCAGTTGAATCATATCTTCACACAATCTGAGATGTTTTTTCCTTTGTGTTTACAGCTAATCTTTGTGTACAGAAATACCAGACATTAGCATTTTGTACATTTTGAGCTAGGTGAAACAATGATAAACTATATGATGGTGACAGAAGGCAGTAACAGTCACAACCGTTTTTGGAATTAACAATGGAGGCCCTAACTGGAGTAAGGTGGTCATACAGTCATTGTCCAAAATTGGCAAATTGTCTATGCTGCCATCCCAGGTGGATCAGTAAGTGTTGAACACAAGTGTTGTAATTACTAAAATTGTCAGGGTTACAGTTTTTTGAGTCTTAACAAGTAATCCATGACCTTTATTCCGTGAGTTAGCCACTTTGGGCTTGTTTGCTGAAGACCGTGGGTGCGCTGTTGTGCTTGTGTGTGCGGAGAAACTATCAAAACTTGTAGATGATGTCCAGACAAACATCACATGGTCCCCAGATTCATTACTTCCTCTTTTTTCCTGATATATCCCAGTCTCAAAAATTGCAGATTTGACCTGGTAACTTGATGTAACCTCTGGAGTCCTTGCAGGCGATTGTCCATCGCCTCTGCTGTTAACCCAGAGTGGTGGCTCTGTGAAGAGCGCAGAGTGCCACTCCCTCCCTGGTGTTGCCAGATGACTTTGTCCACAGATAGGTCTTGTATAACAGGGGCAGCCTAAGACAGTTGCATGCGTCTGCTCAGCCCATCTCAGGAGCTTTGTTATGTTTTCTTCTTCTTCACAAGCCCAGGGGTTGTCCCCAAGAGTCATCACCTCTAGCCTTGTCAACTTATCAAAGACCCCCTCAGACAACCAGGAGAAGCGATTAACATGCAAGTAGAGCTGAACCAGCCTGGGCAGCCGATCCAGCGATCCTGGCAGAATCTGCACCAGAAAGTTATGTGACAAATCAATGATCTCCAGGTTGTGAGGCATGTTTGTGGGCACAGTCCAAAACCTGTTTTGACTGAGGTTAAGAGCTTGGAGACTGGGCAATGTGTTGTTGATGAAGACCACTCTCTCCAGTTCGTTGTCCGACAGATCCAAAACTTTTAGATTCCAGTGGTAAGCTGTGTCATTTTTGTCCAGCGAGCGCATATGGTTCCCTGCTGCTCGAATGTCCCAAAGAGACCTCGGCAAGGCAAGGGGCATGCTCTCCAGGCGGTTGTAGGACAGGTCCAGGGTTCGTAGGTGGGCATAGTGGCTGAGCTGACTGTCCAGACCCTGCAAGCTGTTAGAATAATACATTTATAGCATGTGCATCATGTAGCATCAACAAGTTGGCTGTTGATGTTTTCGTAAGAGAAAAAAGAAAAGCCTGGTCATTGAAACAAGTCAACTATTAACAGAATTTCTTCTTAATAGAATGACCTTAGCCATAAATAAGTGAACCACAACCACAGAGTAACTCAGTAATGTTACATATTGTGCATTGCATTCTATATGTCTGCAACATAAACTACTGATTCTACCAATCCAACAAAGGTTACTGGATGTTCTAACTAATCAAACATTCAAGTGCTTTGCCACCATACATTGTGATCACTGACAGTTTTCAGTGGAAGTATTTGAGATTATCTAATTTGGTCAAATTGAGGTTTACATAGATGATTATCTGGGCCAGCTATTTTTTTTTTTTTTTCAGTTCTGTTTACTTTGACCTTCAGCACACCAATTTATTCTTATGAGTCAACATAGTAAAGCAGCAGCTTGAACTGAAATGTAGAATCCCGTACTCTGTAACCACAGCACTCAAGTAGAGCAGGCCTGTAACCAGATAACACTACCATGCTTACCTGTTAAAAGAGAGGTTGAGAAAGTGAATGTTGTGCTGCAGACCATGCGGTAGCTTGGTTAAGCCTCGCGACGAACAGTCCACCATGCGATGTCCTCTGCTGCAGGAGCACACAGAGGGGCAAATGGACAGCACTAAACCTCCCAGCAGCAGGAGGACCAGGCAGAGCAGAGCGGCACAGCAGGCAGGCATGGTTAGGGCTCTGCAGCATCAGAGAGAAGGTTGTACGTCTTGGGGCAATTGTAGAAAAAGAAAATGGTAGCAGAATTGATTTTGTACAGTGGACTTCTATTTTGATACTATGTGGAAACCTGGATTTCTATTAGTATGTGTTTGGCCCCCGTATTCCAGATTGAAGTTTCTCATGTGTTGGATCGATTGCTACAACATTGTGTTCAATATAAGAAATATTGCACTGTGCACTTTGTGAATCGACACTAAATTTACAAAAACAGTCAGAGCCCTCACCAAATTTTAACTTTTCGCACTGAGACTTATTGCATTCTGAACAAAATGGAGATTTCAGTTCTGCAGCAGCTGAGCTTTACAAATAACATAACCCTGGAAGCATCATCCCTACTGTAGCACCACTGACTGATTTTTACTGAACTACCAGTTAAACAATTAGCTGCTGAATGCATGTGAACTGCAGCAGAACTTGTTCAATCTAGACCATCCCTCCATGTCAGGACCAGTTCTACTCTAAACTGGGACAGATAGGGTAGCTTTTTGCTCCTGATGCATTTTATAACGCTGTTAGTCATTCTGATTGCTAACCGGCTTGAAGCTCTGCCAGTGCGACCGGAGCTCAGAGTGCTGCAGTGAGACTCAGTTTATACAATGTGTAACAGTGAGTTCACATCTGCAGACATTCTGATCTAAACGCTGAGGGTCCATGTCTGTTTGTGTCCTCCAGCACAGGACTGTGGGAAATGTTAACACCCTTGATGTTTTTCTTCATTTTTTTTCCTTGACTAAAGCTATGGATACTCAATTTACTTTGTGGGTTTGTTTGTAATATCACTTTTCTCAGTGGAATTCTAGAAGGAGATATTTGCACAGTCACAAAGCACAGAGTCCTGTCCTCACAAGTTATCACAACGTTAAACTGTAGTTTACTGATTCAAAAGGATTGAGAATGAAACCACTCACTGTCCAGCCCATCAGGTGTATGTGGGTCGGACATTTTTCAGTTTCTTTCCATCCGGAATCACTCACCTCATCATGTCATTTCTCTCTCTCTCTCTCCTTTCTCCTCCTCCCGCAGTTGCGTTGTTTTTCGTTCTACGTGTTTTTGTCTCTCTGCTGTCAGAAAGATGATGGTCTCACTCTCGTTTTTCTGCTTGTTCTGGATATCGTCCCTCAGCATTAATCATGTTGCCTACTGGCGTCGTCACCACCCTGTTCACAGCTTTGCAGGCACTCAATGCAGCTGGAGATTCGGCTTAGGAGAAGAGGAGGCATAGAGGGGAGGGAGGAAGGGAGAGAGAGAAATGCAGCAGCGAGCCACCCCACTCTGCTGCTGATGAGGCAAGAAAAAGATGGAATAGTGTTCGTGTACACGCTGCCAACAGCAAGCTTCACAGCAGCTCTCCCTCTTTCTTGTGCACATGCATTCTGATACACAATAAAAGAAAAAAAGAGGTTGAATTTGCCTGCACAAATTTAATGTGTTGTGTATATACATTTATTCGTACAGAGAGATCTGTGACATCTCTGTTGGCCAGATTTCTATGACGGTGTTATTTGTGTTGTTGGCAATGAAGTAAATTAAATTATAAAATGTCCCTCTTTCCCTTATCTCTACAGGACATTTAAGTATCTTTCAGCTCTTTGTCTTTGGTTTTACAACATTGTGTTTTGTGTCTCTCTTCGTTCCCTGTTTCACCTGTTGTAAATACTCAAGTTTGTTGTAGAGATGAGCGTATATATAATTATCAGCTGAATCTGCTGATCGCTTTGGGTTTATAGTAAGTTTCAGGTTAAGTATTTTTATTTAGTATATTTTAACTTTATGTTTTCATTTGGTTCAGTTTTAGTTTTTTGTGTTAGTCACTTTAAGTTTAGAATTAAACTCAACAAGAACGAGTGTAGTGTGAAAAGTCTGCTGCATGCTAGACTTGTTACCTGACGTTTCCCCTTGTTGCTCTTTTCTCTCGCAATATGTTTTTCCTTTAATGGAAACTAAGAAGATGACCTTTAATGTGTTGTTTTTTTCCACTTGGATTCCTACACCATGTGTGCTGCTATTTCCTGCAAATAATCTTGTTTTACAGTTAAATTGTAAAAAGTCCCATGTCTTCCTTTCATACTAGTTTATTGTTTGAAATATATCGTTATTGCTTTACATGTTGTCTTTGCATTAACAAACATTGCTTGACGGTTGCACAGGATATAAACTAGTCAGTTTGGAATTTGTCACTAACACCATCACTGAGCTAAAACAGCTGAAGACAGTTTTACACTTTTTTTTTTTTTTTGTAATTGTTCAACTTATTTGAGGCAACCACTACATGTACAACTGTGCAACCTTTGACGTGACATCTAAACCCACATGATCATAACCAGTTTGACTAGGCTTTTTTAATTGCTTAGCATATTGAATATCCTTTAGATGCAAAAAAGAAAAAACAGAAACAAATTAAATATACACATTTATGTTTTAATAAAAGCATCAATGCAAGGATTATTACCAAATTTGAGAGTTGATCAAAAACTTAGAATAAATGCATATAGGCATTCTTATCAGGAGTCACAGCCTAAAGTAACACATTGTGTAAACACTGAAACCATACTAAGCAGAGCCAATACACTGCACAAGTAGTAATAGTGAAACTTCATTAAAATGTTGTAACAATTCTAAAGGTCACTCTTAACAAATCACTGACGTCTACCTAAAATGTTTTCATTTTATGTAGTACATTTTACCAGTAGTATATTTTGTTGTAATTTCTCTTACAAAGCCTTGTATGACCATGGAAAGAGCATGACAATCAGCAAAAGATGCAGCTGCAGAAAAGTGCTTAGCCTGTAGAAGAAGGGGTGTATATCTGCGTTGTTTCTTTTTTTATGGTGGTGCCCACCCTTCTACTGGCACACTGCACTGCCATAAGCAGTGTGATACTTTTATCAGAATTATTGTACATGCTTAGCAAAATAGTCACAATTAACTGTAATTTAAAAGTGTTTAAACCAATATGTACGCAGCGCAAATGTTTTATATTTAGCATTTGGTTTTTGTGGAATGTGAAATACTATGCTGGCCACCTGTGCTTTCTTCAGTAGAACTCTCCGCAGGTCAGAGAGAGCAGAAAACATTTTAGATATACAGTCTTCACATGTGAGTGACATTTTTACACAATGTTTAAAAAAGGCTTCAGTAGCGGTCTCTTGTAAAAAATCCCCGAACTTGTAATGGAGAATAGTGCAGTTATCTTGCTGACTACTAACATTTAGATGCAGTTTGACCTGCAGTAAAGGCTCAAATTTGACCTGTGTCAGATGTGTATAAAAATCTTTTCTTTTCTCTTTGTCTCTCACATTAATACTATACTGCTTTTTTAATTATGCAGCAGAGATATTTATAAATTCACTTCTCTTATTATGATTTACACACACATTGACCATTTAGATTCCAGTGTCAAGCTGCTGCTTAGAAACCAATGAAAGCCGAATGTTTTTGGAAGTTTAGATTCACTTTGGGTCATCATTCATTTGAACCAAAGCATTTTTCCCTTCTTCAGATACAGCAGGAGAATTTGCAGAATCTTGACTAAGGTTTGCCTAGTCCAAGTTGTCATTTGTGGGGGTTGGGTTGTTGTTTTTTGAAGATGTCCCTGAAACAGAATTTTCAGCACTCTCTGCAGCATCTTCTGTAGTTTTTATTTCAGGGAAACCTACAGCAGTCCCATTGCTTTCTTGCACAGAATTACTGTCCACCTCTTGCCCAAATGTAATTCCTGGATGTTGATCTCCAAATGTAGTACCTCCTGTCATGTCTTGCATTTCCTCATCTGTTTCTGGGAGCAAGGATAACCGTTTGGAAAGCCTGTGTGGCAGGAAACTGGACAGAGATATTCGATTAGAAGACCTCCTCGTTTGCAGGCCATTTTCAGCTGCACCCTCTAGAAATGGCGAAGGACCTGCCCAGTCTGTAGTAGTTATCTGTTGCTTCTGAAGTCTCTGTTTTTTTATGAAGATGACCAGGAAGCCTAACATCATCACTATCAGGGCTGCCCCTATTAGCCCTGCCACTATTTTACCATGGTTTGTTTCATCACTCGACCTTGCCTTTGTGTCTGTTGTATCAGGTTGTATTTTTGCCTTTGTAATTTGGTTGAGTGTTTTCTTTTTCATTACAGTTGAACCACTTGTGGCTGGGCTTTGGCCCAGGCTTGGGTTTGGACTTGGGCTCGGGCTCAAGCTTGCACCTGGCTTAAGGCTAGGGCTAGAGTTGTTGTTAGTAGGCTTCGTTGACACAGTTGTAGTAGGAATGAGGTTTGTAGATTGCGTTAGAACCGTAGGCAGTTGGGTAGTTTTGACCAGGAAGGTTGATGTATAGCCTGTGTTTTGACTCTGTGTAGAACTGCTTAAAGGAGTCATTGTAGCTGTGGTTGGGTTGCTGGTTTTCAGTATTGTTTGTGTTGTTATGCCTTCATTTTTTATTTCTGTTGTGAAGTTGCTTCCCACAGAACTGTTAAACTGAGACGATGTTTTGTCATTGGTCGGAGTATTTGTTGTTTGAATATTTGAAGGCGTTTGAGCTTCCGTTGTTTGATTTGCATGAGCTGTGATGAACGTTTTGTTGGTACTATATGGTATTTGTGTTGTCATCTGGCTCTCAGTCTGGTTAGTTGTCTGTGCACTTCTTGCTGTCAGTGCCAGCATCCACATCAAATTTAAGCTTTTGATAAGGATGGTCATTCTTCTGTCTTCTGGCTGTGTTTTTGGTAGCTAGAACAGAGGAAGTTACTCTATCAGAGATGCTCAACGTGCAGTCTGAAGCAATAGTATGATGAGGAAATAACTGAAGGGTGTTTGAGAAGTGGTGATTTGAAATGCTTGTTTCCTCAAAACTAATTCTGCACATTCTGTGGGTAAAAGCTGGATATTTTTAAAGTACAGCAGTTTACCATTTCATCTAGCTTACATTCAGTCAAGAAAGTAAGACCTTGCTCTAAAAACTCATTTTTAAAATCGTCATTATCAGTCCGTATTTACAAATGCCTCATTTCATTTGTGGTTGTCACTATTCCGTTTCAATCTATCAGGGGCATACAAGCTGTCTGGATATCTTGAGTCAGTTTTAATACACTTTCAAGTAGACACTGAAAGCATAAAACATTTATCTAAAACTACATTAATAATCCAAATTGTTAAAATGTACTTACCAGTGACTTTAGACAGATACCTTCTGTAACCTGTTGCAGCTGTGTCGTTGCAGAATATATTTGAAGTGAAATGATTGTAGGAGTTGATTCTTAGGCAGCATGTGGCTTGAATGATATCAGGAAGTAAAAACATGGAGGGCTCTGTGCTGCTTAAAGACTAATTCTTGCCTCACTTACAGGAAGTGATGACAACCTACTGGTTTTTCAGTCTGCTGTGCTAAACAAAGTAGTTCATACTGCACACCAAAGCCTTGATGCATTAAAATGTATGTATAAAATAATTCAAACTATACAGTATTAAACAAAATTAACATCTGTAAAATAACATTAGGTAGGTGACTTTAATGACATCAGTGACAAAAACATATTTCTATACAGTATGTACTGCACATGCAGGCCTGATGCCTAACATACACCACTAGTAAATTCAAGTTATACAGAGCCAGAGTTTCTATTAGTGGTAGAGGTAACCATCAGCAAGCATGGCAACAAGAGTAGTGCATGTGCATGCACATCACATTCGGGATTCACAAAGCTTCTATTTTATGTGTCACATTTAGACATGTATAATGAGTAAAAGCTTTGACAATAAGAGCATTAGCATTTTTAATTTCTGCTTACACCCTCAGTTAGTTAATATTTATCTTGCCTGATGAGATAATGAATTATTAAAATTGATTAGAAACATAACACAGTAATGAAGTGCAAAAATCAATTTATTTTAACAAGCTCTTTTTTATGTACACAAGAGTTACAAAGGTAATATCAGAATTTCTGAAGTACATATAATAGGTCATAGACGACTAAACTAACAGACTTAACAGAGATTTATGTGTCCAACAAGGACTATTAGCAGACATTGTTCCCAACTTTCATTTCAGTTTGGCTAAGCCTACACAAGTTCCCTAGTTTATCATATGGGACCTTTGGATGACTTTGATGCTTCAAAGGTGTGATGTATTTTCTGCCTTTTTGTCTGTTTCTAAAATTTGAAGAAAAAAAAAAAAGAGATTTTAAAGTAATTAAGCAGTCTTACAGTAAATGCTGAATTTGCTAAGCAAGTGTGTAAAATTATGTAGCATATAGAATTTTAGATTGTTAAAACATATACTTAACTAATTCTAGTGAAACATGCAAACCTCATTGTTTTAAATAAAAAAATGTGATATTGTATGTAATTTGTTTGTTTGCCCAGAATACCTGTGTGCTTTTACCAAGTGAAGATGTGCATTCAGCAGAACTATTTAACTTCAAATATTCTACTAATATTATGATGTCTAATTCTAAAGAGACAATTTTTCAGTACTTTTTCTGTAATAGTTCCTTTACAATAAGTTCCACTGAAAGAATTTCATACCAAAAAGTATACGTAAAAGACAGGGTATCGGACATAAATATTTCTGTTACCAACCAAAACCTATGTAGCATGAATATCAATCTGCCAGCAAATATCAAACTGTCTCTGGGTGCATTCTCAGATTTGTAAACTAAAATAATTTATTAAGTATAAAAGATATTCTTATCAAACCTCAAATTTCAGAAATTCTAGTAAATTTTAGCTGAAGTGAAAATAATGTGAATGAAAAATGCCAAGCTAACTAATGTACATCAGTTGAACAGTTTGCTGTTTGTCTTGAGTGAAGTGTCTGTGGCTGGAGATAATGGAAATGGCATTACCTCCTCACACTACAAGTGGCATATCTTCTAGATCCCTTGGAACCACGAGACAGGGATCCATGGGAGTGGAGCTCTGCATTTGAATTGACATTCTTTCTTGGTCAAAAACCATTGCTGTTGCCCCTTCCTGAAAGTCTGTCCCAGCTTCCTCCTTTACTTCTTGTATTTCAGGCTGCCTTCCTTCCTCTATATTTCTCTCTTCTCTCATCTCCTCAAGCATGACGCTGGCATCACAAGGCCCAACCAGTCCTCCAACCTCTGGCTGGTCATTGTCCCAGTAGCCTGTACTGCTGACCAAATCCATGTTGGACCGAGAGGTTCGAGGTGCAGACACCCGACGCTGAATCTGGCACACCTGGCATGCCAATACCACGGTCGCAATCAGCAGGCAGACAATCAGTCCCCCTGCAGAACCTATAGCAATCAGACCCATCTGATTGTCAATCAAGCATTTGCCATTTGTGTTATCGGTATCACGCTTCTTGAAGTCAAGGGTAGTAATGGGGCTGGACTGTGTTGCATTAACTAAGCTGCCACCTGTAGTATTTGCTGTCATGGGAATTGTCTGTGAGATTGAACAGCGCAGAAGCTGGTTAAGCAGTAGAAACAGCCAAAGAGTAGTTCTTGAACCTTCCATTGTGCTGTGAAATAAAGAATAAATCAAAGAATAAATCAAACCTTAGACTGTCCACATCTCTTGCAGCCTGTATCTCTAACATTCTTAAGTACTTTCATAATGTCACTGTAATAGAGAGACCAGATTCATTTCTGGTAACATTCACTGGGAACAGGTTCCACTTTTAACAATATTCAGAGAGAAGCTACACAATCTGATAATATTGATAATACTTACTTATGGTAGCAGCCTTCTCAGAGGGATAGAGTGAGATACCTGCTGCAGATGGTTTTGAGATGCTCTGAACTCACTTCCTGGCCCGCTTCTAGGGTCTGGTCTAGGTTGGCTATTTCAGGTCACCTAACTGAAGAGCTGTTACAAGAAACCAAAGGCAAAAAAAGAGATGTACTTTCTCAGAAACCAAAATGCCTTTCAATAGTTTCACATAATATACTATCAACAATTCTCATGTACAAAATGCACCTCAAACCTGTAATGCATATTTTACTATAGAATCCCTTAATTTGAATTTGTCCTTGTCTTGTTTTTCTCTCTCTCTCTCTCTCTCTCTCTCTCTCTCTCTCTCTCTCTCTCTAGGTTTAAAACGGGTCAGATCAATGGTGATTTGCTCATCTACCATGTACTTCTCACTCTCAAACCATACTATGCTAAACCCTATGAGATAGTAGTAGATTTAACACATGTAGGACCCAGCAATCGTTTCAAGACTGACTTCCTATCCAAGTGGTTTGTGGTCTTTCCTGGATTTGCTTATGAGAATGTTGCAGCTGTTTATGTCTACAACTGCAACACCTGGGTTAGGGAGTACACCAAGTATCATGAGCGGCTACTGACGGGCCTGAAGGGCAGCAAGCGGCTCCAGTTCATTGACTCTCCAGCTAAGTTGGCTGAGCACATTGAACCCGACCAACAAAAGCTACCTGCAGCCACGCTGACTCTAGAGGAAGACCTTAAAGTCTTCCACAATGCACTCAAGCTGGCCCACAAGGACACAAAGGTCTCAATAAAGGTAAACATGCAGGCATGACAGTTGTACTAAAAGATGCTGAATGATTTGTAATCATAATTATATGATTACAAATCTAATTTTATAAAAGTAGTAACATAATTGGAGAAATTCAAGCAAGACTTGGCTTTCCTAAAACACCTGTTTTTTTCTTTAGGTGGGTTCGACAGCAGTTCAGGTGACCTCAGCTGAGCGGACCCGCGTCCTTGGCCAGTCCGTCTTCCTCAATGATGTCTACTACGCCTCAGAGATTGAAGAGATTTGCCTGGTGGATGAGAGCCAGTTCACCCTCACAATGGCCAACCAAGGCACACCACTCACTTTTATGCACCAAGAGTGTGACACCATCGTCCAGTCCATTATCCATATTCGGACACGCTGGGAGCTATCACAGCCCGACTCCATTCCACAGCACACCAAGATCCGACCAAAAGATGTTCCCGGAACCCTACTCAATATCGCTCTGCTAAACTTGGGCAGTTCTGACCCCAGCCTCAGGTCAGTCCTGCAGGGCATATTAAAGCTATTCTATGCTGTAGTCTTACTGACTTACGTATTGGCTTTTTCCCCTTTCCTGCAAAGGAAAAAGGGTCTGACCCCTGTAATTGAGAAAGCAAGGATTTCTCTTTTTGCATGGTCATTTTTCATTGTAATATGTGCAGTGTTTGTTTTGAAACAGAATTTTCAGGCACCATAGTTTCACATTACTTAGATTTTTAAGTAGTCATAAAATTACCTCTTATAGTTTTAGGAATGCATATAAAACCCACTTACTTTTAGGGTTTTATATATTTTTTCTAAAATTTTACTTTCATTTAAATCTACCAGGGGAGAAAGACAGATTTACAAATTTAAAACTTCAACACAAAACGTATCTCTGACTTGTATTTCCCACATCTAGGTCTGCAGCTTACAATCTGTTGTGTGCTTTGACCTGCACCTTCAACCTAAAGATAGAGGGCCAGCTGCTGGAGACATCAGGACTCTGCATCCCAGCCAACAATACCCTCTTTATAGTCTCCATCAGCAAGACTCTGGCAGCCAATGAACCCCACCTGACACTGGAGTTTCTGGAGGAGTGTATCTCAGGCTTTAGCAAGTCCAGTAAGTCCACTTAACACAGCTGCTGGCAGACACGCATGTAACGCTGCATGTTCCCCTTAATGTATACCATCACACAGATGTGTTCAACACTTGCAGAAAGCTATGAAGATAAATTCTTGTTTCTTTAATTTGTCTGCCTGAAATAGTGTGGCTTACAGAATGTTTCTGCTTCTCCTTTCTTTGCCATTATATTATTGCCCCATCAAATGATACAAGAGTTTTCTTGCTTTACAGTAAAAAGTTGGAAATGTAAAAGTAATTCTCTCTGTTGGTATGTTGCAGGTATTGAGCTGAAGCATCTCTGCCTAGAGTACATGACACCCTGGCTGCTTAACCTGGTTCGCTTCTGCAAGCACAACGATGATGCCAAGCGCCAGCGTGTCACAGCCATTTTGGACAAACTTATCACCATGACGATTAATGAAAAGCAGATGTATCCCTCTATCCAAGCCAAGATCTGGGGCAGCCTGGGCCAGGTGACTGCAGCACATCAACAGTCTGATGTGAATGTGAATTGGTAAATTGGACCTTTAACCTTCTCATTGTGTCTTCAGATAACAGACCTGTTGGATGTGGTGTTGGACAGCTTCATCAAGACAAGTGCCACAGGAGGCCTGGGCTCCATCAAAGCAGAGGTCATGGCTGATACTGCAGTGGCTCTGGCTTCAGGCAATGTCAAACTGGTCTCCAGCAAGGTGAGACTCTCCACTGTGAGCTAATTCATACTGGAATTATGTCACAGCAGGATGTATGCTATCCAGGACAGATTCTGCAGATTGAGCTCTGAGGATGTTAAAGTCATGTTAATGTAGTGATGTTGCTTTTACTTTGTTTTTACCCAATGAGCAAAAACTAGCTTTTTAATCAGCTCAGCATTTCTCACCTGCTGCAACAGCAAAGAAATTCAAACTGCTTCTGTACTGCTACTGTACAGTACCTCCACCACTTCTTCTAAGTGGAGTGTCTGTCTGCTACGAGTGTAAGTTGATACAATGCTACCCAATACCGCCAATGTGTGTTGCACAATACAGAGTCTCACTGCCATTTTTCAAATGCAGTTGAGGAAGGAAAACAGAGCAGCAACAACATCCCCATGATATCCTGATATAGATCAAAATACAGAAATGTGTGGACACAACATCTCAGACTTCCTCTGTAGTGCCAGTCTTAATGCTCTTTCTTAAGAAACAGGTCATATTTAGCCTGTCTTTTGACTTCAGATGTGGACCAGGAAGCTCTATTTGCAAGTTAAATTAATAAAAACATTCAGATGCGGTTTTATTTCTCCTCAACTTCAGGTTCAGCAGGACTGTAAACTAGAACCCTTCTCAGCTACTCGGGCAACTATAGTTGAGTAAAGTAGTAAAATAAAGCATAGCATAGGAAACATGCTAAAGCATTACAGCTAACCCTAGTTTTACTGATTAATGCTAATTAGATGTACAAATTAATTAATGCATATATTAATGATAGTTGACATGATATGAGAACTCAGCATTAGATGTAATTCTGACTTACTTAGTTATGGAAGAAATCAATCTGAAGCTGCAAATGTCTCCTGACTTAGATTATCCACAGAGACAAACTCATCCACTCACAATCCATCATCTGAGTGCTCTGGATCCTAATTCAGCCTGCTACTCAGATAAACAAACAAAACATACACACGCAGACACAAAAGAAGAGCCAGGCCCTGGCTCCTATTATTGCCGACACCAGCACTGAATAGTGGCTATTGTGAAGACTGTTGACTAAGAAAATCCAGTCAGTGTTGAAGTTGAAGTGCTGCTCCCCTGTTATTTCTTGTAATTTAACCAAAGTGTTTTCCTGTATTTAAGAATCAGAGTTGTATATATTAACAAGTCTACATATCCTTTGGAGCATACATGAGAGATTTTGCTGGTGTTATCCAAAGGGTGGTTGTCTGATGTCATGACAGAACAGCCTACTGAGCACAATGGAGCCTTGTCTGCTGCTCTTGAACTCTTTGTCACCCAAGAGTTGAATAAATGCTATTTTCTAACTGGTTATAACAAACGATGGTGTCACCAACTAGTCGACAGTTAAATTTGTGGCCAATCGTCAATTTTAGTGAACAACATTCAGAATGATTGCACCCCTAAAGCATGTTGCAATGTATTGAGCATTTATGTATTTTTAGAAGAAAAGGTAATCTAATAGTTGTGGCAGCTGCAGAGGGAGTGTATGTTGGTAAAGCTGTCATCCATAATCAAGTCAGTAGTTAGATTCCCAGTTCCTTCTGGCAATGTGGACGTGTCCTTAAGCAAGACCTATTTTCCAACACGTGCTCTAAGTCCAGTGATGGGAGTGTATTCACCTGTGTGTGCGCTTGGCCATGCGTGATACAGAGAGCAGAGGAGAATTGTCAATGCACGACCATGTAGACAGAAATGATATGTTGTCGTGTAAATAAGATAAATAACATATGGCTATTTAGTTTTTTTTTTTTTTTTTTTTTATAAGAACAAGGTTTAGACCTGTTCTATAGGAAAGGTAACCTTAAATGACTTCTGTTGTGATCTAGCGCTATATAGAAAATAAAATTAAACTAAGTTAACTTGACCTGATGTATTCGATGTATGTATAATTTTAGCCATCGTCACTAATGTGACTTCTGCTTTTATTTCTGATTGTTCAATGTCACTCTTCTTTTATGGCAGGTTATTGGTCGGATGTGCAAGATTATAGACAAGACGTGCCTGTCACCAACGCCCACGCTGGAGCAGCACCTCATGTGGGATGACATTGCCATCTTGGCACGCTACATGCTCATGCTGTCTTTCAACAACTCCCTAGATGTTGCAGCCCACCTACCTTACCTGTTCCACGTAGTGACCCTGCTTGTAGCCACTGGGCCGCTGTCCCTCAGGGCTTCTACACACGGTTTGGTTATTAACATCATCCACTCCCTCTGCACCTGCTCACAGCTCAACTTCAGTGGTGAGGACTGCTGTGTTTAGGCCTGTTGCTAGAGCATGAATCAGCCTTTTGTGATATTCATTAATCTCACAGTGCATTAGAAGATATTCAGACCACTCTAGCTTGAGTTTCTATATAGCAAAAGGGGGGGACATACAAAAATCAAATGTTCTTGTGTTGAATAATTCCAGAGGAGACCAAGCAGGTCCTGAGACTGAGCCTGACGGAGTTCTCCCTGCCCAAGTTCTACCTGCTGTTTGGAATCAGCAAAGTCAAATCAGCCGCTGTCATCGCCTTCCGCTCCAGTTACAGAGACCGCTCCTTCTCACCGGGCTCCTACGAGAGGGAGACGTTCGCCCTGTCATCCCTGGAAACCGTCACTGAGGCCTTATTAGAGATCATGGAGGTCAGCAGAGAAAGTCAAGCTTACTAGACATCAGTTTTTCACTCGTCTGTCCACCCAGCACATTATTTTCCTATCATAAAAGACTGCCACCTACTCTCATGTAAGATGAGTTCCATCAGTCTTTTTACTCTGTGTTGTCTTTCCTCAGGCTTGTATGAGAGACATCCCAGCGTGCAAGTGGTTAGACCAATGGACAGAGCTTGCACAAAAGTATGAGCCCACCCCCCAAACCAATCCTGTTTCAATACATCTGTGGTAAAAACAAGTTTAGATCCTCATCATGTTTGTATGTGTTTGGACTCCAGGTTTGCATTCCAGTACAACCCATCTCTCCAGCCCAGAGCACTAGTGGTGTTTGGCTGCATCAGTAAGAGAGTGAGCCACAGCCAGATCAAGCAGATAATTCGAATCCTCAGCAAAGCCAGCCCACTGCTCAGCATAGACCGGGTGAGAGCACACATTCATAAATGCAATCCTCACTGACAGCCTGTGCTCAGAACCACAAACAGCACCTTAAACTTTATGTAATAATGTGGGTTTCTTTGATATAGTTTGAACCTTTATTTTTAACTGCTGACTCTTTTCCTTGTGTTATGTTACAGGGTCTGGAAAGCTGTCTGAAGGGGCCAGACAATTATAACAGCCAAGTATTAATAGAGGCCACAGTCATCGCTCTGACCAAACTGCAGCCTCTGCTCAGCAAGGTATCCACCACCTAACACCTACAGCTGAATAGAGTTAATGTTTTCTCATTCTAATGTAGTTAAAGAAGTGACGTCTCAAAGTTTTAGACTTGTTGTTTCGGTGTTTGAAATGTTCACTTTTTCTATGTGTGCTATGTCGCAGGCTACTCCTGCTGACTGGAGTTAAAATAAAAGCCAATTACACATACTCTAGACATACTACTATTTTTGGGCCCACTGTGTTACTGGGTTACAGTCCTAACGAGCTCATCCTGTGTGCAGGAGTCTCCCATGCACAAAGCTCTGTTCTGGGTAGCAGTAGCTGTGTTGCAGCTGGATGAAGTAAATCTGTACTCTGCCGGAACCGCCCTGCTGGAACAGAACCTCCACACTCTGGACTCAATGCGTGTCTTCAACGATAAGGTGAAACACGCATACAGACACACAGTATACATCCCACTGGGCACAAGTTCTCCTCAGATTAAAAAAAAAAAAAAAAAATCCATCTGGGACAGATCACAGCCTGGTATATTTCAGGTATACTCTCAGGTGACTGAAATAAACCACAACCTGGGTGGTCAAAATATACTACTGCCCCCCGGGTTGCTGAGCTAAAATGACCTGTGGGACTGAAATTGAAGTAGAACACTGTGTACATAAAATAATTTCATTTGAAAATAACTATAAGCTATAAAACAATAATTCATAATAGTGAATGTTTACACAGTCTTACATCACCCAAAACACCTTTATCATCCAACTATTCTCTTTATCTCTTGCTTTAGAGTCCAGAAGAAGTGTTCATGGAGATACGGCACCCTTTAGAATGGCACTGTAAGCAGATGGATCACTTTGTGGGCCTCAATTTCAGTGCCAACTTCAACTTTGCACTGGTGGGCCACCTACTCAAAGGTAAAGCATCTGCTGATACAGATTAACGTTCACATGCAGTCATTTAGTGTTTTGACCTTGACTGTCTGACGTTATGTCCCTAACTTGTGTCTTTAGGCTACAGACACCCATCACCCACCACAGTTGCAAGGACAGTGAGAATCCTGCATACACTGTTGGCTCTCATCAGCAAACATCTCAAATGTGACAAGTTTGAGGTCAACACTCAGAGCGTCGCCTATCTGGCTGGTATGTACCACACAGGCTTTCATTTTGTGTGTACTTCCTCATGCGTTAACAGTTAGCTGTAATTATAGTTTGGTTGTTTTGGGTCACCCACACCCTCCTCCTCCTTGTTTGTCACAGCCCTGCTCACTGTATCTGAGGAGGTCAGAAGTCGTTGCAGCCTCAAACACAGGAAGTCACTACTAATTTCTGACCTGTCCATGGACCCAGTGCCTATGGATACCTACTCCAGTCACATTGCTGATCCCAGCTGCAGGTGAGCCAGGGATCAGAGAGGAGAAGTGTTTCAAAATAATCGAAGGAAGCCATGTTTGTTAGTGTTTGCTAAGCACATTTATTATGCTCAATAATATTATACAATGTGGAAGTTATGACAAGCAAAGGTATAAATTAGATATGATAACAACATGTTTTTTTTTTTTTTTACCAAAGGAACACAATCTGCATTGTTCCAGTTTGTTACATGACAAGATTATTTATCAGAAAAAACAATTACAGATCCAACTACATATTATTGTAAGGCTCATCTTTGACAGCACTTTAACTACTCTGTCATCCCTCGAACTTGTAAGTCTGTAGTTTCTCCCACTTGTCTCTCAGAACTAGCCCAGTGTAGCACAGCATTCATCTGTGAATGAAAGCGAATATTGAAAATGAATCTTCACATACTTCTGAGTTCACTGCAAATGTTTCTGCTTTGGTTAGGGGCTTGGCTGAAATGCAACTAGATGCGCAACTGCCAAGTGCTACCTCGAGTTTTAATTGCTGCTCAACAGCAGCTTTTTATAGCTGCCCTTTGATTTGATGATTTTCTTTGCAGTTTTAACAAAGCTCTGTGGTCTTCATGCCTCTTGTTACACATTGCACTATTTCATGCTTATCTTTTCTTCGTTGAGTTGTTGTTCTTCCCCTTTTTGCATGACAACAGTGACTTGCTTAAAAAATGTGGAACAGCCACTCGTGAAGGTTTCTCTTGTGAAGATTGTGCAGGTTTTCACCATCTCATCTGAAATTGATTAAAAAAATATATGATAAAGCAAATCAGAAACGGTGAATTCTGCTATCTGCTCTCTGTCATCTCTTTTGTTCAGGAAAAAAAAATTTAGTCTGTTTAGTTCCACAGCTGTTTCTCCACAATATATGTACTCCTGTCAAAGACAAAAAAAAAAAAAAAAAATCAGCCAAACAGTCAGTTGGGCTCATTTCACAGAGAACCCTCTTACAGTTTAAATGCCTGGAGAAATACAACAATGATAGAATATTAAGGAGTTATTCTTTTTAGCTGACACATATCTTGGTCACAACAGAATTTGGTTTGTATGATCCATTGTCCATGTTTTCACTTTGAAATGACTTACCTTTCTGTCTTGTGTTTCCTGACCTTTGCTCATTCACCTTCCTCAGAACTCTGCGAGAGACTCAGCCATGGGCATCACCTCAGGTTTCAGAGCGCTACCTTTCAGCCCATCACTACCCCACTGTGGGCCAGATCAGCCCACGAACACGCAAGTCCATGAGCCTGGACATGGGTCAACCCTCACAGGCCAATACTAAAAAACTTTTAGGTAGGACCTAACTCGTTATCATGTACAATACATGTTGAGCTCTCCTGTGGAGAAACAGTAACAAAGAAATGTTAATCCTCCAGACTGTTAATGTGTTGGTTTGTTTGTTGCCCAGGCACCAGGAAAAGCTTTGATCACCTCATATCAGACTCCAAAGCACCAAAGAGACCAGAGATGGAGTCGGGTATGACCACCCCTCCTAAGATGAGGCGTGTAGCAGAGAATGACTATGAGATAGGTGAGATCACATTCGCTGGCATTTCCTTCTACTTCTTATATGATGGCAAGATTTCATGTATTATGTAATATCATGTATTTTATAATTACAGAGACACAAAGAATTGCAAACTCTCACCTGCGTAAAGTGTCTGTATCAGAGTCCAATGTTCTGCTGGATGAGGAGGTTCTCACCGACCCGAAGATCCAGGCTCTGCTGCTCACTGTGCTGGTGAGGAGACCCGCCAGTTCAAACCAGAGGAACAAATGCTGTGTCCTCTATTCTTGGACTTTGTTGTTTAATAGAATGTTCTGCTCTGATTTCACAGGCCACTCAGGTCAAATACACCACTGACGACTTTGACCAGCGCATTCTCTATGAGTACTTGGCTGAAGCTAGTGTTGTCTTCCCGAAGGTTTTCCCAGTTGTGTGAGTAGCCAGTTGTCTCTGACTTAAGCTTAAAATTGTAGATTCTAGTGTATTTTAAGAACAATCTCTCACGCTCAGTCAGAGCCAGTGCCCCTTACATGTCCATTTTAACAATTAGGGCAGGGGTGGCCAACCCTGGTCCTCAAGAGCCTCAGTCCTGCTTGTTTTCCAACTATTTCTGCCCTACCCTCTGCTGATTACATGGATCAGGTGTGTTCAGCCAATCAGAAGCAGGAAATGCAGAGATAGTTGGAAAACAAGCAGGACTGTGACTCTTAAGGACCAGGGTTGGCCACTCCTGAATTAGGGTAAGGCTAGTGATTCAGTGGTCACCTAATGAGAATAAAAAGTTAGGCTTGAAGAAAGTGGTGGTATTTTGCAGCTCATATTTTGCAACCTGCAAAAAAAGCTGTCTGACTGGGCCCTGAGTCTGTCTTTGTGACACCAACAGCATCTTGTCCCTGTCAGATCAGTTCATGTACGAGTTATTTTTTGACCTCTAGTCTCACATAAAGCCTCGACACAGTACATGGTGGAGATCAGCTCGACATGGTGGCTAACTGTGAGCTTGAAAAGCCAAATATAAGCCCCCACGTCTTTGTCTTTGTTTCTATGGTCTTGGTTTTTAATTCGAGAAACCATAAGTTTAACCGCTGTTAGCTACAAAATATAAAAATACTTGCGCTATTACAGTAGACTAGTCTTATTTCATCAAAGCCACAGCACTCAGCCCTAGTTCATGCACATACAATAGTGTAGATAGAAAACCATTTATACAGACTGAACAAAAAGTGTCTGTGTGTCTGTTGTCCTCAGCCACAACCTACTGGACTCCAAGATCAACACTGTCCTGTCCATGTGTCAGGATACCAACCTTCTGAATCCTGTCCATGGCATCGTCCAGAGTGTGGTGTACCACGAGGAGTCACCCCCCCAGTACCAGCCCTCTTATTTACAAAGTAATACACAGTTTTGTCATTCTATTTAGGATCATTGTGTACTGGCTGTACAGTACAACAAGACATTTCTGAAAGCTGTTGCAGCTGTGGATTTCAGCTCTGTTCTAACCTACTGTCCTCCTCTCATTTCACAGGTTTTGGCTTTAATGGACTTTGGAGGTTTGCTGGACCCTTCTCTAAGGTATGAATAAATCTTGTCTTCTGTCATCTTTTTTCTTTCTCACTCAGACACACCTGACTACCACACCGAGAAACCAGCTTAGTAAGCAATTACACTGCACTTCTGTGAAGCAGCCTGCCAATTGGTGTGGTGATATATGAAGCACAGAGCGATACCAGAGAGGCTACACAGCAAAGACCCTAGTAACACAGTGTCTCTAGCTCCCCCTGTTGCACTGTGCAGACAATTATTTGTGTTTGAATATTATTCCATTTGTTATCTTTGACAGATACATTTCCACAAAGAAAGCAGTGTGTTTGAAACAAAATGTATGTGACATCATTTATTGTGGGAGGAGGGACCTTAAAGAGACAGGATGAGACAATATGATAGAATATGGAGGGTGTGGGATAATGATGTGTTTTATGAGGTTCAATGCATGCAAACATTCTTCACTTGACCCCTGAATGTGTTAAGATTAATGGTTGTATATGTTTCCATGGTGCTTTCTTACACTGGTTATACATACAGTCCATATTATCTACATTTTTCTCTCTGAGCACATATCTGCATTTATTAGCCACGTTTTTAACAGGGATATATAATATACAAACAATGAGCTTTATCGTTTAAAGCTGACACTAGTATTCATTTGATTTCTAATTGAATATGCTAAAGCTCAAAGATTAGAAACCTGTAATAGTCCATACAAATCTGGTCTGGGCTGTAAATCATTAGATTACACTGACTGAACACATTAGATCAGCAGTGGTGTTAACGCTGACGGTAGATCTATTAGTCTAAGGGTTTCATTTTCCCTGTCACATGTGCTAACCCTGCAGCAAACCCAGATACCGGACTATGCTGAGTTGATCGTCAAGTTTCTAGAGGCATTGATTGACAGCTACCTGCCAGCCGCTGACGAGGAACGGGGAGAGGAGCAGCTGAGGACGCCTACGTCCCCCTATCCCCCTACCAGCCAGAGCCAGCTGAGCATTACTGCCAATCTTAACCTGTCCAACTCCATGACCTCACTGGCCACCTCGCAGCATTCACCAGGTCTTGCACACAAACACAGACCCTCACTCTAAGTCTCTACACAGCTCTCAGGTTCTCACAAGTACACAAAAATAAAGTATATACTGTAAATCGAAATCCAGCATTTTTACTTAGGAAGCATTTGCATTTGCTTGAACCATGATTGAGGCTTTAGTGGACAATAATAAACACTTTACTGGATCAAATACTAGGGTTTTTCCCCTTTGGATGTTGTGTAAGGCAACTTCAATATATAAGAAAGAAAGTTTGATAAATAATGTTTGATACCATATTAGCTCAGGAGTGTTTGCTATGAGCTGCTTCTACAGCCCACAAACACACAGGGTCAATGGAAGCAGTCCACTTCACAGACCCTGAGCCGCCAGTTGGGAACCACTGATTTAAGGGGAAGTGGGACGTCTAATGTTACAGATTAGTTTAGATTTTGTCTTATAAAGGTTTCCAACAGTTAATGACGATGACGCATCCTGCTTTTACAACAGTGTCTCATGTCCCTCCATCCCCTTGTGGTCCTCCAGGTGTAGACAAGGAGAACGTCCAGCTGTCCCCCAGCTCTGCTTTGTCCAGCGGAGGTCGCACCCGCCACGGTTCAGCCAGCCAAGTCCAGAAGCAGCGCAGCGCTGGTAGCTTTAAGAGACCCAGCATTAAAAAGATCGTCTGATGAGCTGAAGAACACCACCATGCCCACACCCCCACCCTCATCCACCTCTTCCTCTGCGCCCCACCTTTAGCCTGCCAGGCCTCATGCTGCACTCCACTTTTTATATTTCCTTCTTCTTCATGCTTGTCGCTTTGGCAGGAGAACAAGTGGTTTTGTGTTGTGCACTGAGGAGGAATCTTATCTGAGAGACGACACGTGGTGGTGACGGTGGAGGAGCAGCACTGGATTCTCCTCTAACCTTGAGGTTCATATTTCCACTACTCTTCACACATAGACGGTGCTCAGTGGCACTGAGGGACGTCACGCAAGAAACTAGAGAAAAGGCTGATGGGACTAAATTGCATAGTTGACAAAGGGAGGATCCAGAAAAGAAATTTCCAATCTTATGGTTCAGGTTTGACCTGTCACACACCCCCTAGCGAAATGCTCATGTGTTAGAGATGGACCAAATGACAGCAGCAGCGGTGAAGGGGGAGAGGTTGCATCTGTGAGACAGAACTTTGACTCTGGACCTCCCCTCTCGCTGTCCTGTACATATTTTACATAGACAGATTATGTATAACTAGTCCTTAGTGCTAATTTCAATGTCAACGTTTTCTCCATGGTGTGCCTTTGTCAGGGGTTTTCAATGTGTACAATTTGTAAAGTAAAAGTCAAACCTTGCCGGGGACAAAGAACAGGTACTAATTATGGAGGCGAGGGTCCATATCACCACACAAGTTCACTCAAGCTGCGTCACGACCAGCCTCCAATGATCGTCAAGTATACAATCATCCATATACCCTGTTGCCTGAAAGTATTTATCCTGTACAGCTAGATAGCGCTACACAAATCTTCTTCTTTTCGAACACCTCACTGTATCTACATGAAGAGTGAAAAACACTAGGGGAAATGTAACCATGTAAATAGTTCAAAGCTTTGTGTCTCTTGTTTTTTTGTGCATTTTGCTTTTTATTTACCAGTTTTGTTTTTTTCTTTAATAATTCTTTTTAGTAGGAACTGTATTTTCAGCAGCATAGCATTTTAAGTTGTTTACACAGTGACAAGGAACATTGTGTAATAGGCAATAATCCTCAACTCTTAAGCTCCTTTGTCAACCACCGATTTTATTTGCAAAGCAAAAAGGGAGAACACACTGTTGCGTCATCTCGGTGCGATATGAAGCCAACTCCTGAGATGCCGGTCAACACAGAAACTGAGCTCTTACTGATGACATCCAGTGAACATTTGATTAGAAAAGAGGCAGTGGACAAACACACACACACACACCTCCATTGTTTCACCTCGACAGTCTGAGCTGGACTCACAACACAAAAAAACACTCCTATCATTGGAAATTAGAGGTTCACACCAATAGTAAAACAGTTTTCTAGTTGAGAGTTAATACACATCTTTAAGAAACACACGCACTTTGGCTCCGCCCCAGCGCTGTGAACTGTTTAAAAAAGACATCAGAACAAAACAATACGTTGAAAGAAGTCAGTGAGTGATGTCAAACTTGTCTTTCTAAAGTTAAACGATAAACTTTGACACTAAGCCAGACTCTGGAGTTCCCATTCGGCCTCTTTGTACAGACTCAGGTCAGCACACCAATGACCCAGCTGACGTAGACTGATAGGGTTCCTTAGAGAAAGACATTGCTGGATTCTTTTTCTTTCAGAACTGTAGTAATAATATTTCAGGTGATTGGAAAGCCAGCTGTGCAATTTGAACACATTTATTAAGCAGTAGACATGTTCTGGACACTTTTGAACTCTAGCTGAACAAATTCCAACAGCTCTGCAAATTACTGCTGACTGTGGGAGTATGACATTTTCTTTAATTGTACTGGTCCATAAAGCATTAACTCTCAAACATCACTCTGAGTACTGGTCAGTTGTGATAACAATGGACATTGTGATGGCGACCAGTGGCTGCCTGGGCACTGCCAGGTTTGAAACACTACAGTTTGCTGTGGGAATGATCACGGGCTTGTTGTACGTAGATTTAAAGCACGTAAAGCACCCACGCCCACATCCACAGCTCAGCCTGGGTTGGCTCATTTACACGCTCCTATCCTGCCTTAACATCTATGCATGGCAAGAGTTGAGTATTGTTGCACAACTCTGACTTTCTTTTGGTCTAAGCACGTCTAGATTAATCTTCTACTCAAAGAAAGTGTTTGCATTTGTGTACGGATACATTTGTGAATCAGTCCATAGCTGACTTATATTTTGATGCATTATAGTCTTTTAAGGTGACTTTTTATGTTTTTGTGTCCACACAGTCCATCCAGTCAACACACGGTCGCTAGATAAAGGCCATGGAGAGGGACGATTTCATTACAGACTTTACAAGTAGTGTTTCATAATTGAGTGTTAAAGAACAACATAAAGGGACAAAGGAGTTCAAAGCAGTGAAGCAGGAAACCTGACTTTCTGTTGCTCCTCATCCCTGGCATGTTGCCACTACCAGGTTAGCTGTTATTGAGTTAATCAGTGGAGCAGTGGAACCAGTTTTGTTCCACTGCTGATAAGTTGCGATGTTGCTTCAGAAAAGTGGACGATGGCTGCCCCAGAGCTACAGCTCATATGCTTCAAACTAACTGGTTCAACATATTATCTGAATTTCTACTTCCTGTTAACGACCGCCCTCAAACTATAGAATTTTACCAATGGGAATAATGGTGAAAATAGAGTCCAACCCTGGTTTAGTCAAACATGAACTTTCATCACTTTGAAGCTGTTTAAATTCCATCTTTGCTATCAAGGTGCTCGATTTAGCATATTTTAGCATCTACAGCTCAGAAACTGTAAAGGTTCCAGTTTATTCTGATTGGATTGTCTACACAACGTCTCTTCATATAATTTGCTGCATTGTCTCTCAACCCACCTTCTCTTAAAGGTACACTCCGTAAATTCTTGATAAAAGGAATCATTTACCTTTAATAAAACACAACCAGGAAAAATCTGAAGGGAAGGTTTTTCCTTTTTATTTAGTTTAGTTTTTTTTTTTTTTTTTTGGACGGCCATGTTAGCAGATCGCCATCATTTCCAGGTTTTAGTTTGACTTGTGCGTGTGAATGGAAACACTGACGATTACCTATCCATAACCTCTTTAACAAGTGGTTGACTTGCACTAATTTAAAAACAGTAATGGGTTTGTAAGATGAAAAACCTCAAAATGTGGCATGTTTTATTTGATGTTATGCAAAACTAATGTCTGTAGTGTATTAGTCTGAGTTTTGTTTTTAATGCAGTATGTGTGACAATTGTAAATACTTTGTGTACAATTTGAGATGGTATATTTACTACACTGTACATACATGTGATATTGTATCATTTTGTTTTTGTAAAGCAGTTAGTTTCTGTATAATAATATACAACTTTAACTATTCCAGTGTTAGTAATAAAATGTTTTGCTCTCCACTGTGTTTGAATCTGAGTGATAACCAACTTAAAGCCATGACTGTGATCTTTATGATTTGGAATTAAGTTGGAATATTTTCAATGAGGTTTTTATTTTACTTTAGACGTAGAATTCACAGTACTGCGTTCAACATAAACTGATCAGCATGTGGTGGACAGGTAAGTGCAGGCTCTCTGACCAGGTGGTTGTGGTGGGTGATGTACTGTACCTTGAGAACCTCAATAAATAAGCTTGGTCAGTTTGAAGTATTTGGACTGTGGCGCTGTACCCAACTACAGTGAACTTGGGGCAAAACTATTGAATAAATACTGAATAAACCATATTTATTCATAGATTTGGACAAATTACACTTGAGTGAGCAGAGAGCAGTCAAACGGTAACCTGTTCAACATGAAAACCAGCGTCACACTCAGTCTTAGCAAAGCAGATGTCAGATCTAGGGTGAGTCTCGTACCAGTTTTACACCTGTTTAATAATTGTTTGTTAAAGTGAAACAATGACCTGCGTCACTTGTTTGGAGTCAGTCATTTGAGAAAATTACTGTTTACAGCAGCAAAAATAATGGTAATGACATGTTCCTTGCGTGTGGGCGTGGCAGAGTTGATGTGGTTTCAGTATTTATGCACTTGTTTAGGTAGTTATTATATAACCAAAAATGCTGTTAATGAATGTATTTACAGAAGCAGATGAGTGTGTGTGACGCTGTAATACATACCTGAAAATGCAATTTGATAAAGCTGCTGCTTGCACATGCTTTAATCGACAAGTTAACATCTTTTACACATCCAATAATAATAATGATAATAACATTGTTGGTTTCTTTCGAAGGGGTTTGGTTATGGTTATGGGAATGTGGTATTGGGTTCCTCGTGTTTTACTGTGAGCTGGTTCTTGATGAAGAATGAATTCTGTGTAATTTAGCGATAAATGGAGCCACATGCTCTTCACCTTTCTCTTCCGAAATATGGCCCGGAGCAGGTCATCGGGATGAGCCTCCAAGACAGGACAGAGATGTTCATTTAGTGTTGAAATACACACAGAAATGACAGTTAACCATATAAAACCAATACTGCTTTATTCTGTCATGTACACGTATTTGAGAACAGGCCATGGTCACTCTTAGTTTACCTTCTCTTCACTGTGCCCTGAGGCCACTTTGTAGGCAATGGTCGGGGCGTTGAAGCTGATGTAGGCAGAGGACCAAAAACTGAGTATGCCAGTGGAGAGGCAGTGACAGCTAGAAACCTGCCCCGAGGTACCTTGAAGGTACGACCAGACAAGTAGGATTTAAGCCAAGCCAGAGCTGTACCAGTGATGCCTAAATCAGAAAGTGTTGAAAGGCGGAGCTTGTGGTTAAGTGTGTCAAAGGTTAATCTTCTTAGTCTTCTAACCTTAAATAAGCATTTGTTCAAAGCCCAATCAAGGCTCTTTCATAAAATTCATGTTTTTGTGTCTAAATAAGCCCTTTGTCATCCCACAGTGTCACAATATATTGTATCAGATAACATTTGGTTTGGAGGATCTGTTTCATACTTGAAAATCACACTGGGCCTACACTGCATGGATTGACATTAAAAGTCACTTAAAGTGTCACTAACATTGATCAAAACAGGGGCTTCTTGTAAATCAATGAATGAAAAAAATGGCATGATATGCACAAAATGGGTTTCATTTACATGACTCATCTGATCTGGGAAATCAAGTTTAATTTTATGATGATGTTTTATGTCACACGAGGATATAAAAACACTATCGTGAGCTGCCAGCTCAGTCTGAGTGTTCCTACATTCCATCCCCTCCCTTCAAGTCATTATCATAATTTAGTTTCACACCTTAGTTAGAGTCTAATTTAGCGTTACGGTAACATATGATTATAGATAAAAAATGCATTTGACTGCATTTGTGGTTTTATCCTTACGTTGTATAATACATTCATTTTATTCAGTTGTAAAACAAAGAATGAACAAACCAGCTTTAGACACACCATAACAGTGGATCACAAAACGTGACATGGTACTCAAGGGCACCTGAGGACAAAGGCTGAAGATGCCATAATTGACCCATTATAGCAAATATTTATGCCTCTGTGCTATCAGGGCTGGAGGCATTATGTTTTTGGATTGTCCATCCCTCCTTCTGTTCAAGTGGCAACCCAATTCTTCTCAATGCAATATCTAAGAAACTCCTTGGGGGGATTTTTTTGGTGGCCAAAGGCCAAGGTCAAACTGGCTCAGCGTTCATCCAGTTCTTCCAGTTCTTCCAGCCTTTTCTTGTAAATGTAAAGAACACTTTAAAGGATTTTTTTCAAATTTGGTAAAGTGGTAAAGTGTCTCCTCTTGTTCACACAATTGATGTCTTAGAAATGCTTTGAGAGAATTTCTTCAATTTTGGCATCAAGGATGAATTGGTTAGATTTTGGAGGTCAAAGGTCAAGGTCACTGTGACCTCATGTATGTCCAATTCTCATCAATGTTGTATCTCAAACTGACACAAACATCTACCAGGACCCATGCATGCATTTCTTAAAATATAAGATTGGACAGACGTGTCAACTATGTCACTGGTTATGATCGCCATGACGCAGGTTCGGAATCCAGTCCTTCATGAAGTGCCATGAACAGATAATAAACATCGCTCGAAGTCTGTGTCTGCCATGTGACTGCCTCTGTTGTTGCTGTATGTTTTTTTCTTTAGGAAGAGTAAACAAAGTTATTTCTCCCTCACAGCAGAAAAATACTTTCTGTGAGATATGTCTGCACAGATACTTGGCTGGCACTGGCTGCTCAAAAGGCTGGTACTGCTGCTGCTACGAGCTGCCACTACTCTAGCTGAGTTGTTCGCAACTGTGCCTGCTCTTGCTGGTTCAGGTATTTGTGCAGAGGTTCACAATAGTATATTTGTAACATAAAACCACAAAATGCATAATATTGCCTCTGTAATTACTGGTGGCTTATATAAAGTGATTTCTCTCTTCAGATTGAATACAAACATGTATTCTCGAACTATATGTAGTTAAAGAATGTCTGGTTTATTACAAACTTGAGCCAAAAGTCAAACCAAAGATCCTCACAATGCACTGACAGCAGATAGTTTTAATCCAGAAAATGTTTGGGGAGTTCTGACCTGTTTCAGGCTGTTCAATTCAATTTTATTTGAATAGGGCCACGTCACAACAGAAGTCACTCTAACTATAAGCTTTATAAAAAAGGACATTTTCAAGCTTAGTCTTCAATGTAGAGAGGGTGTCTGCCTCCTGAACCTGAACTAGGAGCTGGTTCCACTGGAAAGGAGCTTGATAGCTAAAGGTTCTGCCTCCTATTCTACATTTGGATTCACCGCCACAACTGAAGCTCAAAGATTTCAAAGACTGAAGCCCTGTTACGAACACTCAGTGTTTTGTCATGCTTGTTTACTGGGTTAGCTTGTTGAGTGTAGTCACATCAGCTGCACAGTAATGCTATGGCCAACAGTAGCTTATCTCAAAAGGGGCCTAATTTGGGCACTTTACACACACAAATATTTCAGAACACAGTCATTGTCTAATAAGTAACTAAGTAAGTAACCAAGAAAGTGTGATATACCAAAATATAACTTCCAGCACACAGTCAATATGAACGGGAATCATGAAGTAAAGTGAAGTAGGTGACAAATTGTTTTTAAGCAATAAAGCCAAAATACTTTAACAATACTTTTACAATTTAAAAATACATCTTATAATATTTCAAAAGACTTAATGTAGCCTGTAACATGTATGTGATGGGGGTGACTGTGCCTCAGTCGTTAGCACAGGATAAATCTTAGAATTGGTGGTAACATGTCAAAGTTTCCCTGGACAAGAGATTGAACCCTTGGCACCTTAAATGCAACTGCCTGTCCCTGTTCCCTTAATTTAATAGATTAATAACATATCAGTTGAATTGTTTTAAGCTTCTGCTCAAGTGGAATTATTGGGCTTTCTGTTTTTTTCAGTTTTCTATTATGAACCTATGGAGGGCTGAATTCAAAGACACACTGAAAAACAAAATGGTTAGGTTTGTCCATTTTGCTGAAACTTCACTGCAGCAACTCAAAATGTAGTTGGTATGGTCCCCATATTCTTGTATGTGTGCCTGACTCCATTAGAGCATGCTCCTAATGAGAAGACAGATGGTGTCCTGGGGTATGTTCTCCCAGATATGGACCAAGGCATCACTGGACTCCTGGACAATCTTAGGTGCAACCTGGTGGCATTGGATGAACCAAAACATAATGTCTCAGAGGGGTTCGCTTGGATTTAGGTCAGGCGAGTGTGGGGGCCATGTGGTATTAATTCCTTCATCCTCCAGGATTTGAACCGCCTGCATACTCTCACCACATGAAGATGGGCATTGTCAGGCACCAGAAGGAACCTAGGACCTACATTACCAGCGTAGGGTCTGACAACAGGTCCAAGGATTTATTCTGGATACCTAATGGCACTCGGGGTGCTGTTGTCTAACCTGTAAAGGTCTGTGCGTCCCTCAATGGATATGCCTCCCCAGACCATCACTGACCATACTGAAGGAATTGGACTGCCTGTGAGACATCTGTAAGGTCCAGGTATCACCCGATGTCACTAGCAGTGACACTGACCCTAGCCAAATGCCAAACTAGACAAAAAACAGTAAGAAGAGATAAAGAGGGAGAAGATGTAGGTGGCCTCCACTCATAAAACTATTGGTGTTTTCAGAGTGATCTGATTGTTGCCCCTCTAGTTCCCCTGTTGTTAATGTCATTAACACCAAAACTAAAACTGATTAACCACACTCTCTGCCAATTAACCTGCCAGATCAATATTCCAGGAGTTAAACTGACTTGATGCTAAACTCTGATTAAAAAGTGCTCCTTTAATTTTTTGAGCTGAATATAGTGTAAATCAACTAAATTTGTTTATTAACATACAGACCCACTCTATATGTTGCTCAGTGCACCAATGATTTCTTTCTTTTTCAGCACATTCTAAATTGTTGCATTAGCTACTGGATGCCTAATGTTTATGTTGTGCCTCGGATTGTTTCTCTCTTTTCGCAGATTGAAATTTACTTGGTTTTCTCCCATTGGCAGTTCACTGCTTTTCATGTGGATCTATTAATAGCAAAATCAGGAAGTCTTCAAAAATATAACCCAAGGATAGGACAAAGAGTAGTTACTTAGAGTAATTTATTGTTTGAACAATTAACCTCACAAGACACACCTGGGTAACAACACCCATTGGTCACGTTCCTACACACGTTTATTGTATGTAGTTGTGAAAACCATGAAATAAAAGCTGTAATTATGAACTTTCGTCTCATATTCATCCTTTGTTCTAAAACCAAAATGTCTTCAATGTACCAAAAACAAATGAATTGTCCTGCTGTTCCAATACTTTGGAGAACAGAACAGAGAAATTTTATACATACCATATCTTTGCAGCATGACAGTGCAGTAACGTAAACATGCATATTTTCCATTGACATGATTTTTTTTTTTTATGTAAAGGTCACACACTGGAATTCTGGTACATTGCCAGGGAACCTTAAGTCGAGCACTGCTGTGCTGCCTTTTAGAATTCATATGTGTAAGTGGTCCACAAGGGTGTCTGTGCAAGGCCGAAGTCGGGAAACCTAATTTTTAAACAATGTCTTTAAGCTACTTTTGTATGTGTTTGCAGCATGTTAGTAGAGAACATGTGCAGTAGCTAATACACATGGTGAACAAAGTTATTTCATCAATGGATTTTTTCTTCCCTGATAGCACAGGTATATTACAAGATTGCAATGCCAGTATTCATCTGGCTCAAATATTGAAAGAGTGGTTTAGGGAGCATGACACATCAATTTCACACATGGATTGACCACCACAGAGTCCAGATCTTAACCTCATTGAGAATCTTTGGGATGTGCTGGAGAAGACTTTCTGCAGTGATCCGACTTTCCCACCATCAATACAAAATCTATTACTAGAAAATTAAATGCAACACAGACCTAGAGTGTGTGACTTTTTTATGTCCCGTGTATGTTAACTACTGTCACTAACTACTGTATAAACTGGCTTCAGATCTTCCTTTAACAATCTTATCAAATCTTGAGAAAGAGCCAATGTCACTACGCAATTCATTGTTAAAAGTTACTTGTGGTCATGAGATTGGTTTACATCATAATTATTCAGTACTTGCATTTTAAGGAGAAGCAATACCAAACATACTACAGCTCATGGAGCTGAACAACAGCCACATCTAAAGACGTGAAAACGTGCCTTTCAACAATGGTGGTCAAGTAGTCATCAAACTGTTACAACTGGTTCTTCTAATTCAGTATGTGAAACAGAATGTAACCATTGATTGGTTTTAGATCCAGGGTGAGGCTCATGATGTGTTGGTAAGAAATAATTACCTGGAACAGATATCTAGGGCACTAAGTTGAGGTCAGGTAACTGGAGCAATTAGGCAATTATACCTCAGTGCAGTGCTCTTATTTATGTGTTAATACGTTTTTGGAACACCACTGGAACAGGTGTGGCGTTCACGATGTGGGTGTGCTTTTCCTCTGACAGTGGTCAAGGTGTAAACAGCACATTTCAGGTCCTTTCAGCGTTAGTGTCGGCATAAATATAATATATATAATAATATACATTATATATTGTTTCAAAAAGGCTGGTACCAGATGAAGTTGAAAATTTTAATGAATTACTAATTTTGAACTTTTTGTTGTTGTATCGTACATTTACTCAAGTAATATGTTTAATTATAATTTTGAGGTACTTGACTCCATCTCTGGAGTATTTCCATTTTATGTTACTTTTCACTCTTACAAACACCTCCCATCCTTACAGCGTTGGCCAAGTTGGTTAAAATATATATGTGTTATACTAAGATGTTCCATTATGTTTCCCAGCGACTTGTTCACTACATCTGTTTGTCGTTTTTTTTTGTTTGTTTGTTTTTTTTTTGCTGCTGGAAATTGATGAGAGCAGTTTATGGAAGCCAGAAAACCAGAACTATGTTTTCAATATTTGAACCAACACAAGAAGATAAAAGACTAATTTTCATAAATTAATAATATCTTTTCCTCTCTGTGTGTTACATTAATAGTGACCATTACATTTTGGGTGTGCACTGTAACACCAATCCAGTGCATGTGGGCGTTTACTTAGAACTTATAATAGATGTCTTCCAGATCTCAATGAACTATTTAAGTTCAAATCTGTTTCTTACTGGGACATAAACACTATATGGACATAATTCTTTTCTACTAACAACAACGGCAGCAAATAACATTTTAAACCTTCGGTGAGCATCTTGTGTTGTTCTTTTATCTCATACTGACTTTTTACTTTAAAATGGGTTTTAATTATTAAATGCCCATTTGTACTGAAATATGTTCCATTTTTGTCTTTACTTCCATTGATGAAAAAAACTTATGCATCCTTACAGGTTGATCCCCACATCTGCAACAATGATTAAATGGGTATTGTATTTACATTGTATATAAAAAAATACTGAATACTTGTTTAACATACTTATCTTATGCTGTGCTTGTGTTTTATTTTTCAGTTATGTCTTGCCCTTATTGTGCTCATGTTTGTTGGTAAGTTAACTTCCAGAACAGCAGTTATCATCTGATTAGATTTTACTATATTGTCAAAATCACTTTTTCAATTTTTCAAATTTCAAAACAATAAATTTCATTAAACTACACAGTACATATACAGTTTATCAGAGACATCAACATTTATCAGCTCAGTCTTTGTGGAATGACAGCTGAATTACAGACAATGAATGTCACTGAGGTTAAATGAAAACCTAAATTTTGGTTTAGCAGTTTCATAGACTACGGTGCACAATAATTTTTAAATCTGCGTAGTCCAACTTGTGGAACTAAATCTTACCTTTGATGGCAGCAGCTATTATTACAGACAGCGTCCCTATAGTGTATCCTGTTTAAAAATTTAAGTCCAAAGATTTACCATGATCTTTAAATATTTAGCAATGTGTTCAACTAAACTTTAAGTACAACAGAAAGATAACCATACTATAAACAGATATCATAAGACTGTATAAGACTCTGTATTATTATAAGAGGGTCCAGGTATACATTAGCATTGTATGTGTATGTTTGTATGAATGTATATTAGTGTACATATATATCTGTACATATATAACTCACTATATATATATATATATATATATATATATATATATACACGATATATTTGAGCTTCTATCACAACCACCCCATTAGTGAGCAGTAGACAGCAATCTAGTATTATATGAAAACGTAAATGTATATAGAATATTAGTTTTACACAGACTGAAGAGAGCTCAGATAACCATGGAAAGCACCTATATTTGTAACAATTTAGGTGGTATTATACACTGATCAATCAAAACACAGACACCAACTTGAGATTTTATCATTTTGATGGACATAGGAAAAGTTTATTGCTGGCCAGGGTTAACAGATGTGAGAACACATGGGCCTACATAACTGCAGAAAGGCAAAACATAATGATCCCAGTCCAGCTCTGCTGGTCTCTTCTATATTTAGAAATCTTAGCTAATAATGTGATTACTTTTTGTTTGCCAGAAAGCCAACAAGCCAATCAACGACATGCAAACTCAAGGAAACGCCAACACATTGCCCACCCAAAACATGCCAGAAAGCTTAATGATGAAAAAAACCCAGATGAACCCAACCCAGAAAGTGAACAGCAGTCTGCCAAACAACAAATTGAAAAGGAGCCCAAAAACCCAGAAGGGAATCAGAAGCTCTATAATAAAGAAAAAATACAAAGTCCTATAAAACCAAAAAACAACCAAATCCCTGAAAACACACAAAACAACCAAAAGCCCAAAATGTCAAGAAATAACCGAAGTATAACCAACACTACCGACCAAGGCAAGACAAACCCAGGAAACAACGGCTCTCAACCCACTGTTTCCAACCCTGGAAACAACAGTTCTCAACCCACCAGTACAGGGAACAAGAATGGCCAAAACCAGAACAACCCTGGAAACAACGGCTCTCAACCCACCGATTCCAACCCTGGAAACAACAGCTCTCAACCCACCAGTCCAGGGAACATAAATGGCCAAGGCCAGAACAACCCTGGAAACAAGAGCTCTAAACCCACCGTTTCCAACCCTGGAAACAACAGCTCTCAACCCACCAGTCCAGGGAACAAGAATGGCCAAGGCCAGAACAACCCTAGAAACAAGGGCTCTAAACCCACCGTTCCCAACCCTGGAAACAACAACTCTCAACCCACCAGTCCAGGGAACAACAATGGCCAAGGCCAGAACAACCCTGGAAACAAGGGCTCTAAACCCACCGTTCCCAACCCTGGAAACAAGAGCTCTCAACCAACCAGTCCAGGGAACAACAATGGCCAAGGCCAGAATTACCCTGGAAACAATGGCTCTAAACCCACCGTTCCCAAACCTGGAAACAAGAGCTCTCAACCAACCAGTCCAGGGAACAACAATGGTCAAGGCCAGAATTACCCTGGAAACAAGGGCTCTAAACCCACCGTTCCCAACCCTGGAAACAACAGCTCTCAACCAACCAGTCCAGGGAACAGAAGAATCCCACCTTCCAATAAGTGACAATAAACACCCCATCTGACCACCTGCAACAAAGGCTCTCAATCCACGGCCAAGCGAGACCAACAGCCAAACTGAGACCAAACACTGGAACGATGGCTCTGAACCCAGCGGCGAAGTGAGACCAACAGCCAAGGCGAGACCAATGGCCAAGGCGAGACCAACCCTGCAAAACAACGCCTCAAATCCCAGCGGCCAAGACGCTACAACACCAAAACTGAGACCAACATGGAAACGATGGCTCTAACCCAGCCGAAGTGTGAGACCACCAGCCAAGGCAGTAGCAATGGCCAGATCGGGACCAACCCTGCAAACGACGGCTCTCAATCCAGCGGTCCAAGACGAGACCAACAGCCAAACTGAGACCAACACTGGAAAACGATGGCTCTCAATCCAGCGGCCAAGGCGAGACCAACCCTGCAACCAATGGCTCTCAACCCACCGGCGTAGAGAATGACAACAGCCAAGGCGAGACCAACCCTGCAAACAACGGCTCTCAATCCAGCGGCCAAGACGAGACCAACAGCCAAACTGAGACCAACACTGGAAACGATGGCTCTCAACCCAGCGGCGAAGGTGAGACCAACAGCCAAGGCGAGACCAATGGCCAAGGCGAGACCAACCCTGCAAACAACGGCTCTCAATCCAGCGGCCAAGACGAGACCAACAGCCAAACTGAGACCAACACTGGAAACGATGGCTCTCAACCCAGCGGCGAAGGTGAGACCAACAGCCAAGGCGAGACCAATGGCCAAGGCGAGACCAACCCTGCAAACAACGGCTCTCAATCCAGCGGCCAAGACGAGACCAACAGCCAAACTGAGACCAACACTGGAAACGATGGCTCTCAATCCAGCGGCCAAGGCGAGACCAACCCTGCAACCAATGGCTCTCAACCCACCGGCGAAGGTGAGACCAACAGCCAAAGCGAGACCAACCCTGTAAACAATGGGTCTCAACCCTCCGACCAAGGAGAATCCAATCTTGGAACCAATGGCTCTCAATCCAGCGGCCAAGACGAAACCAACAGCCAAACTGAGACCAACACTGGAAACGATGGCTCTCAACCCAGCGGCGAAGGTGAGACCAACAGCCAAGGCGAGACCAATGGCCAAGGAGAATCCAATCCAGCAAACAACGGCTCTCAATCCAGCGGCCAAGATGAGACCAACAGCCAAACTGAGACCAACACTGGAAACGATGGCTCTCAATCCAGCGGCCAAGGCGAGACCAATAGCCAAGGCGAGACCAACCCTGCAAACAACGGCTCTCAACCCACCGGCCAAGAGAATGACAACAGCCAAGGCGAGACCAACCCTGCAAACAACGGCTCTCAATCCAGCGGCCAAGACGAGACCAACAGCCAAACTGAGACCAACACTGGAAACGATGGCTCTCAACCCAGCGGCGAAGGTGAGACCAACAGCCAAGGCGAGACCAATGGCCAAGGCGAGACCAACCCTGCAAACAACGGCTCTCAATCCAGCGGCCAAGACGAGACCAACAGCCAAACTGAGACCAACACTGGAAACGATGGCTCTCAACCCAGCGGCGAAGGTGAGACCAACAGCCAAGGCGAGACCAATGGCCAAGGCGAGACCAACCCTGCAAACAACGGCTCTCAATCCAGCGGCCAAGACGAGACCAACAGCCAAACTGAGACCAACACTGGAAACGATGGCTCTCAATCCAGCGGCCAAGGCGAGACCAACCCTGCAACCAATGGCTCTCAACCCACCGGCGAAGGTGAGACCAACAGCCAAAGCGAGACCAACCCTGTAAACAATGGGTCTCAACCCTCCGACCAAGGAGAATCCAATCTTGGAACCAATGGCTCTCAATCCAGCGGCCAAGACGAAACCAACAGCCAAACTGAGACCAACACTGGAAACGATGGCTCTCAACCCAGCGGCGAAGGTGAGACCAACAGCCAAGGCGAGACCAATGGCCAAGGAGAATCCAATCCAGGAAACAACGGCTCTCAATCCAGCGGTCAAGACGAGACCAACAGCCAAACTGAGACCAACACTGGAAACGATGGCTCTCAATCCAGCGGCCAAGGCGAGACCAATAGCCAAGGCGAGACCAACCCTGCAAACAACGGCTCTCAACCCACCGGCCCAGAGAATGACAACAGCCAAGGCGAGACCAACCCTGCAAACAACGGCTCTCAACCCTCCGGCCAAGGCGAATCCAATCCTGCAAACAACGGCTCTCAACCCTCCGACCAAGGCGAGACCAATGACCAACGAGAATCTAATCTTGGAACCAATGGCTCTCAATCCAGCGGCGAAGGTGAGACCAACAGCCAAAGCGAGACCAACCCTGTAAACAATGGGTCTCAACCCTCCGACCAAGGAGAATCCAATCTTGGAACCAATGGCTCTCAATCCAGCGGCCAAGACGAAACCAACAGCCAAACTGAGACCAACACTGGAAACGATGGCTCTCAACCCAGCGGCGAAGGTAATGACAACAGCCAAGGCGAATCCAACCCTGCAAACAATGGCTCTCAACCCACCAGCCAAGGCGATACCAATGGCCAAGAAGAATCCAATACTGCAAACAACGGCTCTCAACCCTCCGGCAAAGGCGAATCCAATCCAGAAAACAACGACTCTCAATCCAGCGGCCAAGACGAGACCAACAGCCAAACTGAGACCAACACTGGAAACGATGGCTCTCAACCCAGCGGCGAAGGTGAGACCAACAGCCAAGGCGAGACCAATGGCCAAGGAGAATCCAATCCAGCAAACAACGGCTCTCAATCCAGCGGCCAAGACGAGACCAACAGCCAAACTGAGACCAACCCTGCAAACAACGGCTCTCAACCCACCGGCCCAGAGAATGACAACAGCCAAGGCGAGACCAACCCTGCAAACAACGGCTCTCAACCCACCGTCCAAGAGAATGACAACAGCCAAGGCGAGACCAACCCTGCAAACAACGGCTCTCAGTCCAGCGGCCAAGACGAGACCAATGGCCAAGTAGAATCCAATACTGCAAACAATGGCTCTCAACCCACTGGCTCAGGTAATAACAACAGCCAAGGCGAGACCAACCCTGCAAACGACGGCTCTCAATCCAGCGGCCAAGACGAGACCAACAGCCAAACCGAGACCAACACTGGAAACGATGGCTCTCAACCCAGCGGCGAAGGTGAGACCAACAGCCAAGGCGAGACCAATGGCCAAGGCGAGACCAACCCTGTAAACAACGGCTCTCAATCCAGCGGCCAAGACGAGACCAACAGCCAAACTGAGACCAACACTGGAAACGATGGCTCTCAACCCAGCGGCGAAGGTGAGACCAACAGCCAAGGCGAGACCAATGGCCAAGGCGAGACCAACCCTGCAAACAACGGCTCTCAATCCAGCGACCAAGACGAGACCAACAGCCAAACTGAGACCAACACTGGAAACGATGGCTCTCAACCCAGTGGCGAAGGTGAGACCAACAGCCAAGGCGAGACCAATGGCCAAGGCGAGACCAACCCTGCAAACAACGGCTCTCAATCCAGCGGCCAAGACGAGACCAACAGCCAAACTGAGACCAACACTGGAAACGATGGCTCTCAACCCAGCGGCGAAGGTGAGACCAACAGCCAAGGCGAGACCAACAGCCAAGGCGAGACCAACCCTGCAAACAACAGCTCTCAACCCTCTGGCCAAGGCGAATCCAATCCAGCAAACGACAGCTCTCAACCCTCCGACCAAGGCGAGACCAATGACCAACGAGAATCCAATCTTGGAACCAATGGCTCTCAATCCAGCGGCGAAGGTGAGACCAACAGCCAAAGCGAGACCAACCCTGTAAACAATGGGTCTCAACCCTCCGACCAAGGAGAATCCAATCTTGGAACCAATGGCTCTCAATCCAGCGGCCAAGACGAAACCAACAGCCAAACTGAGACCAACACTGGAAACGATGGCTCTCAACCCAGCGGCGAAGGTAATGACAACAGCCAAGGCGAATCCAACCCTGCAAACAATGGCTCTCAACCCACCAGCCAAGGCGATACCAATGGCCAAGAAGAATCCAATACTGCAAACAACAGCTCTCAGCCCTCCGGCAAAGGCGAATCCAATCCAGAAAACAACGACTCTCAATCCAGCGGCCAAGACGAGACCAACAGCCAAACTGAGACCAACACTGGAAACAATGGCTCTCAACCCAGCGGCGAAGGTGAGACCAACAGCCAAGGCGAGACCAATGGCCAAGGCGAGACCAACCCTGCAAACAACGGCTCTCAATCCAGCGGCCAAGGCGAGACCAATAGCCAAGGCGAGACCAACCCTGCAAACAACGGCTCTCAATCCAGCGGCCAAGACGAGACCAACAGCCAAACTGAGACCAACACTGGAAACGATGGCTCTCAACCCAGCGGCCAAGGCGAGACCAATAGCCAAGGCGAGACCAACCCTGCAAACAACGGCTCTCAACCCACCGGCCCAGAGAATGACAACAGCCAAGGCGAGACCAACCCTGTAAACAATGGCTCTCAACCCACTGGCTCCAACACTGGAAACGATGGCTCTCAATCCAGCGGCCAAGGCGAGACCAATAGCCAAGGCGAGACCAACCCTGCAACCAATGGCTCTCAACCCACCGGCGAAGGTGAGACCAACAGCCAAAACGAGACCAACCCTGTAAACAATGGGTCTCAACCCTCCGACCAAGGAGAATCCAATCTTGGAACCAATGGCTCTCAATCCAGCGGCCAAGACGAAACCAACAGCCAAACTGAGACCAACACTGGAAACGATGGCTCTCAACCCAGCGGCGACGGTAATGACAACAACCAAGGCGAGACCCACCCTGCAAACAACGGCTCTCAATCCAGCGGCCAAGACGAGACCAACAGCCAAACTGAGACCAACCCTGCAAACAACGGCTCTCAATTAAGCGGACAAAACGAGACCAACAGCCAAGGCGAGACCAACCCTGCAAACAACGGCTCTCAATCCAGCGGCCAAGACGAGACCAACAGCCAAACTGAGACCAACACTGGAAACGATGGCTCTCAACCCAGCGGCGAAGGTGAGACCAACAGCCAAGGCGAGACCAATGGCCAAGGCGAGACCAACCCTGCAAACAACGGCTCTCAATCCAGCGGCCAAGACGAGACCAACAGCCAAACTGAGACCAACACTGGAAACGATGGCTCTCAACCCAGCGGCGAAGGTGAGACCAACAGCCAAGGCGAGACCAACCCTGCAAACAATGGCTCTCAACCCACCAGCCAAGGCGATACCAATGGCCAAGTAGAATCCAATACTGCAAACAACAGCTCTCAACCCTCCGGCAAAGGCGAATCCAATCCAGAAAACAACGACTCTCAATCCAACAGCCAAGACGAGTCCAACAGCCAAATTGAGACCAACACTGGAAACAATGGCTCTCAATCCAGCGGCCAAGGCGAGAACAACAGCCAAGGCCAGACCAACCCTGCAAACAGCGGCTCTCAATCCAGCGGCCAAGACGAGACCAACCCTGTAACCAATGGGTCTCAACCCTCCGGCCAAGACGAGACCAACAGCCAAACTGAGACCAACACTGGAAACAATGGCTCTCAATCCAGCGGCCAAGTCGAGACCAACCCTGCAAACAATGTCTCTCAACCCACCGGCCCAGGGAACAACCACAGCCAAACGGAGACCAACCCTGCAAACAACGGCTCTCAACCCAGCGGCCAAGGCGAGACCAACAGCCAAAGCGATACCTACCCTAAAAACAACAGCTCTCAATCCAGCGGCCAAGATGAGACCAACAGCCAAACTGAGACCAACCCTGCAAACAACGGGTCTCAACCCTCCGACCAAGGCGAGACCAATAGCCAAGGAGAATCCAATCTTGGAACCAATGGCTCTCAATCCAGCGGCCAAGACGAGACCAACAGCCAAACTGAGACCAACACTGGAAACGATGGCTCTCAACCCAGCGGCGAAGGTGAGACCAACAGCCAAGGCGAGACCAACCCTGCAAACAATGGCTCTCAATCCAGCGGCTCAGGAAATGACAACAGCCAAGGCGAAACCAATCCTGCAAACAATGGCTCTCAACCCACCAGCCAAGGCGATACCAATGGCCAAGTAGAATCCAATACTGCAAACAATGGCTCTCAACCCACTGGCTCAGGTAATAACAACAGCCAAGGCGAGACCAACCCTGCAAACAACGGCTCTCAACCCTCTGGCCAAGGTGAATCCAGTCCAGCAAACAACGGCTCTCACTCCAGCGGCAAAGACGAGACCAACAGCCAAACTGAGACCAAGACTGGAAACAATGGCTCTCAACCCACCGGCCAAGGCCAGAACAACGGCTCTCAATCCAGCGGCCAAAATGAGACCAACACTGGAAATAATGGCTCTCAATCCAGTGGCCAAGACGAGACCAACAGCCAAGGCGAGACCAACCCTGCAAACAATGGCCCTCAACCCTCTGGCCAAGGTAAATCCAATCCTGCAAAGAACGGCTCTCAACCCAATGGCTCAGGGAATGAAAACAGCCAAGGCGAGAACGACCCTGCAAACAATGGCTCTCAACCCACTGGCCCAGGGAATGACAACAGCCAAATTGAGACCAACCCTGCAAACAATGGCTCTCAATCCATCGGACAAGACGAGACCAACAGCCAAGGCGAGACCAACCCTGCAAACAATGGCTCTCAACCCACCGGCCCAGAGAATGACAACAGCCAAGGCGAGACCAACCCTGCAAACAACGGCTCTCAACCCACCGGCCCAGGGAACAACAACGACCTAGGACAGACTTACCCATGCGATCATTACTCAGAAAGAGATGACACAGACACTCGTAAGCAGTTTTCTAAACTTTTGTTAAATTCATAAAGCATGGATATATGTTAAAATTTGCTAATACTGTTTCTTAAATCTTCCTAATTTAGAGTTCCATGACTTGAACAATATATGTCTCCATTTTTTTTTTTTGCCTTGATGTCCAGACTGTTGGACAGATTGGTTTGACAGGGACATCCCTTCAGGACAAGGAGTGTGGGAAATCCTCAGTGCTCTGGAAAATGAAAACCCAGCAAAGGTCTGCAACAATCCACTTCAGATTGAGGTCCTGACTAAATCTAGGCTCAGTACCACAGAATCAGAGAATGTAAATGCTGGGTAAGTGCTCAACCAAATAATGTGCTTTTTGTATATGCTATCATCTAGGATTTTAACACATTCTATTCATTTGTGTTTGTTAAATAAGTTTTTTTGGGTGTTTGGATGGTGCCAAGTGATCTGATTTCATGCACTATTGATCATATAGGAAAATGTAATACAACATTGACCTCACTGACTTCCCACAGAAAAAGCTATTTGCAAGAATTCATAAATTGAGTAGTAGTACTTGTCATAAAGTCATAAAGTTGTCCTGAGGTTTATTTTCTATCTGCAGAGATGACACAACTACAAGAGTCATCTGTAAAAACTCTGAGCAGAGACAACATCAACAGATTCGTTTTATGTGTCCTACTGACTTCTGCAGTCAGAAAGGTAACTATGAGTCCAATTTACATATTCTAGATGCAAACTGTTTCTGGTGCCTTAAAAGCCAACTCCTATCTCTTTTGTTGTCTCTTGGCCAGTGTGCTGGACCAAATGGCTTGACCAGGACAAACCCAGTGGAATTGGGGACCTAGAGCTTCTAAGCAACCTGAGGAAAGAGAATCCAGGAGAAATCTGTGAAAGTCCTCTCTATATTGATGCAGTTACCAGTGACACAAATAACCCAGTGACCTCTACTGGACAGTCAATCTTTGTGTAAGTTGACAAGAACAATTCCTAATCATAAAATGTGCACACAGTGTTTGGAATCGGTGAGCGAGTGAATCAGTACAGTTAATAGTTAGGATAGATTCTTTGGAAAACAAGTATATTAAGAAACAACAAGAGCTCAGCATAGGCTAAATCCATAAAAAATGTATTATATTGATTAGCCTTCTAGCAGACTTGCAAGACTTTGGGGCAAACATGGTTCAGTTCGTTTTGTCCTGCTACTGATCAACTACTGATCCACTAAACTATTTTACTTTTTTTTTTTTTCAGTTACAGTCCAACTAAAGGATTTGTTTGTCGCAACCGGGATCAGAGAGGACAGTGGTGCCATAACTACAAAGTGCGCTTTGGATGCCCATGCAGCTATAATGTAGTGTAGCCACTGACTGATACAAATGATAATTTCTAATTTTCAGTTTCTTTGTAACTATCAAGTATTATTTTTTTCATAAGCACATATTTGATGTCTGAGATCACTGTGTGTTTATTATAATCTGAAAGTAATATATTGTTGTTAATTTAATGTAAATTCTATATGGTATGCCTTACCAACTTCACTTTCCTTGTTACCAATAACTGAAACATTTAACAAATTGTTGCTGTCAAGTGATGCATTTTAAAGTTACTGGAACTTGACTTGAACCTTGTTATCGTTAATTGTGTATCATAGTTACCAGCATATCATCATTTGTCAGATGCTGTTCCTTCTTCTGGATTTAATAAATGGTCATAATGCACAGCTTGTGTTGCATGTATGTTTAATTAGCCACAAATGTTAGGATGTTGGGGAAATTCTTACACTACATTGGAGAACTTCCTTTGCATCGAATTGCATTCATGTCAGTGTAGAGAGAATACATTGCGTGCATCCCAATTAACTCAATTGATTGTTTTTCAATACTTCAATTGTTGTTTTTCCCTGAAGTTGTTCCAGTCATCAATCTCGAGAGAAGTCCAGAGTCTCATATCTGAGGATTGAGGATCCAGGAGCAATGTTTAGGGAGAGATAAGTAAGGATGTACAAGACCTTGCATTTCTCCAAACAGATAGATAAAAAAATTACAGTAAAACAGAATACCAACAAGTACAATGCCAGTGTAAATTTTGACATAAATTTTCTATTTAGTTTTACTCATCATAATTTCCAAAAAATTATCATTTATATCAGTCACATTTTAGTCATTTAGTTTCTTTTACTTTTACTTTTAATAGTAAAAATTAGTTAGTAGAACTAAGTTTTAGCCACGTTTTAGTATTTTATACCAGTGCAGTTTTATCATGTCTTATTATTATTTCATAATTGAGAATGCAGCAGACTGACAGGTGGACAAATGATTATCATGGAAATCAGCTATCTTTGTGTCACTTTGTAAATGCAGACGACTGTGTGTGAGTGTTGCTGCATATCAGACAAGTCATTCTACAAGTTCTACTAACAGGATATAAACATCTAGAGGCTGGGGGAGTTTTAAAGTGTGTGATTACACCGATCAGAACTCACTGGTAGATAGATACTTTGTCAATGCACAGCATACAACAAATGAAAAGGTACACTCAGGAACCAGACTATTTATATGTAAAATACATAAGAAATAAAATAAAATAAAATAAAAACATAATAGGAAGCACTTCCCACACTCACACTCACTTTCCACCCAGTGAAAAAGAGCATATTGCATGGGTCGAGTATTTAAAGATATCACATCACAATATGTAGCTCTCTCCAAGACAACACAGACACAGGTCGGTTCTTTGAAACGGCGCTTATCATGAAAAGAGGTCCGTAAATCTTTTTCGTCTCTTTGACCGTCTGGCTTTGGCTTCAGACGCAGACAACTTAAACTTTAAGTACAATATAGCAGAGTCTTGAATGAGCCATCTGCTCACCTGCAGTGAATAGAGCGCAATCTTCATTAGCTTGCTCCCGCTAAATCTCTAGAGTCTTGTGAGACACATCACTTTATATCCTAATGTCCCTTAACCACGTCAGAGCATGAATTTGGTGTACATTAGTATTACATTACAGCAAATTACATATTGCAATATTTACATTTCAATATAACTCCATTATCATGTAACCATTTAAAGCAAAGCAAACAATGAATGGCTCCCATGCGCTTGTATGTATGAGTGACAATGTCAGGGCAAGCCTGTAGAGGTCTGTGCATTCCTCTATGGATATGCCATCCCAGACCATCACTGACTAACCACCAAACAGGTCATGCTGAAAGATTTTACAGTCAGCATAACATTCTCCATGGCTTCTGCAGACCCTGTCTCTCACATGTGGTCAGGGTGCACCTGCTCTAATCTGTGAAAAGCACAGTGCACCAGTGGCATGGCAGCAGTCCATGCTCCTGAGACTGTGGTGCAAACATTCTGACAATAGTACATATTGATTCTGGAGGATTTGGACTACCTGTATAACCCCTGTAGGGTCCAGGTATCGCCTCATGCTAACAGTAGTGACGTTGACTGTAGCTAAATGCAAAACTAGTAAAAAAAAGAGTCAGAAAGATGGGGAGGGAAAAGAGTTAGTGACCTCTACCTGTAAAACCACAATAAGACCACCTGTTTAGGGGTTGTGTCATTGTTGTCATTGAACTGTAGAATAAAAGAAATGAAATGTATTTTTTGATAGGCAGGTCAGCTTTCTTCTGTTCTATTATTAAATAAAAACAGTTGCAAACCATTTTCACATTGAATCACATTGTGTTTAGGAGGAGAATGGGTATTTATTTTAACTATTTTAACACCACCAGAGCTGATTTCTTCTTCAGATGCAAAGTCCAGTAAGTTTTTCTAGTAAGCCTCATTTTTTTTATTTACGTAACAACACACCATTGCTGAAAAAAAAAATCAGATTTTTGTCATTTTAAGTAGCAAACTAGTGATCTACAGGCTCGTTAGCGCAACAGGGAAAAGTTATCTAGTTAATTGATCATGGATGGCATCGTTCTGTCCAACGGATTACAAAAACATACTTGGATGGCTCTTAATATACTTGGACAAACTGCCTGAGTCTGTGTGTGAAAAACACTGGTTAAAGTGTATAGTGTACAGTGTGCAGACAATCTGATTTAGGATTTTGGTCATTTGACTGAATACACAGTATAGATAGTTTAAGTTAAATATTTGATATTTGTGATGCGGTCTCAAATATTGTGGGGATTGAGACTTTAATGCTCTCAGCAATGTTTATAAAGTGTATAAAAACACAACGTACAGACATTGTCCAATGTGCTAAAGGTAGTTATCCATTATTATTATATTATTTGAGCCACCAGAGGTAGAAAGACTGAGCTGAACTCAGCTATTTGATGCCAAAAACAAAAGGCAGTAATCTGAGCACATAAATTAAGTAATCCACATGCACAGAATTACTTAATTCTCGGATGAATTCAGCAGGGAAGAAATGGAAAGATATGCATAAATGAAAAACTGCATTCACACACAGCAGGCTCAAGAAGTGGAAAATAAAAACAGTTGAAAAGGCAATTGCTGTGTGATTTCAGTTTTGGCTCTTAAAAAAACTAAACTATATAAAATGTTGTTTGGCAACATTTTTTGTGCTGTTGGGAACCCCCATTCCTATACATATATCTCTGACTCTCTCACATTTCCCTCATTTGCACCAAAACAGTATTTATATTGCAAGATTTAGTAATTATAATTTGTTGTGGCATAATATATAAATAAATGCATGAAATGAGAAAAAACTCATTCCTGCTAGGAATTTAATCAGAATAATTTCTGCAACTGACACATCCTATACACTTGTGCAGTTCTAACCTCCTGTTAGTTGTTTATCCTTTTAGATGCCTTACAGTACAACTGCACCTGAAAGCTGAGTAAAAGGTAGCCTGAGAGTTTGTCTTTGCTGTGACAGTGTAATAAGGCTCCGCAAGGTTTGGCAGCATTGCTTGCATAGGAATACCATTTGGAAAGTAGCCTCAGTCTGTTGAGTTCAGTTCATTTTTGAACTATGTTTAGTCTATGTTGCAGTTGTTGTCAGTCTTTGTTTGTAAGTGTAATTACTTCTATTTTGCAAACAGAGGTTGCAGTTGGTTTATATTGGTGTGGTTTTCCATGCTTTTCTCTTGGCAATCATAGCTGTAAAAATTATTTAACTTAATGATAGATATGTAGCTTATATAAATAAAAACTATGTGAATTAATGTTTGACTGAAGGATGTTTTTTGTTGATGTTTGTTTACATTAGTTAGTAACATTTTAGGTTTTAACCATGTTAACTGCCCAAAGCAGTCGGGTTGAAAAGAGTTAAAATTGATATTGAGTAGATGTTTATCTGAAAAAGATGTTAACAAACTAAAGGAACTGATTCCATCTTTTCTTTCAGAACATGTACCAACAAAGAGGTAGGCAGTCAACTTAACTATGCTCCAGCACAAGTCAATTATCATGTTGATATTACTGGAGCCTTACTCTGAACAATACTTGATATAATTGCCCCTCTGAAAAAGAAGGTAGTGAATCAGAAGAAGCTAGTTCTATGGTACAATTCACAAATCCAAAGCATAAAGCAGACATAAAGCTGGAAATGATGTGGTGTTCCACTAATTTAGATGAAACCACATATTACTCCTTATTAAAAGAGGCAAATAAGAACAACCCCAGACTTCTTTTCATCACTGGAGCAAGCCAGAGTCATATCTCTGATCCTAGTATCCCCTTAACTCTTAGCAGCAATGAATTTAGGAATTTCTTAACTAAAGAAATCATAAATATTAGCAAAAAATTTATCAGATCCTCCCTGCTACTGGCATGGATGGATTTGCATATACAACAGCTCACTCGTACCTAGACTGCTAATTAATTTATCTACACCATATTTGATCAGCTCAATCTGCCTTTACTATCAGGTTACATGGGCTTTTAAGGTCATTGTAGTTAGACCTCTACTAAAAAAACCTTTTCTTAAATCGGGGGTTTTAGCCAATTATAGACCAAAATCCAATCTGAATATCCTTGAAAAAGTGTTTTCAAAGCAATTATGTTAAAAACTGCGCAGTAATAACCCTTACAAAAATTTTGAGTTAGGATTTAGAGTACATCATAGTACAGAAACAGCACTGGTAAATCTTGTTTATCAAATAGATTCCAGATTGTGTATGTTAATAAAGAGTCTTCCATGCACAAAAAAAGTTAGTTATAAGGTTTCACAGAAGAGAAACTTCTTAATTAGTCAAACTTGACAAGACAGGGGGTACTAAAAACCTCAGAGACATGATGTCCAATCATATTGTTACCCTAGATAACATAGCATTGGCCTCAAGTGGAGCTATCTTTGACCATCTTTCTTCCACCCGAGGAATATTACTAAAATTAGTAACATCCTGTCTTAAAGTGATGCTGAAAAACCAGTCCATGCATTTGTTACGTCTAGGCTGGACTAGTGCATTACCACTAAGCTTCAGTAAATTTCTGAGTTTTTTGCTACTAATGACCTTTCATATGGTCACGTGCAAGCTGTAAAACATCACATCTCACTGCATGATGAAACCACCTTTAAAGAAAGGCCAAGGCCTATTCACCTCAGTGACAGAGAAGCAGTGAAGCAGCACATTAAACAACTGCTTGTTGCTGGAACTATCAGAGAATCTGAAAGCCCCTTTGCATCACCAATAGTATTGCTTCAAAAAAAGAATGGCTCGATCAGGCTATGCATTGACTACAGGAAGCTAAATGCACGAATTATCAAAGATGCATATGCCGTCCCGAACATTGAGGAGCTATTCACAGCTCTCAGTGGTGCCAAGTTGTTTTCCGGTGCTGTCTGGACGGTTACGGCTTAAAGCTAATCCCAGAGAAATGTCACTTTGTTAAGACCTCTGTCAAATATCTTGGCTTAGTGGTTGATGCTCAGGGAGGCCATACTGACCCTGACAAGATTTCAGCTCTAACAGCTCCTTCCCGTCCTTCCAACGGGAAGTAGTTTCACAATGAGGTGTTCTGGTTGTCAGGGATCCCCGTACACACGAAACCCAGTCTGAAGTAAAGGGTGTGTTGGGCATGAACATGATCAAGGAGTGCTATAATGAACTCTTTAAGCCCTCTTTGACCCCCATAGCATTGCTCCGTCCTCCTCCCAATGGCAGATGGCTTTTCAACTCTGCCAGTGAGCACAAATGGCTGACTCCCCTAAAATAGGTTTGGTGACAGTTCGGGTTCGGGGGCCTGTGTCCATCCCTGTCGGTATTGTGAAGGTTGGCAGTAGGGTTGGCTCATCGGAGTCATATATGGTGGAGCCCCTTACCCATGATTCCTCCCTTCCAGCAGGTGTGGTAGTATCCCCTGCCATGGTAACTGTAGTATGAGGGACAGTTTATGTGCCTGTGGGTAATACAGACACTTTTGCTCACGTGTGCACACCTATGGGTACTCTGAGCACAGCCCAGATAGTTAGCCTTTCCAAAAGGAGTGTAAAAGCAGACGATAACCCCCAAAGCATGTGTAACAGCTACTGTAGGCTTGCAGCTTAGGTCTGAACTTTTCTGAACTACTCTTTGGTAGTTTTTGTGTTTTTATTTTATACATTGTTATATTCATTTAATTTTAACTGCTGTTACTGTGTTTTATTGCCTATATAGATAGATAGATAGATAGATAGATAGATAGATAGATAGATAGATAGAAACTTTATTGATCCCCAAGGGTAAATTTATATGATCTTACTTCAATGGTGCTGCTTCTATTATTTACTCCATCTGCTTATGATGTATATGTCCTATTTACAAGTACAAAAATGTATACCCTGTTTTGAAAGGGAGCCAGTTCACTTTGTACATCTGTACAATGACTACATTGGGGGACCAAGAATGGTCTTGATGCTGTACATGCAACAGAAGTGGCTATATTAACTTATAACAGTATACTATGGAACAAAAATCAACCTGGGAAGCGTGTCTCCTTGTCGTAGAAACATTTCTACACATTTTGAGAATTGGTCCAAAATTACCAGACAAAATTTCTTCCATTCACATTGATTTAATTTAATTAGAAAAGGTGTTTTGTTCGTAGGAATTATCCTATTTTGGTTTCAGGTTACCCTGAGGGTTATGTTTTGTACAAACAATACATCCTAAACATAAATTTTTTAGTAAAATAAAATTTAGCCATTTATCATATGTACCATCCCTTCTGTTGAGGCATGGTTTAACCCATGTTCACAATTTCAGCATACCAAAAAAAAAAAAAAAAAAAAAAAAAAAGGATTTAGAGAAGAATATTTGCTGTCAGATATAAATGCTGTTCGGGGGGGTAAAATAGGATTCAACATCCTGGCCCCAGGAATACACTTGATTATGGCCGCTGGTGTCTATAACTTAATTTTTCTCTATAGAGCTGCCAGTTATCAGAATAGGTTCTCAGTGGGTGTGTCACTGAGTGGGAAGTATATGACATGTAAGCTTGGTGTGGCTAGAAATGTGAAAGACTACATATGCGAGCTGCTGGTTAAGACTTCCCGTGGGCAAATCATAACACCTGATGTTGGTAAGGGCCTTCTAGAAAGAGGTCAAAATGTTCTTCCTGTAATTTTATTGTAAACCAGATCATAACACTATATATTGATCTTGTTTATAGGCATTGGAAAAAATCATTCTGAGATTTACAAGGTTTTGAAGGAGAAACAGCTAATGCACATCTACCTAAATGTAGCTGGCCTGAGATACAGAAGGTTCGGGGTTCAAACCCTGTCACAGACACCAGGCGTGTCCTTGAGCAAGACACTCCACACTAGCTCCCCGGCGCTGTATGTAGCTGCCCACTGCTCCCTCAGGGGATGGGTTAAATGCAGAGGACAAATTTCATCTGTAACATGTAAATGTGATAAATGACAAATAAAGGTGTTTCTTCTGTTTTTCCTCTGGGCCAAACAATAACCTGAGTTGTGTTGTGAATTGTGGAAAACAGGACAACTGCTGCCTTGCCAACTGGTAGCAGATTTATTTGCTACAAAATAAAATAAAAACAGAATCGTGGCTTCTAGCCAACTCAGCTATACTGTGCATCACACCGCTTGTTACATCATACAAAATTTGAAAAATCTAAATAAATCACAGGGTGATCATATAGTTTCAATTCCATATTGATTTATTTTAAACAGCAACCTGCTATTAAAAACTTTAACCTACCAGTGGCAATTTTAACATATATTTCTAATAAACAACATTCAATTTTAACAGTAAACACATTGATACAGTTACGAATTTACAGGAAGCGACATCACTGACAGGTCAGAGGTCACATAAAGAAAATAAATTCAGAAAATAAAAATTCCCTCAAAGTAAAAATCACATATACTATGCACATAATACATACGTGGAGAAACAAATAACATAGTCCAGACACAATGAATGGATACCTAGTGAAATAAAAAACACATTAAAGAATCCGCTACATGAGGACAGAGCTAGAGCTGGAACTGGCTGTCTGACAATGAATTTCATATGTTCAATGTTGATATTTAAATAAAAAATCATTCTATGTGTTGATTTTAATGGTTTGGTAAAGGACAATCACACAAGAGAATAAACTGTGTTGATGGCATTTTTTGTCTTTTAGTCATTTTCTAAGAAAATTCCCTGCAACATCTTTCTTCCTGGATAACCTGTGAATTGGAACTCATTTAAACTGCCCCATTAGCTTACAAACTAACCCATCAAGATATTTAAATTGGTGGTGGACCGGGCCAACAAATGTAATATTTTTTTCAATAGATTACAGGCTGAACCTTAAAAGTCCCTGCACTTCACACTGCTCCTCAGTACCTCCCCCACACCACTCAGCTACCACCCACATAATGTCCATCTCAGCAGATCAGGTGAGGAGAGAGCTGAACAGGCTTAGCCCCACAAAGGCTGCAGGGCCAGATTGAATCAGCCCAAAGATGCTGAAATCCTGTGTGATGATGACTCTGCAGTTGCATGACGTTTTCAGGGTGGAGATGTCACAGAATACCAGGGAGTGGTGGACAGTTTTGTGGACTTACTGATGTTAGGTTGAAGATGGTTTAGTCCACAAAACTTCAACCTTCACCAATCTTCAACTCAACATCAGTAACACAAAGGAGCTGGATAGCAGCATGCTGCTGATGTTTTATGAGTCTGTGGTGGTGAGTGTCATGTTCTATGCTGTGGTCTTCTGGGGCAGCAACATTAAGCAAATTGATCAGGAGGGCTGGCTTTGGACCCTCTACATGTTGTAGCTGAGAGGAGAATGCTGTCCAAACTCCTTCCAAATCCTAGAAAATCCGTACCATCAACTACACAGTGGGCTGGCTGGACAGAGGACCACGTTCAGAGACTGATGAGTACTATGTGCTCCACAGAACGCCACAGGAGATCCTTTCTGCCTGTGGCCATCAATCTTTACAATTCCTTCCCCCTTTGTAAGGGGAGAGGAAATGGACAATTGTCATTACACCCTATAATTATTGACCTATTTCCATTGACTTTATTGAAGATGATGGTACTACTGTGGGGTTTCTGTGTTTTGTCTAAGACAACTTGATATAAAAACCAGGAGGAAGCAGGAATTAAACCAGTAACCCTGGGGTTTATAGCTGACTGTTCTGCCAACTGAGCTAATTGCTGCCCCAAAGATGTGCAATTGCTTCACTTCATTTGTGTGTCATCCTTTCACATATACTGAGTTTTCTGCATTGATGTTATTCTGTTTTTGTGTTGGTGTGGATCCTTTCTGGTTGTGGTTCCCTTTCTTTCTGTCTGAGTTGAGAACACTGTAACAAGGCAAAAAACAAACAAACAAACAAAAAAACAAACAAACTCTGGGATCAGTCAGTAAGTTTTTTGAATGTTCAATCTTGAATTGAATGTCAGCCCTGTGACTGGCAACCTTTCCAGTAACAACTGGGATTGGCATCAGCACCCCCTGCAACCTTTAATAGTAAAAAATAGCAGTTGGATAATGGCTGGATAGTTGTTACGTAAAGCCAAAAAGGTCAGTTTAGCAATCAATACAATTGTTTTGAAATAAGACATTGCATTGAGTATTAAACATTATTACCAAACACACTATAAAGGAGAAAAATAAAAAGGTTTGCATTGTGTCACATTAGACAAGTGGACTTTGTATTCCATGCACATGGGTAAAAAGATAGAATCAAAGAATCCTGTTTCTGAGGGTGAGGGAGTCAGGTGTGGTTTTTGCTAATAGAAGCTTGAAGGACAGCTATGGCAGTCCACCTGACTCTGTGCTGATCAATGCAATTTCACCTTTTTGTGTGCCTGCACTGGAATTCACATGCAAAAGACAGCTAAATATACAGTACGTTATCTATGTTTTCTTTTCAGTCTAATAAGTCTAATATCTAGTTTTTCTATGTTAGGGAAAGAGGGATGAAGGTCAGTGGAGACAAAACCATTAAGAGGGAGTGGGGTATGACACACATCAACCCCCACAACCATTGCTTTCTATGTAAGGCCACACACTGGGGAGGTGAACTGACACGTGTTATTGCTAGTTGATGCATGTCTCCAGGTCAGGATAGGTCATTGCTTTATTTATTTGAGGCAAAACAGCATCTAATCTGCAGATTGAAACATCTTGCCCATAGTCACATTTCTCGGTTTTCTAAACACCGACATTCTTGTCCATATTTATAATTATAATTAAGGAAGTTTAAAATGACATGATATAAAATAGAAAGTCTTAATGATAGACAGCATCTACAGTGCATCTAGACAGGATACACTGTATATTGTATATAAAGTTTAAAGTATTTTTCTTTACATTCTTATTGTTAACAAGATGCATGTTTGTGGATTTCTTATGCCGTCTATCTGTGTCGGCTGATGATGTATTGATTTCATGAGGCTAACCAAGACTAATAATTTACATGCCTTGAAAAAGATATTGTTAAGTTATTGTTCATAAATGTTGGTTTGATAGAACACCATACTAGACATTTACTGGGGAGCAGTGAATCTTTGCAGTCCAATGGTGTCCTTGGCATTCTTTTTCAACCTTTCTAACTAATTTGTGATTGACAAACATTTAAACTACGCGGCGTGAGTACAGAGACTGCTGCGTCTTTGTCTTCACAGAGACGTGGCTCAGCGACAGAGTCCCGGACGCCGCCATCAAGCTACACGGCCTAACCGCGTTTCGAGCCGACAGAAACCCAGCTCTGTGCGGTAAGAGTCGCGGCGGTGGTGTGTGTGTTTTTATTAACATGGACTGGTGCAAGGACTCTGTGCTGGTTTCCAGCTACTGTTCACCACTTGTGGAGTTTGTGACTGTTCGGTGCAGACCTTTTTATTTACCGAGGGAATTCACCACTGTTTTCATTTTTGGAGTTTACATCCCTCCTGGCGTTAATGCCAGAGAGGCGTTGGGTGAACTACATGGAGCTATCAGCGACGTGCAGAACGCCCAACCTGACGGACTGGTCATCATTGCCGGAGATTTCAACCATGTAAATCTCAAGTTGGTGCTCCCTAAACTCCATCAGCATGTGGACTTTGCTACGAGGGGGGAGAACGCGCTGGATCGTGTTTACACTAACATCCCCGGCGCGTACCGAGCGGAGCCCCGCCCCCACCTCGGATACTCAGACCACATCTCTGTTATGCTAATTCCACCATACAGACCACTTGTCCGACGCTCCCAACCGGTTCTGAAGCAGGTAAAGACCTGGCCAGCAGGAGCCATCTCTGCTCTTCAGGACTGCTTTGAGTGCACCGACTGGGACATGTTCAGGGAGGCTGCAACCACCGGTGATTCCGTCAACTTGGAGGAGTACACATCATCAGTGACCAGCTACATCAGCAAGTGTGTTGATGATGTGACCATCTCCAAGACCGTCACTACACGCTCCAACCAGAAACCGTGGATGACTGCTAGGGTGCGTGCGCTGCTGAAGTCGAGGGACTCCGCCTTCAGAGCAGGAGACATGACGGCCTTAAGAACAGCAAGGGCTGAACTGTCCCGAGCCATCAGAGAGGCGAAGCGCGCGCACGCCAGGAGGATCCACGGCCACTTTGAGGACAGCGGAGACAGCCGGCGCATGTGGCAGGGCATCCAGGCGATCACTAACTACAAGACAACTCCACCCGTCTGTGTTAGCGATGCCTCCCTCCCAGATGTGCTGAACGACTTCTACGCCCGATTTGAGGTACAGGTAAAGAATAACACGGTAGCTAGGAAATCCACCCTTCCCCCAAATGATCAGGTGCTCTGTCTCTCCACAGCCGACGTGAGGAAGACTCTACGCAGAATCAACCCACGGAAGGCTGCTGGTCCTGACAACGTTCCTGGCAGGGTCCTCAGGGAATGCGCAGATCAGCTCGTGGATGTCTTCACTGACATCTTCAACATCTCCCTGAGCAGCGCCGTTGTTCCTACATGCCTCAAGTCAACGACCATCGTGCCGGTGCCGAAGACGTCTACTGTCTCCTGCCTCAACGACTACCGCCCTGTTGCACTCACACCCATCATCATGAAGTGCTTCGAGAGGCTGGTCATGAGGCACATCAAGTCCCAGCTTCCACCCTCACTGGACCCGCTGCAGTTTGCGTATCGTCCAAACCGTTCCACGGACGATGCCATCACCACTACTCTCCACCTGGCTCTCAGCCATCTGGACAACAAAGACTCATATGTTCGAATGCTGTTCATAGACTTCAGCTCAGCATTCAACAACATCATTCCCCAGCAGCTGATTGGGAAGCTGAGCCGACTGGGTCTGACTACCTCCCTCTGCAACTGGATCCTGGACTTCCTGACTGGGAGACCCCAGTCAGTCCGGATCGGGAACAGCATCTCCAGCACCACCATGCTGAGCACTGGGGCCCCACAGGGCTGTGTGCTCAGTCCACTGCTGTTCACTTTGCTGACTCACGACTGTGTAGCGATGCACAGCTCGAATCAGATCATCAAGTTCGCTGATGACACGACTGTGGTGGGTCTCATCAGCAAGAACGACGAGTCAGCGTACAGAGAGGAGGTACATCAGCTCTCAGCCTGGTGCAAGGCCAACAACCTGTCTCTGAACGTTGGGAAAACTAAAGAGATGGTTGTTGACTTTAGAAGAGCAAAGAGTGACCACTCTCCACTGAACATCGATGGAGCGTCAGTGGAGATCGTCAAGAGCACCAAATTTCTTGGTGTCCATCTGGAGGAGAACCTCACCTGGTCACTCAACACCCGCTCCATCAGCAAAAAGGCCCAGCAGCGTCTCTACTTCCTGAGGAAGCTGAGGAAAGCCCATCTGCCGCCCCCCATTTTGACTACATTTTACAGGGGAACCATTGAGAGCATCCTGAGCGGCTGCATCACTGCCTGGTTTGGGAACTGCACCGTTTCGGATCGCAAGGCCCTACAACGGATAGTGAGGACAGCTGAAAAGATCATTGGAGTCTCTCTCCCCTCCATCACGGACATTTACACCACACGCTGCATCCGCAAGGCTACCTGCATTGTGGACGACCCCACCCACCCCTCACACCCAATCTTCACACTTCTGCCATCAGGGAAGAGGTTCCGGAGCATTCGGGCCCTCACAACCAGACTTTTGAACAGTTTCTTCCCCCAAGCCATCAGGGTCCTCAACACACACACAACAAACTGAACTGAGCACACACACTCGCTAGATTCGACATGTTTCCATCCTTCAGTTGTAAATTGTATTCATTTCCGCTACTGGTCGCTGCTGTTTTGTGTTTTGTGTTCTGTTTTTGCACTGTCTTCTGACGTCTGTCTGCACTTTTTCTTTGTGTTCTTGCACTGTTTGCACTAGGTTGCACAGGATGCACTTTATGTGTTTTGCTAGGACAACTTAGCAGTCCTCAGCCCCATGTTTGTCTTGTTGCCGTTTTATGTAGCACCATGGTTCTGGAGAAACGTTGTCTCATTTCACTATGTACTGCTTCAGCTATATGTGGTTGGAATGACAATAAAGCTTCTTGACTTGACTTGACTTGACTTGACTTGAACTGTCAATTCTGCAACTATTTTCTCAGACATCAGTGGACCATTCTATAATTGTAGTGGTCTTTTCCAGTAAAGAACGTGGAGCCAATTCCCCCCAGAAACTCCTTTTGGATTATTCATTAGACACTGTCAAATAGTCTTACATAGTAGATAACGTCTTTTAAAGATGGGGAAAGAATAACAGTAAAAAACATTAATAAACATTCATGTAAATTACAGATAACTCTGCTGAAGTTCACTACAAAGATTCAATCACTGAAAATGTTTGTTCAGATCTTTTTCTAAGGAGCGTGTTTTGCTTTAATTCCTTTCAGTATGTTCATCAGAAATGTGATGTCCATATTAAGTATGGTATTCCATGACAGTGTTATCAGAGTACTAGCTCAGCAGCCATTTGAAAAACTACATATACATACCATCTTACAAGAAAATAGTACTTTGCATGGTGCTGAGACACAGCCATAAAGGTCTATATATTTATTCTACTTCTGTCTCTAGATAGACTGAAGGATTTTTAAAATGTCTCTCAATAGACTGACTGCAATATAAGTTTTGTCCAAAGTGTGGTGCTAGTGTTCCACGCGTATGGTTTATCTACATGCACAGGGTTTTAAACAGCCTCTGCAGAGCACAAGACACAGGTCTTGAGCACCATGTCTCACCATTATGTCTCAGTAGAGCTCTGGGATGTGACCTCACGCAATCCCTGAATTCTTTAGTCAAATTGAAACTGACTGATTTAGCAACAACTGACTGATTCAACTATTATGAAAAAAATTCATTACCCTTGCTACAAATTATGATTGGGTGAGGGCAGATGATGATTGTTGTAAAGGCATCATGTAGGAGATGGTGCCTTTGAGAATTAATTCCTGCTCTGATTCTGTGGTTAACTCTTCTTAAATCAAAGATTAATTCATGTTAATTATGATGAAGGGATAATGTAAAAAGACGTCTGTAGCCCCAAGCTTGCGCCCATCATGTATTACTTGCACCCAAGTTATAGAAATAACCCACCGATAACCATTCAATCAATATCGAGTGACATATAAAAAACGTTTATCCAGAATTCTTTGACTAAATAAGCAGACCTGCTAGAAAAAGCTATTCCAAACAACTCATATAATACTTCTTAAACTGATTTGCTTAAAATAACCAGCAGCACCATGTCTGTGAACACGTGAGCCGATCGTCTAAACAGGTCATAAATGTGATAAGCACATCAATAATATTATAGATGCCACTGATAAAAAAATACTTTCTCCCCCTTTGTGCACCTTGATATGAACAGTATCCAGTGGAAAAGGGAATCTGTGGCGAGTTTGGGTTTGGGTGGGTGATTGATCAAATGACCCATTTATACATTTAGGAAATATCACCATGTATAATTTTCTTTGTTTTTGCTGTTGTTTTATTACTTCATCAGTGCATGTCTCTCTGACTCTAGTGCCTGGTGATAGATGAACAAACTGATACTTAGTAGTGGTAGTAGTTTATAGTGGATATATAAATATAGTTTTATAGGCTTGTAAAAGTATATGTTTGCATTGGATTGTAATGCTACATCTAAAACATATTATCAATAGGAGGTATGATGAAAGTTTTACTAGAAAATGTGCTACTTTTCCAATTTTGAGCCTAAGGGCTGATAAAGGATGCCTACAGAGACACAGTGATACAATTAAAAGAATATAAGAGAATACAATACCGCTACTGCATTTAATTGATTTTGATTGCTTTATACTTTCATATTCATTAGATAGAAATTAGACCAAAGTGAACTAACATTTTTTATTTCACAGCAGTAAGGTAGAAATGAGTGTCATGCTTACATACAGACACCACACTGCTAGTTAAACATGTATGTGTGCTTTTTAGTTACTTGTTATTGGCTGAAAAGAGAGCGAAAACGGTCGACTACTATTGCTTTCTATTCACCTCACTATGTATTTAAGGTCAGCTCACTGCAGTTCACCACTACACCGCACACGTCTGTGTTTAATCAGGAGCAGGTGGGGGGATGCTGACTGTTTATTGCCTTCAAATAGCTTGTCACTCCCTATCCTCCTTCAGATGGTGGGGGTGACAGACTGGGGTGATAGTCGTCAGCGGGGTTAAGGTTGATGAAAGGTGGACTCTATTGGTCTGACCCACTTCATTTCATACTAGACTAGCGGAGGGGGCAGCTGAGCCAGGGTTAATGAGAAGCCTTTGTTCGATGCCGGGGCTCTTGCAAGGATAAGCTTAAGCTAGACAATCGCTGGGGTCACAGGTCCACAGAGGCCAGGGTGAGAGGCCTCATGAGTCAGTATTGAGGTAGCAGGTCAGAGTGGTCTGCCGACACAGATGGTTCTACCTCGGCCAAGGCCAGTTTCTATGTTTTTCCTGACTGGGGGCTGCGGTGATTTTACTGAAAAGTTGCTAAGCTGTATGTATTTTTGACACTTCCCAAAGGTTGTAACTGGGCGTCCTCTCAAGTCCAAGAAGGTCCAATCATAAAGAGAGACAAGTTAGGCCCTACTGTATGTTAGACATCAACAATAGAATTAGTAAAACGTACTAGCAATTAAAGAGCAAAGGTTTATCAATAATCAGTGTGATGTACCACAGGCTGATTCACACGAGGCCTTTAGCAGAACGACCAACCCAACGTGAGTCAAGTAATTTGGACCGGTGAACCGGATCAAGTCACAGTTTCTCCACCAAGTGGACCTAAGACATAGGACATAGGTGTCATGCGGAAACAATGCATAGTTGAGTTTGGGTATGATGTAGCTGTTTTGAACCTGATTGTCATGAGAAAGTTAAATCAGTTTCTTTCAGGTGCTCCATCCACACATGTTGTGAGTGACCAAGCCTCTGCGAGCTAATGTATGTTCATGCAAGAAATATTATGGTACAGTTGAATTACAGATATGTTGGCATGTACTGTTGCAGAAGTGTATAGATTTCAGTAGGCTTGAAACAAAGTACAACTTCAGACAACACATTTATTTATTATGTATTACCAAGTGTTATTAACACATCAGAACTATAGTTATACATGTAACAGTAACCCAACATGGACATTAAAGAAAACTGGTATTCGCTCCTGGCATTTCTACCATGTTTACATTCATGCAGATAGATCAACAATGATAATATTGTAGTGCATAGAGCTTGACTGTAATGCCTCCAAGCTTCACTAGCCCATGTTCTGCTTTGTTTGACTTTGTAGCTTTTCATTTAAACACACTCCCCATCACTCCAGCACCCGTTGCAACCCAGACACATGTGGATTTGGCTTATCCAGCCATGACACTGACCTCATATCTTTATATCGACTAAGCGTTTCTCATGAACTCTGACCTCTCAGGTCAAGCCTGTAGCTGTCTGGACCTCATCCTCCTCTGCCTGGCCCCTATTTCCACCCTTCACATGGTCTAGATGGATCACTCTCTGCGCAGGATGTCTATGGGATTACACCATTGTCTCAACAAAAAGAACTCACCAACATCCAGATCTGAGCAGCAGCTTGTGTTTTTTGTTTTTTTGTTTTTTTATCAAGCCCTACATTGGCAGTGCTTTATGGTAAGTAACGTTTTATGTTATTTCAAAACATTTCTTTGAATACAGAGCAGCACAATGCAGGACCGGGTGGCTTTCTTTGCCTGTACCTTTCCCTGTTTGTCTGTACTGAAGCTTGTTGAAGCTGCTGTCACTCCATAGCCTGGTTTAGATACATAGTGTCCTGATAGTGTGCTGGTGAGAATCTGGGTCAGCATGGGGAGCGTGAGATAGCACAGGCGTGAGGCTGACTTGCTAAAGAAATACGTCACACAATGCTGTACAAAACCTTGACAAAACAATACTGCTCTGTTGCTTTAATACTGCAAATTCCACATTCCTCACATACCTGTCAAATGTATGCTTCATTTTTAGCAGTATGACCATGTGCACCGGTGCGAATCTAATTCAAATGCAGACTAGGAGCAGGAGATTATTATTTGCACATAGGTGCAAATATTATTTGTGATATTTTCATCTTGCTTACACAGAAATGATGCAGAAAATAGTTCACATGAGCACATTTCATTCACTACACTGACTGCATTTGATTGCCTTGCCATTTTGAGCGAATCCACTGTTGAGGATTAAATATTACATCAGTGAAGTCTAGACAGCCAAGTATGACTGAATTACTTGGATTGGGAATAGGCTGCCAACAATATAGGTATTTTTGACAGAGGTTGTGACAAAAATGAATTTTCACTCAGCAAAATATGTTTCTCACATTTTTAAAAGTGCATTTAAGATTTATTCTGTTACACTAAACAATTATTTGTTATGGCTTACATATTCTCTGGTTTTGTCTGTTGTATTTTAAAGTGTGAGTTTTTTCTTTGTGGGGCTTGCTCATTGGAGCTGAGTGGACTTTGGTCTTAAGCATCAGTCCTGATCCCTGCCGTACAGGGAGACATAGGGAGAGGAGAGGCAGAAGGGGAGGGTGAGGGTGAAGCAAGAACAAGAGAGGAAGTGAGTGTTCATTACAAAGTGTGCCTCTCGGTTGTGGGCATGCCCAGTAGAGTTTGCCTTGCAGCATGAAATCCAGCCTCTAAATTTGAACAGGAGGGAGACGAGGTGACTGAGCAGACTTTTGTAGCTGTTCTCTCTCTCTCTCTCTCTCTGTGCCTCTCTCTCTCCAAAATGTTATTTTCCTCCTTGTCTCCTGGTAGCAAGTGTGTGGAGAGATTTTCAGCTATAGAAGAGTTAGAGGAGGTGCCGATTTCAGCTAGTGCAAAACACAACAAGGGAAATTAAAGAAAACAAGAAGAAAAAGAAGAGGAGGGAAAAGGCAACACAGAAGGACTTCACCCTCATATCCCTCTTCCTCTCCGTCATTCACTCCTCTGCCAACGACTTTTACCGCAGAAATAAAAGGGGGACAAACTTCAAAAGGAAGTCAGGAGGGACCTGGAGTGCGAAATCTGATAAGAAAAGCAAGATGAGAGGCTGACCGGTGCTGTTTGCTATGCGGTCCAGGTCAGTGCCCAGGAAAGACCAAACAGCTGCTCACACTTTCTCTTTTACTTGCCTTTTCTGCTTCCAAACTCCTGTTTAGTTAGTGTGCAGGGTGCATCTGCTTGTTTTGTGAATTTAAAAAATAGTGTGCATACTGCTGGGGAATTATATAACAACACACATTTTAAATGACAGGTGGTACACAGGCTCGTGTCAGTGCTCACTCTGCTGTGGGTGACACTGTTCAAATGGTGCCACGCACTCTGCTCCATTCAGCACTACATATGGGGCCTGTTTAGATGGTCGGCTCAGATGTTCACAGACATACATGTGTGGCAGGAGGACAAACTTGCCAAGTGTGGCAGCATGGTAGTTGTAAATGATGGAGATGTTAAACTCGGTTTTCAGTCTCACTCGCTTGCTGACTGAAAATGAAGTTTTTGATTTTGGGTGCTTGGCGACATGATGAGTTGGACAGCTAAAAGAAAAGGTTTCAGTCTTGTGTCAGCTGTCACTGGTCAATTAGTTTTGTTTGTTGTTATTTATTTATGCATATATCTATATATACAACAACAACAATAATATCCTTTAACATAATCTGTGAAATTGTATTTGAGTTTGATTTATTTAGTTAGACTGTATTTGATTGTATTTGTTTCAGCTAGGTTAAATAAACGGACAAGTCAGTTTATTAGTACTTGTGAAATTTGTGGAGATGGAAATGCTTAATGATTTGTTAGTATTACGTTACTGCCTCCTGCTCTCCCTACCCTCACTGCCTCATTTTTCTTAGTGATAAGCAGTACTTTACCATGTTTATAATAGTACTAGCTGTTGTCGTAATCTTTGGCATACCAGACATACTGTAGCTGTTACAAACCTCATGTTTGTAATGGTTAGAGTGAGTGTCCCAGTTTTCATGTGCTTATGCTAAACTCTCCTTACTGTAGTAAATATTTTTTAGGATGGATTAGACTTCATTTGAACATTTAGCATTCAGAACTTTTCTTATTTAAGTATAGTACTATTGTCTCCCTGTATCAAAAAATTTAGTAAAGTCAATTTTATTATTTATTTATTTATTTCATTTACAGGGAGCATGTTTGTTTGCATGAGTAATTATATTTCTTTATATTTACTTTTTTTTTTTTTTACTTTTTTGTGATGGGAGGATTTTAAATATACATTAGTTGTGTGCTTTTGGCTTTTTTTGTCTAGTTTGAGTCTAAAAATGTCCTTTTCTTATACTAAGTGAATTTTCATGATCATAATCCTAATATGCACAACTGCTAGGATGTAGATTTGTTCAAATGTTGAACAAAAAAATGTTCAAAATTGTAAAAATATAAATATTTATAAATATTTTTTTTTTATTTTGGAAGCTCCAGGCTTATTTAAGTAAATGACTGTGGAATTCACAAATTAAATTTAATTCCACTGATTTTACAAGTACAGTATATTTTTCAGAATTTGTTATTTTTAGTTTTATGCATCCAGAAAAAAATATTATATAATAAGTTATCAGATCAATATAGGAATAAAAATGAAAGAGCAACAGACAAAGACTCTCTTCTATGATCAACACATGTGTAATTGATTTTGCATACAGAATGGACCAACATGTATTCATATGTGGATTTACTGTACATTATAAACAATCAGAACAACTTCCTGTGCTTCCATTTTCTCCTTATCTGTTTCTTAAAAGTCTCCCAGCCTAATGGAAGCAGAGTTAATTAAACAATCTGTCTGCTAATCAGGATCCACTGTTGTGAGGTTTCCAGGATTTTTCACACCCTTTCAACTCAATTACATTATTAAGGACATTTTTATGACTTGTATATTTAAGAATAAATACATAAAAATATATTGAATTAGTCCTTGTGGTGTGCCCAAATGTACAGTCAGTTTTAGCAGCATTACTGTGGCTCCATATGTGGCAATTCAAAAAGCCACTGAACCTGCTTGAGACTGGGCTGTGAAAATCCAAATGTTGCTTGTGCTCTTTGTGCTCAAACTTAGCCAAGATGTTTTTGAGCTTCAGCCTAATCAAACACGATCGTGCCGTCACTTTCTGCCCTCATGCTTTTATATTGACTTTCAGTTCCTCTCCCAGCCCTGCCCTCACTTCTCCAGCTTCGTTTAATCAGTTTCATGGATTGTACCTGTTGTCCTCTGCCACTATCTCCTTGATTGATTTCACCTGGTCCTCCGGTCCCCTTCTCTTTAACTATCTCCCTGACTTCACTCCCCTGCCAAATTGTCACCGTTATTGCTAGTCCTCAAACTATTCTCTAGCCTTATGTTCTTTTCTGGGCAACATGGTTTATTCCTGGACTTTACCTTAGCCTTGCCCCTGCCCCTTTTAAAGTCTTACCTGCCCTTTTGGCAGTAATTTTCTGCTGTGACTTTTCTGGTGTTGCTTTTGTTTTGTGATTTTCTAGTTTTAGTTGTTACTTCCTTGTGCCTTGCCATGTTACGGATGAATCTCTGTTAAGACTTGTTATTTTGTGTTGAGCCACGTCCCCTGTGTTCTTATATTACTTTGAGTCTAGTTATCTGTTGTTGTTATCTATTGTTTCTCCCGTTTTTACATTAAACCTTGTTTTGTTTGAACTTGTGTCTGGCATTATATTTGGGCTCTAAAATTCTAAACCCTCACAGAAACAGGTTTTTGTTCTGCATTTGTGACTTCCATGACACTGAAGGTCTAGTAGGCCAGCCAACATTTTTTTTTCACCATTGCTATTTCAAGAGCTGCCTGCTGTCATTGGGGTGCTATTTCAAGTGACATTCCTCTAGGTTGTATCAGGTTTGAAACGTTCTTGGGCTGATAACATCAAAACCATCAGGAGTTAATTTGCTTAACAGTCCAGATGACTCCCTCCTTCCAGGAAGACTGGTTTCCCATGCTTTTCTTCTTAGGTCCCACCCCCCAATAGCCCAGTTGAGGGTCCATGATCCATCACACAGCAGGCGGCCATGTTTTCTGAAAGGGCTGTGAACTTATTGCCTTGCTCAGTCTGTCTGCCTGAATGTCAAACCCATTTTTCTTTTCATACGTCCCCTTTCTCTGGTTTTCCCCTTCCCAGGACTGCTGGTGTATTGAAATAATCGGGCTGCATTCAGTACAACCAGGTTGTCAGTGCAACTTTTGAATAGAGATATCAAGTCTGGTGCCATGATTTCCATCTGATCTCCCTTTCACAGCTCCCTCCTCTGCCTCTGCCCACTTCCCTCCAAGGTTGCGAAGGGTCATCATGACTCCAGCCGCTCAGTATAATGGCACAACATCCATGGTGCATTATCTACAGTGGGTGAACTGGTCTGGAGCTCTGTCTATAGACTATTCTTCCCTGTGCAGTTGTCTCGGGGATCTCTGCGTCCTGTCTGTTCAACATGGCACACATTCAAAATGGCAACCTGAAGGGGCTTTTATTCCTTCAGCAGAATTCAATCGCTTTTCTCTCTCTTCTTTCTGCCTGTGCTGAGTTATTCAGAGTTTAATGAGGGAGGGAACATAAAGAGAAGCTTAAGGATTGCTGGATGATGGAGAGACAGCTTTTTTGTTTCTGTTAGAGGAGCCACACAACAAGTGTTCATGTGAAATTCGTTTTCTTTTTAACCAGAGAGGAAGGTGATTGAGATGTCTGAGAAAGAGTTGGGGAGTCCGGAGAAGAAGGTGTCAATAAAGTGTCAGAGGAACTGCAACTCTTCAGACATTGTTTTGCATACTAGATACAGTCCACATTCCAAATGGCTAAAAGATGATGTTTTAGCAATGTATGGAGGTATAACCGCTGCTAGGTTTTATGATTATCAAAGATTAATGCACTGATTTCACCATAGGCATCAAATAATAATGCACCTCTACACTTCCAGTGCTGTGTATCATTTTAATGACTGCACAAGATTATCCCCTTACATAACAGAGTGTGGGCGGTTTGGAGACAGCTCCTGACAGAGTAGGGGGGCATGAGACTGGACTGGATAGAGTGCTGTGCTGATGCAGAATGACTGGGCTGTCATTGTGATGTTCAACACAGGTCACAGTCCATACTATACATCAGCTGTCAGGGAGTGTTGTTTAGTTTACCGGCTGCACAAGCGTCAACAGAGACGCACGATTTTTCTGTGTGACATCAGAAACAACATTTTAAAAAATGAGAGGTAGAAGAGTCCTGTGGACCTGTGCATGCATGCAAGCTCTCTCTCTCTCTCTCTCTCTCTGTGTCGCTCACTCTCACTTTTTCTCACATACAGTACTCTTTCTGCACATAAACCTTGTGTCACTGGGGTCAGCATTGGTCTGTGTCTATGGAGCTGTTTATTACTTTGCCCTCAAGCAGTTCTACCAGCCAGCTGCTGTGTACATGAGGTTCCTAGTAAATAGACATTCGCAGTATACAGGATGGTTTAAACAACCGATTTTGACAGGTGAAACAGGGTTTTTAAGAACACAAATTATTATGACACCTCACTAAATCACACTGCAGGATGTCTTTTTGGCCAGGAAATAAGATTAAGGTGAATGAGCCCTTGCAGCAGAAAATAGTAAATGAAAATTAAAACAGAAATGTGAATGTATTGAAAAGCGGCACAAGACATTTAACCACATGAACATGGCATTATACATACATAACACAGACCTGTTAAAATATTCTTAAAATGTATACATGTAGAGTTTACTGTAAGCGTGCAATGCAAATATAAAGTGAACAGTTGAATAATAAAAAAACATGATAGCAAAACTAGAATAATACGAGTTTCATTAGAAATACAATGAATACTAGAAATATAATTAAAAAAAACAAGATATATAATAATAATAAGACAGTTGTTTTTAGTTCAGCAAAATAAAATCTTGCCCATACTTAACCACACACAAACAAGAGTTTGTGGTTTCACAGTCCAATGTGTTGCATGTTCATCACCCTCCACATCCACCTCTTTGTAACTCGCTTTCTGTTACTAAATGTAGCACTTCATTTTGTCGTTTATTTTTGTTTGTGAGGCAATACTGAAATGACATATGTGTATACCCAAAACTGTTTTATGCCATTCTCTGTCCTTAGACCCTTGTAGTTATGTCTGTGCGTTGGTGGGTTGGTGTTGATGAGGTGGTGGAAGTGAGATTTCTTTCGCTGTTGGGGCCTCACTGAAAGGAGGAGAGGTGGCGATGATGGAGTCCTCACCATCATTAAGCTGACAACAGTGGGAATCAAATCAGTAGAATCCCATTAGCAGAATTTACAACACTGTCTACACTCTATTTCCACTCAGTTTTATGTTTATAAAATCTGATTTTCTTTTAAAAACAAGGAAATTTGTAAGTGACCCTAAAGTTTGGAAAATAAGTGTGTTTCTCTCCCTTACCTAGCTCTGTGTGCTTCTCAAAGATGCCTGGTTCAGCTCCAAGATAATCAATTATTCAGTAAACTCCAAGCACAGAACACAGGCCAAAAATCTTCAGTGCTTCAAGTGTCTGTGGATCACATTTTGTTTTTCTTCCATTTTTGCAGTAGCTTAGCCCTTGTAGACTTTGGCAGAGTGCACTAATTCAAAATGGAACATGTTAAATGTTAAGTATTGTCCTGCATGTCAGGACCATTTAAAGTTGATTATTATGTATCAAAAAATAAACTACAGACAGAATGAAAATGCTAAATTAGGCTACAAAACAGCAAAACAAAGCTAGTCAGGGGCTCTTTCAAGGAGCACTAAACAGACAACATTATAGGAACACTGAAATGGAACAGAACAGATGAAAACAGGAAAATGACAGGTCAATCTACCTGGCATAAAACCTGTTACTGTAGTTACTGCAGTGTACTGTAAGTTACTTGGTGCACTCTTGCTGGCTCCTTTATGGGCTCCCTTGTGAGGATGTGCTCTGGGTCAGCACTGTCGTAGTAAAACGGTCGTAGTAGTAATAGTAGTTGGTATTGCAGTTCAGTTTGCAATGTTTTGTTGGTAAGCTTTAGTGGGTGCATGATCCAGTCTGGTCAGTACAGTACATCATCTAACTTATTTTAATGTTAGCATCTGTTCTGTCATGAGCTGGAGGATGGACTCCATGGTCAGAGAGCAGACAGGACAGAACTGAGCGAACAATGTTTATTTAGAAGTGACAGAACACAGTAAATGAATGAATTGGATGTAACAGTCACTAGATGCACGGAGATGACGTCGGGTGATTATGGTGGACTGGGTGAAAACCGGAAGTGACGTCAAGACCAAGATGGCCGACCAACAGAGAGCACATGGGCAAAATGGAAGACAACGTCAAAACCAAAATGGCCGACTGACAGAGAGCACATGGACAGAGACACCAGAGTCACACAAGCACAACGAGACAATAGTCCAAACAGTATCCACAGAGCTAGCTCGGAGGTCGAGGGCAATCCGGGTCATACACAGGCAGGCAGTTCAAAGTTAAGTCCGGCAGGCAAAATCCACAACGGAAAGACAATCCAGGTCATACACAAAGGCAGTCCAAACAGACAGAGCAGGAAAGGGGACAACCAGGGAGCGAAACAGAACAGAGGGAGAACTCACTGAACCAGAGGGGAAGCAGGGTCAGGTCAGGCTGGTCCAATAAGGGGGAATCCAGGGTAGACAGAGTAGAAAGGGGACAGGTCCGGGAAAGGGAATCAGGCAGGTCCAGGTACAGGTTAGGTACCGTGAGCAGGGGGGAAAAGACAGAACTCACAGCACCAGGGGGTCAGGCAAGAGACGGGGTCCAGATCAGGCAGAGTCCAAGAAATCCAAAAGAATCAGTCCAAGATAAATGCTGGATAGTGTTCAGGAGTGGAAACAGACTATCTGGCAGGGGAAACAGGTGAGCAGGCCGGTATTTATACTCCAGGGGAAAGCCAGGTGTGACCAATCAGGTGAGTGCATGTGACCAGAACGGGAAAGGGAAACAGGAAACCGCCAAAATAAAAGCACGGGAGGAAGCACCAGCAGCAACGAGGCTGGAACCATGACAGAACCCCCCCCGCAAGGGCCGGATTCCAGACGGCCAAAAACCAGACCAGGCCGGGCGGGAGGAGGGGGCCCGGAGGAGGGCCCGAAACCAGACGAGGCCGGGCGGGAGGAGGGGGCCCGGAGGAGGGCCCGAAACCAGACCAGGCCGGGCGGGAGGAGGGGGCCCGGAGGAGGGCCCGAAACCAGACCAGGCCGGAGGGAGGCCCGGAGAAGGGACCGGGCGCAGCAGACCAGGAGTGCCTCCGGCGGACGGCCGGGAGGCGGCAAACGGACCAGGAGTGCCTCCGGCGGACGGCCGGGAGGCGGCAAACGGACCAGGAGTGCCTCCGGCGGACGGCCGGGAGGCGGCAAACGGACCAGGAGTGCCTCCGGCGGACGGCCGGGAGGCGGCAAACGGACCAGGAGTGCCTCCGGCGGACGGCCGGGAGGCGGCAAACGGACCAGGAGTGCCTCCGGCGGACGGCCGGGAGGCGGCAAACGGACCAGGAGTGCCTCCGGCGGACGGCCGGGAGGCGGCAAACGGACCAGGAGTGCCTCCGGCAGACGGCCGGGAGGCGACGAACCAGAAGACAGAGCCTCGGGCGGACGGCCGGGAGGCGGCAGGAAAGGCGGCGAACAGGACCAGAGCGCCTCGGGCGGACGGCCGGGAGGCGGCAGGAAAGGCGGCGAACAGGACCAGAGCGCCTCGGGCGGACGGCCCGGAGGCGGCAGGAGAGCCGGCGAACAGACCCGGAGCGCCTCGGGCGGACGGCCCGGAGGCAGCAGGAGAGCCGCTGACAGAAGGGCGTCGGGCGGACGTCCCGGAGGAGGCGCCAGGAGAGCCGCTGACCGAAGGGCGGCGGGCGGACGTCCCGGAGGCGGCCAGCAGACCAGGAGAGCCTCCGGCGGACGGCCAGGAGGCGGCAAACAGACCAGGAGTGCCTCCGGACTGCGAAGCGGAAGCCGGCTGCCTGGAGCTGAGACCTGGAGGGCCGGCTGCGGAGCTGAGCCCTGGGGGACCGGCTGCCGAGCTGGGACCCGGAGAGCCGGCTGTGGAGCGCCGGGCGGATGCTCCGGCGTCTGGAGTGCCGGCTGAGGAGCGCCGGGCGGATGCTCCGGCGTCTGGAGTGCCGGCTGAGGAGCGCCGGGCGGATGCTCCGACGTCTGGAGTGCCGGCTGAGGAGTGCCGGGCGGATGCTCCGGCGGCAGGAACGGGACAGGCTGGAGAGGCGGGGGAAACGATGCCGATGCACTCTGCGTCGACCCGCCTGTAGACAGAAGAGACGGCGACGACGACCTCTGCGTCGACCCGCCTGGGAACCTGGCGGCTGCAGGGACCGGAGCAGCAGCTGACACCAGAGCAGCAGTGACTGCAGCAAGCAAGGTGGCTGCAACTGCGGCGACAGCTGAAGGACCAGGAACAGGAGCCGGATCCGTGACAGGAACAGGAGCCGGATCCGTGACAGGAACAGGAGCCGGATCCGTGACAGGAACAGGCTGGGTAGGCGGCAACGACGACATCCTCTGCGTCGTGCTGCCCGGAGACAGGTGAGACGGTAACGACGACCTCTGCGTCGACCCGCCTGGAGAAAGGACAGATGGTGAAGCTGACCTCTGTGTTGACGCGTCTGGGTACCGGACTGGATTAGTTGCCGTGACCAGGGCAGCCGTGACTGCAGCAACCAGGGTAGCTGCGACTGTGGTGACAGCACGAACAGGAACAGAGCCAGAAGCCGGGATGACTGCAGCAGCCGGAGCCAGGGCAGGAGCCAGCACGACTGCGGTCCCAGGAGATGGAGCCGTGACAGGAACCGTAGCTGTGGTGGCTACGGTTGTCGGAGCGATGATGGCAGCTGGGACAGCAGAAGCAGCCGTGGCAAGCAGAACCAGATCATGAACTGCTGCAGGATGAGCAGGAGCCGCAGAGGCTGCAGGATGAGCAGGAGCCGCAGAGGCTGCAGGATGAGCAGGAGCCGCAGAGGCTGCAGGATGAGCAGGAGCCGCAGAGGCTGCAGGGTGAGCAGGAGCCGCAGAGGCTGCAGGATGAGCAGGAGCCGCAGAGGCTGCAGGATGAGCAGGAGCCGCAGAGGCTGCAGGATGAGCAGGAGCCGCAGAGGCTGCAGGATGAGCAGGAGCCGCAGAGGCTGCAGGATGAGCAGGAGCCGCAGAGGCGACGTGAGCAGGAGCAGGAGCCGCTGGGGCGACGTGAGCAGGAGCAGGAGCCGCTGGGGCGACGTGAGCAGGAGCCGGGAGGAACAGTGTCAATCCTCTTGATCTAGGCAAGCCCGGGGATTGGACAGGTGTCAAGGCGGTGGCCGCAACACAGACCGCAGGATCAGCAGACACAGTAGCCATGACAGGAGCGGGAGCGACGTCCGCCATGATGACAGGAGCGGGAGCGACGTCCGCCATGATGACAGGAGCGGGAGCGACGTCCGCCATGATGACAGGAGCGGGAGCGACGTCCGCCATGATGACAGGAGCGGGAGCGACGTCCGCCATGATGACAGGAGCGGGAGCGACGTCCGCCATGATGACAGGAGCGGGAGCGACGTCCGCCATGATGACAGGAGCGGGAGCGACGTCCGCCATGATGACAGGAGCGGGAGCGACGTCCGCCATGATGACAGGAGCGGGAGCGACGTCCGCCATGATGACAGGAGCGGGAGCGACGTCCGCCATGATGACAGGAGCGGGAGCGACGTCCGCCATGATGACAGGAGCGGGAGCGACGTCCGCCATGATGACAGGAGCGGGGGCGACGTCCGCCATGATGACAGGAGCGGGGGCGACGTCCGCCATGATGACAGGAGCCGAGACTGTGACTGGAACAGCTGCGGTGGTGGAGGCCGGAACTGGAGCTGTTGCGGGAGCCGCTGTGGCGACTGGAACTGAGGCTGAGGCAGCTGCGGCGACAGGAACTGAGGCTGAGGCAGCTGCGGCGACAGGAACTGAGGCTGAGGCAGCTGCGGCGACAGGAACTGAGGCTGAGGCAGCTGCGGCGACAGGAACTGAGGCTGAGGCAGCTGCGGCGACAGGAACTGAGGCTGAGGCAGCTGCGGCGACAGGAACTGAGGCTGATGCAGGAGCAGCTGCGGCGACAGGAACTGAGGCTGATGCAGGAGCAGCTGCGGCGACAGGAACTGAGGCTGATGCAGGAGCAGCTGCGGCGACAGGAACTGAGGCTGATGCAGGAGCAGCTGCGGTGACAGGAACTGAGGCTGATGCAGGAGCAGCTGCGGGGGCCGGAACTGAAGCTGAAGCTGGTGCAGCTGCGGGGGCCGGAACTGAAGCTGAAGCTGAAGCTGGTGCAGCTGCGGAGGCAGGTACTGAAGCTGGAGCTGTGGCTGGCGCAGCTGCGGAGGCAGGTACTGAAGCTGGAGCTGTGGCTGGCGCAGCTGCGGAGGCAGGTACTGAAGCTGGAGCTGTGGCTGGCGCAGCTGCGGAGGCAGGTACTGAAGCTGGAGCTGTGGCTGGCGCAGCTGCGGAGGCAGGTACTGAAGCTGGAGCTGTGGCTGGCGCAGCTGCGGAGGCAGGTACTGAAGCTGGAGCTGTGGCTGGCGCAGCTGCGGAGGCAGGTACTGAAGCTGGAGCTGTGGCCTGGAGATTCCGCCGCTTCTGGCGGAAACGCCGCAGGTATCTGGATTTAATATAACTGACAGGTTTCGGGGCAATGGCCAGACGTGTACCGTAATATGGAGAATCCAGGTAATCATCATCGTCCAGGTACGAGTACTCCTCCCGGTAGCTGGGCGGGTAGGTAAGTCCCCCCCAGGCCAGGTCCCTGACGGAGTCCATTTTGTGGCCAGATAGTTCTGTCATGAGCTGGAGGATGGACTCCATGGTCAGAGAGCAGACAGGACAGAACTGAGCGAACAATGTTTATTTAGAAGTGACAGAACACAGTAAATGAATGAATTGGATGTAACAGTCACTAGATGCACGGAGATGACGTCGGGTGATTATGGTGGACTGGGTGAAAACCGGAAGTGACGTCAAGACCAAGATGGCCGACCAACAGAGAGCACATGGGCAAAATGGAAGACAACGTCAAAACCAAAATGGCCGACTGACAGAGAGCACATGGACAGAGACACCAGAGTCACACAAGCACAACGAGACAATAGTCCAAACAGTATCCACAGAGCTAGCTCGGAGGTCGAGGGCAATCCGGGTCATACACAGGCAGGCAGTTCAAAGTTAAGTCCGGCAGGCAAAATCCACAACGGAAAGACAATCCAGGTCATACACAAAGGCAGTCCAAACAGACAGAGCAGGAAAGGGGACAACCAGGGAGCGAAACAGAACAGAGGGAGAACTCACTGAACCAGAGGGGAAGCAGGGTCAGGTCAGGCTGGTCCAATAAGGGGGAATCCAGGGTAGACAGAGTAGAAAGGGGACAGGTCCGGGAAAGGGAATCAGGCAGGTCCAGGTACAGGTTAGGTACCGTGAGCAGGGGGGAAAAGACAGAACTCACAGCACCAGGGGGTCAGGCAAGAGACGGGGTCCAGATCAGGCAGAGTCCAAGAAATCCAAAAGAATCAGTCCAAGATAAATGCTGGATAGTGTTCAGGAGTGGAAACAGACTATCTGGCAGGGGAAACAGGTGAGCAGGCCGGTATTTATACTCCAGGGGAAAGCCAGGTGTGACCAATCAGGTGAGTGCATGTGACCAGAACGGGAAAGGGAAACAGGAAACCGCCAAAATAAAAGCACGGGAGGAAGCACCAGCAGCAACGAGGCTGGAACCATGACATGTTCTCCTTTCCTGGATCTTTATGAACTAATACCTTCAAGTCAGCAACAGTCCACTGCTGGCTGGTTCACATGAATTCATGAAATCCAAACACAGTTACCTGGAAACTACAATGGGCTGTGCAAGTTGATCATCTGGGTTGATGATACAGACTTCTTAATCCATAATGTCTCTCCCTCTTTCTTTGCCTCTACCTGATGTTTTTTTTACACTGAGCCACTGGCCCAATTTGTGTAGCGGTCCACCAGTTTTCATGATGGCCACTCTGCCATTGATTACCAATACAAATCAGTGAAGTATGGAAACAAGTATGTTGAGTGTGTGAATTGGTCATGTAATGTAACGGTGGCACAGTGTTGATGTTGAACTGGTCATAAGCACAACTGCTGTTACTCCCTTGGGATCATCTAGTTCTTGTTTGTTTTCTAACTGTCCCTGCTCCACCCACTAATGATTATCTGAACCAGATGTCTCTAGCCAATCAGGAGATGGCTGGAAGATACAAAGTCACTGTTTCTTATTGGTGGTAATCCAGCTTCACTGAATCCTATTAACTGAACACACCTGATCCAGGTGCTCCATCAGCAGCGGGTACGGAAGGGGTTGTTGGAAAAGTAACAGGTCAGGGGTTCTTGAGGTCAAGGGTTGAGAACTGCTATTAAAGCTTAACTGGAGACTCTGTTGCCTGTGTGAATGGTTGTCTTTCTCTGTGACACCAGAGTTTACCCCAGCCCTCGTCCACAGTTAGCCAGGATTGACCTCAGCACAGTAAGCCTACCCTGGTCCTTGAGTTCCACTGTCCTGCTTGTTTTCCAACTATCCTGTCGCTGGATACTGTAATTACACCAAACAAATGCACTTACATCTTCTGATTAGCTAAACACACCTGATCCAGGTAATGTGAGTTGCCATAATAAATGCCTAATATTAACTACTCCGTTTTTGTGCAATGTACTGCCGGCAAACACATCACTTCCTTCGCTTTAGAAGATTTTATACTCAGAGCAGTAAATGTAAAAAGTGATTAGAAACTAGCTGTGTGACCTATCAGTCATCAGAAGAAAAACTGATTTATAGAAATGGCTGAGATAATTGTGGTGCTAAAAACTTTAATTTGAAAGGACACCAATCTCAAACTGACCACAAGGACTCTTTCTTTCTCAGAGTCAAGCTGCTAAGTAGAATATAATTTCTGAACTGCGGGGAGACTGCTGAGCTCACACTGTGGGTGTTGGCTGTGGGTGTGTGTATAACTGACTCCTGTCTCTTTTTAATTCTCTCTCTCTCTACATCTCTGTCTGTCTCTCCCCAACCTTCCTTATTTTCATACCCCACTGTTCTCTCTCTCGATGGGGGTGAGAGTCACAGGTTGACAGCCTTGCAGGTCTGCTCATTACACTGCGTCTGAGCCAGCAGAGATTTATAGAGATGATAAAAGCAGTCTGGAGGGTAATAATGACCACATGGTCTGAAGGAGGAAGAGGGAGGGAGAGACAGGGTTCTGTCTGGACATTGGCGCTGACCGTGATGGTCAATATAGAGTTTTCTTATAGAAATCCATTTCCGCAGTATGTTCAATTCAAGTCAATTTCATTTATTTATATTGTACCAAATCACACCAAAAGGCATTTCAAGACTTTTTACCGTGTTATATAATGACACGGTAAAAATATAATAAATAATTGAGAGAGCGGTAAATTGAGGTTTCACTATGTGTGAAAGTTATGTCTGTGTAGATGCCACAGCATGTCATGAATACAGGTGAGTAAAAGAAATGCGTGTGCAAAACAAACATGATTGTGATTTTTTTTAATAAGCAGATACTTTTCTTTGACTACTAAAACTTATATATTTTTAATGTAATTAACGATATTATTATTATTATTATTTTGCTTTCTATGACAAAACCTTACCTTTATTAGGTATGAGAAGACTTTTATATTGTTAATTCTGTCTATCAGGTTTATTTTTTAACCTTTAAATGGCTATGTGTTAGTTAGGATCAACTAGCACAGTGCAGTATTAGCTGCAGTAGAACAATGCCTGCTTAGATAGCCTCTCAGGTAGCAAGTAAGCTCCTACCTTGCATAGCAAGACAGTGACAACGTTCCCCTTACTACAGGTGAGGTCAGCCTGAAGCCAGCCTGATAATTGAAGAATGGGACCCCTCAAACAAATGGAAACACAAGAAGGTATTCAAAAGCTTAAAGGAATAAACAATGGAAATAATTTAGGCTTTCAGGTCAGATGTGCCTGGAGATTCCCAAAACCTGAACTTGTAGGACAAAGGTGGTCAGCTCTAGTATGCTGTTCCACTGTGTTTTTCCCCATTCTCTTTGTGACAGTCACGCAGTCACCAAATAAGCATGCATGTATATTTTTATATCTTATCAATACTTTCCTGCTAATAAGTCAGTGACTTTACTTTTGAAATAATTGTAATTAAAACATTGATGATTAACCTGGAACTTAATAGAGTACTACCACCTAAGGGGTGATGAAATTTAGCTAATGCCAAGGTGGAGTCTTGTGTATGATGAGAGGTTTCCAATCATAATTTTGAAAATTTCCAGTCCCCAAGCAAAAGCATACTGCTCTTGTCATGTCTACTATTGTGTCTATTTGCCAAAGGAGGCATACAATGTTTAAAAAAAGACAAACACAAACTAGTGCAAACACTACGAGAACTCACACCAAAGGTTTCATTCATACAATAGTTACATTGGAAAAGAAACACTGCTTTGTTATGATGAGTATGAGGTCTTTTAACCAGTCACAGAGGTGATGATCCTTAAAATTTTCCATTAATTGGGTCTAGAGCTGATATCATGAGATTTTGTATAAGAAGCGTTCATATGCTGAACAACTACACAAATTTGTACAGTTGTCCTTTAACTATTATCTGTACATGTATGTTTTGTCCCTGAGCAACACAAAGACACTAGTTCCTACTCATGGCTGGATAACCAAGTGCTCTAATATTAGCTATTTTGCCTCAGCTCGCTCAGTCCTGTCTTCTTCTGTTTGCACTCATGTCCATTTTCTGGTCAATTTATATGGTAATAGGGGTCAGGAGATGAGGAGGTTCTCACGTTCAATGTGAAACTTGGCTCTTTGTGTAGCTATGGCTGAAGTTGGCATGACAAAGGCCAGAGGTGAAATTGAATTCAGCTGAAATTCCCCAGTGAGTCGGTCCCTGAGCTGGACTCTTCTATACTGGACTGACTGTGTTGCAGGGTGCAAGACACATTTTTCACATTTAGTCAGTGTTCCTAAATGTTACAAGATGGTAGGTTGGTAAACCTCAGCTTGCCATCTAATCATTAAGCTGTGACTCACATGTAAGCTAAGAGTATTTGATAATATTTGCATCAACATTATTTCAATTTTGACCTTCTAATGCCAATTAAAAAAAGGCAGGTATTAAAGTTTGAGAGAAATCCTAAAACACTCTTATGGGCCTTTTGTTTAGCTGTGGCTACATAAAGGGCCAATAAAATACAATGCTAATAACTGACTTAAAGCATTTTTCCTCCATATGCTTTTCTGATTAGAGAAATACCTTATGGCTTTAAACGTTTTACAGTTTAGAACTTGGAACTTGCTAAGAAGTTCCACCCTGCAATCAAAGGCAGCTTTCATGAATTATGTCATAGTTATGCATTTCTTTTGCCACTCTTCAAAGTGTGTCTTTGAAGCCTCCCAGACTTGTCACGTATTTGTTATTTATAAACTACATAAACATACATTCAGTAATATACTTTGTTTTTGCGACATTTAAGTGACAAAGGAATCTGAGTTATAACTGAAGTGGATATGTAGCCAGCTGGGAAATCAAAATGGTTCAACCATAACAAAGTTTTACTTTCAAATTTGAGTCTTAACTGAGGCACACACATTTCATAAGCAGTTACTCTACTAGTCTGTGCCACATTTTCCTGTTCGGTGTCCTGTTTCAGGAAAGACAAAAAATGAGAGGTGCTATTTTTCAAACTGCCTTCAACATCCACCCACAGCAGTAATTCTAGGAAATAGAAGATTGCTATTTCCAGCTAAACTAATGTTGTTGAAGGCCTTGGAGAGAGCAGCCAAGCCTTACTAAAAAAAGACACAAGACCAGAGTGTGTTAGAAAACTCATAGCCACCTTACATCATAATTCAATTATATTTGTTTACTTGTCACCCAAAGAAGTTATGGTCTGGGTAGAATCCATCAAGCCTTTCACAGCATCCTGAGCACCCCCCTGTATCGGGTACAGAGTGTTGAGGGTGTGTGTCTGTAAGAGGAGTTCAAGGAATTTTAATGTATTTACACTTGTACAGTGCAGAGGCAGTATGGAAGCAATTACAGACCAATCACATTTGGCTCCTGGTGGCCAGAAAAGCAAACAAGCTGGTAAATATGGTGAATCTACATTAAATTCCAAAAGATGATGTAGATGGAAAGCTGTGCAGGTTGGGGAGGGCCTAGGCTAGATCCTATCAAACACCTGTATTAGTCTGATCTAAATGAGGCCCCATAAATAGAAGAGCATGTGTTACATTAACTGCTAAAATTTTACACTTGACATTGTGATTTAACACAGAAATTAAAGTTCTGCTTTTGATTGAGATAAAAAAAAATCACCCATGATATAAGACAATATGCAAAACGTGAAATATCAAGCATTAAAGAAATATGATACTTTGTGACCATTTAAAAAGAGTAAAAAAGTAAAAGTAAACTCTTAATCACACCATGATGCTTAAAATAATACATACTTGGTATTTGTTGTTAGATTGAACCATGAAGCAACTGAACAACAAAATAATATAAAGAATGCTGCTGAATCTGATTACAACTAATGGTTTCAAACATATACCCAACATATACACCTAACTTCTGTAGTAAATATACTGTAATCCTCTGAGACATGGTGACTGTTCTATAAGCCAAGCACCACACACAATGTCTGGCTTAAATTAAACCTCTCTCTCCTGTCCCATCAGTCAGCAGCTGAAAAAGGCTGCTCTTGATTTGTAATATTTTCTCCAAGGAGATTTCATTCAGAATTGTAGTCTTTTGTAGTTTGATATTGATAGTATTAAAGCTGATGTTTTGTTCTAATAGCTTTAATAGATTTTAGTTTTTTTTTTTTATAATGATGACATTATTATAATTTCAAACATATATTTAGTGCATATAAGTACTGTACTTAGTAGTATAGTATATATAGTAGTAAACCTTTGAGGTATTTCTACTTGGTTATTTTCATTTCCCACTAGTTCATATTCAACTACAATTCAGAGTCAAATATATTATTTTTACTCCACTGAATTTATTTTAAATTCTAACTGTAGTTAGTTACTTTTTGAAATTTGATTTATAATACAAAACATATATTAACAGTGTACTCATAAGAATTGTTTGTTCTCTAACATGAAATTCACAATTCACAAATTCACGAACCAGCTGTACATAATTTAATGAAATTATTATTGTACATTTCTATAACTAGGCTATCCCCAGGACGGCTTAACTTCATAGTGTAGAAAATGACTGCTTCTCACCACGACCTATTGCCTGGTGTGACAGGTAATTATTTTGGTGGCCAGAAAAAAATATATCCCCAAATTTTCCTTGCCAATCAAGTATACCTGCACATCTCTCTGGGGAAGCCATCTGTGCTCAGCTCTCTCAGATAGGAGAGAGGAGACTATGGGGTAGCCATGCTGTGAAGGAAGGGTTTGCCTGGAACGTAGATCCTGGAAGCTGGGGCTCCACCCAGACTTTGTACAGGAAGGAGAGTTTAGGAGGGTGTGGCAGTCAGCAGGAGGTTGTTAGGAGAGGTGGGATGCAGGTGGCTAATGTAAGGTTGTGTTGATTTTAGTACAGTTGCACAAAATGTGTGTACTATATCATTGTAAAAGCTTATATTGAAAGAAGTTTATCTACAATATGAGCCTACTGATCAGTACCTTCACAAATGTATGATGTTGCAATCGTGATCGCAATCACAACATTTGTGTTGTCAGTGTCAAATAATGGGAATGGGAATAACTAAAGTATTTTCTTGTGATATACAGTACAGAGCATTTCTTTTTCAAAGATTGAAAGTAAAGCACTATAATAGAACAAAAGGAAACTTTCTCTAAGGAGATTAGATGGAAACGAGAAAGAAAATCTGATGGGTGACTATAATGTCCTGAAGCTTTACAAATACAGAGCTACACTTTTAGATTGACAGAAAGCTGTGAGTAAGTGTGACAGGTATATCTTCTCGCGCCAACTTGCCATCGGTCAGTCAGGTCGCTCAAAAAGTCAATCTCAGTGACTCATCTGTTCAATCAGCACATTATTCACCCAACCAAGCAGTCATCTAGTTTATCCAAGAGCAGCTGAGGAAAGCATAAATAATACATAATGTACAACTGAAGACTTTAAAAGTATCAGGCTCTTCAGTTCCTCTCCGAACTACATGACTCATTTTGTCTTTTTCTCTCATTTTGTCTTTTGGACACCTTATTCTCACTGCATGACATTGTTCGACTGGCCCGTCTCCTTATTCTGCACCGTTCCACAGTACTTTTATTGGGGTTAAGTGGCTCTTTTCAGTGCAACATTTCCCAATTTATTTAATTACATTTGTTATTTTTTAGGGTCGGTTCACAAACATACGTTATCTCATGTCATGAATTTTATTATTTCTTGAAGTTCATTGGGTTCGTCCTGTCCTGTTCTCCTTGGCTCTCATTTCTATTTATTTAACCACCTTCAGCTCCCTCTTGTCTATCTGCCTGTTTTACACACACTTCCTCTTGACTTCCTTTCTCTGCTGAGCCGTTAAGAAACACTGACTGGTCTTTATGTGCACCAGCAGAACATGCGGTGTACTGTGGCAACTACATGTAGCAGCTTATGAGTTATAGCTCTGCCGGAGAGCGTGGGGCTGAAACACACTCAAAGAAATGACAGTGGTGGTGGTTTCTTCCGTCAGAGGTCCACTATGTATGAGTGTGTGGAAGTACTGTATGGAGTACAAATTCCAAAGAACCTAGTGTTTATGGGTGTTGCCCAAGCTTATTGTGTTCCATGCTTATGTTGACATCCTCCTTATCCCCATGCCCCATGAGACTGTGCCTATTTGAGAAAGTTAAGGAACAGGTGCAAACATGCCTTTCCACCTCAGTTTAAAGTAATGCAGTCTACTGTATAGTTAATTTAATCAGCTAAATAGATTCAGTGCCAATCATCTAAGGAACTTACTGTTACCAGCAATAAGATGTCTTAGTAGTAAGATAACTTCACTGTGTTGTTTTTGGCACCATTATGTATTTAGGTTGTTCATCTCCCCATACAGGACATTACAGGCAATTGTTTAATACTTAAAGTTATAGTGTATAACTTTAAATATATATATATAATTAGTAGTGGTATGCTCGATAACTTATCTTAATGTAGCAAGGTGTCATTAAAGCCCACTGTGAAATACATAATAATGCTGAAACAGCACTGGCATCTATGCAGAGATGCCCCCCATTAAATGTGTCTGACAGATGCTTCCCTTTTTAACCAATTAGAGAACATCAAACCTGGTGCATCACATACTGATGTGAAGGGTAACGCATGTGTAACCAAGAGATGCCATGGGATTTGATGATGGATGTATTGTTTTGACACAGTGTCAATATTTGATGTGTTAGGCTGGATTGATTTTGGGTCTCGTGTTACAACTGGATCTAATATTAAATGTTGTGCTTTGTAGCTTTTACTATGCTGCTTATTTGTATATCTCTTAGTTAATGTTAACATTTCTTTGGGTTGATTTCAATTTTACTGCTGTGTGTGTCACTGTTCTGCTGGCCGTGTTGAATAATACACACTGGACTTCATGTACTTTTTCAAATCATCATGCACATGCACTCAGCAGTACAAACCCACTTTTGACCTCATGCCGTTGCATCTGCATCTGTGGAAGTGGAAGTAAACACACGGAGCAGGAAGGTTGAATGGGAGTGAGGGAACTTTTAATGACATAACTGGGTGGTAAAGCAGGAGGAAGACATATGAAGCCAGCAACTAAACATCATCAGCGGACTCTTCTCCCCTTCCCTGCTGTTCTCCATTTGCTTGCTTTGTACCTCACTTGTAAGTTGCTTTGGATAGAAGTGTATGCCAAATACCTGAATGAAAATGTAAATGTTCTCAGTTCTATTACCAGCTGGGAAAGGAATGGACTGAACTTTACACTGAAGGAGTGGGCAAGTAAAACAAAATACATCAATATAAAATGTAAAATTAATAATCATCAAGCTGTGGGTGTTTGTACCTCACACTATAAAGATAGGAAATAACATATCATGGTATAGTATGTTTTTATGTTAACAATAAAATACTCTTTATATATTATGAATACGTTATATTTACCGTGTGAAAATCTGGAAAGTACATAACCTACAGACACATAAAGACAGGGAGAGGGAGAGAGCTGGACAAAAGGTGAGTGCTGGGTACTCCTTTCCATTCATCTGTCCCTCCCTTAATCCAGCCCGAGTCTGGGCGGACACAGACAAAAGAATGCTGCCTGTCATGTAGAAAGAGCACAGAGAATGGTCTTGACTCTCTGGAGTGGAGGTGGGGGGTGACGGCTGGTTGGGTGGCTAGCCAGTGTCAGGGTTGGAAAGGCATTGTTTGTTTCTTTTCCCATCTCAAATTTCCTGCTCCTTCTCTGTCTTATTTTTCCTAAGTTCTGGATCTTTTTCCAGAGTGAGGTTTGTGAATGGAGAAAAAGGGGAAATGTCACATCACATGTTTGGCACAAAGCTGTTTACCCTGTTACTGGTGTGGCTGCTCAGCATCGTACCACACTCCCTGCTCTACAAACCACCTCAGATCTGCTGATCTGTAGACTGCAAATCTGTCAACTGAACTACGTAACTGTATATGAAGTATTTAAAACTATGCATTGGTACTTTAATAGCAGTCTAACAATGTTACAAAAATATTCATAGCAATATACAGAACAATATAAGTCACAGGGTGACTACTTATAAGTAGTTTTACTTATAAATGTTTTATCAGTTACATTTCACATGGAATTTATTCTTGCAGCTTATTAGTGCTGTAAACTGCATTGAATACAGTATTTATAAAGAAATACATAGTCTCATACGTGGCACACGTTATCTTATAATTTTTTTCCTAACCAGAAGAAAATACCTCATCCTGTAATTTAAGTTTTTTAACTACAATAACCTAGAAGAATATTCTTTAAATGTTACCAAGTACATGACCAGAGTGCAGTGCAAGAATGAAAGAAATGTCAAGTAAGAAATAAGAAAGAAAGAAATACTTTGACAAGATTACAATAATATGACTTCCTGCTGTCTCATTGTCTGCATTTGTGCAACAGCGTTCAGAATTGAAAGGTTTTCAGATATCCTGTCAGTGTTCTGTCATATGAACACTGAGTTGATCCATGGCCCGTGAATTGACCAGAAACAACATAGCAGAGCAAACTGGAACTAAACTGAACCTGAATGTGTTGCCATACAGTGGCAGCATTCAGAAATAAACTAAGCTACCTGCTGTATCAGAACTGGGGAACAACACATGGATAAAAGGCCGAAAGGCTTCAGATTTTAATCAAGTTAGATTCTCACATTTGTATATTTTGTTCTTTCGCAACTTGTTGCTATGCAGACGTCTGGGGACAAATTGATTATTCAGCCTGGAGCGCAGACAGCCAATTGTCTCCTGCTTTGTTTTGATTTGCTGAAATGTCACTATGACTGATCCCAGCAGTGATAATTTCTTCAATGGCTCAGTAAACACTAAATATTTACTGAAGCTGAGTCTATAATCCATATGTATTAGTCTGGAAGGAAATCAGTTTTTTTGTGTGTCGCTTTAAAAGAGGAAAAGTGGGTTTTGAAGAGCTTTGGTTACTTTCTTGATTATATTCTTACAAACTGGTGCAGAAAATGGCCCAATTTTCTGAATATGGAGCTAAATGAACAATTTTAGAACACATCAATTGCTGTGTATTTAAACAATATCATATTTGTATTTAATAAAATAAATTACATGGTAGAAATACTATCTGAAATACTAAAATGATTTCCAGTGAGTGTGTGCATGCAGTGTGTGCCGTCACTGCACGCACTGTAGTTTCTCTAATGTACCAGCAGATGGGGAAAGGAAACGCCTTTATGGGATGAATGAAGGTAATGTAAGGATGTGTCGGGCCTCGGAGGCTCTAGTTGCCAGTTTGCTGTTGTCTGATGAGACAAAATGTTTGTCAGTGTGGTCGTCATGTCAAACAATTTTACAGTTTAAAAATATACTTTTACTTTTTTCTGTTATTTTTTCTATAATTTAGCTGCTGTTGCAGATAATCATCAACTAAGAAACGTTAAGGAAAAGTAGAGAATTCATATTAAATATGATTAAATATAATGAAAATTAAGTGAAATGGATTACTGATATTGATTCGCTTTACATTTCTTGTTGTTGTTTATTTTAAAGTTGAACACAATAAGAATGACTATTTATTTAAATAATAATTTAATAATCAACCAATATATTACAGTTAAATTTTTTTTTGCAATCTTTTATTTATTTATTTATTTTAGAAAGAACTAACTGCAGGTTTTTACAATAAAGAGCTGCATTTTAATTGATTTGAAAACCCAATATTATTCAGTGAAAGTAAATCTTAAAAAAAAAATAAAATAAAATAAAACACTTCCGGGTCTTTTTTCCTTTTATTAATATTAAAATATAGGATAACTAGATTTCAGGTCTAATAAACCTCCAAATGCTTGAAAATGACGTACATAATTTAAACAGGTCAGATCACTTCCACACTGTGTGATACAGCACTTCCAGATTTCGGCCCTCCAACGTTGTGTGTGGATGATGTTGATTTAAATAGCACTGGATGGAGGAAGGGTGAGGGGGGAGGAATCAAGTTACTCCAGTGCTTTAGAAACAGCGCTATATGGATAAGCATCAGTCTCTCTCTCTCTCTCTCTCTCTCTCTCTCTCTCTCATGCATTCCCGCCCTGAAAGTGTCTCTGGGAGATGATTTCCTTCCCTGTGTGTCGTACTTCTCGCAACCCCCCACCCCTAGCTGCTACGCCGTGTAAACACAGTGTTCCAGAGGAATGTTGGACTCTCTGACCTCCACCGCAGTTCACTCAGTTCAGCCTGGCCGCGCTGTGCTCCGGCATCAGCAGCAGCAGCAGCAGCCCCCCCCCCTCCTTTGCCTTCCCCCTCCAGAGCCCCTTCACTCACTTTCTCTATTTTCCCCCCACCTCTCTCCTTGTCCTCGTCTTGCCTCTCCTCTCTCGTTTTTATTCTTTTCTGTCCTTGTCCCAGCACCAGCACCCAGTATTCCTCCCCCAGTCCCGCCATCCTTTCCCCTTCTTTCTTCTTTCTCCTTGTTCTCTCCTTTCACATTTTCTTGTGCACTTCCTTGCGACCCCCCCTTTCTCCGTCTCTCCCCATTCTACCTTGCAGTGATTCCACAGCACAGCAGTGGATTGTGTCTCTTGTTGGGTTCAGTTCAAGGACTATACTGGCATCAGAATGAGAACGGGCATGATTTAAACAGAAAACAAAAAAACTGCATTAATGGTGCAAAAAATAAGTTAAATTCAAAGAGCATGTAGAATATTGTAACAGAACAACTACGGTATAAATGTTGACGTACTTTCGTTATAAACCAGATGCACAAATCTTGCTCAGAAACCACTGTGTGTGAAGCTGGCACACACACCTATCAGCCGCAATATTAACCCTATAGCTGGTGGTTTTAATATTATGGTGGACAGCAGTCAGCATTGTGAAAATGTAATGCTGGCCATGATCGACAGGTGTGAGAACACACAGTGTGTTGGGGCTGTGTAGTTGCAGATCCATCAGGGTCTGTCTAGCACAACACCTGATTGGTGTAAATGCCAGTTTTAAAAGTAAAACTTCCCTGGTATTAGAACTGCTTCTATTATCTATCTACCCTGTATGTGTTCACCCTGTACACTTTGAATTTCTTTTCATAATAAAAGTACAATCTTTGCATGTCAAGTTTCACACAGTAGAAATTCTTAGGTTAAGTCTATCAAATTTAAAAGGCATTGCACAACTTTTCTGCAGTGCACTGCAAATTATTCACCTTCCCCTAAAGATTTACAAAATATAAAAGTCTACAATTGAGGTGACATATTGCTCTGCAAGAGATCGTGATCAACTACCACATATCACTTGGATAGAATTCACTCAGTTTAGGAGAATACATCACCAAATAGGTTATCTATACCCAGTTCCATTTTGGCTTTTGCCTACACTGTGATTTTTATTTTGTATGAATTTAACGACATGGACAAGGTTTGAGTCAATTGCAGTTCAAGAAAGGTCGGACAAATAGAACATTAGAAGGGTGTGTTAAAAGAGTGTATAAACTGGTGGAAAGAGTATAAACTGCACATACACTAACATCAGATACCATTTTCTTTGATGTGCTATTACCCCGCTTTATTCTCTCTTGTGTTTTTTGGTCCAGTAACGTTAACCTTGGCTGGAGCATTTCCCTGTCTGGCTCTTCCTGCCTTCCTTTCTTCTTCTTAGTGATTTTTAGACCAATCACCCCAAACTGCTTTTATTTGCTTACAGAAATCCCACATACAGTGTAATCAACAAGTTGCTACATATATAATTACGTATTCATTTACATTTAAATTGTAATCCGTGTGCTGTAGCTGGAAGCATGGGAGCATCATCAATTATTCAGGCGGAGTAATTGTTGCACACAGATAATGAAAACGATGCTAATGGAGGAACATGTGGTTGCTCTGCTATTATGCGCTGACAGGAAAGAGGAACTTGGCTGACCTCTGCTGGGCTCTGACAGAGAGTGTTGCAGATGTTGATCTGTTAATGATTTGAGGAACCAGTAAGTATTGTTAAGGTTTTATCTTAAGCACAAAATTGCTTATGAGAGCATCACAGAGTCAGTGTTGCATCCTTCTGCTCTCCAGCACAGAGTAGAGATTTTGCTGCACTAAATATATTTTGTGATAAAACAACAAAGTGCTTAAATATTTGGGTGTACAGGCATTTAGACTACAAATGATCAGATATTATTGACCATTTATGTATGATCACATGGTCTGATGGTCAATTCTGTAGCAGTCAGGACATGAATGGTGGCAAAATGTGAAATCTGTAATAAAACAAAATAGATATTTTTCATTTCCTAAGTGGGATTTTGTATGTATAGCTTCTTCTGAAGGAATAATCCAGCATGAGAAAGAGAGCAGACTCTGGACTGAGAGGCTTTACCGAGAAAGGAAAAGAAGAATGATGGAGACAGAGTAAGCGAGAGAGTGACTGAATGAGAGAGAGGGAAGCAGATGGCTGGAAATATAGCCTGCTAAATTATTCATCTAGGCTGGAGTCTGGAGATGGATCGGAGCTGGCACTGGCACTTTTATTAGGATTCTGAGAGCTGAGGGGAGAGTGGTTCAAAACACCGTGATTGCCTTTTGAGATGAAGAAAAGTAATTGCATCAGGTCTGGTAATAGCTATTTGCTGGAGTCTTAAATTAAACTGCAGAATAAGGACAGATATCTGCATGAACCAAATTTATGAACTGTTGGATAAACTTTAGTTTTCCTCCAATGTGGCTGTTTGAACTGCAGAAATTTCCCTTATAGATCCCGTAGACTGTAGTAAATAAGGCAAAGGCCTCACCCAATTTGCCAGACATGGCATAAATCAACATATTGAGTCAGCATAGTGACACTTTTCAGTCCTCCTCCTCTTCCATTTCGTCATCTGCATTATCAGTGTGCGTTCTCTCTGTCTTTGACCCATCAATGTTGACCTGGCTGGAACCAGAACTAAAGTCCTAGTCCTTCATTTTTACCTCCTTCGTTAAGTGGCTTCTAATATAAATTGAGCAAATGTTAGTTATATGCTATGCTTTGATTGTTGCAGCTGAATTCAAGATTTTCTTAAAGCCAACACATGTAGTGCTTAGAAATTAACTTACAAAAATGATGAGGAATACTATGGTTGTAAGATTATGCACTGATTCCTTGTGAGATGATTCAGGATGCTGCATCTGAACTGTCAACAGGCTGGGTTTCAGAACAGTAAATCTGAAAAAAATGTAAATGGCTTAAAGCAGAAACGACCTGGTTTGTAAAATAAGATTTGTGATAGGCATATGTAGTGAAAGTCTGCTGCAGAAAGTCTAGGGCATCATGAATGAGTTCCAGGGTATCCGACCATACAGTGGAATTCCTCTTAAGAGCATGTAACACTGTTCGACATGTATTTAATATGTTTGCACTAAAACCATTTGTTTGCTCTAACATAGGTATTGTGTGCTTTGTTTTCCCCTCTGTGCAACATGTAGAGAGAGTAAATAAGCTCTCTCCACATTCTATTTTTCCATTTAGCTTTGTGCATTAATATATGACTCTCCCAGATTCGTGCGCACACACACACACACACACACACACACACAGATGCATGCATGCTCCTGAGTGGAGGGCTCCAGGGAAATAGAGCAGAGTGGAAGCTATGTGCCTTTGCCAAGCAAGAGCTGTCTGGTGTCATGGCAACCGGTGTAGATTACCCCACCCTCCATCAGTCAGAGAGAGAGGAGGAGAGCGGAGAGGACACAGGGATGAGCATGAACACATCTACTAATATATGCAGCATATAAATGTAAGAAGATGCACGTGGAATCATTACATAACTTCCAAAATAATCAGTTTGTAATGATTCGATTTGTAAAACAGTCCCTTTCAAGGTGAAAACTGCTGCTTCTTCAAATACATGATGCTTTTTTCTTTTGTGTGTGCATTAGCAATATTGTCTGCAGCCACAGCAGTAAACAGAAAACCCTGAATCGACAGGAGAAGACAAGTAGGTAGAGAGAAAGCAAGTGATGAGGGAGGGGAGGAGAAGTGAACAATGACAAGAGAGGTGCAGGGATAGGTTGAGAGGCCATAAACATACAGTATAGTAGGGCTAAATACATCTGTGGGATATACTGTTATTAAAAGCAGGAAGGTTATCCAGTGAGCAGCTTTTCTGTGTGGGGGAGGACAGTTTGCAAACACGCTTGATGCTGCCAGACTTACTGAAGTGAATTCAGGAGATATTCTGTGTATTTTCTGTGTATGTTACGTGCTTCGGTCTGAGAGGAGAGGAGGGATGCTGGACAAGAGCAGAGGAGAGGTAGTGATGCATGGACAAGCTGACACAAAGAAGAGAAGAGAGTGGTGAGGGGTTGGGGGGGGGGGGGGGGCAGGGAGGAGTCTGCACGATGGTTCATGGAAGGGTAGGAGCAGATATATGTAGCAAAAAAACAAAAAACAAAAAAACACAGACAAGACAGATAGGGTGTGGAAGGGGTAAATTGTACCATCGTGAGGAGAGGAGGAAAGAAAGGTGGAGAGAGAGAGAGAGAGAGAAAGAGAAAGGAAGGAGGCAGAGCCAGAGGAAGAAGAAGGAGGGGGGGAGTGAGCAGAGGTCATCTAAGGACACTGAATCCTAAATTGAGCCATCATCCACAGTTACATCACTGCTAAGCTCAAACTCATGACGAACCTTCCTCTCTCTCTCTCCACCTTTCTGTCTTTGTCAGCCTTAAAGCAATTGGAAGCCAACTTTTGACGTTGTGGCAATGAAGCACAGTAAACTGAGCATGTGCGATGGAGACACATCTTGTACAAGTTCTAAACAAGGCACCACACGTGTTTCTTCCACGTTAAAGCAGCTTGTTATCAGAAATGCAGCTTAGCCCCACCACTGTCGGTACTGACAGTCGTCAGTGAAAACGAGTGTGTGCTCGGAGACAGATCACCTCACATCTGAGGGAGACTCACATGAACCACAGCTTTAGCTAAATTTAGCTCTGTTTTCCAGTTATCTGTGTTGTTGTCTCTTTATTCAGGATCTCACCCAAAATCTGCTCTTTGTTTGTTCATTTGTGCCCTAATTGCACTGGTTTTGAGAGGTATAAGTTGCCAGTTACCTCCTAACGTCCCAACATGTGAGAATGTCCATTCTCAAGGGATTCTCAACTGGTTCTTTCGGATTGTCAAAGACTGTAACTCTGTGACATTTAGTGCAAACGGTCTTTAAGTTGAAACTGTCCAACCTTTAGAAGTCTTAGCTAATCTTCAGGTGTGTCCCCAGCTTTAGGCTGTGAAATCACTTCTTTCGCAGCAGTACAGTTCTTACTGTACCTTCACACTGTGACAATAGGGGCTCCCTAGTCCAACCACAGCACACCACACTGTTGGGCTTCGCAGCCCTTTTGAAGGGCACCTTGAAAGCACAATGTATAGTTTTGTACTAATTTAGCAGCCTTGCTCATAGCTAATTTGGAGCAACAACCTTAGTCAGGAGCTGACAGGGCTCTAATGTTAACTGTCTTTGAATTATTCTGCTTTAAGCATTATTTCATTTTCAAACGTCTGCTCCCTTTCGTTAAGCTCAAGGAAGCAGCAGAGAATGTCTCTGGCTTTGCTTTCAGGAGAGAGGGCTGCACCAATGTTCTCTCTCAATACCAATTTCAATACCTCTACCCAGGCTATGTGATGAAGAGCTGATCTAATACCTCGGCACACTCTGTTCCTCAAATGTAAATCCATGTACCTTGCCACATAGAGCATGCTGGAATCATTTTATGTACCTTAATGTGAGATATGAATTGTTCTGCTGCTGAATGTTGAGCTTGACACTTGCCATAGCTTGATGAAGAACCATTGCATTTAGTCATGGCATTGATAAAGAAGCTTAATTGTCGAGCTGTGTAATAAAGACAGTGGGTAATAATGTGGAAGTGAATGCATGCACAATGGATATGAATATGATTTACATGGTAAATCAGCATTGGATCAGACTCATCGTCAACAGAACCAAGATCAATACTTAATTGCAACATCTGTAGTTATAAATAAACAGAAAATATTTTACAGAGTAATCAATGAGGAAATGAATTGTTAATTTCAGCCCTAAAATTAGCACATACCACATGACACTAATGTTTTATTGACATGCCTGCTCACTTAGTTTTCATAATTGTGATTGGGTCACACAATGGGCTGAATCTAGAAAATCTGAATTACTATAGTTTCTTCTAATAGCATCAATAACTGCTGCATTCCATTCAGGTGTCGCAAAGCTTTGGCAAGGTGTACAGTATGCTGGCAGACCAGCACTCAAAATGGAACTGGGCCACAGTAAACATTAGGATTTTCCACCTGTAAAAAATCTTTGGTGATTCCAACAGGTTTCAAGCTTCAGACCCAGCATCACTGTGATTTAAAACAGGTTCATCTAAAAGGAGATTAGACACAAAGAAATCTGTGTTTACTGATTTCACCAGGCGGGTCACACTGACAGCGTTGAAATGGAACATTTGAACTTTTTCGGCTGTGATCCATTTGTGTGCACACTATCAGAGTATTCCTGCCAAATTGATCAGGCCTAATCTCTATAGTTGGTGATATTAACCTGATTTATTTATTTCCTGTCCTCAGGAGTTGCAACAGACTGGAACCTGCAGATGAGACCTGCCCTAATGGGTAAGTACTGATGCCTTGCGTATTCTACATTCTGTATAGGGAGGTCAAGCTGGTCTTGGAATTTGCTGTCCATGTCAAATTGAAACATAAGTCAGTCAAGTCAGCTTTAAGTTTGTCAATCAATGAATCATTAGTTAATTAGTAGTGAAAGCAATTTGCTAATTTGAGCACAGTTCATGTTATGCTATTATGTAAACAATGTGCCTTCATTTTAAAAGATTATCCCTCTCCACATCTATATATGGAGGATAATAAATATGTTTATGGCTCTTGTTCTGCACCTTGGCAAGGGGTTTCTTTTCTCTCTCTCCATGTTTCACCTAATAGCACATCCAACAAACTTTGCAAGAACCAAACACTTTGTGGTTGTGATGCTGCTATTACAGGTTGCACCAGCTGGGTTGCGGCAGCTAAAATGGTTGTTTGAATATCTGTATACACTAGGCTGTGTAATGTCTGAGGAGTCTGGGAAAAAAAGCAGAGCCTTGCAAGTTGAGACAGACCAGTTCACTGGGAAAATATTCAGCCTTACTGACAGCTAGTCCATGCCGTGTAACTAAGGGAGGTGTATTATTGAGCCCATTGTCACTGTACAGCAGTAATACAGTCCTGTTCAGAAATATTGAAACAACAAGGCTCACTTGTTTGTTTTTGCTGTACATTGAAGACATTTAGATTTGAGATTTAAAAATTTAAAACAAAAGCTAAGATATTATATTTATATTACATTTATATATTACCTTTTGTATTAGATGACCCAAATTTTAAGTAAACAAAGGTGTTGGAACAGATTTCTTGTTTGCAATAAATGCATCCACACACAAAACTGTTGAATAAATCAGTTATTGAACTATCTATGCAAGTTCAATGCCCTACCTTCACCATGCGTCTCATCAGTCCATAAAACTTTGTTCCAGAACTTTTGTGGCTCGTCTCTGATTCTTGCTGCTGATGAGGGGTTTGCATATTGTGCTATGGTCTCTCTGTTTCTACTCATGAAGTTTTCTTCAAATGGTGAATTGTGATTCCTTCACCCCTGCTTTGTGGAGGTTCCCATAATGCTTCTGTGATCAGTTGTTTACTTGACTCACTTGACATGTATATTGCTCAGCACACCAGTGGTTTCTTTCTTTGTGAACATATTCCAGATGGCTGTGGAGTCCATGTCCAGTGTTACAGTGCTTGTGATTCTTTTCCCCTCTTTTCACAGATTTAAAATTGTCTTTCTCTCCTCCCATAAACACTTCTCTAGTTTTCATGTTGATTTATCTTTTTTTAACAACAAAGACAGTCTCACAATACAGGTAAAATCCAAGGCTAAAACAAAGGAGAGTCATTTAGAACTAGCTAGAGCTGCTATTTGAAAATCTATCACACACTTGGGTGACAACAAACATTTTGTCATTTACATATTCCTAAATTTTTTTAGGAAAAAAGAAGCCTTTCTTAAAATTGGAGTCATCCAATATTCAGAAATTCTAAACTTTCATCTCGAAGCCATTAAATACAAACATTCATTAGCCTTATTGTTTTCAGTGAAGGACGTAGTTGGGTTGGGGTTCACTCCACCCAATAAACCAATCACCAACAAGGATACAAATAGAGTTCCAACAACTGAGATGTGTGCAGGGGACCTGCGTGCTGTTTGGCATGTTCTTCCAGTGCCAGTGGAAGATTTGTGGGTTTCTTCCCACAAAGACATGCAGTTAGATTTGTGTGACTCTAAACTGCCTGAAAGCACGAATGTAAGTGCGAATGGTTGGCAGCGTACACCCTGTCTCAGCACTGTGATACACACATCACCAGTCTATCACAGTGCCGAGTGTTGTAAATGATCTGGCAGTGTTATGTGTAGAATTTTGGTTTCACCTACAGGATACATTTTTGTGCAATCTGCTGAAATATTTCATTGTTATTATGACTAAAATCCATTCTTCATCCAGATGCATGTAGGAGGAAGCACATATAAATCAATAGTTTGTATTAGTTTTTCTTACAGTGCATCACAGACCAAAAATTGCATTTGCAAGGACCTGGTGTCCCATCAGTCCCTTCTCCTTTCTGTGTGGACTGTTTGAGATTCTGTGCACACGTGTCATTTTTATCAAATGGGTGTAAATGAGCATCGTCAGGATGAAAGAGATGACTGTTCATCATGCTATGTTCCTGCACCCTTTCTGTCTCACTTTTTGCCTCTGACCATGTGTGATGCAGCTGTTAGCATACTGCGGTCATCACCCTATAAATACAACAGCTGACTGATGGACCCTGCAGCAGCTGTCTGCTCTCTTGTTGCACATGGACACATCATGTATACACAGACACAAATGTTCAAAAACACAAGTGGTGTTCGTTGTCAGAGTATTTGGCAGACTAATTTAAGTGGGAAGACACTGGATATTATCCCAGATCATTATATTTAATATATTATTATATTTCACTGTTTTTTAATAATAATAATTTATCTCTAATGTTATTATTTTTGTATCATAATTTGACTAATCGTGAGAATCAGGATGACGACAGTCTGTGCCTTATCTTTCAAGCTTACAGACATGAGATGTCTCATTCTACAATTTTGATTGTTATAGTTTTATAGATAACTAGTTTTAAGTATCCTCTGAAAAAAGTCTGAAAACATTTACAGCAAAAAATACAGAAATGTCCAACACAGATCTGTAAAATGTCAATAACAGTAGAAGGAATACAAAAAAAGATTCTACTAATTATGTATGTATACACAAATACAAATATCTTGCTTTATCACCATTGTAAACATATATATATAATAAAATAGTAAAAATTAGAGATGATCCGAACTATTTTCTTCCTTTGCCTAACATGCATGACAGCAGAGAGTGACAGTGTAACAATGGGATGTGGAGTGTGGATGTTGAGGATCCCAGATTGATCCTCCATATTCAGCACTGCAGCAGCTGCACAGACATAAGGACAGGCACCATTACAACAAACCGAGGCCTGTTAATAGACCCGCGACGTGGGGGGCCTGTTGCCTCTGCACAGTGCTTGCGAGAGGCTAGAGTGGAAGAAGTCAGGGGTTAGGAAGGAGGACAATATGTGAGACAAGTGTTTGAGACAGGAGGAGCAGGGCGTGAAAGGAGTGAAAGAGGGAATGTGATTTTGGCCCACTGAAAATCAGTGTAGGTGCAAGATCCATCCACAGAACCTTATTTGCAAAAAAAGTCTTTTGTCTTTTTATTGAAATTATAGCGTTGACTATGATCGTCAACCCATGAAGACCCATAAAAAACATACCACAGACAGCAGTCAGTAATGAGAGGCCATGGTTGAAAAAAGAACTAATACATACTGAAATTCACACTTTCATCTTCCAAACTCATAATTATCTGTAATAATTACATTGTCCTGCAGACCAGACTCAGCCACACACAGACCCACTAGAATAACAGACATGCTGACAAACAGATGGGAAACCTATACAAATACAACCTGACTGAACATAATATAGAAAAGCTCAACTTGTGTCTGGTATCAGGGTCAGGGTGGGCTTTTTAAATAGGAAAGGAGGGACGCCCTAAGGACCTCAAGTTGATTTACTGCAATTAGCACAATCATTTTTGTAGCTCATTTCAGAAGTTAGCATCCCCCTGGTGCCCTCGACAAAAAGCCAAATGCCTTTTCCATTGGTTTTTGGATTACTGCAGAAAATAAGTAGTATGACAATCAATAGTTTCTTATACTTGTTGTTTTGTGTATGTTTTGTTCACTGAGATAAAATAAAACATAAATCAAATCACTAAAAATAAAACAAACTCTTGTTTGGCTATAAATGAGCTACACCGTGGTCATGTGATTCAAACGTCACCACCACTATATTTTGCAGAAGTAGTTAGTCACGTTTTCCAGTTTTATGAGAATCCAGGTTTAGATTCTCATAAAAACATTGTAAACTAATAAACTAATAAATCTTTATTGATTAAACACTTTTTGAGTTTTAAAATCAGCCCCAACTTCACCAACTGCTGTTTTTGTTTTGTAGATAACAATAACATTGTGTTCTTAAGCAGGAATTTCTTAAGTTAGTTCAATTGTTTTTTTTTACATTCACCTGTGTTTGTTTGTTTGTTTGTTTGTTTGTTTGTTTGTTTGTTTGTTTTGTGATTCTATAGTTATGTAATGACATAGAATTACAATCATATTTTAATATAATTATTTTCATTATCTTCCAAAGCATTATGGCCTTTTGAAATTAATAAACCACTGCTACTACTACTAAATATGCTGCTCATTTGCTGTTCATGCAGCAGTGCTTCAGCTTCAGTCTGGTGACTGTCTGTCTTCAAATGTTCCTTTTGGATTTCAGTGGAGAGTCCTGCGTGTGCACACAGCTCTGCAGTCTCTTGCCATTTTATGGACGCTTCTCTGTGGTAGATAGGAACAACTAGAACACATTTTCAATTTACCAGGACAATGGGAGTCATCATCATAAAAACGAAGATGTGAGCAAATGTGCCATTTTAAGAGCTCCCCATGAATCAGACATAGGACTCTTCTGAAGAAAAAATTGAAGAAAAAAACATAGGAAGAAATTGATAAATGGGATCAATTGATCTTAGATTTTTATTAATTTGTACTACATGTAGCAGAGTATTTTTGTAGATAAATACTTTTACTTGAGTCCTAAGTTTGTGTACTTTTACCACCTCTGTCAACAGGTGGGAGGTAAATAATTATAGTCATTATAAAAATCATCACTTAATCAATATGTTTATATGGAATAAAACATTTTCTATCATCAGAAAAAAAAAGGTTTGATGTGACATGATATTGTCTCCATTCATTGTTGTAGCACTTTCATGCATCTGGCAGGCTCTGCATCCCTGAGTGTAGTCATGTTATCCGAGCATCTTCTTGACCTTCAGCGTGTACTGCCATGCATTCTTGCCACACCCACAGTCCCATTGTGAGAATTGAATTGTTTGCAGATGAAAGGGAGAGTTATGGGTGTGGCCTGGAGACATTTTAAGAGGCGGCGTGATTTTCAAGGAAAACATGCGCAGCTTCTATATGTGTGTATGTGTTTGTGTCTTTTCCCTGCTGGTTCCTGGCAGTCTGAAGGTCATGCCATCCCCATGCTCAGTTTCCTGGAGAGTTGCCAATGCTGATGGCTGCTGCTGCTGTTGCACTGTGTCTAGCACATGCCTTCTCCACTGCAGGGCATTGACTGAGTGGCCCAGCTTTGCCTCACCTGCTGGAACCAGCCAATGCCAATGGAGCTGATGCGCTGGCCAGCCAATACCAAAGCAGGGAAAGGTTTAGTGAGGCTGGAGACAAAATGGCAGCCAGCAGACAAGTGTTTTTTTTTTTTTTTTTCTGGTAAAAAGAGAGATACAGATAATGAAAGTATCATACAGGAGGCACAGAAGAAAGTGTGATGAGATTGAAGGTTTAGTAGGGGGGGTTAGACATGTAGAGAAAATGAAGAGTGAAGGGTAATGAAGCACGATGAGATGGATGATGGAGGAGAGAGGGACAATGGTGTGAAGGAGGAATAGATTGAACAAGAGAGATGGGGAGAAGGAATTTGGGGGAAAAAAACTTATGAAAAAGAAACAGGGATGAGAGACTAGAGGGAAATGGGTATCTGTTATCCCCCACACACACAGACACACACACACACACACACAAATATTTTGAGCCTTTTCAGTGTGCTTTAATGAAGCTGTCAAAATGAAAAATGAGCTAGTCAAATCTAATATCATGAGAAGTTAAAAAGCAAACTCTTAATGCAGAGCTGCAGAGGAGAGTGGATTCTGTGCTGATGAGCAGAAGAGACATGTGCTTGAAGGACTTGCAGCAACTTGCTCATATTGCTTTAGTGCACAAAAGAAAGGGACTTACCTAAACATGGATTGAAGAAATGTAAGACACAGCTAGAAATACTGACTGAACTTTAGTAATCTGCACAATCACAATCACATACATCTGTGTTGTAGCCGTGAAACACAACAATCCATTTCACGTTCTGAATTCAACATCACTGCTATTTGATTTGGCAATGTTTGAACTCTGCAGCTATTTTTAAATCAATAAAACTAAGATGTACTATTGGTCAGTTTTAGGTAAATGTAACAATATTTTGGGTTCAACACCTCTTAAAGCTAAAGAGTTCATGTTTTTGGCTGTGAGAGAACTCATTTGGTTCTCATTCACAAACCACTTTAGTTCTGAGACCACAGAACCAAACAGCCTGAAGCGAATCGGCACTTCCATCACAGTGTGATTATGTTTCATTAGATGTGATGTAGAAGAAAAACAGACCAGCAAAAACAGGCAAGATGATAGATCACATGTTATAACTGCAATGAGAACTTATAATAGACTAATAGCGCAGGTGTTGAAACTAAATGTTCTGTTTATTCCTGTGACTTGACAACACACTTCTTCTCATTATGCTTCTTCTTCTTTTGGTGTTAATTGGTGGTTAGCAAAAAGCTTTTAGGTGCATTACCACCACCTTCTACATGAAGAACACTCTATTTTGCTTTTGCAGTTTGTACGATAAGTGTACACAGAGATGAGATGAGATGCAGAGCAGCAGGGTGGAGAAGGGGTGAGGCTGACAGACTGATATGCTGTCACAGTTCAACTTTACCTCCTGACAGAACCTGCTGTGAGGTGACATGGTGCTTTCACAGCCTACATGGAACACTGCATGCATTTACAGGACAGTATGCAGTGTATCTAAACTCCAGTGAGATAACACACATGTACAGTGTGAGAGAGATGGAACTTTCAGACTTCAGCCTTGAACCCGCAGCCTGTTTCTGCTCACTCGTGTGCTTTTTGGTGAGTATGTTTGTGCTGCAGTAATAGAACAAAGCATGAACAGGCCAGTGGCTGCAATATGTCCACAAACACATTGTGTGCTGCATGTATTTTCATGTATGCTCATGTGCTGCAACTCACTTGTGTGTTTTCTCACTCGCTGTTTATTGAGAGAGACGTGAGCTTCAGTTCAGTGTGTTGGGGTCTCTGTGGAGGACAGCTTTTGCCCTTGGCTGGGCTGACTTTAGGCCTCCTGATTTCTCTCAGACACCACTCGCCTTTCTCTCCTCTGGCTCTGATCTACTAGACTTCTGCTGCAACTAATGGTAATCCTCCTGACAGCTCCTTAAAAACAACTACACAAGGGTTGTCATACAGGCAGCATTTTCAGTTTCTGATAGTCAAAGATGCACAAGGAAAGGCTTGGTATTAGCTGACAGATCAAAAGTTTAGTCTAAAATACAGACAGTCTCCTGAACAACAAAGAAGAACTGTCACTAGTACTTCCGTCTAAATGGACTGGATCAATTACCAGCAGGAGATTTGTACACCATGGGCACTGAAAAATGTCCTAGATAAAAATGTAAATTGATGCAATGCTGGAGAAGTTATTCTGGCTGTCCAGATGTTACAAACTTGGGGTTTTACTCAAAAAGGGACCCAATAATGCCAAAGGCACGGACCACAGGTAGAAGTCGGGTAGACGAGGGGACAGGAGCGCCCCAGGTGGAGGACCCGGTGGTGGTGACTGGAGAGTTGGCTGCGGAGCAGAGGACAGGTAGGGAAGGCTGGTCTTCTCTGGCAGCCAAACTGAAGAGGTAGCAGGGCGCAAGGTGGCATCTTGCCTGATTTCCCGAGGTTCTTCCACCCACAGAGCGAAGTCAGTACCCTGATAAGGTGTGTACCGGGCGTCGTTGGGGACCAGAGACTGAGGAACAAAATGGCAGCTTACAAACTTGAAATCAGGTTCAGACTGGGCCTTGAGTTGGAGCTGGTTTGGTCTGTTACAAATGTGGGGCTTTACTCACAAGGGGACCTAATAATGCTGAACACAAAGAGGTAAAATGAACAAGGGTTTTAATAACAACAAATAACAAAGAAACGTAACAACCAAAACTAAAAACGCAAAAAACAGAATAAAGGAACAACCAAATACATGGTGGAAAGCTAAAAAACACTGCTTAAGTCCAGGCACAAAACACAAAGTAGCAGAAGAACATATATATATATATATATATATATAGTAGTATATAGTACAGGGAGATCCAAGAGGGGAAGCAAGGTAGGACAAGTCAGGGACAGAAAAACTAACAGGAACATGACAAGGCAGGGACGGAAACTCCATAGTTCCAAAAGGAAATGTTTCATTCATTTTCTGCATTTTCCCCACATGGCAGGTGGTTTGTTGAACCTCAAACTCTTAGCAGCTAAACTGTTTGCATTTTGTAGAGACACATTCAGCAGGTGAAACCACTAAAGACTTGGATTAAGTCAGTTTTCAATGATTGTTGATATTTATTTCATACTTCTCCACAGCAGTAGAAGGTAAGGTTCAAAGACATCTCTTAATATAACACTAACATCTAGTACAACTTCACCATCCCCCATGAAACTTATAATAGTAGAATTGATGGCAGAGCTGCTGTTTTGGATAGCATACAATTGTACCTAATAAAGTGGCCAGTGAGTATATAATTAATTCATATGACACTATACTGATGTTATAACAAAGCAGTTGAACTGTTTTCTTGTGAGTAAACAGATCTTTCTTTACTGTGGTAATTGGTTATGGATAGTGAGACTCACTCTCTGCTAATAAATGCTCTACATGAGCAGGATGCAAGCTTCACTTTGCATCATTTTATTTCATGGACACTTATTAGGAATCTGATATTAACAGCTGCTGTCAAGTGTCATAAGTCACGGGTGCTTGTGTCTGTTACAGGCCCCCTCATATTTAACTTCTCCCTGTACTGGAATTCTGCTAAAAAGACCCAATGTTTACAACAGTTGACACTAAATTCAGTCTTTTTTTAACATTGGTGCTGACATCTGCTGCTAAAAACTATAAGCTACTGTCCATATGCTCAGCACATGTAGCTCAGCTGCACATACCTTAAAGTACAGAGGCATACACCTACAACGAAGCAGCATCTAGAATACGCATACACACTATACACTGTAATCCCATCGCCTGTGTCTGCCCATCCCTGCGTCCTGGGTTTGTTTGTGTTGTAGCCTATCTAGTTCCCGATGCCATATGTTATCCGTGGCTATTAGTATCACACACTGTAGCACGCCCCAGTAGCCTGCTGTTCTCAGGGCCTGGCTCTTCTCGTCTATACAAAGAGTGTACTGACAAACACGGTGAAGTATTAAGAATTCACGATTCAAGTTTCAGAGCTGAGAGCTGAGACTCACATATTGTTTTACTGATCCACCTTCCACCAAGCTATGTGCCCACATTGCAAGACAGAGCCCTGATACAACCATAAACTACCAGGGAAAAAGCTCGTTTTGAAATCACTGTGCAGTGCTCTGCTGATGCATTGCACAAGCAACAACTTAATGTAAGGTTCATGGTTGTCCAGTCCAAAACCTTCCGCTTCTTGCCCCTGATGAACTCCTCCTCCTTGTGTTTTGTGTCATTTATTGTTAAATTGGCCGACAAACTATATATATGTAGACTTCTGCCTTTATTTTGCTGCTGCCATCATGTGTTACGTAATCCATGAAGATTATTGAACCTGCCCCAGAAGAAGCCATGCAGTCCAAGCCATGACATTACCTCCACTGTGTTTCACAGATGAGCTTCTATGTTTGTCACGATCTGATTATTTCTTTCTACAAACTTTAGCCTTTCCATCACTTTGGTAAAGATTCATCTTTGTCCCATCAGTCTAGAAAAACTTTGTCCCAGAAGTTTTAAGTTAGGGTCATTTCTGTACTTTTTGGCAAATTCCAGACAAAAAGGACACAAGTTACAGCACTTTTCAGAACTCTGCACTGGCATCCTGTAGCAACACACAGCAGGTTGAACCCATGACCCTTACCTTCAAAGTTGAAACTCGACAGCACCTGCCTATCTGAACTTCCTCATCCTGGTCCACAATCCCTCCCATTCACTGCGCTCTGCAAACGAAAAAGTTATGGTTCTCTCACCTCACCTCAAAAGATCCCAGTATATATACACACACACACACACACACACACACACACACACACACACTTCAACTCAAAAGATCTCAGTATACACACACACACACACACACACACACACACACACACACACACACACACACACACACACACACACACATACATATATATATGACCCATTTGTAAGTCACTTTGGATAGAAGTGTCTGCATAATAACTAAATGTAAATGTAAAAATTTGTGAAATTGCCTTTTAATGTTATATGCTACAGCACACTACAGCTCTAGTTTTATTTTACGGCCACATCTAGCACATGAGGAGGCCAATGTTAAATAAGATATGGAAGAATTAATGGTTAAAGATCAAATCACCTGTATAAAGCATTTTTGTATTGCACCTATTTAGGAAACTTCTGACATTCACATTCTTAAGCTATAAAAACACATTGAAAACTTCGATTTACTGCACTGCACTGTGTTTCATTCACTATGAAGTTGAATGTATGTTTCAGTGGTGAGGCTGTTTTTAAACTAGGTAACTGTGATACAATAAACTCTGTCATAGTAACCTAATATTTGGACTGTGTGTGTTTCGAGAAGCCAGATGGATCAAATCATGTCAGCATTTACAAGTTTCTCGCACACAAAGCACATTTCAAGTCCAGTTGCATTATTTTCAGTGCCGTTCCTATCATTTGTGTTGCATGTTGAATAATAAGAACTGTATTATTGGACTGTAACTGTGCTGATTTATTGGGATGGATCTTGGATTTTATGAAGAATGGAAATTGAGTTGGTGTCGATGTTGGCATTGACACCGATTCAGCAAACACTCGTTTCAAAAGTTTATTCTAGATATTGAAATAATTTTCACATGTATTAGATTATAAATAGATATTTAAATGATTGCAAATAAGATTTTAATTCATTTCACTGAATTTCACAGTAACAACAAACTTGAAAGCTCGTTTGTTCGCATTTTTGCGAACAAATTAGATATTTTATAGCAGATATGGAGACAGGAAATGAGCAGCAGGAATAACATGCAACAAAGCAGGGCACCCCACTAGGAGGCCATGCTGCTCAAGATTATGGTTATTGGGTGTATTATTATTCATATTATTTTTAGAATTAGTATTCCAGGGTGGCTATAATATAGACTTCCTTAAACGATAATATTCAGTGACAACCAACAGGGGCTAAAAGCATCACAATAAGAAACTCAAAATGCAACATAAACAACATAAAAAACACTTGTGCTTGATTTGCATATGTGTTTTTCTCCTGAACTTAAAACAAAAAAGCTGCTGGGCAGTGCTTCCTCCATGATCAAAGCAGTCACATTCTGGGGAAATGGCCTTGAATTTCTGACACTATTATAAGTTTTTTTTGTTTTTTGTTTTTTTTATCCAAATTTGAACAACCAAAAATTTGACCAAAATATCTCATTATTCCTTCTTTCATCGTGTTCACATTTTTACAGACCTGCTTGAAGAAAATCCACAGCAGTATATCTTTGCCTACATTGTTTTGACATGGCCATGTTGAAAATTTGGAAATATGCTGGTTTAAGGTGCTGACAAGGTCAGTATGGCTGCCAGATGCTGCATTACATCATGTGAAAACCATCTACATTTATTGGTTTTGACACTTGATTTTATTGGCCTGATGAGGTGGTTGGTGTGGTTCTCTTTGTGTCTCTTATCAGTTTTAAAAAAAAAATATCGTTAGCAACTCTAAAGATGTCCTGAAACCAGCCTGCAATAATTTAATGCACTGTACTTGTTTAGAAGAAAAGACACTCCCTTGCTCTGCTGTCCTAGAAACTTTCTTTTAACTGCTGTTGTGTATTCTGTTTGAAGACTGTGCTTGACAGCTTCATTTGTGAAGTGTCTCAATTAAGCAGAATATTTCTGCCGACATATCTCGACACCCAGACTGTCTCACTAGAACATGAAAGCCCAGGCTTAAGGAAGTCATCACACACCTCGGCAGAGATAGACAGACACACACACACACACACACATACACACACACACAGACATGCAAACACTAAAAATAGAGGCAGCTATCCTACTAACGCTGGTTAATGCTGCTCACCCCAGACAGCTGGATTTGCATGTCTTTAAAGTGCTTTTTTTCTTTCTCTCTCCTTCCCTTCTCTGCATTTCTTTTTTTTTTTCTTTCAACATCTTTCAATGTTGTATGAAAGTCTCTGATTTCTTATGGAAATTCTCAAGGGGGCTTGTTGGGATAGAGCTTTTTGCATCAGCAGGATGACATCATTTTCCCAATGCCCTCCATAACCGTCAAAAGTTCACAAAAAAGATAAGCTTTGGTTAGGTTTAGACTAGGAATCCTAATGATTAATAATTTGTAGATTGATCAATGCTAAAATCTTAATCTATATCGCAATGTACCGTACTTTGATGTAGTACCCAGTATAGCCACTAGATGGTGCCTCTTGCAATTTAATGAGATGGTTATATGCTATCTAACCTTATATAAGGGTTGTTTTTAAATTATCAAAATGAACGCACTGTGACATGAAATGATGAAACTGTATTACTGTAGCGTTCTGTATTCACTGTGGAATCATGTGGCTGAACACTACAGCAGGAAGTTGTTTTGGGGCAGCTTACTCATGTGCTAGCTAATGATGCTCCTGCCAACGAGAAAGTTCAACAGAGGTCGGACGTGTCCGGCACCTGAGAGCCGAACCACACTACAAGTCTAATGCTAACATTCAGGACAAGTTGTACTTTCACTGAAAATAAGAACTATGATTTTTTAAAATAAAGTCATGATGTTCTTTAATTTTAATTTGTATGACTTTATACTATTCTTTAAATCTCAAATGTACTAATTCTTTGCAAACTTTTATTAACGGGTAACTCTGAATAATTATTTTTTTCCACAATGATGGAACTTCGCTCTCAGATGCCTCACTCTCAATTTTCAAAAACAGAACTCTCCCAAATCTTTCTCTGCACTTAAAACCTTAAGAAATAATCTTGCATGTATACCCCACGAAATATCTGATAATCTTACACAGTCTGACTTCTTTAAAAGCCTTTCCAAATGTAAACAGCCCATCCTGTAAGAGTAAACAGGTGTATCCAGTACAGCATATTTATTCTTCAGATTTTAAATAGAGTTTCCTGCTCATCTGTTTTACTGTCTGTGGGTATTTCCGTCACCAGAATGGAAGCATTTAGATTTCCTAAATATGCTCTGTTTACACTGTGAGGAGAAAAGAGTCCGTGGTGAGCTCTCCTATACTTCATATAGAAAAAACTAACAATTTGAATCCCTGTGGAATGTCTTCCTTTTTTACCTAGCTAATGATTGGGGTGGCAGTAGCTCATTTGGTAGAGCAGTCGTTTTTTTAGTGTTTCAGTTCCTGGTTCCTCCTGGCTACTTGTCGAGGTGTCCTTGGACAAGACACCAAAACCCTGTAGTAGCGCCGATATGTTCTGTCTGGCAGCTGTCCAACTACAATTTCCCCAAGGGGATCAATAAAGTACAACATTATCATTATTCTCTTTTGGGTTTTTGTTTAGGATTTTAGCCTCAACTCATTTCATTCAAGACCCAACAAGAAGTGATTTTCAGTAAAATCCATAAATATATAAATCTGATGGGTGGGTGGGTGGGGTGACAATGGATCAGTTGGTAGTTGTCCAAAAACCCAGAAGAAGTGGTTCAAACTCTAATTTAGCTAAAAATTAGAAAGTTGTTTCACAAATTGTCCTAAAGGAAGAGAAACAAAACCACAATATTATAACTGATATTTGTCACATTGATATAATTAAGATGCCAAATGGACGCTGACATTGCCCCAGTTCAGCTGCATGTGTTAATTAGGAATTATTTCCAAAGATGTTACTCGTAATAATGAATAATATAGTGTAGTAATTTAGTACACTGTTCATGGCTAAAAAAACAATTGAAACAATAAGTCCACACTTATGACAATTATAAAAAACAAAGCTAATAATACAGCAATGCAACTAATGGCTAATATTAAGCCTAAAGCTGTGTTCTGTATATATACATATACAGTATATATTCTCTCAGCAGACAATCAGAATTATATGTTTACCCACATTATATTATTAGAACTCTTACATTATCACTTGTAGCAGCAGGATACATCAGAACATCGATGAAAAAACCCTCATGACAAACTTTTCCATGTTACATCTTCACTATCAAAATAATATGAAGTTAAAAATGCTGCTGCAGTTGTTGCAGACCTTACTGATGCAGTGTTTACTGTGAGTCAGCAGATACATGACTTTCCAAACTCTGCGATCTGCATTTTTTCCTTTCAGTTTTTCTCTGTTATTGTTCAGACTCAGTTCGAGACTGACACATTTGACACGAGACCTGCCAGAAGAGTGATATTGCTGCTCGCTTTAGAATCATCAGGGTCCTCTAAACAGATGACTTACTGCTCATGGTACGATCATATTTTACTAGTCTGACTCAACTGTGACAGATGTGTATCTGAAGATGAATGTCTAATTCAGATACTGCACTCTGACTTTATATGAGCAGTATAACATTTTCAGCTACACACATTCTGTCTATATACATATTTTTTTGCTTACTCTCTGTGTTCAAAAGTGGTTGATTTTCTCATTGCCTCCATGCTCACTTAAAGCAGCAAGAGAAAATAGTGAAGTGTGGCCTTTGATTAATGCCCACCCAGTTCTGGTGTAAATACCCACCGCTTCACTGTGATGCCATTTTAAAAGTGTTCAAAAGGGCATCCATCCATCTCTCTATCAGTCATAAGACTTGAATCTTGCGGGGTTGCTGGACCCAAACACCAGGTTACACCCTGGACAGATCACCAGTCCATCTGAGTCAAAAAGTCAAAGGCAGGGTCAAACATCTGGTGTTGTGACTTTTTTTTATTCTATATGCTGTCTCCATCATGCATCAGTTTACCTCAGCTTAAAGTTTGTCTGAATTGGGTTTAAAATATAACATTCTTCACTACATTCTTCCCAGTTTGTCCATCAAAGATAGCCTGCCTTTTCCTTTGGGCTCCGTGTGCCCTGTGTGTTTGAGGTTGCTTCTGTCTGTCTGTCTGTGGTCTGTCTCTCACCTCTGACTTTCCCTCACTGTCTCACAACAGTCATCTAAGCTGTACAGCCGATCAGCCAGTGGAAGAACGCTGGGCTTGGTGCCAGCCAGCCAGGGCGCCAGTTGGGCAGTCCATCAGTAGCATTAAAGACATGTTATCCACTCGAGTGTATCCGCCTGGCTTAGAGCCCTGATCCCTTGTCCGAACGCCCCCCCCCCCCCCCCCCCCCCCCCCCCCCCCCCCCCCCCCATAGTGCCCCCCTACTCAATCAGGGGCCCTGGGTAAAGTGCACAGATTCTCCCTCTTTGCTTTATCAGCATGGCACCCAGGCATCCAGCCTGCTGTAGGTCTTTTAAAACAGTACTGAAATAAATGAGGAGAGTGCTAGAAATAACACTGTGATCTCCAGCCAAACTGCCTTGCTGATCAGGTCATTGTCTTTAAAGGGACAGGGGCCCAGAGAACACAGACGACTGACCTGCACTGATATTTCTTCTTAAAGAATAGAAAGTCAGCAAAGTTCATTTAGCTCTCTTGTGATATAAAATGGATGAAGTCTTAAAAGGACTGCTTATTTTTAGTTATATTTAGACACCAGATAATGGGCTTGGAGCTTTTTTCATCACAGCTAAAAATATTGCAGTTGTTCTTGTAAGTCTAAATATACAGAATTCGAACTGTGTCTTGTCCTCATTCTATCTACTTTAATATAACAGTCCCTGCATTATGCATCTACAGATATTATTGCTGTTGAATGATCTTCAAGGGTCAGTCCTGAAGCACTTATTTGCACAAGCACCGAGATATTCAGACTAAAATGTCCTGCTCTATTATTCAGTGGGCATTTGCCCGTCAGGGCTGAGGTAAGAAGGAGGGCTCAGATGCAGTATGACCAGTTTAAAATAGTAAATAGTAAATAAAGATGAATCTAAAAATGAGTTGATTTGACCCTTTAAGTTAACCTGCTCTGGAGAACATTAGCGGCTTAACTTGGCCTGGAGCAGGTTAATCATTACTGGGATGATTTAACCAGGTTTCAAGTGAGCCAGCTTTGTGATGCTGGAAAACCCAAGCTAAATGCAACGTTGGCTCGTTATAACCCACTTATATAATAATGACCCTACTATTAACCTTTTAATCATTTGTGTTTGCTTTGGGTAATGTCACTAGTGACTGAGCTATGGGACCATGCTTATGAGATTGTCAGTCATTTCATTGTTTGCTAGAGTACAGTTAGCATAACAAAACCACCTCCTGACCAGAGTAGGACAGTGGAAAATATAGGAATGGAAGGTTTTTCTGTTTCAATCAATGTGCACATAACTATCACATTGCAGAATTTGGCCTAAAAGTAGCCTTTATATGTCAGGAATAGTAAAAAGGAACTTGTAGTAATCTGGTTCCATGTCTAAACATAACATAACATTTGACAGAGAACTTAGTGACTAGTTAAAAATAGTCACAGGTTTACCAAAGTGGTGGCAGCTCAATGTGATTAGTGTTCTCAGGTATGTGTCCTACAGGTAGCTGAAAGAAATCACTGTTCCTGAAAATAGTCCCTCCCAATTTATGGGAATGGCAGGGTCAATTCATTTGTGCTTGGTGTACCAAGAAGACAGGTAAAAACCCAAGACCATAACCAAGATTAGTCATACATATACAGAGCTGGATACACCTGGGTAGCAATAAACACCTGTCAGTCACAGGTTTCAGTACATCTGCTCACTCACAAGTGACCCACTCACAAAAAGTGCTACAACCTGCTACAAAAAGTGTTGTAAAGCAAAACCAAATTCGATTCAGTCCTCTTCTCCAGTACCTTTGGAGGAACCTTTAGTTAAATGGAAGTTTAGTCATTTAAAAACATTAAAAATCACAAATGAAAGGCTTCAGAACTTAGAGACAAATTAGAGAACTTCAGACAAATTAAAGTTTTATACATTATACACTTTATACACCTATCACTTGAAGTAATCAAGTGATAGGTGTCAGGTCATTCATGTGTACATTGCAAACATGAACTGCTATTAGCTAATTCATTATTTTTTTAAAAAAATGTAAATATAAGGGGAAAAAAACAGATATCAAGGAAGTGTAATTGTTTTATGTCATCATATTTTTCAATTAGACCTATTGTACATATTTGTGTTGGCATGTTTCTATCATATTGACAAAACCATTTTTGATTTATTTTCTCACAAATCATTGTTTGAAACAGAGCTGATGTATTTAAAAAAAAGAGGGAAACAAGCAGCTTTTTGCAGAGGAACAAAAAGCTCACTTTAAAATGCAACACATTTGCTCTGAACTAGATTTAAATTACAGTACGACGAGCGAGTGCACATACAAAAAAAGTACGAATTGAAGTTGTAATTACTACTGGGGTGGGAATGGAAAATTACCTGCCGACAAGCTTAAAACCATTCTAATGACCACACCTCCCCTGAAGAAATTGATCCAGCGGTTAAATCTAAATCACCTCGTGTGAACTATCTGAATTTTTAATAACATACCTGGTTGCCTCATATACAGCAGAAATAAAATTAAGACCAGAAAGTCTTTATTTTTCTAGGGTCATTGGCACTGGGTGGCAGCTGAGCAGGCTTTGATCACATGCTTTGAGTGAAGGTTTGTGCAGGATTGCAGGTTGAATTGAGAGAATTGATCAAACCAATAGACCCAAGAGAATAGCGAGCTGGTGCATGTCCAGCGACTGAAGGCCAAGTGTTTTTAGAAAGCTTAAAGGAGTTTTAGTTCTGAAAGGAGTCACAGTAAAAATCATATCCTTTCTTAACCATCCAAAACCTCTTTTGTCCCAAGTACAAACTGTGGGTTTCACGTGCGGTGTCTTTTTGGGGGCCCCTAACCACAATGGTTTGTGTACACTGAAGAAATCATGCAAGACGTTGAGAAGTTGCAGCAGACTGAAGGCCTTTGATACACACAAGGTAAAGCAATTACTGTTCCCGTACTGAATGGCTGTAATTCTCTCCGGCTTTTCTTCAAATCTCAAACTCTCCTGCCTTTTGACGTGGACTGACACTTGCATTGCAGTCATCCTTGACAGTTCGAACATGATCCACCAACATGTAGGAGTTCAACCTTGGAAGTAAAATATTCATTATTTTGAATAGTGGCTTATAAAAACATGAAAATCAATGGCTTTCTTCCTTCAGTTCAACTACCCACACATCTTTCCAATTGGAGTCTGGTTTCACAAAGATATGCAGGACTGGTCTGTAGACTTAAACTAAATAATGATTAACATTAAGGCCTTCCAGTCCAGTCACCGTCCAGCCTGACAGCTCACAGTCAGTAAAACCTGCTGACAACTGACAAAAATGAGGGAAACTGCAATTTGTGGTTTTCAATGGTGTCCACTAGAATAAATGGTGTACAATTTAAAAAGCCAGCAGTAGACACTTGGAACTTTTTATCTGTTACTTACCAAACTAGTAAAATGTCCACATTTAATGTTTGGACATGTTAATATAATAAAAATGCTAGCCAAATCGTTTTGTTGTTTTTTAGTATCTCTTACTTTAGTTATAGTTTTGGCATATTAATTATTAACAATTTACAAATTTACTTACTGAAAAATCCAGATGGATTTTTAAAAAGGCTTCATCCTGACCTATTACATTTACCATATGAGAGAGGAGGACTTCCCAATCTGAAATCATCATTACTGGGCTGCCCACCCTTGCAAAATTTTTTTTATTAGTACACCTCTTTTAAATATGTATATTTGGCTGAAGTATGCAGAAAGTCTATGTATTTTTTTTACCCACACTTAATCTTTTGATCAATACATACTGTACTTAAGAAAAACATTCTTGCCTTAAAGTATTAGATATAATAACACGATTATGTTCTTTATTGGATGTTTTAAAATAAAAATGATACTGGAAAGAAATAAAACATCACTTAAGTAAAACATGGGATAGACTTTGGGATAATAGTATACTTATCTCACATCTGACAAAAACTTTAGTAGCTCAGGTGGTAGAGCAGTCATCTCCAGAGTTAGTGGTTGGATTCCCAGTTCGTCCTAGTTACCTGTTGAGGTGTCCTTGGACAAGACACCAAAACCCTGTAGTAGTGCTGATATGCGCTGTCTGGCAGCTGTCCAACCACAATTTCCCAAAGTGGTTAGTAGTAGTTATTATAAATAGTAATATAATTGCAGATCTAAATACAGCATATATGTAAACTTGCTGTTTACTATTCTGGCATCTAAAGTATACATAAAGCTATAGTACCCAAGTTTTTAAAAGTATCTTTTAGTAGAAATATGCTCCATAACTTATCTGTAGAGATAGGATAGTGAGCATGTCTTCTTGATTAGTATGTTGTGTATTATTCTTAGACATTGTCATTTCAAAGAAATTTCAATACAGTAAATATGCTGCTCCTCCCCATAACTGCAATGCCAGATTCCCCTTCAACTACTTTACACAATGTCTGTGAAGCTCAACATCAACAAGAATAAGACTTCTTGAGACAGAAAGAAGGTAGCTAGTGAAGTGGTGTAAAGACAGCAATTTCATATAAATCTCTCTCTATCCATCCTAAGCACCTTCGTCTGGTATGACAAATGCCTCTTTATTGTGTACATAAGTCGGCATGTCCTGTGTACATATTCTATCTAATATGCACCTGATTACTTATCAGACACGTCAACCACCTTGATGCTGCGCTGTTGAACTAAGACCTGAACCAAATTCAATTTAAAATATAAAACTGACAATAAAAATTTCTCGAAACTTGACATTAATTCAGGTATGTGACAAATATGGTATTTCAAAAAACAACTCTTGAAGTTGAAATATTCATATTTGCCCTAACAAATAGCTGCCTTTAGTTCCACAGTGAAAAGCTGAAGAACTAACGCTCACCCACATGACTGATAAAGGTCAGCATTCTTAGAGAATAGATATACAGGAGGATATTTGAAAGGCAGAATGTGTGGAAGCATGTTGTATTGGCCAAACTCAATTCAGTGACACATAATTTAAGATATTACATTACATTACATTACAGCAACTTAAAAAGTTTAAGATTGGTTGATGTTAATCTTTCTACAGTGGCTGTAGAAAGAGTTAGTTGAATACTAATGATACCTTGTAAGCCATTTAATTATACAGATGGAAAGATAAGACTGAATGATTTGACAATGAGTTAGGACATTTTATTGTCATATTTATTATTTTCTTTTAGATTCTCACTTTAAAATTCCTGCATTACACACCGATTGTGAAATATAGGGAACTTTATTTGTGCTGACATAAAGTTTGTTTTCACGTTGCATGCACTGAAGATCTTTTGGCATATAGCATGTTCTATACTGTATATGGATTTGACTGCAAAACCATTAAAACACCAAGTTATAACTGGGAAACAATAAAAAGGAATGTTAGTCATGGAGTATTAATTGAACATATATGTAGGAAAAGTAAATCCTGTCTGGATGTCATTTCAGTAAATTAAGCTATGTTTACAGTATGAACCGTAGTAAAAACAATAAGTTGTTGTGGAGGATAAAAGATGCACAAAGCTTGGGGCTGTCACACCAGAGCCAATCAAAGTTCCTAAAAGAATAATGATAATGTGGGTAGATCTATTCTTCCCAAAAGTGCTAAACCTAAACCTGAAGGAGCACATTTATTTTTTCACTTTCGAATTGTATCTTTAGATATCAGCTTCTTCTCAGTTCATCGGTATCACTCACATATACTTGTCGTCAGTGCTGTGTTGACCTTTACCATCATTCATTTGTCAGTGGTTCTCATGTGCTAAGTACTGAGTGGATAGCTACAATATTCCTTCCATGTTAACATATCATTCTATTTAAGGAAGTTAATGTCTTCAGCAACGCATGGGGGCATTCTTCCTCAAGCTTTCCTTTCCAGATACCTCTCCATGGTATTGTCTGTGCCGGAGTGCTACAGCAGGTTCAGAGGAAGAAATCATTTTTCTTCTTGAGGGCTTAAAGAGCTTGAGGAAGCCATAGACAGCACTGTGCCCCCTCCTCCTCCTTCCTGTCTGTTCTACCCTCGCTGTTATCATCTGTCTATGAAATAAAGTGCATCACAATGTTCCCCTATGGCCAACTAAACCAGAGGACTTAAGTACTTTGCATGATAAATGATTCACAGTTGTGGAGCATGTACTATACAGTTGCTCTCCAGTGATAATTTGTGTTGCTTTTACAGTATAAAGACCTAAAACTTACCTTTTATTAAAAAGTCTGCATATTTCTGTCAATCTTGTCTACTTCAGAAAAAAAAAGGCAAGACATAACTTTGTTGATTGCTATTTCATTTTAACAAATGTTCATTTTAGAGCTTGTATGCCCACGGAGAAAATATCAGGGCAAAGCTATGGATGCGCAATGGTTTTGTTTTACTAGATGTAAGCTGTCTATCTAATGGAAGTCCACAACAGCATGTTATTACTATAGGTTTGGCAACGATACAAATTAACCTCTGGCTCCTTATGTTAGCCAGGTTGTCACTAGAACTCAACAAAATGTATCCTAGTAAGAGTCTGCCAATAGCAAATCATTCTAAAAAACTCCTGTGTTAGGTCCAGGTCTGTGACACACCAAGCCAACATCCAAGGACTAGTGGTAACTTGGACTGACTGTTTCACCGCTTCACGTCACTTTCATAACTGTCTATAGCAGCAGGTGGCAGGTCTGTATTCTTCAAACAAAACGGAAAAGCAGGAGAAGACCTAGGACTGCAGATATACAAGCCATGAACAAAGCAGCACATGTCATTTGCAGCATTTGCCTCTTGTTTTCTCAGTTTCTAGCTACTTCTAAACAAAATGTCTGATAAGAATTACAGTTAGCACTGAGGCTCATTTGTCTTTTTGTACAATGATTTGCTAATCTGAACATCACTGATGGGTCCAGCGATGAGTATACATGCTGAATTGGCTGAAAAGCCACCGATGGTGGTCTGACTGGTGCCGAAGGTGCAACAACCGGGCCGACAGACACTCACTGACTTATTGCTGGCTCGACATTGGCTGACCTTTGGCTTGTTGTGTTATGGCCCTTAGGCTTAATGAAAAGATTGTGTTTACTCTTCATAATAAAAGACCAACATACATTAAATGTATGACTTTTTGCAAAGTCTTTTCTAATAAATGATGTCCTACATGCCTATCTTAACCTTTCCACATCACTACAAGGGCACTCTGCTTCCAGGATTTACATTGAAAGCCAGATGGTAAACCAGAAGTGGGTGCACTAATGATGTTGCTGATAATCTTGTACAGAAAAAGAGCCATAAACACTGATGGATGTTTACAACAGATTTTACCATTATCCTTTGTTTTATCTTCCAAATAAATTTGACAAGTCTGAAGTTTATTTTAGAAGACTTATTGTTGTCTGACTGGTTGTGTCTTGGCTCATTGAACCTATGGTTAGCTCTTTGTGCTGCACACTACCAGAAAATGAATATGAAAATAAAAATAAAATGTTTTCACCTTTATGGAATACTTTTTCTAGAATTACTCTGACTACAGATATTCAAATATACTACTATAGATCAGCGAGGTGCTGTAAGCCTCCTGCAGCTCTGGTACATTTCTCGGGGAGTCCTCACCTCCATTGCTCCCCCTTTTTCGTCTTGCCTGTCTCTCCTCTGTCATTCCTTTTTTCCTTTCCTCTTAATATTATACCCTCTCTTCCTCTGCCTGCCTGCTCCACCACATTACAGTTTGCCCTCCTCTTTCAATGTATGTCTCTCTTCCTCTCCATTTCTGTCTTCTGTTCCCTTCCCACCAGAAAGTATTACTATTTTGGTTTCTTATAGCTTCCAATTTTTCTATAAGCAATGCTGCTTTCCACTCTGCTTATACTGGAGCTGCTGCTGAGGCATCTTCTGAAATTCTTGGCATGTTTCTTCTCTGGGCCAGGCGTCCTCCGACTGGCTGTCTCCATTTGCGATCCAGCAGCATAAATTACTCAGTGTCCTCATGCAACCTATTCACATCGTTATATTCTAAGGCACTGGACCTCACCATAACCTGCAAAATCTTATGCAGCAACAGGATGCAAAGAAATAAATAAGCCATCCATGTGTTGTTTTTTCTTCCCCATCCTTCTCCTTTGATTTCATTAGCAAAGGCCATCCCCTTTGCTGTAATAACAGCATCCTAGCCAATCCCGACTCTCTCTGCTATTTAGATCTGCAGGGTGGGCTTTTTGGCAATAATTAAATCAGATCTCTCGCTGCATTTAGCTCTATTACATTGTGAATAAAGAATCCCTAATTTCAAAACACTAAGGGGACCATGCACAGACACTGTGCTCATTATAAGGGAGCCGACAATTGATAATAAACTGTTAACTGTTTAACAACTTCTTTGTCTTCACACAGAGAAGAATTTGTCGCATGCCAGAAATCTTTCCCAAAAACCACGTGGTAGGCTGTAGTGCAAATTATTTAAGCAGCCAGATCATTGAAAGCTTTTCTTTCTACACCTTTCCTAATGTTGGAATTTGAGTTCTAACGATGTAGTTAACGTTCCAAAACTGACAACACCACAGTTTATGCAGTGTGCACAGATGAGATAGTAGGCCCACAGTAAATGAGCGAAAACTAGTTCAGTTTAGAAATGCAAGTCCCCTGCTGCCTTCTGCAGGTTGCATAGGAAGTGGTCGTTTTTGTGAATGTGGTCATCACAGAATATTTCAGACTGGCCGGTCATAGCTGATCAAGCTTTAAAACCAGCCCATACCAAGCTATATCTGATCGACTCTTGTACAAAATCACATGTATATGTATTTGCATATGTATGCAAACTACATGCATATGCAATAACCATGTCGAGTGTGTGAAGAATTTGAAATGTCTTATCGTATGTGGCTGATCTATCTCAGCCCAGTTCTTTATTACATTATAGCCACACCATAGTTTCTATCTGCTAAAATTCTAGAAAACAAGGATTTGAAAAACCTTAGGTATAAGCACCTGGTTACCATGACAACCTTGCATAACCTGCACAGATTGGTTTTACACATTGTCAGAAATGAATTCTTATCTCAAGTGTCACCATGACTTTCGGTCATGTTGCACAAAAGTTCAGCAAAATACAAAATTTTCATTTTCTTCTTGGAACATAAGTTCACCAAGAGGAAATTAGATTTTGAGCCAGGAATGATAAGGCCTGCTTATCCCCTATAGTGGATCTTTTAAATACTCCAGATGTGCATGAACTATGCAAGGTATTAATGTTATTGTCTGGTAATAGGAGGAGGCTGTAGGCACTCAATGACAAGAGACTACCTTTGGCACTCCTGGCAGCAGAAACCCTTCATATACATTATTAAGTCTATAGAGGATGTAGTACATGTCCTACAAAACATTGGTACAGATAGGAAAAGCAGCCACCATCTTGAATGCAAGTATTGCCTCCTTTAATTTTGTGTTGCTTCTTAAAGGCACCCACTCTGTGGGTTATTTCAAGGCCAAAATATTTCCACAGAGTGGGTTATTTCTCCTTGCTGATGATCAGAGATTTCTCTTTGTGTTTCTGTCTCTCGGTCAATGTCAGACTCTTTGGCTACTGGGTCTCTAGAATTTTGTCAGCATACTTGTACTGCATATGTCACATTGTATTTTCTGATGAATGCCATTGCCACTTTTTGTTCATGGTGTTTATTCTATTTTCAATCAGAAGATTGATTTAAAATACTATTGTAATCTGGTGTGTAACCCTAAAGCTAATCCACAGCTACATCTGGTTTTTGAATTAGTTTTTGGTACGTAAGGTGCCTTTACAGCCTTCTAGGCTGTAAAGGCCTAGAAACCTTCTAGGCTGCAAAGCAATAAATTAATATTGTCTTAAATCAATGCTGAACAGCAGCACATATTTTCTCTCTTGTATTCACCCCATAACTGTGCAGCAGAACCCAGACAGTGCATGAGTTGTGGGAATAGAGCTGGGTGTTGGCAACATCAGAAATCATCAGCTCACAGTGGCTGTCCTTCAGGAGGGACTGAAAAATGAAAATAAAAAGAGAGAAGGAGGAATGAAGAAAACAGAGGACAGAAAAATACCATTATTATATAAAATATTCAAAATGTACCAAGATTTACAAAACAGCTAGCAATGCGTTTACATGCGCTCAAGTAACCAGGTTAGCATATTATATTTGTTAATAGTCTTGACTTAGATGAAGATCAGATCAAAGAGGTTCACATACTTTTTCTGACACTGTATGTATGTGGTTATTCTGTTTTTTGTTTAGTCAGGTTTATTCAGTCATGTGTAATGACACTGAGCTCTCGTGCAGCACATTTTAAGTCAGATCCCGCACATTTGTCAACAAATGTGTCCTGCTGCCTTTAGATACTGCAGGGCTTTATTGGATCGAAGGAGAAACTTTTCAGTTTATGTGGAGAGAGTTAGAAAATGAATATACAGTATACAAATAATACATTTGTTGGTCACTCCATATTTTGCATTTTTTGATTAAAGCAGTTAATTTACATTGTAAGCTATTTATTTCTGTAAATGTACTGCTATAGAATTTAGTTTGCTCTTATGGACAAAATCAATGACATCCCACTACCTCCAGTAGTTGTCCTACGCCAAGACCACCTTATGCTTACCCTGCCTTTGTCTATTCCCTCATTTGTAAGTCGCTTTGGATAAAAACGTTTGCCAAATGACTGAATGTAAATGTAAATGTTTATATTGTCTGATTACAAAATGCTGAGCAATGCCTCATTCTCAGTGACCATGGCATACAGTAAAATAATATGGTGTCAAATATCACACAAATCTAAACAGCAGTTTCATCAGCATATATGCCTAAAATATAATAACTCCATAAAGCTAGAACTTGCCTCAAGTTTAGCTGTTTATCTTTTTCTTTAACTGGTATACTAGAAATTGACAGTGGCGTTTATATAACAATTGCAATGCTGTTGTCATTCACAAAATTATTTTAATTTCCCCTTTACCTTTTTATTTGTCATTTTCTTATTTTTCTTTTGGGGGCTATTGTGGATTAGTTCAAATTTAAACTAGACCTATCCAGTTTAGGCTGTGAAGGCCTTGATCTCTATTTTAAGCACTGTAATAGTGAGCTCAGTGTATCGTGAATCCCCATGCACTGTTGCAAAACACTAGTAACCTCATTATATGCCATTGCTCCTTTGATCGCCTCAATAATCACAGTATGGCAGCATTGAAGCACTGTAAACATAATTTCAATTTTTACATGTAATAAAAAGAGAGGTTTCAATGCCTTCTGTGACCTGCATCCATTTTTATGGTGAATTTTCGACTTCTACAAAAGTAGGTGTAAAGCAGTAAATAATAATATCTGCTCTGAGTATGTTACACCTAGCCAAATTTAAATAATTAAATAAATCTTCATGTGTATAAAATTTGATTTCAAAGTCATGTAAAATAGGCAGTTCTCTGCTCTCAATGACATTGGACCATTGGTTCATTCACAGACTTCTTACGGGTACTTAACATCATAACTCGTAAGTCCTGACTCACCAACACCCTCCTTCAAAGTTGTTTTTTCAGTTTTTCAGCTATAATCTCTGCTATCTAAAAGCATCTGCAGTATCAATCCTGTCTATCCTGCTGCTTTTCCATTCATTTGCCACCCCTTTTCTGTCGATCGGTGATGTTCAGCCCGTAAACACCCTGCTGGCTCACAGAAAATGATGTATGCAGTAAAACTAAATATTGTATTTAATTAGAAATTAGTGATATTAAAATCTGAGGTCACTTCTGTTTGGTGGCTTCAGTGAATTATCAAACTGACCACAAAAAAGCATAAAATCCACTATTCAGTATTACAAAGTTAATATACACACACATTTTCAGCAAGAACCTGGCATGTTCATGTGTTTAGAACAAATAAGTTAATTTATTTTAATGGCTTTAAAGATTTTGTCAAACACTACAATCTCAATTGTGAACCAATTGTATGTACAACGCTGTCATAGATTCTACCTAATTCAATTACCCTTTCTTGCTCCCTGCTCAGCACAGCAGGTTTTGATTTTGCTCTTTTGCTTTTACTGAGCTTATCTGGAACTGGCAAGTAAGTCATCGCTATCCGAAGAGCTGCAAACACACACTCTTCACTCCCTTATCTCTATTGACCTGACATCTGACTGTACTGGGAGATTCACAAATTTCCCCCTTCTTGGCATCCACAGTTTATATCGTCCTACGACGTTTGTGTTTATTTTGTAATTTTTTTCACTTTTCCTGAAAGGTAGAGCAAATAAGATCTCTCAAGAGCCAGGGAAGTAAAAAGCGAAAGCAGACAGCCGACAGTTTTCTGCGGCAGCACCAGCTGTGCCTGATCCAAAGGGGCACCACAGTGATTCAGGCCAAGCAGGGTCAGTTGAGGACACAAACACAGAATGGAGGGGTGGCAGTGGTGGTGGTGGTGGTGGCCGTGGTACAGTGGTGGTGGAAGGAGGTGGGACATGCAGGAAGATGAAGAGAGGAAGGAGAAAACAGAGGACAACAGATTGTAATGAAGGAGAAAAGGAGGGAGTTTGGAAAAGAAGACCATGGGTGTGTGAAGGAAACAAAAGCCAACAAAGCAAATAAAACACTAGGATTGCACTAATCTGTTCGTGAATATGTAAGGGTCATAATGACCTTTGCGTTAGCACAGATATCACAATGTCATCATCCATCTTAATATAAGGAATATAGTATTCATTATTTTTATTATGTTAGGACTGTGCCCCCTCTTTCTTTTTTATTTATTTATTTTTGGTTAAGCAATGCCTACTCGACATAGCAACTATGTTAAGACTGCTTGTTGTTTCCTGCTTCAAAACAACTTGTTTTTGTCAGCTTGTAATTACTAGGGCAAAGCTACTCTAATCTTAATGAAGTAATTTAAAACACCATAGGCCCACCAACAAGTCCAAAGTTGTCATTTGTCCCTACCCTCTCATATGACCTGTAGAAGCATTTGTTGAAAGAGCGCCCACATGACAGCAGGCACCTGAAATTGGTTTGGCATCTTTGGCAGCAAAATTGAAGCTAGCATAGACACTTTCTCACTCTAAACTGTCTAAAATACTGGGATACAACTGTTTAAAAATATTAGTTTGGTTGGGTTCAACAACAGTGAAAAATTGGTTAGATTTAGGCACAACATGGTTTGACTTAATGCAACTGCTTCCTTAACGTTACACAATATATATTTGGTCCTCATAGTGACAGTAACAGAAGAAAATGGGTCATGCAACTCCACTTTCCTGCAGTAAACTCCTGATCTTGGTTGTCTCAACCTTTTGCCCAACCTTATCCTGCAGACTGTGTCATACTGTATTTACTACAACTACTAGAAATTTTCTAACTGCACTATGTCTCTGATGTTATTTTAAGCTGCTGGTACAAACAAGTATGCATTCGTATCTACAGGAGGACAGTCTCGCTATGACATTCGTAGGGTATCAGAATACAGGTTATAGCAGAGGGTAGGGATAAATCATAGTGAATGTCAATGGGAGCACTTGATTATTACATTACACCTAACTAAGTATAAATTCCGATTTTTCAATAGTTTCAATGAAAAGTGCAGAAACTGACAAAATATATATATATATATTTCCACTTATTTCGGAGAAGTATTGTTTTTCTACAAGACCTTTTATTATTGGCACATAAAGACTAAAGAGTTTAGCATTCAGGTAATCTGCTTCATTGGACAAACAGCTTACAGATAATTACATCTACATAAATATCCCCAAATCCTGATTGATGCAAATTAGTATGTGATAACACCTTATCCAACTGAGCTCTGAATACAAATCAATGAAAAGAGCTCGGAGGACAGATTCAAATTTACAAATCTGGATGTGATAGAACAAAACTAATATAATGTAGCAAAGCAGTGAAAATATAGTTAATTTTGGGACATAAGTTAATAAGCAGATGTACAAATACCTTGCCCAAATAAGTACCTATTATTGCTAAGATCTTTGGACAATTACATGCCACCCAATTTATATCTAGTGCCAGTGTTTAGCATCAGTGCTGGATGCATTGCATCCACTACATACTTGCCGCATACCAGTAAATACCAGTGGCATTAATTTCTGGCCATAAAAGTGGAAAGCTTGGAAGGAACGGAATTGAGTGTGCCTTGGGTTAATCAGGAGTACTATCTCATTCCACTTTCCCCATTATGCCTCCCAGTACACTGAATTCAATCTTTTCAGTTTTGTCTTTCCCAGAACAACAGAAAGATTCCGAAGACCAGAGACATACAAAATCACAGGTACATTTTAAAACCCTTATGAGAAAGCATTGTCAGGGGGAGACTACCAGGTCTAAGCCAACAGATGCTGATTAGCCATTTTGGCACAGGGTCTTTTTCTTTTTTGTGAGATGACTTACAAAGAATGAATTAGTGACCATGTAATAAATTAGTCATCTTTTAGTGAAAGATGTTAAGGAGCTTGGCATACCATCAAAATTAGGTAAACAAATGACAAATTCATTCTTTGCTGGTCCCACAAGTGCCCTTCTGCTTTTATTGCTTAGTTATGTGATCATCTGTAAAAACATTGAGTGTTTTCTTGTCACAGCAGCAAAAGATTTTCTTATAATGTTCGAAGCTCATTTGTTTGCTAACTACAATCCTAACCAATCTTTTCTTTTGTTGAATCTGTGTTTCTGATTGACAGTCCACGTCACATGCACTCTTTTATAAATGTAGTGCTTCATTCATTGAATAAAATATGGTGCTCTGTTGCAGTTTGTTGCATGAGAATTTCATTTTTAGGAGACAGGGTTGTCATAACTGACTTTCATTACCATTTATTGTCATTTGTCATAATTAGCATTGCAGCATTTTTGTAATTTAATTTTTGAAGAAGTACATTACTGCCTTGTATAATAGGATTTTTCTTAAATATCGGAGCAAAATAGCTAGGAAAGTTGTTCATCCAGAGGCAGATACAAAAGCTGGTAACTATTGATGCTCGAGTTTGTGCAAAGTAGAAAATGATGCACACTGAAAATGAGGAAAATAAAAATGTAGTAAATTGTAAGAAAAAGAAAATCATCAACGAAAAAAATGTCCATATATAGAAACAATACAACTACAAAGCATTTTTTTATTATCTGAATAGAGACTGATCTACTTAGGAATCTCAAAACTGAAACTTAAAAAAAACAAATGAGGTGGAGTGGTAGCTCAACTCTCCAGTGTTGGAAGGACTAGTGAGTGCAGGGCCGTCATTTTATGTCAAATGGACTGGGGAAGAATTAGGAGATACTTTTGGCAGACAGGCCGTAGCTGAATAGAAAGAAGAAAGGGGAAATTTAGAGAGTTTGAGAAAGAAAGAGGCAGAGCAAATGAAACTGGACATTGAAGAGCCATGGGGAGGACCGAATGAAAGAAAAGGGGCTGAAGAGGGAGGGAGAGGTAAGCGATAGAGAGAAGGCCAAATGTGTCTGGGAAAGTTTTTTGAGTTGAGATGCATGTAGGAGACCAGACAGTGTGTCTGGGGGGTCTGAGGTGTGCATTAATGCCAGCGATTGGAGGAGGCCTGCCGCAGTTGTGCGTGAGTGGAATATCAGATGGAGGGAGAAGAGAAAAAGAGAGGAGACAAGATGGAAAAGGTACAGACTCTGAATTTTGGAGAGGGGTGATATTCTGTGCCTGAGGAAACTAAAAGACGAGCTTTGTGGTGCATGAAGTAGTAGTAAACTCCAACAAAATATACAAAACAGCACATGTTGGAGTCCTTATTTGCATTGTATTTGGTTTATAATTAGCAATTTAAATGAAAAGTTGAATGAGGATTAATCCTGAAGTCTTAAAGTAGGAGGACGACACAGCAGCTCAAATAATAATTCTTGATGTTTCAACTATTGAAAGTAGAACACACTCAATCTGCACAGAGCTACTGCAGTCAGTGCAGCCAGCTGAAGTTGTAGCCCAAACTAGTAAAACTCAAACTTGGGTTCATTAAGTGCATCAGAACCCATGATCTATGAAATAACACCATAGAACTTTCATTTCTGTAGGAGAAGCAATTTGAAGGGATTAAAAAGACTGCAGCAAACACATCTTATGAACCCCCAACTCAGACTGAAGGCTTGAAACTGTAGAATTTAATTACAGCAAGATTATTTTGGATTTACTTGAAGTTTAAGGCATTATTGAATGAAAAAATGTTGTGCTAGTTATCTGTGTGCTAGAGGTAAAACTGAAATCAATACCTCAAGGCCAGGGCCAGTGAATAATGCAGAAAGAAAGAAAAACCAAGAGATTGTTATATCACAAACCTTTTCAAATGAGAGATTACCTTTTGCCCCTTGTTCAGAGTCGTTTTCCGGGTTTGGTGATTGTATATTTGTGTTGTGTTGGATTTGGATTACTTAGAGACTTGATTGGTGGCCCTAAACTGGAGTCAATCGGCTTGGAAACTCCTGAGGGAAAAGTTTGCCCAGGTACAAAGATTTAGTGCCTCCTCACTCTCGGCCGAAATACTGGTAAAGTTTGTCTAGTATGTTCTGTTTAGCATTCAACAACTTGCTCTTTAAATATCAAAATGGAAAGAAAGTGCCTATTGGATTACTCAAAATAGATTGTTAAACATGTCCTGAGTGATAAATGACTGTAATGTATATCCAAGCGTTCGATGTTTACCCCATTATCACTTAGAGTTTATGGCATGCACCAAGTTCTGTGGTCCAGTTCCAAACTTGTGGTTCTTTTTTAAATGTTTGGGAGTTAAAAAATCACTAATTCAAAACACACCCTGATACAACAGGCTCTCTTTTTCTATTTTGTGCCCATTTTCTGAATTCCTCAGCATTAGGATTCATTCAGAGTGAACAGAAATACATTTCAGTGTTCGAACACTTAAGACTCATATACTAGCTTGTTTCTGTGTGTACTAATAGACAGAGGGTTGAATGAGCTGGTATGGAACTAAGTTCAGAATATTCTTAATCAGTTTGTTTGAGAATGTGTGACAGCAACAAGGGGCGTGACAAAAAGTGCTGCATATTATTACAGGTCTGGTTCAGGGGCCAAAACCCTCACAGATAATTCTCTGTTAACGAGGAGGGAGACTGAGTTCAGTGCAGTATCTCTGCAGAATTTATTATATTTATATATATATATATACCTGCCTTTAATCCAGGTTGATACCAGCAATACTGGTTGTCATGGGTTCCATGCTTTCTTTTACTAGTACTTACATTTCAGTACAATCTGAATACTACTGAGGTAGTTTTTTTTACCCCTGACCACCAGCACAATATAGAATCATTAGAGAAGTTTGTGGTCACACCTGTATTGGCTATGCCAAATGTTACCAGATGAAAAATGTTACAAAAATGTTACAGCTGTACTTAATAAATATAAGTATCTATTCAGTGTGCAGTAGAATGTGGATCAGGCCGCATAATTTTGTCTGAACCTAACCTGAATCCAAGAGTGTGGTGGCCAAATCTGACCTGAACCCAACAAGCATATTGTATTTCATGCAGGTATGTGTTTGGTGTAGTCATACTTTTAACCGGCTATTGACTGGTCCTACTGTGTCCCCTTTTAGTATCTACTCTCTAGTGTGCATGCACTTTTTCTTGATATTTTTTTCTTGACGTTGTTTGTACAGTACCTATTTGCCATTGCACCTGCTCTAATATTGTAATTTGTGCATTAAACTCAATAGGTTCAAAACAAAAGCAGCAAGACAAAACCTACAGAGCAAGAGTTGTTTGGGTTTTATACCTTTTTTTTAGAATTGTCACTGTGTTACAGAAAATCTGTTTCCAGTGGAGTTATGATGCATGATAATACAGCACAGTTGTTTGCAGAATCGCATAAGGATGCCAAGATGTGGACCAACCAGATATGGCTGTGGTTTGGTAAAGATTTGGTGTAGTCAAAATAAGAGTAAGAATGCAGCTGAGTGTTTGGTTTCTGCCCATTACCACAATAAGACACATACTGCAATTACCCAGAAGACTAGATACTGTACATTTTAGTTTTGGGAAATAGAAATTAGTTGTCTTCACAGTTCAATACCCAGAATTCCTATGAAGTGAGCACGCAGCATGCCTCTGCCAAGCAGCCAGTCTTTGATGCTTCGTACCAAATAATAGCACAGAGATGAGAGAGGAAAAGAGCTCCTTTTATTTTAGTGAGTTTAGCTTTGTGAATGATAGCAACTATGAGACAGCTCATGTTATACACTGAAGTTTGATTTGAGTTTTGCAATAAGCCCTTCCTTTCAATTTCACTAATTTGGGAAAACAGGGTAAAGTTCCAGTGCTACAGCAGCATGTGTGTATCTTTGCTCCCACAGCTTCCATCAAGACTGCCTCTCACGCTTTGTATTGATTTGCTAGACACCCACTTATGTCCTGCAAGGGAACAGGGTTCATGTGCTGTCACCAGAATTCGAAGAACGACGCAATCGTACCTGTTAATACAACGAGCAAATCCAGCAATTCTGGTTTGCAGAAATGTCGGCCATTCTCACGGTCCCATTACTGGAGCTAGATGTTATCAACAGATATCAGTGACAGAGGAGAGCCTTGACAGTATTATGATACAGTAAAATCTGGAGCCGCTCCTGAGCTGTGAAAGGCAGGCATATGGAGAAATGGTCGGTAAACCAGAGCCAAGTCCCAAAATGACTCCTTCTTTTCTATTCACAGCTGAGGCTAACTAAAGATTGGTATTTGTTTTGGTGCAGGGAAGCTTTCCAAGAAATGTGTGTGTGTGTGTGTGTGTGTGTGTGTGTGTGTCTGTGTGTGTGTGTCTACGTGCGCGCCCCTGCACACACTTCTGTTGCATGAGTGTGTACGTGCAAGCCAGTCTGCTTCTGGCTGTGTGGGACGCACCGGGAGACGAGTATACAAGTGTGTGCGTGTGTGTGTGCGCATGTATGTGTGTGTGTGTGTACCCAAGTGTTTATGTGTCGGAGTAAGAGGGGCGTTTTGGGAAGAGAAGGACCGAGTGAGTAGTAGCTATACCTGGACTGTCCCTATTGTATTTGGGGAGAGGGGAGGATGGAGGGGTGCAAAAAGGGAAAGGAGGAGAAGGGAAGGGGAGAGGTTTAGGGGTGACAGGAGGACGGCTTCATGGCTGCATTTTCCCTTCGCTGAATTTCCACAATTCCTTTTCCCTTTTCTGTTGTAGCTGTGTTCAGCCGTGCTGGTGAGAGAGTCAAGTTTGCAGAGAGAGAGAGAGAGAAATATCAAGCCAATTTTTTTTTATTTTCCGGGCTGGGATTTTGGCTCTTGCATGTCATTTGCTTGTAGTGCAGGGAAGCAGAGACTAAAACATTAGCTCTCGCTTAATAGTTCTTAATACGAGCAGCGTACAGTAAAGCGAAATTGTAAAAACACCAAAAACTAGCCTGATTTTCTGCTATTGTTTACCTCTTCCCCTGTTTCTCTTCCCCCTCAACAGTTTCTCTTGCCTTTGCTTTTTTTTCTTTTGTCTCACTCTTTCCTCCCCCTCTCCTCGAGCTGCCTTTCGGGGTGGTTGTGTTACTGTAGTTACATGTTTGAGCTTTTTTTTTTTTTTTTTTTTTTTTTTTTTTTTGATGGGCCACAGTGGACATGACTGTCTATACCTTCTGCCAAGCACCGTAGGCCCTGCAGACTAGAGAAAAGAAACACTTGGAAGCTAAACAGAAAGGCAAATGGGTAAGTCATCATACTACCAGTGTGCTCCACGATTCGCTTCCTTTTCAACTTCTTCCCTTTGCTTTGTTTTATTCAGCATGCGGTAGCCTGTTGCTCTCTACTGTATTTCATACCTGTGTTGAACTGTACTCTACCTGTTGGCTGGCCGGGGCTATATGTTTACACTGCATGTTATTATGAAGTGCTAACGGCATGCCACTTCCTCACCTCACTTCTTCAACTCTGTCCAACTCCTCCCTTCTACACACACATCCACTACTACATCACCTCTGTTGCTGGGTAGATTTGGGCGAGCGGGGCGGTTAGCGCCACTGGGTTTGGCTGCTGGCGCTGTTCGGCGCTGAACAATGCAGGTGGTGGCCTTTAGCTGGTCTTAGTTTTGTCTGTGCTTTCTAAGTGTTCCTCGCACACACACATGCTGTTGCAGCAGTGGCGGCTTGGGTTTGCAGGGCGCGGCAGATCCCGCTGACCTCTTTGTTCGGCCAATCTCAAAGTGTCTTTCAGCTCACTGGCAAAGACCCACTGACATACTTTAAGCAACTTGGCAACAGCTTCAAAGTCAGACATCTCATTTAAATTCAGGCAGAGGGAGGAGAAGGAGAAAGAGAACTTGAGATGGACTGTGAAAGTTGAAATTTCACCCGCTTGATTGCTTCAAATGTGTCTCTGGATTTTATAAGTTTTACTTTGTTGCATGCTTTGTGGAGTATGAACATGATTGGGCTGAAACACCTTAAAGATTTGAAGTTTTTCTGCTTTAAAAGTTTGGTTTTAAAAATGAGTGGCAGCTCTTACCTACAGTGACAGACATGTAATATAAAGGGTGTGACTGTTTAAAAACTCACATTTACAAAGTTACTCTATTCTTTTTATAACGACAAGGAGTGTATGCAGTTCTCAGTCTAATGCTTTTTTCTTACTATTATTTGCAGTAATATAATAAACACAGTGTGTTTTTTTATCATTATTGTATCTTAATAGGTTTATGTAATCATATAATCAGATATATAATATTAGGGTTTGGTGCTGTGGTTTTACACACAGTCAATTTGCTTTATAAAAAAGACAAACCATTAAAATGAATTAATTTTAATCTTTAATTTAACTTATAACATTTTACTAACCCACACTAAACATTACTGAGCACACAC